>NC_133128.1:163431359-164672787 GCF_048418815.1 Hemitrygon akajei | reverse complement strand
GAAGTCTCAAAAGCAAAACTAAGCAAATGCTTAAAGATACTGAATGTGAAACAGAAACAGACAACATAAAGTCTGACAAAGGTGAACTGCCATGCCTAGAACTGCATAGTATAACTGAAGCAGATCACAGAATCATCTGGATCACAATAGATGTGTCTGGTGTAAAACTGAAAACGGAGCTGGATACAGGGTCAGCTTTGTCCATAATTCCAGAGGCTGACTACAACAAACTGTTTTCCAAGATACCATTAGAGAAGACCTCAGTGATGCTAAAGATTTACACAGGTGAAAAAGTGTTTTCCAAAGGCAAAACAAAAATAAAATGAGGCCTGACACAACAGTTAGACCTTTATATATTGAAAACTGGAGGGCCAGCACTTTTCGGACGTGAATGGTTGAGAAAATTCCAACGAGACTGGCACTCAATCAAAACTCAATCCAGTGTGACATCAACAGGAAATGGCAGCCCAAATGGCAGCACTGACCAGAGACTGGCACAGCTTCTTAATGCTGATGAGAAGGGGATTGGTAAACACAAAGTCATGAAGGCCAGAATTGAACTGGATGAAACATGTACACCAAGATTCCATAAAGCATGTCTGTTGCCTTATGCACTCTATCCTAAAGTGGATGCTGAACTGCAGAGCTTGGAGTCATCTGGAATTCTGCCCAAGGCTGAGTGGAGTGATTGGGCCAAGTCCATTGTCCCAGTAATCAAGAAAGTGAAGGCTGGAGCCGTTCGCCTACGTGGGGATTTCAAGGTGAGCATCAACCCGGTACTGCATACTCTGCAGTATCCCCTGCCAGGAATAGAAGAGTAGTAGAATGTCTATTATAAACCAAAGGACTCTCACAGCTACCTGGACTACACCTCATCCCACTCCGGCTACATGTAAAAAACATAATCCCCTTCTCTCAATTCCTCCATCTCAGCCACATCTGCTCTCAGGATGAGGCTTGTCATTCAAGAACGAAGGGGATGTCTTCCTTTTTCAAAGAAAGGGGCTTTCCTTCCTCCACCATCATTGCTGCCCTCAACCGCATCTCTTCCATTTCACGCATGCCTGCCTTATCCCATCATCCCGCCACCCTACCAGGGATAGGGTTCCTCTTGTCATCACCTATCACCCCACCAGCCTCTGCATTCAGCACATAATTCTCCGAACCTTCTGCCACCTCCAGCTGGATTCCACTACCAACACATCTTTCCCTCCCGCCCCAATTTCTGCTTTCTGCAGGGATCATTCCCTACACAACTCCTTTGTACATTCGTCCTTCCCCACTGATGTCCCTCCTGGCACTTACCCTTGCAAGCTGAACAAATGCTACACCTGCCCCTACACCTCCTTCCTCACTACCATTCAGGGCCCCAAATTGTCCTTTCAGGTGAGACAACTCCTCACCTGTGAGTCTGTTGGGGTCATTTACTGTGTTCGGTGCTCCCAGTCTGGCCTCCTGTATATTGGTGAGGCTTGGTGTAGATTGGAAGACAGCTTCGCCAAGCATCTACTCTCCATCTGCCAGAACAAGCGGGATCTCCAAGTGGCCACCCATTTTAATTCCACTTTCCATTCCCATTCCGATATGTCCATCCATGCCCTCCTCCACTGTCGTGATGAGGCCACACTTAGGTTGGAGGAACAACACCTTATATTTTGCATGGGTAGCCTTCACCCTAATGGCATGAACATAGATTTCTCAACTTCTGGTAATGACCTGCAACCCACAACCCCCCCCCCCCCCCACCACCATTTCTTATCCCTTTTTCCCTGTCACCTTATCTCTTTTCCCGCCCACTGCCTCCCTCTGGTGCTCCTCCCCCTCCCCTTTCTTCTTTCTTCCATGGCCTTCTGTCTCTTTCACCAATCAACTTCCTAGTTCTTTGCTTCATTCCTCTCCCTGCATTTCACCTATTGCCTGGTATCTCTCCCTCCCCTCCCCCCACCTTTCAAATCTATTCCTCAGTTTTTTTTCTCCAGTCCTGCCGAAGGGATTTGGCCTGAAATGTTGACTGTACTTGTTTCCATAAATGCTGCCTGGCCTGCTGAGTTCCTCCAGCACTTTTTGTGTGATGCTCAGATTTCCAGCACCTGCAGATTTTCTCTTGTTAGAATACATTTTTGCATCTTTGGTAGGCAGGGAAAGGTTTTCAAAGGTTGACTTCTCACAAGCTTATCTGAAAATGGACATTGAGGAGCCAAGCAGGAAGTTCCTCACAATCAACACTCACAAGGGACTGTTCCACTATAATTGTCTCGCCTTTGGTGTCACACCAACTCCAGCAATGTGGCAAATAGCAAGGGACCAAGTGCTCCAATATATCCCAGGAACACAATGTTACCTTGATGACATCATCATGACTGGCAAAAATGATGAAGAGCACCTCCAGATCCTTGGAAAAGTGCTTACCAGGCTGAGTGAGTATGGTCTGCACACAAGAGCGAGGGAAGTGAGTTTTTCAAGAATGAAATCTTATATTACGGACATGTCATTGACAAGCATGGATTACATAAGTCACAAGAGAAGATTGAAGCAGTGCTACAGGCACCCAATCAGAAAATGTGTCACAACTCAGGTCATACTTGAGCCTTGTAAACTACTACCACCGGTTTCTCCCAAACATCCGTTGAACGCACTGATACAGACAGGAGAAAAGTGGGAATGGTCAGAAAGATGTGAAAAAGCATTCAAGGAAACAAAGAGGCTAATAACATTTGATAAACTGCTCACCCATTATGACCATCCCTGCCCACAGACTGGCGTGTGATGCATCCTCTTATGGCATTGGAGCCGCTTTGTCACACATTATAAAAGATGGATCTGAATACCCGTTTGCCTTTGCTTCAAGATCATTGACGAACGCAGAAGACAACTACACACAAATCAACTGAGAGACCCTTAGCCTAGTATGGAGAATAAAGAAGTTCCACCACTACCTCTATGGACAGAAGTTTACACTAGTGACAGATCACCAGCCCCTTGTGTCCATTTTCAATAACAGGAAGGGAATTCCAGTGATGACTGCTACCCAGTTACAATGTTGGGCACTATTTCTAGGAGCCCATGCTTACTATGTGGAGTTCAAAGTCACCAAACAACACAGCAATGCTGATGGCTTATCAAATCTGCTAATATTGGAAAGTGAAGAAGAAAAGTCTTCATTCTGTGACCCAGCAGAAGTGTTCCACACCGCATTGGTGGATCAATTACCAGTAACAAATTCCGAAAAACAAAGGGAAACAAGGAATGACCCGACATTGTCGAAAGTCTTTGAAATCAGCATGCAAGAATGCCAGGATGCCAGATCATGGTAACACTACGTTTCCAGAGTTCTCAGCAAATTGAGACCAACTGTCAGTATGTCAAAGAACGCTGATGTGTGGCTCTCATGCTGTGGTTCCCTCTAACCTGCGCACCAGAATGTTAGAAACTCTGCATGAAGGACACTTGAGTACAGTCAAGATGAAGAGTCTCACCTGGAGCTATGTGTGGTAGCCAGGAATAGATAAGCAGGTTGAAGACTTGGCCAAAAGCTATCTAGGATGCTAAAAAGATCAAAATGCACCTCCATAGGCACCATTACACCCATGGGAGTGGTTGTCGTCACCATGGCAAAGAGTACATATTGACATTGCTGGGCTATTCATGGACTCCATGTTCCTGATTGCTGTGGATGTTCATTCGAAGTGGCCAGAGGCTATACCAATGAAGTCAACCACCTCAGAAAGACTGTCTCCACTCGAAGGACTATCTTCACCAGAAATGTCTACCAGAACAAATTGGGAGTGGCAATGGAGTACAATACATATCAGAAGAATTCCAACTGTTCATGAAGAAAAATGGCATCAGACATTTCAAGTCAGCTTCCCACTACCCAGCAATGATTGTATCAACTGAAAGATTTATCCAAACCTTCAAGAAGTCAATTAAAGTGAATTAAAGGAGGACATTCCTTTACAGCACAAGGTGGACAACTTCCTTTTTGTGTATGATAAGAACATAAGAAATAAGAGTAGGGGAAGGCCATCTGGCCCATCAACCTGCTTGGCCATTCAATAAGCACATACCTGATCTGACCATGGACTCATCTCCATCTACCTGCCTTTTCCTCATAACCCTTAACTCCCCTACTGTGCAAAAATCTATCCAACCTTGCTTTAAATATATTTACCGAGGTAGCCTCCACTGCTTCATTGGGCAGAGAATTCCACAGATTCACCACTCTCTGGGAAAAGCAGTTCCTCCTCATCCATCCTAAATTTACTCCCACAAATTGTGAGGCTATGTCCCTTTGTTCTAGTCCCACCTACCAGTTGAAGGAACTTTCCTGACTCTATCTTATCTATCCCTTTCATAATTCTATATGTTTCTATAAGATCTTTTCTCATCCTTTTGAATTCCAGCAAGTACAGTCCCAGGTGACTCAATCTCTCCTCATAGCCTAACCCCTTCATCTCTGGAATCAACCTGGTGAATCTCCTCTCCAATGCCTCCAAATCCTTCGTCAAGTATGAAGACCAGAACTGCATGCAGTACTCCTGAAGCAACCTCAGCAGTACCCTGTATGGTTGCAGCATAACCTCACTGCTCTTAAATTCAATCCCTCTAGCAATGAAGGACAACATTCCATTTGCCTTCTTGATAGCCTGCTGCACCTGCAAACCAAACTTTTGCGATTCACGCACAAGCACTTCTTAGTCCTTCTGTACAGCAGAATGCTGAAGTTTTTTATCATTTAAATTATAATCTGATCTTCCATTTTTTACTCCAAAGTAGATGACCTCACATTTACCAACATTGTACTCCATCTGCCAGCCCCCTGCTCACTCACTTAACCTATCCATACCTCTTTGCAGTCTCTCCGTATCCTCTGCACAATTTGCTTTCCCATTCAATTTATGTCATCAGCAAACTTCCATACACTACACTCGGTCCTTGTATATCGTGAACATTTGTGGGCCCAGTACCAGCCCTTGCGGCACACCACTCGCCACTGATTGCAAACCAGAGAAACACCCATGTACCCCAACTCACTGCTTTCTATTAGTTAACCAATCCTCTATCCATGCTAATACATCCCACTCTCAACTCTATGTATCCATATCTTATGGATAAGTCTTTTATGCGGTACCTTATCAAAAGCTTTCTGGAAACCCAAGTAATTAACATCCATCTGTTCCCCTCTACCCAACGTGCTTGTTATATCCTCAAAGAACTCCATAAGACCATATGATATAGGAGCAGGTAGGCCATTTGGCCCATCGAGTCTGCTCCACCATTTAATCATGGGCTGATCCAATGTTGCTTTTTAAAGTTTTCCCAATTTTCCAGTTTCCCACTACCCTTGGCAATTTTGTATGCACAAACTTTTAGTTTGATGCTTTCCTTCATTTCTTTAATTATCCAAGGCTGGCTCTCTCCACCCTTACTGTCCTTGCTTTTAACTGGAATATAATTTTGTTGAGCACCGTGCAAAGTCTCTTTGAAAGTCTTCCACTGTTCCTTAACCATCCCACCATATAGCTTTTGTTCCCAGTCTACCCTATCCAACTCCTCCCTCATCCCATTGTAGTCTCCCTCTTTTAGGCATAATACTCTGGTTTCAGATTGAACTATTGCACCCTCCAATTGTATGAGAAATTCAATCATACTGTAATCACTCTTTCCAAGAGGAAAGATCCCCAACTACAAGATCATTAACTTTACCTGTCTCATTGTACTGGACCAGATCTAAGATAGCACATTCTCTTGTAAGTTCAGTAACATGCTCTTCAAGAAAGCTATCACATATGCATTCTATGAAGTCCTCTCAAGACTGCCTTGACCAACTTGATTCATCCAATCTATGTGCAAATTAAAGTCCCCGATGATAACTGCTGTTCCATTCTTACAGGTCTCAGATATTTCTCTGTTTATTGCCTGTGCCACTGTCATGTTATTATTTGGTGACCAATAGACAACTCACACCAGTGATTTTTTTCCCTTACTATTCCTAATCACTACCCAGATGGATTCAACATTCTGCTCCTTAGATTTTATATCATTTCTCGCTGTTACCCTGAGCTCACCCTTAATTAAGAGCACTGTCCCACCTCCCTTACTTTCCTGCCTATCCTTCCTTATTACCTGATATCCTTGGATATTTAATTCCCAATCCTCTCCACCCTCCAACCATGTTTCTGTAGTGGCCACTAAATCATACCCCTTTGTACTGATTCGAGCCACAACTTCACTGACCTTGTTACAAATACTAGGGGCATTCAGATAAAGTGCCCTTATACTCACTGTGCCATTAAAATCTAGTGATCTTTGTCTCTTCTGCACTTGACTTTTCAGTACTCCACCCTTATTTTTCTCTTTTTTAACTTTTGTTTTTACTTTACCTTTATCCACACTTTTCTCTTTTACTTTATCCATAATCCTCCAATCTGTTGAGCTCACCACCCTACTATTTCATTTAAAGCCTTATCCACAACCCGAGTTATGCAATTCGCTAGGATCCAGGTCTCATCATGGTTCAGGAGGACTTCGTCCCATTGGCACAGCTCCCTCCTTTCCCAATACTGGTACCAGTTTCCCATGAATTCAAACCCGCTTCTCCCACACCAATCCTTTTTTTTTAAATATATTTTTATTAAATTTTTAAGAGAATTACATAAAATGAATAGAATAATAATGAAAATTAATATCAGCCCTCCCCCCTCCCCTTAACCCTTCCCCCCTTAACATCCCTATCTAAAAAAAAAGAAAGAAAAAAGAAAAAAAAAGAGAAAGAAAGAAAGATTGCCTGGATATCGGAAGATTCCCACATGCTCCATGGAGTTCAAAATAGCTTTAGTATATATCTTTATTTACTTTTTTTCCCCAAATAGCTAATAATTTTACCTTCAAAGGACCTATATATTTAATCCTATCTTTTGTAAATAAGGGTGCCAAATTTTCAAAAATATATCATATTCATTTCTTAAATTATAGGTAATTTTTTCAAGTGGAATGCAGCTAAATATTTCATTATTCCAACGGTCCATAGTCAAGTATGAATCTGATTTCCAAGTAACTGCAATAGCTTTTTTTGCTACTGCCAATGCAATTTTTATAAATTTTTCTGATATTTATTCAATTTAGGTTTCTGTATTATCCCTTCAATATCACCTAATAAAAATAATATTGGGTTATGTGGAAGTTGTATTCCAATAATTTGTTCCAGTAAAAGTCTTAAATTTATCCAAAAAGGTTGAATTTTAAAACAAGACCAAGTAAAGTGTAAAAAAGTACCAATTTCTTGATTACATCGAAAACATTGGTCAGATAAATTTGGGTTTAATCTATTTATTTTTTGTGGTGTAATATATAATTGATGTAAAAAATTGTATTGTACTAATCTAAGTCGGACATTTATTGTATTTGTCGTACTGTCAAGGCATAGTCTTGACCAACTTGTTTCATCAATTTTAATATTCAAATCAGTTTCCCATTCTTGTCTTGACTTATTAATTCCTTGTTTAATTGTCTGTTTTTGAATCAAATTATACATACAAGAAGTAAATTTTCTAATTTTTCCTTTTTGAATTAAAATTTCTATTTCATTAGGCTTCGGCATTAACATTGTTTGACCCAGTTTATCTCTTAAATAAGCCCTTAATTGCAAGTAACAGAAAAGAGTCTTGTTTGATATTTTATATTTATTCTTTAGTTGATCAAACGACATCAATATATCTCCTTCAAAACAGTCACCTATATATCTAAACCCTTTTTGAATCCAGTTATATAAAAGTTGGCTATCCATTGTAAAAGGAATGAGTCTATTTTGAATTAGAGTTCTCTTTGCTAATAAAGATTTCTTTATCTCATCATCAACATTTATCTTATTCCATAAATCAATAAAATGTTTTAATATAAGAGATCCTTTCTTTTCCCATATCCATTTGGATTCCCATTTATATATAAAATCTTCTGGCATATTTTCTCCTATCTTATCTAACTCTATTCTAATTCATGCTGGTTTATCTTCATCAAAAAAAGATGCTATCAATCTAAGTTGATCTGCTTTATAATAATTCTTAAAATTTGAGAGTTGTAACCCTCCTAGGTCAAATTTACATGTCAATTTTTCCAATGATATTCTTGACATCTTACCTTTCCAAAGAAACTTCCTCACACATTTATTCAACTCTTGAAAAAACTTCTGGGGCAGTTGTATTGGTAATGTTTGGAATAAATATTGTAATCTAGGAAATATATTCATTTAACTCTACCTACTAATGCTATTGGTAACATCATCCATATATCAAGATCTTCTTGTATTTTTTTCAATAATGGCAAATAATTTAATTTATATAAATTCTTCGCATCGTTATCGATTCTTATACCTAAATATTTTATACCATTTGTCGGCCACCTAAAGTGAGTTACTAATCGACATTGACTATAATCTCCTTTAGTAAGGGGTAAAATTTCACTTTTATCCCAGTTTACTTTATACCCTGATATTTTCCCATATTCTTCCAATCTAAAAGATAGTTTATGCATCGAATGCAATGGGTTTGTTAGATAAATCATAACATTATCAGCAAATAAATTAATCTTATATTCCTCCTGGTTAACTCTGAAGCCCATATCTTAATCGGTTCTAATTTATTCAGCTAATGGTTCTATCGCCAATACAAATAGGGCAGGTGATAATGGACTGCCTTGTCTAGCTGACCTTGTTAACTGGAATGATGTTGAAATTTGACCATTTGTCACTACTTTAGCTTTGGGACTAGTATTTAAGGTTTTAATCCAGTTTATAAAAGAACTTCCTAACCCATATTTTTCCAATACCTTAAATAAAAAATCCCATTCCAATCTATCAAATGCTTTTTCTGCATCCAAAGCAACTGCCACACTCGTTTCCTCCTTCTTTTGTACCAAATGAATTATGCTAAGTAACCGAGTTACATTATCCGCCGATTGTCTATTTTTAATAAAGCCTGTTTGATCCATATGTATTAATTTTGGTAAATATTTAGATAATCTATTAGATAAAATTTTTGCTATTATTTTATAATCCGTATTCAACAAAGAGATAGGCCTATATGATGTTGGTTTTAAAGGATCTCTATCTTTTTTTGGCAATACTATTAAGATCGCTGTCGAAAAAGATTGTGGAAGTTTATGTGTTCTTTCTGCTTGATATATTAACTCCATAAAGGGAGGGATTAATAAATCTTTAAATTTTTTAAAAAATTCAGGCGGAGAACTGTCTTCTCCTGGAGATTTATTACTCTGGAGTGATCCTAGAGCTTCTTCAACCTCTTTTAATGTAAAGCACATATCTAATCCTTTCTGTTCTTCTGAATTCAATTTTGGAAGAGTTATTTGTGATAAAAAAAATTCTATCTCAGCAACCTCATTTTGTGATTCCGATTGATATAATTTGGAATAAAACCTTTTAAAGGTTTCATTAATTTCTAAAGGTTTATAAGTAATTTTATTTGCACTTGTTCTAATTGCATTTATTTTTTTTGGAAGCCTGTTCTGTTTTCAACTGCCAAGCAAGAATCTTGTGTGATCTTTCACCTACCGTAGATTCCGGACTACAGAGCGCACCTGATTAAAAGCCGCTGGCTCTAATTTTAGAAATAAAATCAATTTTTTAATTGTACAGGCCGCACCGGATTTTAGGCCGCACCGGATTTTCAGCCGCAGGTGTCCCACGTTGTAATACGAGATATTTACACAGAAAGATATTATATGTGAGGATTTTTTAACTTTTAATTAAATCCATATGGTAACAAAAACAAATACATATTGCAAATGCTTTTTTTCGAACCGTGCCCGTAACGCGGCTACTTTTAAATATACGTTGCGTATACTTCTTTACTGAACAACATTCCAATATCTCCTAACGACTGGTAAAAATATATATACTGCAGCCTACCAGGAAAAGTTACTGATCGCCTTTAACTTAAAAGCAGCGTTCGCTCAGATCCAAAGCCGCTCGCGTAATGCGCTCCCTCCCTCCATCCCGTTTTATCGCAAACGGCATTTTTCCCACAAGACGCGGCGAAACCAGGTGTGACGTCATAGCATCCCGCGATGTAGTACAGAAAACAAATATAGTTAAAACTCTTCTAACTTTAACTAGAAAATGAATTACTAAGCGAAAATATTATAAACTAAGTAACTGCCATAAAGGCAGCACAATGCTTTTCTTCGAGTGTTTTCCATGTTGATGAGGGTGAGTACAAATGACTGATTTACAATAATTTAATTGTGAAAGTGCGCTTGATTTATCATACAATTTCATTGGACCTCTGTGAACTACTCATCAATTTTATTGGTCTACTGTTACGAGGCAAAATGTTTACGAGGCGGCATGAAAAAAAATCATGTATTAGCCGCTCCGTTTTAAAGGCCGCAAAGTTCAAAGCTGTTCAAAATGTGGGAAAAAAGTAGCGGCTTAAAATCCGGAATCTACGGTAATTCATAATATCTTTGTTTAGTTCTCATAATTGCTTTTTCTGTTCGATATGTCTGGAGCGTATTATATTGTAACTTCTTATTGACAAGTTGTCTTCGTTTTTCTTCTGTCATATATCTTTGAGATTCTTTTTCTAATTTTGTAATCTCTTTTTCTAATTGATCTATTTCTACCATATATTCCTTTTTAATTTTAGAAGTATAACTTATTATCTGGCCCCTCAAATATGCCTTCATCGCTTCCCATAATATAAATTTATCTTCAACTGAATGTGAGTTTGTATCCAAAAAAAATTGGATCTGTTTTTCCATAAAATCACAAAAATCTTGACGTTTTAATAAAATTGAATTAAATCTCCATCTGTAAATCAATTCCTCCTTATCCATCATTATCATTGTCATTATCAAGGGGGAATGATCTGACAGTATTCTCGCTTTATATTCCACACTTCTCACTCTATCCTGAATATTCATTGATAATAGGGAAAAAAAATCAATCCTTGAATAAGTTTTATATCTATTTGAATAAAATGAATAATCTCTTTCTCTTGGATTAATTCTTCTCCATATATCAATCAAATTTAAGTCTTTCATCAATGATAAAGTTAGCTTTATTACTTTTGATTTTGTAACAACCTTAGTTGACCTATCTAGAATTGGGTCTAGACAAAAGTTAAAGTCTCCACCTATTAATATTTTATCGTGTGCGTCGGCCAAATTCAAAAAAGCTTCTTGTATGAATTTTGCATCATTTTCATTTGGTGCATAAATATTCATAAGAGTCCATAATTCCGAAAAGATTCGACAATGTATAAACACATATCTCCCCGCAGAATCAATTAGTACGTTTTGTATTTTAATTGGTAAGGTTTTATTAACCAAAATTGCAACTCCCCTCGCCTTTGAATTAAATGAAGCTGCAATAACACTTCCAACCCAATCTCTCTTTAATTTCTGATGTTCTATCTCTGTTAAATGTGTTTCCTGCAAAAAAGCTATATCTACTTTCATTTTCTTAATATATGTTAAAACTTTTTCTTTTCACCGCTCCATTAAGCCCATTAACATTAAAACTTTAAAAATAGAGTAAATTAGTCATTTCATAATACCTTGGGGAATCTCTTTAAAATTCTCCATGTTGCTATGTGTGTCCCCCCCCCAATCATCCAGGCAAAAAAAGAAAAATAGAAGAACGATAGATAGTAAGGAAAAAGATAACAAAATACCCCCCTACTAATGTTGTGAATGAACAGAAACACAACCTTACCCCCCTCCGTTTTACGGGTCATGGCAATCGCCATGATTACACACGTGAATCCCGCAGCAATCGATCAGAAGCTCCTCCAGCTCCCCCGTAACAAAAAAAAAAAAAAAAATATATATATATATATATATATATATATATATATATAAGTGAAGAAAAAAATTAATATCTCTACTCCCAATTAATATTCCTCAATTTTTTTTTATCTTTCTCCCCTTCTATCATATACTTAAAGTATATTTGTATATTCTTCTACTCTTAAATATACATCAAATCCGATCCCTATTTCAGTCTTCATCTTTAGTCCATTTCACTTCCATAATTCTTTACTGCGTCTCGCAAATATTAGGAAGTTCTTGTACAAACTCCTCCGCTTTCCAATGATCAGTAAAAAATCTTCTTTCTTTGTCATCCAAAAAGGTTATCAGTGTTGCCGGGTAGCTCAATATAAATTTATAACCCTTTTCCCATAAGATTTTTTTCACGGTGTTAAATTCCTTCCTCCTCTTCAAAAGGTTGTAACTTATATCAGGATAGAAAAGAACTCTTTTCCCTTCCATCATCAATGGCCCGTTTCTCTTTCTGGCACCTTGAGCAGCTGCCTTCAAGCTCTTTTCTTTATCTTGATATCTTAAGCATTTTATCAAGATTGATCGTGGATTTTGATCTTGTTGGGGCTTTGGTCTTAAAGCTCTATGAGCCATTTCGATTTCAATTAACTGACTTCCCTCTTCCATTTCCAAGATCTCCGGAATCCATTTCTGAAAGAATTTTATTGGATCTTCTCCCTCTATACCTTCTTTAAGACCAACAATCTTAATATTGTTTCGTCTGCTAAAATTTTCAAGCACATCTACTTTTTCCAACAACCATTTTCTTTCTGATGTCCAGGCAAGGATATTATCTTCCATCTTGTCCACTCTTTCAGTGGTGTCTCCCATTTTTTCTTCCAACTTTTTAAACTTTCTTATCCATTTTCTTTTGTTTTTCCACCACCTTATCAAGCGCAATCTTCATATTTTTAATATCTGTTTTTATTACTTTTAATGCTTTTAATTCATGCATTATTTGTATCAGGGCTTTTCTTATGTCTCCAGAAAGTCTTCCACCTTTAATTTCTTCCTGTTCTTCTTCTCCTTCATCTATTTCCTCATCTGTGTTTTCCAGAGAGTCTGATTCTACTTCCGGTTCACTTTTACTTTCAGTCGCAGCTGGAACTTGTAGTTTTGTTTGCACCTGTTTGCACATACCCGTTTCTTCACGCATGTGCAGTTCCTGCTGTTTCTTCATACAGACCGTTGATGCTGCCACAGTTTCCTGTTCTGCATCGTTGGAGGTGAGATGTACTTCTCCGGGAAGAGATCCATTTTGAGTACGAGGTTCCGTCATAATGGTCGGGCCTCTTTCTTTGCCAACTCGCACTATCTTCAAAAGTAGTAGTTCTCTTCTGTTTCTGTTTAGGAGACATATCTAAAGATAGTCCTGAGTTGTTTATAAGTAGTTTTTAGAAAGTATTTATTAACTCTTCTTCACTTAAACTTTATTTTACTAGTTTTTACGGGACAGCTGGATTTCCACGTCTCGATCATATGTCATCAGGTGACGCCCCCTCTCCCACACCAATCCTTGAGCCACACGTTTAACTCTCTAATCTTCTTGACCCAATGCCAATTTGCACACAGCTCAGTTATCAATCCAGACATTGCTGCCTTTTTGGTTCTGCTCTTTAATTTAGTCCCTAACTGCCCAAATTCCCTCAGCAGAACCTCTTTCCTCATTCTACCAATGTTGTTAGCACCTACATGGACCACAACTGGATCTTTCCCCTCCCACTGCAAATTCCTCTGCCGATCAGGTAAGATGTTCCAAACTTGGGTACTAAGCAGGCAACACAGCCTTCAGGATGCTCAATCCCAGCGACAGAGAACTCTCTCTATTCCCCTGACTATACTATCTCCAATTACCACTACATTTCTCTTCTCTCCCCACCTCTTGAGTGGCTCCCTGAACCACGGTGCCACAGTTAGGTTGCTCCTCCTACCTAAAGCCCCCACTGTCATCCACACAGGGAGCACAAATCTCAGACCTGTTGGACAAGCTCAAGGCCTGAGGCTCCTCCAGCACTGTCTCTTGGATCCCACTACCCACATCACTCACAGTCACACCCTCTTGTCCCTGACCACAGACTGAATTTGAGGCAGCTAATCTAATGGGTGTGACTACCTTCTGAAACAGAAAATCAAGGTAACTCTCCCCCTCCCTGACGTGCTGCAGTGTTTGAATCTCAGATTCCAGGTCATCAACTTTGAGCCTGAGGTCCTCAAGCAGCCAACACTTGCTGCAGATGTGGTCAACTGGAACAACAATGGGAACCACCAGCTCCCACATCATGCAGCTACGGCACATCACCTGATCCTGCATCTTCCTTACTTTATTTCATTGTTTGTAGTTTGGTGACTTTTTTAATTCAATCTCTACAGAAGCTTTATTGAAACTCTGTTTATGCAATGACAAATCAAACACCTGCAGTGCTGTTCATGAACAGGAATCTGAGATCTCGCATCGCCCCCCTGAAAGCAGACCTACGGAGGGAAGTGCAAAATAAACTTTTCAACCAGTTGCTAAGTGAAGCAGCAAGGAGCATTGAGATTGAAGAGTAAGTCCCGCTGCATGATTACCAAGAAGACAAGTGGACCCCCTGTAGGCTAGTTACAAGAACTGGACCACTGACATACACAGGGGATGTTAGAGATAAGACACGAAGACATCATTGCACCAGATACTGGATGCTCAACCAAAGAACATATCTGAGATGACCACATCCAACAAGAGAAACACATTACAGTCACAAACCAGACTAATCTCTCTGTGATGATGTCACTGACAGCAACGAGTCACCGGAAACTGCAAACATTGTCTTAGACAAGACACCTACCAAACCTAATGTCACACCACAGGTCCAGAGGTGCTAACCTGAACGAAAGAGAGCACCACCCAAAAGACTGAACCTTTAGAAGTGTGAAGTTAGTTATGGACTGTTATTGTGAAAGCATGTTCATTTAGAATATGGGTTATGAAAGGGAAATTGAATGTTTTGTACATATACGGTTTATGTTACATTAATCTAAAGGGGGAGGAAGTGTAATGTATGGATCTATTTCTTTTAGGGAAATGAACCACCCGCACCATCTTAGCACTACGTATTGATCTGTTGTCTATGCATGCACATTGTTCGCACTCTCAGACTGCAATGTAAATACTCCAGTTAAAGCAATCTCCCGTGTGCGTGCTTTTATTTAATTGGTATGTAGCGGTGCACAGACATAACAAGGAGAGGATCAAGAGTAAGCAATACATTTGTAGAACAGACTATAGAAGAAAGCCAACAAAGGTGTGTTAAGAAGGCTTTGGTCAGTTCAGCTTTTCAAAATAGCACAAAGGAACAGTAGTGGATCCAGCAACTGCCTAAAGAAATTCTCCACTGATATAATTTCACATTTTATGGATGAGTAAGGATGGATGGGATGGGCTGACTCTCTGTCTGAGAGATGGGTGAGCTTTCAAGTAACCCTCTGCATTGGTTAAAAGCCAGTCAGAGCCATTTTAAGACAATTTAAATCTCTTAAGTCATTTAAAAAACACTGTAGGTTCCAATTAATAGGGACACATCGGGACCAGTACATTTTGGCCCAATAAGTCAAACTTTCATGGACTTTCATATATAACAAAAGACTAACAAATTATGCATTTAAATGAAATACAGAACCAATTAGAACACTACCAATAGTACTACAGTCTTATAAAACTGTGTGTGTAGCAGCAAGATTGACGTAAAATCAAAGCAAAACAATTGCCGCGAACCTGCGACCCCCACGAAGTTGTTCTACCTGCATGATACACCCACAGCTCCAACGATTGCTCCAAAGAGTTGAATTCCCTTTTCCAATCCTTTATTGGCAATTAGCAAAAGTACAAATAGAGCGTTATCTCAGCAGTCAGCAAAAATATGACTTCTACCGGCCCAGTCTACAAACTGCCATGAAATAGGCATGAACATGTAACTTATCGTCATTGCTTTTACCACACCATCACGAACGTGACCAGTCATCATAATAAGTGATAACACAGAATTCATGGCTCCTATGCTATCTATTAGTTCCTAATAGTTATTGACTCAGGAATTCATCCAGTGTACACAACGAACAAAATCAGCACAGTCACCCAGTGTAGATAATGGACTGTTTTCATACAATGTTATGGACAATTGCATCCTCCAAATATTTATTTTAGTTTAATATTCAAGATGATTGTTAATGCCTTCAAATTCTTTGTAGTTCCTAACTTGTTGAAGTAGTGAAATCTTTTTATTTTCAATCCTGGCTGTTTCTGGCATCTCTAAGCCTGAATGCTTGAAATTGCAGTAACCAAAATAGTTCAGAATTGTCTTACTATTTATCTCTCACAAACTATCAATGACAAAAATCACTGCCTTTTGAACACAAACACATGCAACTGATGCAAATCTCAGAAAATGCATTTTCTGTGTGTTGCTTGAATTTCCAGCATCTGCAGATTTCCTCGTGTTGTCGTATATGCAACTGATGCTATTTAAAAACTGTTTGCTGTAAGCACAGTGTAACAACAAACAGCCACACAAGTGCATGAGGCTGACACTAGTTAGAACCGGTTTGGCAACATTCTCCCTCCCCAGTTAAGTGGCATAATGTCCACATAAGCAAAGGGTATGCTGGATATTTTTTCTATTAGTTATTGTTCTTTAAGAGTTGTGCCAAATAAGTCATTGCCCCAATTAGTCTATGGCCAAATTAACTGGAATCCACTGTTTTAAAATAATTCAAACATTTACATCTCCTTTACAGATTCAGTGACTAAAATGAGGCTACGTCCACACGTATTTTGAAAATGCCGGTTTCGCGTGAAAACGATAGGCGTCCACATTAGGCGTTTTTAAAAATATCTTTGTCCACATTGAAATGGAGATTTCGGCGAATCTCTTCCTACTGCGCATGTGCAAGACACATCTACAGAAAACAAGCGACATGTTTGGTGTCGAATCTTGCCGTGAAAGTGTGCGTTTCTTCAGTTACAGACTAGAAAAACTTAAACGACGGGCAATTATTGGCTCTCACGCAGGAGGACTTAAAAGTAAAAAAAACAAATACTGGAGCGTATGTAGGCAACTGACAGGGAGTTCACGGACAGTATGAACTGGCTGATGACGAACATTGAAAAACTGACTAACTGTGTTGCATTAATAAAGCAGCTTGTTAACTGTGTAAAACATGTCTGCATCAGTGTTATCTTGTATTTCCATACAATGTTACATTAGGCTGTTACACATCTATTGTCAGAGAAGTACTTGCATAAATAGGTAAACCACCTTCATGCAAGGAAGGACAGAAAACAGGGCAAAGTGAGTATACTTATTTATGCAGTAAGTTATGGGTCACAGTATTTGGTGAGTACATTCTTCTGGCTTCAGTCTCATTGCTGTCTGTTCTGAAATTGTTAGATTGTGTGGGGGGTTGCGTTCAGGAAAACAATGAAATAGTGCGCTGCCGTCTGACAGCGTTTTCAGATTTCTCCAGTTACCCCGTCCACACTGATCTGCCCAAGCGGCATTTTTAAAATTACACTCCCTGGACAGAGTTTCTGAAAAGCTCCAGTTTTGGGGGACGAAAATGGCATGTTAGTGTGGATGGAGGGTAAAAATGAAGAGAAAAAGCTTCCGTTATGGATTTATCCAGAGTAGTGTGGACGTAGTCTGATTGTGGGTGGTACTCTAACCAGTTCTGCTGTAAAACTGAGGGGTCAAATTCCAAATGACTCTAGCTCCTCTCTCCTGCTGACCACTAATCCAATTCTGGACAGAGTACAACAGCAGAACAGATCGGATGCACTCAAATCTAATCTTTCAGGCATTTTCTACCAAAGCAATCAAGTGAAAATGCAAAGCTGGATACAACTTCACAACCGAGCATCAGATCCTGGCAGAACCCCACCATCCATGTTCATTTTGGTCCAATGCTTTACATTGTTATATACACCTAGGGTTCATTTTTTCTGTGGACTGTCACTTTAAAATGCCAGAAGAATGAGACTGACTTTTGGCCACTTGGATTTCTAATGATTACAAAGTTGCTTGGTTACATGGTGGAGAGAGGTGGAGTTATCTGATGGACAATCGAACGTTATGGTTTTTCCAGAGCTGGTTTACTTTTTACAAGGACAGTCACAGACACACAGAAAGACACTTGCTCAGAATCAAGATGGATTCCGTCAATGGAAGACACCAGTCAGTCAGTCGCTGGTTGGAGCTTTAAGTAGCTCAGAAAGGGGTGAGTTGAGATTGATCCTGAGTATTGATAAATGACTCTCACAAGTTTGCTGCAACTAGAAGAAGTTTGCAGAGAAGAGTGGAGAGGAGAGGAAGGTTTGAAACAGAAGAAACCTTGTGACAAAGAGATCACTGTTAGGACTCTCTCTCCAAGTAGCCTGTAAGGGTGAGTTTGTTTCCATTTGACTACGAAGGTATGATTGTCATGTAATTAATCCACAGGAGTGGGTTTTCTGGTGAGGAGAAAACCTTTGTGAATACCACGTGTCTGTTTACCCTTTGTCTGGGTGTGGTAATTCACTGAAGAAAGGCACCCCTGTGGCAAATCACTGTTGGAGCTATTTCGTATGTCATGGAACTGGCTAAGTTGCTATCACGTCGTGTATGATTGGGATAACCTTGTGGAATCTACCGGTGTGTCGACCCTTGCCTGGGTGGTTCCCCTGAAGATAGTCCCCTTTGTGATAAGCTATTGTTGGTGATAATCCATATGTGGATTCTGTTTGAGTATCCTGTGGCCACCACTTTGAGATGTCCCGGAGCTGAATTTGGGTGTGGTACCACTTGTGTTGAAAGGATATTCGTTGAAGATCACTGTCGGTGATACTTCGTGTGTGGAGTGGAGTAACTTTGGAGATAAAACCTACTGCTACTGTTATTTTGTATTGCTGTTGTGGAATCTGTGGAATATCAACATAATTGCCTTCTCACAACATTTGCACTTGGATTACAAACACCTCACATTAATTAACCTGTGCATTTGAACTGAACTTTTCTTACATATCGTTGTAAGACTGTAACTCTTGCCACCTGAGCTTGAATAAGTTTGGGACTTTAAATTTACACCTATATATGCATTACACTGTTAACTCTTGATTTACCTGGTTTAAGTTACTATATGACATAGTTACTAATAAAACAGTGTTTTGTTAACAGCAAAACCAGACTCCAGGTGTGTTCTATTGTTGCTGATAGTTTTACAGGGTTGCGTGTACGGAACAACATTCACCCATGACTTCTTCAGAGCAAAGATCACTGCTTCACATCTGAAGCAGTACTTTGGAAGGAGAAATTAATCATTGCAATACTCCTTAATTACCTCACACTAATGCTGTTGACATAATTGGCATGTGGAAAAATTCCATGACACACAAATGCAGCACAGGCAGTTACCTTTGTGTACTTAGTCGACTGTACTTCCTAAGAAGGTTGGCGTCATTCAATGTCTGTAGTGAGATGCTGAAGATGTTCTATAGGTCAGTTGTGGAGAGCGCCCTCTTCTTTGTGGTGGCGTGTTGGGGAGGAAGCATTAAGAAGAGGGACGCCTCACGTCTTAATAAGCTGGTAAGGAAGGCGGGCTCTGTCGTGGGCAAAGTACTGGAGAGTTTAACATCGGTAGCTGAGCGAAGGGCGCTGAGTAGGCTACGGTCAATTATGGATAACTCTGAACATCCTCTACATAGCACCATCCAGAGACAGAGAAGCAGTTTCAGCGACAGGTTACTATCGATGCAATGCTCCTCAGACAGGATGAAGAGGTCAATACTCCCCAATGCCATTAGGCTTTACAATTCTACCGCCAGGACTTAAGAACTTTTTAAAAGCTATTATTAATGCTTTTTGAGATAGTGATTTAGATGCATATCATATTTTTTACTGATTTAAGTATTGTATGTAATTAGTTTTGCTACAACAAGTGTATGGGACATTGGAAAAAAAGTTGAATTTCCCCATGGGGATGAATAAAGTATCTATCTATCTATCTATCTATCTATCTATCTACTTTGGAGAATCCAAGGGATTTCTGTAGCTTTGAGATGAATTTCTAGACTTCAACAACAACGGATGTTTCAACAGTTAACCTGAATACTATGCGTCCGGCATAGTATTTTTTCCTGCAGTGACACTGCCATCTTATCACAAATGCATTAAGGCCTATCTTGTCACATTAAATTAAGTTGTGACTTATTTGTATCCACAGGCACGTTGAGTACCGTGACTTTTATTTTGACAACTGGAAAATAAGCTCTAACATGAGAACATTATGGCGTGTGATAGCCACTGCAAAAATGGCAATTTGTATATCAGCCAATCTCATGAATACCTTCTCAGCCTAGTTTAAGAGCTGGGCTTTGAAACACCTCTCTGACCATTGAATTCAGCTCCATCGGTAGCTTGTGACGAAATAAATGCAGCATTTCTGACACAGCAAATTCAGCACAAGAAATTCTGCAGATGCTGGAAATCCAAAGCAACATACGCAAAATGCTGGAGAAGCTCAGCAGGTCAGGCAGCATTCATGGAAATGAATAGACAGTCCATGTTTCGGAATAAGACACGGACTTCGCCTTTGTTGCACTCAACAGTTTTGAGCAAGTTTGTTCAATTACCTGGCCATAAAGATGTCATTCAAGGCATGCACTAAAAAATTTGCAGGGATAAGTTATTTAAAGAAAAACTGTGTCTGTTCAATATCACAACCTACTGGCTTCTTGATCCAACTTGTGGTTTTCAGCAATTTTAGGCTCCCAAAATATCACAGAATTAGATAAGGTTCTTAATTCTAAATAGATCAAGGGAAATAGCGGTATGTCTGAAATAGAGATATAGATGATTAGCCATGATCATTGGCCCCCTCCTGCTCCTAACTTACAGTACTGTGCAAAAGTCTTAAGCACGTATATACAGCTAGGGTGCCTAAGACTTTTGCATAGTACTCCAATACTGTATCTTGGTTAAAATAGGGGGTGATTGGGAAACAGAAAGAAGAGTAGATATAAACATGAGAAATTTGGTAAGATGGTGGTGTATATACACAGAGTGGCCTTGGGAGCCATCCAAAGGTTCTTTTTCCCTTACATCAAGTTAGGCCAGTGATTCGGAGAAGGTGAGTCAGTCCATCGGGCCTACAGGCTGGGGAGGTAGAGACAAGCTGTTGGGCCAAGGATGTCGAGGCTGGGTACAACAAGATGGGCCATCATGCCAGGGATGTCAAGACAGTCAGGCTGGTGATGTCAAGTTGGCCTGCAAGGGCTGGGGATGATGAGATGGGCCATCGGGCCTGGGGATTCGAGCTGGGCCGTTGGGCTTGGAGATTCGAGCCGGACCATCGGGCCTGGGGATTCAAGTCGGGCCCTTAGGCTATAGAAGAAGCCATATTAGGTTTGGAAGAGCTGACCTTGGTGCAGACTGTGCTTCTGTGTGCTACTCAGAGACACTGGAGTTGGTGTCTTCAAGTTGGCGTGAAGGCAGCATGCAGTGGAACCGTGAGTGACTGTCTTGGACATTTATTTTGCGATCTCAAGACCCTATTGAACATTGATTGCTACAGGCCTACTTCCCTTGTTTGCTGGGGAGACAGGCAGTATCACCTCGGTTGTAGCTAGGAGTAGGCCTCAATCCTCAGGCTTGCATTGTAGTGTGGCCTCTCGTGTCAGTGCTGCCCTCCAGTTTTGGATCGGTGGAATTATAAGCTGGACTGCCAGGAACTATCAATTTGCAAGACTTGTTGCTCAGGGGCTTTGACTAAAAATTTTGTTTACTTACGCGACTATGTCCTCTTTTTTTTCTGTCTCGTTATTTTGAATATGCGTGGATGTTTTTGCATCTTGGTCCCAGAGGAACACTGTCTCAGTCAGCTGTATCCATGTATGGTTTGAATGACAATTAAACTTGATTTGATTTTGATTTTCTGCAGTTGCTGGAAATCCAAAGCAACACACACAAAATGCTGGAGGAACTCAGCAGGTCAGGCAGCATCTGTGGAATTGAATAAACTTTCAGCATTTCAGACTAAAACCCTTCCTCAGGCCTGGAAAGGAAGGGGAAAAGACTTCAGAATAAAAAGGTGGGGGAAGGGTAAGGAGGTAAGCTGGAAGGAGATTGGTGATGTCAGTTGGTAGGAAAGGTAAAGGGCTGGAGAGGAAGGAATCTGATAGGAGAGAAGAGTGGACCATAGGAGAAAAGAAAGGAGGAGGAAACCCAGAGGGAGGTGATTGGTTGGTGAGAAGAAGTAAGAGGCCAGAGTGGGGAATAAAAGAAGAGGGAGGGGTGGGATTTTTTTAAAACCAGAAGGAGAAATCGATGTTTGTGCCATCAAGTTGGACGCTGTCCAGACGGAATACAAGGTGTTACTCTTCCACTCTGAGGGTGACCTCATCTTGACACGAGAGGAGCCTGTGGTCCGACATTGCTGAGCAGGACTGAAAATTGGAATTAAAATATTTGGCCCCAGGAAGTTCCGCTTTTGGTGGATGGAGCGGAGATGCTCAATGAAGCAGTGCCCCAATTTACGACATGTCAAATCAATGTAGAGGAGAGCGCATTGGGAGCGCCAAACACACTAGGCAACTCCAGAAGATTTGCAGGTGAAGGGTTGCCTCACCTGGAAGGACTGTTTGGGGCCCTGAATGGAGCTGAGGGAGGAGATGAATGGACAGGTGAAGCACTTTGGCCATTTGCAGGGATAAGTGAGGGAGGAGATGAATGGACAGGTGAAGCACTTTGGCCATTTGCAGGGATAAGTGAGGGAGGAGATGAATGGACAGGTGAAGCACTTTGGCCATTTGCAGGGATAAGTGAGGGAGGAGATGAATGGACAGGTGAAGCACTTTGGCCATTTGCAGGGATAAGTGAGGGAGGAGATGAATGGACAGGTGAAGCACTTTGGCCATTTGCAGGGATAAGTGAGGGAGGAGATGAATGGACAGGTGAAGCACTTTGGCCATTTGCAGGGATAAGTGAGGGAGGAGATGAATGGACAGGTGAAGCACTTTGGCCATTTGCAGGGATAAGTGAGGGAGGAGATGAATGGGCAGGTGAAGCACTTTGGCCATTTGCAGGGATAAGTGCCAGGAGGGAGATTATTGGGGAAGAAAGAATGGACTAGGGAATCACAGAGAGAGTGATCCCTATGGAAAGCAGAGAAGTGAGAGAGGTAAAGATATAGTTGGTGGTAGGATCTCTTTGGAGGTGGTAGAAGTTCCAGACAATGATGTGACGAATGTGGAGGATCAAAAAGTGGTAGTTAAGATCAAGAGTAATTAGCTTTGTATCAGCTCAGTAGTATTAAGTGTTATTTATACACTTATCTATACACTTCTATAGATGTGTAGCAGAGAGTATATTGACTTGCTGCATCACAGTCAGGCTATTGAAATAAATGGGAAAACTTCACTCAACTTCACTTGCTCCATCATTGAAAGGTTCCTATATCCAATGAACTCACTTTCAAGAACTCTTCATCTCATGTTCTCGATATTTATTGCTTTCTTATTTATATTATTGTTTCTTCTTGCATTTGCACAGGTTGTTGTCTTCTGCATACCAGTTGAATGCCCCAGCTAGGTGATCTTTCATTGATTCTGAAAAAGTTATCATTCTATAAATTTGTTGAGTATGCCCACAAGAAAATGAATCTCAGTGTTGTAAATGATGATATATATGTACTTCAATTAAAAATAAATTCTTTGATCTTTGGAAAGACATAATATACAGTACTGTCAAAAGTCTCAGGCACCCTAGTTTATATATATATATATATATATATATGTGTCTAAACATTTTGCACAGTACTATAAGTGTCTGAAAAGTGTGCCCATTCATTTGATATATGACTGATTAGTCTTTGAGCTCTGTCTTATATGATGAAGTTCTTAATATTGTCACAAGGTCAGCCATGTTGCCTCTCTCTGTACTGATACTGTGCCTAAACTTGGTGTATCTGATAATCATGTTAGATGAATACCACTATGACTTGCCATGCTCTGCACTCTTGCAGTTCTCTCAAAAGCCTTTGACAGTTGAGATTTCATGTGCATGATCCCAGAAAAGACCTCTTTTGATGGTACATAGAACTTACCTTGTGAGAGTAATTAATATATAAAGATGCAAAACTATCTGGGAACTCATTCTTCTCACCAATTTCTATGCTTTCACAAATACACAGAAAGAGTAAACTTAATTACAAGGCAGGGCACTAAACCTAAGTACAGAGTCATAAAACTACGCAACAGGGAAACAAGCCCTTCAGTTTGATGGGCCATGCCAACCAGGATGCCCCATCCAAGCTGGTCCCATTTGCCAGCATTTGGCCCATATCCCTCTAAACCTTACAATCCTGTCCAACTGCCTTTTAGAAGTTCTTATTGTACGTGCCTCACTCACATCCTCTGGCAGCTGATTCCACATAGATACCTCCCTTTGCTTGTTTTAAGTTGTCCCTCAAGTTCCTCTTAAACTTTTCTCCCTCTCATTACAAGCCTCTAGTTCTTGTTGCCTCAACTACGGGAAGAAGACTAAGCACATTCACCCTATCAATACCCTACATGTACATCGCTATAAGATCATCTCTTGGCCTCCTATGCACTAAGGAATAAAGTCCTGGCCTGTATGACCCTTCCCTATAACTCAGTTCCTGAAGACACAGTGGTTACACATTCTGACATATCCGCTTATGGTCTCCTCTTGTGCCAAGGGTGGAGGAGCAACATCTTATATTCTGTTCAGGTAGCCTCCACGCTAATGGCAAGAATACAATTTCTCCTTCTAAGAAAATAATTATTCCCTCCCCCTCTCCTTTTCTTCAATTCCCGACTCTGACCATTTTCCTCTTCTCACCTGCCAATCACTTCTCCCGGATATTCTCCTACGCCTCCTTCTCCCGTGGTCCCCTCTCTTCTCCTGTCAGATTCCTTCTTCTCCAGCCCTTTATTTTTCCCACCCATCTGGCCTCGTCTATCAACTTCCCACTGGCCTCCTTCCCTTCCCCCCACCTTTTTTATTCTGGCATCGTCCGCCTTTCTTTCCAGTTCTGATGAAGGTTCTCGGCACAAAACGTCAACTGTTCATTCATTTCCATGGATGCTGCCTGACCGGCTGAGTTCTTCCAGCATTTTGTGTGTGTTGCTTTGGATTTCCAGCATCTGCAGAATTTCTTGTGTGCACACCTTGTAAGTATTTTCAGACTTTAACCAATAGCATTAGTATCTGTAAATCTTCACTGTCTTTTCTCATTTTCTTTCCAAGCATTAAATGGAGATGCCTGCATCGCTAGAGGGGGCTGCTGAACAGCCCAGTTTTCTCTCCACTGGATGGGAGTAGGAGAGCTTTTGCGGTAGCGAGCCGCTACTTATCCATCCTACAGCCATTGTTGCTTTAACAGAGATCTATTTACTGTAAGGTGTTCCATATAAGAAAATCAAAGGTCCAGCCCAGATGTTTAGTTTTCTGAGTCTATACAACACAGCAAAACCCAATAATACAACAGGCCTTGACACACAACATGGACAAGAGACATTCTAAGCCTTAAGATCATATTCTCTAGAGAGAGGCAAAGAGAAAATTATGGAAGCAGTTTCTGAGAATATATTTCTTCATCCTTTATAAATTCTATTTGATATACTTTGCGTCTAGAAATTCTATCTAAAGAATACATTTCTCCTCCACACAATATAAATCACAGAGCTTTTGAAGGGAATTGAAACCCAAAGCTTCTAACTATTCCAAGCATGAATTTTAATCCACTGGCATAGTAGTAGTCCAATTTATATGCTAAAACTCAAGAGGCCAATGCAGTTATTAGTCTTTTCTCTCCATCCAAGTGCACAAATTAAATTTGGTCACATTAATTAACATTCCTGGTCAGGCTAAAATGTCATAATGAGATGGCATTATTGAGCATATGAGTCCTGCCAGTTTACAAAACAAAGAAAGAACTGAGACGGTTACGAAAATTCAGCCCACATTTGCAATAGGTAATGATTGCTGAGGTCACATCCATTAACATAACACACTGATTGAAGATTCCAAACAGTATAAAGAGTCTCAAGTCCAAACCAGCCAAATCTGAAGCAGGATATTTACTTGCCCAAGTGGCATCATTAATAATCTTTACAAGTTTTATACTGGCCTCACCTAAGTAATTGAGCAATGGTGACACCACACTAATGCTGCTTCACAATTCCACTGAACAAGGTTTGGTGGCAGTGCTTCTGTATGGGGCTCCATGTTGTCCCTGTGGCCACATGGCTTCACCCTCTGGTAGGGCAAGAGTCCTGAAGCTGTAGAGCATAGAAGTAGGACCATTGGCCCGCCACTTGATGCTGACCATCATGTCTATCCATACTGATCCCACATGCCATCTCTCTCTATGCCTTGCTCATTCAAGTACCTGTCCAGATGCCTCTTAAATATTGTTACAATAGTTACAGTTGCTGCCTCCTTCTCATTCTGTCAATAGATACTAGTTACTCTATGTGGAATATTTATTATCTCAGATCCCCCTTAAATGTCTCCCACTCACCTCAAACCTTTGCCCTCCAGTTTAAAATACCCCTGTAATTGTTTTTATTGAGATACAGTACAGAATAGGTCCTACCAGCCCTTGAGGTGTGCCGCGCAGCAATCCCCGTGACTGTCCCTAACCACGAGACAATTTACAGTGACCAATTAACTTACCAACCAGTACACCTTTGGACTGTGGGAGAAAACCAGAGCACTTGGAGGAAACCCATGTGGTCACGGGGAGAACGTACAAACTGCTTACCGGCAGTGACAGGAATTGAACCTGGTCTCCTATACAGTAAAGCGTTGTGCTAACCACTCAGCTACTATGCCGCCCCATGAGAAACGGGCACTAGATTTGCACCCCATCTCTGCCGTTCATTATTCTATACACCTCAACCATGTCATCTCTCAGCCTCCTTCACTCCAGGGAATACAGACCTCACCTATCCCACCGCTCCTGATTACTCGAGTCCTCCAATAGAGACGGGGTGGGGGGGGGGGGGGGTCAGAAGAGAGGCCTTTTAACATTCGAAAGGTTTCAATGAGTTTCCCTCCTCATCCTTCTGAATTCCAGCGAGTACAGACAAAGAGACATCACAGGAACGTCTTTTCTGCACTGTCTTGAGTTTAATCACATCCTTCCTATAGCGGGGTAGCTAGAAATGCACATGGCACTCCAGTTTCCTGCCACATCCCTGGCTGCTACATTAATTGGTTTCTGTAAATGACTCTTAGTGCAGCTGGATGGTTGGGGAACCAGAGGGTTAATAGACATGAGATGAAAATAGGGCACACAGAAACAGATCAAAAGGACTGCTCTGAGTTAGTATAGGCTCAATGACCTCCTTCATCACCGTCCATTAACTATTGGGGAAGACTACAGGTAGAAGCTACAACACTTAAATTGCTACCATGGGGTGAGGGGTCAGGGAGAGAAAAATGGGACATAGCTGCAGAACTGAAAATACTTTAGTTGATTAAGTATGTGTGGGTGTTTTTGACTGTGACTGACAGTGAAGAAGGGGTTATGTGGGGCACCATTTAGTTTCAGCAAAGACTCTCGCAATTTGGTCATTTGTTGATACGTTGTGAAGAGATGTAATGTGGTAAAGGGATCAGATACGTATGGAATGAGCACAGAAAACCCATCAAGAGTGTGGCTCCAGATCTCATGGTAACAAATGCTGAAGCAGTCAGCACATTCTTCAGAAACTCAAGACATTTAATGACTTCTTTATAGGAAAAAGAAAAACAAGCCGCTGAAGGAACTCAAGAGTGTCAGGCAGCATCCATAGATGCAAAGATGTAGTCGGCATTGAGGTTTCGGTACTGAGAGTGTAAAGGTTAGAAAGTCAACAGAAAGGTAATTGGGGATGGGTGTGGTGTTGAGTCATGAGCTGGCAAGTGATTGGTGGATCTGCGTGAAAAGCGATTGATGAGCAGCTGGAGGCACGTGGCAGGGGATTGGTTACAGAAAAGGGGAGGTGCAAGAGACCAGGCTGGATCAGAAGGTGAAAGGAACAGAGGAGGGTTCCCAAAATTGGAATTACCCAAAATGTCCTTTCTCTCTCTCCTTCTGATTGATCTACGCAGGTGCTCTCACACACCACATTCTTTCCAACAACAATCTCTACTCTCATTATCCAGTTTCTTTCCCCACACACTCCTGCTTCATTTTAGAAGGAAAATAGAATCATAGAAAACCTACAGTACAATACAGGACCTTTGGCCCACAAAGCTGTGCCGAACATGTCCTTAGCTTAGAAATTACCTAGGGTTACACATAGCCCTCTATTTTTCTAAGCTCCATGTACCTATCCAGGAGTCTCTTAAAAGACCCTATCGTTTCCGCCTCCACCACCATCACCGGCAACCCATTCCACGCTCTCACCACTTTCCGCATAAAAAAAATTTACCCCAGACATCTCCTTTGTACCTACTTCCAAGCACCTTAAAACTGTGCCCTCTCATACTACCCATTTCAGCCCTGGGAAAAAGCCTCTGACTATCCATACAATCAATGTCTCTCATCATCTTGAACAGCTCTATCATGTCACCTCTCATCCTCCATTGCTCCAAGCAGAAAAGGCCAAGTTCATTCAACCTATTCTCATAAGGCATGCTCCCCAATCCAGGCAACATCCTTGTAAATGATGTAAATCCAGGCAACATTCCGCTCCCTGGTCTTTAGCATTATCATGGAAAAGGATAGAATCAGAGAGGACAGGAAAATTTTTAATTGGGGAAGGGCAAATTATGAGGCTATAAGGCTGGAACTTGCGGGTGTGGATTGGGATGATGTTTTTGCAGGGAAATGTACTATGGACATGTGGTCAATGTTTAAGGATCTCTTGCAGGATGTTAGGGATAAATTTGTCCCGGTGAGGAAGATAAAGAATGGTAGTATGAAGGAACCCTGGGTGACAAGTGAGGTGGAAAATCTAGTTAGGTGGAAGAAGGCAGCATACTTAGAAAGGTTTAGAAAGCAAGGATAAGATGGGTCTATTGAGGAATATAGGGTAGCAAGAAAGGAACTTAAGAAGGGGCTGAGAAGAGCAAGAAGGGGGCATGAGAAGGCCTTGGCGAGTAGGGTAAAGGAAAACCCCAAGACATTCTTCAATTATGTTAAGAACAAAAGGATGACTGGAGTGAAGGTAGGACCGATTAGAGATAAAGGTGAGAAGATCTGCCTGGAAGCTGTGGAAGTGAGCGAGGCCCTCAATGAATACCTCTCTTCGGTATTCACCAATGAAAGGGAACTTGATGACAGTGAGGACAATATGAGTGAGGTTGATGTTCTGGAGCATGTTGATATTAAGGGAGAGGAGGTGTTGGAGTTGTTAATATACATTAGGATGGATAAGTCCCGGGGCCTGATGGAATATTCCCCAGGCTGCTCCACGAGGCGAGGGAACAGATTGCTGAACCTCTGGCTAGGATCTTTATGTCCTCGTTGTTCACGGGAATGGTACCGGAGGATTGGAGGGAGGTGAATGTTGTCCCCTTGTTCAAAAAAGGTAGTAGGGATAGTCCGGGTAATTATAGACCAGTGAGCCTTACATCTGTGGTGGGAAAGCTGTTGGAAAAGATTCTTAGAGATAGGATCTATGGGCATTTAGAGAATCATGGTCTGATCAGGGACAGTCAGCATGGCTTTGTGAAGGGCAGATCATGTCTAACAAGCCTGATAGAGTTCTTTGAGGTGGTGACCAGGCATATAGATGAGGGTAGTGCAGTGGATGTGATCTACATGGATTTTAGTAAGGCATTTGACAAGGTTCCACATGGTAGGCTTATTCAGAAAGTCAGAAGGCATGGGATCCAGGGAAGTTTGGCCAGGTGGATTCAGAATTGGCTTGCCTGCAGAAGGCAGAGGGTCATGGTGGAGGGAGTTCATTCAGATTGGAGGGTTGTGACTAGTGGTGTCCCACAAGGATCTGTTCTGGGACCTCTACTTTTCGTGATTTTTATTAACATCCTGGATGTAGGGGTAGAAAGGTGGGTTGGCAAGTTTGCAGATGACACAAAGGTTGGTGGTGTTGTAGATAGTGTAGAGGATTGTCGAAGATTGCAGAGAGACATTGATAGGATGCAGAAGTGGGCTGAAAAGTCGCAGATGGAGTTCAACCCGGAGAAGTGTGAGGTGGTACACTTTGGAAGGACAAACTCCAAGGCAGAGTACAAAGTAAATGGCAGGATACTTGGTAGTGTGGAGGAGCAGAGGGATCGGGGGGTACATGTCCACAGATCCCTGAAAGTTGCCACACAGGTAGATAGGGTAGTTAAGAAAGCTTATGGGGTGTTAGCTTTCATAAGTCGAGGGATAGAGTTTAAGAGTCGCAATGTAATGATGCAGCTCTGTAAAACTCTGGTTAGGCCACACTTGGAGTACTGTGTCCAGTTCTGGTCGCCTCACTATAGGAAGGATGTGGAAGCATTGGAAAAGGTACAGAGGAGATTTACCAGGATGCTGCGTGGTTTAGAGAGTATGGATTATGATCAGAGATTAAGGGAGCTAGGGCTTTACTGTTTGGAGAGAAGGAGGATGAGAGGAGACATGATAGAGGTGTACAAGATATTAAGAGGAATAGACAGAGTGGACAGCCAGCACCTCTTCCCCAGGGCACCACTGCTCAGTACAAGAGGTCATGGCTTTAAGATAAGGGGAGGGAAGTTCAAGGGGGGTATTAGAGGAAGGTTTTTTACTCAGAGAGTGGTTGGTGCGTGGAATGCATTGCCTGAGTCAGTGGTGGAGGCAGATACACCAGTGAAGTTTAAGAGAGTACTAGACAGGTATATGGAGGAATTTAAAGTGGGGGGTTATATGGGAGGCAGGGCTTGAGGGTTGGCACAACATTGTGGGCCGAAGGGCCTGTAAAGTGCTGTACTATTCTATGTTCTTCTGAATCTCCTCTGCACCGTTTCTATGGTTTTCACATACTTTCTATAGTGAGGCAACCAGAACTGAGCACAGTACTCCAAGTGGGGTCTGACCAGGGTTCTATATAGCTGTACCATTACCTCTCAGCTCCTAAACTCAATCCCATGGTTGATGAGGGCCTTCTTAACCATGGAGTCAACCTGCGCAGAAGCTTTGAGTGTCCTATGGACTTGGACCCCAAGATCCCTCTGATCCTCCACACTGCTAAGACTCTTACCATTAATACTATATTCTGCCATCATATTTGAACTACCAAAATGAACCACCTCACACTTATCTGAGTTGAAGTCCACCTGCCACTTCTCAGCCCAGTTTTGTATCCTATCGATGTCCTGCTGCAACCTCTGACATCCCTCCACACTATCCACAACACCTGCAAACCTTTGTGTCATCAGCAAATTTACTAACCCATCCCTTCACTTCCTCATCCAGGTCATTTATAAAAATCACAAAGAGTAAGGGTCCCAGAACAGATGCCTGAGGCACTCCACTGGTGACCGACCTCCATGCAGAATATAACCCATCTACAACCACTCTTTGCCTTCTGTGGGCAAGCCAGTTCAGGATCCACAAAGCAATGTCCCCTTGGATCCCATGCTTCCTTACTTTCTCAAAAAGCCTTACATGGGGTACCTTGTCAAATGCCCTATATACATATATCCATATACACTACATCTACTGCTCTAACTTCATCAACGTGTTTAGTCACATCCTCAAAAAAACTCAATCAGGCTTGTCAGGCATGACCTGCCTTTGACAAAGCCGTGCTGACTATTCATAAGTATATTATGCCTCTACAAATGTTCATAAATCCTGCCTCTCAGGATCTTCTCCATCAACTTACCAACCACTGAAGTAAGACTCACTGGTCTATAATTTCCTGGGCTATCTCCACACCCTTTCTTGAATAAGGGAACAATATCCGCAACCTTCCAATCCTCCGGAACCTCTCCCGTCCCCATTGATGATACAAAGATCATCGCCAGAGGCTCAACAATCTCCTCCCTCGCCTCCCACAGTTGCCTGGGTTACATCTCATCTGGTCCTGGTGATTTATCCAACTTGATGCTTTCCAAAAGCTCCAGCACATCCTCTTTCTTAATATCTACATGCTCAAGCTTTTCAGTCCACTGTAAGTCATCCCTGCAATCGCCAAGATTCTTTTCCATAGTGAATACTGAAGTAAAGTATCCATTAAGTACCTCTGCTATCTCCTCCAGTTCCATACACATTTTTCCACTGTCACACTTGATTGATCCTATTCTCTCACATCTTATCCTCTTGCTCTTCACATACTTGTAGAAAGCCTTGGGGTTTTCCTTAATCCTGTCCACCAAGGCCTTCTCATGGCCTCTTCTGGCTTTCCTAATTTCATGCTTAAGATCCTTCCTCCTGGCCTTATAATCATCTAGATCTCTATCATTACCTAGTCTTTTGAAACTTTTGTAAGCTTTTCTTTTCTTCGTGACTAGATTTACAACAGCCTTTGAACACCATGGCTCCTATACCGTACCATCCTTTCCCTGTCTCATTGGAACATACCTATGCAGAACCCCTCACAAATATCATCTGAACACTTGCCACATTTCTTCCATATGTTTCCCTGAGAACATCTGTTTCCAATTTATGCTTCCAAGTTCCTGCCTGATAGTCTCATATATCCCCTTACTCCAATTAAACACTTTCCTAACTTATCTGTTCCTATCCCTCTCCAATGCTATGGTAAAGGAGATAGTATTGTGATCACTATCTCCAAAATGCTCTCCCACTGAGAAATCTGACACCTGACCAGGTTAATTTCCCAATACCACATCAAGTACAGCCTCTCCTCTTGTAGGCTTATCTACATATTGTGTCAAGAAACCTTCCTGAACACTCCTAACAAACTCTACCCCATCTAAACCCCTCGCTCTCGGGAGACGCCAATCAATATTTGGGAAATTAAGATCTCCCACCACAACAACTCTGTTATTACTGCAGCTTTCCAGAATCTGTTTCCCTAGTTGCTCCTTGATGTCCCTGTTACTACTGCATGGTCTATAAAAAGCACTTGACAGAGTTATCGACCCTTTCCCCTAACTTCCACCCACAGAGACTCTGTAGACAATGTCTCCATAACTTCCTCCTTTTCTGTAGCCATGACACTATCTCTAATCAACAGTGCCACACCCCCACCTCTTTTGCCTCCATCCCTGTCCTTTCTGAAACATCTAAAGCTTGGCACTTGGTAACCATTCCTGCCCGAGCCATCCAAGTCTCTGTAATGGCCACAGCGTCATAGCTCCAAGTATTGATCCACGCTCATTTGCTTTGTTCATAATATTTCTTGCATTAAAATAGACACATTTCAAACCATTGGTCTGAGCGCGCGCCTTCTCTATCATCTGCCTCTCCTCCCTCTCACACTGTCTCCAAGCTTTCTCTATTTGTGAGCCAACCACTTCTTCCTCCGTCTCTTCAGTTCGGTTCCCACCCTCCAGCAACTCCAGTTTAAACTCTCCCCGATAGCCTTTGCAAACCTCCCCGCCAGGATATTTTGTTGATCATCCACACATGCAAACCACTTTGTCCTCTATTTCTCCCCTCCCATTGTTACCATCAGGATCGATTCACTACCTTCCTCTTTTTCAAATCATATGCAGTCTTTTGTTGTCTCCACTTATCTCCTCCCAGCCTCTGCTGCCATCTCCACTCAACCTTCTGTCCATCACCTGCATCCACCCAACACAGACAGGCTGGCTCCTGCCTCAACCCTCCCCCTCACTTCTTTATACTGGCCATCTATCCTTTATACCCTGAGATGTGGTGCAGGATCTCGGCCCAAAACATCAGCTATCTCTGTATCTTTGTAAAAGCTGCCCGATCCTCTGCATTCCTCCAACAGCTTGTTATTTTCCCTCTAGAGGAGATCCTAGCTCCTGCTGTTTTTCGTATCTCCATTAGATTGACCAGGAAGTGAAAGCAGTCCTTCTGACGAGTACCCCAATGGTGGTGTGATTCACCTCCTATTCTCCTGTCTTTTGGGATTATTACTTGATGGAAGGAACATTGACCTATTCACTTAATGCCCCGAAAACAAAGCAGCACATTACCTTCAACCTATTGTGAGAATTTACATTCCCTGCCCTAATGGATTCATTGCTCTTGAAAGCGCTTATAAAGAGAATGTGCCATTAAATCTAGTGACAATGGTATAATGGCAGACGCATGAGTGATAAGGAGTATTCTCACGGGCATCATTTAGTGTTCTGCTTGCTAATTAAAACATGGCACTTTAGAAATGCTGAAGAACTGCAAGTGAAGCTGGAACAGAAAGCTGAAAACTTTCAGATACACATAATGAAAAACCTTTACAGCTTACGGGTTGTAAAGAAGCACAAGTTGAATTAGCGGAAGGAAAATTATTAAAACCCTCGGCAATGAAAAGTGGTGCTAAAGCAAAATATTTTAAATGCTAACAGGATGTCATTCTCCTCATGTCTATAAAGGATGCAAGTAATAAAGTCAATTCAAATAGGTATGTCTTCTTTTTCTTTTAAGTGTGGTTCTGGTACTGATGGAACCGATGATCTACAGATTGATTGTGCATTTTCAAGCCGATTGAGTGATGTTGCGCTTTACTGTCCCTGAGACAGTTCCAGGAGGTGATCGGTCTCAAGCCAAGAAGCTTAGAGATGGGGTGCGAGCCCATGGTCAACTCAATTTCTTGCTAATCTTGTTAATTAAGGTGTCAAGAAAGATCGAAAACATCAAGGCAAGTGCAGAAGCTGAACAAGCGTACAGCGCCGTCTACCAGCCTCTTGTTCACTGCTTCTGGAGCAAGTTGTCTGCACGTGGCAGTCCCTCTCTCCCTCTCGCTCACTGCTCCCAAGGGAAGCCTCCTGCGTTCAAATGGTTTCTCTTTCTCCCTCAATGCTGTCAGAGCATGGTACCGAAGTTCCGAGTCTGCAGTTGTGGATTTGACTGTAATTCATGACCACTCCTTTTTCTGTTGCTATTTTGGGCAACCTTCAGATAATGAACACTGAACTGATCTGAATATGGACTCTTCGATTTTGTGTTTTTTATTCTATGTTTTCACTCTGTCTTTCTTGTTGCTATTTGCGTAATTTGTCTTTTGCGTGTATGGGGAGGGGTTGATGTTTCTTTTTCTTTGAACGAGTTCCATGGTTTTCTTTATTTTGTGGCTGTCTGTAGAGGAAACGAATCGTAGGGTTGTATACTTCATACATATTGTACTTTCATAATAAATGTACGTTGAATCCCTTAAATGTTGGTTTCCTCTCCACAGGTGGCCGCTTGACCTGGTAAGTATTTCCAGTCTTTTTAGTTTCATTTCAGGTCAAGTGACATCAGTTTCAAGCAAGTATTCAACAAGCAAAGATCCAAAAACTGAGCCATTATCAACCCAATAAGTACATGCTTAGCCATGTAGGTATGCTATACATATACCTCTGTGGCTAAACAAGCATCTGGGATTTGGAACTGGCAATGAAGTTGACAAAAAAGCCTTTCAGTCAGATGAACAGCTAGTTCTTCAAGATCCACAACTCTTTTCTAACTGATGAAAGCCTCTTCTTGTTCCAGAACCAAATATATCCACTGGGCAGAAAGTAATGAATGGTAAACTTCCTAGCTGAGGCACTGCTCAATTGCAAGGACAAGAAGCCGAGAGTGGAGGAGTTCAATCTGCGTGTTTTCTTAGAAGCTGTTGGTAGCAGTGAAACTGTGAATGTTGTTTCAAAATGTAGTTATGGATGGAGTGATGGAAAATAAAGATATTAAATTTGTTCGTAGTGGTGCCAGAATTAATTTCTTTGAATCTTTGTACCTTATCTCCCAATTTATATGAGAGAACACACTTCATGGTCCTACACAGAAAAGAACACAATTTGGAAAATCCTCAGAATATGAAAGTGGCAACAGCTTAGCTTATATTAAAAGACAATATGATTTCTATTCTGTAGTAATGCAGATCTTTTTGCTATATTCGGAATAAAAAGGGAAAAGATTGGTAGGAAAAATTTGATTTGTCCTCTCATCTTTTATTAAGCAAATGGACTAAACTTAAAGTTTTTGCTCTTTTCACCACCACTTTTAAACAGATTGTTCTTCTAAATCCCTTAATTTTTTGCAGCATTTTTCATGATCTGTTGAAAAGAAAACAATAGCTCATTTGCTACAATTTATTTTATTGAAAAAATCTGTAGCTTCAAAACTTATCTCATTGATCTTTATTTTGCTCCATTTCCCTAATGCCATGGTAACCATTGATTCAGATTTCCTTTCACTCAATCTGATGACAATTCTGAAAGGGGACATCTCAAATTGTTCCACCATAGGAAACACAATGGTCACATCTAGATTCTCCTCAACCCTACCAGTGCTATTACCAGAAACGTTAGCCACTTGAAGGCTCATTATAGTATTTTTTTTGTTTGAATTTTGCTATAGAAGCAACACAATAGAGCTGTAGCCTCAGAGTTCCAATAACCCCGATAGAAATTTATAAAAGTTTGAGAGGCATAGAGTAGAGAGCCAGCATCTTTCTCCCCAGGTTCAAAATTTCTAATATCAAAGGGAATATATTTAATGTCAAAATGGTGGTTGTGGTGTGTCTAGTGTGGTAGTGTAGTGGGTAGTGCTTGTCACTCTCACTTTCAGCTTCCACCACTGGCTAGCAGTCTTGCAAAACGGCAAGCTGAATGTGTAAGTCTCTCCCTGCCAGTACATCGCCTCTCCAACAGCAAGCCTCATGTAGTGCCTCCTCACTGGCGACACATGGAAACTGAACTCTTTTGAGACTCAGGCTGAACTGCAGAGGACAGGGAGGAGATCTGGTCCCTGCACACATAGCAAGCAGGCCCACTGGTGTGTGGACTTACCCTGGTGCTCATGAACCAGATCCCCAGCCTTGCGTAGAGAACCTCACTGCCTTGTGGGCAGTCTCAGGATAGATAAAGGGTACATGAGTAAAGATAGTCAGCAAATCCAGATTGGAGCCCCTAAGGCAGCTGGACATTATTGAATATCATTCTGTCAGCTCCTGCAGCCAAGCTGGGGCGAAACATATTACTTCACAAACATTCCTTTGAACTATACTGGTGAGGCTGAGAGGGTGATCTTGATGACTGGGCATCTCACGATCGCCATACCTTTTGCCCAAGTTTGTGGTGATGATGATCATCACCCATTGTTCTTCGAGACAGATGGATGTCAACCACCGACCACCACACTTAATGTGCCTCTGCCATCAAGACTGCCCCTCAGTATCTAAGATTGGACAAGTCACATCTAATCAAGGAAAGCACCTTCAATGCTGGGCCAAGCACTCTGTTGAATTGACCTCAGTCCAGAGTATGGTCACAAGAGGCTATCCTAGATCCACCAGTCATGGAGAAGCTGGATGCACTGCCAACACCAAAAGAACTCAGCAAACCAATCAACAATCTTGCTTGCACAAAGGCAGATGGAAATGACAGTATCTCTCCAAAAGTTTTGAAGAGTGGCAAACCAGCATGGCTGCACCATATGCACAAGGTCCTTTGTCTTCCCTGGGAGAAAGGCTACGTACAATATGACATGCAAGATGCTAGCATTGTCACCTTGTACAAGAACACGGGCGATCGCAGTCACTTTAACAACTACCACGGCATCTCCCTCCTCAGCATCGTGGGAAAGGCTTTGGCCAAAATCATTTTGGCACAGCTGCAACACCTCACTCAGTGTGTCTACCCAGAGTCACAGTGTAGTTTTAGAGCAGGCAGATCCAGTATGGATAGGATCTTCTCACTACGCCAGCTGCTGGAGAAATTTCAACAGTAGCAAAAAACAATCTTCATTGCATTCATTAACTTGACAAAGGTGTTCGACCCGGTCAGCAGAAGTGGGCTCTTCAAAATGTTGCAGAAGGTAAATTTCCCTCCAAAACTGCTGGACAAGATCACTTCCTTCCATGAAGACGTGTACAGTATTGTCTGCTTTAAAGGTGCTACCTCAGAAGCCTTCCCAGTGAGAAGCAAAGTAACCATGTAACATATAACCGTTTTACAATTACAGCATGGAAACAGGCCATCTCGGCCCTTCTAGTCCATGCCGACACTTACACTCACCTAGTCCCACTGACCCGCACTCAGCCCATAACCCTCCATTCCTTTCCTGTCCATATACCTATCCAATTTTACTTTAAATGACAATACTGAACCTGCCTCTACCACTTCTACTGGAAGCTCATTTCACACAGCTACCACTCTCTGAGTAAAGAAATTCCCCCTCGTGTTACTCTTAAACTTTTGACCCCTAACTCTCAAATCATGTCCTCGTGTTTGAATCTCCCCTACTCTCAATAGAAAAAGCCTATCCACGTCAACTTGATCTATCCTCCTCATTATTTTAAATACCTCTATCAAGTCACCCCTCAACCTTCTACGCTCCAAAGACTAAAGACCTAACTTGTTCAGCCTTTCCCTGTAACTTAGGTGCTGAAACCCAGGTAACATTCTAGTAAATCTTCTCTGTACTCTCTCTATTTTGTGATATCTTTCCTAAAATTTGGTGACCAGAACTGTACACAATACTCCAAATTCGTCCTTACCAATGCCTTGTACAATTTTAACATTACATCCCAACTTCTATACTCAATGCTCTGATTTATAAAGGCCAGCATAGCAAAAACTTTCTTCACCACCCTATCCACATGAGATTCCACCTTCAGGGAACAATGCAACATTATTCCTAGATCACTCTGTTCTACTGCATTCTTCAATGCCCTACCATTTACCATGTATGTCCTATTTGGATTATTCCTACCAAAATGTAGCACCTCACACTTATCAGCATTAAACTCCATCTGCCATCATTCAGCCCACTCTTCTAACTGGCCTAAATCTCTCTGCAAGCTTTGAAAACCTACTTCATTATCCACAACGCCACCTACCTTAGTATCATCTGCATACTTACTAATCCAATTTACCACCCCATCATCCAGATCATTAATGTATATGACAAACAACATTGGACCCAATACAGATCCCTGAGGCACCCCGCTAGTCACCGGCCTCCAACCTGACAAACAATTATCCACCACTACTCTCTGGCATCTCCCATCTAGCCACTGTTGAATCCATTTTACTACTTCAATATTAGTACCTACCGATTGAACCTTCCTAACTAACATGCCGAACATTGTCAAAGGCCTTACTGAAGTCCATATAGATAACATCCACTGCTTTACCCTCGTCAACTTTCCTCGTAACCTCTTCAAAAAATTCAATAAGATTTGTCAAACAGGACCTTCCACGCACAAATCCCTGCTGACTTTTCCTAATCAGACCCTGTCTATCCAGATAATTATATATACCATCTCTAAGAATACTTTCCATTAATTTACCCACCACTGACGTCAAACTGACAGGCCTATAATTGCTAAGTTTACTCTTAGAACTCCTTTTAAACAATGGAACCACATGAGCAATACGCCAATCCTCCAGCACCATCCCTGTTTCTAATGACATTTGAAATATTTCTATCAGAGCCCCTGCTATTTCTACACCAATTTCCCTCAAAGTCCTAGGGAATATCCTGTCAGGATCTGGAGATTTATCCACTTTTATATTCCTTAAAAGTGCCAGTACTTCCTCCTCTTTAATTGTCATAGTTTCCATAATTTCCCTACTTGTTTCCTTTACCTTACACAATTCAATATCCTTCTCCTTAGTGAATACCGAAGAAAATAAATTGTTCAAAATCTCCCCCATCTCTTTCAGCTCCACACATAGCTGTCCACCCTGATTCTCTAAGGGACCAATTTTATCCCTCACTATCCTTTTGCTATTAATATAACTGTAGAAACCCTTCGGATTTATTTTCACCTTACTTGCCAAAGCAACCTCATATCTTCTTTTAGCTTTTCTAATTTCTTTCTTAAGATTCTTTTTACATTCATAAAGCAAGGATATGTTCTGGCACTGACACTCTTTGGCATCACCTTCTCCAAGTTGCATCAGTATACTTTTGGAGAGTGCGCTGGAGGTATCTACCTACATACCAGAACTGATGGCAAACTCTTCAACATTGCTCTCCTTCGCCCCAAGAGCAGGATCCGAGAGGTGAACATTCTCAGGCTGGTGTTTGCTGATGACACAGCACTGACCTCCTACACAGAAGCCCAACTGCAGCATCTCATCGACCACCTGCCCCATGCCTGCAAGGAGTTCGGATTGACCATCAGCTTGAAAAGAAATGTCATCTCCCAGGACACTGACCCCCTCCCATCCATCACCATCGATGGTCACACTCCAGAGGTGGTTGACTCCATCAGCTATCTTGAGTCAACCATCACAAACACTCCGCCTCTTGATGCTGTGGCAAGGCTGTATGAGAGAGTGTGGAGCAACAGCCATCTGACTGTGAATACCAAGTTGTGTGTGTACCAAGCCAGTGTTCTTGGTCCTCTCCTCTGCAGCATTGAAGCTTCGACCATCTGTGGTAACCTGCACTGCATCAGATGATCCTGCACCTATCATGGCAGGACAGAACCACCAATACAACAGTCTTACAATGTGCAGGCACCCCCAGCTAGAGGCGGCTCAGATGATTAGGATATTAGGGGAATGGGCTCTTGTTGAACACCGAAAGACCTGCTGTATAGGCAGCTGGCAGAGGGCGCACACCCATTTGGTTGCCCACAGCTTCAGTTCAAGGGTGTCTACAAAAAAGATCCAAAGCTGGCAAGCATTGATGTGAACAATTGACAACTGGGCCACCTGGAGTCTGGCATTTCAAAAAGACATGCAAAGAGCAGGAAGTACCCACATCAATGGCTGCCAAGAGAGCTCAACGGATGGAGAAGGCCGCTCCAACCAATTGGCCGGCTTCCTTCACCTGCAGCCAGCATGAACGAGACCCATCAGCCACTCTTGGAAGTGTACCAACACAAGCTGACGTTTCCCATGTGCTACCCATCGACTTTTGAGAAAGAAGGATGCTAAACACGTATTTAATGTGAGAAGAGTAAAGTTCAAAGAGATGTAAGGGGCAAATGTTTTTATACAGAGTGGTCTGTACTGCAAGGGTAGTGATGGAGGCAGATACAACAGAGATCTTTAAGAAGCTTTTAGATAGGAACAAGAATATTTGGAGATTAGAGGAATATAGAACACATGCAGGTAGAAAGGGTTAGTTTAGTTAGGAATCATTGGCTTAATTAGTTCAGCACAACTTCAGGGCTGAAGGGCTTGTTCTTGTGCAATGCAGTTCTATGCTAAATCTTATTTATGTGGAGTTTGGATGTTTTCCATGAGATTGCAAGGGTTCCCCTCAGGTGCTCCAGTTTCTGCCCACTTGCCAAAGACTCATCGGCTGGAAGGTTAACCAATAGGTGAAAGGTAGAATCTGGAAGAGATAGAAGAAATTGTGGGCCACATCTACCCAGATGCTTGAGAGCAAGCGTCCCAGTTAAACAACAGCAACTGAACTCTGTCTCCTGCTGCAGGCCAAACTCCAACCACAGAAATCAGCAGGACCATTTCTAAACTGCCTCTTTCTAAACTCGTCCTTCAGCTTCACACCATTTGCAATGCAGTAGTACAATCACAAGGTCACTCTCTAAGGCTTTCTTATTTTCACCATTGAAAAAGATAATTTAATTTCAGGTTGCTCTACTTGAGAAAATCAAGGATGTTTTCAAGGACTGTGTGCTTCAATGCCTGCATTTTCCTTTAATGCAAGACAATACCTGATATTTTAGTGGCAGTTTGCAGCAGTCAGCTGTGCCAGCTGTACTTCAGCCATTCCCAATTATTTCATGTGATCCATGGCTGGCTGGCATGAAGAAGACTCAGCTTTTGCCACCAGTTATACTGCAAGATGTTGTGCAGCATGGACAGGGGAGGGGAAGAAGCATGTTACCAAGGAACAGGAGAGCACTAAAACAATCTCTGAGACACCGCGTCCAATGGCATCACCAATAGACACAATACAAACCAGTTGCTCTGCCATGTATGAAATAGTATAAAATTGATCTTTGACATTCTCCAAAAATTTTATTCCTGTGACCATCATAATTTCCCTTTGATGCTCATCACAGCATTCGCTCGAACATGATGCCAAAATTACAAAAGAATAAGCAATGCATGGTCTCATTTAAGGCATTCCACGCAATGACCAGCACCACCTTCTCCTCAATGTAATGGACAGACTATGCTGCATGAGCCTCTGACCATCAAAAACATGGGGAATACCTCATCTTTTCCACTTCCTTCACTAAGACTACAGGGAGGAGTCCCAATACTTCTGATAAGCTGGCAGCGCATGAGAATACAGCAACCTCTCGGGGGCCAATTTTCCCCTCAGTAAAATTTGTTTTTTTTTTAAATCCAAAGACAATTCTACTCCAAGAATGTTGGGTACTACAGGGCTACTCCATCAGTGAGCTACTTGTGGATCGGAGTAGCAGTGCTGGTGTTGGCGCAGAGCTGGCCAAGGTGTCGAAGGGGCAGTTGGGATGTTGGAGAAGGAGCCAGTCGAGATGTGGAAGGGGCCAGCCAGGATGTGAAGAATGAGCTGGCCGAGATGTCAGAGTAGCCACTTGGGAAGTCAGGGGAACCAGTCAGGGTATCAGGAAAGGAGACAGTCGGGTTATTGAAGGAGCCAGTCGGGATATTGGAGGAGTTGGTTTGGGTTCGGAGGAGCTGACCTGACTGCAGACTGTGTTGCTGCCGGTTACTTGGAAGCATCGAAGTTGGTGCAGTAAAACCGTGGGAGATGGTCTCGGACATTTCACTTGCGATCGCAAGACTATGATGATGTAAGTTGCCACAGCCCTGTATCTCTTGTCTGGTGGTGGACAGATGACATGGGAGCTAAGTATCCTCAGTTATAGCGAGAACTAGGCCTCAATCTTTGGGCTTGTCTGCTGCTGCAGACCAGGAGAGAAGGCACAGAAGTGTTACAGCGTAGTGTCTGTGCTCAGCTGGGGCCTGGCCACTCCCATTGGTGCTGCCCCCCATGTTCAAGCAGTGGAATGACAAGCTGGATTACATGCATCTGCACACTGTCGGGAGAATGTAGCATCAATTGTTGGACATTGTCGCACAAGGTCTTGGTCTATATATAGTACATGTTTGTTTTTTCAAGTGAATATGCTTCTTTGCTCACTATTTTGAATGTTTGCTTGCTATTTTGAATATTTTGCATCCTTGCCCCAGAGGAATGCTGTCTCGTTCAGCTGTATCTATGTACTGTTTGAATGATAACTAAACTTGGTTGATTTGAAAATTTTTGTTACCTGTTTACAGTGGCATGCAAAAGTTTGGGCACCCCAAGAGGTTTGAGCTCTCAGATCTTAATTAGCTTGTTAGGGCTATGGCTTGTTCACAGTCATCGCTAGGAAAGGCCAGGTGATGCAAATTTCAAAGCTTTATAAATACCCGACTCCTCAAACCTTGTTCCAACAATCAGCAGCCATGGGCTCCTCTAAGCAGTTGCCTAACACTCTGAAAATTAAAATAAATGACATCCACAAAGCAGGAGAAGGCTATAAGAAGATACCAAAGCATTTTCAGGTTAGCCGTTTCCTCAGTTCATAATGTAACTAAGAAATGGCAGTTAACAGGAATGGTGGAGGTCAAGTTGAGGTCTGGAAGACCAAGAAAACTTTCTGAGAGACTGCTCGTAGGATTGCTAGAAAAGCAAATCAAAATCCCCGTTTGACTGCAAAAGACCTTCAGGAAGATTTAAGCAGACTCTGGAGTGGTGGTGCACTGTTCTACTGTGCAGTGACACCTGCACAAATATGACCTTCATGGAAGAGTCATCAGAAGAAAACCTTTCCTGCGTCTTCACCACAAAATTCAGCATCAGATGTTTGCAAAGCAACAACTAAACAAGCCTGATGCATTTTGGAAACAAGTCCTGTGGACTGATAAAGTTAAAATACAACTTTTTGGCCACAATGAGCAAAGGTATGTTTGGAGAAAAAAGGGTGCAGAATTTCATGAAAAGAACACCTCTCCAACTGTTGAGCACGGGGATGGATCGATCATGCTTTGGGCTTGTGTTGCAGCCAGTGGAACCGGGAACATTTCACTGGTAAAGAATGAATTCAATTAAATACCAGCAAATTCTGGAAGCAAACATCACACCATCTGTAAAAAAGCTGAAGATGAAAAGACGATGGTTTCTACAACAGGATAATGATCCTAAACACACCTCAAAATCCACAATGGACTACCTCAAGAGGCGCGAGCTGAAGGTTTTGCCATGGTCCTCACAGTCCCCTGACCTAAACATCATCGGAAATTTATGGATAGACCTCAAAAGAGCAGTGCATGCAAGACAGCCCAAAAATCTGACAGAACTAGAATCCTTTTGCAAGGAAGAATGGGTGAAAATCCCCCAAACAAGAATTGAAAGACTCTTAGCTGGCTACAGAAAGTGTTTACAAGCTGTGATACTTGCCAAGGGGGTGTTACTAAGCACTGACCATGCAGGGTGCCCAAACTTTTGCTTTGGGCCCTTTTCCTTTTTTGTTATTTTGAAACTGTAAAAGACGGAAATAAAAAAGTTATCTTTCTTAAAATATTAAAGAAATGTGCCATCTTTAACTTTATGCCTTTTGGAAATCAGGTCATCTTTTACTCGCTTAGGTATTCGCAGTAACAGAAATTTTGACCAGGGTGCCCAAACTTTTGCATGCCACTGTGTGTCCTGTGATTAGTATTCACAGATTCTTACCTGCAATGCTCCACAAACCATCTTTCCTTTGAAAGGGCAGCAACACTAGATGCTTATCAATGGATTCAGCCACAGAACAGCAGGGAGAGGACAAACTGCACAGATGAGTCATTATAATGAAGACACAGGGAGAAGTAAGTGTGTGATCTATGGTACACAATCAGTGTACACTGATCACACTTCATCATTTTTGTTTATTGGGGTTTATACAATTCAGCCTCCAGGAAGTATTAATTACCCAGTACATAATTTCACTCAAACAAATCAAGACATATGATGTAACAGCATAAACAAGTTTTATGGATGGATCATTTAAATGGACCCTCCATAAACATATTATGTACTCCCTCAAACACTAGGTTATGTAGATCAGAAGAACCATGTAGCTGACACTTGATCAGTGTTACATAGTGCACAAAAACTCATGAGATGGACTCTGCTACAATGATCATCCAAAAATTAAAAACAGGCTTATGGCCTTGTTGATATTTTCTCCTGTCAAAGCAAATACTATGACTGAGTAACAGAAGATAAAACACACTTAAAAAATAAATTCTATCATTAACTGAATGTAGTTTGGAAGCATGTTGCAGTTGTGGCCCCAGATACAGAACATAAGCCTCAGTGCGAAGAATGGCTGGTAGCAACACAAACCGTGCTGATGAAAGGAGACATTTTGATGTGGGTGCTGCAGAGGGAGAATGAAGAAAATGGCACTGCACATGTGCAGAGGAACAGTATGCACATATACAGCACAGCCACGTTTGAACCCGAAGTGAGCCAAATTGTGCCAAATCAGGCATTCACAAATAAACCGATAATGACACAATTCAGATCACTTCAAGCTCTCAGTTCACTTCTGCACTCACCCATTTCTATCGTCAGAGGGAAGCGTATCTACTTTTGTGGGAACAAATTCCTAAACATCTGCAATAAAACTATTTAGGATTTTACATTTTAAGTCTGCTTTATGACAGATTGCTTGTTCATCTTATTAGTCAATGAGAAAAATAAATTCTAATTAACTACAATTATTATACATGTGTTGCTCTTTTTTTTGCATTGTGAATTTGGTAATAATGATAGAAAAATGCACTCTTATTATTTTTAATATTAGACCTAACGCATTACTTCAACATTCTATACACTAAAGTTTTGCCATTAATCCAGTGCCCTACAATATTATTTGTAAATTGTACAACTGGTTCAAAATTCTTATGAAATAAGTTAAGTAAAGCTTGGTATTTCCCCATAAATTCTAATTATAATTGATTGTATCTGAAAATCCCATTCTGGTCAGATATTAAGAAACGCGTCTGAAGCATTAACTTCCTTAATATTTTAATTTCTTCCCACTGCATGACCTGGACATAAAAACAATACAACTTGTCATCTTAAACTAATGTACATCATGAAATTACATTATGACTCCTTATTTCTTGTGAACGTTCAAAGTATTGAAAACTCGAAATTGCATTGAGCTCAATGGTACCGAACTCTTAGGAGGGGGTACCACAGGCAGCCAATATTTTTTTTTCCACAATGTACTCCTGATTAAAAAAAGTAAATACATTTTCAGCCTGCTTCTCACATCACCCCCACTCCAACCTCATCTCTAAGCTGTAAAGTTTCCAGGGATCAGAACTTGCTCAAATCAATTATAACTTGCAGAGACATCATAGTTTCCAATGCAAAACAACACTATTTCCAGTATTTGTATGCTCTATTCCATTCTAGCCATCATGTATTGCCCACTAAGGGCAAAACAAAGCTTTAGCACAAAACGAGCAGTAACAGATTGGTCCTCTGATCTGCAGCAATCAGATTTTCCACACTGTCGGTTTCAGAATAGTATCACAATGAAGTGTGCTTGCCAAAAGCTCAGCCTATTCACAACAACCTCCATTCACTTGACAAGGTCAGGGGAGAGCCATTGGTTTTGCGCAGTTGCACAGTTATGGCAAAGCTGTGACCCTAAAAATCTCATGATAAATTTGATTGAGAAATCCTTTAGCACCCTCAGTAGAGCCACTATACACAGTTCCTCAGAGTGCTGCACATAAAACTGATGTGTGCTGCTATCCTGAGCTCTTCAGGCTGATGTTCTCAGCCTAACCGAGATATTGTAAATTCCTTTTCCACTGCAATGGCTGGGAAAGGAATGATGATGGAAAAAAGCAGCTAATCTCCCAAAGCAATTTAAAGATACCAAAAGCAGAAAAAAAAATACTGGAAGCACTTAGTAGATCAGGCAAAAATTCCTTGCATGCATGCTGACTGGCCTTTTGAGTGTTTCCAGCATTTTCTGTTCTTGTTTTAGACTTCCAACTTCTGCAATTTTATGATATTCAACTTGTGTAGATTTGGGAGGAAAGAATGAGGAATCTTTAAATTTTATTCCCCACTAAAGTCTAACAAAAGGCCCTGGACCAAACATGTTAACTATTTCTATTTCTCAATCATGAGAAAAGGCCCTTTGGCCTGACTTGCCCATGCCAATCAACATGCCCACTACACTATTCCCATTTTCCCATATTTGGTTCATAAGCCTCTGAACCTTCCTTTCCTACATACACATATAAATGTATTTGAAACTCAATAGTTGTGCCCACCTTTATCACCACCTCTAGGGGCTTGCTCCATATACTCACCATCCCATAGGTGAAAAAAACCTGCACCTCAATTTTACATTAAGCATATTTCCTCTCACTTTAAGCCTATGCTATAAGGCGTTAGACTCTCCCAGCCCTGGAGAAAAATACTGAACATCTACACTCTCCTTGACCATTGTAAGTTTATAAGACTCTATACAATCATCATTCAGCATCGTGCACTGTAGAGAAAACAAACCTTTCCTGCCTAACCTCTCTTTGTACCTGAATCCCTCCGTTCAAGGTAACATTCTCATGAATCTCTTCTCCACTCTTTCTAGCTCTATCACATTCCATCTCTAGTGCGGCGGCCAAAATGCCCTCAATATTCAAGTGTATCCTTAACAATATCTTGTGCAGTTGTAAAGTGATGTTTCAACTCGTACTCAAATCCCTACATATGAAGGCAAGTGGGTTAAAGACCCCTTTACTACCCTATCCATTGATTACTGTTCTACCCAACGTTCCATTTGTTATGTCCCTCTATCATTCTCAACCATTCAGTTCTGAAACTCCTCAGTCACCACATCCTCAGTAAATTTATTGGACCACATTAACAAGCTGTCATATGCCTTTAAGTGTATGTATACTTGAAGCATGATTAAAAGCAGACAGGATAAAAGCTAATAGGATATGACTGAGAGGGTAAGAGTGATCTAACATATCTGCCCATTCTTGGTTGCATTTCAGTCTCCTGCAGTCTCCAAAAGTGTACTGAAAAGATGTCAATGTTGATGAAAAAATGGAATGTTCATCAATGTGAATTCCTTAAAGAGTGTTTATTTAAACTGGAAAGGACAGAAATATATGATTTGGTGTAGCACTTTGAATTGACAGTTGCCCTTTGGGTAAGAAATAAGGACTGAAGGCAAATGTTTATTCCTCTGACTGTTAATGGATTAGAAATTATTTAAGGAACAGAATTATTTTTCTTTTCTTTAAAAATGCAATTTTCAGATAAAAGTGGTATAATATTGAAATTCATTATTTTTGTAAAAGTAGTTTGGTCAATGCCAAAGCGAGTCTAAAACACAAGAAAGATTAATAGATGGTTGGTGTATTTAACGTGTAAGGTATTTGGTGGATAAATAACTATATTGACTTAAAAGATGTTAAAATTTGGATTTTCAATGGTGATCCAGCTTCATAATTCTGTAATTCTGAGTGCAAATAGTTATGTCACTCTTATCCTCTCAACACGCATTATGCGGAATGCTCTTTGTTTGGTCTCATCCACATCCAAAGCAATTTGCACTTAGAATAACTCTGCCATGGATGGTCCCAAGCCCAGCTGTGAAAGGAGGAGGGCTGGGCATGGGACTAACGACCTCATCCCTTGAAAACCCAGTGTTACAGAAGTGCCAGCAGAAGGTCCAAAGACCTTATTCCTGGAAGAAGTAGGATCTTCAAGGATGAGCTACACCAGGGGACGACGTGAAAGATTGGCCCAGGACAGAGGACACGGACAAGGTGCTGTTGGCAGCCTATGTCCCAGTAGGAGTGACATGCTTAAGTAAGCACTCAGAATAATGGTCCAAAATGTAATCCAATAATAATCATTATTTGAATATAATATAGGTAAATAACTATATAGTGATTTTTTTTCTCAGTCCTTCCCTTGAAAAATACAAATCACAAATCCAATCCACTGATTCAAAAGACAAGTTTAATACCCAAACAATGGAGACACATAGATCAGGAAGAGGCAGTTTAGAAACACCTACAAAGTGCTGGAGGAACTCAGCAAATCAGGCACCACCGGGTAGGTGATAGGCAGGTGAGAATAGGTAAGAAACCAGAGTATAGAATAGAAGAGAGAAGGGGGAGAGACAAAAATTACCAGAAGGAGAAATTGATGTTCATGCCATTAGTTTGGAGGGAATCCAGATGGAATATGTGGTGAATTATTGCCACGTATTCTGCAGATATTACATAGAGCAGCCATTCAAGATGGAAGTTCAAGCAAGCAGCTTTATGATGGAGATCTCAAGCTTCTAAATGCTGAAGAGAAGAGGTCGTTTAAAGAGAGTCAGCATTCACCCCAACTTTTTATCTTCTAGATCATAGTACTGTGTTATTGAAATGGAGTAACAATGTTCCAATATTCTGCAATGCAAAATCTTAAATGCACAACTTAACTGGAGGAAGGGAGCATTACTTGTCAACATTACTGATAATTCATTTTACACCCACACCCCCCTTCATTCTATATACTTCAGTTGAGTTCAACTGAAAGCAATATAATCACTGACAAACTTTTATAGATGGCAGATATTTGAATATAAAAATAATTTTTCACATTTAAATTCAGAGTTAAGACTTCAGAGTACTTAATCAATTACTTGGTTATATTAGTAATTACTGCACATAACAGTTTGTTCAAAAATCGAGTGCATTGATCAGTACTTTTCCCTTGTTCACATCAACGATTATATGTTCTTATGATTCTACAGTATCCTTTAACTTAAATGATTATATATTGGCCTGAGTTCAACATGATAAAATCTAGTCATTTTATTCCAGTATGAAATATTCAATAAATGCTTTATTTGTATTTTCATTGCATCTTAATAAAACATTAAGTGTCTTAACGCTTAATGCTAAAGAATTTAGTATTCTTGAAACCTTTGCTAAAATAGTTTGCATTATCAACTTTACTAAAAGAGAATATATGGCGCTGCTATCTTTAAAATGTTTACATAAGAGCATAAGAAATTGGAGCAGCAGTGGGCCATCTGGGCGGTTGAGCCTGTTCCGCCATTCAATGAGATCGTGGCTGATCATCTCCACCCACCTGCCTTTTCCCCATAACCCTCAATTCCCCTACTATCCAAAAATCTATTTACTGAGGTAGCCTGCACTGCATCATTGGGCAGGGAATTCCACAGATTCACCACTCTCTGGGAAAAGTAGTTTCTTCTAATCTCCGTCATAAATCTACTCCCCCAAATCTTGAGGCTATGTATTCTATTCTGTTACAATAAAATAACTACCTACATTTACCTTAGTTTATATTAGTAGTCAAACTACCACCCTGTTTTTCAAGGGTTAAACATGATTTGTTTTTGTAGGAAAATACTAAGGTGGTAACCTGGCAACAACACGACTTGAATTGAACCGGTGCCTACTACAGATCACATGATGTAGGGATAAAGCATTACCCTGGGGTTAGTGATCAACTTTAATAATTTGAAAATTGTATATCAGTTTTAGTCTAATTAACAGTACATATGGCAAAGCAAAGATAATAATTTTCATTTAGCACCAAATTTGTCTTGTAGCTATAAATTTTCTAATAGACAGCTTTGTGAAGCCTGTATGTGTTTGCTTCGGTTGTAGTCAGGGACTTTCACTAAGAATATTAATTTGGTAGTTTTGATTCTTCAAATAATAAACTGCACATTTAATTATGTCACACTTTCTCTTTTCTGATTACGAAGTAAAACTAATTGTCAACATAGCTCAGTGACAGCAGATGCAATTTATTAAATTTTAACATTCACATGGGAATGAGGGGTAAAATGGTTTTGCAAGTGTTAAACAGTAAGGAATTTTGGACAAGCCATGCAATATTGCATTTGTTTCCATCTGAATTTCTACTGCTAGTGGTTAAACCATCCAACTGAAAGCTAATCGATAATAGATACTTCTAAAAGAATGGAAATGAAGCAGTTTATCTATACAAATTAACAACTGGTGTATAATACTAAAGGCAAAGGAGCAAACAAAGTTGTTTCCATATTACATATTTCACATAATTTAAAATAAAAAAAACTCTGTAGGTGGCAAACTGTTGTAATCTATCAGAAGGTTATTTTGGAAGCTGGTGCAAAGCAATATTCTCTGCCACCGATTTACAAATTGATAATCTCTGATGTATGCCAGTTGACAGCACAGAATGGTAAAACCAAGATTGGATCTGAGAGCTGTAACATCAAGCATTTGTCCCTTTTGCATTTAGCATCCACTTCCAAAGGCTGCAACACAGGAAATTTAGAACAGGGATTAGATATATTTCAAAGTAATTACTGGGCCAGATCATGCTGCTTGCCAGCCAGTGGTTCTATGGAAATGTCAGTGAGCTTGAGTTTGTGGACCAACTCATTCTTAATCTGTCCCCTACACAATGCTGAGTGGAAATCAGGAAAGAGCTGGAGGTCGCTCTACATTGGCACATGAATATGTAGTAAATGGAGGGATATGATCAAGTGCAGGCAGTAGGGATTAGGAGCCATTTGCTTAATTTGCTCCACACAGCAACGAAGTTGCCAACGTGAACTGCCAGGATAGATGTAGGTAATTTATTTTAATTTTAATGTTTCAATTAGTTTCTATCATTTAACCATGCTTTTAAGGAAATTATTAGAGACATTTGAAAATGGTGAAAGGCCCATGTGAGCTGTTGAAAGGACATCAAAGTGAGCGAAGGTGGGTCCTCATGATCCACTCTCAAAGGCCTAGTCATCCTAGTCACCACCCAGTGCCCACTCTATTTCATGGAATGAATGCAGCACCAAGACTTAGAAGTTGCCTTGTCCAATAGGACTGCAAAACATGTGGCATTGGGTCAGCACAGGAATTGAGTGTAAAAGAGAGAAATGGTCTGAGCACAGTCTCGCTCACTACATGCAGGTTACCAGTTGGAACACTTTTGGCCAATGTAACATGAGTGGTAGCACCAGGCATAATGATGTTAGTGCAACATTGGGCTATCTAGTAGAGCTGTTGTCTCATGTTGTGTTCATTGCTGAGCTCTGGTATACACTAACTGCATGGGTTTACTTGAGACGTTCCATTTCATCACGCATCCTAAAGCAATGCAAGTTGGTAGATAAATTGGCCAGTGAAAATTGCCTCTGAGGCAGAAATGATCGGGAGAATCGAGGGATGGGGGGAAATTGATGTGAATGAATGGACAATAAAATCAGATAAGCGTAAATGGGAGCTTAATGGCGTAGATAGACAGGCCTATTACCGTGCCTTCTGATGAGGACTCTAAGCTGTAATCAACAATAACTTCAAAGGACCTAGTAGGAAGATTCATTCAATAGTTTTCTTGGGCAGTTGCACAGGTTGCCTTCAGTCATAGCTTTAGATGTTGCAACCTTTTGCCTCCAGGATTAGCAAACTCAAAGCACACATTGGAAGAGGAGGTCAGGCTGTGTGACAGAAGCAATGTGGCCATCTGCTGATATTAGTGCTTTTCTGCAGGTGCAGATCATACTTTGGCAAATGACTAATACGACAGAAAGTGCTCTGCTCAAAAGGAGCTAGGACAAATTCAATTAACAGCAGCAGCAAAATATATGAACCGCTTGACAAACTGTAATACTAGGTGATTCTTCAAATGTATTTCAGTCAAAGTAAGTTTTACTTCATATACTACTGCATTAAGGGAAATTAATTGACTTTACAATCATGATACAGGAACTCACCTAGTGATGCCACATGAATACAAAGTCACATGTAGAGCCGAGACACCTGCTCCATGCAGTAAAAGGCAAATGCCAAACTAATTGTACTGACCAGCTATAACCTCTAAGCCTGCCCTCACCTTTTTCCACCTATTCCACAATTTGCCCTCAAAAAAGGCAAACAGAATTATAAGCATCTTCAATAATACTTCTTCTAGGCATTCAGCAGCGGAAGGCTGCTGGACCAGACAATATTCCTGGTAGAGTGCTCAGAGGATGTGCAGACCAGCTAGCAGATGTTCTCACTGACATCTTCAACATCTCCCTGAGCAGCGCCATCATTCCAACATGCTTCAAGGCCACCACCATCATCCCTGTTGTGAGGAAGTCTTCAGTGTCCTGCCTAAATGACTACCGTCCCCTTGCACTCACATCCATCACCATGAAGTGTTTCGAGAGGCTCGTCATGAGGCACATCAATACCCTGCTGCCCCCCTCACTGGACCCCCTGCAATTTGTGTACCATCCCAACTGTTCAACAGACGACACCATTGCCATCACCCTCCACCTGGCCCTAACCCACCTGGTCAAAAAAGACACGTACGTTCGAATGCTGTTCATAGACTTCAGTTCAGCATTCAACACAATCATTCCTCAGAAACTGATTGGAAAGCTGAGCCTACTGGGCCTGAAAACCCCCCTCTGCAACTGGATCCTAGACTTTGTGACTGGGAGACCTCAGTCAGTCAGGATCGGGAGCAGCATCTCCAACACCATCACACTGAGCACGGGGGCCCCCCGGGGCTGTGTGCTCAGTCCACTGCTGTTCACTCTGCTGACCCACAACTGTGCTGCAACACACAGCTCGAACCATATCATCAAGTTCACCAATGACACGACCGTGGTGGGTCTCATCAGCAAGAACGACGAGCCAACATACAGAGAAGAGGTGTAGCAGCTAACAGACTGGTGCAGAGCCAACAACCTGTCTCTGAATGTTAACAAAACAAAAGAGATGGTTGTTGACTTCAGGAGGGCACAGAGTGACCACTCCCCGCTGAACATCGACGGCTCCTCGGTAGAGATCGTTAAGAGCAACAAATTTCTTGGTGTTCGCCTGGCGGAGAATCTCACCTGGTCTCTCAACACCAGCTTCATAGCAAATAAAGCCCAGCATCATCTCTACTTTCTGCGAAGGCTGAGGAAAGTCCATCTCCCACCCCCATCCTCATCACATTCTACAGGGGTTGCATTGAGAGCATCCTGACCAGCTGCATCACTGCCTGGTTTGGAAATTGCACCATCTCGGATCGCAAGACCCTGCAGCGGATAGTGAGGTCAGCTGAGAAGATCATCGGGGTCTCTCTTCCCGCCATTACAGACATTTACACTACACAAAGCATCTGTAAAGCAAACAGCATTATGAAGGACCCCACGCACCCGTCATACAAACTCTTCTCCCTCCTGCCATCTGGGAAAAGGCACCGAAGCATTCAGTCTCTCACGACCGGACTATGTAACAGTTTCTTCCCCCAAGCCATCAGACTCCTCAATACCCAGAGTCTGGTCAGACACCAACTTGCTGCCCTCTACTGTGCCTATTGTCTTGTTTATTATTTATTGTAATGCTTGCACTTTTTTGTACACTTTATGCAGTCCTGGGTAGGTCTGTAGTCTAGTGTAGTTTTTTTGTGTTGTTTTACGTAGTTCAGTGTAGTTTTTGTATTGTTTCATGTAGCACCATGGTCCTGAAAAACATTGTCTTGCCTTTACTGTGTATTGTACCAGCAGTTATGGTCAAAATGACAATAAAAAGTGACTTGACTTGACTTGATTCTGAAAGTAACTGGCAAAGCAGTTGGGACCTAATTTATTTGATCTTGTAAAGTAAAGCAGCATTTGCTAGGAATGGTTGTCATAATATTATAAAGATTTTGTTAATTATGGAGATGGTCAAGGAACAATCTAGAATAAAAATACTAATTTTCCTAACTTCTGTGATTTGTCATTTGGAATCGACAGTATTGGAAAAGGAGTAAGCCACCAAACCCCCAAGCCTGCCCTGCAATTCAATATGCTGAAGGCTGGCCTCTGCTCTTCTGTACTGTTTCCCCAGACCCACAATTCCTTGATCCTTCAAATTTTTATTAATATATATTTAAATATTGATGATGATCTGTTTTCTATCATTTTTTTCCGGCAGACAATCAGACAATTCAATGCATTCAGAGGAAAAGAAATTTCTGTACAAAAGATGGCACCAGTGAACCACGGAGATGTTCTGTGGGTGAAAGACAATACTTCTAAATACTTTTAAATGTACCTCTTTCGATTCACTCTCACTGTAATCTGCAGCAAGCAATTTCCCTCTAAACAATGTACCTTTAACTCCACTTAATGAATTACAGATTTCACAATTGTCTGAAGGTCTTGGTGGATCAAACAGTTACGGCACCTTTAAACAGTCTAAGGTTCATCGCAATGGCCGGAAATGAGGCAGGAGGAGGGAACTCCAAACCAGGAATAAACACAGAGGTGGCTTACCGCCATGGATGACCCTACCAGGAGCATAGCTCCAGATGGCATCACTCTCGGGATCTCAGGACCACAAAGACCTGTGCTGATCAACTGGCTGCAGTGTTCATTGACATCTTTAACCTCTCACTTCAGCAGTCCAGGGTACCACCTGCTTCAAGTAGGTTTCAATTGTACCGGTGCCCAAGAAGAATGTGGTGACCTTCACAGCAATAAAGAGTTTTGATAGGTTGATGATGAATCAGATCAACTCCTGCCTGAGAAAAAACTTGGATCTACACCAGTTTGCCTGCTGGAGCAATAAGTCCATATTAGATGCCATCTCGTTGGCTTTACACGCAACCCTGGAACATCTGAACACCAAAGACGCATATACATCAGGATACTCTTTATCGACTACAGCTCAGCATTCAATATCAATATCCCCTCAAAGCTATTCAATAAGCTCCAAGACTTTGGCCTCAATACCTCCTTGTACAATTGGATCCTGGATTTCCTCACTTGCAGACCCCAGTCAGTTCAGATTGGCAACAACATCTCCTCCATGATCTCCATCAGCACAGGTGTGCCACAAGGCTGTGTGCTTAGCCCCCTGCTCTACTTACTTTCCACTTATGATGGTGAGGCTAAGTACAGCTCCAATGCCATATTCAATTTTTCTGACGACAGCACTATCATATGAATCAGCATATAGAAGGGTGATTGAAAATCTGGCTAACAACAACCTCTTACCCAATGTCAGCAAGTCCAGGGAGCTGATTATAGACTTTAGGAGAAAGAAATCAGAGGTCCATAAGCCAGTTCTCATTGGAGGATCAAAGATGGACAGGTCAGCAGCTTTAAATTCCTTGGGGTATTTATTTTGGAGGGGCTGTCCTGGGCAAGCATGTAAGTGCAATTATGAAGAAAGAACAACAGTGCTACTACTTCCATAGAAGATTTGGAATGATATCTAAGACTCAGACAAACTTCTATAGAACTATGTTCTACTAATGAGTATATTGACTGGCTGCATCACAGTATATGTGTATATTGACTGGTATGGAAACGCCAATGCCCTTGAATAGAAAATCCTTCAAAAAGTAGTGGATACAGCCCAGTCCATCACAGGTAAAATCCTCACTACCATTGAGTGCATCTACATGAAACACTGTCGCAGTAAAGCAATATCCATCATCAGGAACCCCCACCACACAGGACATGCTCTCCTCTCATTGCTGGCATCAGGAAGAAGATACCAGAACCTCAGGAACCTCACACCACCAGTTTCAGGAACAGTTACTACCCTTCAACCATCAGTTTCACCCAACTTCACTTAATTAATCATTGAAATGTTCCCACAACCAGTGGACACACTTTCAAGGACTCTTCATCTTATATTCTTGATATTTATTACTTACTTATTAATATTTCTTTCTTTTGTATTTGCACAGTTTGTTGTCTTCTGCACTCCGTTTGAGCACCCAAGCTGGGTGGTTGTTCATTGATTCTGTTATGGTTATTATTCTATAGATCTATTGAGTATGTCCACTAGAAAATGAATCTCAGTGTTATATATGGTGACGTATATGTACTTAGATAATAAATTTAATCTGAACTTCAAAACAACAATGTTTGTACAGGATTTGGGGTGCCTTCAAATGAAGATAATCCAAACATTTTACCCTTAAAACAACTTCACATCCTCTTCACTATGCCAAGGTTTCTATGACGTAGGGTGAACTACTGTGGCAATCAAGACCCCCACATGTAGCTGCTACAAACATCTTATTGATCGTGAAACAAGCCAGAAATTGGGCTCTGATGAAGACAAAGTCCTCCATAATGGATCAGTCAAAAGTGGAACTTTTGGCTTCTAACAACTGTCGAAGAGGGTAAGTAATCATATATATTTAGAATTTATAGATGTCTGAACTTTGCCCAAGCACTGGATACTAAATCTCCTGGCTGTCAGGATTGTGCAAAGTGTACCAAATTCCCAGGTTGAAAAAAATTATCTGGAGGCTTCAATATGTCTATACCATCTGCTGCACCTTTTTCTGATGGCCCAGTAGAGACAGGGTCTGGACTCACAGTAGAGACAGGGTCTGGACTCAGGGTCTGTTCATTGGTGCCGGTGGCTGCATGATCAATCCGCACGTGGACTGAGATGGACCATAATTTTGGTCCTTACTATTGGGACCTGTTATTCTTTTTAGGATCCTCTTTTGTACCCCACAATAGAATGACTGGAAAAGTCCAGATGACCAAAAATGGCCATGTCCAGAGAATTGTTCTCCACACTCAAAAGCACAGGAGGGCATTGACTTCCAAAACCTGAGACTGTCCTGTTCTATGCGGCAAAGAGATAAGTACAACCAGGAAGAACTACAATTGCCAGGGAATTTACAAGATATGATATCAACCTAGACCTGTACATTGTCTTTGTAGATCTAACAAAAGCAGTAGGTTCCATAAACAAAGAGGCACTGTAGACAATCTTGTCAAAACTGGGGTACCCACGAAAATTCATCAACCTCATTTGCCTTTGTCATGGCAGTATGATTGGCCAAGTCCTCTCAAATGGTGACAATACAAACCATTCATTACTTCAAATGGAGTGAAGCAAGAGTGCATGCTGGCCCCTGTGCCATTCAAACTGTTCTTCATGTATGTGCTTAACCATGCAATCAAAGAACTTGAATGGGGGGGAGGAGGGGTCGACCTGATGGATCACTCTTCAGCCTGCATTGTCTGAGTGCCAGAACAAAGTTAGTCAAGAAACTCATCCTTAAATCCCTCTACATCAACAACTGTGTTCTGATAGCTCACATTGAGTCTGACCTTCAGCTAGCTATTTGTCAACAAATTTGCTGAAGCCTTGCATGTCTTTTGTCTTACAGTCAGCCTTATCAAGGCAGAAGTCCTATTTCAACCTGCCCCAGGATCAACTGCTACCAGCTTCTCTATCGCTATCAATAAAACAAAACTGAAAACAGTGAAAGAATTCAAGTATCTCAGCAGTATCATTTGCAGTTATGGCTCACTAGACAGAGAAATCAGCGACAGGTTTTGCAAGAGCAGCCAGAGTTTTGCTCCACTGCAATTGCATGTGTTGAACTAGCACAACATCCGCCTGTCCACAAAACTGTGGAGCTGTTGCCCTCAAGACTCCCTCGTACAAAAGGTACATCAAAATGCTAGAAGGATTCCATGTACGTAGTTTGAGGTCAAACCTTTACATCCCTTGGCAGGACCAAGTTACTAAACTGGAGATCCTCAACCAGGCAGGAACTATGAGTGTTAAGGCCATGATTGTAAAAGCTCAGATTCAGTGGACAGGTCATGTCATACGCATGAAGGATCCCCAAATCCCCAAGGAGTTACTCTATAGTGAGCTTTCGCTGGGCAAGAGGAATCAAGGCAGGCCCCATAAGAGATTCAAAGGCTGGGTGAAAGCTAACATTGCACACACTGGGCTTGCACCAAAACAGCTGAAACTGAGAGTGCCAGACTGGAGAGGCTGGCGAGTCTTGGGTAGAACCACTCACAACAACCTGGAGGAGGGATGTTAAGCAGTACTACTCACTACCCAACAAAGAAGGAGAGCAGTAACAGTGGCACAGCTTCCAGATCCAGCACAGTTTCCACACACTTACTGTGGTTGTCTGTGTCACTCACAACTTGGACTCAGCAGCCACCTACAAACACACAATACTGCACAAGTCTAACTATCATCAGATACAACAGACGACCAATCAATATCAACTTTACTGCCTGATGAGACAAGGTGTTCAGCAGAGAGGAAAACCCACAGTGGACAGGTACATCATACAAGTCAGAACTAATATGTCATTCCAGTTAGAGCTTATTATAGGAATCAATGGTGAATCTTCTGACTCTTTGTTACATGCTTAGAAAAAGCAACCTGCTGATGGAATCAACACACATTGTATGCCCTTGTACTTAGAACTGATAAGGTTGTATTAGAAGAACTCTACTCAGACCTTGATCAAGTTCTGACCAACATTCCCAAGGAGGTCAAGATTATTTTCTGTGGACATCCAATGATAGAGTCAGGTGGTAATCAGGTTTTTGTCAAGGTGCTTCTAGGGGAAAAGAAGAGAGAAGGGCAGACTGCTTTTAAGCTAATGCATAGAACATGAATAAGTCATAAGAACACCATCATTAGACAAATAGAAGTAGAAAACGACACAGAAAATCTTTTGCTTCAAACAGATGCATCTCCTTCATTATGTTCATAGAAGCTCCAGATCAAAAGGATGTTGGCATCACAATGATTATGCATGAAAATGATAACTGTAGGAAATAGCATCAACCTGTTAGATCAGGAATATTGGTATCATTTTGAGAAAACATAGCCGGGTAGAATTAATGTTAAAAAAAATACCAGCACCAACTCCTTTCACAAGGCAGTCATAAAGATCTTTAGCCAGGAATTCTCCGGGAGAATTCCTGCCTTACCTGCAGGTTTCAAGGACAGTGATTTACTTCCAGAATAATTTAAAGTCAGTCCTCTAGCAAAGTGTCGAGGCCATTGGCTACGTCACTTGCTGATCACTGTGATGCTTATATCCAAGATTATATCAACAGAAAATTCCCATTACATACGTCAAAATGATATCACCCTCCAACTAAAGTCAGAGTGAGTCATACCCGAGTCTCAAAGCTAAAGGAAGATTTGTGTTATCAGAAATGAGTAGTGGCCTAGTAAATTGAAACTTATAATAATAGGCATAACAGTAGGATTCCCTGCAGGGTGTTTGGCCCATTTTGGACCTAGTTCTCGTGATCCCACACTACTTTAAGCCAAACTTAGATTAACACACCTTAAAAACCAAGTTAAACCTTACTAAAAGCAGTGCTTTGGGGCATCCTGAACCATGAGTTAACATTATCAATATCCCTCGAAGCTCCAAGAGAAAATATTTCATGAACCATTCTTGAAGGAAATCATACCCTGATCAAGAACAATAGGAAATCATACCCTGATCAAGAACAACCTGGATGATCTACTAACAATAGGCAGAGGAGAATTAGGGATACTACCAATGATGCTTCCCAAAGACCCAATGCATCAAACAGCCAAAGCAATGTGGATATCTTCAATGGAAGTAATGTCACCATCATTGAGGCAATTGTTCACAGGCAACAACTAACTTGACTGGATTGGACATTGTATGGAAAAGGCAGATGCTTGTTTATCTTTCTTAAAGAGGACCTCTGCTCCCAGTTCACTGTTGGACTCAGTGTGGTCAAAAAAACAAGGCAAACTGAAAGTTAGTCCTAAGAGAATTGCCACAATCTAGGAGAAGCAAGGCAGAATTAAATCAGATTATGTTCCCCTCCTCAAGAGAGGAGCTCTACTTTGGAAACCAGAAGGCAAAAGCGAGAAGGAAATTAAGGAAAAGGACTGTCACCTTCCCTACCATCAGTAGCAGCTGACCAACAGATAGCTGTCTTAATTTGTGGGCAGAGGCAGGGCTTCCAAGATTAAAGTCCAAAGTTAACACAAAATCCAAAAGAAAATCAGTGTTAGAGATTGTTCCTGATTTGATCTATTTCTGCTGACTCTATGTCCAGAGCCAGAGCTACTTAGATGAAGCTAGAATGCGGGATAAACCACAAAAGAACATGCGGTAGGTATCAACATTCAAATCAGAAGGAAAATCAGGCCAAATATAGAAGTACAGAGAAGGAAGGAGAAAAGAATTCTTAACCCAAGAATAAATAAAGATAGTAAAAGTGAGTGCAAAGGTCTAAGAGCATAAAATATTATCAGCAGTCCCAATTAGGGACCAAAATAGAGGTCTATGGTGGAGGCAATAGATATATCTGGGATCCTAAATGAATACTTAGCTTTGTGCTTAGTGAATGATTTTCTGCAATGCCATTATAAATAAAGACACAATCAGGATTGAATTGAGATAAAGACTTGTTAGAAAGACTAACAGTACTTAATATGGATTAGTTATTCAGTCTGGATGACCTGTATTGCAACAGACAGAAATCAGAATGGTATTTACTGGAATCTTCTTTTCTTCCTTAAATAGATACGGGAAAGAACTCTCAGATCAGAATAATCATTATCCAAAATTATTATTCAAAAATATAAAGAGATACATTTGGAAAACACAGGCCAGTCAGTTTAAGCTTTTGAAGACAGCAATGCAAGGGAAAAGTAATAGCCACTTGGACGAATATAGATCATAAAGGACAAGTAACGTGAAAGTGTTCAAGACTCCATCTTTAGGAGCCATGCTTTCAATTGCCAAGTTCCAAACATTGGAATTTCCTCATCAAACTTTATTGACCCTCTATTATTATTATTTTCTTCCTTTTAGAAAAGACTTAAATCTACCTCTGACCAAGCATAAATGCCCTTACATTTCTCTGTAGGGCTAAATGACAATCACTTTGGCACTACACAAAAGCCTGAGTGACAGGAGCACCTCTGTTTTCCTGCAAAACCTTGCCTTTCCCTTTATCTGAACGTCAATAACCTCGTGCAGAGCAAGTGGAAGTTCAACTTAAAACTCAAACTTATAATAAGGTGCCATGAAACTCATAATGATACACCATGAGTGGGCACTCCAGCTCATTAAAGTGAATCGGTACCCAGTGTGAGTTTAATGAATGGAATTATATGAGTCTCACAAATATACCTTGATCTGCAGCATATATTAATATCACTTTCATGAGCTTTCCTGATGGTACATCATATTTCAATGTCTAGAGAATATAACTGCATTACCAGCCAAACTCTCACAGGTTATTTCTAAAAATACATTTGATGATATGTTAAGTTTTAACAAAACCATTGATTAAATAAATCAAATTTCTCCAAAGGTATCCAACACTGCAGATTTCTGGAAATACCATGATTCAACAATGTAAAAGATATATGAATAAATTCAAATAATATCTCAGAGTGATTTGAACTGCAGAATAAATGCCCTTACCTTTGTGATGTGTTTTTGTAGTTCCGTCTGTAAAAGAAAAACAACATTAGCCATAATTCCCTCTTCAATATGAAGACAAATGCATCTTGAAATAGGAAGAAACGCATTAGGTAGGGATTACTACTCTAAAGTTCACTGATCTAAGAGAAGCAAATTTGACAGTGCTTTCTCCAAGATGAGGAGAGGTCAAGGAAAACAGACAACTTCTACATTAGGGCAGTTTTGGTAATAGAAAGTTGCCCTTACAGAATTCACATATCACCAACCAAAATGAGATACTGAATAAAATAAGCTCTTGCAGAATTTACATAGAAATAAACAAACAGTGCGAAAGAAACAATTTCTTTTGTTTTTTCTCTGTTTTAGTCCTTCAATGGTGTGAGGCAGTAAGATCTGGATATGATTTTGCTTCAATTAGGTTGACATCTATAGCTAAGCCCCTCATTTGCCATATCCTCTCCATTGTGAGGACATGTGAACAGACATCTCAGACTCTTCGCCTGTGTGCCATTTGTTCTGATGCACTGCAGTGTGGAAAGCTGCCGTCGCCACAGCCAACTTTCCCCCAGCTCCTTACCCCATTTTCACTACTTTAACCATCACTCCTGAAGTCCTTGTATACCACCTTTCTCCCTGGAACACTGATCACTGAATTCTATCCTTCACCCTGATATTCCTATTTCCTAATCCAGGTGACTTGTCCATCCAAGTCTAATGCTAGCCTCAACCATTCAATAACTAGTGAAAGGTCACTTTGTTTCCACCAATGAATTGACTTAATATGACAGAAAAAACATCCCAGAGGAATATATTTCCACTTACAACATGGGATTTGATGGGAAATTTTCGATATGGAGCACAGCCACTTTGTAATATGGAATCACCTTTAATTGGATTTATTCGGAGATAAAGTCAGGGCCTGGCAGGGTTCCTCTTCCTTTCAATGCAATTGCTGTCTAGAATTTGAACCAGAATAGGAAAAATGTGATCACTCAAGTCAAGTATGATGTTCTAAGGAGTTATTTCGTTAATGGCGAATGCCTGTGAGTGACTTTGTTTAACATGGAGAGGCTGGTGCATGTGTAGCCACCACATGATCCTTGACAGCTCGGAGCCTGGGACCCAGTGGCATGGAATGCAAACTGACTGGGGACCCTTCACTGCTGCAGCCTTCCTACATTGCAATGCCTCATCATCTCTCACCAGCTCCACCAGTAAAATCTTGGCTGAATTGCTCTTTGTCTAGAACCTCCCCTTTGACCTTACCACCATTGGTGACCCCACCAGGAGCTAAGTTCCAAACGGCATCACTCTCAGGACCTCAAACCTCTCCACCACAAGGTGACAATTCTCAGAGTGATGAACCAGAATAATTATAATTATTCTGAACCAGAGTAATTACCCACAGATTGGAGAAGAAGCCATATGTGGTGAGTTCCACTAATCTGAATGTCAATCACCTTTCTCACATAAAATCAACAGAAAGAAAAATACTGCTGATGCAGGAGACTTTAAATATTAATAAAAGAGCGCTGTAAACATTTAGCAGATCTGTCAGTGGGTGGGAAGAGAGGTGGTAATGCTTAATGTCAATGACCTCCAAGTTGTAGTCAGTGCTGCCCCCCCAATGTTCACTTGGAAGAAGACAAACCATATTGTGTTCGACTGCAGGCTGCTGCAACATTTATGGTCTCAGGGCTTTGGACTATATATTTCATGTGTGGCTGTATTTTACTAATATCTTATTTGTTTTTGCTACCTTATGTGTGCTACTTGTGCCTTGTGCTGTGTGTGACTGATGGTACTGTGTTTTGCACCTTGGTCCCAGAGTAACACTGTTTAGTTTGGCTGTATTTGTGGGTATTAATGTATTATTGAATGATAATTAAACTTGAACTTGAACTTGAGAAGGTCTCTTTGAACAAATGTTGCCTAATCCATTGTGGCCTTTGGAACTACAGTCAAATATCTAAGCCAGATAAATCATTTTTTAAATGTTGCTTAGTCTGACATCAGGCTACAGTGAATGTCAATAATTATTTCATGAAATAAAGGTGCCTGTAAAATATTATCAAACGTTAAATTACTTGCTATTTTTAGTTTATCTAAGATCCGTCCAATTAAAGGTCTCCATGAAATTTTAAAGATTATCCATAAAACAAAAAATTAGTGAATAAAATATCAAAAATTAAAAGAATTATTTAAAATGGAAATGGACAAAAGATATTTGGAAAAAAGAAATCAGTGATCAAGCACCACCTGTAGAGGGAGAAATAGATGACAGTCCTAATGAAAGATTATCAATCTGAAACAGTCAAAAGGGTTTTTTCTCCACAACAGCTGTCTAATCTATTGAATGTTATGCTTTAAAAAGACATTAATTCTAACACGTTATCAACAAAATGTTGATCTTGCATCACACCATTTTTGAGATGCTTGTTTGACTACAATTTTACATATTCACTTCTGAAAAAAAGCTGGTTTGATAAGATGTAATTAAAATCGGAAAATACAATTATTAAAAAATAGACAGAAACTGCTTCTTTATAATGACTAAACAGTGACTGTAAGGCATTGATGCTGATACAACATACAAATTTGTTAATAACTTTCTTATTTATACCACCATCCCATGCTACAAATCCTCCAGAAGCAGAGAAATAATTCTTCATATATTGTCTTAGCTGCTGCACCCAAGATGCCAATTTGTAGTCAAGAATTGCAGAAATATTGCTTGCCTGAATCTTATAACCTCAGATAGAAAAGAAAATGAAGCTCTGTAGTAATCTTAAGCTCCAATTCTCTCTCATTAAAAGATTGTTTAAAAAGACATTTCAATCACCAGCTTCAATAGAAAGACAATTTATTTCATTAGGAGATACGTGTGACCATTTTGTCATTTTCACATGCATGAGACCAAGATCACTTTTCATTCTGAAATATCTAAATCCAAAACAGCTTCTCCAGTAGAGTCAATTAGTTTTAAAATATTGGAAAAATGGGTTGAACAATATTAAAAAGAAATGTTTTTATGAAAGATCTCATGAATAATATTCTTAATTTATAGGCAAACAAATTCAATTTCTGGACTTATTTTGTAGGTAAAAAAACAAGCCAAAGACATAATTTTAAAAATCAAACTGATGAAAACACTATTCTAAAATTGCAGAAAACCTTTATAATCAGATTTTCATAAAGTTGGAATGATAGTAGCATTTACTTTTAATTTATTGGTCCACTAGTCTGCTCCACGTCTTCCCACATTAAAACACTTCAACAAAGGTGACAGAAAAAATAAGCAGCCCTGGTAATTTCTTTCCAGCACTTTAAGAACCCCAAAAGCAGAAGATCAATGTAATATCTTAAAACCAGCTTTCCTAGAAAACCAAGGCATGCTACTCATCAATTAGCAGTCCCATCACCATCACCTCTTGCCCTCAGCCCCTGATGCATCATTTAGTCTACTTCCATTAAATTTCATTGATAAAGTGTCTAGTATTTGAGTAGAGAGCTTCCAACGGATTTCCCCAGTCTGTCGCCTTGTCAATAGTTGGATAACATATAACATTGGCATCAATCGAAAGAAAAGCAATCTGCTGTAGATTCCACTTCTGTCAGGTCTTCAAGACATCATGATGAGGATTGAAATCTCATAAGAATGTAGCAAAACTGCAGCTACCCTGTATTCAAAGAATATTCATTCTGTTCATTCAAGATTCAAATTTGTTTAATGTCATTTCTAATACACAAGTGTCCAGGAGAATGAAATAATTGAAATTACCAGACCTGCTTATGTTTACGGCCACCTTTGCTGAAGCATTTTAACGTGAGAACACATGGAGCAAATTAATGGACCAATGAATTTTAAGTAAATCTTACAATCTCTCCTACTCCACAGAAATCTGATTACAAATAACTTTCTGCAATTTTAGAATAGTCTTTTGATCAGTTTGAGTTCTAAAGTTCTGTCCATTGCTTGCTCTTTTTACTGTTAGTTGGTTACTAAGGGATTTTGTGGTATGGTTCATATTTGGAGTGGAGCCAAAAGTAAGGAATAAGCAATGGCTAAAATTCTTTACTCCACAACTTTTCTTTTTAGTGCTATTTTAGAGAGACTGTAACATAGACAGCAATCAAAAGGAATACACGCCCAGAAAATTCTAGAAGTTTACCACCAGACACATGGGGTGCAGAGGATGGTGCAAGGCAATTGAAAATCTGTTATTGCAGAAGTATTATAGATAATAATTTATTGGGATTAAACTAGAAGAAACACATGCACAGGTGATGGTGTTACTTAGAAACCCACGAAACGGGGATGCAAATGGGTTGACTTTGTCCATAAATTGAAAATACACATTAAAAAAAAAACTTGATATGGTAACCATACTTCCACAATTCTCTAATGAATGGCATCAACAGAATAAACAATTACCAAGAGTGGAGAGAGATAGAGGAACGTAACTAGTTCTGCCATTCTTGAGAACAAATATATGTATGTAGATTGGACAGCTGAATTTAATATTATGGGAGTTTGTTTATATATACGGGTGTCTGTAAGTCAGGAATGCGTAACCCAGGGGACAGCCGAGAGTTGATTGCCAACAAATATAATGATATTGTATAAAAGATGGGAAGTCTACATTATATGAAGACTAAATTGTTTAAACAATGCATTGCCACTGGTATCCATGCAACCACCAAATGAAAGTAATGATTTTAGCTTTACATTTAGAAAAAAGTTGCATTCATTTTGTGAATTATTCTAATAATACAACTGCAACAATACTTAATAATCACTTCATTGTTGGTAATCGGTTCATTATTGCATGAGGTCATGAAAGGGAAGTATCTATAATCAAAGAGAAATACTTTGCATCATGCAACATTTTAAATCCAACATGAAAAATAGTCAGACAATAATTCATGTCCAAAAGTCCAAAATTTGATCACAAAAATAATACTTACAATCCTTGCAAGCGAATCCACATTTTCTCAGGATTGTCTGGTTTTAAGAACTCCAGAGAGCTGCAGCGAAATTCCTTGTTCTCTGCAGATGAGGTAGCCATGGTGAAAATTCTGCGATAAAACAGCTACAGTTTAGACTCAAATACAGCAACTTTAAATCTCCCTTTTGCAGGTTGATCTCCCTATTGTTAGGCACATCTCACAACACTTACCCTCCATAACATGTTTTCTTTTAACTAAGGATCAGGATTGATTTTTAATCTCATTGCAAAGCTAATTGTTCTGAATAATGCTTGGCAATGCCAAGGTTTAATTTGCTAATATAAAACAATTGCCACAGATGAAATAGATGTTAAAGCTGTATACACATGCAGGCTTCCGTAAGACATCTCAAAAGGCATTCAAGTTTATTAGATTCTTCAGAAGAACCTTATACCCACAAGTATCCAATGAACTTGCTTTAAAATTAGGAACTGAATCATTATTACCACCTCCCTTCTGTACTGAAGACAGAAAAATATACTTGGAAAATAGCTCTGCAGTGTTCATAGAATTAGGAAAAGAAACAATAACGTCTTCATAAATCCAGGTGGAATGTTGAGACACAAACTGGGCATTCTCACCACAGACCCAACCCACATCACCTTTGAAAACAGCAAACAGATAAGATGGGAAATCACAGAGCTCCACAGGTTGTAATTTTTAAAAAAAACTGATAACAGCTGATGGTGAAGTCACCACTATTCACCCTCTCTTAGCAACTATACCCACTAGGTAACTGTTAATTTAACCTAGAGATTTAGCAGCTGCAAACTATCGGGACACTGTATCATCAGAGATACACAAATCCCATATTTAAATTGCATTCAGATATATTTCAAGAAAATTTACAAAGTTCAATTAATATGATATGCCAAGGTCATTAGCTGCTTAAGGTACCAGTTAATTCAAATGAAGTGATTAGTAGCTTACTGATAGAGCTCCAAAACCAGAACTAACCCTCTTGCTTGGAATATAATAGTGCGATTATTGAAATATAATGGCCAGTTAAAAAGTAAGTAGGAGGCACACCAATCTGCAAAATATATTACACTAAAATTTAAATGATTTCTTATTCCATTTATTTTATGAATTTTAGTGCATTGGTTTTTAACAAAGACAAACTCACTCCAATTCCTTCTATGCTAGGGCAAACTAATTTCATTTATATTAAAGCTGCCATAGTTTAGCTCTGTATCACCTAGTCCTAATGACAGCCAACCCAATATTGACATGCTTATATTGTGGCAATGATAACGTCTACAACTAGAGATATAACAATGACCAACATGGCAATATGCATTAAAATCTAGCCAATTTTAGTTAATATGTTATTAATATTAATAATAATATTAATAATAATAGAGTTAATATGCCAGCAGATTAACTCACCATTTGTTTTACACTTTACTATCATCTGTTGTAAAATGACTGACAAATTTATAAATGTCATCACACCTGAAAATACTTTATTGTATGTGACATACTTTGCATACTTTGGAGGTATTTTCAAGAGATGAAATTAGATTCTTCAAATGTGGTTTTTATATAGTAGGCTTTTTTTGCGACTGTCCAACTCATTTGCTTGAGAATACACATATTTAACTTGCAGTAAATGTTAAAAACTGTAACACTGTGACTAAGAAGGTCTTTATTCATTTTTTTCCAACTCCTGTAATTAACTACAGCTTACACAATTGCTTCTTCAAATGAATTTTGATCCTCAAGGGGTCGATGATAATAAGCCGGATTACAAATAAAATGAAAAATAAATTATTCAAAATAAGACAGAAACACAAAAGTACATTGCTAATAGGACAATCAATGTGATGATTGATTAAAAACTGCTTTACACAAACATGTTCAAATCAGAAAAAAAAGATTCAGATGAATAATCCTCAGTGTAGAAGACACTGAGGATTAACTTTAAAATTCACTTCAAAATTTCAGAATCAATGAAAAAGGTGCCCAGTGATGATGTGTTAAATGAAGGTGAAATATATTATTAAAAGAACATCATGTTGTTGTGTTAAACCTCACAATCGTGGAGTCATAGGCATAGCTAGCCTTGCACATGAAGTAAAACAGCAACAGCTATGTTTACAGGCCAGTCACCTTGAACGTTTATTTATTCATTGAGATACAACGCAGAACAAGCCCTTTGGGCTAGGCCACCCAGCAGTCCCCCAATTTAATCCAAGCCTAATCATGGGAAAACTTGCAATGGCCAATTAACCTACTAACCTACCATCCGATAGGTCTTTGAACAGTGCGCGGAAACCAAAGCACCCAGAGGAAACCCATGCAGTCACAGAGGAACGTACAAACTCTTTACAGGCAGTGGTGGGAATTGAATCTGTGTCACCTGTACTGTAAACCATTGTGCTAACCACAAAATTACCATGCCACCTAGTATTGCTAGCACTGGGGAACACCCGGCCCTTCAGACGGCTCCAAAAAAAAAATGATAACTGATAAATTTCAGAAGCATTTTGTTTTGGTGTTGTGTTACCCAACTAAATGAACCCATGTCAATAGTCCGAGGTCACACAAGGTTATTCACCACCAATGATCATACAATTTTTTAAAATAAATGTTAAACTATCTATAAAATTGAAAGGAAAAGACAAACAAAGAAAGTGGGTGTTTTGTATCTACCAGCTTTAGAAATAGAAATTCATTGTGGCATCAAATAAAAAGCAATATTCTCACCACTGCAGAAGGCAAGACACTCAAATATTTTTGATAGGTTACTGAGTTCAAAGGTTCAGAGGTTTATCAAACTATGTACGCAGAATACAATTCTGAGATTCCTCTTCTCCAGATAGCCAAGAAATACTGGAAAAACTATGAAAATCATTGAAAGAAAATACATCAACCTCACCCCCACACAAAAAGGTAAAAAACAGAACTCACAAACCCCAAACCCTCCCTCGCACAAAAACTAACATCCCCCACCTGGACACGGCAGTTAAAGCATCAAACCCCATACCCCCAAGCCTCTCCCATGTAGAAAAGCAGCAACAATAACACCAAACCCCCAACCTCTCTCAGACACAGATATCCAGTGGATCGCTCACACAGGAAAACATCATGCCTCAAATCCCCAACCACTGCCTCACCCAAAAAAGTAACATATTGCCCATCTGCTAATCAGTAACAAGAAAGAAAATACAGAAAACTGAAAGAGACCAATAGAAACGACTGTCCACACCGATAATCACGTATGTATGGAATTCCAAACACATACTCTGTCGGCATCGAGGAGAGTGACAGCTCAAACTCATTCTTCGAGTGCTTGAATTCGAACCCAAACATCGACCCTTTTTTTTAATTTCTCTCTCAAGTTGTGTTCAAAATGGGGTGTTACTGATTTATCAGTCAAAGGTAGATGTTCAGCCATCAAGATGGTTTTCTCATGCCTGTATTTAACCAGAGGTCACAGGTCAAGACAGATTCGACATTCATCCTTGATTTTTAGTGACCTTACTACTGCGAAATCAAAACCTGGGTGTGATCACCATTTACAAGACATAAATACTAAGGCTGAAAGAGCAGTTTTGTGGTTGGGCATACGGCAGTGAGTGACTCATCAGAGTTATCTGTAAATGTCATCATTTACAAAGTAGAAATCGGATGCCTCAGGGAATTCTCTCCATTTACCTAGAGTGCAGCTCCTACTGTCCAGGAGCTTATCAACATTCAGGGCAATGCAATTAATTTAATTATTTATTATGGCATTGAAAAAGAGGCATTTGGTTCATCAGGTCCTTGCAGTTCACAGGAGAAACAATTCCAATAGATTCCATTTCACCACTGCTGCTTTCTCTTCTTCACTAGTCCATCAAATCCTCTGATTCTTCAGGCACATAATATGGTATGATTTTCACAGTACACAATTAATTAACCAGCACATTGTTGGGATGTGGGAAGAAGCAAAAACCCGTTGAGCCATGGAGAGAATGTGTAAATTCCACACACAGGTCTGAATATGGCTGCCGGAGCTATGGGGCAAAGTGCTAACCACCGCATCACCATGCTCCTCTTGATTGGTACCACAAGTGTTACTGTAAACATTCATTTCCCCTATCCTGGGGGTATTGTGTACTAATTTTTAAAAAATTTGCTGCAATATATTGATTCCGCTACTCCAGTTTCACCTTAGTCTATAACATTTATCAACAAAAAGAACAGAGAACATGGTTACTGCACTATGTGCAAACTACTTTGATTTCTGCTATGTAAGACCATAAGACCATAAGCACTGGGAGCAGAATTAGGCTATTTGACCCATCGTCTCTGCTCCGCCATTTCATCGTGGCTGATCCATTTCCCTCTCAGCCCCTATCTCTTGCCTTCTTCCTATATCCCTTTATGTCCTGACTAATCAAGAATCTATTACCCTCTGCCTTAAATATACCCAATAACCTGACTTCTACAGCTGCCTGTGGCAACGAATTCCATAGATTCACCACTCTCTAGCTAAAGGTATTCCTTCTCATCTTCATACTAAATGAACATTCCTCTATTCTGAGGCTGTGTCCTATGCTCTTAAACGCCCCCATCACAGGAAACATCCTCTCCACATCCACTCTGTCAAAGTCTTTCGTCATTCGATAGGTTTCAATGGGATCACCCCTCATTCTTCTGAATTCCAGTGAGTATATCAAACGTTCCTCATATGATAAGTCTTTCAATCCCAGAATACCTTTGGTGAACCTCCTTTGAATATCTCTCCAACGTCAGCACATCCTTTCTTAGATAAGGGGCCCAAAACTGCTCTTAAGCGAAGCCTCACCAGTGCCACATAAAGCTCAACATTACATCCCTGTTTTTATATTCTAGACCTCCCAAAATGAATGCTAACATTATATTTGCCTTCCTCACCATCCACTCAACCTGCAAGCCAACTTTCAGGGAATCCTGAATGAGGACTCCCAAATCCCTTCGCACCTCAGGTTTTTAAATTTTCTCTCCATTTCAAAAATAGTCTATGCTTTTATTTCTTCTATAAAAGTGCAGGATCATACACTTTCTGACATTGTATTCCATCTGCTACTTCTTTGTCCGTTGTCCTAATCTAACTAATTCCTACTGTAGCTTCTCAACTTCCTCAGCACTACCTACCCCTCCAGCTATCTTCATATCATCAGCAAGCTTGGACACAAAGCTATCAATTCCATCATCCAAATCATTGACATATAACGTAAAAAGAAGCCATCCCAACACAGACCCCTGTGGAACACTGTGTTGCCAACTAGAAAAGGGTTTCTCTATTACGCTCTTTGCCTCTTGCCAATCAGCCAATGTTCTATCCATGCTAGTATCTTTCCTGTAACACCATGGGCTCTTAACTGGTTAACCAGCCTCATGTGTGGCACCTTGTCAACGGCTTTCTGAAAATCCAAGTACACAACATCCACTGATTATTCTTTGACTATCCTGCTTGGTATTTCTTCAAAGAATTCCAACAGATTTCTCAGGCAAGATTTTCCCTTAAGGAAACAATGCTGACTTTGGCCTATTTAATGTGCCTCCAAATTTTGGTATCCTCTTTGATACTATTGGCTAGCTTCCCTTCACATTTCATCTTTTCTCTCTTTATGGCTTCTGTTAGTTTATTAAAAGCTTCCCAATCCTCTAACTTCCCACTAGTTTTTCCTCTAATATATGCCCTCCCTTTGGCTTTTTTGTTGGCTTTGACTTCTCTTGTCAGCCATGGTTGCATCATCTTGCTTTTAGAATACCTCTTCTTCTTTGGGATGTATCTATACCTTCTGAATTGCTCCTAGAAAATCCAGCCATTGCTGTTCTGAAGTCAAATCTGCTAGTGTTCCATTCCAATCTATTTTAACCAGTTCCTCTCTCATGCCCATGTAATTCCCTTTACTTCACTGTAATACTGATATATGTGACTTTAGCTTCTCCTTCTCAAATTCAAGGGTGAATTCTATCGCATTCACATTATGATCACTGTTCCCCTATGGGCTCCTTCACCTTAAGCTCACTAATAAATTCTGGTTCATTGCACACACCCAATCCAGAATAGTTGATCCCCTCATGGCCTCAACCACGAACTTCTCTAAAAGTCCATATCCATCTCATATGTGTTCTATAGATTCCCCTCTTGTGTTCCAGAACCAACCTGATTTTCCCAATCTACCTGCATGTTGAAATCCCCCATGATCATCGTAGCAGTGCTCTTTTGACATGCATTTTCTCCGTCCTGTTGTAATTTGTAGATCACATCTTTGCTACTGTTCAGAGGCATATAACTCCCATCAGGGTCTTTTTATCCTTACAGTTTCTTAGCTCTGCCCACAATGATTCTACATCTCTTTCTAATGATTTGATTTCATTTTTTTACCAACAGAGTCACGCATGCCCCTTTGCCTACCTGCCTGTCCTTTTGATACAATGTGCATCTTTGGATGTTAAGCTCCCAGCTATGATCTTTCAGTGTTGATTCAGTGATGCCCATAATATCATAATTGTGAATCTGTACCTGTGCTACAAGTTCATCTCCTTTATTGTCTATACTGCATGCATTCAAATATAACATCTTCAGTCCTGTATTCATCACTCTTTTCTATTTTGTCCTCTTTTAACATTGTAACTCATCCCATTGACTGCAATTTTGCCCTATCATCAGCTTCTCTTTGCTAGCAGTCTCATTACACAATGCCTTTGTTTATAAACCACTCTGCCTTATCACTTCTGTTCTCATCCCCCTGCCTTCACATTTCATCTGTTCATCATTTCATCTGTTTGGGATTTAAACCCTCCCAAACAGCTCTAGCAAATCTGCCCTCAAGGATATTGGTTCCCATTGGGTTCAGGTGTAACCTGTCCCTTTTGTACAAGTCATACCTTCCCCAGAGGAAATCCCAATGATCGAGAAATCTGAACCCCTTCCCAATGCACCAGTTCTTCAGGCACGCATTTATTTGCCAAATCAACTTATTCTTACCCTCACGAGTGCATGGCACAGGCAACAATCCAAAGACTCCTACCCTGGAGGTTCTGCTTTTCAGCTTTCAACCTAGCTCCCTAAAATCTCTCTGCAGGACCTCCTCACCATTCCTCTCTCTGTCATTGGTGCCAATACATAGAAGACTTCTGGCTGCTCGCCCTCCCCCTTTAGAATGCCATGGATCGAATCTGGCACCTGGGATGTCTAAATATAGCATTGCATCTAAATTCTGGAATTCTCACAAAAGCATTGTGGATATATCTTTACCAGGAGTGAAGTGGATAGAAAAAGTGGCTCAACTCTACCTTTTCAAGGACAATAAATTTTTGCCTTTAGAGGTTCCCAATTCCCAAAATTTAAATGAATATAAAACTAACTACTTGGCTCAGATTCATTGTTAGTAGCTTGCAGAACCATTCACTTCAAACCCGAATTCACTCGTCAACACCTCTAATGGAACATATCCAGAGATGGGAATAAAAGAGTCTGGAATATTGACTGAAGTAAATGGTTGTGTGATTATTACCAACACTTATCTGAATATTTTTCACCTAGGAACTTCTTTGCAAGGTTGATAGACCTTTGTCTGAATTGCCCAGGTCTGGAGGCTGGGTGTTTACCAGAAATGATCTCTGCATTTAATTTTCATGTCTTTTTTTTTCTAAAATAGGTTCAGATGACTGGGAAATAGGAGTTACTCATTTCCCATTGATTTGGAAACAAAAACAAGACCAGATAACGATAGAAGAGTTTGATTGCTGTAGGAAACTATTTATCCTAATGGTCTTTTAATGAAAATCTGTTTGTTTCATGATCATTACCGCTGATGTAGAAATTCCAGATTCTTTTTGTATTTCAGAATCAGGTTTTACATGACATTAAATTCATTGTTTCTTTCTTGGCAGCGGTACAGTGCAAAAACATAATGTAAATTACAATGTAAATTACAAAATAAATAGTGCAAAAATAAAAGGAATAATGAGCTTGTGTTGATGAATTGTACTGAAATCTGGGTAAGAAGCCGTTTATGAATCATTAAATGTGTGTCTTGATGGTCTTGAAGGGTCTTTAGTGAAGAAAGCTGCCTTCATAAGGCATTCACCTCTCGAAGGTGTCCTTGATGGTGTGGAGGTTGTGGTCATGAAAAAAGAGCTTTGACCAGCAGCCAATCTGGACATCAGAAGTTTAGAGAGGACGGGACTTTAATCAGGTCCACTGCCCGAAGGTAAAAGGCAGCAGTGGACCTTTCTCAGCACTACCCACCCCTCTACCCATCTTCGGATCATCCGCAAACTTTGCCACGAAGCCATCAATTCAATTATTTAAATCATTGACAAACTATGTGAAAACTAGCAGTCCCAATTCTGATAACTGAGGAAATCCACTAGTCACTGGCAGCCAACTAGAAAAGGCCCTCTTTAATCCCACACATTGCCTCCTGCCTGTCAGCCATTCCTTTATCCATGCCAGAATCTCTCCTGTAATGCCATGGGATTTTGAATGAATGAATGAAATTAATTTATTTCGATCAGTACAAACATAACAAAAAGCGTCACTTACAACGATGATTTCATAATGATGATTTAATAGGACAAAATTACAAAAAAACATAGATATTCTTTAAAACAGACCAAAAGGGTGTAGGCTGAAGCTACAGCTTATTACACCTATCCCTCTTCATTATACAACAATATATTTGGTGTCAATCATCACATCAAAAACAAAAAATTTCATAATCTTTTAACACAAAATCCAATTCCAAATATCATTTATTTACATTGCTCCTATTCATTTTAAATCACGTATTTTATATTTGTTCATTAAATAATTTTTAAATAATTTTTTAAACTTGTTAAGTGTAGTGCATGTTTTTAAATTCTCACTACAACTGTTCCATAGATTCACCCCTCTGACTGAAATACAATGATTTTTTACATTTGTTCTTATCCTTTGTTTTTGAAATATCCGTGTTCCTCTCAAATCATGTTGACTTTCTCTCATTTTAAACAACCTTTGGATACTTTGTGGTAGCTGTCTATTTTTTACTTTATACATAATTTGTATTATTTCAAAATCTACAAAATCTCTGAATTTTAAAGTGCTTAGTTGAATAAATAGTGGATTGATTGGCTCATAATAACTTGTCTTATTTACAATTCATATAACTTTCTTTTGGAGTAGAAAAATTGAATTTGTATTTGTTTTGTATGTATTTCCCCATACCTCTACACAGTAAGTCATGTACGGGACTATAAGTGAACAGTATAATATATACAAAGATTCCTGATTTAAGAAATCTTGCGCTTTGTACAGTATTGCAATAGATTTTGACATTTTTGCTTTGACATAATTTATTTGTGGTTTCCAGCTTAATTTACTATCTATTACCACTCCTAAAAATTTTGTTTCAGATACCTCATCAATTTCAACATAATCTATTCTAAGTTTACTATATGAGTTTGGTACACAGTTTCCAAATATTATGAATTTAGTTTTACTTAGATTAAGTGATAATTAGTTAGTATCAAACCATTTCTTTATAATTTTTAGTTCTTTCTCCACTGTATCCAAAAGTTGTTTCAGATGTTCCCCACTACAAATATAGTTGTATCATTAGCAAATAATATACATTTTTATGTCTGAGAGACCATACATATATCATATATATTTATATATACAAATATTTTTCCAATATTTTGGAAAACTGTGAGCGCAAAGAAACTGGTCTATAATTTGAAAATACATATTTATTTCCAGCTTTTTATATTGCAATCACCTTGGCTATTTTCACTTTATTGGGAAATTTTCCAGCAACCAAAGACTGATTACAAATATGAGTCAGTGGTTTCACAACACAGTCAATGATGTTTTTAATTAAATACATATAATATCCATTCCAATCTGTTGATTTCTTACTCTTTGATTTATATTTGATCTTGTTATGCAGCCTCATGTGTAGCACCTTATTAAATGCCTTCTGAAAATCCAAGTAAATGACATCCACTGTCTCTCCTTTGTCCAACCTGCTTGTTCCTTCCTCAAAGAACTCTAACAGGTTTGTCAGGCAATATTTCCCTTTTCAGAAACCATGCTGACTTTGGCTTACTTTGTCATTAGTCTGCAAGTACCCCAAAACCTCATCCTTAACAATGGTCTCCAACACTTTCCCAGCCACTGAAAACAGGCTAACTGGCCTATAATTTCCTTTCTTTTGCCTTCCTCCATTCTCAAGGAGTGGATTGACTTGTGCAATTCCTCAATCCACTGGAACCATTCCAGAATCGAGTGATTCTTGAAAGATCATAACCAATGCATCAGCTATCTCTTCAGCAACCTCTTTCAGAAGTCTGGGATATAGTCCATCTGGTCCAGGTGACTTATCCACCTTAAGACCTTTGAGTTTGTGTAGCACTTTTTCCTTTGTAATAGCAATGGTACTCACTCCTATTTCCTGGCACTCGTGGACCTCTGGCAAACTGCTAGTGTCTTCCACGGTGAAGGTTGATGCAAAGTTCATCTGCCATTTCTTACTACCTCACCAGTATCATTTTCCAGTGGTCCAATATCAACTCTTACCTCCCTTTTACTTTTTTATATAACTGAAAAAGCTTTTAGTATCCTGATTTATATTCTTGCTAATTAACCCTCATATTTCATCTTTTCCCTTCTTATGGCTTTTTAGTTGCCTTTTGTTCGATTTTAAAAACTTCTGAATCACCCAACTGCCCAGTCACTTTTGCTACATTATAGGCCTTTTCCTTAACTTTTATGCAGTCCTTAACTTTCCTTGTTATGCATAGTTGCCTACCCCTGTCATTTGAGAACAACTGTGGGACATACTTATCCTGCACCTTGTGAACTATTCCCAGAAACTTCAGCCATCTCTGCTCTGTCATCATCTCCACCAGTATCCCCCTCTAATCCACCAGGGCAAGCTCCTGTCTTGCACTCCCATTCATACACATTCAACCCAAACTTTACTAACACCACAAAAGTATAGTCCTGATGGCCAACATTGGTGTGATAGTATGAAGGGACTCTCTCTGCTGTATGAGTCTGACTTTAAATTATACAATGTATTTCAGGACCTGATGAAGGGTCTCAGTCCGAAACATCAACTGTTTACTCTTTTCCATAGATGCTGCCTGACCTGCTGAGTTCCTCCAGCATTTTGTGTGTACTACTTTACTATTGCCTGGCCTTTTGTTATTTGTCCAATATTTCTCCTTGTGTATGCTGTTTGTGAGAGGGAATCCTCCTCCATGCTGATCTCATCGTATTGTTTTTCCTAGTGTAAGGTTAGATTGTTTTGGGGCATTGCTTGGTGCTGATCTGATAATTTTATCCATTTTGCACTGATCAAATGAACATTAATGGATTGGCTACCTAATATATATCCACTACAACACAGAAGAAAACACAGTGAGATATTTAATGGGCACCTGATCACCACCAATGCTCATTTCATGTTTGATAACCCCCTAAAGTCTTGATATGGTTAATAGAAAACTTGGATTGTGTTTTTGAATCTGGCAGGGCACTGACAACTATGCTGAAATGTTCAAGGACATTCTCAACATCTCACTGTTGCAGAATAGGTTCTCCCCTGCTTTAAAATGGCAGCTTACCAGTGCCCAAGAAGGGTGAGTGGCCACAATGACAATTGCCCAATACTACTCACATTTATTAATATGAAGGGTTTGAAGAGGTTAGTTATGGGAAGAATTAGCTCCTACTTGAGCGAGGACCTGGACCTGCTGCAATTCATTTACCACTGCAACAAATCTACAGTGAATCAATCAGCTTGGTGTACCTACACAACACCAAAACATATGTCAGTCTGCTGTTTATCAGTTGCAGCTCAACAATCAATACTATTATCCCTCAGTATTAATCACCAAGTTTCTAATCTGGGCTTCAGTATGTTCCTTAGCAAATGGATCCTTGACCTCCTCATCAGGAGACTAAAGTCAGTGTAGATCAATGATAGCATCTCCTGCAGACAATCAACACAGGAGCTGCTCAACGATACATGGATATGCCACTGCTGTACTCTATACTCGTGACTGTGTGGCTAAGCAGAGCTCAAATGCCATCTATAAACTCACAGATGACAATGTCGTTGAAAAAAATATCAGATGGCGATGAGGGGGTGTACAGGAATGATATAGATCGATTGAGTGGTGTTGCAACAACAACCTCAGACTCATTGTCAGCAAGATTGATTGTGGACTTCTGGAAATGGAAGTCGAGAGAACACACACCAGTGCTCATTGAGGGGTCAGTGGTGGAAAGGATAAGCATCTTCAAGCTCCTGGGTGTTAACATCTTAAAAAGTTCTATCCTGAGCCCAACACATTGATGCTATATGAAAAAATCCACCAGTGGCTCTACTTTAACTTCACTCACCCCATCACTGAAATGTTACAACAACAACCGATGGACTAACTTTCAAGGACTATCCTTCTCATGTTCCTGATATTTATTGCTTATTTATTTATCATTATTATCTTTTTTCTTTCTTTTGTATTTGCCCATCTTGTTGTCTTTTGCAAAATGGTTGCTTGTCCGTCCTGTTGGGGGCGGTCTTTCATTGATTCAATTGTGTTTTCTGTATTTACTGTGAATGCCCACAAGAAAATGAATCTCAAGGTTGTTTATGATGATATACCAAATTGCATGACCATACACTTCCCAACATTGTATTCCATCTGCCATTTCTTTGCCTATTCTCCTAATCTATCCAAGTCCTCCTGTAGCCTCTCTCCTTCTTCAAAACTACCTGCCCCTTCAAATCTTCATATCGTTTGCAAATTTTGCAACAAAGCCATCAACTCTATCATCCAAATCATTGACATATAATTTAAAAAGTATCGGTCCCAACACAGACCCCTGTCGAACATCACTAGTCACCGGCAGCCAGTCAGAAAAGGCTCTCTTTATTTCCCCTCTTTGCCTCATGCCAATCAGCCACTGCTTTATCCATGTTAGAATCTTTCCTGTAATACCATAGGCTCGTAACTTGACAAGAAGACTCATGTGTGGCACCTTGACAAAGGTCTTCTGAAAATCCAAGTACACAACGTCAACCAATTCTCCTTTGTCTATTCTGCCTGTTATTTCTTCAAAGAATACCAATAGTATTGTCAGGCAAGATTTTCCCTTGAGGAAACCATGCTGACTACAGCCTATTTTATTATTTGCCTCCAAGTACCCCGAACTTCATCCTTAATGATGAAATCCAAAATCTTCCTAACCACCGAGGTCAAACTAACTGGCCTATAGTTTCCTTTCTTCTGCCTCTCTGCCTTCTTGAAGAGTGGAGTGACATTTGCAGTTTTCTAGTCTTCCAAAACCATTCCAGAATCTAGTGATTCTTGAAAAATCATTACTAATGCTTCCATGATATCTTCAGCAACCTCTTTCAGAACTCTGGAGTGTACACCATTTTGTTTAGGTGACTTATCTACTTTCAGACCTTTCAGTTTCCCAAGACCCTTCCCTCTAGTTCACACACTTCATGACCCTTGATACCTGGAATGTCCACCATACTGCTAGTGTATTCCATAGTGAAGACATACTTATTCAGTTTGTCTGTTATTTTGTTTCCCCCATATTTGCCTCTCCAGTATCATTTTCCAACGGTCTGATATCGATCTCACCTCACTTTTACACTTACATATCTGAAGAAACTTTTGGTATCTTCTTCAATATTATTGGCTAGCTTACTTTCGTATTCCATCTTTACCTTCTTAATGACTATTTTAGTTATGTTCTGTTGATTTTTAAAAACTTCCCAATATTCTAATTTCCCACTTTATTTTGCTCTATTCTACACTCTCTCTTTGGCTTTTATGTTGGCTTTGACGTCTCTTGTTAGCCACTGTTGTGTCATCTTTCCTTTAGAATAGTTCTTCCTCTTTTGGAATGTATATATCCTCTGCCTTCTGAATTGCTTCCAGAAATTCCATCCATTGCTGCCCTGCCATCATCCTTGCCAGTGTCCTTTTCCAGTCTATTCTGGCCAACTCTCCCCTTGTGCCTCTGTATTTCCTTTTACTCCACTGTAATACTGACACATCTACTTCAGCTTCTCCTTCTCAAATTTCAGGGTGAATTTGATCATATTATGATTACTTTCCCTAAAGATTCTTTTACTTTAAGGTCTCTAATCAATTCTGGTTCATTGCACAATACCCAGTCCAGAATAACTAATCCTCTAGTAGGCTCAACCATGACTTGCTCTAAAAAGCCACCCTTTAGGTAGTCTAGAAACTCCCCCTCATATTCCAACACCAAACTGATTTTCCCCAATCTACCTGCATATTGAATATGACTATTGCAACATTGCCCTTTTAACATGCATTTTCTCTCTTTCATTGTAATTTGTAGACCGTGTCCTTACTACTGTTTGGAGGTCTGTATTGAACTCCCATTAGGATCTTTTTTACCTTTGCTGTTCCTTGGCTCTATCTACAATGGTATAACACCATTCAACCCTATGTCACCTCTTTCTAATAATTTGATTTCAGTTTTTTCTGAACAGAGCAACGCTTACCCCTCTGCCTTCCTGCCTGTCTTTTAGGTACAATATGTATCCTTGAGCATTAATCATTAAGCTCCCAGCTATAATTTTCTTTCAGCCATGATTTAGTGACACCTACAACTTCATACTTGCCAATCTGCAAGTTCATCTACCTCATTCTGTATATCGCGTACATTCAAACACACCTTCAGTCCTGTAGTCACCCTTTCCGATTTTGTCCACCTTTAACGTTGTAATTCATCCTGTTGACTGCAATTTTGCCCTATCAGCAGCCTCTCCTCACTACACATTGCCTACGTTTGTAAACCAGCAACCTCATCTTCAGCACTATTTTTGCCTTTCCTACAATGTTTCTTGCATTGAAATTTATGCAACTTAGGACACCAGTCGCACTATGTTCAACCTTTTGATTCCCAACTTTCTCTGATGTCTTACCAGCATCTGCCTTCACAACCTCTCCACTAACTGTTCTGGCACTCTTCTTCCCAACCCCCTGCAACTCTAGTTTAAACCCCACCATACGGTATTAACAAATGCTGCTTCCCGCTAGGATATTAGTCCCCCTCCAGTTCAGGTGTAAACTGTCCCTTCTGTACATGTCCCATTTTCCCTTGAAGAGAGCCCAATGATAAAAAGTTTTATGCCCTCCCTCCTATACCAACTTTTTAGTCACATGTTAAGCTGTATAATCTTCCTCGTTCTGCTCTGACTAGCATGTGGCATAGGTAGCAATCCTGAGATCATAGCCCTGGAGGTCCTGCCCTTTAACATAGCACCTAACTCCCTGAACTCCCTATGCAGAACTTCATCACTCATCCTACCCATGTCATTGGTACCTACACAGACCATGACTTCTGGCTGTTCACTTTCCCACTTTAGAATACTCATGACTCAATCTGAGATATCTTGGACCCTGGCACCTGGGAGGCAACATATCATCTGGGAATCTCATTCTCACCCAGAGAACCTCCTGTCTGTTCCCCTAAATGAAGAATTCCCTATCACCACAGTGGGCTTCCTGACTGTCACCCAGCGTTAGACTCACTGAAGGTTAATTTGCAGGTTGAGTCTGTGGTAAAGAAGGTAAATGCAATGTTGGCATTCATTTCAAGGGGAATAGAATATAAAGACAAGGAGATAATGCTGAGGCTTTATAGGTTACTGATCAGACTGCACTTGGAGTACTGTCAACAGTTTTGGGCCCTTATCTCAGAAAAGATGTATTATCATTGGAGAGAGTCCAAAAGAGGTTCACAAAGATAATTCCAGGAATGAATGGGGATATTCAATGAGAAGCGTTTGGCAGCTTTGGGCTTGTACTCACTGGAATTTAGAAGAAGGTGGAGCGATCTCATCGAAACCTACCGAATGTTGAAAGGGCCAGATTGGGTGGATGTGGAGTGGATGTGTGCAGAACTAGAGGGTCGACCCTTTAGAATAGAGAACATTTGAAACATTTAGGAACAAGAAGAATGTGAAGGCAAATGGAGAATGCAAACCATTGGTTTAACTTAACCCGGAAGAAATCACCAGGTTTGAAGTGGGAGCAGGGAAATGAATAAATGAGGTGTGATCTCACTTTGCCTGACAACTGAAACAAAATTCATGGTCCAAAGTAGTGACAATTGTTTTTGAATGGGGTTAAAGAACAACAGAACCATAAGAATCGGGCTGATAGTTGAGAAAGAAAAGTCACTATCACTCAGATATAAGGAATCAATTTGGTGGTTCTAGACTTGGAATGAAAATCACAGAAATCAAACAAAACATTAACAACCAAGAAAATTGCAATTATGGCAAGGAAGCTATACATTTATTGCAGCAAGAGAATGAACAAACTGTAACTGGTGGTGTAAGATTTGTTGTAAACATTGCTATTTAATTCCTAATTAAGGTGAATAGATTTCCATTGACCTAATAATTAAAACAATAATCATTTAAAAACATGCCACAAATTCATTATTTGCACCGGGTGAGTGCTACTTCCGTTCTCCATTGGAAAATAGATATATATATATAGTGAAAGAATTTGTGATTGGATAGAACAAATGTTACATACTGCCTTGAAATAGACCAGATTTGCTCAGAAACATTTTGACTACTATTAATTTTCACCCAAATAAAAACTTAATGTGGCAGCTGAGAAATAGCTGATAAAATTGCTATTTTAGTCATACAAGCCAGTCTCCCTTGACATCAATCACAATAAGTCATGCAACTTAAGGACAGGAGCATTATAATATTGATTTTTTTATATTCAGATATAAAAATGAATGTGTGCCTACAAGTCACAAAGTTAATGGTTATTTTTTCAAAGTCAGTAATTATTTTTCTTTACATATGATTGATCAGGTCAATGAGGCATTAAGCTCTCCAGTTTGTATATATGCACTTGTCCTCTTCAAGTGTGAGGTTTCAGGAGCCTTGAATTTTGAGCTATTTACCTCACCGTTATCAAAATACTTTGCAGCAGAAGACATTAATCGGGTCAGGTGATCCAAGTAGGTATTGTTAGCAGAATAGCCTACGGTTAAGCAGATTGAAGCCTTGAAATTCATGCTCAGTGTCACTGAAGAAGATCAGGGGTCTCATTATCAAAAGAAGGAAATCATGTGACATGAGGAGATGGCCCTACAACAAAGCTCTTTGTATTCAAATAGTACCATGGTTGGTTGTCCACTTCAAGAGAGCAGCAGGGGATAGTATATAATGTTATCTACCAATTCAAATAAGGAACCAAATGTCTGTTTTAGCCATCAGTAAAGAATACTTCATTTCCTTTGTGCTGCACAGGATTTGCCCACCATTCTGGGGCTCAATGAAAATGGATAGACAATGACAAAGGGAGTTCACAATGGCCTGATTGTGCAATTAGATCATTACAAAGTGCTTCACGACCAATGAAATCCATTTTTGCAGCTGCAAAGACAGTATTCCTCTCCATAGATGTTGCCCGATATGCTGAGCAACTCCAGAATTTTGTGCGTGCTGTTCTGGATTTTTAGCATTTTCAGAATCTCACATTCCAAAGAAATCCATTGGTAAAGGAGACTGGGAGAGCTTGTCACTTCCTGAGCAATAAATGATTTATCAAGTGCAATTAATCAACATGATATGATAACGTGGCCTGCTATTTGGCAAGGGGGTCACTCGCTGCACAAAAATATGCTGCTCTATTAAAGTGGTACTAATTGATTTTGTAACGTGAGTCAGCAATTGGTATGATACTGCCAGTGTGAAAGAAAGCTTTGAGGTCAAGGGAACCAAATCTGTAGAGCAGCCAATGTGCAACTAAATTGGTAAATTAGTTTATTATTGTCACATATACCAGGACCTGGTGAAAAACCTCTCTTGCATACTGTTCACACACATTAATTCATGACTGAATTGCATTAATGCTGCATACTTAATGAATGAGGAAGAGAACAAATTTATATCTTTTTGGTTCAGATAGAACATACTGCTCTTAACGTTTAAATTGGATAGTAATTACACATGCAAAATTAAGTGTGGAAATCAAGAACTTAGAGTGATATAGCAATATAGCATGGATACAGGTCCTTCACCCCAATGAGTCCATGTCTAGCAGACTGCCCACCAAGTTGGTCAAACTTCCGGCATTCAGCTCATACCCCTCCGAGCCCCTCTCTCTATGTACCTGCATAGGTACTTCTTAAATGATACTATTAACCCTGCCTCAACCACTTCCTCTGGCAATTCATTCCATATACTCACTACTCTCTACATGAAAAGGTTGCCCCTCAGGTCTCTTTTAAATATTAAACCCTCACACCCTAAATCTATGAGCCCCAGTTTGGGCCTCCCCTACCTTGGGAAAAAGACAATTACCTTATCTACGCTTTTGATCATTTTAAACAGTTATATAAAGTCACTCCTCATTCTCCTACATTCTAAGGCATAAAGACCTAGTCGAGCCAATTTCTGCTTATAATTCGGGCCCTCCAGTCTAGACAACATTCTTTCTGCACTCTTTCCACTTTAACCATAGTGTGTCCAAAACTGTATTCCCAGTGCAGCCTTACCAATGATTTGTACGACTGCAACATAATGTTACAATGTTCCAAACGGCATGGTTCAATTTACTAATTTTCTTTTTCATCCCCATCTCTTAATCCCATCAGATATTACCTCTTCCTGCTTTGCTTTCTAGACATGACATTGCTTCAATAATTCTAACTTAATCCTCCCTGTATACCTTCTATATACACCAGTAAAACGTCCTCATTAAGATCAGTTAAATCTCCTTTAGTTGCACTGAAATAGATTTCATTTACAAATCCCATCACAGAAGGGCAATGAACATTTGTGGATAAATCTAAATGTAATGAATGGCTGGCACTGGCTATTTGTTGTATGTGATAGAATTTGGGCTAATACATTATTTTGCTACTAATATATACATCCCTTGCCCCTTAAATTGTTAAAAATGTAACATATGTGAAGACAGACTGCACTGAGCTCATAGACAATAAATAGGATTTGGTAAACATTGAGATGGTGTTTCCTGTAATTGAGAAGTTTAAACAGACATTTTGCCTCATCACCCTTTCATTTTAACAACATTAATTTCTGTAAGCTTTTTAGAATGTCTCTGCTAATGCAAATATCAGCATTAATAAATCAATGTGCAGAATCCACATCATATTTTGGAATTACCAATGAAGTTTAAAATGTCCAGCCAATATTTATGCACAAGTTGGTCAAGAACATCCATATATGGAAGCTTAGAGTTCGAATATGACTGTTACTGAAAACATAAAGAAGTATTCAGGGAAACAGAAAAAAGGGGCTGATCTCAATCAATACCTTCCATCAACAGCTCCAGCAATATGGCCCTGTTTGGTGGTGCACCTGAAGTTCTGCATACCTTTTCATCAGAACTAGCAAAAGTTAGAGATGCTGTGTGTGTGGAGTGGGGTGGGGGGAGGGGGAAGAGCTGGAGGCAAAGTAGATTTTGAACTAAAGCAATTTTGTGGATGTTCACATTTAATGGCTACTTAGCCTTGAGGTGGAGCCAGAAGAATATACTAAAAGAAATTTGGGTTCAATGATCAATTGATGCCTACATTACATGCATAATTTGCATAATTTAAGGAGATTAACTTTAGGCTCAATTACTTTGGTCTAAATACAGTGAGACATTCCATAGAATGTGTGAGCAAGGTGAAATCATAGTACATTGCTTATAACTAAAGGGCTGATAATATCAGGTCAGGCAGAGAAATGGAGAATTTTGATTTTAAAGGTCCTCGGTCCAATGAATGCTAACCAACCTGAAATGCTGGTTCAGTTTCTCGCACCATTGGTACTGCTTGGCATGCTCACTTTCTCCATTCTTCTATGATTTATTTCAGACATTTTGTAACTCTAGAGTTATTCATTTCATGATTTCAGATCTATAACTTTTTTTCTCATTCCCTTCCTCTATTTTAATCTCTGTGTTCATTCACTTCCTCTGGCCATGTCTTCACTATGATAAACAAGACTCCACCTTTCGTAGGTGGTATGACCATCAGTTGCACAGTTCAATTTCTCTTGGTTTCCACCCATCATGACTGTTCCCACCCTTCCGCAATTTAAATAGTGTTTTATTTTTAACTTTCCCAAGTTCAGATCAAAGGTCATCAACCTGAAAATAAACACTCTCCAGAGTTTTAGGCGACCTATTAACATTTCCAGTATTTTCTGTCAGACTTCGGATTACCAGAATCTGCAATATTTTATTTTCTAGTTCTTTATACTTTTTCTTCCAAATGTTAAATTATTGCTGCATTGAACAGTATGCAACATCTGAAGTGTTGAAAATAGAAATTAAGGTGAAGATTTAAAACACATTTTTAACCAGTTTTGGCAATTCTCATCAAATGCAATCTTTGATATCATAGCAAAGCTTACATGGTTATTGACAATTTTAAAGCCTTGGTCATCTTTTCTACATATCTAAACGTTAGGAATGAATGGACATACTGTAATTTAGCTCACAAGGATCCTCTGTCTTGTGAACAAAACAAGCAATTCTGGTGCATAGTAAATAAATTGAAAAAATGTGCATTTCCACATTCTCACTGGAAATAAAATCGAATAGTGACAACCAAAAGGATAAAATAAAAATGCTCAATGTGAAGCTGGTGACAGTCATTTACAATCATTACAAATTTTATTGCCTCAGTGTGGATATTACAAAGATAATCAGCATGCCAAGAAAGGAAACATGGATCTTTGTCACATTGCTTACTCCAGATTGATAATTAGAAATAATATTTCCTTAATTGCTGAAGAGTTTCAGGTAACTGTAAGATGTGTCATTCACAGAAATCAGGATTTGAAAGTGATATTATTATGAATTGTTATTGAATTCTACGATAACTTCCTAAATGAAATCATGAAGTCTGACCCCTCAGCTCTTTATCTAAGTTGGTTGGTCTAAGCCAACCATCAATGATCTATTTTCAAATCTTATTTACCAGCACTTGGTCCATAGCCTTCTTTGCCTTGGCAAATTAAGTGCTCATCTAGAGACATAGAAAGATACGACATAGAAACAAGCCATTTTTTCCACCAGGAATGCAATGCCATCAACCACCCACTTACATTAATCCTATGTTTTCTTCTCACTGTCTTCATACTCTGCAAAGTAGGATCAATTTACAGTGGCCACACTAATCTTACATTATCATCCCACTTTACTACACACCTACACATGAGGAACACTTTACAGTGACCAATTAACTTTCGGAAACACATGTCCTTGAGGTGTGAGAGGAAATGAGAGCACCTGGAGGAAAGGCATGCAAGTCGCAGGCAGAATTTGCAAACGCCACACCAACAGCGCCAGAGCTGGGATTGAGCCAACGTCCCAGCCACAGTGAGACAGCAGCTCCACTGATTTTGCCATTGTGCTGCTCAAAACATTTAAATCTGTATACATTTTAAATGCCGCAAAAGAACCTGCTTCACCCACCCATTTAAACAATCCAACCATCCTTCGGAAATAGGGTTTCGACACGAAACATGGACATTTCTTTTCCCCATGCAGATGCTGCTTGAGCCATAGATTCTTCATTACTCCAGATTCTTTGCGAATCTTTGAACTTACATCTGCCACTGATCTAATTTCATTTATCTAATCCAGTGCCATTCTAGATTGTAGAACATGTTACAGCTCTTATTGTGTAACAGAGAGCCTGCTGATAACTCAAGATTTGGAGGCAAGTTTCTACATGCAAAATGACATCCCTGACAAACAAGTGCCATTTCAATCCACTCTTTTTGGTATGTTATATATTCTTTTTCCAATTTAAAAGGTAGCACATCTCCTTAAAAGCAAGCAGCAGTGGGAAAAAAAAGCTTTTTTTAAAAAAAAAGCATTGCAACCTCCAGCAGCAAATTAAATGCCTTTCCAAATGGATTAGTTTCTCAGACTGAAAGTGCATCAAGAAATTATGATCAACAAGATGTCTTTAAGCAGTCATGGTAGGAAAATGATATCATTAGTAATTGAATAAAACTTGGCAGGTTTCAAAATAATAGGATCTGTAAGAGTTTAACTGAGATCTTACTTTGGTGGTTTATTCTTCTTTGCAGTTAACTGCATTTCATGTGCTGCCTTCCTCAGGAAGTATTTGGGAAGGTTATGTGAGCCACCTTCCTACACTGCAGTGCACTGTGGCAGTCTTTCTAGCGAAAATGGTCTCATGATGTTATTAGGTAGGAACGTTCAGGTTTCAATACTACTTTCATGAAGGAACAGCGATGCAATGCGAAGATAGGATGGCATGTGACTTGGAAACTCCTACATTCATGCTAGCCTGTCCTTGTTACTGGTCAAGACTGTTGGTTTGGGGGCTGCTTTTGGAACAGTCCAAAGAAGCAGCAGCAGGATGGAGTAGATTGTACACAGTAATACACTGATGGTGGAGGTAATTAATATTTAAAGTGAGGAATGAGGTGCTAATCAGGCAGAAAACACATTTAATTCTTTCATGAAATCACACTTTGCTAAAATTATTCAGAATGAATTTTCACCCACTGTGCCAATTCTTAATCTCAATTTCTGATAGTTATGAGATGTTTTGTCTTAGCTGTGTTAAGCAAAAGTACATAATTTGCTCATTAAATACAACAAATTACCACTTTATCAGAATCAGGTTTAATATCATTGGGATACGTTGTGAAATTTGTTGTCTTTGCGGCGGCAGTACAATGTAACACATAATAATAGAGGAAAAGAAAACTGAATTAAGGCAGTATATATACTGTGTGCATATATGTATAAATTAAATAAGTAGTCCAAAAAAAATGAGTAGTGAGGTAGTGTTCATAGGTTCAATGTCCATTCAGAAACTGGATGGCAGAGGGAAAGAAGCTGTTTCTGAATTGTTGAGTGTGCGCCTTCAGGCTTCTGTACCCCCCTCCTGACGGTAGCAATGAGAACAGTGATTGGCGTTCCTTCAGTTATTCAGGTACAATGAACCACAGTTGATAGCGATGCCAAGGAAAAGATACCCACTGTTGATAATGATACTGATTTGTTTAACTCTGCAGTACAGGCTTCCTCTCATCTGGCACCTCATTCTTGTGGCGCTCCCTGGCAGATACAGAAAGCATTTGCAAACAGGACAAAATACAGCAAAGGTTTTGTTTCTACAAATCAGGTTGAAGAATCCACAGACAAACTAAACTAAGTGTAAGATAAATTTATAAGTGAACCAAAAGAATAAAGGAAACTGAGTGAAAGAGAGGAAAAGAAAAAAAAATGAGAAAACCACCTCAGGATGCCTCCAAGAAAGTTCTTTTGAAGTATAGTCCTTGCTGTTGTTTGTGGTTCTAGGTTTGGTGGCTGCTGTTGAAGATGGACTGAGAAACCATACAAAATACAGTCTATTTTATATATGGTACAAAAAAAAGATAGCAGCTAAATTTTGTGCAATAAGATCCATGAACAACCAGGTGATTACTTCCAGACAGAAGATTATACAATGCCGCCCAGGAAAAATGTCCTTCAGCTACTTAAGCTAATGAATAACTTTCCAAGAACCTCTTAAACACTTCTGCTCTATCGACTCCACCACCACACTTGGCAGCATATTCCAGACAACCACCACTCTCCATGTGAGAGTGCACATTAACTTGAATTTTCCTCCTCTCACCTTAAAAGCATGCTCTCTAGTATTAGACATTTCAACCCAGGACAACCCCTGGGAAGCTGTTTTCCTATGCCTTGCATAATATTATGAACATTTAAAATACAAGAAAGTCGGCAGATGCTGGAAATCCAAAGCAACACACACAAAATGTTGCAGGAAGTCAGCAGGTCAGACAACATCTATGGAAAAAAGTATACAGTCGATGTTTTGGGTCAAGATCCTTCTTCAGGACTGAGAGAGAAGGGTAGGAGGAGGGGGATATGCCTAAATTAAAAGGTGAGGGCCAGTGTTAGTCACTGACTTTCTTTACAGAAACACAGAAACTTCCAATTCCCTGGCCCTGACCAACTTATTTTCACCATGGTTGTTCAGTCACTATACACTTCTATGGAAGGCCTCAAAGCTCTCCATTTCTTTCTTGACAGCAAAACCAACCTGTCCACCCTCTACCACCATACTCCTCCATCTGGCAGAACTGTCCTCACCCTGAACAATTTTTCCTTCGCCTCCTCCTACTTTCTCTAAACCAAGGGGTAGCCCAAGCTCTGCCTGCCTCTTCATCAGCTACATAGAATGCTATGTTCAAAGCCTTCCCTGGAAGTACTCCCCAACTCTTCCTCTGCTACACTGACAATCGCAATGGTGCTGCTTCATGCACCCATGCTGAGCTTGTCAATCTCATTGATTTTGCCTCTAACTTCCACCCTCCCCTAAAATTCACCTAGGCCAACTCTAATACCTCCTATCCATTTCTTGATCTCTCTCTCTCTCCATGTCTGGGGACAAACTGGCAACCGACATCTTTTATAAACCTAATGATTCCCATAGTTATCTCAACAATACTTCTTCCACCCCCCTCCTGTAAAAATGTTATTCCCTTTTCTCAGTTTATTTACCTGTGCTGTATCTGTTCTCAAGATATGGCTTTCCAACCTTCTTTAAAGAACAATGTTTCCCTTCCTCTACTCTTGATGCTGCCCTCACCCGCATCTCCTCCATTTCCCATACATTCACGCTCACCCCATCTTCCCACTATCATAATAGTGATAGAGTTCCTCATGCCCTTACCTACGACCCATCGGCCTTGGCATCCAACACATTATCCTCCGCAACTTCCACCACCTCCACAGGGATACTACCACTAAACGTATCTTTACCTCTCCTTCCATCCTCTCCCTCCAATTTTCCACAGGGATTGCTTCCTCTATGATTGCTTTGTCCACTAATCTCTCTCCAAGCATTTCTTCATGCAAGCGGCCAAAGTGCTACACCTGCCCATACACCTCCTCCCTCACCTCCCGAACACTTCTTCCAGCTGAGGCAACAATTCACCTGCAAATCTGCCGGGGTCATCATTTGTGTCTGGTGCTCCCGATGTGGCCCCTTCCTACAATAGTGAGACCTATCGTAAATTGGGGGACTGCTTTGTCAAGTACCTCCACTCCATACACCATGTGGAACTTCCGTGTGACCAAATATTTTTAATTCAATTCCCATTCCTGTTCTGAAATGTTGCCTGGGTCACATTTACCTTCCCTTTCTAAATAAATACAAGAAAACCAATAGAATCAATAAAAGACCCCCGCCCCCAATAGGACAGACAACAACCAATATGCAAAAGATAACAAAATGAAAAAACAAAATATTAACAATAAATTAATAAGCAATAAATATTGGAAAAAGTGAGTCTTAGAGTCCTTGAAAGTGAGTCCGTAGTTAGTGGGAACAGTTTTTTGATGGGGCGAGTGGCCATGTACTAAAGACCTGTGTTAATCAACTGGCTGGTGTGCTCACTGAGATTTTTAGCCTCTTGGTTCACCTGTGTGTGGTTCTCAGCTAGTTCAAGCAGGCTTCAATCATACTGGTGCCCAAAAAGTGCATGGTAACCTGTCTCAATGACGATCACCCAGTTGCACTTAAATCCAGAGTGATGAAGTATTTTGAGATCCTAGCGATGAAACATATCAACTCCTGCCTGAGAAGTGACTTAGATCCACTCTAATTAGCTTACCAGAGCAGCAGGTCCACAGCAAATGCCATCTCATTGTCTTCACACAACCCTGGAACATCTGGACAGCAAAGATGCATACATCAGGATGCTCTTTATCAATTACAGTTCAGTATTTAATACCATCATCCCCTCAGAACCAATCAATAAGCTCCAAGACCTTGGCCTCAAAACCTCCATGTGCAATTGGACCTTGAGTTTTTTTGCTCGTCGACCCCAATCAGTCTGGATTGGCTAAAATATCTCCTCCGCAATCTCCATCAGCAGAGGTGCACCACAGGGCTGTGTGGTTAGCCCCTGCTCTATTTGCTTTACACCTATGACAACGTGGCTAAGCACAGCTCTAACACCATATTCAAGTTTGCTGATGACATCACTGTTGTGCGCCGCATCAAAGCTGGTGATGAATCAGCAGACAGGATGAAGATTGAATATTTGGCTGAGTTGTGTCATAACGACAAGCTCTCACTCAGTGTCAGCAAGTCCAAGGAAATGATTGAAGATTTCAGGAGAAGGAAACTAGAGGTCCATGAGCCAGTGCTCTTTGGAGGATCAGAGGTGAAGTGGGTCGGCAACTTTAAATTCCTGATTGTTACTATTTCAGAGGTCTTGTCCTGGACCCAGTATGTAAATGCAATTGGGAAGAAAGCACCACAGTGCTTCTGTTTCCTTTGGAGTCTGCAGAGATACAGCATGATATCTAAAACTTCCACAAACTTCTATAGATGGGTAGTGAGGAGTATATTAACTGGCTGCATCACAGTCTGGTGTGGAAATGCCAAAGCCTTGGAATGGAAAATCCTACGAAAGATAATGGATTCAGCCCATTATATCACATCTAAGACCCTCCCAACCATTGAGCACATCTACATGAAACACTGTAGCAGGAAAGCAGCATCCATCATCAGAGATCCTCACCACCCAGGCCGTGCTCTTTTCTCACTGCTGTCATCCGGTTGAAGGTATGAGAGCCTCAGAATGTCCATTATCAGGTTCAAGAACAGTTGCCACTACTCAACTATCAGGCTCTTAAACAAAGGGGGATAATTACACTCACTTGCCCATCCATTGAGAAGTTCTCACAACCAATGATCTCACTTTAAGGACTCTTTATCTTGTTATTTCATGTTCTCATTATTTATTGCTATTTATTTACATTTGCATTTACACAGTTTGTTTTCTTGTGCACTCTACTTGATCTTCCATTGATCCTGTTATAGTTTTATAGTTACTATTCTATAAATTTGCTGAGTATCCTGCAGGAAAATGAATCTTTAGATTGTATGTGGTGACATAGATGTAGTCTGATAATAAAATTTACTTCGATCTTTGAAGTTATCCCCTCTGATTCCAAACAGCAGTAGTAAATGTCCTTGTGAACATGGAGGTAAGGCAAGCTCACTTATTATTTTAAATATCAAATATGAAAATATTTGAAAATGATTAATATATTTTAATTAAATACCCTGAAATGTGAGGGTGAGCAACCAGAGGTCATGACACATTGGTACCAACGACAGAGGTAGAGAAAGGGAGGAGGTCCTGAAAGCAGAATGCAAAAGTTAGGAAGGAAGGTGAGAAGCAGGACCTCAAGGGTAGCAAATTGCTGCTTGTGCCACGCGACAGTGAGTATAGGAATAGAATGAGGTGGCAGATAAATGTATGGCGTAAAGTTTGGAGCAGGAGGCAGGGATTCAGATTTCTGGATCATTGTGACCTCTTCTGGGGCAGGTGTGACCTGTACAAGAAGGACAAGATGCACTTGAATCTGAGGGGGACCAATATCCTGGTGGGGAGGTTTGCTAATGCTATTGGAGATGGTTGCAGGGGAATGAGAACCGAAGTGAAGAGGCAGAAGATGGGGCGGCTGGCTCACAAGTAGAGTCAGCCTGCAGGGAGCTTGTGAGGAAGAATAGGTAGATGATAGAGCAAAGATGCACTCAGTCTGATGGTTTGAAATGTGTCTATTTTAATGCAAGGAGTATCATAAACAAGGCAAATGAACAATGCGTGGATCAATACATGGAACTATGACGTTGTGACCATTACAGAGACTTGGATGTCTCAGGGGCAGGAATGGCTGCTGAGTGTACCAGGCTTTAGATGTTTCAAAAAGGACAGGGAGGGAGGCAAAAGAGGTGGGTGCATGGCATTGTTAATTAGGGATAGTGTCACGGCTACAGAAAAGGAGGAAGTCATAGAGGGATTTTCTTCTGAGTTAGTGTGGCTGGAAGTCACAAACAGGAAGAGGGTGATAACTCTACAGGGAGATTTTTTATAGACCCACCCCCCAACAGTAGCAGAGACATTGAGATACAGATTCTGGAAAAGTGCAATAATAATAGGGTTGTTGTGATGGGAGATTTTAACTTTCCTCATATTGACATCTCCTTTCACTTTTAGAATCTTTTTATTGGTACATAATCTTCTACAGCTATAGAATGATACAAAACTTCAACAAATTAATATGTATAAAATTAATAGAGCTGAAGAAAAAAAAGCTGATCGTAATATATAAAAATGGGAAAGAAAATTTATGTATAGGAAAAAGGAAAAAAAGAATCCCATCTAACTAAGAAAAAAAACCCACTAACTACAAAAAAAAGAGAAAAAATCAACCCCCCGGAGCAATACGTTTAACCATCATCTAAATATATAAAGAAAAAGAGTCATCAACCGCCAATTCATATTTTTTTTTAAAATTGGAAGGAAACCATATAGAATAATTCAAATTAAATGGTAATATTTGGCAAAAGAACCCCATCTTCTCTCAAAGTTGAATCGGGGTTCAAAAGTTCTACTTCTAATTTTTTCCAAACTGAGACATAACATTACTTGAGAAAATCATTCAATTAATGTTGGGTTATTATGGGTTGATTTGGAATTAAAAGCTGTTAAACAATTTCATTTAACTTCAATATTAGGAGCTCCATTACCTTTACAGCTCTCTAAAATTCCAAATTTAAATCTTTACCCGGTTATTAAACAATCCCTACAGATTTGGGTTCAGTTTCACAATTTTTTAAATTTTAAACAATTTAAGTTGTCTAGTTTTTTATATCGAAACTTTTCATTTAAACCTTCAATAACCGACCCCATTTTTCTCCTATGGAGAAATAAAGGGATCCGTTCTTTTACAGATTTATTTTGTGATGGTCGATTGATGACTTTTGAAGAGTTAATTAACAAATATTCTCTTGCTCATACACATTTTTTGCAATATTTTCAGGTTAGTCATTTTTTACAATAATATTTACTTAAGTTTCAAATTTACAAGAATCTGATTTGTTGGATACCATTTTGAAGTTGAATCCTTTAGTGAGAGGTTCCATTAGCAGAATTTATAATTTATTTTTGTTACAAAAAGAGAACCTACCACTAAAGATTAAACAAGATTGGGAGAGAGAACTTAATATGACATTTGTTAATGAAGATTGGGTTTGAATTTTGAAAAACGTACATTATTTTTCTATATGTGCCAACCACTGTTTAATTCAATTTAAAATTGTTCATCGTTATTATTTAACAAAGAGACCATCTAAAATATTTCCTAGTATAGACAACAACTGTGATAGATGTAAAACAGAAGTAGCTACTTTGTCACATATGTTCTGGTCATGTTCTTCATTAAAATCGTTTGGAAATCTTAATTTTCTACAATTTCTAAAGCTCTGAAAAGTAATTTACAACCTAATAGATTGACTGTTCTATTTGGAATAGTTCCACATCATATTCAGGGTGTTTCATCTTCAGATCAACATGTAATTGCATTTGTTACATTATTGGCAAGAAGGGCTATTCTATTAAAATGGAAAGATATCTCTTCCCCTACATTGACTGACATCTCCTTAGAGCAACGGGTTTGTATGGGGTGGAGTTTGTTAGGTGTGTTCAAGAAGGATAAGTCAACTAGAGGAGAGGCTGTACTTGATCTGGTATAGGGAAATGAACCTGGTCAGGTGTCAGATCTCACGGTGGGAAAGCATTTTGGAGGTGGTGATCACAACTCTTATCAGCTTTGCCATAGTGCTGGAGAGGGATAGGAGCAGACACTTAGGGAAACATTTAATTGGGGTAGGGGGAAATATGATGATATTAGACAGGAACTTGGGAGCAAATGTTCTCAGGGAAATGCACAGCAGAAACATGGCAAATGTTCAGAGAACATTTCGATGGCATTCTGCACAGGTATGTTCCATTGAGGCACGGAAAGGATGATAGGGTTAAAGAACCACGATGTATAAAGAATGTGAAAAATCTAGTTAAGAAGAAAAAAAAATGCTTATGAAAGGTTCAAGAAACTAGGTACTGATAGAGTTCTAGAAAATTACAAAGGTTGCTAGGAAGGACCTTAAGAATGAAATTAGGAGAGCAAGAATGAGCCATAAGAAGGCCTTAGCGAGCAGGATTAGGGTAAACCCCAAGGCATTCTACAAGTGTATGAAGAGCAATAGGATGAGCTGTGTGAGAATAGGACCAATCAGGTAAGATAGTGGAAATGTGTGCATGCAGTTGGAGGAGGTAGCAGAGGTACTTAATGAATACTTTGCTTCAGTATTCACCAGGAAAAAGGACCTTGGCAAATGTCAGGATGACTTACAGCAGAATGAAATGCTTGAGCATATAAACATAAAGAAAGAGGATGTGCTGGAGCTTTTGGAAAGTATTAAGTTAGGTAAGTTGCCAGGACCAGACGAGATACACCCCAGGCTACTGTAGGAAGCAAGGGAGGATATTGCCGAGTCTCTGCCAATGATCTTTGCATCATCAATAGGGACAGGAGAAGTACCAGAAAATTGGAGGGTTGCAAACGTTGTTCCCTTGTTCTAGAAAGGGAGTAGAGATAACCCAGGAAATTATAGACCAGTAAGTCTTACTTCAATGGTGGACAAGATGATGGAGAAGATCTTGAGAAGCAGGCTTTATGAGCATCTGGAGAAACATAATCTGATTAGGGATAATCAGCACGGCATTATCAAGGCAGGTTGTGGTTTACGAGCCTGATTGAATTCTTTGAGGATGCAATAAAACATATTGATGAAGGTAGAGCAGTGGATGTGGTGTATATTGATTTCAGTAAGGCATTTGGTAAGGTTCCCTATGCAAAGCTCATTCCTAAAGTAAGGAGGCATGGGATCTAAGGAGACCTTGCTTCGTGGGTCCAGAATTGGCTTGCCCACAGAAGGCAAAGAGTAGATGGTTCGGATTCTGCATGGAAACATAGAAACATAGAAAATAGGTGCAGGGGTAGGCCATTCGGCCCTTCGAGCCTGCACCACCATTCAGTATGATCATGGCTGATCATCCAACTCAGAACCCTGTACCTGCTTTCTCTCCATACCCCCGATCCCTTTAGCTACAAGGGCCATATCTAACTTCCTCTTAAATATAGCCAATGAACCAGCCTCAATTGTTTCCTGTGGCAGAGAATTCCACAGATTCACCACTGTCTGTGTGAAGAAGTTTTACCTCATCTCGGTACTAAAAGGCTTCCCCTTTATCCTTAAACTGTGACCCCTCGTTCTGGACTTCCCCAACATCGGAAACAATCTTCCTGCATCTAGCCTGTCCAATCCCTTTAGAATTTTATACGTTTCAATAAGATCCCCCCTCAATCTTCTAAATTCCAGTGAGTACAGAGGTCAGTGACCAGTGGTATTCCACAGGGATCTGTTCTGGGACCCCTCCTCTTTGTGATTTTTATGAAAGACCAGAATGAGGAAGTAGAAGGGTGGGTTAGTAAGTTTGCTGATGATACAAAAGTTGGGGATGTTGTGGATAGTCTAGAAGGTTGTCAAAGGTTACAGCACAACACCAATAGGATGCAGATCTGGGCTGAGAAGTGACAGATGGAGTTCAACTCAGATAAATGTGAAGTGGTTCATTTTGGTAGGTCAGATTTGAAGACAGAATATAGTGTTAATGGTAAGACTCTTGGCAGTGTGGAGGATCAGCAAGATCTTGAGGTACATGACCAAAGGACACTCAAAGCTGCTGCACAGGTTGACAATGTTGTTAAGAAGGTGTATGGGTGCTGAATAAAGTATCTATCTATCTATCTAAGAGCTGTGAGGTAATGTTACAGCTATACAAGACCTTAGTGACACCCCACTTGGAGTATTGTGTTCCGTTCTGGTCACCTCACTACAGAAAGGATGTGGATACTATAGAGAGAGTGCAGAGGAGATTTACAAGGATGGTGCCTGGTTTGGAGGGTGTGCCTTATGAGAAAAGGTTGAATGAACTTGGCATTTTCTCCTTGGAGCGACAAAGGATGAGAGGTGACTTGATTGAGGTGTATAACATGATGAGGGGCATTAATCGTGTAGATAGCCAGAGGCTTTTTCCCAGGGCTGAAATGGCTAACACGAGAAGGCACAGTTTTAAGGTGCTTGGAAATTAGTGCAGAGGAGATGTTGGGGGTAAGTTTTTTTTATGCAGAGAGTGGTGAGTGCATGGAATGGGCTGCAGGCAATGGTGATGAAGGTGGATACGATAGGGTCTTTCAAGAGACTCCTGGATAGGTACGTGGAGCTTAGAAAAATAGAGGACTATGGGTAACCCTAGGTAATTTCTAAAGTATGTACATGTTCGACACAGCATTGTGGGCCAAAGGGCCTGTATTGTGCTGTAGATTGTCTATGTTTCCAATGCTAAGGGGCATAGTCTTAAGGTGCTTGGAAGTAGGTACAGAGGGGATGTCAGGTGTAAGTTTTTCACTCAGCGAGTGGTGGGTGCATGGAATGCACTGCCGGCGGTGGTGGTGGAAGCAGATACAATAGGGTCTTTTAAGAGACTCTTAGATAGGTACATGGAGCTTAGAAAAATAGAGGGCTATGCGGTAGGTTAATTCTCGGCAGCTTCTAGAGTAGGTTACATGGTCGGCACAACATTGTGGGCCGTAGGGCCTGCAATGTGCTGTAGATTTCTATGCTCTATGAAAGTTGGACATGATGAAAATGAGAGATGTCATAGTTCTATCAGAACTCTTCCTCTCATACCATACAACAAGAAAATGTTCAAGCCTGTCTTTGGAGTTTGCCACTCTGGACCATTTCACTAATCAGACCTACCTGAGGGGCAGGATCAGTTACTTAAGCTGCTTAGAATGGTTAGCAATCCTAATGTGAAATTAATTTCAACTAAAATATTATACCTATCTCATGGTTATTATCCACCCAATGGTAAAATTGTGACAATATGCAGTTCTGGCATTAATAATTTTTTGAAAATTATATCCATTAGTACTCATTGAATACAAGGAGGAAAGGGATTCCATTGCTTCCTGTGGGCAAGTATTTCAGAAAGCAATGCAACAATTTTTACTCTGCTAGCAATTACAATCTTACTCTAATCACAATCTTGAAATGCCAGTTACAAGTAAATTGTCCACATCAGCTCTTCTAACACGGAAAAGATTTTTCAGACTTCCTCTGCCTAATTGCATTTTATTAATATTTTCTGAAATTTTAGCTAAGCAGAATGATTTTTTCCATTATAATCGTGAAATTAAACAGGTGTGTATGAATGTGTTATAACTTTATCGACAAGCAGTCCTAGCTCAGAATTACGTCACTGTGACTTTAACTGCTTTAGCTCAGTATCCCACAGTGGTCTTTGCTGTTGCTGCACCTGATTTATCTATCTCATCAGTATCAGTAACTAGCATGTCATCAGTTGATAAATGTATCACCTTTGCCAGGTGAACAAAAACCCTATCCTGTGTTTTCAGTTACTACTGTGACATTGCCAATGATAAAAATGCAGAAAATTTGCAAATTAAGTAATGGAAACACATCTTAAATAACAGCAATTGCTTTGTTGTGATCAATGTAACATAAAAATCCTTCATTTACTTCAGATTCTACATTTTCATTTGGATCAAAAGTTTACCCACTCCATATACAGTGGCCATTGCTTTCTTAAGGCAAGTGTTTGTTTTTGACATGTGTATCTGACAGATACAGCAGCATTTAAACCTTTGGAGCACAATTAATGCCCAGGGTAAACAATCAGATTAATTTTAGACTTTCCGTGTTATATTTATGTGTGTACATCTTTGTGGTGATTTATGTGGTTGACTGGTTAATTGTGATACCTAGCAGGTAGCTTTCAGCAAGGTTAGAATCAGACCTGCTGAGTCATACTTAGCCTGCAAGATAGAGATAAAATGGATGTCTACTCCATTCCATCATTTTCCCATTTATCCTTATTGACCAACTTCATTTTTAAATGTGGAGGGTTCATCAGTGTACCTAAATCTTGTTTGCTCTGCTTGGAGTCAACACCAACATGACAATGCAATGTTTTATAATATCCTTACTATTTTCGCTCAGATACACCTGGATGTATACTTTAATTTGGAAGCCACTTTGAGGGCTGGGCTTGTGGTGAACTACATATACCTGTCTGGGCACTGGACACGCCCCTCTGCTGACTGCTCCTGTGGCTCCTCCCACAGACCCCTGTATAAAAGCGGTTGGAGGCACTGCTCCTCCCTCAGTCTCCAGGATGTTGTGTGGTGGTCTCTTGCTACTAATTGTGGTCTCCTGCAGCTAATAAAAGCCTATTGTTTGCCTCCCGTCTCCGAGAGTTATTGATGGTGCATCAGGGCTCCATGCTAATTAGACCCTCTCTGCGTTACTTGCATCAGCAGAATCAGGTACTGCACAAAATAAAGCCATTTGTCAATGTCAGCTGAGATTTGGCTTTAAATACCCCCCTCTTCCAAGCTCTTGGTTCATTATTCCAGTACATTACAACTCTCCAAGTACAAATAACTATTGTTTCAGACAGATGAGCTCCAAAATGCCATCAATTATTCAGTGTTTTTTCACTCTATAACTTTTATAATCTTTCTAATAATCAATTTAAATGTATATTCAGTATCAGGTATCAGACAGCCATTCTGCTGTCAGCAAAGGTAAAACTCGAAGGATGTGGTTAAATTAGGTTCATGATCTCCAGCTGAAAAGTCTAATAAAATGATGTTCTAAGACAACTTTGGCCTGGTCCAGGAAAGCATTCTCATGCCTCCAAATCAATTAAAAATAATTTTATAAGCCAGCAAAACACGTCCTAGACATGTATTCTGTACTGATATCTCCCCAGTTGGTTGGCACCTACTATCTGATCTGTCTACTCAATATAAAAGGCCAATATATTGTCTCGGATACACAGATATTTGTCAGCAAGCAATGGTGGCTACCATAAATATACAATGAACAGCTACTATGGTTTGGCTAGGGTAAAAATTGGCACCACTACCCATCCAATATTGAAATTACCATATCTTTGGAATGAATACAGAAGTCTCAGCACTACACTCACAGAAATAACATTCATATTTAATTTAATTTTGTATTATGTGCTCCAGAGCAATGGGGAATTTTAATCATAACATCATAACATCACAATAGTAATTGGAAATGAAACTGACTGTGTAAATCTCTTGAGCTCACTAATGTTCATGCTGAATTCTTAATAAAATATGAACAAAGCTATGCTCAGAAGCATCTCTTCATTAAAACACAGGCCTGAGTATGAGTGGGTGGAGGGGCCTTTCCCCTAATAATCATTACAAATTCAGAGTGAGATGATGAATCTACACACACACACACACACGCCCCTGTAATGTTAAGGACATGCACATGCACTACTCCAAAAAATATTAGTTTTGAATGCAAGAGAATAAAACGTGGAGTAATAGTGTGAAAATATTTTCTAGGTAATTCTGCTGAGCAATGAACAAGCTTTTCGTCCAAATTCAATTCCTAACCTGGTCATGTGCAACAATGAACCTTGTGTACTTACAAGGACACTAGTTAATTGTTAATCCCTTTCAATGAAACGACTGAAACTGCTTCAAGGAGAACATTCTGTTACCTTCCTTGCTGTATCAAATAGAGCTCAGCTCCTTTCTTTTCTATCCATGTTTCCCACCTTTGTATGTGTGACCATGGTAGATAAAGATGTCAAGAAAAAGTCTGAAACATTAGGTGAGAGAACCCAAGGAGAAACATAACAGTGCAAAGTACATGGGGAACTTTCTCTACATTAATAGAAGAGAGATTTATCGGTAAGTTTGGGATTCTGCTAATGTACAATATTGAAAGGTGGAAAGATTAATGTCAGACATAGGCTACATTATCTGGAAACTTTCCAATTACATTAACTAATATATTCTTCTGCTGTTGCTAAATTGATGGGCTTCTTCACAGTAAATCAAGTGAACACAATTGTGATCGGTTATATAACCCAGGTGAAAAGGACGGTGAATCATTGCAATTTTCTAACCCGTAGGGCTGTGAAGATGCAGAAGTTGAGCAACTTCAAAGACCAGATCAATAGATTTTGGTCTCTGGGGAAATTAAGGGGTTTGAAGATTCAATAAAAATATGAACTTCTGGTTGTGAATAAACCATATTGTCACTGAATGGTGGATCAAACCAATATGGACTACCTGTGCTCAAATTTCTGATGTCCTTCTGCTCTGCATCCTGAATGTATGGTGGAAATCACTTTTCTCAAACCAAGCACTAAATTCTGGTTTAAAAAAATCATAAAAAGGTCAAGCTGGAAGTTTGAATAGAAAGACCGATGAATTTCCATCTGGCTGCCTACATGAAAATGTACCGGAAACATCACAACACATCATTCCCCTCCACAAATACAAAATGATATGCTGTACTACTGTTTAATCTAACATTTTCAGATTTCTCCTTTTAATTTTTAATGGTGCTTTTCTGACCTGATTGTCGATTTTTCTGGGGTGTTGGTCCCAAGTGCAGTGCCGAGGTCTGCATGAGATTTTCCCTCCCCATTGCCATCATCCAGATGTCCATCTGGGTTCTCTTTGTTCAATGAGAAGTGTGCTGCAGGTAAAGCATGGGAATCATCACCTGCAGATAGAAAATCAGACAGAAACTTTAAAACAAAATGCAATATATTACAATTATATGATTTCTCCTCATTCATCTATCATATTTTAGTTTTAATACTTTATTTCATCATTAACTCAAAAAAAACTGCCTCTCCCTCTGCAAACAATTTCCCTGTGGCATAAGGTCTGAGACCTTGAAGTGTATGAATGCTGTGACACAATCTTTTTCTACCTTAATGCAAAAAAATTATTGAGATCATAGACAATTAACTAATGTTGCTGAGGTAGAAGGCTATTTTCCAAGGACTGTGGCTTCCACTGATATTAACATCAGCTATCGTAGACAAGTGATTGCCGTTTCCCCCTCCCCCAACCCTGACTTCACCCATCTACTGCTAGCATATGTATATTTACTATCATTGGGAAGATCAGTTTAAAAGTTAGTACCGACATCAGTTGCTGCCAACTAAGTAAAGCTCATTGCTTTCATTCACCTCGGGACTTTTTCCTGGCACTTATATACAGAAAGCAAAAGCAGTAAGATTAGAAAAAAAACTACATAGCCATTGAATAACATCCCAGCGCAACTGTTTCTACTGACTAGAGAAGGGGCAAAGGCGGACCACTGGCGCCTCAAAGCTAGTTGCTTCACACAGGCGGGACTCGCCTGCCTTGAACGGCAGCCCGCCTATGAGAAGGAAAACTTGGATTTTAAACCTCCACTGCCTTATGGCCAACCATGGCCTCAGGAGTAAACCCGGAGGAAGAAATCCAGAGCTGGGGTCCAAAAGGCAGTCTGATGTTTAATCTCCACATAGATCTAACATTTTCTCTCTGTAATTCTCCAATCCTCTTAAAACTGATTCAGGAAGTGCACCACAATTTGCATTGTACCCACTAGTTTTTTGGCAAATTACGTGTAATCCGTAGCCTCCGTTACTGCCTCCACCCACTACTAATGTTTCAATTTATTTGGGAAAACAGTTCTTAACTTTGAACAGGTCACAATCATGTACAGGATTTTAAGGATGGTGATAAAAGTCATTCAGGTTATAGACAAGATGATTGAAGGGGCAGAATGGTGGCAGATGAAATTTAATGAGGAAAAGTGAGGAGTGTTACATTTTGGTAGGAAAGGTGAGAAAGGGCCATATATATAATCGGGCATAATAACAGTGAATAAGAACATAAAAAATAGGAACAGGAGTAGATCATCTGGCCTATTGAGCCTGCTCCAGCAGAAAGATATACCTACATAGTTCCTTGTAAAATTACAGGGAAGGTTGAGAAGATGGTTTAAGAAGTATGTAAGACACATACTTCTTAATCTAACTGTGTCTTAAAGATATTTAATAAGGTAGCTTCTACTGCATCACTGGGCAGAGTATTCCTCAGAACAAGCAGTTTCTTCTCAACCCCATCCTAAATTGAATCCTCCAAATTCTCAGGTCGTGTCTTCTCATTCTCATCTCCCCTAGCAGTTCCTTATCTATCCCTTTCTAAATGTTATGTTTCTTGCAAGATCCCGTCTCATTCTTGCAAAGTCCAGTGAGTACAGCCCCAAGTAACTCAATTATCCCTCAAAGGCAAACACCATCACCTCCACCATCATCCTGGTGAATTTCCTTGGTACAACCTTTAACCCCATTACACAGTGGGAGCCATGGTCGCAAAGTGGTTAGCACAATGTTATTATAGCTTGGGGCATCAGAGTTCAGAATTCAATTCTGTCATCGCCTATAAGGAGTCTGTACGCCATCCCTGTGGAATGTGTGGGTTTCCTCTGGGTGCTCTGGTTTCTCCCACACTCAAAAGACATACTGGGCAATAGGTTAATTTGTCAATGTATATTGTCCTGTGATCAGGCTAGGGTTAAATCAGGAGTTGCTGGGTGGTGTGGATTGAGGGGCTGGAAGGGCCTATTCCACACGGTCTCTAAATAAATAAATTCCTTTTTTCCTGAGGTAGGCAGACCAGATCTGCACACATTAGTCCAAAGATGGCCTCATTAGTACCCTGAATGTATGACCTTACTGCTCTTAAATTCCACCCCTCTAAGCAATAAAGGGCAACATTCCATTTGCCTTCTTGATAATCTATTGTAGCTGTAAACCAGCCTTTGCAATTATTGCACTAGCACTCCCAAGTCACTCTGCACAGAAAAATACTGCAATACTTCACCTTTTGAATAATAACCTGATCTATTTTCCTTCCAAAGTGGATAACCTCACATTTTCAACTCTATCTTCCAGACCCTTGCCCACTATCTCAACCTACCTTAACCTGTAGACTCTCTGCGTCCTGGGTAGTTTGTTTTTGCACTTAGTTATAAAAACATTAACCATTGTATTTTATATTTTGTGCTAGTTTACTTCCATAATCCGTCTTAACTTTAATGTTTGTTTAGTGGTTCTTTGTTACTGTTTAAAGTTCTCCCAACCTTACAGTTTTCCATTATTATTGGCGACTATGTATACCTGAATTTTTAATTTGATGAGCTTTATTTCTTTTGTTATCCAAGGCTGGCTTCCCACATGGTAATTATGCATGCTTTTAACTGGAATTCGCGTTAATGAACAATCTCTTTGAAAGTCTTCTACTACCCCACCATATAGCTTGTCTATGCCAGCTATCTCTTTTGCAGTCTCCTTTGTTTAGGTATAACACACTGGTTTTAGATCAAACTACCGCATCCTCCAGTTGTATGAGAAATTCCATCGTACTGTGATCGCTCTTTCCAAGAGGATTCCTAACTATAAGATTGTTAAGTTTACTTGCCTCTTTGCAAGAACTAAATCTGAGAGAGCATTTTAACTTTTAGACTCACTAACATGCTGTTAAAGAAAGCTATCATGGATGTATTCTTCACTCAATCTATGTGCAAGTTAATATCTCTCATGACAAATACCATTCCATTCTTACATGCATCAGATATTTTCTTAGTTTATTACCTGCACTACTATGCTACGCATTACTATTATGTAACAACTCCCACCAGTGAATTTTTCCCTTTAACTGTTTCCAATCTCTACCCAGATGGATTCAACATTTTGCTCCATAGATATTCTATCATTTCGGCAAAATTAATCAATAAGCTCCAAGAACTGGGCCTCAATACCTCCTTGAGCAATGTGTGTGTGTTGCTCGGGTGCACCACAAGGTGGTGTGCTTAGCCCCCTGCCTTATTTGCTTTACACTTATGACAGTGCAGCTAAGCACAGCTCCAATACCATATTCAAGTTTCCTGACAACACAGCTGTCATTGGCCAAATAAAAGGTGGTGACAAATCATCATATAGGAAGGAGATTGAAAATCTTGCTGAGTGGTGCCACAACAACCATCTGTCACTACACTTTGACAAGACCAAGGAGCTGATTATTGACTTTAGCAGGAGGAAACCAGAGATCCATGAGCCAGTCCTCATCGGGTGATCAAAGGTGGAGAGGGTCAGCAACTTTAAATTCCTCTGTATTATCATTTCAGAGGAACTGTCTTGGGCCCAGTACGTAAGTGCAATTATGAAGGAAGTTCGCAGTGCCTCTACTTCCCTAAAGTTTGCAAAGATTCAGCATGACATCTAAAACTTTGACAAACTTCTCTAAGTGTATGGTGGTGAGTATATTGATTGACTGCATTTCAAGCTGGCATGAAAACATCAAAGCCCTTGAATGGAAAATCCTACCATCACAGGTAAAGGCCTCCCTTCCGTTGAGCATATGGAGTGCTGTCACAAGAATGTATTATCCATCATCATGGATTCCCACCACCCAGGCCATGCTCTCTTCTCACTGCTGCCATCAAGAAAGTGGTAGAGGAGTCTCAGGACTCGCACTACCAGGTTCAGGAACTATTACCAAAGTGAATAACTTCTCTCTACTTCACTACCCATCACTGAACTGTTCCCACAACCAATGTACTCACTTTCATGGACTCTTCACCTCATATTCTCGACATTTATTGCTTACTTATTTATTATTATTTGTATTTTTGTCTCTTTAGTATTTGCAGATTGTCGTCTTTTGCACATTGGTTGTTTGTCCACCTTGTTGGGTACGGTCTTTCATTGATTCTATTATGGTTCTTAGATTTACTGAGTATGCCCACAAGAAAATGAATCTCAGGTTTGTAATGGTGACATATATGCTAAATGTACTTTGATAATAAATTTACTTTGAACTTGAACTTTGAACTCCATAAGATATCATATTCATATATACATTACACATACTGTACACATCACTGCCGCTATTCAATAAGTCAATTAAACCCATTCATTTTCTGACATAATACACTACACACTAAACCATTTCCAGCTGCTAAGGTCCGTAAAGATCCCTTCTGAACAATGCTGAAAGTTAACACACTATAATAATCAGAAGTGATCTTCTAATGAATGAATGTCTTATGGTCTAATTGCCGCTGATTCCATGCATCTTATAGAATGCATACTAATGAACCCTCATCATTACAGACAGTATTCAAACAGTTGTATTCAAGTGGGAGATTTTCCTTGTGTACCTTGGTGTATCTATCTACTCTGTGTAACTTAAGGAGACGGTACAAGCCAACATTTTACAATTTCAGTGGTATTTCAGTGGTATTTCACTTAAAAATCTTCTTCCAAAGGCTATGACTGGATTATTTTACAGTCTTACCTTTCTGTGACCAAGATGGCGACAAGCTGTGACCTCTGTTAAGATTCGTTTTCTTGTAACCATTCACAGTAGAACAAAGATATACAATAGAATCAGTGAAAGACTACACACACACACTCACACTCACTCACTCACTCACTCACTCACACTCACTCTTCTTTAGCACATTAGCCGGTTGTCAATCTTTGCAAATACAAAAATGATAACAGTAAATAAATAATACTGAGAACATGAGTTGTGGAGTCCTTGAAAGTGAGCCCATAGGTTTTGGAATGAGTTCAAATTAAGCGTCAAGTTAGGGTTTCAGGGACAGGGATGTGAGGGAATTAAAGGACAGGCCAGAATTTTCAGTCTCCAATTCACATTCAAAGGACAGGTATCCATGGACTGGGCTGGGATGTCTAGCCAACAGACCAACATGGATGAAAGATGGTGGCTTCCCGTGGAGTTAGTGTGTTGCTGGCAGGTTCCAGAGTCGGTGATTTCCTGCGGGCAACAGGAATGAGATCTGATGAACCACTGGGTTTCCAAATAGGCGAAACTGGAGTTCGAGGCCTGGTTTTTGGAGTTCGGCAAGTCTGGAGTTCAAAGTCTGATCAACTGTTCCTGTGGTCAATGCCAAAGATCAAGGCCCGTGGGCTAAATCAGGAGTCCAAAACTCAAGGCCCATTAGCCAGACGTCATCCGTCAAGGCAACATCCGTCATTAAGGACCCCAATTACCCAGGATGTGCCCTCTTCTCATTGATACCATCAGGGAAGAGGTACAGGAGCCTGAAAACACACACTCAAGGTTTTAGGAATAAATTCTTCCCCACCACCATAAGATTTCTGATTCGACAATGAACCCATGTAAATTACTTCACTTTTTTTTTTCAATACTTGCTCTTTTTCTACTACTTGTTATATATCATTATATATATATTTATATTTATGATGGTAATTTACAGCTTTTTTATCATTATGTATTGCAATTTACTGCTGCTGCAAAGCAACAAATTTCACGACATATGCCAATGATTTTAAATATAATTCTGATTTTGGTTCAAATATCTCTGCCCTTCCCCTACCATCCTCTCAAAGCTATGTGACCCTGGCATTCCCCCACCACTCAATACTCCAGTCCAGATTTGCCTGCTTTTCTATCCTCTACCCCAAATATACCCAATCCCTCAGATTTGGAAATCCCAGCTACTCTAGTGCTGCTATCCCATCAGCTGTCACTTCCAGCCCCAATTCTCTCCAGCTTGGGAATACTTGACCTTCGACTGTCCTCTTTAACCGGGATATAGCCACTTTTCCACTAGTCTACCCAGCCCAGATAAACCTACACTATCCCCTCCATCCCAAAGGTACGATAAGTGCTGCACCTTTCCTGCCCCTTATAGGCCAGTCAATCCATTAAACTGGCAGAATTTAGAGCATACTAAATGAATTGAGGTCAATTATTCCAAATAATTTTTTTAAGTCTATAAGGGATGGGTCATTATCATTCAACTGTTGAATAAAGAAGAAGAAATATATCATTCAGAGTTAGCTGCCACACAAGCTTCCCCCCCACACCTGGAGTTCAGGTTATCAGACTCTGAGACCCACAAGGCACAGGATTATACCACATAAATACAATCAAGTCATTGCTCTGCATCCAGTCTACCATTCCTCCAGACAGCTTTTAATTGGCACGGTTCAAGGCTTCTCCCTGCAGAACCTACTGTGACTCTGACTCATTTCTCTGGACGGTGAAAGCAGGGTTGGCTCTCGGCAGGATGGCTGACACACAGAGGGAGCCGCCATGCCAACATGAAAAACAACAGCAAGGAAGCCCGAGCTGTAAAGAAAGAATTGGCATCCAGAGGAGCTTTGTTGACATTTAACTTGGAACACAAACTGAGCCGAAGTCGAATCAGAGTGCAAGAGATCAATGGAGCAGAAATAACCTTTACTGGGCCCTGCATGGTCCTGAAAAAACAATAAGGAAAAAGGAACTCTGAGCAGATGAACATCTTTGCCTTAAGAATTATTGGAAAGGGAAAGCTAATAAAAGTTTTTTTTCTATTTCTTTGCTTAAAATCTAACATCTATAAATTTATTTTTAAATTATCCTACTTATGTTATCTACTATTCACACATCTGAGAGATACTGATCTTGTTTCCTATCACTCATCTTTACCACAAAAGGACCCAGAGTTTCAACTCACAGTATGTGATTAAGTTCAATGCAACTTATTCTGTGTGTGGTGCACTGGTGTCTATGTAAATCAAGTCAAGTCAAGTCAAGACAAGTCAACTTTTATTGTCATTTCGACCATAACTGCTGGTACAGTGCATAGTAAAAATGAGACAACGTTTTTCAGGACCATGGTGTTACATGACACAGTACAAAAAACTAGACTGAACTATGTAATTAAAAAAACACAGAGAAAGCTACACTAGTCTACAGACCTACACTGGACTGCATAAAGTGCACAAAAACAGTGCAGGCGTTACAATAAATAATAAACAGGACAGTAGGGCAAGGTGTCAGTCCAGGCTTCGGGTATTAAGCAGTCTGATAGCTTGGGGGAAGAAACTGTTATATAGTCTGGTCGTGAGAGCCCGAATGCTTCGGAGCCTTTTCCCAGATGGCAGGAGGGAGAAGAAATTGTATGAGGGGTGCATGGGGTCCTGATGCACCATCAATAACTCTCGGAGACTGTAAGTGAACAATAGGCTTTTATTAACAGCAAAAGGGAGCACGACATCTCGAAGACTGAGGAAGGAGCAGTGCCCCAATCGCCATTATACAGTGGTCTGTGGGAGGAGCCACAGGAGCAGTCAGCAGAGGGGCGTGTCCAGACAGGTATACATAGTTTACCATAGGTCCTTCATAATGCTGTTTCCTTTGCGGATGCAGCGTGTAGTGTAAATGTCCGTGATGGCGAGAAGAGAGACCCCGATGATCTTCTCAGCTGACCTCACTATCCACTGCAGGGTCTTGCGATCCGAGACGGTGCAATTTCCAAACCAGGCAGTGATGCAGCTGCTCAGGATGCTCTCAATACAATCCCTGTAGAATGTGATGAGGATGGGGGGTGGGAGATGGACTTTCCTCAGTCTTCACAAAAAGCAGAGACGCTGCTGGGCTTTCTTTGCTATGGAGCTGGTGTTCAGGGACCAGGTGAGATTCTCCGTCAGGTGAACACCAAGTAATTTGGTGCTCTTAACAATCTCTACAGAGGAGCCGTCGATGTTCAGTGGGGAATGGTTGCTCTGTGCCCTCCTGAAGTCAACAACCATCTCTTTTGTTTTGTTAACATTCAGAGACAGGTTGTTGGCTCTTAAAAATAGCACATTTGGTCTGAGGTCATGGAAATATCTAATCTTGCACATCAGATAGAGGCTTGTAAGTGCTTAGCATTAAGAAGCTCCTTGCTCTTGGCTCAATAAATAACTGATTGAAGTTCCTGAACCTATTACTGCAAAAGAGGCTCACTAGAACTCCATCCATATCCTCCAACACCTACATCAATAAACACAATAACACAGTGTTATTGATTTTATGTATAATTAAGAACTGTGCTTATCACACTCGATATAAACTTCTGACAGAAGCTTCAGTATGCACAACACATCAGTCGACAAAGCACATATGTACACGCGTCAATCTACAGCTGGTATCAATCCTCACATGATGTGGAAATGGTTGGTTCACTGTGAAACTGAATGCAGAGTTGTGACAGCTAAAAAAAAACCTTTTCCAGGACGGTCTGTAGTCTGGGTCAGCTCTGATAAAACCGTCCAGAGGCAATTGGTAGGAACGCAAATGACATCACTGATAGAAAATAGCCAATTCCTACTCCATGGATTCTCCAACACCTCCTCATATCAGGAAACAACAGGCAGGACATTTCTGTAATGTCATTATAATCTCAAAGCTATTGTCAAGAGGAGACTTGAGATCTGTAATGACAGGACCTTACAAAAGCTTCCTGAAAGAAGCAATTACACCACATCACTGATATTCCCCTCCTTTTTGGATCTAATATTATTCCCTAATTTCCTTCAGTTGCCTCATTTGAGCTAATCTTCCCCAACTTATTTTATACCAGACAGGAATGAATAATTATTGCAATCCCTGTTAACATCTTTTTTAAATATTGCCCACTGCCTATCTATCATCAACCCACTTAGCAAAAGCTTCCCAATCTATCAAAGTCAACTTACACTTCATGCTTTTGTATGTAGTTTCTTTTGTTCAGATTCAAGACTCTTGTTTATGATTGAATTACTTCATTCTCCATTTTAATGAAGGATTCTATCATTGCCAAGGGCTCAGACACAACAAGGTCTTTCATTATCCCTTCCTCATTGCATAACATACAGTCAAGTATAACCTGTCCTCAGATTGGTTTCTCAACAGGTTGAATTAAAATCACAATACCTGCCTCTCAGCATTATTGCTAATTTGATTAATATCTTTGTAGATTAAAGTAATCTATTATCATAGTTGTACACAATGTTTGCATCCCCGATTTCCTGCTGAATTCCATTCTATTGTCACTGCTAGGATTTGGGGGGGGGGGGGGGGTGGCTAGAGACATTTTCTGCTCCTTGGCTTTACCCACCCTGATCTTCCTTCATGATGTTTTGAACCAATGTCCTTCTTCAACATTGAATTGATTTCCTCCTTTACTCACAATACCCACCTCCCCACCCTTTTTGCCAAATCTGCCTAAAAATGGAATAGCCTCGGTTGTTCAGATCCTAACCCTGGCCACCCTGAAGTCAACGATACCCACCAAGACAGAAATCATGAAGAAACATTGTGGCCCTAATTATGTACCTTCTGATTGCTTACACCTATGCAAAAATGAGCTTCGCAATTTCTCCTCTTAAAATGAAAACTCATACTAACCATATTATTAATAATAAAGAATCCATAGCTATACCTGGATTTCACTAACTTTTGATTATTCTCCAATGGACATCTAGGATAATGTACTTTACCAATATAATATGGCTTATATTTATTCACACTCTATTTGCACTCCCTTAACCTTACTCCCAAACTCCCCAGTGCTATTTGGAGGTGTCATTTCCTTAGCATATTTTGGTCTTGCATTCAGAGAATAAAATCTTGTAACACTCCATTTATTTTTTACTTTCACATAAAGCTTTCCAGTCGTACACTGAATCAAATTGTTTGTAAATCAACTGAAATGAAAATTAATCATCTCACTGTGGAACAATGTACAATGCAGTGACTAGTGGGGTACCGCAAGGCTCAGTGCTGGGAGCTCAGTTGTTTACAATATATATTAATGATTTAGACGAGGGAATTAAATGCAGCATCTCCAAGTTTGCGGATGACACGAAGCTGGGCGGCAGTGTTAGCTGTAAAGAGGATGCTAAGAGGATGCAGGGTGACTTGAATAGGTTAGGTGAATGGGCAAATTCATGGCAGATGCAATTTAATGTGGATAAATGTGAGGTTATCCACTTTGGCGGCAAGAACAGGAAAACAGATTAATATCTGAATGGTGGCCGATTAGGAAAAGAGGAGGTGCAACGAGACCTGGGTGTCATTGTACACCAGTCATTGAAGGTGGGCATGCAGGTACAGCAGGCGGTGAAAAAGGCAAATGGTATGTTGGCATTCATAGCAAGAGGATTTGAGTACAGGAGCAGGGAGGTTCTATTGCAGTTGTACAAGGCCTTGCTGAGACCACACCTGGAGTATTGTGTGCAGATTTGGTCCCCTAATCTGAGGAAAGACATTCTTGCCATAGAGGGAGTACAAAGAAGGTTCACCAGATTGATTCCTGGGATGCCAGGACTTTCATATGAAGAAAAACTGGATCGACCGGGCTTATACTCGCTGGAATTTAGAAGATTGAGGGGGGATCTTATTGAAACGTATAAAATTCTAAGGGGATTGGACAGGCTAGATGCAGGAAGATTGTTCCCGATGTTGGGGAAGTCCAGAACGAGGGGTCACAGTTTAAGGATAAAGGGGAAGCCTTTTAGGACCAAGATGAGGAGAAACTTCTTCACACAGAGAGTGGTGAATCTGTGGAATTCTCTGCCACAGGAAACAGTTGTGGCCAGTTCATTAGCTATATTTAAGAGGGAGTTAGATATGGCCCTTGTGGCTAAAGGGATCAGGGGGGATGGGGCAGGTACAGGGTTCTGAGTTGGATGATCAGCTTTGATCATACTGAATGGCGGTGCAGGCTCAAAGGGCCGAAGGGCCTACTCCTGCACCTATTTTCTATGTTTCTATTTGAAGCATTATCTCCTGTTATCTCCTAGAATATTTTCACCACTTTTTCAAATTACCAGCACCTTTCCTGTTCATATTTTTGCACCAATTTATATATTAAATATCTACCAAATACTTTTAAGTCGGTGCTTTAAACGTACAGTATTACAAATAAAGAGCCAAACTTGCTTGATGTAGAGGAAATTAAACTTCCTTTACTTAACCACGGTTATCTTTACTCTCCCTCACCACCTACCCACCCCCTTCAAAGAACACACGTAAATACCCCATTCTCCAAGTCTCAAATTAATCTCAGTTCCCCTTTGGTTTTGAGTTTAGTTCCAATCAAGTTGGGTTCAGTACTAACATTTTTAGAAAATCCTACTGCGCCAAACATTCAATGAGCTTTTGAAAATCAGACTAAAACTTTGCTTCTTTGTCATTAAGATTTTGTGTAAACAACATGGCCTGGACCTGTGCCAAAGCAAACAAGCAATGGTTTAAAATCTGCAAGAAACTGCAGAGAGGTGTGAACATAGCTCAACACATCACAAAACCAGCCTCCCCTCCATGAACTCTGTCTGCTCTTCTCACTGCCTCCGAACAGCAACCAACAAAATTAAAGATCACTTCTAGCTGGTACATTCTTCTTCCTCCTCCCATTGAGCAGAAGATGCAAAAGTCTGAAACATATACCAAAAGCCCAAGGACAGCTTCTATCCAGACATAAGCCTATTAGCTGGGCTGTTTATATGACAAGATGGAGCATGGCCTTACACCATATTGCCAGTCTACACTGCACTTTCTTTTAACTGTACCACATTGTTCTGCTCACAATCAAGAGAAAATCTGCAGTTGCTGGAAATCCAATCAACATACACAAAATGCTGGAAGAACTCAGCAGGCCAGGCCGCACCTATGGAAAAGGGTATAGTTAACATTTCGGGCCAAGACCCTTCATCAGGACTGGAGAGAAAAAGATGAGCAGTCTGAGTTAGAAGGTGGGGAGAGGGAGGAAAAGACACAAGGCGAGGTGTTCATCCAGTATTTTCTGTAGGTTGCCCACACTATTCTGCCTCTATTATCATTGCTCCTTGTACTACCTCAATGTTTTGATGTTGTGCAATGATCTGTATGGAAGGGTATAAAGTTTTTCATTATACCTTAGCAAATGACAATAATAAACCAATTACCAATATGTCTCAGCGAGATTTGTTCTCACATACTGGGAAGGATCTGTTGCTTTTACCAAGCCAGTTCTATGTGTAGGTCCATTCCCAAAGCAATGTACTTTCCAATTAACTGGCCTCTGAAATTGCCTGGTAAATCTTTCAAATGGAGCAAACTGCAACCTAGGCTTATGACCTGAATAATTTCAGACAGCAATTCAATACAATTAAGTTTAAATATCAAATACCGGCTTCATTCATGATGTCCAAATTCCATGTGAAATTGTCCTCCAACATCTCCCCTAGAAATAATATGTCATTACTATGTCAGTCAATATACATCTTCATTTTCTCCGTTCGCATGTTGACTGTTGATACCTCTGAGACATTTGCTGAAATGACAGCAACTGCTTGGATTTATCAGCCTCTAAGTAAATTTATTGTCAAAGTACATATATGTCACCATATACAACACTAACATTCATGTTCTTGTGGGCATACTCAATAAATCCAGAAAAGTGATCGTAATAGAATTAATGAAAGACTGCACCACTTCAGCATTCAACTAATGTGCAAAAGACACAAACTTTACAAATACAAAGAGAAAGAAATAATAGTAGCAAATAAATAAACAATAAATATCAAGAACATGAGATGAAAAGTCCTTGAAATTGAGTTCATAGATTGTAAGAACATTTCAATGATGGGGCTAGTGAAGCTAAGTGGAATTATCCTCTTTGGTTCTTGTGCCTAATGGTTTAGAAGCAATAACCATTCCTAAACCCGATGGTTTGAGTCCTGAGGCTCCTGTACCTTCTTCCTGAAGGCAGCCACAAGAAGAGAGCATGTCCTGGGTGGTGGGGGTTCCTGATAATAAAGGATATTTTCCTGCAATGTTTCACGTAGATGTGTTCAATGGTGGGGAGGGGTTGACCATGATGGTCTGGGCTCTATCCACTATTTTTTTGTAGGATTTTCCGTACAAGGGCATTGGTGTTTCGATATCAGGCTGTGATGCAGCCTGTCATAGTACTCTCCACTACACTTCTATAGAAGTTTGTCAAAGTTTTAAATGCCATGCAAATCTGCGCAAACTCCTAAGGAAGTAGAGGAGCTGCTGTGCTTTCTTCATAATTGTACTTACATGCTGGACCCAGAACAGGACCTCCAAAATAATAACATCAAGGAATTACTGACCTCTCCACCTCTGATCTTCCAGTGAGATTAGCTCATGGTCATCTGGTTTCCTCCTCCTGAAGTCTATAATCAGCTCCTTGATCTTGCTGACATTGAGTAAGCAACTGTTGTTATGGCACTATTCAGCCAGATTTTCATTCTTGCTCCTATATGTTGATTTGTTATCATCTTTGATTCGGTCTGCGACAGTGGTGTTGTAAGCAAACTTGAATATGGCATTGGAGCTGTGCTTAGCCTCACAGTCATAAGTAGAGCAGAGCAGGGGGATAAGCACATATCCTTGTGGTGCTCCTGTGCTGATGGTGAACATGGAGCAGATGTTGTGGCCAATCTGAACTGACTGGCATCTGCAAGTAAGGAAATCAAGATCCAATTGCACAAGGAGATATGGAGGCCAAGGTCTTGAAACTTATTGATTAGTCTTGAGGGGATGATGGTATCAAAGGCTGAGCTGTAGTCAATAAAGGGTATCCTGATGTATGCATCTTTGTTGTCTAGACGTTGCAGGGTTAAGTGAAGGGCCAGTGAGATGGACCTGTGGACCTGTAGCTCCAGTAGGCAAATTGGAGCAGATCTCAGTCACTTCTCAGCATATTGGAGTGGTTCCAAGTTGTTAAAATAAATAACTTTATTTTACTTCCTAAAACAATTTCATACCAAAACAGAATTAGAATTACCCTATATGTATATACAGAGTATATTGTGCTAACTTCTAGAAGAGAATCAATGCTATCCACAGTGAAGTTCCATAATTAGCCTTCATTGTTTCATCCTAGACTTCATCTCCATGTTGAAACAACTCAAAAGTGACATTATATCAAAAGTCATTAATGCAAACTACTAGAACATGTTGCGACTGTGTTTTCCATGGATCCATGACTAGTTTCTAATACCCATTGCAAGGAGATCAATTGAACACAAACATTGAATTAAATAATAAAACTAAGTCAATACACTGGATGATTTTCAAATACGATATTCAACCTTACACTAAAGAAAGCAGTCAACACAGTAAATAAAATAAAAATGAAAGGCGTAATTTCATAAATTTTCCATTAAGTAGGTTTGAGTAATGGTGTTCATAAAATTAATAAAGAAGACATTTACTTTCAGCACATTAATCTAAAAATAAGTGAGCACGAGTTAATGAACATTTCGATACAATAAATTAACTTGACACATACTGTAAATCTCTGACTCACTTATCAAATATTAATAAGTAACTTAAAATCAGTAGCAGGCAACCACTTATGGCCTTTGGATCAGTGGTTTTAACAAAAGGTTTATTTATACATATTCCCACTAAATTCTGGAGGAACTCAGCATGTCAGGCAGCATCTATGGAGCAGAATAAACAGACGCAGTATTGAGCCGAGGCCCTTCATCGGGGCTGATAAGAGTCTGGGCTAATAGCATCAACAGTTTATTCTCCTCCATATGCTGCCTGACCTTCAGAGATCCTGCAGTGGGTTGCTCAAGATTTTCAGCAGCCCTCCGCAGAATCTTATATTTGTACATACAAATAGCTACTCTCTCATCACTTCAAATTAAATTCATACTGCAACTGCTCTGAAATGAAAGCGAAGTCTCACAGTTTCTCTACACAATGCTTGCCTGCTCCAGTGACAGAGCCCTTGCTGCTGGACTTTAGGAGCAGCTTCTCGTTTACATGTGATTGGCAGGTGACTCCTTGCTGCTGGAATCTGTAGTGACAACCAGGTAAGGGTGAGAATGGCAGGGAAAATTAATTTCAAACCTTTATGGATGTCTCACAAACCAGAAGACATCTTTACAAACTGATTCACTCCACCCTATCAGTGACCCCGCTTACCATCATGCAGCCACTCCATGCAGAAACAAGCCCTTCAGCCCATCATGCCATGCAGGCTATAAGGATCCCAATTACAGTAATCACATTTTACTCTGTCCCCATTAACTTCTTCCACATTCTACCACTCACTTGCACGCAGGGGCAATTTACAGCAACCAATCGGCCTAACAGCTTACACATCTTTCAGATATGCAAAGAAGTCAGAGCACTGAAGGACTAAAGATTAAATTTGTCACATGCATATCAAAACATAAAGTAAAATGTGTCATTTTGCGTCAACAACCAGCAGAGTCCTAGAATTATGCTGGGGGAGGCCTGCAAATATTGCCATGGATTTGTGTCAATATAGCATGCCCACAACTCACTAATCCTGAGCCAAATGTCTTTGGAATGTGTGAGAAAACCAGAGCACCTGGAGGAAGCCCACGTACACACTCCTTATAGACGGTGGCGGGAATTGAACCCTGATCACTGATGCTGTCAAGAGACTGCGCTAGCAAGCTTGTGCGTTCACAGGGAGAATGTGCGGACTCCATACAGACAGCACTAAGAGCTATAACAAACATGAGAAACTCTGCAAATGCTGGAAATCCAAAGCATCTCATACAAAATGCTGGAGGATCTCAGCAAGCCGGGCGGTGTCTATAGAAAAGAGTAAGCAGTCGACGTTCTGGGCCAAGACCCTCATCAGAATGGAACTGTAAGGTAGCAACTCTATCAACTGTGCCATTGTACCAAACTACCTGTGCCTATATACCATCTGTCTTGAAGTTCATGGAGTGTAAAATTAGATGAGGTTAGTTCCACAAAATGCATTAGACCGAAGGCAAATTATCTTTGTATATGCATATTTATTCTATCATATTCTTCTAGGTATCTAGAAGGTATCTAGGTATCACCTGCATTTCTTCACTTATCTTGTTTGTTAAAATTAAATACAAATTTTTTTTGACGATTTGTATATGCATATTTATTCTATCATATTCTTCTAGGTATCTAGAAGGTATCTAGGTATCACCTGCATTTCTTCACTTATCTTGTTTGTTAAAATTAAATACAAATTTTTTTTGACAATGTGTTTTTAAATCTCATCCCTCACACCTTTTTTGAGTCTGTTTGAGGGCTATGTCATTATTGTGAACTGATTAATGCACATCAGCACCAGCAATAAACATATATAGACACAATCAAGTAACAGCAAACTGCAGTATGGAAGAATGGAGCTCTTGGCTCTACTGTTGAAAGAGCAGACAAGCAAAGGCCTCACAAACTAACTGAAGAATGGAGAAGTAGGCACATAACCAGTTCCAAGTGATGGGTTATTGAAGTCATTTGCTGGAGGGGTTGCAAAATAGATGCACTAAATAAAGGGCATTTTAAAGCATTTTTTCATCCATAATTGTTTTATTTGTCTTTTTAATAGATCAAATTTTATTTTAGAAAAATTGGAATAAAAATGGTGGAGGAAAGTGTTCAACACAGAGCATAAAGAAAAACATGTTCTGGGATGCAAAGGGAGTCAGAAAGGATGTTTTTTTTTCGTTCATGGGTCTGAAAGATGATGGATAACCAGCACACCATGTCTAGCACAGATACAGAAAGCTAAGCAATCAAATTTATTCTTCCACCCCATTCAAATAAAGAAAACACACAAGTTCATTTTGAATTTGCATGTACGCAGCTGCAGACAATGCATAAAAAAGAGGAATTGTGGTTTTTGCTTGGCCTTAAAATTTATAGGACAATTAAATAGCTTGAACAGTTAAGGCTCCAAAGCTAGCTAATTTTTTTCAGCTGGTCACGCGACAGTATTGGCCCCAGCAGACCATCTGATGAAAAGATGTTTCTTTGGCACTAGTGTTTGCTTCTGAGAACTTATAAGTGAGGTCCATTGGTATTTTCATTTGTTTAAACCCTTCAGTGCTGCTGAGCATAATCTGACTGGAAGTAAAACTCCGGACTGATTGGAGGCATGTGGCAAAGGAACTGGTGAGACCATGCCACAAAGAATAGGATATCAAATGACAATCTAAAAAAGATATTGCAGCAATAGGTGGAAGGGTGCTGAATTAATGGAATGAGAGTACAGTCAGAGATAAGAATTGAGGGGCAATTAAGAGCAGAGCACACAAATTTTGGCGTGCAGCTCTATCCTGGGGCAAAAGAATTGCAGTCACTCTCACATTTAGGTTTTGGGTGACATGTGGAAGCATGGCAGAGGAACCCTGTTATTATGAAAAGCAAATCAGTACAGATCAGATTTGTTCCACACCACATATGATGTAAGGAACACAAAACAGCATACAACCTGCTCCAGTGAATGTTGCTCAAGTAAATGGTTATGTCATCTGGTGCACCGTGAATGACAGAGCCCTGCAGAGTGTTATAGAACAGGGACATAGCTCTGGTCCAAGTACATAGCACACAGTTCACTGAAAGTTGGACCACAAGCAACACAGGTGGTGAAGGCAGCATATGGCATGCTTGCTTTCATCAGGAGGAGCATCTAGTGTAGTACGTAGTTAAAATGTCACACAGAGACCGTTGGTAAAACCACACCTGAAAATTTATACTCAGTACCTATAAGAAGGATGTGAGGGTCAGAAAAGATTCATAATGATGTTGCTGGAACTGGAAGACTTGAGTTGACTGGATAGGTTGGACCATTGTCCCTGGAGCAAAGAAGGCTGAGAGGTTTATAAAACCATGTGGCATAAGCAAGGTAGATAGTCAGCCTTTTTCCCCGGGTAGAGGAATCTAAAACTAGGGAGGTTTGTGAAAGGGGAAGTATTTAAAGAGAATGTGAGGGGATCAAGTTTCTCCAACACAACCAAGTGAACAGGAAGATTGAACTTCCCATGTTTACCAGTATTTGCAAATAAACCCTGTACGCAGTTCAGAAACTAATTGCTATCTCTTACATCCAAGACTGCTGACATCAGATAACTAAAACTTTATCAAGTGCGAAATATTGTTAGCAGTTGTTGGGTTTGAGGCTTGATGTGACATTTGTACAGGGCAGTACCTTCATTATTAATTGTGCTACAACATATAAGTCACAAAGTTATCAAACTCAAGGTGCAAATGTTTCCATTGAGCATGATAATGGTGCAGCTTACTGTAATACTGTGCTTACACCAGTCAGATGTTCTGAAATTTAAATGATAGAAGAAGGATTACCATATGATCCAAATAGCTTGGGTCACATCATTTGAGTGTTCACATGCTGAAAAGTCTTTGTCCTAAAACCGAACTTCGGAAAGCAAAATGCTGTTAAAGCATTGTTTCCTTAGTAATTCAGGACACAGATTACAAAACCATAGGTACCGTTATGTCAAATATAAAATCTGTCTAAATAAGAAAAATATATTTGTTTATGGTGCAGTTTTCAAATGTTTTGTCTTTAAAAAATGCAGACTTTGTCAGTACTGCGAAACAAATGCAGCTGAATTGTTAAGATTTGTCAATTTGCTGCAAAACAATCAGTCATACCTTTGACGTTTCAATGCAAAGCATCATCATTAAACTTACAGATGCGGAAGAGCTGATTTTTGTTTAAAAATTGCCAAAATGATGCTGAGTACAATAATTCTCTTTTGACGATGGGGAGAAATATTGTAACTTCAATTCAAATATATGTAGCTTATGTAAGGTTAGGTGTGCACATCCTTATGAAATGTGACATGGGGCCATTTGCTGTCCATGAGATTGGTGCAAACATTTCAAAGTAGAAGGAGGAGGATGGTTTACCTTTCAGGAAGTAAGCTACACGAGAATGCTATATTTAATGTACTCCTGTTATTAATTGCATCCCGGATTATTTTTCGGAAGGCGACAATTAATTCAGTTGTTTCAACATACCTTTTCATGAGGAAAATCGGAAAAATTACGTGGCCGACTCCCAGTCGCTGTTCTGATAACTCATGTACAATACCAAATCCCCCAAATTGTGCACAATCATAAGGATCCAATGATGCAAAGCAATAGTCAGTGATGGGAAGGGCCTCCTTAGTATTTGCTCTCACTTAGACTATGTAGCTGGAGGCCAGTCACATCCGGGGTGCCTGCTCAGCAGCATGCTTGGTGAACTTCATTGCTCTTTATACTCTAGCACAGTCAGTGCTGTAGAACAGTAGGGTCACTACGAGGATTGTAACAAGCAAGATTCTGGGTGCCACCTTTTGGTTATGATTGAAGAGAAAAGTTCATTTCTGCTGCTAGTTGTACTGCACATTTGATTTAATTGATTTCAAAAGAATGAAATGTGAGATAGATAAAAACACCACCAATACTTGTACACGCATTCAGCGTGAGCAATCAAAGGCTGATTCTATAATAGGAATTGAAAGGTTTCAGTTATTTGAAGCCTTCTGTTAAATCTCAGAATGCAACCGATACATTACATTTTGTAGGCAAAACTGGAAGTCTGTTCCCTGTGTAGCCAAAGGTGGAAAGAAAAGCAAATTATTTAATTAATATATCTAATCAGAGATAGAGTATTGAACATCCAGCCCAACGTGTCACACCAGCCATCAACCCACCTATTTAACCCTAGCCTAATCAGGGACAATTTACAATGATCAATTAAAATATTACTCTTTGGACTGTGGGAGGAAACCAGAGCACCCAGAGGAAACTCGCACGTTCATGGGAAGAATGTACAAACTCCTTACAGAGGATGCCAGTATTGAACTCGGAACTCGGATGGCCCAAGCTGTAATAGGGTTGCGCTAACCACTACCCTACTGTTGCTTCCGATCTCGATGTAGTTTTAGTTTTTCGGAAAGGGGCTTGCCTTTGATGTAAGAGAAAATAAGGAGGAAAAACTTGGTTCTGATTCAAGTAGAACTGTGGAATTTTTAACATACTCTTCAACGATTTACTCAAGGAAACAGGACCCAAGTTTATGACCACATTTGGTCACAGTCCTCAGGACTGTCAGATTAGATTAGTGCTCAAATTCTGTACATACAGCTGGGGTTGTTGGCAATTGCACCAATGAAGCCACAATGGTTTAGAATACAAATAAGCATCATCCAGGAATATCATTGCATTAGGCAGTGAGAACACTATTGAAGATGTGAAGTTTGTCTTCAAGGCCATACTCAAGGATGATTACAACTGGTAAAAATAATACATGAGAGAAACAAAAACAAAGTATTAAGCCACATTTGGAAAATATCTGCAAAAATAATAAATAACAATAAAATGGCCTAACATTGATGATTATCAAATACAAGTGGCTGCACAAGCATTCCTTGCCGCAGGACTTTTTCCACAGTTCAACTCAGTCTATGCAACAACGTATTAATTGCTTCCCCATCTACATGCATGAATAAAATGCCTGGGGAGACTTGACAGGGAGCAAAGCACAAGAACACATGAAACAGAAACAAGACAAGGGCCATTCAGTCCCTCACATCCACCCCAGAACTTCACAAAATATCTCATCTTTCACCTAGTGCCATTTTCCAACACTAACTCCACATTCCATAATTCCCTTAGTAATGGAAGATCTGTCTTGAATATACTCAATGACTGAACTTCCATAAAGGATTCCGATATTCACCACCATCCGTCCTAAGAAATTTCTTTCCATCCCAGTCCTGAAAGGCTGACTTAATTTGATCGTTAGTTCTAGACTCCCTGGACAGAGGAAATACTTGTCGTGCACAGTGAGGTAATATGAATTTGTAATAATTCTGCTTCCACCCTTGAATCAGGAACTCAATCCTAACCTGGATTAATGAGTAATTAGTATCTTCTTTTATGCCTGATGAGGTTTTACATCAGTTCAAGCCCAACATGGCCAGATTATATCCTGCATTCCCAGGCAATTCTGGTTAATTAAAGCGGATTAACATCAGTCACCAATATAACAGATTGCTAAATCCCTCACAATTTGTTAAGTGCCGGTTCACAATATTAAAGATTCATCTCACTAGCAAAAAACTCTAGGCTAATTGAAGCAATCGCTCAAGCATCAAAGAACAATCAGTGTATGAAGCTGGAATTGGAGAATTTTGTGTGCAAATGTCACACTTCCATGTCAGGAGAAAGTCGGACAAAAATTAACCACAGCATCTGCTCTTCAAACATGCCCTGAGATGGAAAGACCAACATCCGGGAACAAAAAGGGCTACAGAAAATGGTGAATATGGCCTATCAGAGACAAAACCCTCCCACCATTAAGACTTACATGCAGCACTGCCACTAGACATCAGCATTCCTCAAAAACCCCCACCATCCAGTTCATGTCCTCTTCCTACTACTGCCATCATACCATAAGATATGGGAGTAGAATTAGACCACTCGGCCCATCGAGCCATTCCATCATTGCTGATATATTATCCCGCTCATCCCCATTCTCCCACCTTCCCCCCATAACCTTTGACACCTGACTAATCAAGAATTTTAAGTGTGGTCTGACCAATGCCTTATAAAACTTCTGCGTTACATCTTTCCTCTTATATTATAGTACTTTCAAAATGAATGCTAAGTTGTATTTGCTTTCCCTGCCACCAACCCAACCTGCAAGATAACTTTCAGGAAATCCTGCACAAAATCTGCCAAACCCTTTGCACCTCTGATTTTTGAATATTCTCTTCATTTAGAAAACAGTCTGTGCCTTTATTTCTTCTACCAAAATGCATGCTTATATCTTCCCTACTATGTTCCATCTGCCACTTCTTTGCCCATTCCCACATTCTGTCCAAACCCTTCTGCAGACTCCCTGCTTCTTCAACACTACCTGCCCCTCCACCAATCTTCATATCATCTGCAAGCTTAGCCACAAAGCCATCAATTCTGTAATCCAAATCATTCACATACAATGAGAAAAGAAGAGGTCACATCACAAACCCATCCAGAAAACCACTAATCGCTGGCAGCCAACCAGAAAGGGCCCCACCCCCTTTATTCCCACTCTTTGCCTTCCGCTAGTCAGCCAGTCTTCCATCCATTGTAGTACCTTTCACATAATACCATGGGCTCTTATCTTGTCAAGCAGCCTCATGTGCGGCACCTAGTCAAAGGTCCTCTGAAGATCCAAGTAAACAACATCCTTCGTCTATCCTGCCTGTTAGTTCCTCAATGAATTCCAACAGATTTCTCCGGCATGATTTCCCCTTAAAGAAACCATGCTGACATTAGTTGATTTTATTATATGTCTCCAAAAGGTCACCCTGAAAGAGATCAGAGGTCACCCTGAAACCTCGTCCTTAATAATGGACTCCTATATCTTCCCAACCCACTGAAGTCAGGCTAACAGGCTTATAATATCCTTTCTTCTGCCACATTCCCAGACAGGAGGTATAGAAGCCTTAGTTCCCACAGCACCAACAACAGTAGCTAGCCTGCAAACATCAGGCTCCTGAACCAGCGTGGATAACTTCAATCATACTACTCAGGATTGATTCTACAACCTACAGATTCACTGTCGACTCATGCTCTCAGTACTTTTTTTTTCTTTTCAGCTTATTTTCTTCTGCACATTTGTTGTTTATCAGTCTGTTAATGTATCATTTTTCATAGAATCATAGAAAACTACAGCACAGAAGTGTGCCCTTCGGCCCTTCTGCTCGATACTGACCCAGTTAATGTGCCTAGTCCCAATGATTTGCACCCAGACCATAGCCCTCCATTCTCCTACAATCCATGTACCTTTCCAGACTTCTCTTTAACATTGAAATCAAGTTCGCATGTACCACTTGCGCTTGTAGCTCATTCCAAACTCTCAAAACCCTCTGAGTGAAGAAGTTTCCCCTCTTTCTTTCCTTAAACTTCTCACCTTTTATCCTCAACCCATGACCTCTGGTTGTAGTCCCACCCAACCTCAGTGGAAAAAAACCTGCTTGCGTTTACCCTATTTATAACTCTCATGACTTTGTATACCTCTATCAAATTTCTTCTCAATCTTCTATGTTCCAAGGAATGACTTATTTAATCTTTGGTTCCTTAAGGTTGTAATAGCAGGAAGTTGTAGTGGGGATAAGCTCCTAGAACTTATTAAATGCTCCCGATGGCATGCAGCTCAAATAGTCTCTGACAACAAAGACCAACTCCTGACCTTCATATCTGGCTTAGCTACTGACAGGAGAAAGGGCAAAGGTGAGTTACTGGCACCTTAAAACCAGTCATTTCAGGCAGATGGAGTTTGTCAGCCATGGTTGGTAGTTCATCTAGGAGAAGGAAAGCTCTTGATTTCAACCTCTGCTGCCTAGCAGCTATACCCACTCATGGGGAAGGCTTCAGAAGTAAACCCGGAGAAAAAAAACATTTCAACACAAACTGGCACCTCCTGTAACGCAGCTGGTACCAAACTGTATCAGTCTCTGCCATTCCTTCGGGTTCATCAGATGCATGGAGAGGGGGAGCTTGCAATATGGACAACAGCTCACTCTCCATATCGTATTGTCCAGGCTTGCGTACCTAGCCAGCTAAGATGCAACACCCATGGTCAACCCTGACTGACAAAGGCCTTATCATCTGTTCAATCTTTCTGTATAACTCCTCCAGACCCAGTAATATCTTTGTAAATTTTTTCTGTACTCCTTCAATCTTATTTGCATCTGTCCTGTAGATAGGTGACCAAAACTGCAAATAATACTCAAAGTTAGGCCTCACTGATACAATTTCCCACAACTGATGTCAGACTCACTGGCCTATAATTTCTTGGTTTGTGTTTAAAGCCATTTTTAAATATCAGAAAATCATTTGCTAACCTCCAATCCTCTGGAACCTCCCGTCACTGAGGATGATTTAAATATCATTGCTAGGGTCCCAAGAATTTCTGTACTTGCCTCCCATAGGGGCCGAGGTGACACCTTGTCAGGCCCTGGGGATTTAACCACCCTGATTTGCCTCGGGGTAGCAAACACCTCATCCTCTGGAATCTGTACATGGCCCATGAAGTTGATGCCACTCGGCCTCACTTCATCTCCTGAGTAAATACAGTGCAAAGAACTCATTTAAGTTCTCTCACATCTCTATACATGGATGACCATTCTGGTCTTCTAGAGGACCAGTTTTGCCCCTTGCAATTCTTTTACCTTTTTGCTCTTAACATATCTGTAGAATCCCTTAGCATTCTCCTTCACCTTGTCTGCGAGAGCATCTTATGGCTTCTTTTAGCCTTCCTGATTTATTTCTCAAGTCTTCTCTTGCATCTCCTATACTTCATAAGCACCCCATTTGTTCCTACTTACCTATACCTGCTATGCACCTCCTGTTGTCCCTTAACCAGGCCTCAATATCTCTTCAAAACCAAGGTACCCTACACATGTTATCTTTACCTTTCAAACTTGCATACAAGCTTTGTGGTCTCAAGATTTTGTCTTTGAAGGCCACCCACTTACCAAGTACACATTTGCCAAAAAGCAGCCTGAACCAATCTACACTTGCCAAATCATTTTTGACACCATCTAAATTGGCCCTTCTCCATTTCAGAATTTCAACCTGTGGGCTACACCTATCTCTTTGCATATTTACTTTGAAACCTATGGCATTGTGGTCACTAGACGCAAAGTGTCTCCAACACAAACTTCTGTCACCTGCCCTGCCTTGTTCCCAAATAGCAGATCCAATATTGCATGCTCTCTTGTTGGGACTTCTATGTACTGAGAAAGGAAACTTTCCTGAGCTTCTTGACAAACCCTATCCCATCTGGTCCTTTTACAATATGGGATTCAATTGTGGAAAGTTAAAATCATCTACTATAATCAACCTTGTGTTTCTTGCAATCATTGTTTCTTCAATCTCTTTACAAATTTGTTCCTCTAAATCCTTAGGACTGTTGGGTGGTGTGTAATATAGCCCCATTCTTATTTCTCAGTTCCACCCATAACACCTCACTAGTCAAGCTATCTGGTCTGTCCTGATGGTGCATTGCTGTGACATTTTTCCTGACTAATAATGCCACCCCTTCTCCTTTAATCCCTCCCATTCTGTCATGCCTGGAATATTGAGCTGTCAGTTCTGCCTCTCCTGCAACCAAGTCTCACTAACAACTACAATGTCATAATTCCACACCATGAGCTCATCGGCATTTCCTCCGATACTTCCTGCATTAAAATATATGCAGCTCTGGACACCAGTCACACCATGCTCAAACTTTTTGATACCTGACTTTGTCAGGTCTTACCAACATCTGCCTCCACAATCTCTCCACTAACTGATCTGGCACTCTAGTTCCCATCCCCTCGCGACCTTAGTTTAAACCTCACTGTGCAGCATTAACAAACAACCCCAGTAGGACATTAGTCCCCCTCCAGTTCAGGAGCAAACCACTTCTTTTGTACAGGTCCCACCTTCCCTGGAAGAGAGTCCAATGATCCAAAAATCTTATGCCCTTCCTCCTTAGCCATGAGTTAAACTGCATAATCTTTCTAGCTCTGACCTCACTAGCACATGGCATGGGTAGCAATCCTGAGATCACAACCCTGGCGGTCCGGAGTTTTAACTGAGCACCTAACTCCCTGAACTCCCTTTGCAGAACCTCATCACTCTTCCTACCTATGACATTGGTACCTACATGGACCACAATGTCTGACTGTTCACTCTCCTACTTAAGAATGTTAAGGACTTGGTCCAGGGTGTTCCAGACCCTGCCATCTGGGAATCTCATTCTCACTCACAATACCTCCTGTCCATTCCCCTAGCCAACGACTCTCCTGTCACCACAGTGTGCCTCTTCTCCCCCTACCCTTCTGAATCTCAGAGATAGACTCAATGTCAGAGATCGAACCGCTGTGACTTTCCATTGTTAGGTTAACCCCTTCAACAGGATTCAAAGTGGCATACCTGCTGTTGAGGGGGGTGGCAACAGTGGTACTCTGCATTGGCTCCTTCACCCCTTTCCCCTTCTTGACTGTCACCTGGTTTCCTGTGTCCTGCACCTTGGGTGTAACTACTCTCTATATGTCCTGTCCATCATCCCCTCAGCCTCCCGAATGATCCAGAGTTCATCCAGTTCCAGCTCCAATTTCTTAACGCAGTTTATCAGAAGATGCAGCTGGATGCACTTCTTGCAGTTGTAGTTGTTAGGGGCATTGGAAGTCTCCTTGACTTCCCACATCCCACAAGGGGAGCATCCCTCTGTACTACCTAGCATCTCTACTGTCCTACTGAGCAGAGATAAAGAAGGGAATTTTACTTAGAGCTTTTCTTTGTTGCCTTCTCTGACTGAAGCCTCCCCTTGCTGAAGCCCCAAAGAGCTAAAGCCTGAAGATCACCACTCCAACTCTGTCCATTCTGACAATGGCCGCTGCTCTTGCCCCTGCCTTCCTTTAACTTGGTCTTGCTATTCAGTCCTAAGTGCCAATTGGTCACTGGTTAGAGCTCCAAATAAACTGCCATGGTCCACCACTGATTTTTTTCTACTCAGTCAGTGGACCTGAGTGAAATTTCACCCTCTCAAACATCTCATGTCCAGATTGGTTGCTGGTCAGAGCTCCAAAAAGATCAGATAAATTGATTTTATTACACATTTCTTTTTTCTTGTAATTGCATGCAAGAAAATGAATCTCAGGGCAGTATATTGTAACATATACAGTATGTACCTTGATAATAAACTTACTTTGAACACATGGAGAGGGAATAAACGTTCTTTTACAGTCAGACTCAGTTGGTTTCAAATGTAGCTATTTGTAACAGCCACATACTTATGAGAAATGCATAAGCATGATTAATGTGTTTTTTTTAAGTTACCAAGTATAAAGCAGATATATTTGGTTCCAATATACATCTTAAAGTGGTTAATTCAAGTCTGAGCACAACATCTTAATCAACTCAAGTGAACATAGAACAAAGGCATTATCTCCATTTGGTGTTATTGTTCTAGGGTTTCAGCCCACTAACAGAATCCAACTGAATTTTAAAAGACGATACATACATTCAATGACATTAGTATGCACCTGCTGGAAATATCCCAGCTTTTAAGCATTTATTCTAAAGATATCTAGAGCATTCAGGAAGTGGTAACGTGCCTGCCTGTAGTGATTAAGAAAACCAAGGTTTTTTCTTCAATTAAAAGAGGATGGTTATTGATGCAAAACAGGAAATCATCTTCACAGATAGCACTCTCCTAATCTACCCAAAACAGAAAGCAAGGGTGCAAATTGGTGGTAATCTGAAAAATAAATTTAAAAAGCTGGAAACACCTAGCAGGTCAGTGAGCATCTGAAGCCAAAGTTAAAGCTTCAGGTCCAGAACCTTTTGTCACAAGTGAGCGGAGTTAAAATCATGTTGAGATGGTGGAAAGATAGACAGAACAAAATGAGTAGCTGTAAAGCAGGTGAGGGCCAAGAGAGACTGAATGACAGCAAAAATGATTGTGTTGCAATCACAATTGAGACTGTTTGATGAAAGATTGTTAGTTACAGCAGATTAGAGAGGAAGAGATAGAACACAGTACAGAAACAGGCTCATGAAGTCTACACTGAACAGGATGGCAAAATAAAACTAAATCTCTTCTGACTCTGCATGATCACTATCTCTCAATTTATTGCATATACTCTTAAATACCACTGTCATAGTTGCTTCCACAACCACCCCTGGTAGCACGTTCCAGGCACCTACCACTCTGTGTGAAAAAAAGCTTACCTTGCACATCTCAGTGAAAAAGGTTCTCATCATCAACTCTATCTTCGCCTTACATAATTTTGTAACTATCAACTCTACCCTTAGCTTTTGACACTCCAGAGAAAACAACTGGTTTATCGAACCTTCCCTTATAACTTATATCCTCTAACTCAGAGAGCATCCTAGTGAACCTCTTTAATAACCTCTCCAAATCTCCTCTATCCTTCCTGTAATGAGGTGACCAAAACTTCACGCAGTACTCCAAGTGTGGTCTGCCCCTCTGTGCTGGATTCTTCCAGCATCAGTTGTGTTCTGCATCTCAGAGTTTCAGCTATTTCCCCCCTCTCTTCAGTCCTCATGCATCACTTATTTGCAATATGATTGATCCTCACCCAAATTAGTTGGCAAAAGTAACCAAGCTCACAAAACTACTTTTTCCAAAGGCAGATGCAAAATCTAATCAAGGTACACAGAGGCACCTTTATGAAGTGGGCTGAAGAATTGGAATTGGAATATTAATGTTACAGGTACTGAGATATAGTGAAAAGTTTGTCTTGCACACTGTTCATACAGTCATTCTTCGGTTGCCCATCGGAATCCGATGACGGACCCTTTTCCAATCCTATTTCTTTCTGTTTCTGATTATATACATGTAGAGAGGATCGGAGTTGATGATACTGATGATTATTTGTCTTTTCTTAGGTATTATTAACAGCCCATGTTTCTTTTCTTTTTCTTTTTTTAGTTAGTGGTTAGTTTGTTAGATTAGTTCTTTTTTTGGGGGGGTAAATTTTTTTCTTCTTTTTTCATATTGTTATACTTAGTTTGTTTTTTTGTCTTGTTCATATTATATTCGTATCATACATGATTTTGGGAGATTTAATTTTATTGTATTATTGTTTATGTATCCTTCTATGTTCATTTTAATTGTGTAATTCCAATAATTATGTATCAATTTTTGTTATCTCAAGATGTTGATATTAATAAAAAGATTGAAAAAGAAAGAAAGGAATCTGATGATGATGACCACTCCTTTAACAGTGAGATCTTTGATGACTATACAGTCCTATCCTGGACCCACAAGCTCTATTGCAGGTGGGACATGTATATGTGGTAGTGGTGGTAGTGATGGCAACCATGGCTGCATTTCTCCTGGCTCTCTTCTGCTGACTTCTGGTTGTTCTTTCCATCTCCAGAATACGAACTCCATCCCTACACAGCTGTCGCCAAGTGTTACGGTCAGCAGCAACATCCTCCAGGTCCTCGGGTCTGATCTTGCACTTCCTTAAAGCATTCTTCATCTGATCCTTATAGCGCTTCTTCAGCCCTCCAGCGGAGCGTCGACCATGATGTAGCTGGCCATATAACACTCTGCAGGATAGCCGACATGGGGGCATCCTTATCACGTGCCCCAGTCACTGCAGTTGACGCTGAGTGATCATGGCCTCAATACTTCTGCAGTTGGTCTTTACTATTATTTCAGTGTGAGGCACCCGCTCACACCAAGTAATTCCCAGGATGCACTGAAGGCAGCTTATGTGGAAGCACTCCAAGGACTTGATGTGATGTCTGTAGATTACCAAAGCTTCACAGCCATAAAGGAGGGTGGTGACACAGACCGTTTGGTATCGGTGACCTTTGTGGAGGGACGAAGGCTCCTTTTCTGAAAGACTCTACGCCGAAGTCTCCCAAAGGCAGCTGATGCCTGTTTAATGCGGCTCTGGATGTCGTTGTCAATGCCGCTATCCTCAGAGAGAATGCTCCCCAGATATTTGAAAGATGGCACTGCTGGCAGCTTTTCATCACCAACAGTGAAGGCAGGTAGAGTGGGTGGGGCATTGGCACTCCATTGGCAAACCACTTCTGTCTTGGTGGTATTGAAAGTCAGCCCCATCCTGCTGTACGCTCTCACCACCACAGCAAGGACAGTCTAAAGATCCTCTGGAGAATGGGCCACAAGAGCACAGTCATCTGCATACTACAGCTCCAGGACCTGTTCTCTACGGAGTTTGGGGGTTGTTTGGAGCCTCCTGATGTTAAAGAGGTTGCCATCTAATCTGATGTCCTCTGCCACACCGCTGCTGTCCTCAATCTCGTTGTGGAGAAGCTTGGTAACACACAAGAGGAAGATGTTAAAGAGCACTGGTGCTAGCATACACCCCTGCCTTGCCCCTGTGCATACCAGGAAGGGCTCGGACTCTTGTCCTCCTATGATCACCCAAGCAGTCATCCCATCGTGGAACTGACGGAGGATGTTAACAAATCTATTGGGACAGCCAAACCTGAGGAGGACATCCCATAAGAGCTCCATTTGCACAGTGTTGAATGCTTTGGAGAGATCGACAAAGGCCATAAACAGGTCTTGATGTTGTTCCCGACACTTTTCCTGAAGCTGCCAGGCTGTGAACGTCATGTCGATCATGCTCCTGTTCATACAGTACAACTCATTACACAGAACATTGAGGTAGAACAGGGTAAAACAGAAGCAATTCAGAATAAAGTGTAACAGCTCCAGAGAAAGTACAATGGAAGTAAGCAATAAAGGTGCAGGATAGATACATCCCAAAGAGCAAGAAGTATTCTAACGGAAGGATGACTCAACCATGGCTGACAAGGGAAATCAAAGCCAACATAAAAGCCAAAGAGAAGGCATATAAAAGAGCAAAAATTAGTTGGAATTTAGAGATTTGGGGAGGTTTTAAAAGCCAACAGAAGGCAGCTAAAAAGTCACAAAGAGGGAAAAGATGGAATATTGTAAGGCAGCCAATAATAGTAAAGAGGATATCAAAAGTTTCTTCAGATATATAAAGAGTAAAAGAGAGGTGAGAGTAGATATTGGACCATTTGTAAATGATGCTGGAGAGGTAGCAATGGAGACAAAGAAATGGTGGACTAACCGAAGTATTTTGCATCAGTCTTCACTGTGGAAGACATTAGCAGTATACCAGAAGTTTGAGCTTGTCAGGGGGCAGAAGTGAGTGAAGTTGCCATTACTAGGGAGACAGGTCTTGGAAAACTGAAATGTATGAAGGTAGCTAAATTACCTGGCCCATATGGTCCACACCCCAGTGTTCTGAAAGAGGCGACTGAAGAGATTGTGGAGGAATTATTAATGATCTTTCAAGAATCAATGGATTCTGGCATGGTTCCAGAGGACAGAAAAACTGCAAGAAGAGAGAGAGAGGGAGCAGAAAGGAAATTACATGCCAGTTAGTTTGACCTCAGTGTTTGGGTAGATGTTAGAGTAGATTGTTCAGTACGTGGTTTTGGGGTACTTAGAGGCCTGAAAAATCTGTTGGACTTCTTTGAAGAAATAACAAGCAGGATAGATAAAGGAGAATCAGTGGATGTTGTGTACTTGGATTTTCAGAAGGCCTTTGACAAGGTGCCACACAAGGCTGCTAAACAAGTTGAGAGCACATGGTATTACAGGAGTGATACTAGCACGGATAAAACATTGGCTGATTGGTATGAGGCAAAATAAAGGATCAGAATAAAGGAAGCCATTTCTGGTTGTCTGCCAGTGACTAGTGGTGTTCTACAGAGACAGATGTTGCAACCACTTCTTTTTACATTATATGTCAATAATTTGGGTTGTGGCTTTGTGGCCAAGTTTGCAGACAACTTGAAGATAGGTGGTGGGGCAGGTAGTGTTGAGAAAGAAGAGAAGCCGCAGAAGATCATACAGATTAGGAAAATGGGCGAAGAATTGGCAGATTGAATACAGAACTGGGAAGTGTATGGCCATGCACTTTGATAGAAAAAATAAAAGCATAGACTATTTTCTAAATAGGGAGAAGGCTCAGAAATCTGAGGTCCAAAACAGCTTGCGAGTCCTCGTGCTGGATTCCCTAAAGGTAAATTTGCAGGTTGAGTCGGGGTGAGGAAGGCAAATGCACTGTTAGCATTTATCTTGAGAGGACTAGAATATAAAAACAAGGATGTAATGTTGAGGCTTTATAAGGTACTAGTGAGGCCTCAACTGGAGTATTGTGAGCAGTTTTGGGCTCCTTATCTAAGAAAGGAAGGGCTATCGTTGGAAAGGGTCCAAATGAGGTTAATAAATATTATTCCAGGATTGAAAGGCTTACCATATGAGGAGTGTTTGATCGCTCTAGGCCTGTACTCACTGGAATTCAGAAGAATGAGAGAAGATCTCAGTGAAACCTATTGAATTTTGAAAGGCCTCGATAGAGTGGATGTGTAGAGGATGTTTTCTATGATGAAGTCTAGGACCAGAGGACACATCCTCAGAATAGAGTGATGTCCATTTAAAATGGAGAGAAGGAGGAATTTCTTTAACTAGAGAGTGGTGAATCTGTGGAAGCTGTTGCCATAGACAGCTGTACAGGCAAAGTTATTGTATATTTAAGGCAGAGGTTGATAGGTTCTTGATTAGTCAGGCACTCAGAAGGTGATGCAATTATGATACCAGCTGCCTGTGAAAGTGGTAGATGTGGATTCAATTGTGACATTTAAGAGAAGTTTGCATAGGCACATGGATGAGAGAGGTATGGAGGGCTATGGTGTGGTTGTAGATAGCTGAGACTATGCAGAAGACATGAATGGCATGGACTGAAGTGCTGTATTTCTGTGCTGTAGTGCTCTATAATTCTAAATGCACTGGTTTCCTCCCACATCCTCAAAATATGCAGATTAGTACATTAATTGGCTATGGTGACTTAGCCCTATTGTGCCAGTGATGGGGATGAGGAGGGTAAGGTTAGTGTAAAAATGGGTGTTGATGTCAGTGAGGTCTTGATGGGCCAAGTAACCTGTTTCTGTGCTCTATCTCTCTATAAGTCCATGTAACTAATGACATCCTTGTGATTTTTTATGCTGCTTTTGAGCAGGTAATTTAAACAGAGGGAACTTCAATATCTTTTTTTACCATGTAATAATAAATTAGTAAAAAATACTAATTTTAATTAGAAATCAAGAGTCAGTTGAAGAACATGTCCAAGTAATCAATCTGAGCATGCAAATAGCAGATTAATTCATCTTTAAATGTCTGAAGTTACAGATTCTGACAAGTTATTGATTTAGCACAAAAGGAACATTATTGAAAACAACCTTTGATATCCTATAGCCTACAGCATTCAATGAAGGGAATTTGCTATTTAAGGATTAACAATGTAAATATACTAAACCCTGAAGAACCAAATTCTCCAATGACTCGGGCTGCATTTGAGGGAATAGTTTGAAGATGTCCATCCTTAGCAGGAACTCAATTACAGGAAGCAGTCAGGGCCATTCTAAAGTACAATGTCAGCACTATATGTGACAAGAGAGAGCTGAAAACCTCGGGAGTCTACTGGAAAATGAAAGGTTCAAGAAAATCTAACCCAAATTTGAAAACCACTAAGATTTGTGTACTGTAAATAATGTAAAATTGTTTCCGTTGGCTGATGGATAGAACATTAAAGAATTAAAGTGAAAACCAAAATAAAATCCAGAGTGTAATTAAAACAAGAAATACTTTATTAAAAAAGTGATATACAGTATGTGAATTTCAGCATGAGATAATTCAATGTAGTATTGGACATGCGAATTAGGAGAAGGACTAAACTGGAAGGTCTCTCTAACATGCTCTGTCATTTAATAAGATCATGGCAGATCTAACTGTAACTGTAGCTCTTCATTCCCAACTACCTGGAGTAAACTGACACTCCCTGGTTTATGAAGTATCTATCCACTTCTGGCTTAAAAATATTGAAAGATTCTGCTTCATGCTACCTTTGAGGAAAATGATTCAAAAGGTTCACAGTCCTCAGAAAACATTTTGCTTCAAATCCTTGTTAAATGGAGGAATGATTATTCTTAAACTGTGATATCTATTTCTGGATTTTCCTACAATAACAAAAATACCATTTCTGCGTGCACCCTATCAACATAACTCACAACCAAGTTCCAATCAAGTCTGTTCTTGAAGTCTAAATCCCAGTGAACAGAGGTCCAACTTGTGTTACTCCATTTATGCTTGGGCCTTTGGTAGATACAGTAGGAAAATGCAAAGCTGTTCATTTTAGCAGGAAAATAGAATAGAACATTTTCTCAATGATAAGAGATAAAGTGTTCAGAGATGCTGAGGAATTTGGGTGTCCTAGTACATAATTTGCACAAGACTAGTATACAGGTACAGCAAGTAAATTAGGAAACTTAACATTATTATCACAAATGGCTGGAGGCAGAGCAAAGTGATGATGGCACTGAATGGCGACTTCTTTGCTTGCATCTTTGGAATCAGCTCTATTTCCATCTTTAATATCTCTATTTTTTCCTTTCAGGGTTCTTTTGAAGAATCTGACCTGGAGTTACACACTGACTCCGGTTCTTTTGGGAATGGGACCCGCTGTCAGGGTTTCACAACTGGCCATTGTTTGGCACGCCAAGGGTTCCGCCCAAGAGTTTGACTCGGCTTTGGAGGCCTAGAATCTCGGGGCTCTGGAGACGGATGGGTGTGTCGTGGAAACTGAAACATCTTTGGCTGTGTGCCAAGAGACCTGAGATCTTTGGGCACAGAGCTCAAAAAAAAGCAACGCAACAAACTTTTAACATCATAAACCAGTTAGTTGTTTGTTGTGAGAGAGAGAGAGAGAGAGAGAGAGAGAGAGAGAGAGAGAGAGAGAGAGAGAGAGAGAGAGAGAGAGAGAGAGAGAGAGAGAGAGAGAGAGAGAGAGAGAGAGGAGAGAGAGAGGAGACAGAGGAGAGAGGAAAGAGACAGAGAGAGAGGAGAGATGAGAGAGGAAAGAGAGAGAGAGAGAGGAGAGATGAGAGAGAGAGGAGAGAGAGAGAGAGGAGAGGAGAGAGGAGAGGAGAGAGGAGAGGAGAGAGAGAGGAGAGAGGAGAGGAGAGAGAGAGAGAGAGGAGATGAGAGAGGAGAGAGAGAGAGAGGAGAGGAGAGAGAGAGAGAGGAGATGAGAGAGGAGAGAGAGAGAGGAGAGGAGAGAGAAGAAAGAGAAGAGAGAGAGAGGAGAGAGGAGAGATGAGAGAGGAGAGAGAGAGAGAGCGCGTACCTGTGGTATGTCGAATGTTGAGTGAACAATGTACTCTTTGCAGTAGGGGGGAGGGGAGATTGTTGCTTGCTGCTGCTTATATACTGGAGGGGGAGAGCTGGGGGGCACTTTGGGGTTCTAACATTTAACTGTCGTTCATTTTTTGGGTCACTCATCTGTTTTTGTGGATGGTGGTGAAGAAAAAGCAGTTCAGGATGTATATTGTATACATTTCTCTGACATTAAATATACCTTTGAAACCTTTGATTAATATGATAGAATGAAGGTCATATCTCAGCTATCTAGGGCACAAGTGAGACCAAATCCCGAATACTGCATAAAGTGTTAAGTCTCCTCACTTATGAAGGATATTAATTGGTTGGAAGCAGATCAAGAGCTTGTTCCACTAAAAGCACAAGCATAGATTAGTGCTCTGAATTCAATGATCTCTGCTTTCAAGGGAACAAAATTGATTTTCAGTCAGTGGACTGTATTATGAGAGACTACGGGAAATATTGGCACTTTTCAACCTTAAAGATCAATTATGTTCCCCTGCCCAAATTATTTTAGTTGGATATTTTGATGCTCAATACTGTGTATGTCTCTATATTATAAATTTGGCAGCTCCATTGACAAAAGCTATTTAAAACAGTAGATATTGATCAAGACTATACTACTAAAGGCTGTAACAGAGAATAACAACTGAGTTATATTGAAATCCTGTAGAGAGACAAAGAGAGTTAATATTTCAGCTCAAATAACTTTTACCATGTGATTTTTTTTTAATCAGTCTGTTTAAAAGGTCATTGACCTGAAACATTAATTTGGTTTCCCTCTTCACAAATGCTGGCTGACCAAATGATGAAAAAAAGTGATCAAGGCTCTTGAAATTATCAAAATTATGTTTCCATTTGGCTTAATACAGTTTGATAGATCACTGGTTGAACAGTTATACAATACTTACTACATAAACCCATGCAAGAAAAATATGCATCACATCACCACAATAACTACAATCCACCAGCAACAAAAGTGACCAAAAAGTAGGAACAAATATTCTTTAAAAATCATTGCTTTTTTCCAGATACAATGTGCTTGTCCAATTTCACAGTAATTGAAAGTGATCTACACATCTAGGTTACTCTCCCTAGAAGGCAAGCCATGTCCCATTTAATCCAGGTCACAAGCAATGAAAGGACTTTTAATACAACAGCAAATCAATGCCCTGTCAAGCGTACAACACTCATTAACGAATGTGCACCTCCAGCATGGTGTGTTCTTTGCTTGTGTCCCAAAGGACATGCGAGGTCAACTGACTTTGGTATCAGTCTATATTTCATATCAAACTTAGTCTGCCAATTATAGTTTAACAGTAATATAATAATCTATGGCTCTATATTTGAACTACATATATTCTTCGTAAACTTTCATTCAGTTTGAAACGATGCCTCTGTTGGCAAGATGAGTGACTATGATGCCAACCAAATGGACCTGTTTATTTTACCAGTTCTGCTAAGTTATACAATGCTACCACATTAGCGCCAGAGTTCATGGCTGAGTTGGTAGCTCAAATCCAAGAAAACAAGAGTACACAAAGTTTGGTGGAAAAAGAGAACATGGAAGTTGAAATGTGAAGAGGATGTGTATAACTACATTACATTCCAGAGACTTCACACACAAAGAAGTCCAGTTAATATGCAGGAAAGGTCTGAAAAAACATAGAAGAGGAAATTGAAACAATTAGAAAGAATGTTGATACATTATTTCCCTTTTAATTAGTGTCATTCGTTATCATAATGAATTTGAGCAATTTAACTGAAAGCAGACCATTGCCTTTGATACCGAATACAGAAAATGGTGCTTTCAGGTGAATCAAGTCCAGACAAGCGATAATTGGACCAGGGTACACTAACAAAATACCATTTTCATTCCCAATAGAATTTTAAGAGACGATCGGTCTGTAGCTTCTGGTCTCATTCCCTGGGAGTCTAATTGGCCATTTATTCATGTGTTTTCCTTGCCTTAATTTGTATTACACTTCAGAGTTTACAAATTGATGCTCTTCCACTTTTGGGAATAGTTGACATGAATACAGATTCCATTAAAAACAAGAAATCTTCCATTTGCCAAAGCAGCATGCTTTTCAGCAAAAAATCAAGTCACTGAAATAGTTCCTAAATTTAATGAAATTCTAAATTTGCACTATGCACAAATTGGCTGGCATTTTTCCTGCATGACAAGTGGCTCAACTGGAAAAGCATTTTGCAACATATTGAGGTTATGAAAACTGCTATACAGATGTGTATTTTATACCCAAAACTAAAATAAATGTTTTAATTTAGTGATTTCAGTCATTATATATCCATTCATCAAACTGCATAAAATATTTTCCCAACACCAATGCTCGTACTTATTGTTCATATTTCATTTAAAAAATATAGTAACCTATGCATAAATGCAAATTCCAAAAACAGATTCCACTTAAGCATTTGGCATTTGATTTTCACAACATTAATCAGAAAAGCTAAGAGTAAAGTCCTCAAAGAATAGCTAAACCCAAACATCTAGCTTTCTCTCAAACTTAATTGTATTAGAATAGCCCAGAAGTTCTATTATAAGACCAGAAGATCTAAGAATAAAATTAGGCCATTCAGCCCATGATATCTGCACTGTTCTTCCATCATGACTTATTTATTATCCTTCAACCCTACTCTCCTGCCTTCTCCCCATGAACGTTGATGCCCTAATTAATCAAGAACCCATCAACCTCTGCCTTAAATATACCCAATGAATTGGCCTGCACAGTTGTCTGTAGTAAAGTATTCCACAGATTCACCATCCTCTGGCTAAAGAAATTTTTTTCTCATTGATGCACCATCAATAACTCTCGGAGACTTGAGGCGAGAGATGGGCTTTTATTAGCTGGAAGAGAGCACTATCAGCAGCAAGAGACCATCACACAACGAGACTGAGAGAGGAGCAGTGCCTCCAATCGCCTTTATACAGGGGTCTGTGGGAGGAGCCACAGGAGCAGTCAGCAGGGGGGCATGTCCAGACAGGTACATGTAGTTCACCACACTCATCTCTGTTCTAAGTTGATGTCCCTTAATTCTAAGGCTGTGCCCTCTGGTCCTCCACATCTACTCTTTCCAGACATTTCAATATTCCATAGGTTTCAATGAGATCCCCCCTCCTTCTTCTTAAATCCAGTGAATACAGGCCCAGAGCCATCAAATGCTCATTATATATTAACACTTTCATTCCTGGGATCATTCTCCTAAACCTCCTGTGGACTCTCTCCAATGCCAGCACATCCTCTCTTAGATAAGGGCCCCAAAACTGCCCACAATGCCCAAGTGTGATCTGACTAGTGCCTTACAAAGCCTCAAAATTGCATCCTTACTTTTGTATTCTAGTCCTCTCATAATCAATGCTAACACGGCATTTGCCTTCCTTACCATTGACTCAACCTGCAAGTTAACCTTTGGGGAATCCTGCATGAGGACTCCCAAGTCTCTCTGCATTTCTGATTTTTAAAATTTTCTCCCCATTTATAAAATAGTCTATGCCATTACTCATTCTACCAAAGTGCACGACTATGCATTTTCCTAAATTATATTCCATCTGCCATTTCTTTGCCCATTTCCCCAATTTCTATAAGTCCTTCGGCAGACACCCTGCTTCATCAACACCATTTGCCCTTCCACCTGTCTTTGTATCACCCACAAACTTGGCCACAAAGCCATCAACTCCTTCATCCAAATCATCAACGTGAAAAGAAGCGGTACACCAGTAGGCACAAACAGACAAACAGAAAAGGCCCCATTTATTTCCATACTTTATCTCCTGCCAGTCAGCCAATCTTCTATATTTTCTGACGAAGGGTCTCAGCCTGAAACGTTGACTGCTCATTTCAATGGATGCTGCTCGACCTGCTGAGTTCATCCAGCTTGTTTGTATGTGTTGATTTGACCGCAGCATCTGCAGTGTACTTTGTGTTTCCTATAGATGCTGCCTGACCTGTTGCGTTCCACCAGCATTTTGTGTGTGTTGTTGAATTTCCAGCATCTGCAGATTTCCTCGTGTTTGCGTTCTATATTTTCTATTACTTTTCCTGTAATACCATGAGCTCTTATCTTGTTAAGCAACATCATGGGTGGAACCTTATCTAAGGCCTTTGGAAAATCCAAAGGAACAACATCCACTGACTCTTCTTTGTCTATCCTGTCTGTTCTTTCCTCAAATAATTCCAACAGATTTGTCAGACAAGATTCCCCTTTTAGAAAATCATGCTAACTTTGGCCTATTTTAGCATGTGCTTCCAAGTACCCTGACTATGTATTGAATTGAACTGCTGCTGCTAAGTTAACAAATTTCACGTCACATATCAGTGATAATAAACCTGATTCTGAATCTGAGTTAAGCACACAGTCTTGTGGTACAACTACTGATTGTGGAGAAGATGTTATTGCCAATCAAAAGTGGTTAGTGTCTGCATTTGAGGAAATGGAGGATTCAATTGCACAAGGAAGTTCTGAGGCCCAAGTATTGCTGCTTATTGATTACTTTTGAGGGATAATTGTACTGAATGCTGAGCTGTAGTCAATGAAGAACACTATTGCATCTATCATCAAGGACCCCCACCATCCAGGCCATGCTCTGTTTTCAATGTTGCTATCAAGAAGGAGATACAAAAAGCTTTTGGACCCACACCACTAGGTTCAGGATCAGTTATTACTCCTCAACCAGAGGGGATAACTCAACTTAACTTCACTCACCCAAACACTGATCAGTTCTCACAACCTATACACTAACTTTCACTAACAGCCATCTACCCTGTCCAGGCCAGATGTTCTCTGTGGGTTCACCTTCCTAAAGTATGCTCTTACATCAACCTCAGTGACTGAAGTCACAGGGTCATCAGGAGATGTGGAAGTTTGTGAAGGTGTCTCCATGTTCAGTTGGTCAAAGCGAGCGTAAAAGGCATTGAGCTCATCTGGGAGCGAAATCCTGTTGTCACATATGTGGCTTGGTTTTACTTTGTAGGAGGTGAAGGCATTCAATCTCGATCACAGCTGTCAAACTTTCTTCTGTGATTCAAGATTGGACTGGAATTACTACTTCACATGTGAGACGGCTTTCCAGAGATTGTGCCAGGACCTCTTGTGTTTTACTTGTTCACCAGACCATGCCACTGATCTGGTCCTTAGCAGATTGCATTATCTCTTGTTTCATCCAGGGTTTTTGGTTGGGGAAGACTGAATGGTTTTGTGGAGACACACCCATCCATAACTGACTTCATAAAGTCTATGACAATTGTGGCGTATTCATTCAGATCCTTTGATGAGTACTTGAACATGGCCCAGTTCACTGACTCGAAGAAGTCCTGTGGCAATTCCTCTGCCTGCTGCGACCACCTCTTCACTGTCCTTACTTGCTCCTTAGGCTCTACCTACATGGAAGTAGGAGGAGGATAGCCAGATGATCAGATCTACTGATCAGAGTTTAGAAATAAAACTTATAACCACAGTACACATTCAATCCAGATACTGTTGTTGGCCAGAAAGACCTAATTGTACAAAGCCATGAACAGGAATGAGGCAAAGGCAGCAGAAACAGACAAAGCAAAACTCTTTGTTCTTGTCAGGTGGTTGCAGAAGTGGAGGCAGCCATTTTGTGAGACTGTTCTTGCAGCCACCATTTTGTGAAGTGGTTCATGCTCAGGGCTAACTTAAGGCTGATTTATACTTGTGTGTCGCATCTACACCGTAGGGTGACATGCACCTCTCCAGAAAAGTTACACACGTGTTGCAGCGACGCAGACTGCAACAACTGTGATTGGTCCACTTGGTAGCATCGCATTTCCAGTTGCTTTTTCTCCGCCATGTCTGTAGGCTGTGTGTATACTGTTGCAAAATAGATGAACCAAATCATCAAATCTACCTGCCGACATGCGAAAACATTTGAAATGCATTTCCTCATCCTTGTCTCTCACGAAGAAACTCAATACAGTGGCATAAAAATCCCACCGCCAACTAGCGTTTGGGCACACACCAACACATGCTCGCTACGGCATAGAGTGATGCAGAAGTGAAAATCAGGGCCACGGTGTTGGCTGCGGCGTAGCCCGTATGCACAAGTATAAATCAGCCTTTAATCGGAGGAACTGAACATGAATGCAAGGAGTTTCTGCTGATGATCTGCTTAACTTGAAGCTGTTTATTATGTAAAGTGACAGGCATACAGAGGAACAGCCTATGATCAGGTCATCTAGGTCCACTGTTCGGCTGACCTGGTTGGACTGTTATGAACTAGTCTGAGTTGGAAGGAACAAAAGACATTACCTAGGTCACAAGACAGAAGGGAGAGCCTTAAAGCAATACTGTTAGTAACCTCGGGCCACGTCCAATGGAAAACTGACCAGGTCAGTCAGATGACCTTAAGCCATTGCAATTGAAACATCAGTTGATAAAGAGAAGATTAAGAAAGGAGGATTTCCGGAGCACAGGTGGCGGGATTGAGAAGAACACCTGAGCAACGTCAACTCCTTTTTCCAAGATATTACATTTTCTCTTCTTTATCTGTTCATGGAGATTGAGAGAAACCTAGTGGGTGTGCACAGTTATTTACCTTTGTAAATTTATGTGTTTGCTAAGCCAAGAACAGTACTTGTGAGTAAATACAGATCCTCTCTCTGCCTAACTGATCATTATTTTTGAGGGGTAATCCTTGTATTACCATCTCTCAGGCCTCTGGTACTTTGGTTGGATAATGCATGACTACTACTTATATATTTCCCCTTTTTAGAGAATACAAGCACAACATTCAAAAATTCACTCTAAACTTTTTTGTTCCCTTTATTTTCTTGAAGGTTTAAAAATGATCAATGCAAAATTGTCTTGAAACAAAATGAATTAAATTTAAAACATAAAGTGGAAGCAAAGGTGTAGAATTGACAACAAAGCAGTCAGAATCCATGGGGAAAATACACTGTTACGTACTCGTGACACGTGACAGTGGTACGCTTGTCACGTGACTGGGGTTGAAGCTATACTGGACTTGAGGTAATGGTCTTGTGATGGTGGAGTGATGTCATTTTCCCGCCAGTAGAGGTCATGTGACAGGTTTTTTTTTACAGGGTATAAAAGGAGGACCCCTCCCTGTCAGGTGGGGCAGTTCGTGGCTGGATTTGCCATGTTGACTTCATGCCACTGCGTGATTTAATGTGATGACGCAGTTTAGTTGAAAGATGAAGTTTTATCTAATGCCTAAAGTTTAAAAGGTCATTGCCAGCAGTTTCTTACAATACTGCTAGTGGAGAGTGAATATCGGAGTTCGGAAGTTAAAGATCGAGGAGAATCGATTTTCGACGGTGGATTGGCTTCGACCTTGTGTGATCCTCATTCGGAAGGATTTCGTTGACTATTCTTGTGTTAATCCCTGGGTTGACCAGAAAGGATTTGAGAATAGTGTGGAAGGAAAGGTCAGTGCCTGTAAACCGTTACGTTTCATAAAATTCTACGTGGGAAGAGTTCGACACCGGGGATCGAAGGACAATGACGTGGAAGAGAATTTAAATCGCCTTAAAAAGTCTCTCCTTTTAAATGGACTGTGAGCATTTTGAACTTTCGGCATATCTCTTTAAGAACTGTTTTTGCTGCATTGCTTTAAGAACTGTGAAGCTGCCGCACAGCAGCTGTTTTCCGGTTACGTTAGTGTTTGTTTACTTTTGGGGGGTTTGGTTTCAGTGTTTAATAAACGTGTTATTTGTTATAAAAACCCTTGCCTAACTCATATATATTTATTGTTGCCTGAATACGTAACAACACCAACTCCTCACAGTTAGCGGTGGGAATTGAACCCCCATCTTCTGTTCACTACTGCTATAAAGTGTTAGCTAACCACAACACTATCATGCTGCCTATTTTGCAGTATTTATGACTAGATACTGTATATATTCCATTAGAATAATGACAGATAGCTGTTGGGTGATTATTCAATGAAATACAGTAAAATTATAGCAAGATTGATAGAATGCATGTTAGAAAGTGAACGCTTCTGACTGACATAGTTCTCAGGAACGGAACTTTTGTGTAATCTAGAGACGATTTACATGGAGTATATTTAAATAATTAACCTATACATTCTAATTTGTACACAAATTTAAATTAAGAAATACACTGTATCAAATTTAAATGTTAATTCTGTTTCTAATTCATATAATTTACGGTGGTCTTTTTCCTAAATTCAATTCTCCATTACACATATGTAGCATTAGTTATATTCCAGCAGAATCAAAAACATATTCTTGAAAAGCTTTCAATCTTCATGGCTCATTTTCTTCACGCACAAGATAATAGCTGAGGCTGAAATGGAAAGTGAAGCCTAATATATATAACAAAACTTTCAAGAAAAATCATATAATCTTAGGTAAGCAGATGGGTTCCCTTTCAGCCAACTGAAAATCACACATTAAAAAGCAGCAAATGTTGGACAACTACTAACAGATACTTTGGCAATGCCAGGTTTCGCACAGATTAAATCAAATTTAAGACTCTAATCAATGATGACAGAAGCATGCTTTGAGGTGTGATGTCAGAGTTCCAATAACCATCAAATAAATCACAAGTATGTAATCTAGCCCAAGGGAATGTTGCATCTACGGAAGTGTTTTTTTCTAAAAAGGGATAGAAAACCAAAAGTGTCTTGCTGTAAGTGTAGAAAGCAGCAAAGAGATTATCAAATCACTTAAAGAAGTGTGGTACCTTATCAAAAGCCTTCTGAAGACACCAGATCCACTTGTATTATTCTATCTGTTCGGATTGGGACAATATTTTTTAAACTCTTGACAGATTCTGCCCAAAAGTATAATCATTTTCTAAGTGTCTTTGCATCACTTCCTAGAAAAATTTCTCTGTGACTAATATCTCTCACACACAGAGTAGATTATACTTGCTACCTCAGTGTCTGTGAAAACAATTCTACAAGCTTGGGATCTTGGAAGGTGACAACCATCATATCCATAAATTCTTCAGCTCACTTTTTTCAAAACCCACCTGCAATTTATCAGTGCAATCCAGATGCACATACAAGGCCATGAAGTACTTTGGCCCATCCTTGGAAAATGTAAATCATTGAAGTATATGCTTTGATAGATTTAGTATTCAGAAATGTGACAATATAACTTAGTAGCATTTATTAATAATGAAGGATTTGCTGAATTATAAAATGCTGAATATATAGAATGTTTGAAAGAATAGCTGATTATGAAAGAGGCAAATTATTGAATTAAGCAAGTAATTTCAGTGTAATAATTAAATTAAACTTCATATTGAATTTCATAATAATATAAAGAAACAAATCACCAATCAATGTTAAATTATAAATTTCAGTAATTTATTTAGGGGTGATTAATTACCAGGTTGGATAGTGAGTCTTACTTCAGTGGTTGGTAAGTTGATGGAGAAGATACTGACAGGCAAGATTTATGAACATTTAGAGAGGTATAATATGATTAGGAATAGTCAGCATGGCTTTGTCAAGGGCAGGTTGTGCCTTATGAGCCTGATTGAATTTTTTGAGGATGTGACTAAACACATTGATGAAGGAAGAGCAGTAGATGTAGTGTATATGGATTTCAGCAAGGCATTTGATAAGGTACCTCATGCAAGGCTTATTGAGAAAGTAAGGAGGCATGGGATCCAAGGGGACATTGTTTTGTGGATCCAGAACTGGCTTGCCCGCAGAAGGAAAAAAGTGGTTGTAGATGGATCATATTCTGCATGGAGGTCAGTGGCCAGTGGTGTGCATCAAGGATCTGTTCTGGGACCCTTACTCTTTGTGATTTTTATAAATGACCTGGATGAGGAAGTGGAGTGATGGATTAGTAAGTTTGCTGATGACACAAAGGTTGGAGGTGTTGTGGATAGTGTAGAGGGCTGTCAGAGGTTACAGCGGGACATTGATAGGATGCAAAACTGGACTGAGAAGTGGCAGATGGAGTTCAACCCAGATAAGTGTGAGCTGGTTCATTTTGGCAGGTCAAATATGATGGCAGAATATAGTATTAATGGTACTCCATTAATGGTATGGAGGATCAGAGGGATCTTAGGGATCCATAGGACGCTCAAAGCAGCTGCGCAGGTTGACTCTGTGGTTAAAGCAGCATACGGTGTATTAGACTTCATCAATCATGGAATTGAATCTAGGAGCCGAGTGGTAATGTTGCAGCTATATAGGACCCTGGTCAGATCCCACTTGGAGTACTGTGCTCAGCTCTGGTTGCCTCATTATAGGAAGGATGTGGAAACCATAGAAAGGGTGCAGTGGAGATTTACAAGGATATTGCCAAGATTGGGGAGCATGACTTACGAAAACCGGTTGAGTGATCTTGGCCTTTTCTCCTTGGAGCAACGGAGGATGAGAGGTGACCTGATAGAGGTGTGTAAGATGATGAGAGGCATAGTCAGAGGCTTTTTCCCAGAGCTGAAATGGCTGCCACAGGAGGGCACAGGTTTAAGGTGCTTGGGAGTAGGTACAGAGAAGATGTCAGGGGTAAGTTCTTTTTTTTTTACTCAGAGAGTGGTGAGTCCGTGGAATGGGCTGCTGGCAATGGTGGTGGAGTTAGATACAATAGGGTCTTTTTAAGAGATTTTTGGATAGGTACATTGAGCTTAGAAAAATAGAAGGCTATGGGTAACCCTAGTAATTTCTAAGATAGGTATATGTTCGGCACAACTTTGTGGGCCGAAGGGCCTGTATTGTGCTGCAGGTTTTCTATGTTTCTATATGTGCACGAGAAAGAGTAGTCAAAAGGTGTTGGTCTGGTTTTGAAATGTAATTCATATACTCTTAAATATGAAAACTTCTTTTGACAAATTTTGACAAAAGAATCTGATGAATCCTGGTTAATTACTTGTAAAGGTGCAAATGTAAAATTTATGTAGTATTTCATCACCATGAATTCTGTTTCTTATCTATTGCATATGCAAGGATGTTTATGGTACGCATTTGACCAGATATTTTCCTAATATCCATGTGAAGATGAGATGATCATTACCAATGTTCAGTGGGCTGCAGACAACTGTTCCAAACATTCTTTTAAGTATACCCTTTTGAATTACTCCCCCTGCAATCTGCAGCACTTAACTTCCCTCTAACAATGTACGCTTAATGATCTTCAGGAGTCACGATCAGCTGGAGGGCTCAATGGGCCATGCAGCTACAACACCTTTTAGAGGACAAAGGTTCATTGCCATGGGAGGAAGTGAGGCCTATAAGCCAGGCTGAAATGTAGAGGGACGAGGGCCCCTCTACAAAGCATCTTGTTGGCAAATGTGCAGTCGCTGCAGAACAAAACTGAAGACCTGAGGGCAAGACTGCTCTATCAGAGAAATTCTGTTGTATTCTATGCCTGACCAAGATGTGGCTTTCTCCAGGCACGCCAGATATTGCAATCAGATCCCAAGGCTTCTCAATTTACAGAATGGACCTGTCATGGTCCAGTCCGTAAAGTCCGTGTTCCGGTTCACAGTCTGGTCCACGGGCTCCAGATTCTGGGTCTTTCTGCTGTCCCTTGTTTCATTTGGGCTTAATCATAGGCACCTGATTCTTGTCTTGCGGCCAGAAATATAAGTGGCCCTAGGTTTGAGTGTAGGGGCTGCCAATAGCACTAACATCAAGTATATGTAAGGTAATGGAAAGGATGATAACTGAAAGGTTATCATATGATCTTGAGAAGAGAGGAATGCTGGCAAGTTATCAGAGTGGTTTTAGGAAGGGAAGGAATTCCATGGACTCAGTGATAAGGTTAGAGACTGAAATAAGAAAGGCCCAGGCAAATAAAGAATCAGTAGTTGCAGTGTTTTTTGACATTGAAAAAGCCTATGATATGATGTGGAAGGAAGGGTTATTAATTAAACTGCACAAGATGGGGGTTAGGGGGAGAGTTTTAAATTGGATTAAAGATTTTTTGTTTGGTAGAAAAATTCAAGTTTGGATTGGATCAGAATTATCAAAACAGTACATAGTGGGAAACGGCACACCTCAGGGTAGTGTGATTAGCCCGTTACTTTTCATCATTATGATCAATGATGTCTTCACAAAGGTACCAGTGGATATAGGTAGGTCACTGTTTGCGGATGATGGGGCCTTGTGGAAAAGAGGCAGGAACACGGAGCATATAATCAGGAAACTACAAGGAGCAATTGATGAAGTGGTAGAGTGGGGTTATGATTGGGGATGTAGATTTTCAGTAGAAAAAACAAACTGTATTTTTCACTAGGAAAAGAATTGAGGTAGGGAAGAAGTTAAGGATGTATGGGATTGAATTAGAAAGGGTTGGATCATTTAAATTTCTGGGAGTTATATTTGATTCACGATTAACATGGGCAGACCATATCAGGAAAGTTGAGGAGAAATGTAAAAAAGTAATAAACGTGATGAGATGTTTGACTGGTAGGGAATGGGGAGCAAGTTGTTCAGCATTGAAGAGAATGTATGTGGCTTTAGTAAGATCTGTGTTGGATTATGGAAGTGTAGCATATGGATCAGCAGCTAGGTCTCTTATAAGGAAACTGGATGTGATTCAGGCTCAGGTTTTGAGAGTGTGCAGTGGGGCTTTTAAAACATCACCAGTATCAGCCCTGCAGGTAGAAATGGGAGTAATGCCTTTGGAATTAAGAAGGATGCAATTGATGGCAAACTACTGGGTTAATTTGCAGGGACACAATGATTCTCACCCTGCTAAAGGAGTGTTGCAGGAGTCCTGGGAAAATGGGAGGTTTTGGAGGGAAAACTTTAGTCGGGTAGGGAATGATATTGCTAGATCATGTGGAGTGTTTGATCTAAGGATAAGTCCTTCAGTAGTTTATCCAGTTGTAGCTCCATGGAAGCTTGTATGGCCTGACGTAGACTGGCATTTGTTAGAGGTAAAAAGGAAAGGAAAGTATTAAACTGATTTGGTAAGTGCATTTAACTGTCAAGTGATGGAAAAGTATAGTGATTATACTCAGGTCTATACAGATGGTGCTAAGGAACCTGAGACAGGAGTGACAGGGTTTGGGGTGGCTATACCAACAAAAGCAATTGCAATCAGCAGAAGAACATCTGATAAGTTAGCGGTGTATACAGTGGAGATGATGGCAGTGTTGGTTGCGTTGCGTTGGGTGGAGAAAGCTAGACAAGTCAAAGCGTTCATATGCTCAGATTCATCTTCAGTACTAGCAAGTTTAAGGTCTTCTCACTCAAACAGCCGGCAAGATGTACTTCATGAAGTCCTTCAGTCAGTCACAAGAGTTGCAAATCAGGGAGGTCAGGATAAATTTCTATGGGTTCCAGCTCATGTAGGGGTGAAGGGGAATGACAGGGTGGATGAGTTGGCAAAGAGGGCATTAAAGAAAGAAAATATAGAAATGCACATTAGTATCAGTAAAGCAGAGGTTAAGTGTGTAATCTGGGAAAAAAATCAACCAAATGTGGCAAGAAAGATGGGACAGGGAGGGGAAAGGGAGGCATTTATATCAAATACAAAAAATAGTGTTGCAGGTACTAGGGTAGGTAGTAGATACAGAAGAGAGGAAATTGTGTGGACTAGGTTAAGGCTGGGGCACTGTGCACTAAACCAAACATTGAAATTGATAGGGAAACACCAGACAGGACTATGTGAGGAATGTCAAGGAAGAGGAGTCAGTCGAACATGTAGTTTTGAGTTGCAGGAAATATGGGATACAGAGAGAGATGATGAGAATTAATCTAAGGGAATTGGGGGTGCAGGAATCCACATTAAAAGGGTTGCTGGGCATGGGTGAGAGACAGGTTAGGGTATTTTTAGCTTTCTTAAGGGGTACAGGGGTTTTTTATAGGATATGATGGATATACAGGAATAGGGTACTAGGATGGCCAAAGATGGGAGGATAAAGTGTAGGTTAGGGTATGTGTGTGTGTGCAATTGGGTGAAGGGATTTAGAATGTGAGTCTATCGCACACTCCAGAGCAGAAGGTGGCGGTAATGCACCATTAAGCTGGGTGCCAACCACCGTAAAACAAGACAGAGAGAGAGAGTGTAGGGGCTGGTTTATCTTGTTGGATTCTTATCCTTGCCTCTGTGGGGTTTGTCTTGTCAGTATCCTGTCCTTGCCACTGTGGGGTAAGTCAGGCTGTCTTTGTTGTTATCCTGTGGCTGGATCGTCCCTTCCATATCCCCGACTGTTACCTTGGCAGTAACTCCTGTCAGAACTCCTGGGCAGGACTGGCACCTGAGCAAGTGCAGTTGTGCCTGATTTGGGTCCCTGTTCATTGTGGACTCTTAGTGGCTTTGCTACCCGGGGCTACGTTGTGGATTCAGTCATTTTTGTGACCAGCTGAGTTGACTGCTGTTTGCGCCACTCTGTGCCAAAGGTACGAATTCTGCTGTTTCCATGGCTAGCTAACTTTTTCTGGTCTGGTTGCTACTTCTCCGAGCTGAGATTCGAATGGACTACGGGTGTTTTGTCGTCTCATATCCAGCGCTGTAGGCAGGCCGCTTGCCGCTACTCGAGTGGACTGTGGTTGTTTTGTCGTCTCGTATCCAGCGCAGTAGGCAGGCCGTTTGCCGCTACTCGAGTGGACTGTCGTTGTTTGTCGTTCCGTGTCCAAGGCTCCAGTACGTATCCAGGTTCCTAGAGTCCTAGTCCAAGTCGTAGCCTAGACCCTGAGTCCTGGTCTCATCCAGGGCCAGTGTCCGTGTCCAGCTACGCCTCTCCCTACTTCTGCTTTGCTCTCCCTCAATCTAGACCAAGTTTGAGCTTCATGTCCTCGTCCTGCCCCCATGTCCAGTCCCCGCCTGGATCCGGAGTCTGAGTCTGAGTCGAGACCCAGGTTCCGGGTGTCTGTCCAGTCTCTGGCTTGGAGTCCTTGTCCAGGTTCCTAGTTACCAGTTCCTAGTTCCTCTTCCAGGTCCCGCTTTCCCAGTCTAGTCCTAGATCCCTGTACCCTAGTCTCGTCCAGGGCCTGTGTCTTGTCCAGCATTGTTTCTTCTTCCCTTGCTTTCTGACGCACCTGGTCCTTTCCCTAGTACTTCAGTGTCTGTGCCTTGCATTTGGGTCCGTTCACAACACCCACCTTATGACAGGACCAAATTGCTGATTTAGAAATAGCCAAAAAGAGGTTTGTGTTTCATGATAAATGCTCAACGGTGTTCAAATATGGTGGTTTTGGTGAATTCATGCTCCCCCAACTTGACCTAACAGTCAAATGCCATCCATTCTATTTACCTAGGGAGTTCTCATCCATGACCCTGACCATATCGACTATAATCAAGTGCTCCCAATACAGCATGATCCAGTCTCCAAACAAGAAACAGTCCATCCTAACACATTTCAAATCATAGTCAGAGGTTTCAGCCAGGCTTGTTTGAAGAAAACCCTGCCCAATTACCATCAGTATATGATCTGTAGCAGCAGCGGTCCCAACATGCCGGACCACTGCCTACTGTTCCATGTCCAGACTGCCTGTTGAGAAATCTGATCATTTGGCTATCTTTCTCCTACCTGCATGCAGGCAGAGTCTAAAAAGCAAATCTCCAGAGATTAGAACAACACAGAGGTGGTCACGAGAGGCAGAGGAGGGACTAAGGGATTGTTTCAAATTAGTGGACTGGGCTGTGTTCAAGGACATATCTAGGGATCTGAATGAATACACATGGTTGTAATGGACTTTATTAAAACAGTTGTAGATTAGTGTGTCCCCACAAAATCATTCAGTCTTCCCCAATCAGAAGCACGGGATGAACCATGAGATCCAAAATCAGCTGAGAGCCAGATCAGAGGCTCTCAAGTCTGGTAACCAAGAAAGTTACAAGAGGTCCAGGTACGATCTCCAAAAAGCCATCTCATGGGTGAAGTGGAAATTCCAGACCAAACTTGAATCAACGTAGGATGCTCAACAGTTGTGGCAGGGCTTGAATGCTCTCTTCTCTTACAAAGTAAAATCAGGTGACATAGGTGTTAACAGGGCTTCACTTCTAGATGAGCTCAATGCCTTCTATGCTCGCTTTGACCATCAAAACATGAAGGAACCATCATGAACTCCCACATCCCTCAATAAATCTATGATTTCAGTCTTTGAAGCCAACATCCAAGCTGCCTTCAGAAGGGTAAACCCACGAAGAGCATCTGGCTGAGCCAGGGGACCTGGCCACGTACCAAAGACCTGTGCTGATCAACTGGCTGTTGTCTTCACTGAGATCTTTAACCTATCGCTTCAGCAGTGTGTGGTGACCTGTCTCATTGACCATCGCCTAGAAGCATTTACAGCTACGGTCATGAAGTGTTTTGACTGGCTGGTGATGAAACATATCAACTCTTGCCTGAGAAGCAACCCCAGATCCACTCCAATTTGCCTACTGGAGCAACAGGTCTACAGCAGATGCCATCTTCAGTCAACCCTGGACAAAGATGCATACATTAGAATGCCCTTTATTGACTATAGCTCAGCATTCATGGTCATCATCCACTCAAAACTAATCAATAAGCTCCAAGACATTGGCCTCAATCCCTCGCTGAACAATTAGATCCTTGAATCCTCACTTGCAGACCCCAGTCAGTTTGGATTGGCAACAACATCTCCTCCACAATTTCCATCAGCACAGGTGTACCACAAGGCCATGGGCTTAACCCCCTGCTCTACTTGGTTTACACTTATGACTGTGTGGCTAAGCACATCTCTAATGCCATATTCAAGTTTTCTGATGACACCACTGTTGTAGGCCGAATCAAAGATGGTGATGTATCAGCATATAGGAGGAGGATTGAAAATCTGACTGAGTGGTGTCATTTAAGCAACCTTTCACTCAATGTCAGCAAGGCCAAAGAACTGATTATAGTCTTCAGGGGAAGGAAACTAGAGGTCCATGAACCAATCCTCAGGATCAGAGGTGGAGGGGGTTAGGAACTTTAAATTCCTTCACGCTGCTACCATCAGGAAGAAGGTACAGCACCCTCAAGACTCGCTCCACCAGGTTCAGGAACAGTTACTACCCTTCAACCATTAGGTTCTTCATCTAATGATAACTTCACTAACACCATTATTGAAATGTTCCCACAAACGATGGACTCACCTTCAAGGACTCTTCATCTCGTGTTCTCAATAGTTATTGCTTATTTACAGCATATATTATTATTGTTTCTTCATTTTTCATTTGCACTGTTTGCTGTCTTCTGCACTTTGGTTGAGCACCCTGTTTGGGTGGTCTTTCATTGATTCTGTTATAGTTAATATTCTCTAGATTTTTTTGTGTATGCCCACAAGAAAATGAATCTCGTGGTTGTATATGGTGATATATATGTACCTTGATAATAGAATTTACTTTAGATCATTGATAATAGGATGTCCCACACAAGAGATGAGCATACAAAATTAAAGTACATAGGATTGTACAATAATATTCTGTCATAAATTGACAAGAAACATTCAGAAAAATGTGCCTTTGTCTGGTTAGCAATTTATGAGCTACAATCATTGCTTGAGCCTCACTATTCACAAAATACATCAATGATTTGGATGAGGGACCAAAATGTAATATTTGAAAGTTTGGTGACAACAGTAAACTGAATGGATTTGAGAGCTGTGAGGAAGCTTGCTAATTAGACAAGTTGAGTGAGTGGGCAAATACATGCCAGATGCACTGTAATGTGGATAAATGTGAAGCTTCCTGTCTTGCTAGGATAAACACAAAGGCAGACTATTATTTAAAAAGTGACATATTGGGAAATGATGATTAACAAAAGAACCTAGGTATTCTTGTATGCCTGTCACTGTAAGCAAATATGTAGGCACCGCAAGCACCTTTGAATGGATGCTGGATTTTGTTGAGAGAGGTTTTTGAACACAGCAACATGAATATCTGGTTACTACTGCAACAGATACCTGGAATATTTTATGAAGTTTTGGGTTCCTTACACAATTCCTGGAATGGCAGGACTGTCAAATTAAGAGCTGTTAGGTTGACTTGGCTGATGTCCAATAAAGCTGACAGGAATCCGACCAGATCTTATTGAAACATACAAAATTCTGATGGTACTCAAAAGGTTGAGTGTAGGTAGCATGTTTCCTGTGGGTGATGAATCTACAGACAGGTGTCACTGTATCAAGAAATACAGCCAAACATTTGGGACCGAGATGGAGAAGTTTCTTCACAGAATGATTAACTTGTGTAATCCTCTACAACACACTTAACGTGCTTAAGGTGATAGACAGATTTCAGTGCACAGGAGGCTTTAAGGGGAATTGTAAAACCACAGGAATAAGGGATTGTCACAGCTATAATCATCTGGAATAGTGAAGTATGCTCAAAAGGCTGAATGGTCTAATTCTGCTTTAATTTTCTTAAGTTTCTATCATTCTTGGGGCTAGGTAGGCAATTTGTAACATGATTTAAGTGTATAACGCTGATTCAATGCCAGTGCTGCATAATCTTCACTGCTCTAGTTAACACCCTCTTGAAAACACAGATGGAGGATTAACAGTGAGGTTGCACATTTTAAAATGGATCTTCAGATACTTGAAGGTTATTGCTGGTTGATTTCTACTAGCTGTTGCTTTGGTTAAATTACGGGTTAGTGCTTTCTTTAGCTCTATGAACTCACCAAGGAGGGGAGTACTTGGCCCTGAGGGGCATTAGGGATTCTGCAGAAGCTAGCTGCTCTCAGAAATGGGTCCATTAGGAATCAGTCATCCTGGAGAGCAATATGGAAGCATTAGAATTGGTTTATTATTGTCAAATTTCCTGAGACACAGTGGGAAAACTTGTTTTGGATACCATACATTCCAATCAAGTCATTAAGGTAGAACAAGTTAAAACAATAAACTTTATTTCTTTATTTAGAAGTACAGGACTATAACTGACTCATTTGGACCAAGGAGCACATGCTATCCAATTTACTAACCCGTGTGTCTTTGGGATGTGGGTGGAAACCGGAGCACCCAGAGGAAATCCAGACAGTCACCGGGAAAACATACAAGCACCTTACAGATGGTAACAGGAATTGAACTGGTGTTGTAATAGTGCTACTCTAAAAACTGAGATTTATTCTCTTTGCAAATAGATGTTTGTATCTTCTACTTTGCAGGAAGATGTGTAAATTCCAATGCATGAGGAAAAGGGATGGGAATAGGGGGAGGATGGAGGAGGACCACAAAAAGGTGGCGGGGGGGCGGTGGCACAAGGAACTCAAATAAACCCGCAGACATGTTGAAAACAATAGAAACTAATCACTCATTCAGCCATCTATCAAAGCTCCATATTCAAAAGCAGTTTAAAACATCCCATTACAATTAGATATTAATCATGAAAACAAAGTAATCAAAATCAACTTGTAAGAATAAGTTTTTAAAAAAAATAACAATTTAATCTCTCACACTGTTCTGCCATTGAAATCAAAGCAGGAGAACTGTCTGCCCCAGTGTAACCAGGCATATATATTTAAATGGATTCTTCTGTGATTTTGAGGTCTGTTACTGAGCTCCAAGAGTTATTCAGCATTGAAGTGCAGTCAGAATATCACTTGGGATCAACAGCCATCAAATTCAGTTATATAAATTGAAGTCTCAAACTTGCTGGAAGTTCCATGAGGAATTTACATCTCCCTGCAATATCTGGTCGTTTGGTTCCCCATTCTAATGAAAGAAACAATAATTCTGCTCATCTTCCAGAATTTTTTCTCATTTAATAAGCAAAATCCAGCATTCCCTGTTTATACTGAAGTGATACTGGGAATGAGAAATAGCTCAGTTAAACAGTTGGATGAAATTACTGTGAAGAATGAAGAACATTTGAACTTAACAGCAGGAGCTGTTAAAATACTTAACCAAAAAAACATGGTGAGCAAAATAATTCCAAAGTTCTAACTAGTAGTAGCATCAGCTCAGTTAATGCGCTCTCCAACTCTCTCCCTCCAAGTTTATAGCTATTCAGCATCAGGTTTTCAGGTACATTCACACCATTTAAACTTTCTAATTGAAATTTGCACAGATACTCCAAGCAAATATGAAAACAAAGAACTGTTGCTCATAATATTCATTTCATGTTTATCAAATGAAGATTCCTGTACAGCAATATCAATAAATCATCTTGAAAAATGTCTCCAAAAATTTGGATCCAATTAAAGAGAAACAATTACAATGGGTGAATGTTAAACAATTTTCATTTTCATAAGATGCTATCATCCAAATAGTATGATGACTCCAAGGGATAATTTTCCAAAACTACACAATGTACAAAAAAAACTACTTTAGCACCAGAAGGCATAATGTGTGTATGTGTGTGGGAAAACAAAACAATGTGTGACAAGTTCCACCATACAATTAGGGATACAGCCTTGTGCTGCAGTTTCCATAGTGACCGATGAATCTAATCAGAGATGCAGAAAAAAAACCCAAAGATAGTAAATGCAGCTGAAAAACTTTCACTGTTTTTCCTTAATCAGTAATTGCTAACAGCCTGTGACAGTGCCATTCCACTGGGTGTGGGGCTAAAATAACTAGGCAGGCCCTTTTGTGTTTCCGGGGTTTCCTTTAGACTTTAGTGACAACCCACTCATAAAAACTCTCATTTGTAGGAAAATAAAATGGTGACTTGTCAATTTAATCCTGAGAATGCATTTTCAGAAGTAGAGGGAAAGATGATGTGAATACTTGATGGGGAAACATCGCCTGTCCATCCAGACTTGACGGTCAGCAAGGAAAGAATGGATTCCCAAGGCACTGAATGGATAGCCAACGCTGTGAGGACAGGACTGGAGAAATATAGACACGAAGAGGATCCGTAGCAGAAGAGGTCACCACTGATAGGCAAAGTGGAGGTGCTAGAGGGAGGGAAGCGGCTGAGAGAAACAAGGGGCAAGTGAGGGAGAACGTTGAGGAAGGCAGGCAATGAAAGGCAAGTAGAGAGGGGCAGGTGAGGAAAGGGTTGCAAAGGAACTGGGAAATGCAAGAGGTGGTGGAGAGGCAAGAGATGAGGAAATCGCTCAAAGGAGGAGAGAAAGAGAAGATGAGCAAAGGGTATAGAGGAGTAGGCAGCAAGATGAGACCATAAGGCATAGGAGCTGAATTGGGCCATCTGGCCCATCGAGTTTGCTCTGCCATTCAATCACAGCTGATCCTTTTTTGCTCCTCCTCAGTCCCCCTCCCCAACCTTTCTCCCCATAACTTTTGATGCCGTGGCCAATCAAGAACCTATCAATCTCTGCCTTAAATACACCCAATGACCTAGCCTCTACATTTGCCTGTTACAACAAATTCCACAAATTCACCACCCTCAGGCAAAAGAAATTTCTCTGCATCTGTTTTAAATGGATGCCTCTCAATCCTGAGGGTGTTTCTCTTGTCCTAGACTCCCCTACCATGGGATACATCCTTTCCACATTTGCTCTGTCTCAGCCTTTCAACATTCGAAATGTTTCAATGAGATCCCCCTCTAATCCTTCTAAATTCCAGCGAGTACAGGACAAGAGCAATCAAATGTTCCACATATGATAACCCTTTCATTCCTGAAATCATCATTGTGAACCTCCTCTGAACCCTCTTCAATGCCAGCACATCTTTTCTTAGATGAGGAGCCCAAAACTGTTCACAATACTCAAGGTGAGTCCTCACCAGCACCTCATAAAGCCTCAGCATCACATCCCTGCTTTTATATTCCAGAACTGTTGAAATGTATGCTAACATTGCATTTGCCTTTCTCTCCACCAACTCAACTTGCATGTTAACCACCTTGTTTTGCGCAAGGACCCCCACATCCCTTTGCATCTCAGATTTTTGGATTTTCTCCCCATTTAGAAAATAGTCTGCACATTTATTTCTACTACCAAAGTGCATGACCATGCATTTTCCAAAGTTGTATTTAATTTGCCAATTTCTTACCCATTCTCCTAATCTGTGTAAATCCTTCTGCAGCCTTCCTGGTTCCTCAACACTACCTGCCCCTCCACCAACCTTTGTATCATCTGCATACTTGGCAACAAAGCCATCTATTCCATCATCTAAGTCAATGATATACAGCATAAAAAGAAGACGTCCCAACACCGACCCCTGTGGAACACCACTAGTCACTGGCAGCCAACCAGAAAAAGATCCTTTTATTCTCACTCACTGCCTCCTACCAATCAGCCAATGCCCTAACCATGCTAGTAACTTTCCTGTAATACCATGGGCTCTTAACTTGGTAAGCAGCCTCATGTGTGGCACCTTGTCAAAGGCCTTCTGAAAATCCAAATATAAAACGTCCATTACATCCCCTTTATCTATCCTAGTTGTAATCTCCTCAAATAATTCCAACAGGTTAATCAGGCAGGACTTTCCTTTAAAGAACCCATGCTGACTTTGTCCTATTTTTGTTCTGTGTCACCAAGTACTCCATAACCTCATCTTTAACAATTGAGTCCAGCATCTTCCCAACCACTGAGGTCAGGCTAACTGGTAAATAATTTCCTTTCTGCTGCCTCCCTCCTTTCTTAAAGAGTGGAGTGGCATTTGCAATTTCCAGTCCTCCAGAACCATGCCAGAGTCCAAAGATTCTTGAAAGATCAATACTAATGCCCCCACCATCTCTTTCAGAACCCGAATGTGCAGTTTCATCAGGTCTGGGTGACTTACGTACCTTTAAGTCTTTAAGCTTTTTGAGCACCCTCTCCCTTGTAATAGTAACTGCATTCACTTCTCTTCCCTCACACCAGTCAACACCTGGCACTCTGCTAGTGTCTTTCACAGTGAAAACTAATACAAAATATACATTTAGTTCATCTGCCATCTCCTTGCCCCCATTATTTCTTCTCCAGCCTCATTTTCTAGTGGTCCTATATCCACTCTCATATCTCTTTTTATATGCATACTTGAAAAAGCTTTTACTATCCACCTTGATATTGTTTGCTAGCTAGCTTTCATATTTCATCTTTTCCCTCCAAATGATTATTTTGGTTGCTTTCTGGAGGTTTTTAAAACTTTCCCAATCCTCTATCTTCCCACCAATTTTTGCTTTGTTGAATGCCCTCTCTTTTGCTTTTACATTAGTTTTGACAAACCATGACTTCCCAGAAACTCAAGCCATTGTTGCTCTGTTGTCATCCCTGCCAGCATCTCCTTCCAGTTTACTTGGGCCAACTCCTCTCACACACCATTGTAATTTCCTTTAATCCACGGAAACACTGTTATATCAGACTTTACTTTCTCCCTATCAAGTTTCATGTTGAACTCAGTCATATTGTGATCACTGACTCCTAAGGGTTCCTTTACCTTAAGTTCCCTAATTGCTTCTGGTTCATTTCATAACTCCCAATCTAGTACAGCTGGTCCCCTAGTAGGCTTAACAAAAAGATGCTCTAAAAAGCCATCTCAGGAGTATTCAACAAACTCACTCTCTTGAGATCCATCACCAATCTGATTTTCCCAATGTACCTGCATGTTTAAATCTCCCATAACATTGCCCTTTTGACACATCTTTTCTATTTCCCATTGCAATCTGCAGTCCACATCCCAGCTACTGCTTGGAGGCCTGTGTAGAACTACCATCAGGATCTTTTTACCCTTGCAGTTTCTTAACTCAACCCACGAGGATTCAACATCTTTCAAAAGATCTGATGCCTTTCTTTACCAACAGAGCCACACCAATCCCTCTGCCTACCTTCCTATCACTTTGATACAACATGTAACCTTGGACATTCAGCTCCCAACTACAATTATCCTTCAGCCACTACTCAGTAATGGCCACAACATCATACCCAACAATCTGTAAAAGCACAATAAGATCATCCAGCTTATTACTTATACTCATGCACTAAGATAGGACACTGTGTACTGTATTTGCTGCTCTTTTTGATTCTGCATCCCTAATATACTGATACTCACCCTGCTGGCTGCAATTTTGTCCTATCATCTGCCTACCCTTTCTGACAGTCTGACTGAATGCTATCTTTGCTTTTTTTTACCATCCATCCTATCCTCAGTCCCTTCACTCTGGTTCCCATGAGAAAGGCAAGGGGAGGGGAAGCAGGTGAGGGAACTTAGAGAAAAGGAACTAAGGGAAAAGTACCATGCTAGAGCAAGATGGGGAGTGAGACGAGGGAGGAGAAGCAGGCAAGAGCAGGTGCAGAAAAGGAAATGTAGTAACCGAGGGAGGTGAGGCAGACATGTGAGGGAAAGTGAGTGGCAGAAGCTGAAAGAGTAAGAGAAGCAAAGTAGCTGAGAGGGAGGCAGGCAAGATTAAGTGAGGAGGTGGTGAAATGAGGAGCAGTAAGGGCGGGGAGTGGTAGAGCTCAAGCAAGGCAGGGAAATATGTGAATGAAAAAGTGATCTGGCAAGGAAAGCAAGTTAATCCAATGAGGAGATTGTATGGAGGGAGCTGGTGAAGGAAGAAGATGAAGGAGGTGAGAAAAGTGAGGAGGTAAGATGATGGAATGAGGAAAGGGGTGAAGGGTTGAGGGGAGCCAAAGAGGCAGGTACTTGTAGGTACATGCCTAACTACAACCATGAAGTAGAAATGCAACAAAAATTATTTGAGATAGAGTTAAAACTAAATCAATGTAGCTCATGCCTAAAGAATATTTTAGTATCAGGTTAATTACCACTGTCCTACATGACTTGTAATTTGTTGTTTTGTGACAGTAGTATAGTGCATGACAAAAATCACTACAAGTTACTAAATAAACAGTGCAAAAAAAATGAGGTAGCAAATCATAAACATAAACACAAGAAAGTCTGCAGATGCTGGAAATCCAAAGCAATGCATACAAAATACTGGAGTAACTCAGCAGGTTAGGCAGCACCTTTGGAAATGACTGAACAGTTGACGTCTCGCTCCGAAATGTAAACTGTTTGTTCATTTCTACAGACGCTGCCTGACCTGCTGAATTCCTCCAGCATTTTGTGTGTGTTATAATGAGACAGTGTTCATGGACAGCTCAGAAATCTGAATAGACCATGGCAGAAGGGAAGCAATTGCTTCTGACTGTGGATCTTCAGGCTTCTCCCTCATGGTCTTAATGACAAGTGGACATCACCCGGATGGTGAAAGTCCTTAACGGTGAATATAATGACACCATAAGAGAAAGAAAATTAAACCACAGATTAGTAATGTATAACTTTATATATCAATATGGCAAACCAAAACTCATTATATAGTACATCTCGTCTGTAGAAGGAATTAGCTAGTTGGTAACATGTATCCAAAATTCAGAAAGATGAGGAAAATAAGTACCAGTGGCTTCAAATGAACTCAAATTGGTAATGTTTAACACTGATGATACAAGACTAAGAGCCCAAGGAGTAGCTTTCCCAAACTGTCTGTGGAGCATCCGACCTGGCATTGCAGCCATCACAGAACAGCAACTGGAGACTTCAAAAAATGCAACATTACCAGATGTATTCAGAACAGCATCACAGGATAAGTGGTCAGCTTTGTGCTGGGTGACAAGCAAATTAAGTAGCGATAGTCACATTTTCCAAAATATGAGCAATGTTCATTAGCAGGTTCATTAGCAGCACTAAGCAACCTCGTACAAGAGAGAAAACAGTATGGAAAAAGTCATACTGCAAAATGAGTCAGTCGCAGTAGGGAAATTAGGCAAAAGTCCAAATTAATAAAACTGCTCATTAAGTAAACAAAAAGAACCTATAAAAATAAATGATCCAACAACAGTATACTTGAATTGACAATAAATTGTCCAAAACTATAGAAGAACAGCAGATTTAGATCTTCTTTCTTTCTTTCTTTCTCTCTCTCTCTCTCAATCTTTTTATTGAATTTTTGTAGACAAATACATAGTGGTCATAATAGTACAAAGGGAGTGGGATTACATTGTTGGCACTTAATACATGTGAGTAGAAACTATAGGTAACACCAATATAATTGACCTCCCAAACTCTTAATGTAGACAAGATACAAGGAAATAAAAAGATGGGGAAAAAACCCCAAATTGAAAAATCAAAAACAAAATAAACTAAACCAAACAGAAATAAAACTAAACAAAGCTGGGCTATTCTATTATATTGGATAAAATCATTAATGGCGTCAACTCCACTCCTCTACTCGAATTAATAAATAATATAAAGGAATCGGAAAAGGTCAAATTACATTCTATGAAAGTATTGGATAAATGGCCTCCAAGTTTCTTCAAATTTAACTGCGGGATCAAAGGTACCACTTCTAATTTTTTCTAAGTTTAAACAGGATATGGTTTGGGAAAACCATTGAGATGTAGTTGGAGGATTCATCTCTTTCCAATTCAATAAAATAGATCTTCTAGCTATTAAAGTAGCAAATATAATCATTCACCGAGCTGAAGAGGGCAGATCAATCATTGGTAAACCAAAAATTGCAGTGACAAGGTGAGGTTGTAAATCAATACGCAAAACTGTAGAGAATGTATTAAAAATATCTTTCCAATATTTTTCCAAAAGAGAGCAAGACCAAAACATATGGGTCAAAAAGGCTACCTCAGAATGACATCTATCGCAGATCGATCTAATCTTCCAACAATTGCCAATTTATTACACCAACCATAGTCAGGTGATAATATCAACACTGCACCTTTCCATAGATGATTTCTGACATGGTTGTGTATTTCTATACTTTTTAACTTTATTCCTCCCTGATCTAAAAATATCTGTAGCCCTTTCAATTTTGTTCTTGAAGTTCTGGAATGGGACTTGCCTCAAAAGGGAGCATGGCAAGATTCTTCGGAGTGTGGAGGAACAGAGGAGATCTCCACGCCCCTCAAAGTTTGTTGTGCAAGTTGATGGGGTTGTTAAGAAGGCATAAGTTGTGTTGGTCTTTATTAGGCAAGGGACTGAGTTCAAGAGCCATAAGGTAATGTCGGAGCTCTATAAAACCCTGGTTAGACCATATTTGGAATGTGGAAGCTTCAGAGAGGGTGCAGAGAATATTTACCAGGATGCTGCCTGGATTAGAAAGCAGGTCCTGTGAGGATCAACTGAGCCAGCTGGGGCTTTTTTCTTAGGAGAAAAAGAGGAGGAGAGGTAACTTGATAAAGGTATACAAGATGATGAGGCATAGGGGTATTTAAGAAACTCTTAGATAGGCAAATTGATGACAGAAAAATGGGGGACAATGTAGCAGAGAAGGGTTAGATTGATCTTAGAGTAGGTTAAGAGGTCAGCACAACTTAGTTGACCAAAGAGCCTGTACAGTGCGGTAGTGTGCTATGTACATTTGCTGCTCAACTGTGCTTAATAACTTCAATTGGTCATAATATTGATATTTAATATTGACAGTGATCCTATCATGCTTGTAAAACTAAACAACACTTCCAACACACCTTGATAAAGCAAACCTTTCCTTGTTAACTTGAGTTGCAACCATTCCACCCACATAAATTGGTCTCCACAGACACTCAAATTCTCAAGTGGCAAGACTAGAATAGTGATCCCTGGGTGGATTATATGTATGTAAAATGTGATCAAATTGTTCCTTAGCCACTTACAGTAGTGTAGGGACAGAGGAAATGATGAGGCTCTAAATGTTTAAAAGAATTACAAGATTCCACAGAAAGATGTTTGCAGTATTTTGTTTCAGAGTTCCATGTTGTTTATTAGGTAATATGCATTGCATGATAAATCTTACCCCATATAGTCACCCATTACAAATTTGTTTGAAATCACCTGGAAAATCAGCAGAGAATGACATTTATACTACAGTTTTCATCGGAAAAATGGCAATACATCCCAAGTGCTGCACGAAAGAGTGTTTTATTGAATTTTCTATATAAATTTAAATGATTTAGTACATCCCAAAGCCAGCCTAAAATTGAAACAAAGCAAATACAAAGGCATAAAGACCAAGTTAGCAATAGTAGATTGGAAATTACAGTACATTAAAAGGTAAAACAACAAATAGCTAACATTTAAATAATTAATACTGTAACATTCTGGGTGGGGGCATGGTCAACAGCCTGCCCCTGCATTTCTAATGACCAGCAACACACACAAAATGCTGGTGGAATGCAGCAGGCCAGGCAGCATCTATAGGAAGAAGTACAGTCGACGTTTTAGCCGAGACCCTTCGTCAGGACTGACTGAAAAAAGGTAGTAAGAGATTTGAAAGTGGGAGCCAGAGGGGGAGATCTGAAATGATAGGAGAAGATGGGGGGGGGGGGGGGGAGGAATGAAGCTAAGAGCTGAAGGGTCTCGGCCCGAAACGTCGACTGTACTTCTTCCTATAGATGCTGTCTGGCCTGCTGCATTCCACCAGCATTTTGTATGTGTTGCTTGAATTTCCAGCATCTGCAGATTTTGTCGTGTTTTGCGTTTCTAACGACCAGTACTGTTTATTGTTGTTGTGCTAAAATTATTTCGTGGGATTATGGTGGGAAGTTCCAGTTGGTTTATTGTTACATTTTAGCTTGGGTTATACAGTTATTTGCTTGTGTATTTGTGGGTCACCCTAACTGTAACCGGGGTGTGTGATGGTCACCTCCTCTGTTGGTGTGCGATTGGTTTGGTTCACTCTCTGGGTTATTGTGCCCGGTCTGTTTTGTGTTTATCACAATAAAAACTGTTGTTGGGTTAAAGAGGTTCCTCGTCTCTCATTATGGACCAAATGCTCACCACAATACATAGTTTACAGCAAATATTTATCCCTTTAAGACACAATCCCAACAGGAAAAAGTGGTCCAGCTGCAGCCAACAGTGCATTAGATCAAAGGCAAAAGGTTCCCCAAAACAGGAAAATGTCAAAAATTAGCAAAGGAGGAGCAATTTAATTGTTAAGTATAACAGTAATCCTTGAAGAAAACAAAGAATGTAAAAGAGTTTATATGTGTGGATAACAGAAAAGAATGGCACAAGTTAACATGAATCCCTTATTAACACAGAAGAAGTTGTCTTGAGGGACAAGGAGATGGTAGATAATGGTCCCTCTGAGGTTAAGGTGTGTGTGCATGTGCGCACACATCTTTTGCTACTAGCGCATGAAGGAACTTAAACTGCGCACAAAAGGTTGTCACCCTCTACCTCATTGGCATGTTAAGTATATCTCACAATCATACACAATCACTTCCTTTTTCGGTTTCTGATGCAGCGTTGACGACGTGGAGTTTGCGATGATTTGCCTGCCATTTTAGAACTGGTTTATTTATACTGGTTTCATTGATGAAATTATTGAAGCAATAATTCAGTGCACACATGTCACTGATCAAAAAAAAGGCACAGTACAAGATTTTTGCGCAAAGTCATTACAAATTAAAGGGAGCATTGATGGCAGAGAAACAAAACAAGCATATTTTGTCTTTGTTCATGGAAGAAAGCTCAGAAAACTCTCCCCAGAAATAATAAAGAATCTGGAGCAAATAGGAATTTGAATTACCGAAAAGATGTTACAGAAATTAATGGGTTGCAGTAGTTAAACATCCAGAAACTGGTAACTTGCATTCCAAAGTATGAAAGAATGGGTTGTGGAACTCGTGAATATAGCAGTTGTCACAGACTTTAGAACAGTTGTCACTGACTAACAATTTTACTCCACTAGAGGAGGGCTAGCAAAAGCAGGGAACTAAAACCCAGTTTATCTGTCATCAATAATAGGAAAAATGCATGTATTTCTTAAGGAAGTAGTCAGAGGTCAGAGCAGAGTCAATTAGATTTATGAAAGGGAAAATGATGTTCAACATATCTGTTAGCATTTACTGAGGCTGTAAGTAGCAGAAGAGATAAAATAAAACCAGTGGATATGATATATTTGTACCATTACAAGGTCCTTAATAAAAGTACCACACAAGAGGATATTTAATATAATCAGAATGCAGCGTTGTAGGTAATACACCAGGATGGATCAGAGAGTTGCAGTAATGGTCAGAAACAAAAAGATCAAACTAACCATTTTCAGGCCGTGAGGCTGTGACAAATACGTAGGTATAACAGAGGACATTACTGAGACACCAACTGTTCACAATCTACATCATTGATTTGGAAGAGGAGGTGCAACTTTGTTGTCAGAACAAAGCTGGATGGAAGTGTAATTGTAAGGAGGATATGCAAAGACTTCCAAGTGATACAGAGAGCCTTAAGTGAATGTGTAAGGAAATGGCAGAAAAATCTAAACTGGAAAAATAAAGAATAATATCTAAACTGGGAGAAAAAAAATATTATTCACTTTGGCAGAGAAGATATGAAGGCCTCTTTTTTTAAAATGGTAAGAGATTCCTTGGCATTATCATATCAGATAATGGTATCATTATCTGATATCATATCATGTCCTGGGACCAGAATGAGTGGAATTTCAAAGAAAGCACAGAAACACCCCTGCTTTCTTAGAAGTTCATGCAGGTTCAGCAAGTTATCCAAAATTTGATGTACTTCTATCGATGAACAGTGAAGATTATCCTCACTGGTTGCAAAATGACCTGGTATATTAACACCAATGCCCAAGAATGAAAAAGGATTAAAAATGGTGGAAGCAGCCCAGTCCATCAGAGGGAAAGGCTTCCCCACCATCGAGCACACCCACAAGAGACTGCCATCACTAGAAAGTAGCATCCTTCATCAAGGACTCCCACCACCCAGACCATGCACTCTTCTCACTGCTGTCAGAAAGGAGGTGCAGGAACCTTAGGTCCGACACCACCAAGTTCATGAACATTTATCACCCTCAATAATCTGGCACCTGAGCCGACATGGATAGCTTCACTCACCACAATTCTAAACTGATTCCACAATCTATGAACTCATGGTGTCAGCTTTTTTTCTATTTACTTAATGGTGGCATCCGTCGGTCCCGAGAGACCATGGATCTGCGCCTGGAGTTTCCAGGGCGCAGGCCTGGGCAGGGTTGTATGGGAGACCGGCAGTTGCCCCAGCTACAGGCCTTCCCCTCTCCACGCCACCGATGTTGTCCAAGGGAAGGGCACTAGGACCCATGCAGCTTGGCACCGGTGACGTCGCAGAGCAATGTGTTGTTAAGTGTATTTATTTATTCAGGGTTTGCAGAGTTTGACCTCTTTTGTGCATTGGTTGTTTCTCAGCTTTTGTGAATAGATTTACATTGATCTGAAAAAAATTTGTTCTACTGTGAATAGAGTCACAGAAACATAGAAAACTACAGCATTCCATAGAAGCAAACCATTCAGCCCACCTAGTTCATTCCAAACTATTAATCTGCCTAGTCCCATTGACCTCCACTCGGGACATCAGCCTAGTTCCATTGACCTGCAGTCAGACCCCTCCCATACATTTTCCCTTAAATGTTGAAATCGAACCCAAATCTACCACTTGTTCTGGCAGGTCGTTCCATACTCTTACCAGCTTCGGAGTGAAGTAGTTCCCACTCACTTTTTCATTAAACAGTTCACCTTTCACCTTTAACCCATGACCTAAAGTTCTCGTTTCAGTGAAAAAAGTTCTGGCCTCAGTGGAAAAAGTCCTGCTTGCATTTACCCTATCTATACCCCTTATAATTTTGAATACTCCTATCAAATCTCCCCTCAATCTTCTATTTTGTAGGGAATCCTAACCTATTCAACCCTTTCCTGCAATTCAGACCCTCAAGTCCTGGCAACATCCTTGAAACTTTTCTCTGCACTTTTTCCATCTTATTTACATCTTTCCTGTAGGTAGTTGACTAGAACTGCACACAATACTCCAAATTAGGGCTCACCAACATCTTATATAATTTCAACATAACATCCCAACTCCTATACCCTATACATTGATCTATGAAGGCCAATGTGCTAAAAGCATTCTTTACAACCTTATCTACCTGTGACTCCACTTAGAGGGAATTATGGATCTCTATTCCCAGATCCCTCTGTTCTACCGTACTCCGCAGTGTCCTATTGCTCACTGACTTTGCACTCCCAAAGTGTAACACCTCACATTTGTCTGCATTAACTTACATCTGATATTTTCAGCCTACTTTTTTAGCTGGTTCAGTTGTCTCTGCAATCTTTGATAGCCTTCCTTGCTGTCCAGTACGCCCTTGATAATGGAGTCATCTGCAAATTTGCTGATCCATTTATGATATTATCATCCAGATTGTTGATATAGATGATAAACAGCAGACCCGGCACTGATCCCTTTGGTACTCCACTAGTCACAGGCCTCCAGTCAGAGAAACAACCATCTACCACCACTCCTTGGGTTCTCCCGCAAAGCCAAAGTTAATTCTTTTTACTGCCTCATCCTGAAGCCCTAGTGACTGAAACTTCTTGACTAAACTCACATACTTGTCAAAGACCTTGCTAAAGTCCATGTAAACAACACCCACTCCCTTGCCTTCATCAACTTTACTGGTAACTTCCTCAAAAAGGTCCATAAGATCGGTAGACATGACCTGCCACACTCAAAGCCATGTTGACTACCCATAAATTGGTCCCCGTCTATCTACAGTAAATATTTGTATATCCAGTTCCTTAGAATACCTTCCAATAACTTTCCCACTACTAATGAGGGGCTCACCAGTTTATAATTTTCTGGTTTATTCTTGGAGCCTTTATTAAACAATGGAACAACATTAAATATCCTCCAATGCTCTGGCACCTCACCCATTGATTAAGGCATATTTTCATATCTGTGCTAGGGCTGATACATTTCCTGCTCCAGCCACCCACACCTCAGAGGAACACCTTGTCAGGTCTTAGGGATTTATCCACCGAAAGATAGGTGGAGGGGCAGGTAGTTTTGAGGAAGTAGGGAGGTTACAGAAGGACTTAGAGAGATTAGGAGAATGGGGAAAGAAATGGTAGATGGAAATCAGTGTCAGGAGTGTATGTTCATGCACTTTGGTAGAAGAAATGAAAGGGTTGACTATTTTCTAAATGGAGAGAAAATAGAAAAAGACTGAGTCATAGCATTCCTAAAGGATAATTTGCAAGTTGAATCTGTGGTGAGGAAAGTAAATGCAATGTTAGTATTCATTTCAAGAGGACTAGAATATAAAAACAAGGTGTAATGTTGAAACCTTATAAAGCACTGGTTAGGCCTCACTTGGAGTATTATGAGCGGGTTTGGGCACCATATCTTAGAAAGGATGTGCTGAAACTGGAGAGGGTTCAAAGGAGGTTCATGAAAATGATTCCAGGATTGAATGGCTTGCCATATGAAGAGTATTTAATGGTTCTGGGTCAGTATTCACTAGAATTCAGAAGAATGAGTGGTGACCTCATTGAAACCTATCAAATAGTGAAAGGCCATGATAGAGTGGATATGGAGAGGATGTTTCCTATGGTGGGGGAGTCAATGACCAGAGGACACATCCTCAGAAGAGAGGGGCATCCTTTTAGAATGGAGATGAGGAGGAATTTCTTTAGCCAGAGGGTGGTGAATCTGTGGAATTCTTTGCCACAGGCAACTATGGAGGCCAAGTCTTTATGTATATTTAAGGCAGAGGTTGATACATCCCTGGTTGGTCAGGGCAAGAAGGGATATGGGGAGAATGCAGGAGATCGGACTTGAGAGAAAAGCTGGATCGGCCCTGATGAAATGGTGGAGCAGACTCGATGGGCCAAATAATCTAACTCTGCTCCTATATCTTATGGTCTTATGGTGTAATTTGCCTCAAGACAGCAAACAACTCCTCCTCTGTAATCTCTACACAGTCTATTAACTCACTGCTGTTAAGCCTCACTTCTAAAGGCTGTGTCCATCTCCCGAGTAAACACAGATGCAAAAAAAAATCCATCTAAGATCTCCCCCATCTCCATTCAACTCCATGCATAGATGACCACTATCTTGAAGAGTACCAATCTTGCCCCTTGAAATCCTTTTGCTCTTAAAATATCTGCCAAAGTCCTTGTAATTCTGTTTTGATTTGTAACTCCAAACATAAAACTAATTGACAGGAAAACTCAAATGCCTCACTGCGCTTGAACAGGTAGGTAGTCATCTTGGGTTCGTTTAAAACTTTATCGCTACCATTATGTTTTGTAACTCCAAAACATAAAACTATTTGAAAGGAAAGCACAGAGTTGGGAATTATGTGTCTACTCTTAATTTAATTTCATTTTAAGTGAGCCATACGCTTATGACATGGTGGTGTGATGTATGCCATTCACATACTTCTACATATAACCCAGAAGGAATTATGTAAACAAACAAGAATGCTTAATTAAACAATACATTTACTTAAATATCAAATATACAACACTCCTTCCTGCTTAGTTATCAACTCCAACTCAATGTGGAATGCATTGAGTTAATATATGCAGTTAATATATATATTAACTATATATGCAGTTAATTATATAATACAATTACTACCTAGACATCTACATTATAGAAAATTTTAAATTGTCCCATTCAGACCTAAAGATTTAACCACTGTGGAGGATTTCTTACTTCTGTGGGATAACTTCTTTCCTGACAGCGGGTTCACTTGACTTGGCAGGTGAGGCTTGTGGCTGTGAAACGATCTCAGGTTCTAGGGCCTTCTCCATGGTGGTTGTAGGAGTTGACACTGGGACAGCAGGAAGTGGTTCTGACAGCTCTGGCCACCTTTCTTCTCTAACCATTGACTCCGCTCTCCTTAACTGAGAGACAAGTTGCCTCCAGATGACATCAAACACAATCTCCACTGCATCTACTTCTGTCAATCTTTCCAAGTACCCATTTTTGATAACCTCTGAAGTTTCTCTCCAGGACTGCTTGTCCAGGAGCGAAACATTGAACCTCCTTGTTTGAGGAGACCTCAGTATGTCTCAGCTGTTTGTCCTGAAAACTCCTTCTGAGATTGGATTTGAAGAGATCCAAGTGTGAGCATAAGGGACGACCCAGGAACAGCATGACTGGTGCATTGTTGGTTGTGGAGTGTGCTGCATGTCGGCATGCAAGGAGGAAATTGGCGAGATTCTGATTCAGGGTCAGTGTATTTTGTTCTGGTGAAATTGCTTGAAATGTATTCTTTCGACGCTGGATAGATCTTTCTGCCAACCCATTTGTAGCTGGGTGCAGATGTAATATTTTTATTCCATTCATTTTCAGGAATGAATAAAACTGTTCTGCAACAAACTGTGGTCCATTGCCACTGACTAAGTCCCCTGGAACCCCAGTTCTTGAGAAGAGACTTCTCAACATGTCAGCTGTGTGTGAGGCTATAGTGGAGATTATTGGGAACACTTCTAGCCACTTTGTAGCTTATCCACTACTACCAAGAAATTTGTACCCATGATTGGTCCAGCAAAATCCACAAGAACCCTCAATGCAGGCCATTCCCAGGGTTAAAGAGGTGCTATTCTTGGTATCTTCTAGACATTGTGGCATCCCAAACAGTGCATGGCAAGCTGCTTGATCTGCTGATCTATCCCAGGCAGACAAAGCTTTGAGCCAACACTTTCATTATGGCCACACCTATATCACCGGCATGTTGCTCCTCCAACACTTACATTAGATATCCTCACATTAGATGGTACAACAGCTCTCAATCCCTGCATAAGGCAAGCTCTGACAAGGGCAAGTTCATCCCAGCACTGGTTAAATTGGAGAAACTGGGATTTCTGCTGCATATTTTAATGCTTAATTGTTTAATTGTAGCAGTAAGGCTATGGGGCATCTACTCCTATCACTCAGAACATGTGATTTGTCTGCACCCATACCATAAGGCAAGCTTCAATGGATGATGTGGATCATAATGTGTGAGTACAGTGTCTGATGTCACTATTTCCTTTAACTTTTTGAAAGCTTTGTCTATTGCCATTTCTTCCCGATCTATAGTAATGAGTTCAAAGGGTGGAGCATTGTAGCCAGATTTGGCAGGATCCTGTTGTAGTAATTGAAAAATCCTAAAATGGATGTCAACTATGGCATATTATTTGGCCTTGGGGCATCCAGGTAACTTTGAGCAGTTTTCAACATCTAGTCCATAGCTTTCTGCCAGAGTGCAAGTACAGATGCTACTCCAAAAATAAGCCTATTATAGTGATAAATTCCTTTGTGTGTTTATGGTGAGAAACACTTTGGACTCCTCTTCCAGCTCCATCTGTACGTAGGCCTCAACTAAGTCTACTCTCCTGAAGAAAGGTTTGTAAAGATGTCCTCTATCCTGGGCAGAGGGTATCGCTCTTCTTTCAGTATTAGGTCGATAGTGACCTTGAAATCACCATGGATCCTGACAGATCCATTCCTCTTGGCTATTGAGGCTGCTGGCATTGCCCATGGGGTCCACTCAACCTTGGAAAGACGGCCTTCAGCCTCCATGTGATCCAGCTCACTGGCTACTTCATCGCGGATGGTATACGGAACTGGGCAGGCTTTGCAAAATTTGGGTGTGGCTTTTTCATTTAACACTGTTTTACCCTTGATATGTTTGAGCTTTCCAATGCCATCCCTGAACATCCTGTGGCATCATTAAGTACCTTTATTCATTTGCTTTCAGTTGACTTTCAGAGGATGTGGCTTGCAGATTGTGGGTGGAACTCCAATCAAGTTGTACGTGTCTCAGCCACTCACATCCCACAATGCTGACCCTCCTGTTTTTACCACATTCAACCCCAATGTGGCTTGTTGGTTGTTATATTTCCTGCTGTTGTCATTCCCACAGGAATTATCTTTTATCCAGTCTAGGTTCTTAGTTGGATATCTGTAGGCTTCAGTTCAGTATCTTTGAAATGCCGTTAAAACTCATTTTATAGACAGACTGCAACAGCCGAGCCAGTATCCCATTCTATTTTAATTAACTTGCCATTCACTTCTGGTGTAAGCCATATTGTTTGTCTCTTGTTAATTTTCACACTGTAAATCTCAAGGTTTCTCAGTCCTGCATCACTCTCATCACTATCAGATTTTTCTTCAACAGCATGCAGGTCAGTGCTCTTTTTAAAACTATAGCTTAACTTTTTAATCTTTTTATCTTCTCTGCATTTTGTTTCTTTTTGTCTGCCCAACATGCTCTTAGTATATATCCTACTTTGTTACATTTTCTGTAGGTTTCACCATTAATCCTGTATTAGCCTGCTATTCGTGAACCCCTGCCACAATTTGTTCGGAGAGGCCATTTTCTGTCGACATTACAATTTTGCTCACGCTCACTTTCATTCCTGGCTGCAATTCAGTTGAGTCTCTGTCTGCTGTTTCCATTGAATCAACTATTTCAACTGTTCTTCTAAATGTGAATTGTTCTTCAGTGAGGACCTGTTTTTAAATGTTCTCTTGTAAGATTCCACAAACTAAACAATCTCCTGGTGCATTATTAAGCTGTTCACTGAACTGGCAATGCTCAGACAGCTTCAATTCAGCTTTGTATGCTGAAATGGACTCCCTTCCTTTTCACTTATGAAACCTAAAGCATTCTGCATTCAACAATGCTTTTGGTTCTAAATGTTCCTGCATTACTTTCACAATATCAGCAAAGCTCATTTCGGCTGATTTGTTTGGAATCTCATTCCCATCCACAGAACCTCCTGTTGTTTCCCTCACCACTAAATCCCCCAACACCACAACTCACCTCTTCACCCCACATCCATTCTGAGCCACAGAGCCAGACGCAATGCCAGAGATCAGACCACTGAGGCTTTCCTGTGTTAGGTATTCACCCTCCTCCCCCCAACAGTATCCTAGACAGTATACCTGTCATTGAGGGAAACAGCCACAGGATGCCTATCCCCTTTTGCCCTCCTAACAGGGACCCAGTTACATGCATCCTGCACCTTGGGTATAACTACCTCCCTGTATGTCCTGAAGATCAACCCGTCAGCCTTCCAAGTAATCCAGAGTTCATCTAGCTCCAGCTCCATTTCCTTAATGGTCTGAAGCTGGATGAACGTTTTGCGGGTGTAGTTGTCAGGGAGGCTGGAACTCTCCCTGCCTTCCCATATTCCACAAGTGAAGCATTCCACTATACTGCCTGGCATCGCCACTGCTCAAACTGTACAATATGGAAGAAAGAAAAATTAAATCAATAAAGTTTACCTACAGCCTCTTCCTCTCCACGCTGAAGCCTCTGGGAGCTAAGCCTGAACTCCCCATTCTAATAGTGGCCTTCTCCCAAAATGGCCGCTCTACTTAAACTTAAATTCTTTTTATTGGGCCTTACTAAGTACCTAATTATGCACACTCCAATGTCAGCATGCCTGCAAGAAAATGAATCTCAGGGCAGAATATGGTGGCATATTTATTTATTTATAAATATGATGCAGAGAAGGCTCTTCCAGCCCTTTGAGCTCCACTGCCCCAGTAAAACCAAATTAACCCTAATCTAATCACATGCAGTACATGCTTTTATAATAAACTTACTCTGAACTTTGAGATTGTGAAGTGTTAGTATTCAGATTTGTCTTTGAACACAAATCACTGAAAAACAACAGGCAGGTACAACTAACAAATAGAAAGGAAAACATCAAACACTATCGAGGACACAATGGAAGATATCTTAATGCAATTATAAAGGATTCTGATCCACACCTGGAAAATGGCTTGTGGGTCTGGTATACCCATCTAAGGGTATCAAGTCCTTAGATCACAAATCAAGAATCTGCAGATGCTGAAACCCAAAATATGGACAGATAACCCTGCCAACATTCAGCATGCCATGCAACATATGTAGAAAGAGAAATAGAGTTAACATTTTCATACGGTTCACCTATTGAGGACTAAAACAAGAAGAATTTACTTCACACTGATGCTGTTGAATTTTTGGCATTCTCTACTCAAGGAGGGCTGTGCAGACCAAGTTGCTGAGTATATTCAATTACCAGTAGATTTGGGGATTTATAGGGAATAAAAGGATATGAGATTTGAATATTAGTAAGGGCAATATTGCAATAGTCATGGTGGATTTCAATATGCGGATAGGTTGGCAAAATCAGCTTGGTGCTGGATACCAAGAGAAGGAATTTGTAGAATGTCTACAAGATGGCTTTTTAAAATGGCTTGTGGGTCACTAGGCAATTCTGGATTGGGAGTTGTGTAATGAACCGAATTTGATTAGGGAGTTTAAGGTCAAGGAACCCTTAGAAGACAAGAGACCATAATATGTTAGAAATCACCTTGCAGTTTGAGAGGTAGAAGCTAAAATCAGAATTACAATGGAATAAACAGATCTACAGAGGATCCAGCCAAAGTTGATTGGAAGGGGACACGAGCAGAGATGATGGCAAAACAGAAAAGACTGTAGTTTCTGGAAAGAATTTGGATGGTGCAAGATAGATAGATCCTAAAGATGGAGAATGAGGCAACCGTAGCAGACAAAGGAAGTCAAAGACAGCATAAAAGCAAAAGAGAGGGCATATAATATAGCAAAAATTGGTGGAAAGCTTATAAAACCAATAGAAGGCATCTAAAAAGCCATAAGCAGAGAAAAAGAATGAAATATGAAGGTAAGATAGGCAATAATATAAAAGGTGATAGCAAAGGTTTCTTCAGATACATAAAGAGTAGTAAGAGTGGATACTGGACTGCTGGAAAATGACACTGCAGAGGTAACAATGTGAAAACAAAGAAATGGCAGACAAACTCAATAGAATTTTGCATCAGTTTTCACTGTGGAAGACACCAGTAGTATGCCAGAAGCTAGAGCTGTCAGGGGACATAAGCGGATGTGGTTACTCGTACTAAGGAGAAGGTGCTTGGGAAGCTGCAAGGTCTAAAGGTAGATGAGTCACCTGCACCAGATGGACTACAGCCCAGGGTTCTGAGAGAGATAGCTTCAGAGATCTTAACATCTGGTAAAATGGCAGTGCATGTAGATGCAGCAGCCTCTCGTGGGCCAACAAAAATTTCTTTTCTCTTTGTTAAATGTTTTTTTTTAAATTGTAAGTCTATACTGGACTCCAATAACGAGTACAGCAGATGTACTGCATTAGTGAGCCGCTCATTGTCAGAGTAGCCGGCTGGTGGTCCAGAGAAGGGGAGGCCGTGGTGGGAGATCAGGCAGCGGGAAGAAAGTCAGGCCAATGGGTCACAGGAGGAAATTCAGGACATTGGGTAGTGGGAGGAGTCAGGACTGGGCTCACAGGAGCTGACCTGGGTGTAGGCCGTGCAGCTGCCTGCTACTTTAAGGCACCAGAGTTGGTGCGCAACAGCGGTGTGCAGAGAAACCATGAGTAACTGTCTTGGATGTTTCTCTTGCAATCGTAAGACCCTGTTGGACATAGGTTGCCACAGGCCTGTTTCCCTTGTTTGGTGGAGAGACAGGAGCTGAGGTAGTAGTAGTGCCTCTCTTGTAGCAAGGACTAGGCTTCAAGCAGTGGGCTTGCCTGCTGCTGCAGGCCAGGTGAAGGGAAAACCCCAGAGGCAGTGTAGCGCGGCATCTTCGCTTGGTGGAGAATAGCCTCTCCTGTTGGTACTGCCCTCCAGTGTTGGATCCAGGGAATTAGAGGCTGGACTCCTGGGAACCATCAATTTGCGGGACTTGTCTCTGAGGGTCTTGGACCAAAAATGTGTTTTCTTGTGTGATTATGTTCTATTTTTCGCTCTTCCATTATCTTGGATGTGCATATATGATTTTGCACCTTGGTCCCAGAGGAACGCTGTCTCGGTCGGCTGTATCCATGTATGGTTTGAATGTTAATTAAACTTGATTTGATTGCGGAGACATTGGTGGTGATCTTTCAAGAATCACCAGGTTCTGGAATGGTTGCAGAAGAATGGAAAGTTGAAAATGTCTCTACACTCTTTAAGAAGCAAAAGAAAGGAACCTGTAGGCCTGTTAGCCCTATTTCAGTGGTTAGTCCATTATTAAGGATGAGGTTTTGGGTACTTGGAGGTATATGATAAAATAGGCCAAAATCAGCATGGTTTCCTTAAGGGGAAATATTGCCTGACAAGTCTGCTGGTATTCTTTGAGGAAATAGCAGGCATTATCAACAAAGGCAAATCAATAAAATATTTTCTTTGGCTTTTCAGAAGACTTTGAAAAGATGCTGCACAAGAGGGTGCTAAACAATGTAAGAGCCCATGGTATTACAGGAAAGATACTAGCATGGATAGAAGAATGGTTCCTGGCAGGAAGCAAAGATGGTCCTTTTCTGGTTGGCAGTTAGTGACTAGTGATGAGGCGACAGCTTCTTTTCACGTTATATGTTAATGATTAGACAATGGAATTGATGATTCTGCAGCTAAGTTTACAGACAATAGAAAGTTCAGTAGAACTATCTGCCTCTTCTTTTCCCATTCTGTAGACTCACAGTGTAGGGAAGTGTGTGGTCATTTACTTTGGTAGAAGGAATAAAGGCATAGACAATATTCTAAATGTGGAGCAGGTTCAGAAATCAAAAGGTGAAAAGGAACTTTGGAGTCCTCGTGCAGGATTCCCTAAAGGTTAACCTGCACATTGAGACAGTGGTAAAGATTCACTGATTCATTGCCACAGACAGCTGTGGAGGCCAAGTCATTTAGTATATTTAAAGTGGAGATTGATAGGTTTCTGATTAGCAAAGTTATTAAAGTTTACAGGGTGAAGGCAGGAGAATGGCATTGAGAGGGATAATAGATTGGCTATGATCATGATGGAATGGCAGAACAGATTTAATGGCCCAAAAGGCCTAATTCTGCTCAGTAGGTCTTATAGTACAGGGATGTGGCATTGAGGTAAAAGAACAAAGGTATTGAATGTTGGAGCAGGTCTGAGGGACGACATGTCAGGGTTCTAACTTTTTTATTAAGTTGATAGAGAAGATATTAAAGCAGCAGATCAAGCTCTTGATTGGTAATCTTGACAACTGAAGAAAAGGTTGTAAAAAGAATTCTTAAGGTTTTAACCTCAAAGTGCCAGAGTTAAAAATGAGAACTGTAGGAATGGAGGATGGGACAGGAAGCCAGTGAAAACAAAGAGAAACTGTGCACTTCACTCATAATGATCATCACTTTTGCAGTGGATTTTATTTTTTGCCTATGCCATCTGCTTATGCAGATAAAATGTTTGAAACAGGTGACCTATGGGGGAGATGGTTTGCACAATTTGGTAGGATTTATTTGTATCATTTTTCATTATTCATTTGAGTGAGTGGATGTGATGTAGACAATTCTGGATTTGGCCTGCAGAGTTTTGGATGCTTGAATGGAGAGGATAGAAAGTAAATGGATCTACCTTCCATGAATAATCAGAATCTGGAGCCAATCAAACCATGGATGAGGGTTTCAGCACTACAGTAGATGGGCTGCGACTGGAAAAGAGGCAGGCAATGCAAGGGTGGTGAGAGTAGACAGTCTTAGTGATGGAAAGGAATTCAGAATTGGAAGAACACCTTGGTATCAGATACAACACAGAGACACCAAACAACTTAGTTCAGCTGAAACAGCGACCAGGGAGGAAATGGGATTAGTAATGAAGGTTCAGCCAGGGTCAAAAGACAATGACTACAAAAGCCAGTGTTTATTTGGATTAAATTTCATTTCATCTAGGTTAAGATGTGAATGAGTCTGGCAACATAGGCAGTGGGGGAGTAAGACAGCTGAAGGTGTGAGGGCTGGTTATTGGTTGTATATAGTACATGTGGCATTGGACATTAGCTCCTGATATCAGCAAAGGGAAGCATGTTTGTAGTTGGGGAAATAATATCAATAAATTGCTTGGATTGAAGTAATGGTTTTGGAAGAAAAGCTGCTAATAGACAATTTAGGAATAATTTAAGCACATTAAAAAATAAAGAAAACAATATCAAATTTTATTTTGCAGCCTGATTTTAGGTTTGTGATTATGTACAGTATATTGTAACCCACCCACTTAGGCTTGTGATGAGTTAGTTTTTACTGTGAATTCAGTCCAACAGCAAAACAAGTCTACAATGCATGGGGAATAACGATGAGAAATTCATTTCCATTAAACAAACATGTCTAGGGTAAATATGAATCGGGTAAATATCATTCACAAACATAAGTTTGAATGAACTTTCCAAAGAAAGATGAAGGCAATTACTTATGTGAACATTGACATATGCATGAAAATTTACCATTTGCCAGGCAACAATAATTTAACGCACACCAGTATAAAATTAGAAAGAAATGGTATTGACAAAATATTTTAAACTATAACAAACACAATAATACTATATAATATAAAATAAACAGCCCATCAAGTATTAGTCTATATCATGCATGTAGTTGGTGAAGCTCTATGTTCCATAAACAATCCAGTTTGCTTCAGTCCTGATGAAGGGTCTCGGCCCGAAACGTCGACAGCGCTTCTCCTATAGATGCTGCCTGGCCTGCTGTGTTCCACCAGCATTTTGTGTGTGTGTGTTGTTGTTTGAATTTCCAGCATCTGCAGATTTCCTCGTGTTTTCACTTTGTTTACTTGTAACAATGAAACAACTTTGCATTGAAGAAGCCATCCCAGGTAAAAAAAAATTCATGCAACATCCAAGGAAAAGATGATAAACTTTCTCCAGGGTTGTGGGCTAACTAGCTAACTAAAGGTTATCTGTACCTTTTCTATGTTTCTATGGTATATTCTCCCTGAGACCACTGTCTACATGAGGAATTTCCGACAGTGGTATCTAGTGAGTGCTCCACCATGTTCTTCTGTTATAGAAACATAGAAAACCTACAGCACAATACAGTCCTTCAGCCCACAATGCTGTGCTGAACATGTCCTTACTTTAGAAATTACCTAGGGTTACCTATAGCCCTCTATTTTTCGAAGCTCCACGTACCTATCCAAGAGTCTCTTAAAAGACCCTATCATATCTGCCTCCACCACCATTGCCAGTGGCCCATTCCATGCACTCACCACTCCTTACATTAAAAAAAACTTACCCCCAACATCTTCTCTGTACCTACTTACAAGCACTTTAAAACTGTGCCCTTTCGTGTTAGCCAATCAGCCCTGGGGAAAAAGCCTCTGATTATCCACACGATCAATGCCTCTCATTATCCTATGCATCTCTATTAGGTTGCCTCTCATCCTCCGTTGCTCCAAGGAGAAAAGGCCAAGTTCACTTAACCTAGTCCCATAAGGCATGCTCCCCAATCCAGGCAACATCCGCTTAAATCTCCTCTGCACCCTTTCTATAGTTTCCACATCCTTCCTGTAGTGAGCTGACCAGAACAGAGCACGGTACTCCAAGTGGAGTCTGATCAGGGTCCTATATAGCTGTAACATTACCTCTCAGCTCTTCAACTCAATCCCTTGGTTGATGAAGGCCAATACACCGTAAGCCTTCTTAACCGCACAGTCAACCTGTGCAGCAGCTTTGATGTCCTATGGGCTTGGACACCAAGATCCCTCTGATCCTCCACACTGTTAAGAGTCTTACAATGAATACTACATTCTGCAATCATATTTGACCTACCAAAATGAACCGCTTCACACTTATCTGGGTTGAACTCCATCTGCCACTTCTCAGCCCAGTTTTGCATCCTATCAATATCCCACAGTAACCTCTGACAGCCCTTCACACTATCCACAACACCCCCCAACCTTTGTGTCATCATCAAATTTACTAACCCATCCCTCCACTTCCTCAACAAGGTCATATATAAAAATCACGAAGAGAAGTGGTCCCAGAACAGATCCCTGAGGTGCACCACTGGTCACTGACCTCCATGCAGAATATGACCTGTCTACAACCACTCTTTGCCTTCTGTGGGCAAGCCAATTCTGGATCCACAAAGCAATGTCTCCTTGGATCCCATGCCTCCTTACTTTCTCAATAAGCCTTGCATGGGTACCTTGTCAAATGCCTTGCTGAAATCCATATACACTACATCTACTGCTCTACCTTCATCTATGTGTTTAGTCACATCCTCAAAAAATTCAGTCAGGCCTGCCTTTGACAAAGCCTTGCTGACTATTCCTAATCATATTATGCCTCTCCAAATATCTGCCTCTCAGGATCTTCTCCATCAACTTACCAACTGTCCAGTTCCATTTTCCTTCTTTGATCCCACACTCTATATTGGGCACTATTTTCCCAACTATGATCAAACTAAATACTGTCTCACAAATCAATTTGAAATTTGCTGCTCTTGTAAAACAAGGCATGATTGTGAATGGGAAGGTAGAGGTAAAGACGCTTGAAGGGGTTATAAAACAACTGAATGAATGGCAGAAGACATGGACAGTGCAACATATTGAGGGGAAATGTGTAGTTATCCATTTTGATGCATCAAAAATAAAACAGTGTTTTTATAATGGTGAGAAATTAGATCACTTTAATATTCAAATTAATCTAGTTTCTTGTACTTTCCCTAGGTCTCTTAATCATGTTAAGGCTCAGAAATCTGTTCATCTCACTTCTGAATGAATACAATAATGTACATAATGCTCTGAGAAAAGGAGCCCCAAACATTGGCCATCCTCCATGTGCAGGGAAAACTAATGTCAGATCCAAATGGCAGAACCCTTATTTTCAAATTGTCACTAAAAGCCACCGTGGAGATGCAACAACCTTTTGGGAAGTCATATGATGTGATGCCCTTCATGAGTACAGGAGTGAAGATGTCTTACCGCAGTTATACTATGACATTGATACCTGGGCTTGGTTTTGGTTTCCTTAACTGTGGAAGGATGTACTTGCATAGCAGCTCAGCAAAAATTTATTATGCTGGTTCCAGGGATGGTGGTTTGCTGTATGAAGATTGAACACACTAGGCCTATAGCCTCTAGAATTTAGAAGAATGAGAGGACATCTCATTTAAACTTACAAAACTTTTAAAGACTGGATGTGGTATGAATACTTACCCTCGCTGGGAAGCCAAGAACCAAGAGTCAAAGGTTCAGTGTTCAAAGGTTCATTTTATTGTCAAAGTATGGTTGTACAATAAAACTCTGATATTTGTCTTCTCCATAGCCATGAAATACAGAAAAACCATGGGGGTTTTTGAAAGGGATGACATCAGCCACCCACCATGATAAAGAAAAAGAAAAGGAAACAAAACCCACAAACACAAGGGGCAGAGCGGTGATAATGGCACTAAACGGTGACTCCTTTGCTTGCATCTTCAGAAACAGCTATATTTCCATCTTTAATATCTCTTTTTCCCCTTCAGGGTTCTTTTGAAGACCCTGACCTGGAGTTACACGCTGACTATGGTTCTTTGCGAGAATGGGACTCACTCTCGGGTTTCATAACTGGCCACTGTTCAGCACGCCAAGGGCTCTGCCTAATGGTTCAGCTCAACTTTGGAGGCCTAGGATCTCGGGGCTCTGGACCCGGGCAGATCAAAGGTCATGGCAGGAGATCTGTGTGTTGTCGGGGGAGTTGGACAATTAATGGAGAGTGTGTGGAACAGGTTAAGACCTACAAGTATCTGGGAGTACAGTTGGACGAGAAGCTAGACTGGACTGCCAACACAGATGCCTTGTGCAGGAAGGCACAGAGTCGACTGTACTTCCTTAGAAGGTTGGCGTCATTCAATGTCTGCAGTGAGATGCTGAAGATGTTCTATAGGTCAGTTGTTGAGAGCGCCCTCTTCTTTGTGGTGGCGTGTTGGGGAGGAAGCATTAAGAAGAAGGACGCCTCACGTCTTAATAAGCTGATAAGGAAGGCGGGCTCTGTCGTGGGCAGTTTAACATCGGTAGCTGAGCGAAGGGCGCTGAGTAGGCTACGGTCAATTATGGAAAACCCTGAACATCCTCTACATAGCACCATCCAGAGACAGAGAAGCAGTTTCAGCGACAGGTTACTGTCGATGCAATGCTCCTCAGACAGGATGAAGAGGTCAATACTCCCCAATGCCATTAGGCTTTACAATTCAACTGCCAGGACTTAAGAACTTTTTAAAGCTATTATTAATGCTTTTTGAGCTAGTGATTTAGATGCATATCATATTATTACTGAGTTAAGTATTGTATTGTATGTAATGAGTTTTTGCTACAACAAGTGTACGGGACATTGGAAAAAATGCTGAATTTCCCCATGGGGATGAATAAAGTATCTATCTATCTATCTATCTATCTATCTATCTACAGCTGTGTGCCCAAGAGACCCGAGATCTTTGGGCACAGAGCTCGAAAAGGCAATGTAATGGACCTTTAACATCGTAAACCAGTGAGTTGTTTATTACATGTCTCTCCTCTCACCGTGAAACAGAGACACCCCTTTCTCCCTTATTAAGGAGAGAGGGAGAGCCTGTGGTATGCCGAATACTGAGTGAAATGCGAAGTCTTTGGGGTAACTGCAAGTCTGTGTCTTTGCTGTTGCTTTGCTCACGCTTGAGTGTTCAGTGGTGGATGCTGATGCTTTTTTTTGCTGGTGGGGAGATTGTTGCTTGATGCTACTTACACACGGGAGGGAGGGGAGCTGGGGGGACTTTGGAGTTCTAACATTTAACTGGCATTCATTCCATGGGGCACTCCTCTGTTTACATGGATGGTTATGAAGAAAAAGCATTTCAGGGTGTATATTGTATACATTTCTCCGACATTAACTGTACCTTTAAAACCCCAAACCCCCACCTCATCCCTTGCACAAAAAACTAACAGATCACCCACATGGAAAACAGCATCTAGAACATCAAACCCCAGATCCCCAACCCCCTTTCTCAAACAAAAACTAACAGATTACTCATCCGGATTATGGCAGCTAGATCATCAAAAACCCCAAATCCCCAACTCCTTCCCTCGCAAAAATAAACAGCAACATAGCATCAAACTCCCAACCCCTCTCCCACACACAGAAACTAACAGATCATCCGCACAGAAAAACAATCTTCCGTGAGGAGCATCCGCCAAGCTGGGTCATGGTCTCGAAATAAGGATCCAACCAATCTGGTTGGAGATGAGAAGAACTTTCTCCCCACTTTGAAGATGAGAAATCTTTCGGTTTTTCTACTCAATCATTCAGTCCATTCAAAACAGGTCAATCCACTTCACGGTCTTAAGGGAATCAAGGAACATGGGACTAGTGCGGGAAAATAACATTGAGGTAAAAAGTGATCTCTAAAAATGAGAGAGCATGCTCAAAAGGGCCAAATGGCCTTCGCTTGCTCCCATTTTTTGCAAAATTCTTGTATTCTCATTTTAAAACAAAAATTACCATTGCATGGATGTGCATAACTGATCTGAAATAACAACGAACATTTCTCCTCCCCCAGAGGTTAAGAGAAAGATTTAATTTCCTCACAGTATTTTCTTCCTCCCCTTCTACAATGTGGTTTGCTTACTGCCACTAAGCATTTCACTGAAATTACTATTTAACCTCAAGAATATAAAGATCCCACAATTCTGTTTTGAGCTATCCAACACTCATGCATTCATTCAGATGTTTCCACTCAGCAGTCATGACACCGAAGTCAATGGTAGTACAACCAGGATAATTAGGATAACCACCTTTGTAAACAGCAACAATACGTATGCAAAGGATTCACTTTATTCGAATGCATGGCCAGCTAAAGTTCAAAGTACATCCACATGCTGAGCTACTGGAGATGCGAAGAAAAGTCCACCTCAAAGGATTACTTTTAGGTCAGAAATAAATCAGCTGCCTCATCAAAGCAAAATAATTGATTCAAATTTAAATCCAACAATCCAAAGGAAAGAGAGAAGCTGCTCGTTCAATCTGTAGCAAATTGAAAACACATCCAAAATTATTGCAACTTAAGCACAAGGTAAGTCTTCCTGTTGCCTTACAGCATACAGGAGGGAGATTGAAAATTTGGCTGAGTGGTGTAATAACAATAACACCTCACTCAATGTCAATAAGATCAACATTGTACACTTCAGGAGAGGGCAACCGTCATTTGCTGTCACATCTATATAGCTGGTACAGCACAGTTTCTGATACTGATAGTGGAGGATTTTGAGGTCCATGAGCCAGTACTCATCGGAGGATCAGAGGTGGAGAGGGTCAGTAACTTTCAATTCCTGGATGTCACTATCTTAGGGGACTTGTCCTGTACCTATAATATAAATATAATTACAAACAAAACACAGCAGTGCCTCTACTTTCTCAGGCGTCTGCAGAGATTCAGCATGTCATCAAAAACCTTGGTAAACTTCTATAGATGTGTGGTGGGAAGTGTGCTGACTGGGTGTATTATGGCTTGATACAGGAACACCAATGCCTTTGAGCAGAAAGTCCTACAAAATGTAGTGTTATTTGCCCAGTACGTCACGCATAAAGCCCTCCCAACCATTGAGCACTTCTACATGAAATGTTGCCATAGAAAAGATCCTCACCACCCAGGCCATACTCTTTTCTCACTACTACCATCAAGTAGAAGGTGCAAGTGCCTTAGGACTCAAACCACCAAGTTCAAGAACAGTTGCTGCCCCTCAACCATCAGGATCTTGAACAAAAGGGGATAGTTACACTCATTCTATTTCTAGTGTTCTCACAACTGATGGTCTCACTTTAAGGACTCTTTATCTTGTTATTTCATGCTCTCATTATTTATTGCTATTTATTTATATTTACATTTGCACAGTCTGTTGTTCATTGATCCTGCTTACAGTTACTGTTCTATAGATTTGCTGAGTATGCTCACAGGAAAAAGAGTATCTGAGTTGTAATGTGGTGACATGTTATGTACTCTGAACTTTGAACATGAAATGTAGTCAACTAAAATACTGTGGATACTTGGCCTTTCATGTTGCTCCCATCCCGCCCCACCAGTGAATTAACTGCAATCACCTGCCATCATCTGGGGGAAGGACAATGACAGCTCTACGTTGCCAGCATGGTGCAGAAGATGCTAGACAAATTTCCTAATAACTATAGTAGTCCACTCTACTCTTGGTGTTTGAGGTTACAGGTTTCTGAGGTGGTATCGGAATTGTTTGGGCCAGTAGCTGCAATACATTTTGTAGATAGTATATACTGCCGCCATTGTGTATTGGTGGAATGAATGAAAGTTTGGAGTGGTTGGTGGTGTGCCAAACAAGCATGGGGCTTTGTCCTGGATAATGCCCACAATATTTAAAGTTTTGGTAAGACATTCATTCAGACACATTTCCATCATACTGTTGTATTGTGTTGTACAAGGGGCAAAGACTCGAGGTGGTGAATCGCGTACCATAGGTTTGCTAGTTCCTTCACCTGCAGTCATATCTATACAGCTGGTACAGCACAGTTTCTGATAATGGTGACCCCCAGGGTACTGATAGTGGAAGATTTTGACTGGAAGTACAAAATTTGTACAGGAATTATGAAATTACTTATTGAAAAGTTATAGAGCAATACAGCACAAATGTAAGCTCTTTGGCCAAAGGAGTCCATGCTGACATAGTGCCCACCCAGCTAATCCAGATTGCCTGTGTCTAGCCCACATCTCTCTAAGACATGCCCTGCATATACCAATCAAACTCTTCTTAGATGATACGATTCAACCTGCCTCAACCACTTCCTCTGGTAGCTTGTTCCACATAATCGGCACCCTGTGCATGAAATATTTGCCCTTCAAGTCTCCATTAAATCTTTCCCCTCTTACCGTTAATCTAGTTCTGGACTCCACTATGCGAAGGAAAAGATTTACCATCCATCTTGTCCATGCCTCTCATAATTTAAACATTTCTATAAGTTTGCTCCTCATTCCTCTAAATTTCAAAGGATGAAGATGTTGTCTAACTCACTTCTCCTTACAACTCAGGCCCTCTAGTCCTGGCAACATTCTCAAATTTTTTCTGCACCCTTTCCAGTTTAACTGAGTGTTTCCAAAACAGTAACAGGGGTAACCAAAACTGTATATGGTACTCCAAGTTTGGCCTCACCAATAACTTGTACAGCTGTAACAATGCGCCAACTTCTATACACATTGCATGGGGGCCAGCATGATGAGAACCTTTTTCATCACCGTGTCTACATTGTTTTCAATTAACTATGCACTTGTACTTCACAGACTCCCTGTACTATTGCACTACCTGGTGCCCCACCATTCACAGTATAAGTCTTACACTGGTTTGACTTTCAAAAATGCATCACATTACACTTATCTGTATTGAAATACATTTGCCACTCCTCAGCACATTTGCCTAACAGATCAATATACCTCTATAATCTATGAAAACCTTCTTCACTAACATTGCCTAGTTTTGTATTATCCATAAATTTATTGATCAAACTTTGTGCATTTGCATCCAAATCAAAGTATATAAATAATGAACAACAAGGGTCCCAACACTATCCCCCGCAGCACATCGGCCTCCATTCTGAGCAACAACCTTCAATTACCATCCTCTGCTTCCTATCTGAGTCAATTTTGAACCCTATCTAACCTTCTAGACCAACCTACCATACACACCTTATCAAAGGCCTTGCTAAAGTCCAAACAGATCCTATCCGTTGCCTTAACTTCATCTACTGCTCTGGATATCTCTTCAAAAAAGTTCATAAATATTCATCAAGCATGACGTCCCACACCAAAAACCATTCTGACTTCCCCCTAATCAGATTCTGTCTACCCAACTGTTGGCAGATCCTGTCCTCAAAAATTCCCTCAGACTTTGTAGTTCCCTGGCTTGCAATAGAACAGCTTTAGCTACCTTCCGGTTTTCAGCACCTTCACCTCTCCAACAATGCACTGTCAAGCACTGGGGATTAATCCACCTTAATGCCCTGTTAGGTTGCAAGTACCTCCTCCATAGTATTACTAATGTCCTCCAAGCAGCTCCTCTTATTTCCCCCATCTTTTGAGCAACTATGAGTTTTTCCTCAGTAATCCCACCCATCTCCTGCGACTTGAGACATAGGTGGTCCTTGCTGATCTCTAAGAGGATCTTCTCTCTGAATAGCCCTTCCAATACAGCTGGGGAACTCTTGGAAATTTCCCTCAGTTTACTTACAGGGTTCTTTTCATTCCTTCTCGTTGTCCTCCTGATTTCCTTAAAATTATTAATCAAGGGATTTATTGCCAACCTCCAAAACCCAGTGTATTCTTCCTCCTTTTTCTTGACCAAAGCACAATATCTCTCATTAGACCACAAGTCATAGGAGCAGAATTAGGTCAAACCTGCTCTGCCTAAACTTGCCAGGTTAACCCTTCACCCTAACAGGAATATGCTGCACCTAGAGCTTGATATCACCTTCTTAAAAGCCTCCCCACTTGCAGTTCTACCCCTTCCCTTCAAACAGGTTCACCCAAGTAACCTCTGATGGATCCTACCTAATTCCTGCAAAGTTAGTCCTGTTTCCAGTTTAGAACTTGCGGAGCTGTCCTTTACTTTAAAACTAATAGAATTATGGTCACTAGAGCCAAAGTGCTCCCATCCTGAATGCCACTTCAGTTACTTGCTCTGCCTTGTTCTCCAAGATGAAGGACAGCATTACAACCTCCCAAGTAGGACCTTCTATATATAGAATTGAGAAACCTTCCTGGACACATTTCATAAATTCCAACCATCCAGATTCTAAACACATTGAGTGATCCAGTTAATATCAGGAAAATTAAAATCTTCCGCTAATCCAACCCCATTATTCTTACAACTATGAGATGAAGCTCCCACTGACTAATGGGGCAGTCGATTGGGGGGAGGGGTGTCTAGAATACAGCCCCACTTGAATAATCCTCCCACTTTGTTTTCTATGGAATTTCTTCTATATACATAATTACCAAATCTTTCCAATTTATGATTAAAATGAAAATTATTAAACAATTTTAATCCTGGTTTACTCAGTTTTCATTATACTTACTTGTCTTTTAACAAAAGATTTGATACACCGTACATGATTACAGTACTATGAGATAGCAATTCCGATTTTTCTTCAGGGTCGGTAGAATGGAGTTTCTGGAAATGATGCATCAATAGATTTAAAGCAACTATTTTCTAACTTTTATTCTAATTCCAGTATTGGTTGAAAATAGTTAGAATCTTTAATATTGAGGATAAAGAATGTTGCCAGTGAAGAAAAATAAATATTTCAATTCAGCACATATTGTGTATACATATTTTATGTCTCTTTAAAAGATTTCTTAGATTAATGTGAAAGACATGAGGATTTCTATCCAACTGATATTAAGATTGTGTAAAATAATTAATGAGGTAAACAAAGAAACTATATCTGATTTTATTTTGAAGATATTCTGAATCCAAACATATAACAGTTATTACATTGTTGTGTTGTGACACAAGTAGTGGACTGCAATTTAATTGGGAACAATAGATTTATCTTTTGTCACCAGGAAAAAAAGAAAATTGCAACTTAGAAAATACAGACCAAAAGCCTTACAATGCTGATTAGTTTGAACAAACCGAATTATGGAATAGAGAAGTACTCGACAAAAACAGACTGAATCAAGTAGTGGTGGATGCGTGGTGCAATTACTCAATTTGCTCAAGATCTGGCATAAAGAGATCTGCCTACCGTAGTAGTTAATGGAAATACACGAGATCACAAGCACTATGAACCAGCATCGGGCTTGCTTTTGTCTTCTCAATACCATTCCTCAAGCCAAATACTATCCCCAATCTTTCACTCTATTATCAAGTTAAACTGTTCTAACCTTCCCACATCCTGACGTTATTTAAGCAATTGTTTCAAAACTTCAAAGGTTTTCAGATGTTCTATATTTATGAGCTTCATTATGTTTAAAGTAATTGCTGCTTCCTTTCAATTTGCTCTGAAATTTTCATCTTGCATGCCAGTACATGAATCATGTTCAATGCAATAAAAAACAGATCTCTAAAGAAAGCAACTAACACATTATGCTGGTTTTGATTATCTTAATGTATGGCATGCTTGTGTTAACAATGTGGCCCCTAAGAAGCCAGCTGTCTTGCGTTGCTTGGCAACAGATGCCCCTAAAAGACTACTTTGTGCATTTCCATCATGTGCTAAAGTCAGCAAGAGGTGCCAATGCTAACATTTGTTTTCACATCAAAATATAAAAGTTAAATTTGAAAAATGGTGACCAAAATCTCCACAATTTAAAATGTATAGCATTATATAAAGGATAGTATTTTGACTTCTGAAGATCTTTGTTCATGAAAATAATTTATTAAAGAAATTGTAAAAATAAAAGCATCGATTTCGAATAAGTTCAAATGAAGTCAGACTGTGCCACAAGCTGTAATATCCTTTTTTACCGGTATAGTTTTTGATGGAAGCAAAGTATTACAATAAGAAACATGATGAATGTACAGAAAATGCTTCAATTTCTCAGTTTCTAATGCTCAGTGTTCACTGCTGATTTCGATTTGAGACACTCAGCAAGTTTAAAAATCTGATCAAATTCACATAAATCCATTCATTTTGCGACAATTGTATGAGCCCGAACAGAAAACTGAATCTAGTGTAAACTTTTCTCCCTTCATTTTTGTTCAAATGTTAGAATACAAGTATAAATGTCTTTTCAGAAACTACTATGCATATTTTAGGATGAGAAGTGTTTTACTAAGATATTTTATAGTGGTGGACTATCTTGAGGCTCCCATTAAATGAAAGAAAAACAATTGTTGCTTCCAACTTCCTGGATTTTAATTTAGATAGCACAAATGAAGCAAAATGCTAATGCACACGCTGTAGGCAGCCTGAGCAGCTAAATAACATGTTTGATTATGATTGCTTGAAGTATACTTACAATCACATTCCCCAACTACAAATTGAAAGGATGGAAGAATGAAAATTCTACCTGCCTACTCACTGCAAATCCACAAGTTTTTTTTTAAATATCCTACTTATTTACAAAAACAAATAAATTTTAGCTAAAATGCTCCAGATTTGCTGTTCATGATCATATGCAATTAACAATTATGAAGACTGTTCATACAAATATTTTTCCTTAAGATTTGAACTAGATATTTTCTGTTTATTTAATTTGTTAGCAAGTGTGGTTGCAAAATGTACTCATAAATAGCAGTGTCTTAAATTAATAAGTAAAACTTAATCTGCTGTAGCCAAATTATTATACTTAAGAAATATATGGAAATAACAATGCAATTTAAAAGTATAACAGTAGTGATCAGTTTGATACAATAGCTGAACCATGAAAAACACTAAGCTACAAAAGGAAAGGTTAATGTTGAAAATATTTTTCCTTACCTAATGTAGGTCTTATTTTTGTAATGTTGAAGGCATCATGATCTTTATCGAATCCACTCTTCTTCATCCCAATGTTTGTGATATTTTTGCGTAATCCAACTGGTCTTGCTTTAGGCTTGCTAGCACATGCAGCACTTGCACTGAAAAATCAGCTTTTAAACCTAACCACACTCCTTTGGGCTAGAAGGCTTCACCATTGAGTGAATCCAGCACTTAACAGGATGTGCATCTCGCAGCTCATCAGCCAATTACAATGTGTCTGCCTCTGCCTCTCCACAATGCTCTGAGAATGTGTGATGATTCTCGCAGATTCAGTCAGTTTCATTTATCAGTGCAACAAACTGAAACCAAATCGTTTTCTGGTGTTTTCTTTTTATGTTTTAAATACAGAATTTATAAAAGTTAAAATACTCTTAAGGAAAATGTCTCACATTGTTGTTGCTCTTAATGAATTAAATAGCAATGAAAGAAGATTGATATCCTTAATTCCACCCCCCCCCCACTGACTTCTGCGTGCTTTCTTAAATCCATGAAATGTACTCTACCTTGTGCTTTACTTCATTTTGCAAAACTTCAAAAATTTAAAGACAAAAGAATGAGATGGGGATCTTGTACAATCCTTGCTGCACTTGCAAATGTCATCTTAAAGAAGCAAGGAGGATTGCAAAAGATTCACAAATATTTCAATTGTTGCTCGGATGCTATCAGTGAGCTGCAGAAAAGAGTGCTTGGAACTTGGTGAGGTGACTTAGCAACATACAGAAGGAAGATAAAAAGGAAACAGGATAAAAAGAAATGCATTATACCTTTGCAGATTGTTAGAGATCAGAATGCACATCACCGAGATCAAATAATCTGCTAGCATATAAATTTATTTTTTTTTTGGTGATAAAAGTAGAGCACCTCATGAGCAACAACCCTTCTTCTTTTGCCTGGTGTGATTAAGAGAATAAGAATAAGAGAAATACACTTCTTCCTTGTTGACAATGGGAAGTGGTGGCCTGGTAAAGTGTAAGGCTTTGGAGTGTTCAATTGAAGACTCCTAGAAGCACAAGCTTTGATGGGACAATTAGTCTTTGTTTGATCTTGATTTATATTCTGATCTCATGGCAACTCATTAAAAGGACCAATATGATAGGGTAAGGAAAAACCTAATTTCACTGCTGCTTTCATCAAATTACTTGGAAAATGCTGACTTTGATCACTTGTGCTGTTGGTAGACAACCCTGCCTTCTGCTCTTCCAAAATTGAGTTTCATTGAAGCCATGGCAAATGTTTGCTCTTTCAGATGTGGTTCAGACATGCTAGTACAAAAAACAACCACATTTCATGTTTGTATAACAACTTTAATGCATTCAGATCCTTGGGGGATAACTGGACAAATAATGGTCTGCACAATGAGGTAGGTTTTAAGTGCAGCTCAAGGAAGGGCAGAGGCTCAGAAGTACAAAAATGAAAATCTCAGGGTTTTGACCGCAGACAAATGAAGACATCGCCACCCACAGCAAAGAAATTAAGGAATAATCAAGAAATGAGAATAGGAGTACAGATATCTCAGAGAGAGATCACAGAAGCAGGGAGTGGAAGATCTCAATAAGTTGAATTTAAGGATGAGTAAATTAAACTCAAGATTCTGCCAGACCAAGTCAAAGGACCCAAGGACATGGATACACGTCATGGAAGTGGCAGGACAGAATGAAAAAGTAGTGAATAAGGCATAAACAATTCTGGTCTTTATTGATAAAGACGTGAACTATATAAAGCAAGAATGTCCTGCTGAACTTCTAAAATTCTGTGAGTATTGTGGTCAATACTGATCAATTCATTGTAATGGAGACTGCTCTGTAAAGCTATACCAGTATGGCATTGGGATTGAGCAATGCATTGACAAGGAGAGATAGGAGAGTAACACACAAAATGCTGGAGAATGCTAGATTGGAGAGGCTGGGACTATTTCCTTAAAAGAAAAGTTGAGGAGAAATCTAAAAGTATGGCTAAAATGCAGAGAAGAAGGCTGTTCCATTTTGGTGGAGGGATTGAGGAGAGGAGGTACAAAAGGAAGCACCCATAAGTTACAGTATATGATGATTTTTTTTCCTATAAACTCTGTGAATGGAATCTGGAGTGCAGACTGAAGATGGGAATAGGGTTGAGTTCCATTGTCAGAAAGAACTGGGCATGGCAAGGAAGTATATTGCAAGGCTATGGAAAATGTGACAGGTTGATCTTTCATCGGTCCTGTTATAGTTACTATTCTATAGATTTGTTGAGTATGCCCACAGGAAAATTAATCTCAGAGTTGTATATGGTCACATATGTGCATTTTGATAATAAAATTTACTTTGGACTTTGACTTCAATGTACAAGATAATCTATATACAGAAAACTCTTAAAAGCTTCCACCACTTTGACGTGAATCATAAACATAACAAGAAGTGATTTATCTCAGACAGAATGCAGGTGCCAATGGATACAAAGGTGTGTCCTGTTCCTTGCCTCAGTAATCATCTAGGACATCTTCCAGATTATCTGTGGGCCCAAAATGGACCAAGTCTGACGGGTCACAATCCACAAATCACCTGAGATTGGGATTAAAAGTGTACCCAACAATGCCCTCATCCTGATGACCACCTTCTCATTTGTCCGTACCAGTTGGCATGTGGACCCAAAGATTGTGGGTACTAAGTGTCACCAGGTGCTGTGGTTCTACCCGTTTCCTTTGTTGCAGAAAATAGGGCTGGCCACTCTACCACACCACACCCTTGTCAGCTGAACATTTCCACACTACCAGTCCTTTGTGGAAGAGTTCTTCCAAGTAAACACCCTTGACCACAAGTCCATTGGCGAGTGCTATGGATTCTATGTGTTTGTTCCTGAACAAACTGTCTTGACCATATAGCAGAACGCCTAATGGCCAGATATGACCATCAAGCATCAAGACTTTGCTTGGCTGTAGGGAGAGGTGCACTCCCAATCGGAGCCATCATCAATGTATGTTGCACTCGGTATGGCCGTGGTGCACAAGAAATACTAGTCACCTACCCCTTTGCAGACTGAAGATTCACTAAGAGAGTACGGAGACTGATGCAAGGGTGCAGGACCCAGTTCATCCCCAGTAGCCACGTAACAGAGGACTCTCTGATCTACAGGCTGCTCTCTGGGTCACATACTGAGAAAGACATCAAGCACTGCTGAAAGGTTATGAGCTCTTTGAAGGATGCCCTTTGGTCTGCCTGAAATTTCTTGATGTCTGAGATAGAATGCTGCAGTTGACACAGTTCAGGCTGCAAGAGTACATGCTAAGGGATACACTGAAGCTTGATTCAGCCACTGCCAAGGCTCAGCGGAAAAGGATCACAGTGTAGGCTCCTTCCGCTACCACATACGGAAAGGCACAGTTGTGGGGAAGTTTCTGAAAAAAATGAAATGAGTATCACCTCAGGGAGTTACAGAAGAAGCAATGATGCTATTGGATTTGCTGACTGAAGTTCTAAATTCAAATAAAATACTGAAGCTCTATTCAATGTAGAGAGCGATGGGTACACTCATTAAAGGGAGCTTATTCTATAACCACCTACTCAAAGTCTAGTTCACTTCCCTTTTTATCCTCCATGGCAAGTTTAACAGCCAATACCCACTATTTGAGTGGTGTGCTCCCCATCCCTACCGAGAAGATACTATCAAAGTAGTTTAAAAGCAGTTCACTTATTTTTAGTGATAGGTGTTTAAATCCAGACAAATTTAAGACTCAGGAGATTATCTTATAAAAGATTTCCAAATTACAAATGATTTCTAAAACACAAGTGATTTCCAAAACATAGGTACAATTCCTATAAGCTAAAATGACACCAATGAGTTGCAGACCAACGACTCATCCATTACAGAACTTGAAAACGGGGGAATGCATTCTAGTCACCCCACATTTCTGACATTCTTCTTGGTGTTCTGTGACCATTTCTAAAGGTCTGATTACGTTCTTACATTTATACTGCTTTTCTGGCACTTGGAAGATTTCACATACATTTGATTTTTTTTTACAGCATCTTATGTTCTAAAGACAGTTTTGTTTGTTTGCAAAGCTGCCCTTTTAACTTCAGACTGGTTATCACTTGCCATTTACATTATGGAATGGTGACTGCTTCTGTTTAAGACAAGAAGCTGAACAAAGAATATTGGCTGGAAGTTTACCTGTCAGCTGCTGTGTTAGAAAGCTGAGTATCGCAAAAAAAAAATTCCTCTGGTCCCGGACAGTGAATATTCATCACAGCTTCAGAATCTTCATGGCAAATGATTCAATAATAGTCCAAAATCTTACTAAATCTAACAATAGCACTTACACCACCACATCAGATTATTAAGAATGAGAAATGGAGATGGATTAAGGACCAACATAAAACACAAGATCGATGTTAGCAGAGTTTAAAGAGTAAATCACTGTCAGTTCAATATGACATGAAGATACTCAAGGTCATGTGATATACCCAGAACTGTGTGGTAGGTGCTGTCTCAAGCCACGTCATCGAATGAGTCCAAGAGGAACCAGTAGCAGGTTTCTCTGAATAAACAGACAAAACCGACACATGAATTGAGAAGGAAACATGGTCTCAGTTTTAGAGTGGAATAACTTCATCAATTTATTTTGAGTCATTTCATTGATCGCAGAGACCTTAGCCATTACAAAACAAAAGAATCAGCAATTCCAACAAAAGGCAGCTCCAAGCTGCAAATATATGCAGTTCAATGTTCCAGTACTGCTATTTAATTGAATAGATCTTCCAGATTGAAGATATTGAGGTGGTGATGAAAGCATGAATTTTGCAATACACCCATTAGATAGCGACACTTGAATGACAGCTGCAGAAAATTAGATGACATAGCAAGACCAGCTCTTAAAATGAATTTAAGAACTCGGTGGTAGTATCAGTTTTATAAGTCTTCAAAATGTACAGCTACAATATTTTATGAATACCTGAACTGCCCATTAACCAAGTGTGCCTGCAGAGAGGATATAGAATAGTTATTCCCAATGTTCTGATAAAATAGATTATGGTCATGCAGAATATATTGACAATAAAAATATGAAAGATACTATCAGAGGTTTATATAAAAGGTAATGAATTTAGAAGAATTCTTGCTAATGTTTTTTGGTTTTGTCAGGAGCTTGGAATAGCACCACTTGACAATTATAGACATAAAGTAAACCAACATAGACATTTCAGAGAATATGTTTTGATTATTATCAGAAGGCAAAGACAACTTCCTAATCTTCACTGATGCACACCTGAAGTACATTTTAGTTAAATACATGGCATCCAGCATAACTGAGAAACACAATTGAAAAGCTAAGATCAATCTACCACATAGTGACTGACTAAAATGACACCAGTTCACCAATTTTCCATTTGAATGTTTCATGAAATACAATTATATTGAGAATACTTTAATCACCGAGTCATGGCTGAAAGAAGATTATAGTTAGGAGCTTAACATCCAAGGCTACAGATTGTATCGAAAGGGCAGGCAGGGGCAGAGGTTGTGGCATGGCTCTGGTAGTAAAAAGTGAAGTCGAGTGCTTAGAAAGAGGTGACATAGGTTCAGAAGATGTAGAATCCTTGTGGGTAAAGCTAAGAAACTGCAAGGATAAAAATACCCTGATGGGAATTATACACAGGCCTCTGAACAGGAGCCAGGATGTGGGGTACAAATTATAATGGGAAATAGAAAAGGCGAGTCAAAAGGGCAATATTACGATTCTGTTCGGGATTTCAATATGCATGCACTTTGGGAAAATTAGGCTGGAGCTGAATCCCAAGAGAGAATTTGTAGAATGCCTACAAGATGGCTTTTTAGAGCAGCTTCTGGTTGAGCCCACTAGGGGAAAGGATATTTTGGATTAGGTGTTGTGTAATGAACAGGATTTGATAAGGGAGCTTAAGGTAAAGGAACCATAGGTATCACTGATCATAATATGATAGAATTCATCCTCCAATTTAAAAGCGACAAACTAAAGTCAGATGTATGAATATTACAGTGGAGAAAAGGGAATTACAGATGCATGAGAGAGAGGCTAGCTGAAGCTGATTAGAAAGGGACATGAACAGGGATGATGACGGCAGAACAGCAATGGCTGGAGCTTCAGGGAGCAATTCAGAAGGCACAGGATAGATACATCTCAAAGAAGTGCTCTAAATGGAGGAAGAAACAGACAGACAGACATACTTTATTGATCCCGAGGGAAATCGGGTTTCGTTACAGCCGCACCAACCAAGAATAGTTAAGAAACATAGCAATATAAAACCATAAATAATTAAATAAAAATAAGTTAATCATGCCAAGTGGAAATAAGTCCAGGACCAGCCTATTGGCTCAGGGTGTCTGACACTCCGAGGGAGGAGTTGTAAAGTTTGATGGCCACAGGTAGGAATGACTTCCTATGACGCTCAGTGTTACATCTCGGTGGAATGAGTCTCTGGCTGAATGTACTCCTGTGCCTAACCAGTACATTATGGAGTGGATGGGAAACATTGTCCAAGATGACATGCAACTTGGACAGCATCTTCTTTTCAGACACCACCGTCAGAGAGTCCTGTTCCACCCCCACAACATCACTGGCCTTACGAATGAGTTTGTTGATTCTGTTGGTGTCTGCTACCCTCAGCCTGCTGCCCCAGCACACAACAGCAAACATGATAGCACTGGCCACCACAGACTCGTAGAACATCCTCAGCATTGCCCGGCAGATGTTAAAGGACCTCAGTCTCCTCAGGAAATAGAGACGGCTCTGACCCTTCTTGTAGACAGCCTCAGTGTTCTTTGACCAGTCCAGTTTATTGTCCAAGTATTTGTAATCCTCCACTATGTCCACACTGACCCCTTGGATGGAAACAGAGGTCACCGGTGCCTTATCCCTCCTCAGGTCCACCACCAGCTCCTTAGACTTTTTCACATTAAGCTGCAGATGATTCTACTTGCACCATGTGACAAAGTTTCACACCGTAGCCCTGTACCCAGCCTCATCTCCCTTGCTGATGCATCCAACTATGGCAGAGTTATCAGAAAACTTCTGAAGATGGCAAGACTCTGTGCAGTAGTTGAAGTCCGAGGTGTAGATGGTGAAGAGAAAGGGAGACAGGACAGTCCCCTGTGGAGACCCAGTGATGCTGACCACTCTGTCTGACACACAGTGTTGCAAGCGCACGTACTGTGGTCTGCCAGTCAGGTAATCAATAATCCATGACACCAGGGAAGCTTCCACCTGCATCACTGTCAGCTTCTCACCCTGCAGAGCAGGGCGGATGGTGTTGAATGCACTGGAGAAGTCAAAAAACATGACCCTCACAGTGCTCGCCGGCTTGTCCAGGTGGGCGTAGACACGATTCAGCAGGTAGACGATGGCATCCTCAACTCCTAGTCGGGGCTGATAGGCGAATTGGAGGGGGTCTAAGTGTGGCCTAACCATAGGCCGGAGCTGCTCTAGAACAAGTCTCTTCAGGGTCTCCATGATGTGGGAGGTCAATGCCACCGGTCAGTAGTCATTGGAGCCACTGGGGCACGGTGTCTTCGGTAGAGGAACGAGGCAGGATGTCTTCCACAGCACAGGAACCCTCTGGAGACTCAGGCTCAGGTTGAAGACATGGTGAAGTACTCCACATAGCTGGGGGGCACAGGCTTTGAGCACCCTGGGGCTGACACCATCCGGGCCTGCAGCCTTGCTTGGGTGGAGACTTTTCAGCTGTCTTCTCACCTGTTCAGCTGTGAAGCCCACCGTGGTGGGTTCAGGTGTGGGAGGGGTGTAGTCACAAGAGCAGGGTGGGGGGCTGTGAGGAGGGGTAGGAGGGGAGAGTGGAGTATGTGTTGGTTGGGGGCCGACAACTGATGAATCATGTGGGGGATGAGCAGGGGCCACAGTGTCAAATCTATTGAAGAACAGGTTAAGTTCATTGGCCCTGTCCACACTGCCTTCAGCTCCTCTGTTGCTGGTTTGCCGGAACCTAGTGATGGTCCTCATCCCACTCCAGACCTCTCTCATGTTGGTCTGCTGGAGTTTCCACTCAAGCTTCCTCCTATACCTGTCTTTAGCCTCCCTGATCTAAACTGTGGCTGACAAGGGAAGTCAAAGACAACATAAAAGCAAAAGGGGGTATATAAAAGTGCAAAAATTAGTGGGAAGATACAGGATTGGGAAGCTTTAAAAGGCCAACAGAAGGCAACTAAAAAGCCATAATGAGGGAAAAGATAAAACATGAAGGAAAACTAGCCAATAGTATCAAAGAGGATACCAAAAGTTTTTTTTTCCTCAGATACATAAGGAGTGAAAGAGAGGTAAAAATAGATATCACGCCGCTTGAAAAATGACACTGAAAATTGGGGACAAGGAAATTGCAGGTGGAACTCTTAAGTATTTTGCATCAGTCTTCGCTGTGGAAGACACTGGCAGTAAGCTGGAAGACAGAGTATCAGGGGACAGAAGTAAGGGAAGTTGCTATTACTAGGGATAAGGTGCTGTGGAAGCTGACAGGTCTGAATGTAGATAACTCATGAGGAAATGGATCAAAGTCAATATAGTTACTTTAAAGCCGGAGGGCACAGCCTCAGAATAGAGAGATGACCATTTAAAATGGAGATGAAGAGGAATTTCGTTACCCAGAGAGTGGTGAATCTGTGGAATTCATTGTCACAGGCGGCTGTGGATGGATGTTAGGTTATTGGGTGTAGTTAAGGCAGAGGTTGATAGGCTCTTGACTAGTCAGGACATGAAAAGTTATGGAGAGAAGGCAGGAGAATACAGTTGAAAGGGTAAATGGTTCAACTATGATAAAATGGCCAAGCAGAGTCAATAGGCCGAATGGCCTAATTTTCTCCTTTGTCTTATGGTCTTACTGTCTAAGACCTTCTTATCACTCTGCCTTCAGCGGCATAACAGAAAAGGTTGCTACATGTTTTGCAGGTGATCTTGAAGAAGCAAATTTGCCAAGGCTGTTCCAATTAGATACATTGGCTAACTTATTATTCAAAGATTGTACAATACATTCCATCATTGGTTTCATTCTAGCAGAACTGGAATGTCACAGACTGAGAGTTTAATATGATCTGACTGGAGAAGAGACTAAGGAGGTGGCAAGAAGAATAAAGCAAATAGGAAAATTCAAAAGGAAACAAATCAAACGAAACAAAAAAATAGGTGTCAAGACTGATGAAAGAGAACGACAATAAAAGTGGGAAACTGATGAGAAAGCCCAAGACTGCAGTCTGAAGCAATATCTTGTGATAATTGAAAGTATCTAACAAGTATCTATATTGATTGAAAATATGCAAGAGGTATATTTGAACATATCAAAGAAATATATGTTGATGCATTTATCCCAGTTGTGGACCAGGAATCAACAAAAAAAGAGGATGCATTAATAGACTCTTTAGTGAAGATCTGATAGGTTCTTCAGGAAATAACCACAACAGAAAAGAACTGAAAGGCAGATGTAAAGGTCTAAGTATTTGAATAAACTATTTAACAAGCTAAAGCTATAATTGTTTCTCACAAGGAAATAAATTAATTCACAAATTATTGCCGCTGGTTCTGAAATAGGAAAAAGCCCGATTTTGCAGGCACCCAGACTGATCATTTTAAACATACAGTATGTACATTGAGCTAGCACAATATGGAAAATAATAATAAAATACAGAATACAGTGTTTCAGTTACAGAGAAAGTGCAGTGCAGGGAGACAAAGTTCAAGGGCCATGATAAGGCAGACTGACAGATTAGGAGCTTATCTTTATCATACAAGAGATCAATTCAAGTGTCCTTGAGCCTCGTGTTCAAGGTTTTATAACTTCTGCCCGATGGAAGAGGAGAGAAGAGGGAATGATTTCTGTGTAAATATGCAAGTGTCACATGAGTATACAAGTAGTGGCCTTAAAGATCATACAACATAACTTTATTATGGCGAGAAAGCTCCAGTAACATTTAGCCGGGACACAGCCTACCTTCAGCTACTACACTGACAGTTCTGGAATTGTGTATTATGGTCTACCACAATCTGCATGTGACATAAAATTTAGAAACAAACATTTTCAAATACAGTAAACATTTCAGGCTCTATGATAATTTCATCCTACCATAACATCCCATCAGACATGTCCAAGTGACCAGCAAAAGCATAGTCATAACTGGTTTAAATTGGTTAAAGTTAGGAAACAATCCTAAATTTTTGAACTTTAAAAATAAGCATTTGAATTTACAAGTCCCAATGGCTCATCTATGGGCTGAGAGTAGGTAGTTTTGTAAATTAACAGTTCTCCCCAACCTCAGATACAGTTTAATTTGCTGTCCTACTGAGGTTTTGCTGCATAGGGAGAGAGCTTCTCTTTGGCTGGTAGCACTAAATACATGCAAGTGTACCAGCAGTCAATTATACTCACCTCCTAGTATTCATTTTATTGAATTCAACTGGGTAATCAATGCAGAGTAATAGTCATTGACGTGAATTATTGATTTTGGTTTCTCTGCATAAATGCAAAGTGTGTTAAGCATTCCTAATATTTTCCAATTTATTTCACATTTTCACAACTATGATAATTTGCTTTGTTGTGTGGTATATGCAAAAGCCATTTGCACCACCAAGTATCGTTACATTATAACATCACAGATCAAATTGAAAAGCTCCTGTGGGAATTAAATTTACAGCAATGGTCCAGAATTTCAGATCAAATTCAAAGTCAAGTTTCTTGTTATATACACAATGAGAATGAGATCTGCATTTTCAGTGGCTTACTAAGCTATAATTATCTTTTTTTCAAAAATCTCTCTAGCCTTAATAATAAAAAAATTACAGAGATAATCTTGTAAAGGCACGTAAACTATATTTTTCATTGAATGCTACCACTTAAAAAGACCACAAGGAAAATGTTACCTCATCAAAGCTCCCGATGGACCTGCTGAAATATGGAATACCCTGCCACCTAGTGTAGTAAATGGAGAGGCAGTCTCCAGAAAATGTTTTTAAGTCGGTAGCAAGGAATTTAATTAAAACAACATGAGAACATTTTGTCCTCTTTAGGTTCAGTAAAATCTGCTATGATTAAACATTTAAGTAATTTTGGGAGCATTTCTGGTGAAGTAAGACTTGAAAGGATACACTAATCCCCAGTTCTGATACAGAGTTTCAACCCAGATCATTGACAATTTCTTTATTCCTACGGATACTGCACGCTGTTGAGTCCCTCCAGCATCTTGTCTGTTGCAGTAATCCTGCATGCTTAATCTAAATAAGAATGTATTTTTACTTAGATTAAGCTGAAGCTTTGACAACATTTAAACATAGGACAAAATGTATAACCAACACAGGTGTAAAACAGAGAGAACCTAGTGGAGCACTAGTGTGTGTTCACTATCATGAGAATGTAAAGAATCCATGTATTAAAAATAACTAAAGGTGTTCATGCATGTCAACATTGACAGGATAAACACTGAATTCAGCAATGGAATAGCATAGAATTGGAGAAAACAAATAATGCTTTTCCATTTAATTCTCAATATAATTAATAACATTGGAAAATAATTGGCTTAAGAGCTGATGTAGATATTTATAGAGAAAGGAAATGCCAAATTATTATTCCTTCCTCCAGCATTCACCGATTCTTTGTACCGCTTTCTATGCATCTTCCATAGCTTTTTCTCTCCTCATGTAACTGTTCTGTAACATACTCTCTCATTCCTCTGGCTAAACCTTATTTCCACCCCAGAACCCTCCCCATAAATTTACGTCTCTACAAAGACCACTTATGAACTAATACATGAGTTTCCTGTAGCTGAAACATTTCCCCACTGCACCAATTGCCCACGAATTAGCCGAACACAAATCACATACAACAAAATGATATAAACATATACAAGATCAGGGGCTCCCAACCTTTTTTATGCCATGGACCCCTACCATTAACCGAGGGGTCTGCGGATAACCCTAGGTAATTTCTAAAGTCAGTACATGCTCGGCACAGCATTGTGGGCTCAAGGGCTTGTATTGTGCTGCAGGTTTTCTACGCTTCTATGACCCCAGGTTGGGAACTCCTGTACTGGAAAGATCAGAGCAGGAGTACTTGAGAAAGCAATGGAACACCAAGTGAAGCAAAAGGTCTTAAAGCTCATGCTGGAGTGCAAGTGTGTGGGACTGGGACAAGGGCTGAAGGAAAAGAAGACAACAGCAACTTTGATGATTTTTGCAAAGGAGGCAATGGACACAGTCTAACAGAAAATTTGAAAGATTGCCATTCAGAGACACTTGCGTATTTAAGTCTGTGTAGGTGCATAAAATGCAGCAATATTACTCCAGTGATCACTGATGATAAGTATACTGCAGTTGTCAAGATTCTGCAGTGAGGTTACTAAGCATTCAAGGGTGAAATGCAGCAACTCCCATCTACCACTTATGGATACAAGAATAACAGTAATATTCATATATTAAGTTGGGGATTGAGAGGAGAATGACTAGGTTGGATGGGAGAGATACAATTAAGGTAGAGTTGTTTTGCAAGGTTAAATTGTCAGTGGAAAGGGTAAGCAGCAGACAGTGGCACACAAATGTTCTCAAAATGACGACTGGACAGTCCCGTAGTAGGATAAGACTCTTGACCATCTTGCATCTTGTAATCTATCTGCACTGCACATTCTCTGTAGCTATAACATTTTATTCTGCATTTTTATTGCTTTTGCCTTGTACGTCCTCAATACACTGATGTGATTAAATGACCTGCAAGTATGACATACAAAGCCAAGTTTTTAATGTACCTCAGTGTATTTCACAATAAACTGATTTACAAAACTGCAGTGCAAGTCTTCCAGTCACTGCCTGGAAACAGATTCATGCCTATTGTGTACGATGTCCATAGGGGTGCATGGCATGTCCAGGGAGGGACAGCACCTCTGGTGAATGGGCTTGTCACGTCCATTTCAGGGCATCTCGCCCACCTTTGGGCCCCACTGGACACTCAGCAACCATCTGTGGCTCCAAGTAATTGTTTGCACGCAACAGCAGCCACACCCTGGTACACCTGTCCAGCCAAACCAGCTGAGAGTAGCCAGCAGTCTCATATCCCAGTGAGATGTGGACATGCCCGTCTTAACATGTGGAGTCAGCTCCAGCTGACCAGGCAGTGAGATCCAACAGCCAGGAAAGTGATACTGCAATGCTCCATGGAAAGCAAAGGACATGACCAGACTCAGAAGACCAGAGTTTGTGACGCTTGTTTGTACCACTGGACCTGGACTTCTGAGGCAGAGAGTGGAACTACCCCAGTGCAACAGCTTCTCCACTTTAAAAACTCATGCACAGGTCTCTGGGTCATTGTCGGACACGATGGACAACTGCCACCACCAGGTCTATGAAGAGATGGCCAATTCTAATTGGAATCATCTGCTCTTTACCCATAATTATATAGATTTTATTCTTTCTATATAACACCCTTCCCTTTTAAAAGTAGCGATTGAATTACCTTCTACCTAGCTCACTGGTAATGCATTCCAGATAGGGACCATTCACTTGATTATCACTCCCTTCCTGGCTTCATCACATGATGGGTCTTCCCACCAGTAGAACAGCTGCTTCTCCTTCTGGCTTTTTATGGCGATTGGCAGTCCAACTTAAAGGTGCATTGCCACCACCAACTGGACTGGAGTGTGGTGTAGAGAATCGGGGGGTGGGGGGAGAAATCCCTTACTACTTCTCCTTCAAATGAAAGGTAAATTACCGCAAAAGTCCTATGAAATGTAAGTAATGAAATACAATATTGTGAATTGAATTAGTCACTCGCATAACTGAAAAGTTTTTAAATGAAGACTATCAAACCCCAAAGAGTATAATAAAGCTTGCATTTGATTTTGTTCAATCTTATATGCTTCACACAGTAAGAATATATATTCAACTGTTTCATAATTATAACAAAACCTGCACAACCCAGAATGATGTTTTCCAACAAGGTATAAGGAATAATTGCCCATTTCAAAGTTGAGTAAAGTAATTTCTTCCCTTGTTTGGCCCCCTTCTCCCATAGACACAACAGTTTATGTATTTGATAAAATGTGTCTCTCCTTATGTCCATTATCCCACAAGTCTTGCCATAGCCCTCTAATTTCTCAACTGTACCAACCTCTCGGCTTCTGATTTGCTAAGTGGAAGGTGGAACCAGCTTCTACCCCATCAACTTAATTAAAGAACTTTCTAATTTTGAACAGCTACATTCAATTTCCACTTAACCTCTCCGCTTTATAGGAAAACAAACCCAGATATTCCAATCAAAGTGAATAGTCAAAGCCCCTTGTTACTGATACCATTGTGTCAATTTCATCTGCACCTGTTCTTAAACTTTATCACCGTTTTAAATGGGATTCCAGAAAGCAGATGCAATGCTCCACATGAAATCTAACCAGTGACTTATGAAGAAAGATCCAGTTTTTTTTTCATTTATAAAGCTTGGGTTTCTGTGGAACTGTTCTTTGATTTTTCTCTGAAAACCACCTTAATTGCAAGTCAATACAACCTTCAACAATAATGAACTGATCCTGGATTTATCTTTTCTTGTCCTGGCTCTTTCTGTTCTGTTACCCCCTTCAAAACTGTACCATTCAGCCTGGATTTCCCCTTCCAACCTTGCCTGCTAAAGTAGCACAAGCTTGAGTGAACTTGGCACCCAGATGGATTAACTATCTCTTGACATAGGGGTTGGATCTGACCAAGCTTTTCCCCACCTTACAGCTCCAAGGACTTGGGTTCCATCCTGATCCCCTATGCCTAGATTCCCCTCTCAAAATATGAACTGATGTATTAATTGGCCACTATGAAATGCCCCTGGTGTAGGTAAGTGGAAAAAGAATACATAGAATAAAAGGAGAGTGAGTGTAAGAGTGAGAGAGAATTAATACACGGTGCATTCCTGGTTAATAAGAAGGCAAGGTATTTATTTATTTATTGGGAAACAGAGTCAGAATCAGGTTTATCACTGATGTGTGCTGTGAAATTGGTTGTTCTGAGGCAGCAGTACAGTGCAAGACAAAAATAATTACTGTTGTCAGTCATAAATACATAAATAGGCAAATTTATTGAGCAAAAGAATAACAGTGTGGTACTGCTCACGAGTTCATGAACTGTTCTGAAATCTAATGGCGGAATGGCAGAGCTGTTCCTCAAACACTGAGCTTGCATCTTCACGCTCCCATATTTCCTCTCTAATGGTAATAAGGAGAAGAGAGCATGTCCTGGATGATGAGGCTTCTAAATTATAAATGCCACCTTCTTGAAGCACTGCCATTTGAAGATGTCTTTGATAGTGATGAGGCTTGTACCCGTGATGGAACTGGCTGAGTTTACAACATCTTACAATTCAGTGAATTGGAGACCCTATACCAGTCACAATGCTCTCCATGGTACATGAATAGAAACTTGCTAGAGTCTCTGGTGATATCCCATATCTCCTCAAACTCCTAACAAAGTACAGCTGGTGCATCTTCTTCCTGATTGTGTCAATAATGTGGGCCAGGTTAGTTCCTTCATAATGTCAATATCCAGGAACTTTTGACTGCCCACCCTTTCCACTGCTGACCCCTCAATGAGGACTCGTGTGTGCGTGTTCTCCCAACTTCCCCTTTCTTGGTCTTACTGACAATGTGTGCAAAGGTGTTGTTGCGACACCACTCAACTAGCCAATCCTGTATGCCTCTTCGTCTCCATCTGAGACTCTGCCTACAACAGCGGTTTCATTGGTGAACTTATAGATGGTGTTTAAGCTGTGCCTAGCCACACAGTCTGAATTTAAGGGAGTAGAGTAGTGGGCTAAGCTCCTATCCCTGAGTTGTGCTTGGGTTGATTGCAAGTGAAGAGATGTTGTTACCGATCTACACTGACCGGGGTCTCCGATGAGAAAGTCACGGAGCCAGCTGCAGAAGGCAAATTGTGAGACTTGTTGATTTGTACTGAGGGGATGATGGTGTTGAATCCAGAACTGTAATAAAATCAACAGCAGCTTGTCGTAGGTATTGACCAGGTGGGCTAATTGACTTCCATGTAAGGAAGTAATCCGAATACCCATTTACACTGTATTCTAGAAAAGATCCAGGAGGGTGAAGTTAATCAGAATCACATTTAATATCAACAGCATTGGTCATGAAATTAGTTAACTTTACAGAGCAGTATAATGAAATACATGATAAATAAAGAGAGAAAAAACTGTTACATTAAGTGTACATATATGTCTATTAAATAGTTAAGGTAAAATTAGTGCAAAATAATAAATTATAAAAATAGTGAGGTAGTGTTCATAGGTTCAATGTCCATTTAGAAATCAGATGCAGAAGGGAAGAAGCTGTTCCTGAACGCTGAGTGTGTACCATCAGGCTTCTGTACATCCTTCCCTACGGTATCAGTGTGAAGAGGGCATGTCCTGGGTGGTGGGGATCCTTAATGATGGACACCACCTTCCTAAGTCACCGCTCCTTGAAGATGTCTTGGATATGATGGAGGCTGACATCCATGACTAATGACTAATTTTACAAGTTTCTGCAACTTATTTTGATCTCGTGCAGTAGCCTCCCTGCCCCCTCCCCATACCAGATGGTGATGCAGCCAGTCAGAATGTTCTCCATGGTGCATTTGTAGAAGTTTGAGTGTTTTAGTTGACAAACCAAATCTCCTCAAACTCTTAATGAAATATAGTCTCTGTCTTGCCTTCTTTATAGCTGTGTCAATATGTTGTATCTAGGTTAGGTCCTCAAGAGATACTGACGCTCAGGAACTTGAAATTGCTCACTCTCTCCTCTTCTGATCCCTCCATGATAACCTCAAGTGCCTTTCACTATTAAACATCCACCTGAGAATCTCTGCAGATGCTCCAGAAACTAATTAAATTTTTCACATCAAGATGTCAACCATTCACTTAGTTCCCTGCCTCTGCTCCCATCTCATTGATCACCAATTCCAAATTTTACTCACACTACTGAAAATTATGTATTAGATTTCCTTTATGAGCAGCAAAAGAAACTAGCAGAATCCAATCACATCATAAAAGAATGCACATCAACTATGGCTGAGTTGGCCAGGAGTCAAAAGGTTGCTAGGTTCATACCCCGCACCAGGAGATGTTTCTCTGTTGACATCTTTAACCCATTCCATCAACTCTCCAGGGGGGGTTGAGGGTGTCAGAGGTTTTGGAATAAAAAAATTTAAATTCTACTATTTGAAATAGTAGAGGAGGTATACATCATTAATCAGACTAACAGATCATTCATCACATCACAGTTTGTAGGGCAATTCCCAAAAGAACAGTAACTATACTTAAATTAGCTCGAGTGTTTTGGCAGCCTCAGAAACTGTGAAGCATATTATTTACTTATTTATACAGCCAAACTACATTCATCAATAATCTGCTCATACTCTGGTTTAAAAGTCATTTTTACTTACTCACAACCAAGATGCTATATACAGTAAATAATATAATGAAGAGGAAGGAAGGAAGGAGAGAAGGGTGGGTAAAAAGGTAGTGTTCATAAGTTATGAACCACTCAGGAATCTGAGAGGAAGAAGCTGTTCCTAAAATACTGAGTGCGGGTCTTCAGGTCCCTGGTAATAATGAGAAGAGGGCATATCGCAGATGGTGAAAGTCTACCATGATGAATACCACCTTCTTGAGGCACTGCCTCATGATGGGGGTTGGCTGAGTCTACAACCTTCTGAAGCCCCTTACATTCCCGGGCACTGGCGCCCTCATATATAATGATACCACTCTTCCTTTAAACTACCACAGTGGTTCTCAACTTTTTTCTGCTCGTGGATCTTTTTCATTTACTTCTGTGGCCCCCACCCTCCACAATCTCTAAGTTGCTGAAGATTTTTTTTTCCCATCAACTGTATACAGTCAATGCTTCAACAGGTTATAGGTACTATTATATGTTAAATATAATGTTAGAGATGTACTTCAAAGCTCTGAATAGGATCCTTTATTTTACATACATATAAAATATTATTTCAACCACCAATGAAAATGCGCTTAATAGTATTACTCCGGGTACTTGATGTGATCCTTGCGACTGTTACAAACATGCTAGTTTTTGAATATTTGGCTGCAACTTAGTTAAAGATGGTCAAAGATCCCTCTTTTCACATCAAGGAGGTTATGAGGTTTAGATAGCAAGTGAAGAGCTTGAATAAAACCACATTCAACTAGTAAAAGGTGGGAAGTCCAAGAAGAAACAACTTTGTTTTCTCTCAGAGCTGTGGAAACTTATCTTGAATATCACTATTCAGAAATTTTGCCCGCTGTGTTTGAATTTGCTCGAGCTGCTACATCTCTTTGCAGCTCAATAGGATACTCTTGCAATGTGGTGCCAACATCATTTTATGTTCACCCTAAATGGATCCACCACCCAATCTGGAATGTGCATCTCCAGCAGGTTTCTGAACCAAAATTCCATATCTGTGTGCGGTTGTTTGAAATGATTAAGATGTACAATCTTGCAATTCTATTTTAAGAGCAACCAATGAAGGAAACTTGAGATGTCCAATATTGCTGCTGGAAAGTTTGAGTTTTCCAAGGAAAGTTCTGATAACTTCTTTGTATGATATGAGATTGCAGGTTTTTCCTTGTAACTGTTTGTTTCATAAGTTCAGTTTTTCCAATCATATCTGACAGGTAAAATATGTCAGACTTAGCAGTGACAATTTGTTCTCCAACTGCTCATCTCTTAGAAATGCTACAATACTATGCCAGACAAAGCGACAAAGACAATTACTTTTGAATAACCAAGGGACCTCTGTACGCATTAGTAGCCATTCTAAATCATCTTCCTTTCCCTCACAGTCACGAGCTGGAGGAGCACATTGCAGGGTATTGTGCTGGCTCACACCTGCCTACTCGTTGTATAATCAGTGAAGGGAATGGATGTGGTGTGGCTTTAAGGTAGGGTGTGAACAGTGAATTCTGCATGGTCAAGCAGGAGCAGAGATAACAATTGATGTGCCAAACCACCACCTCACACACACACACACACACACACACACACACACACACACACACACACACACACACACACACACACACACACACACACACACACACACACACACACACACACACACACACACACACACACACGTGTTCTGCTGAATAATTTGCATCTGGCATGTTTTCCCATTCATTTCGTTCAGGATTCAAATTAAATATATTCATTTCTTTTTGATTTATATATTTTAGTAATATTTAATTAAACACAAAACTTATCATGGCCCATTCAGAAACTCCTGTGGTCCCTAGTTTTTTGTCTTTTGCTTGTGGCCCCTACGAAATTTGGCATTGCTCAAGTTTAAATATCATTCAACCATACATGAATAGCCATGAATACAGTCAAACAAAGCAGCGTTACTCTGGGGCCAAGGTGCAAGCACGTAAGGCAACTTTAGCAGACAAACGTTCATCGTCATGCCAGAAACGAGGCAGGAGGAGGGGGTCTCCAAACTAGGCTGAAGTATAGAGGGATGAGGACCCCTCTACCCAGCATCTTGTTAGCAAACGTGCAGTCCTGGAGAACAAAATTGATTGCTGTTTTGAGAAATTGCTGTGTTCTGGGTTTTACCAAGTCGTGGCTTACTTCAGAGTATGCCAGATACGATGATCAGAACTGAAGGCTTCTCAATACACAGGATGGATTGAACTGCAGATTCAGAAAAGCCAAAAGCTGGAGGTGTGTATTTCATGATAAACTCTCTGTGGTGCTCCAGTGTGGCAGTTTTGTCACACTCTTGCTCCCCCGACCTTGAACACCTAATGATCAAATGCTAACCATTCCATTTACCATGAGAGTTCTCCTCAGTGATCCCAAAATAAGCTTACATGCCACCATTGGCTGATTGTAATCAGCCACTTGAGATACTGCATGATGCTGTCACCAAACAAGAAACAGTCACCTCAAAGCATATCAAACTGTAGTTGGGGATTTCAACCAGGCTTGTTTAAAGATTTCCCTGCCCAGTTATCATCAGAGTATAACCTGTGGCACCAAAGATCCCAACATACTAGATAACTGCTATACTCAGATAAAGAACACTTACCATTCCATGCCTAAACCCCACTTCAGAATATCTGACCACTTGGTTGTCCTCCTCCTACCTGCATACAGGCAAAGGCTGAAGAGAAAAGCTCCAGACATTAGGACAACAAAGAGGTGGTCATGGGAGGCAGAGGAGCAGCTACAGAATTGCTTCAAGTCAGTGGACTTCGCTGTGTTCAAGAACTCATCTGTAGATCTGGAATGAATACACCTCAGTTGTCACGGGCTTTATAAAAACAGTCATAGATGAGCGTGTCCCCACAAAATCATTCAGTCTTCCTCAGTCCTGGATGAACCATGAGATCTGCAGTCTGCTGAGGGCCAGATCAGAAGCATTCAAGTCTGGCAACCAAGAGGTCCAGGTACGATCTCTGGAATGCCATCTCACAGGCAAAGTGGCAATTCCAGACTAAACTTGAATCAGTGAAGGACATTCGACAGCTGTGGCAGGAATTAAATGCTATCAGCTCTTATAAAGTTAAATCAAGTAATATAGGTGACAACAGGGCTTCGTTTCTAGACGAGGTCAATGCCTTCTATGCTCACTTTGACCATCAAGACATAGAGGAACCATCATGAACTCCCATAGCCATTGATGATCTTGTGATTTCAGTCTCTGAGGCCGACGTGAGAGCATCCTTCAGGAGGGTGTACGCATGGAAAGCATCTGGCCCAAGCAGGGTGACTAGCCAAGTGCTAAAGACCTGTGCTGAACAACTGGCTGGAGTGTTCACAGAGATCTTTAACCTCTCACTTTGGCAGCAGGCTTCAATTATACTGGTGACCAAGAAGAACATGGTAACCTGCCTCAATGACTATCATCCAGGAACACTTACATCCACAGTGTTGAGATGTTTTGAGAGGTTGGTGATGAAATACTTGGATCTGCTCCAATTTGCCTAAAGACACACAAGTCTGCAGCAGATGCCATTTCATTGGCTTTTCACTCAACCCTGGAACATCCGACCAGCAAATATGCATACGGCTGGATGCTCTTTATCAACCACAGCTCAGCATTCAATACTATCATCCCCTCAAAACTAATCAGTAAGCTTCAAGGCCCTGGCCTCAATACCTCCTTGTGCAATTGATCCTCAATTTCCTCACTTGCAGATCCTAGTAAGTTTGGATTGGCAACAAAATCTTCTCCACGGTCTCCATCAGCACAGGTGCACCACATGGTTGAGTGTTTAGCACCTACTCTACTCTTAGCTGTACTCTTATGACTGTGCAGCTAAGCACAGCTCCAATGTCATATTTAAGTTTGCTGATGACACCCGTCGTAGGCCCTATCAGCGTATAGGAGGGAGACTGAAAATCTGGCTAAGTGATGGCACAACAACCTCTTCTCACTCAATGTCAGCAAGGCCAAAGGACTGAATATTGACTTCAGGGGGAGGAAGCCAGAGATCCATGAGCCAGTCCTCATCAGAGGGTCAGAAGTGGACAGGGTCAGCAGCTTTATATTCCCCAGTGTTAACATTTCAGATGACCTGTTCTGGGTCCAGCACACAAGCACAACTAAGAAGACTGTGCTGCAGCACCTCTACTTCCTCAGGAGTTTGTGAAGATCTGCCACGAGATCCACAACTGTGCAGAGTATATTGACTGGCTGAATCACAGCCTGGTCTGGAAACGCCTTATACAGAAAATCTTACAAAAAGTAGTGGATATGGCCCAGTCCATCATGGGTAAAACCCTTCTCACCATTGAGCAATTTAAATGGAGCATTATTGCAGGAAAGCAGCATCCATCATCAGGGACACATACCACCCAGGTCATGCTCGTTTCTCACTGCTGCCATCAGGAAGGTGGTACAGGACAGTCATCAGGTTCCTGAACCAGAGGGGATAAGTTCACTCACCCCATCATTGAACTGTTCCCACAACCTATGGACTCACTTTCAAGGACTCTTCATCTCATGTTCTTCATATTTATTGCTTTTTTTTTTGTCCTTTTTTTGCTTGCATAGTTTGTTGTCTTTTGCACACTGTTTATCTGCCCTGTTGGTATGGACTTTCATTGATTACATTATGGTTATTGGTTTTATTGAATATGTCCGTAAGAAAATTAATTTCAGGGTTGTATATGCTGACGTATATTTACTTCTAATTTACTTTGAACTTTGAAACAAAGTACATAGCACATAATAGATAGCAAGCATATATACAAGATATTAGTAAAATATATTCACACAAATAAGTTAGTCCAAGACCTTGAGGCCACATGAATGTTGCAACAATCTGCTGCCAAACACAATATGGCTTGTCTTCTGCCAAGCAAGCACTAGGGGGCAGCACCAGCTCCAGGTTGGACACCACGCCACACTGCCCCCAGCACTCCAGTGGAGCACACCAACTCTAACACCTCTCTCCTGAGCGCCTGTAAACAGATGACACTGGCTTGAGACAAGTCCTCGCCACGAACATAGCTATGCAGCTCCTCCGCCGATTAATCGGTGAATCGGACTTGCAGCATTCCACGTTAGTAATATCCAGAGTCTTGTGATAACAAGACGATCACTCACTGTTAGAATGCACACCTCCTTTGCTCACTGATACCTCCGGCACCTCTCTGTCAGATGGTGACATGAAGACGTACAGGAGGGAAAAAGATCTGTTGATTTCATGGTGTCTTAGCAACAGCCACACACTCAATGTCAGCAAGTCCAAAGAATTGTTCGTAAATTTCTACAAGGGAAAGTTGTTCCTTCAGCACACACCCATTTTCACTGAGGGATCAGTGGAAAGGGTGATCAGCTTTATGTTCCTAGGTATCAACATCTGAGAATCTGTCCTGGATATTGATGCAATCCTGAAGAAGGCATGCCAGCGGCTCTATTTTGTTGGTAGTTTGAGGAAATTTGGTATGTCACCAAAGACTCCTGCAAATTTCTACAGATGTACAGTGGAGAGAATTCTAACTGGTTAAATTACAGACTGGTATGGAGGCTCCAATGCACAGGATCACAAGGGGCTGTAGAGAGTTGTAGACTCATTCAGCTCCACCACAAGCACAATCCTCCCTACCATCAAGAAAATCCTCGAGGCTGTATCTCGAGATGATAACATTCATCCATAAGGACCCTCACCATCCAGGGCATGCCCTCCTCTCGTTACAACCACTGGAGCTTGAAGACCCACACTCAACAATTCTGAAGCAGCTTCTTCCGCTCCACCATTGGGTTTTTGATTAGTCCATGAACACCATCTTGTTATTATTCTGTTTTTGCATTTTTAGTTATTTTATAAATTATAGTAATTTTACATCTTTGCACTGAATTGTTGCTGCAAAATAACAAACTCCACGTCATATAAAACAGTGACAATAAACCCGATTCTGAACTTTATGAGTTCAGATGCCATGAAGCAATCTGTCCATTAGAGGGCACTAGAGCCACATCACTGAGCTTTAGAACCAATCTGCAATGTACCACTTTCTTGACCTTTTCTCTGGCCATTAAGATTCATCGGTCAAGAAATAAACTGAATCGGAATCGGATTGAATATCACTGCACATGGTGTGAAACTTGATTTGCAGCAGCAGTAAATTGAAATACATAACTTCTTTTTAAAAACTATTAATTACAATTATATATATAAATTAAACAAGCAGTGCAAAAGGAGAACAAAAAATAGTGAGGTAGTGTACATGGGTTCATTGTCCATTAAGAAAGAAGGAAGGAAAGAAGGGTGGGTTAAGAGTAGAGGGGTAGAGCTAATAAGTTATGGACTTCAGAAATCTGATGGCAGAGGGAAAGAAGCTGTTCCTAAAATGCTGCATGTGTGTCTTCAAGCTCCAGTAACTCATCCTAATGGTAGCAAAGAGAGAGGGGGTCCTGGATGATGGGGAGGGGGTCCTTAATGACAGATGCCATTTTCTGAGGCATCGCTTTCTGAAGCTGGGGAGACTTGTGCTCATGCTGTAGCGGAGTATTTACCGATCCTGTGCAATGGCCCCTTCCACACCAGACAGTGATGCAACCAGTTAGAATGCTCTCCACAGTACATCAGTAGAAATTGTGAGACCAACCAAGTGCCTTCAAATGCAAATGAAAGATGCCATTGTCATGCCTTTGGTGTAATTGAATTAATGTATTAGACCCAGGATGGAGCTTCACAGATGCTGACACGCAGGAATTTGAAACTGTTCACTCCACTGCTGATCTCCCAATGAGGAATGGTGTGCAAACTCTTGACTTCCCCTTCCTGAAGTCCACAATCAATTACTTGATCTTATTGACTTTGTGTGTAATGTTCACTTATCTCACCACTGTACGCCTCCCTGTCACCATCTGAAGTTCTGCCAACAATAGTTTGTCATCAGCAAGTTTATAGATGGGGTTTGATCTGTGCCTAGCCACACACTCACGGATGTAAAGAGAATAGAGCAGTGGGCCAAGCACAGGTGCGCTAGTGTTGATTGTCAGCGAGGAGGAGATGTTATTTCCAATCCACATTGACTATCATCTCCTGATGTGGAAGTTGCAGAGGGAGGTACAGGGGCCTTTAGGGCCTGTTGGTTAGTAATGAGGGTACGATGGTGTTGAACGCTGAGCTGTAATCAATAAGCAGCAGTCTGATGTAGGCATTGCTATTGTCCAGGTGATCCAAGGACGAGTGGAGAGCCAATGAGATTGCACCTGCTGTAGGCCCATTGTAGCAACAGACAAACTGCAGCAGTCCAGCACCGTGCAGGAATTGATTCTAACCAGAAACAACCTCTCAGACCACTTCATCACAGTAGATGTGAGTGCAACTGGGCAACAGTCAATGAAGTTGCTCACCCTGCTCTTCTTGGGCACTGATATAATTGTCACCCTTTTGAAGCAAGTGAGAACTTCCAACTGCAGTAGTGAGAGTTTGAAGGTGTCCTTGAACACTCCCACCACTTGGCTGGAACAGGTTCTCAGTGCCTTACCAGCTAAATCAGAGCATGATATTCCAATGTCAGCCTCCAAGGCAGAGATCACAGGATCACCAGATGCTGCAGGGATCCACACAGGTGTGGTTTTATTCCCCCTTTCAAAGCGTGCATAAAAAAAGGCGTTGAGCCCATCTGGGAGTGAAGCACCTCAGCCATTCACGACATTAGGTTTTGCCTTGTAGGAAGTACTGGGCCTGCAAACCCTGCCTGAGCTGATGTGCATCTGATTCTGCCTCCAACTTCAATCAGAATTGTCTTTTGCTCTTAAATTAGCCTTCTGTAGATTGTACCTGAACTTTTTTTGCTATAGTTCTGGATCACTGATCTTTAATGTCACAGGCAGATTGTATTGATTCAAAAGACAGACCTAGAAATAGCCTGATAAATTGAGAGACTAACATGCCTGAATCAAAAAGAAATTATGTAGAGATTTGTAAGTGCTGAGTCTGTACATCAGTAATCAATGTACAATTTAGGGATGATTCCGACCACAGAATTGAAGTAACTACTTCATATATGAAAACCATATTAATATCACAATGTTTGTTGAATTACATCAATAAATGAGAATTCAAGATGGATTCAACCTTATACTCAAAAAATGCAACCTTATATTTATCAGATGCACTTAATTCCACAAAATACCCTCTGTCAACAAGGCAAAATACAGGTGATGGAAAGGAGTGAAAAACCAGCATTAGGACCTGATAACTTAACCAAAGATTAGATGAGAGAAAATGAAGCAAGATTTGGTCCATGATGAATCCACTCTTTGTTGGTTTACTCTTCAAAGGATGTGGCTATCAGTGGTGTTGCTGGCATTTATTGTCTACCCTTCGTTTCCCCTACACAAAGGAGGCAATTAACAGTTCATCTCATTGCTGGGTCTAGAATAGGGGTTCCCAACCTGAGGGCCACAAACCCCTTGCTTAATGGTATTGGTCAATGACATAAAAAAGGCTGGGAACCCCTGGTCTAGAATCACATATAGGCAAAGACTATAGATCTCCTTCACTGAAGAACATTCGCTTTTACAATAATCCTCTAATTTAATTACTTAGTGTTTTTTTTATTCACAGCCACACCGTGGGATTCACATCCTTGGCTGTTCATCTGGCAACATAATCACTGCACCACCATATCCTTTGCTAGATAACACAAACATGTATAAATGACATTAACTGCATACAAGTGGTGAAGAGGTTGTCCATATTCAAACAAAGGAAGTTATATCTAAATGCTACTGGAATTATATTCAATTAGATACGTGTTGGTTCAACAGGATATCAATCAACATAACCAGACTACTGAAATTTAGTGATTCAATGCAAAATGTCACCCAAACAGTTTATGAAATGTTAACCATTTTTAACTAGAGCTAAAAAAACAAAAACTTATTATCATCAAAGTAAAATTATGCAGCCTTAATACCATTTGATAGGTAGATGCAACTTAGTTATTGAGATACAAGGCCGAATAGGCCCTTCTGGCCCTTTGAACGATGCTGCCCAGCAACCCTTGACTTAACCCGAGCCTAATCATGGGAGAATTTACAATGACCTATTAACCGGTATGTATTTGGACTGTGCGAGGAAACCAGAGCACCTGGAAGAAACCTACAGTCATGAGGAGAACGTGCAAACTTCTTGCACACTGCAGCAAGAATTGAACCTGGGTTGACTGTACTGTAAAGCATTGTGCTACCATGCCATCCCTTGTTCGAAAAGGCTACTAAAGATAAACAAATAAAGTACTTAATGCAATAGTTATTTTTCTACGTAAATGAAGCCAAGATTATGGAATTTAAAATGCATCTATTTATATAGCCTCTTTCAGAAACTTGGAAGATATTCTAAATCATCTTATGCCTTTCGAAGTATAATTGCAGTTCCAACATAGGGTACAAGAACAAAGGGGTTATCACTGAGCTAATGGTGCCTTGACTACTGATCTAAAGTATCACCTTGTATCCAAGCATGGACGCTGGAGAAGTTAATTCCAAGTATTTAAATAAATCTTGGATTTGAAACCAAAGCAGTCAACATTAGCAACAAGAATCATAAAAATTCAGACACTTTAAATATTTTTAAAAACTGATTTTAGAGAACTCAACTTGTTCACTAATATCCTTCAAAAACAGAACCAGAATTAATATCAGCAGCATATGTCATGAAATTTGTTAACTTTGTGGCAGCAGCACAATGTAACACAATAGAGAGAAAAACTGAATTACAGTAAATATAAATTATAGTTAAATTAAATAAGTAGCGCAAAAAAAATGGAAATAAAGAGCATTGAGGTGGTGTTTTTGTGGGTTTAACGTCCAATCAGAAATCGGATGGCAGAGGGGAGAAGCTATTCCTGAATCATTGGGTATGTGCCTTCAAGCTTCTAGACCTCCTTCCTGGTGGTAGCAATGAGAAGATGACCACACCCTGGGCGATGGGGGTCCTTAATGATGAACATTACCTTTTTGAAGCACCACCCCTTAAGAATCTTCCAACCTTACCTTACACATAGTTCCAAAGCTACCGTCCTCCTCAGCTCAAGGTAATTAAGGGTTACCAATAAATCAATGTCCTCACCCCATGAATTGTGAATGATAATAAACAGAAATGGAATAATTGGCTGACAAGAGATCTGCTTCAACAATAAGAGGCCAAACCTAGTGAACCTTATTGCTTCACATTTTTTAAATATATACACAAATATAGCCTGAGGTATGCAATCAAAATAAATGTTGAATTCTTTCTACCATTACGTGCATACTCCACAATATCATCAAGAAAACAAATGCAGTCCACGGTAGAGGTATTCACGTTAAACCACAAAAGTAGATGCGTGATAAACGAGAACTATAATGTTAGTGACCTGCCCTAGCCAAAAATTATGAAGGCACTATGCTATCTCTGGAATCATTAAGGTTCAAAACAGAAGCTGTTCTGTGCACTGAATCCCAGCTTTAATTCTCTGCTCTATATCCAATGATTGGTTGGAAAATAATTGTTCTCTATTTGCAGGATTTGCATACAAATGCAGTAAATTACAGGTGAACTGTCAACTACACATGGCATAGTTCATCTGATGGGGCTGTAGAGTGGCCTCATGAATATTACACTAGGAATTAAGTGTCCTACCACTTTCATTATGCTTTTTATCTCTCATGAAGAGGCCCACTTGTATGTTGAAGGCTCCAAAATTACATGCCATTTGCATTTTGTGAATCAGAATGCTGTATTGAAGCTGTGATCGCTTTTATTAATCGTCTTCATTTTTTCTTGAAAATATTACAAATCTATGAAATGTAAATTACTGTACCTTGTGTTATGTTCACAAACCTTATGAAATAGATGAAAATCTGATTTTTGTGGGCTTTTCTGCATAATTAAAACCCAAAGTACAGTATAATAAAGGGTCATCAGAACAGTCACTAATCAGATATTGAGCAATCTCCATCTTTAACCAATGTACTTATTTCTTGAATATTAATGCTACAATATTTAAAACATGTTTTCCAAAAATAAACATGTAAAAAGTGAAAGTTCCACATAACCACATCGTTCTCCTTAAAATTGACCTTTATCTGCATTTTGAATTCAGTAACAAAGTACTTGCATCCCTGTGACATTTTGTAAGGGGCATCAGCTTAAACAATAAATATGTCACAGGGCTCCATTTAATAGTGGTGTTCAATCTGAAAAAGGGAAATGAACCTGGTCAGGTGTCAGGTCTCTCAGTGGGAGAGCATTTTGGAGAAAGTAATCATAATTCTATCTCTTTTACCATAGCATCGGAGAGGGATAGGAAAAGACAAGTTAGGAGAGTGTTTAATTGGAGTAAGGGGAAATATGAAGCTATCAGGCAGGAACTTTGAAGTATAAATTGGGAACAGATGTTCTCAGGGAAATGTACTGCAAAAATGTGGCAAATGTTTAGGGGTACTTGCGTAGCATTCTGCACAGGTACGTTCTAATGAGACAGGGAAAAGATGGTAGGGTAAAGGAACCATGGTGTATAAAGGCAGTTGAAAATATAGTCAAGAAGAGCTTACAAAAGGTTCAAAAAAAACAAAACAGGTAATGATAATGATAGAGATCTAGAAAATTATAAGGCCAGCAGGAAGGAGCTTAAGAATGAAATTAGAGCCAGAAGGGGCCATGAGAAGGCATTGGCGATCAGGATTTAAAAAACCCCAAGGCATTCTACAAGTACGTAAAGAACAAGAGGATAAGATGTGAGCGAATAGGACCAATCAAGTGTGACAGTGGAAAAGCATCAGACACCAATACAGTTTGGCACCAGCAGTGTCACAGGAGTTGCTAGTCAGTATGGGACTGCCTTAGGGAATCCATCTCAGAGTTTACTCCCGAAGCCTTCCCCGTGAGGCAATGGAGGTTTGAGGTTAGAGTATTCCTTCTCCTAGGCAACTGCTAACAATGGATGACAAGCCCCATCTGCCCGAAGCGACCAATTTTAAGGCACCGGCAACCTGCCTTTGCCCTTTCTCCTGTCAGTAGAAAAAGCTCCACCAGTCTTAGTAGCTAAGCCACACATGAAAGCCAGGAGCGGGACTTGGTCGTCAGAGGCTATTTGAAACATACACCAATGGGAGTGAGAGCTTTTCCTTCTACCACCCTCAGCTACAGTATAACAACCTTAAGGAACCCATGTTGTTATAAAACTTTACCATCAAGACCATAGCAACCATTCAGCCTCAATGTTTCCCTCAATAAGCCCTGGTCCTTTAACTATCACAAAATGCATATTGCATGGAAAGGCAAGTCCCCAAGAGAAAAAAAAAAGGTATTTTGCACTACAGACAGTTGTGTATTTTGCCCCAGACCAGACAGGGGAAGGACATGGAACAACCCCATAAGGGTATTTAACATGGGGTCAAATGAGATACTGAGGAGGTGGACAAGAGAACTCCAAACTGGGAACAACTTCTTCCCTCAGGCTGTGAGACTAATGAATGCCCTGCCACCACCAAGGTTTTGGCACCAGGACAATGAGTTGTTAACCTGTGCTGTGTAGTACATTCACTTTAAATTATATTTGATTAAATTATTTATGGTAATATTTTATTTTACGTGCTATGTGTGTGATATATGTTTTGTGAATAGACTGCAGTCCAGTGGAATGTTGTTTCATTGAGTTGTACACATGTACAGTCAGATGACAACAAACTTGAATGGTATTTGTTGCATATTTGAAAAAGGACAAAGAGTACATACAAAAATCTTTGAATTACAGAATTGGGCAGTGTATTCCTGGCAGGTGGATCCCCTACCCAGCAGTGAACCAGATGACCAGGCAAAGTGAGGGTTGTGAGTGGAGTGCCAGTGGTAACCCACAATGAGGGGGTGAGTTGAAAATGAGGAAATGGATAGACATGCGGTGATCTCCGATGCTCGTATGCACAGGCCATGTGTGTGCTCTATCCATCCCAGACGGCAAGGGCTCTCTGTCAATGGCCATGATGCAGAAGTGCTGAGAGATAGGCTCAGTAGGGAGAAAGAACTGCGCACACAGTCCAGAAAGTTCCCTGCTGCACTGGAACCCGCCAGAGCCTCCTGGGTGTGAAGAGTCTTCCGGGTGTGGATGAAGACAGAAAGAGTGAATCAGGCTATGGTGCTGGAACAAAGGGCCAGGGAAACTGACCGGATAGAAAGCCCTTCGTCTCTACCTGGTTGGACCATTTTTCCAGACACAGTGTACATTTGACATGTGGACGTTCCATGGCTGTGTAGTAGGCGCACAAGTTGTTTCTCCACTGACATTTGCACTCTTGGGTTCTGGAGGTGTTGACGATAAGGGTCCTACAGCCTGAAGTAGTTCTGGGAATAAACTTGGGTTCTGGCTGGTGATCTGAAGGGTAATTCCATAAAATGCTCGTCAATTCAGAGGGCCAGAGTGATAAGGCTTTTGAGGTCAGTGAGCATCTCCAGAATAGACAGCGTGTCTTTCAAGTGCTCTGAGAGACTATGACAGTAATGAACCAGCAGCACTCCCACATTCCAGCTGTACTCCATTACAAGGATCCTGAATTCCATGGTGCAATCAGGACCAAGCTCGAGCCTTGATGCAAGCAAAATATCTGATCCATTGCCCCCTTCCCATTTCCCAAATGGTTGAAAACTTGGCACATCTCAGTGGTAAATTCCTTATAGTTATTGCACATGGTGGTTTTATCGTCCCAGTTAATGGCAGCCCAGGTTAGGCGAGGGTAATCTTGGCTCAGTCCATAGATTACAGAGATGGCTGGAGCTCGAAGTGTAAGCTGCTCTGGGAAAGGAAGTTGCGACATCAGTTTGGGGGGGGTCCATTGAAGAGTTCGGGCACTGAAATCCAGGGAGGAACTGACTGGCAATGGGGCTGCAGAATCGAGATGGAGAGTTTGTTAAAAGTAGCAAGCAAGTTGTCAGCGGTTTCCTGCTGTCCCAGGATCATGCGCTCCTGTCGATAGACAAGTTGCTTTATGTGAGCAATTTCTGCTGGATCAGTCATGGGTTTACCCGCCTCTCAGGAAATGTAGAAGAGTCTTGACCCAAATTGGAGACAATTTAACAGTGAACGATGTTTTATGAATAAACTGCAAAATAACAAGCCACAGCGGGCCACAAAACAAGAGGACAGATACTGGACAAGGCAACAACATAACTGAAGGCTCAGAGCAGTTGGTTGAGGCTGGCTGGTTTGCTGGGTGAAGAAAGGACTGTGGATGAGAGCTGGGTTTAAATAGGCTGCAGGTGATGAGTTGGGAATGAGTGGCAGGTGACTCCTGTTAGCTGGTGGAGACTGGGAGGTGCCTGCCTGTGTAGGCCTAACATCACCCTCTCCATCATGTTCAGGTAACAATATACCAACAGCATTTCAGGGGCAATTATTTGAAGAGGTTTGTGAAACTTGTGCTATGAAATAAGGTGCAGTACTGACGAAGGGTTCCAAACATGCCTTCTTTTCAAGTCCTGCTGAAGCCCAAAATGTCGACTGTTTATTCCCTCCATAGATGCTGTCAGACTTGTTAAGTTCCATTTTGTATGAATATCTTGTTTATGAAATTAATTATTTCTTTCTACAGATGCAACTTGAATTCCTTTACACATGACTGTATGGCTAAGCACAGGTCAAAGGTGGTAATGAATCAACAAAAAGGAGAGAGATTGAAAATCTGGCCGAGTGGTGCCATAACAATTACCTCTGACTCAATGTCTGACCAAGGAGCTGATTACTGACTTCAGGAGAGGGAAATCAGAGGTCCATGATCCAGCCCCCATCGGAGGATTGGTGGTGGAGGGGATTAGCAACTTTAAAGTCCTATGTTTTATTATTTCAGAGGACCCATCCTTGGCCCAGTATGCAAGTGCAATTATGAAAAAAGCATGCCAGCACCTTTACTTCCTTAGGAGTTTGCAGAGATGTGGTATAATATCCAAAACACATTATACATGCATGTGGGAGATGAGTAATTATGCAGGCCAGCTGAAAATTAATGATAGATGTCCTTCGCACAAGAGATTCTGAGATGCTGAAAATCCAGAGCAATACTCAAAGTTGCTGAAGGAACTTAGCAGGTCAGGCAGCCTCTGTGGAAATAAATAGTCAACATTTTGGGACAAGACCCTTCATCGGAACTGGAAAGGAAGGGGGAAGACGCCAGAATAAAAAGGTGCGGCGAGGGGAAGGAGCACTAGCTAGGAGATAAGTGAAGCCAGGTGGGTGGTAAAGATAAAGGGTTGAAGAAGGAATCTTTTAGGAGGGGAGAGTGTACCATAGGAGAAAGTGAAGGAGGAGTGGGCAATGAGACCACTCCATGAGTGAATGAGCAACACCTCATATTCCGTCTAGGTAGCCTCCAATCTGATGGTATGAACATTGATTTCTCTTTCTGGTACTTTCCCCCCCCCCCCCCCATTCTATTTCCCACTCTAGCCTCTTACATTTTCTCCTCACCTGCCCATCACCTCCCCTGGTGCCCCTCATTCTGTAATACAATGCTGCAGAGCAGAGAGTGGAAAGATTCTCCAGGATAGTGCCTGGGGTGGAGTATTTTAGTTATGAAGAATAGCTGGGTTTCTCTTTCTTGGAGCAGAGGAGAATGTATGGAGACACAATAGAAGTCTATAAAAGTCTGAAGGATATAGAGGTTATAAAATCATGAGGAGCACAGATAGGGTAAATGCACAAGTCTTCGTCCCAGGGTGTAGGTTTATGCTGAGAGGGGAAGATTTAGTGGGACCTTGAGGGGCAAATTTGTTCACATAGAGGGTGATATAGATTAGCATGATAGCTAGAGAATTAGTTGAAGCAGGCACAGTGACAACATTGAGAAAATATTTGAACAGGTACCCGGGATAAGAAAGATTTAGAAGGATACAAGTAAAAAGTGGGCAAATGGAACTAGCTTAGAGCTTGATCAGTATGGGTGAGTTGAGCCGAAGGGCCTGCTATATAACTATGACATAGACAGGGCAGATTGAAGGAAACTTTTCCCATAGAACAGGTATCTAGAATTATTGGGAACAGGTTTAGCAAGGATCTTACGAAGCATTTGTTTGGAATCTGAAGTGCACTCCTCAACCATTCCTTCACAAATTTAAGCACCACCCAGATGAGCATTTTTGAATCACCATAGTGTAGAAGATCAGAGAACATGTTAAATGAGATTAATATGATCAGGTTCTTGATAACCAGCATGGCCCTGAGCCAAAGGACCAGCTTCTTTGTTGCATGCTTTTATGACTTTTCATATCCAGTCTAACAAAGAGCCTTTGACCTCAATGTTAACTCATGTTTCTCTTTCCATAGACATTGACTGATTGTTTGAATATTTTCAGCATTTTCTTCTGTTGTTCTGGACTTCCAACAGATGCAATTTTATTTATTATTGATTTTCAGAGAAGAACAGTTCATTATGATGATGATTTAGCATTTTCAGGGCAATGAAAATATTGGCAAACCTCAACAGTAAGTAATTCAAAATTCAGAATCATATTTCGAATCCCCTGCAATGGCCCCTCCATACTGAACAGTGATGCAACCAGTTAGAATGCTGTCCATAGTACATCTATAGAAATTTGCTGGAATCTTTGGTGACATACCAAATCTCCTAATCAAATATAGCTGCTATTGTGCCTTCTTTATAATTGCATCAATATGCTGAGCCCAGGATAGATTTTCAGAAACGTTGATATCAAGAAACTTAAAACTATTCACCCTTTCCACTTCTCAATAATGACTGGTGTGTTGCCTCAATTTTCTCTTCCTGAAGTCCACAATTTCTTGGTCTTATTGACATTGAGTCAGCTGAGAAGATCATAGGGGTCTCTCTTCCCACCATTACGGACATTTACACTACACGCTGCATCTGCAAAGCAAACAGCATTATGAAGGACCCCACGCACCCCTTGTGGTGAACTACATATACCTGCCTGGACACGCCCCTCTGCTGACTGTTCCTCTGGCTCCTCCCACAGACCCCTGTATAAAGGCGGTTGGAGGCACTGCTCCCCCTCAGTCTCCAGGATGCTGTGTGGTCATTTCTTGCAGCTAATAAAAGCCTGTCGTTTGCCTCCCGTCTCCGAGAGTTATTGATGGTGCATCACCCCTCATACAAACTCTTCTCCCTCCTGCCGTCTGGGAAAAGGCACCGAAGTATTCAGGCTCTCACGGCCAGACTATGTAACAGTTTCTTCCCCCAGGCCATCAGACTGCTCAATACTCAGAGCTTGGACTGACACCTTACTGCCCTATTGTCTTGTTTATTATTTATTGTAATGCCTGCACTGTTTTGTGCACTTTATGCAGTCCTGGGTAGGTCTGTAGTCTGGTGTAGTTTCTTTCCCCTCCCCGTGTTGTTTTTTTTACGTAGTTCAGTCTAGTTTTTGTACTGTGTCATGTAACACCATGGTCCTGAACAAACTGTCTCATTTTTACTATGTACTGTACCAGCAGTTATGGTCGAAATGACAATAAAAGTGACTTGACTCGACCTGAGTACAAGGTTGTTGTTGTGATACCACTCAACCAGCTGACCTACCTCTCCTCTGTACACCTCCTTGTCAGCATCTGAAATTCAGCAACAATATCTGTGTCATCAGCAGATTTACAGATGACATTTGAGCTGTGCCTAGCTACACAGTTATGGGTGTACAGAGAGTAGAGCAGTGGGCTATGCACACCATCATAAGGTGCTCCTGCATCGATTGTCAGTGAGGAGGCAATGTTATTTCTGATCCTCACTGACTGTGGTTCCTACTGAGGAAGTCAAGGATCCAGTTGCAGAGGGAGGTACAGAAGCCCAGGTTTTGGAGCTTGTTGATTAGTGCCAATAGTATGATAGTGTTGAATGCTGAGCTGTAATTAATAAAGAGCAGAATGACATGGCTACTGTATTGCCCAGGTGGTCCAAGGCCAAGTGGAGAGTCAATAAGATTGCATCTGCTGTAGACCTATTGTAATAAACTATAGCAGGTCCAGGTCTTTGTTTAGGCAGGACTTTATTCTGGCCATGACCAACTTCTCAAAGCTCTTCATCACAGTATGTGTGAGTCGTCGAGGTGGCTCACACTTCTCTTCTTGGGTACTGGTATAATAGTTGCCCTTTTGAAACAGGTAGGAACCTCCACTGTAGCAGTGAGAGATTGGAGATGTCCTTGAACACTCTTGCTAGTTGGTTGGTATTGGTTTTCAATGCCCTACAAGGTACACTATCAAGGCCTGACACCTTGCAGGGGGTGGGGTTCACCGTCTTGAACGAATACCCTCTGCAGAAGAAAAGCTTGAAGATATTAAAGAGCTAGTCCAGAAAATTTTCAAAAAGGCAGCTGCACCATTAAGGATTTCAATGATCTCATACAGGTGAGACACATGCAAATATCAGCCTGGCTCGATGAAGCCATTGTCTGACAAGAAATTCTTGACTGAGCTGCAAACATTGGAGACAATCCAGTTATCTCATGAGTGAAGATAGGTGACAAAGATGTAGCTTTGGTCATGTGTCACTATTTAATAAATTGTAGCATTTCATATTGAAAATAGATAACTGATGGTACAATCTTATGTATACAAGTGTAACTTTAGAGGCATGTTATTTAAAAAGGGGGTGGAATGATGCAACATACATGATGATTAGTGCACTTTTAAGAGCAGGTGGACAGTCATGATGCTCAAGCCAACAAGCACAGTGTGGTGAACTACGTATACCTGTCTGGGCACGCCCCCCCCCCGCTGACTGCTCCTGTGGCTCCTCCCACAGACCCCAGTATAAAGGTGATTGGAGCCACAGACCCTTCCTCAGTCTCCAGGATGTTGTGTGGTGGTCGCTTGCTGCTTGTGCTTTCTTCCAGCCAATAAAAGCCTACCTTAACTCACGTCTCCGAGAGTTATTGATGGTGCATCACACAGGCAGTATGTGGCCCAATCCAGGGTCCTTAGATGATATCCATCAGCCTCTTCCCTCATTTGAGTAGCTCCTATTTTAATCAATGCTTCACTGGACTGCATTCAGGAAACTGCAGTGAGCTGCTCAGCTTCTATTCCATACTTCCCAAGCAAAAGCAGAGAATGCTGGACAAACTCAGCTCAGCAAGTCAAGCAGCATCAGTGGAAACAGAGTCAATGTTTCAGGCTGAAGACCCGTCATCAAAACTGCCAAAGAGGAAGCAAATTAGTCAAAGTAGAAGAGAAGGTGGGGAATGCTGCCTTTTCTGGAAGTACTATTCGACCTGATGGATTTTCTGTTTTATTTCAAACTTTTCAGCATTTGCAGATTATTTTTCTTCAAGAACAAACTACACTCATGCCTCCATCCATTGAGACGTTCCCAAAACCAATGATCTCACTTTAAGGACTCTTTATCTTCTCATTTCATTTTCTCATTATTTATATTCACGTTTGCAAAATTTGCTGTCTTCCGCAATCTAGTTGATCTTTGATTGATCCTATTATAATTACTATCCTATAGATTTTCTGAGTATGTCCACAGGAAAATGAATCTCAGGGTTATAGAGCGTGACATGTATGTACTCTGATAATAAAATTTACTTTGAACTTAATCTTCAAAAGGGTATCTTACTTCTACATTTCATTCAATCCTTATTCCATTACTGAGACATTTAATGCTTTCCACTTCACTATTCCATAGGTTTCACTTTGAACAAAGATTTACATATGCCACAGATTAATTAATAATACCTTTTCATCCAGCGGTCTGAATCATCAGAGCAGGCAATGCCTTTATCCCTTCATCTCCCAACTAATGGAAAATATGACAGTGTGGCACAATCACAGACAATAAAGCAAGTCTCTGAGAATCAATGGAAACGTTTGTTAAAGAGCTTCATGCTTTTCAGCTATGACACCTTGGAAGATGTGCAGGGAGCGGCTTCCCTGCATTTCTGAATGAGCTGGAAACAACTGCACTTGAGCTGTGGGCAAGATGTAGACAAAATTGTTTAACAGTATTGGTGACACTTCATTAACGACTGTAATTTGCAAATGCCATTTCTGGGGAATGGAGGAGGGAGAAACCTTTTAATTTATAGAAATACTTTACAAAAGCATTTGGCTCCTGTTGAGAGCCAGCTGCAGCTTTTCTTCATCCATCAATCTTCAGTGTACAAGTAGAGAAGCATTAAGTACTAATAGCGCTGAGGGTAAGGCTGCTTCACTCCTTCAGAGAAACACTGGGTTAGGAGGAGATATGGCCCTGACATTCAGCCCTATCCAGCCTCAGAAGTAGTTCTCACCACATTTTTTTCTGCTGACTCTCAAATCTCCACAGGTAGTTAGCTCTCCCCAACAACTTTGCCATTGACGGTCACTGATCATTCATTTATACTGGGCTGCAGATTGCACAGCAGTAACATTCCTACCCTCCCCCACCCCCCAACACATCCTATCCTGCCACTGCTATTTGCCACCTTATTCTCTCTGTCTAAAACATAGCATCTAAAGCACCTAAAACAAAGAGGGTCAGTTAGAGAGGAGAGGTGACTCCAGCCACAAAATGGTGATACAGATCTAGTGTTGTAGAATTTGTAGTTTCTGCAAAAATCACATTTTAGTTGAGCATTAGATGGAGGTATGGTCTCACAACGTCCCTCATCTTAGAAACTTGAATATTTCCAGAATGAAATTGCTGCTTATGTCAGCAAATACTTCAATGTTGTCTCCCTTTTTCACAACCAACCCCAAAATTTCCAAATCCTCCACAATTTCTCACAACCAACACATGCAAGATTCAAATGAATTATGTTCCTCTTAACAATGTAGCCTACCTAGTTTTATCTTTTTTTTACAAAAGCAGATTGACAGTTTGGAGTGACATAGTTCCTATTTTTTAATAGGACAATACACTTTAAGTAAAATGCCCCATGCAAAGTACAGGCGTGTACACAGATCATATTAGCAAGAGGTCTCTCAAAGATAAAACCTCTAGATATTACAAAGTCTATGAGATGGTTTGGGTGGATTTATTGAAATTATACATTACAAGAATACAATGCTGTTCAACCTGACCTCATTAACATACTAATTATTTTTACTGAACGATGCAGATTGGTTAAAAACCCAAAAATCATCTAAACATCAACACGCACAACTACAAACACAAAATGATCACAAATGAAACAGTAATAAAAAATGCTCAAGAATTACAGTCCAGTTTTTAAAATAAAAAACACAAAATGCTGGCAGAACTCAGCAGGCCAGACAGCATCCATGGGAGGAGGTAGTGACGACATTTCGGGCCGAAACCCTTCATTAGGAGTGATGAAGGGTTTCAGCCCAAAACATCGTCACTACCTCCTCCCATAGATGCTGTCTGGCCTGCTGAGTTCTGCCAGCATTTTGTGTTTATTTATTTTCAGCATCTGCAGATTCACTCGTGTTGCCAGTTTTTAAAATCTTTGTTTGCAATGGATGCAGTTAAAGACAAATCAGTTGTACTCTCTCATAACACAGTGCAATGTTAATTTTTATACCATACACTTAGTTTCTAATTCAAAATGTCTTGTTTTTAATGTTTTCTTGAATATTTCAATAACATGTTCACAGTATACAACTTAATTGTAATGTTTCAACATTTCTGCATACAATGGAAAAATACTGAAGAATTATTGCAACCCTGTAACTTTCTTATATTTTCCTAGCTCAAAAAAAATGGGTATTCTGAAAGAGGTCACTCAAAAGTTCAAAGTTTAAAGTTAATTTATTATCACAGTACATATGGAGCAGTAAAACAAGAACTGCACATTCTTCTTCCTCCTTACCATTCCACACTACTGGATAGCCGAGGGAATGGGACAGATGGGAAGCAATTTTGTCTTGTCAGCTAGGAAATTGGTGACTGAATTCTGGATAACATTAGTTGGGATCACTGTGTGATTTACCGAAGCCCGTAGAAAGCTGTGCAGAATGCACATGGAATTTGCAGCACTAACTCATTAATAGGATTTTAGTTAACAGGCAAACACTGACTGCTTATTGCATAACCACAAAGCCAGTTTCACGAGTGACTAGCATTAGTTAAAGTTGTAGGAATAACTGGTGGCAAAAAGTCAAACCAAGGAATTTGGGATCTTGGAAAGACATGGGCAATTACAAGAATAGTGAGCCTTGATTGATGGGAAAACTAAATGGAGTGCCAAGCAGATAAGTAAATGGCAATATGATGAAGTACAAGTGAAGCCAACATCAAAAGTTCTATGTACCTCATACACTTGGTTAAGTTCAGTGAGTACTCCCAACAAGAAACTACACATCAATCCATGAAATGAATGCACATTCAACTTAACCTTTATCTCCAAACTAATGTAAGAAATACAACATCCACATCTCCAAACTTCCACAGGTCACTAGCTATTCGACCTTGAAACTCAGATCACGTCTTATTTACTCATATACTTTCCACTCCAGGTCTAGCCCCAAGTGCTATTACCAAGAAGGTACAGCAGTGCCTCTACTTTCGTAAAACTTTGCAAAAATTTGCCATGTTACCTAAACCTTTGACAAACTTCTATAGATGCATGGATAAGTGCACATTGCCTGATCACATCAAAGCCTTGTTTGGAAACATCAATGCCCTTGAACAGGAAAACCTACAAAATGTAATGGATACAGCCCAGTACATCACAAGTAAAGGCCTCCCTTCCATTTAGCACATCTACACAGAGTGTTGTCAAAGAAAAGCAACACCCATCGTCAAGGGCCCCTACCAACCAGGCCATGCTCTGTTCTTGCTGTTGCCACCGTCAGGAAGGAGATACGGGAGCCTCAGCTTCAGGAACTGTCATTGTGCTGCAACCTTCAGGCTCCTGAACCAGAGTGGATAACTTCACTCACCCCAACAATGAACTGATTCCACAACCTATGGACTCACTTTCAAGGACTCTGCATCTCAGGTTCTCAATATCGTTTATTACTTCTTATTTATAATTTTTTTTCTTTGTGTTTGCAAAATTTGTTGCATTTTACACTGATTGCCATTCTTGTGTGTAATTTGTCATTTATTCTATTGTTTTTTTTTATATATTTACAGTGAATACCCACAAGAAAATGAATCTTAGGGTAGTATATGAAGACATACACGTATCCTGATAATAAATTTAGAGAAGTCAGGAAATAGCTGATGGCAAGAGACAGGGGTTATCCGAACCCAACAGCTCATCAGGAAGAAGATGGTGCCACATATATCTGCAGCAGCCAATTAGTCAGTTCCCAGCAGACTCTGAAAATGACAGCCTGCTTAGACCTAATTTCCTTCTCACGTTCCATTTCCCCCCCACTAAACTTCAGAGTCATGAACTGCAGACGGCATAAAGAAGCTCCTATAACTTGTGCCCCTTCTTTCTTCCCGTGGCTACTTTCTTTCAGACCTAGAGTAGTCCATGAGCCAGTGGGGTTGGTCAGTACCATCTGAGGGGAATGATGCACGTTGTGATTTTTGGCAAGGTATACATCTCTAGAGTTAGAAAATGTGATACCATTGCACCAGCGGTAGCTTTATTACTTCAAATAAGTAATCACTTTTTGTATATATTCCATATTAACATCAGTACAGAAAATGTTACACCATCCCCCCCCAAAAAAAAAGGTAAAAAACCTCATTTGGAGAGATATCTGGAGTTTTATCAATGTCATATTTTCCATATTGTTGTATCAAATCAAAACATTCTTAAGCTTTAGTCATAGCATATAGAATTACAGTACAATAATTCAAATGTGGGGTTCCACACTGCCATAACCTAGGCCACATTTGGTTGTAAAATGAATATATTTAATCAAAGACTGCTTTCCATACTTTCATAACCTATTAATAATCATAATAATTTTCCAAGTCTTCCACATCTTCATCTGAACGTTCCACACTCTGAGGTGGATGCCTGGTTCTCACAGTCTGCCAGTCTACATGTCAATACACCTGAGGCCATTTGCAACACACATGCATCTTGGGAGTGAACATTTCTTTGGACAGTTATAGGCCAGTAGATCCAGGATGGCATTGGGTGCTGGCTGGCCTTCCGTCCAGTGCACCACCAACTGGTCAGCTTCTTCTTCTCTCTCCATCTTCCATCCTCTGCCTTCAGGGCTTGGCACATGTGGGTTCTTCTCCAAACATTTTCTCCATATACCAGCCTGGTAGTGGGCTTGTTGTGCATGTTTTGTTAAGCAATCCTTGCATGGTGGGAGTTGATGACTTTCGATTTCACTTTTTTTAAGCACAGAAAAGGAGATACCTGAGCTTATTAACCTTGGTGGCCAATGCTTTTGGGGCATACAGGAGACATGCAAATACCTCCAGTTTGTCCATCAGTTCTGGGGAAGAGGTTCTATCCCTGACCCAACTCTAAGAATGTGTCCCGAGTTTCCCTGTTGCTGATCAGAAGTTTTAGGACACTTGTCTTCCCTTTGCCTGCAGAAGCGCTTACAGTATCACATCCTGTATATATGTGCAACCCGATGAGAGCCCTGCATACCTCTATGCCAACAGTATGTTTTGGCCTGGGGTTATAAAACGATCAATAACACACAGAAAGCTACCACCGTTGCAATGCTATCACATATTTTCTAGCACTAGGGGTATATACCTTGCCAAAAATCACCAGAAGAATTATTCCCCCCAGATTGTACCGGTGGCCCAAATTTGGGATCCTGGCTCATGGACTAGAAAGGCTGCACTAGCAGAACAAGAAGGCACTTGCAGATCTCAGCACTTTGCACACTGATTAGTAGCTTGATATGGGGTCTGTATGTAACAAATTCCCATCCTCAAATGTGCCATAAGCAAGCCAGGAGAAAGAGGACAGCTTACTAAAAAGAGAAAGTCCTGCTTTGGAGAACCGAGGATGACTTTGAAAGATCAGCCTGCACATGAAGGCTGCACCATGTTCTGAGCATTGGTAGGACTGCATACGTTCATGTGAAATGTCAGGCAGCCTGGGGGCAGGGGGTGGGAGCAAGTGCACCATTTCAACATTCTAAAGGATATCTGTGGATCTGGGAATACATTCTTTCCAGCACCAAAAGGATAATAAACATCATTACAACATTTGCACATCCAAAAAAATCTGAGAGTCAACACTTCAATTCTTCTTGCCTACAAGGCATTACATATGACAGAATGCATCTTGCACATTTAGTGTTCACGAAGACCTTCTTTACATGAAGGTTAGAACAAACAGATGAAATTAAATAAGTTGTGGGAGACAAGTGCCCCATAGAGGTAGGTGTGGTGAGAGTGAAGCAACAATTAAAGTCAAGGGAAAATTGCAACCTGGAAATTTGGGTCAGAGCATCAGAAGGGATAATCACAGTTCAAATCATTGGAGGTGTAGATGTGGTGGAAGTAAGAGCAGCAACTCATAATTAAGTGAGAAATTGGAGCTACACCGAGGAAGATCTAAACTGAGGGATAAAGGACCTGATGAAATGCATGGTTCTGAAGGAAGTAACTGGCGGGATTGTGGAGGCATTAACAATGATCTTTCAAGAATCGATAGATTCTGGCATGGTACCAGATGACTGGTAAAATACAAATGTTACTCTGCTATTCAAGAAGGGTGGGAGGCAGCAGAAAGGAAACTATAGACCTGTTAGCCTGGCATCAGTGGTTGGGAAGTTGTTGGAATCAATTGTTAGGAAGTACCTGGAGACACATGGCAAGATAGGCCAAAGCCAGCATAGTTTCTTGAAGGGAAAATCCTACCCAACTAACCTACTACAATTTTTTTGAGGAAATTACAAGGGTAGACAAAGGAGATGCAGTAGATGTGGTGTACTTGGATTTTCAGAAGGCCTTTGACAAGATGCAGCACATGAGGCTGCTTAGCAAGATTAGAGTCCATGGAATTACAAGAAGTTATTACCATGGGTGAGCATTGGCTGATCAGCAAAAAGCAGAGAGTGGGAATGAAGAGATCCTATTTTGGCTGGCTGCTGGTTACCAGTGGAGTTCCACAGGAGTCGGTGTTGGGACCACTGCTTTTAACAATGTATGTCAATGACTTGGACTATGGGATTAATGGATTTGTGGCTAAATTTGCCGATGATACAAAGATGGGTGGAGGAGCAGGTAGTGTTGAGGAAACAGAGAGACTTAGATAGTTTAGGGGAATGGGCAAAGAAGTGGCAAATGAAATACAATGGTGGAAAGTGTATGATTATGCACTTTGGTAGAAGAAATAAACAAACAGACTATTATTTAGATGGTGAGAAAATTCAAAATGCAGAAATGCAAAGGGACTTGGGAGTCCTTGTGCAGGATACCCTAAAGATTAACCTCCAGACTGAGTCGGTGGTGAAGGTGGTGATGTTGGCATTCATTTCAAGAGGTATAGAACTTAAGAACAGGAATGTGATGTTGAGGCTCTATAAGGCACTCGTGAGACCACACTGGAGTATTGTGTGCAGTTTGGGGTTCCTTATTTTGGAAAGGACATACTGACATTGGAGAGGGTTCAGAGAAGAAATATTTCCAAAAGCAATTCTAAAACTTTTGAAACATCTATAACAGCTTTAACGAGGGTAAACCCTGAACTTGACAGTTGTCATTGCCTGTGAAGGGCCTACTGGGGACAGGACCTTCATACAGTGCTGCCTGTGAGACAGTCTCTAATTGGAGCACACTACTGGACTCAAGATGCACTGGGTCAGCAAGGGAGATCAAGATACCTGGCCAAGTTGCCTGGATATTGTTGTGACACAAGCAGCAGTTCCATGCATGTAAATTATTTTGGTGACTTTTTAAACTCTGAACCAATGCAAAGCCACTGACCTGAAGTATTAATATTTACAAGGCTGCAGGGTCAGCTCCTCAAATCTCTCTGCCTCTAGCTCACCGCCTTTAAGTCTTTCCTTTAAGCATGTTTCTGGTCACATTTACTTAGAGCACAGTATGTGCTACACTCAGACTGTGCGGTCCATCCAAAATAGTGTTCTTCACTTTATCCAAAGGTCTCCAACAAAGCAAGGAAATAGGTCACGAGTTATTTAGCCCTGATTTTGGATAGCCATCCCATTCATCACTGTGACTGCCTTGGACAAGTAGCAAATTTTAAAAAATGATAAGAATTTGTTTATAACCTGTAACAAACTCAAAAGTCAAGCAAAATGTTATAATGAGTGCAAGAGTTAAGCAGCTTCCCCCCCCCCCCCACCCCCCACCAATCCCTGGCATTGTGAACAATCCATGGAATCACTGTCTGAACTGGGCATCAGGAATCTCAGACAGGGACTACCTACATATCAATATTCTGATTTAGAAAATACGGCTGACTGCAAAACTAGCCAGACATTTTAATTGGTATAGGAATACACAGCTGCATTCATACAAAAATAGCCAAGAAAATATTTTTGGATACTTCTGATATGTAACCCAGTGTTTCATATGGCAGATGATCTATACTTTATAACAAAATGTTCCATTTCAACATCCATGGGTTTAGGTCACCCAATTTTCTGTTTAAAGTTGTGATGATTTTATTACCTGGATTTCAATTAAAATTTATAATTCAAACATCGGAAGTGAATTGTCCAGAATGAAATATTAAAATAAAAAAATAAAACTACATCAGTGTTAGCCTTGACCTGGAACAGCAATACACCATCGAACACCAGTACACTTTGAGGTCATCACTATTCTCATTGTAAAATTATGAGGAGTAGTTAAAATATTATCCTTTACCCACCGTTCTCACTTACAGTGACATACTCATGTTTCCCCCAATCTTACTTATAGACAACAACAAAAAAAGATTCAAGCAGACCTACTACGGTGAAGAACTTTGGAAATTTATATAGTAAATTTATGGTATAGCTCTAAAATCTCTGTATCTTTCACATCTGAAGTAACTCATTGTTTATCAGAGTATCACTTTGTGAAATAAATCTATTTTGCAATAAAATCATTGAACACTTGCCTCTTGTATTATCTCTCTTGAAGTTTATTCCACAGATTTATACTTGACATATTTGTGTTCACTGTTGAACTTAAACATGGATCACTCACAACTCACCTGATCCAAGTAAACAATGAGAATTTCTCCATTTATCACATGGAACATGTGGTATTCTCAGTCAAGGTAAAACGTGACAGTAACACACACAACAGGCTGGAGGAACTCAGCAGGTTGGGCAACATCCATGAAACAAACAGTCAACGTTTCGGGCAGAGACCCTTCTTCAGGACTGAAGAGAGAGGGGGCAAGGGCCCAATAAAGAAGGTGGGGGGAGGGTGGGAAGAAGGTTAGTGGGTGCCAGGAGAAAAACCAGTCAGAGGAAAGATCAAGGGGTGAGGGAGGAGAAGCAGGGAGGGGATAGGCTGGAAAGGCGAAGGAGGAATGTAAGGGGAAAGCACTATGGGCAGTAGGAGGCGGAACCATAAGGGAGGTGATAGGCAGCTGGAGGAGGAAGCAGAGTGAAACTGGAATAGGGGAAGGGAGGGGGATGGAGTTACCGGAAATTGGAGAATTCAATGTTCATGCCAAGGGGCTGGAGACTACCTAGACGGTATGAGGTTTTGCTCCTCCAACCTGAGTTTGGCCTCATCATGGAAGTAGAGGAGGCCATGTATGAACATATCCAAATGGGAATGTGAAGCAGAGTTGAAGTGGGTGGCAACCGGGAGATACTGTCTGTTGTGGCAGACGGAGTGGAGGTGCTCGATGAAGCGGTCCCCCAATCTGCGTCAGGTCTCGCCGATGTAGAGGCCGCACTGGGTGCAATAGATGACCCCAACAGACTCACAAGTGAAGTGTTGCCTCACCTGGAAGGACTGTTTGGGTCCCTGAATGGTGGTAAGAAATGAGGTGTAGGGACAGGTGTAGTACTTACGCTTGCAGGGATACGTGCTAGGTGGGAGATCTGTGGGGAGGGATGTGTGGACCAGGGAGTCGTGGAGGGAATAATCCCTGTGGAAAGTGGAGAGGGGTAGAGAGGTAAAGATGTGCTTAGTGGTGGGGTCTTGTTGAAGGTGGAAGTTGAAGAGGATAATGTGCTGGATCCGGAGGCTGGTGGGGTGGTCGGTGAGGACAAGGGGAACTCGGTCCCTGTTGTGGTGACGGGAGGATGGGGTGAGGGCCGAAGTGCAGGAAATGGAGGAGATGCGGGTGAGGGCATCATTGATGATGGCAGAAGGGAAACCACGATCCTTAAAGAAAGAGGACATTTGAGATGTCCTGGAACGGAAAGCCTCATCCTGGGAGCAGATGCAGCGGAGATGAAGGAACTGGGAATAGGGAATAGCATTTTTGCATGTGGCAGGGTGGGAAGAGATAGAGTTGAGTTAGTTATGAGAGTCAGTGGGTTTATAGAACATGTTAGTGGACGGTCTGTCTCCAGAGATGGAGACCGAGAGATCTAGAAAGGGGAGAGAATTGTCCAAGATGGACCAAGTGAATTTGAGGGCTGGGTGGAAGTTAGAGGCAAAGTCGATGAAATTGATGAGCTCAGCATGGGTGCAGGAAGCAGCACCAATGTAGTCGTGCTACATTGTGTGCTACTGTCACGTAAAAACGTGACAGTACAGTAACTGCTTTCTGATTTACACCTTATGGTGCACCCATCCGACAGACTAACTCAAATCTGCTCCTGGGACCTGAAATACCAGTTCATAAATTGTTACAGATGCAATCTGTTATCCCTTTTAGCTAGTGACAGAATTCACCTCTACCATCTTGTCAGTAGTCTAATGCTCTTCTCCTGCCTGACCGAATCTGCAGGGTGGTGAACACAGCCCTGTCCTTCATAGGCTTGTCACTTCCTTCCATCCAATCCATCTCCACAGTGCACTGCTTCAGGAAGACTAGTAGTATTATCAAAGACCACCCCTCTTCTACCTTTTAGATGATGATACAGGAGAGTGAGAACCCAGGCATCCAGACTTCTTCCCCTCTGAAATTAAACTCCTGAACCAATCACATCTTTCACACTCCCTTCCCAATGGCGTTACCAACCTCATTATTTTGCCATTGTCTCTTTAGTATTCTTTGTGTTCTACTTCAGATTGCACCGTTCTGCTATTTTGCACTGGTCATTGTATTGTTACATTTATCTTACCATGTCTGCTGTTTACTCCGAGTTTCATGCAAGCAAAAGAATTTGATTGCACTCTGGTGTACATGACAACAAACTAATACAATTTCATCTACGGTAGCTTTCCATTTACCCTTTCTGCTTCAGAAGCAAACCCTCATATTCTGTTCTTCTGAATAACATGAAGCTTGTAATGATCTAGTGTTTCTATTCACTTTTAAACATAACACAGCGATCACATGATATTTTAGCCATTTCTTCACCAATACTTTTGAGTTCAATTTACATAATTACTTCCCATAATTTAATCCTCCATCCACTCAATTATACTGGTTGCTGCTCTGTTCTTTCACAGTTGCTACGCTTCTTTTGATAAGATAAAAAATTGGTTGTTTATGATGACATTTTAGCCAGCTAGAGTGCAGATGAGTGGATAATTTCCCTGTCAATCAAACAGGTTTACTATTCTGTGACTTTTGATTTTATTAATGTAATTGATAAGTAATTAACCCGTGATTTTCAGTGTGCCATGGTAGCATAGCAGTTGGTGCAACATTATTATAGACCAGGGCATGCTGGAATTCAGAGTTCCATTCTGTAAGGAGTCGCCGTACATCCTCCCTGTGGAGTGAATGGATTTTCTGCAAGTACTCTGGTTTCCTCCTACAGTCCAAAGATGTACCGGGTAGGTTAAATTGGTCATTGTAAATTGTCCTGTGGTTACGTTATGGTTAATCTGGGTTGCTGGGGCAGGGAGGCTTGAAGGGCCAGAAGGAGCTACTCCACTCTGTATTGCTAAATGAATTAAACAATAGAAGAAATGTTTTTGCTTGGTTCATCTGCTCATATAATAGACTACTTACAAAGCAAATTAATTTTGGTTGCTTTACAAAAAACTATTCCGAGTCATAGACGCAGCCCCAACTCCAACTCAGTGGCTGACACACCGTTGGCAATAACCACTATTAAATTATTTTCAATAAGGACACCCAGATTTATTTTCCATCCATATTAATGTCTGTCCAATCAAGTAGTAGCCCCTTTCTGATAGTTTTTTTTATTTGCTAGTTGAAGCATTAGTTTGATAAAGTGCCACTGGTATAAACTCAAGAATAAATACATTGAGACTGGTACTTATGAAAGGAAAAATTATTTTGACCTGCAAGATTGAATTTTTTTGAGATTGGAACAAGCAGAATACATAGGAGAAACAATTACTGTGATGTATTCGGAATTTGATGTGGTCTTCGATAAAGTACCATGCAAGAAGTTATTAAACAAAACTATTGTGCACAGTCTAGTAGGTGAAATATTTCTCGAGATTGAGGATTCATTAACAACCAGAATTGATGAAATAAACAAGTCATTTTCTGGTTAGAGGTTGTAACTAGCGGTGTGCCGCAGTTCAGTACCTGGTCCCAGATGATCACAATCTATTAATGAATCAGTGATTTTGTAACATATCCATATTTGTTGGTGACACAAAGCTTGGAGGCACTGAAGAGGATTCAGAGAGGCTTCGGGGGAATATGGACAGGTTATTTGAAGGGGAAAGATGTGACTGAATAAAATATGGAAAAACTTGAATGTATCCACTTTAATAGATAAAATATACATTTTAAATAGTGAGAAACTAGGAGAGTGATTCAGAAGAACTTGGGTAAAGGTAACATTGAGTTTCCATAAACAATTGCAAAGGCAACTGACACTTTAGCCTCAGTGGCAAGAGAATCTGTGTACAAGAGTAGAATCATCTTGTTCTCATTGTATAGACTCCCAGTGAGATCTCATCTGGAATATTGTGCAAAAGTCTCTGGTCTACCAAGAAAGAATGAGCTGTGAAAGAGGGGTGCAGAGAAAATTCAACAGATTCATTCCTAGACTGGCAAATTTGTTGTCAGGACAGATTTGAGAGTATATGCAAGGTGTGCTCAATGTTTACAAGAAGAGATGTGATCTCTGTGATATACAAAAGTGCTTAAGAGATTTGACAAATTAGATGCAACGTTGATATTTTTCGTGTCTAAAACCAAGGGTTAATGTCTCAAAATTTGGGGATGACCATTCATTCGGCAGAAGGGGCAGAATCTGTCCCCAAGGGAATAGTAATTTATTTTCAATTATCAACACAATAGCGTAGAGCTTTTTGAAATATTAAGGGAATCAAGTGATGAAGGATTAGTGGAGGAAAATGGGTCTGATGCAAAATAAATTGGCAATTATCTTATTGAAAGGAAGCAAAACGTCGTCTTGTGTTCTTGCGTCATGATTCCCAGTGCTGTCGGGATAACTGGGCGGCTCACATGCAGGAGACAAACATCAAAAGCATTGTTACTGGATTGTCCTCACAGCAGGTAAACATCGGGAAACTTCCTCCACCTAAGGGGACTGATAACATAGCCACATTTCGAGTTCAAATTAATCTCGTTGTCATTTGGTTTTTCGTGTTTTTACGACTCAAAATACTACTGTGTGGTGGGCTATAATGTGACACTATTCAAACACTTTGATTAAGCAAAGCGGAATCTTTGGCTTGAAAGTTTACCCTGATCGCCAGTAGACGAACGTCTTTCGGGAATTATACCCCTCTCAATATTTCTGCGCTCATGTTCCTCTCGAGGAGTTAAAGCGCTTAGCGGGAGAAAATGTAGGAGACCGGTAGAGCATTGTAAAATATAAGGAAATAACATCGAATGATTTAACACATAGCAAGCAAATGAATTGTCACTGATTTTCCAGCAACCCGGGGGGGGGGGGGGTGAGGGGTTAATTTGTATTATTTTGTCCGATCTGTGAACACGTTTATTCGGAGACTCCGAAGAAAATCTCTCCTGGAGTTCCGATCTCCCGCCGCCAATGATCGTGACAACGACGGCGAAGATGCTGGCGCGATGTTCCTACCTGTTCGCTGGCTGACGACTATTCCACAACTTGGAGCAGTATCCCGGGAACGGGAGGCTCTTCTCCTTCCAGGGTCTGCTTGCCAAGCGGGACTGAGGCATCCTTTCGCTTTTCCGCCTTTCCCTGCCTCTTGAGCTGCGGATGGGGCCCGTCGTTCGCTCGGACCCAGTCTAGCGCGAATGGACGATACGGTGCCCATACGGAGAGAAGCAGAGGCTCTGTTGTCAGCTCCGGATTCATCAACATCCACACCGGGCATCTCTCACACCAGACTGCCTCAGCACATGCCCCTGTGGGAGATGAAACTGTGATCACGGTTCTCTTTTTATTCCACTAATCACCATTAGCCTCTGATAAGTAACCCCTGTTAGGTATTACTATGTAAAATGCCCTACCCCGCCCCCTCCCACCGCCACCAAAATTAATAAAGGTCCAATACAGACAATATTATGTCATCTTTTCTCTGCACACCCAAGCGTAACTTATCCAGTTGGAAACGTTTACAAGAAAAAGGTGAAGTAACGCCAAGCATCGCCGCAGAGGACACCACTCAGTACCTTCGTGCTTTAATAAACTACAAATTGCGCATGCAATTTCCCTCCGATAACGAGCTTTTCCAAGGCGTTGCACAGAACATAAAACAGAAAGTTATCCACGGAAAGGGATTCTCATGCAGCTCGGGAAGGGAGTGAATTGGAAGAGATACTAATCCTCGTTGCAGCGCTGGAGATATAGACGTATGACTCAAAGGTGTTTTTTTTCTCGCGTTTGTTTTACTCCAGATGATCAAGTGCACCTTGGAGTTTAGAGAGATTCTTTCAGGGTAGCCAGAGGTAATTCGCCCGATGTTTAAAATATCCCTACGGTATTTTTAATGCTTTCAGGGACCTACCTTGATATAAGACTCAACCAAAAACAAAATAGCCCCTTTAATAGGAGGCTGGGTGCAGACATTCAATCTTGACGGCTTTTGGAGATGTGACAGCATTGATCATAAATGTACACGTTTAATAAACCTCACGGTTATTGGAAAGGCTTCATTGCCATGCCGCTGCCAAAGTGGAGAAAGGAGTTTTAGTCTGTATATGTCAGTTATTTCTATAACCACTGCGAAAAGTTCTATTACACGTGAAAAGTGGTTCATATAGCTCCACTGTATGACGTCTACATAACCATTAATCAAATTGAAAAGTAACTCAATAATTGGTCTTTATCCAACGTGTTATTTTATGTTTTCAATTTCAGGACGTCTTGAAAACACAAAAGGTGCCAGAAAACATCATATTTCTGTTATGGTATGGCTCTGTAGGACTACGGTCTATTCCAGGGTTGACCACCAGGGGCAGGCATAGTTTCCTAAGGGTTTTTTTCCCAAACTGAATGAACTTGTTTTATTGATCGTTGACTACACATGTTCCCAATTTATGTCTCTTTACCCTGCTTCCTGAACCTTACCTTGCTCAGTCTTAAATGGTAATCTTGTAAGTAGTAAGAGTCCCTGGTATTTTGAGTTTTTTCTGTGTGTGTGTGTGTGTGTGTGTGTGTGTGTGTGTTTATTGTCCGCTACTGCCCGCCAGTTCTGGGATCTTATTTGCGCATCAAGATATTAATTACTGAATTTGTGTTTGGATTACTGCATTTTTGGACTGGTTGCCTGTTTTGTCATCTTGTCCAAAAGAAAATAAAGCTTGCTTTTGAATATGCACATCAGCTCCTGTCTGCAGTGTGGTTTCTACAGCTGGATTCACTCTCAATCCTCAGTGGTAGATTGCTGGACATGCAACCCCCATTTTCCTTACAGATGACTGATGAGACCAAGTAAGAGAACTGCAGACTCTTCCACTGATACGGCAGGAGGAAACTGATGGGATATTTAACCTGAGGCAGGGGCAGTTAACATGTGAGGCAGTGTGCTTCTTCAATGTTTACATAGGGCCTTTGTATACATCTTGTGCATGAAGTTCAGCCTCTCAGTGCCATCTGAACACTCCTTCTGCATTTTGAGCACTCTTAGTTCAGAGATTCTCAAGAGTTAGGGTGGATGCCGCATTTTCACAAGTCTTTGAGAACATCTTTGAATCTTCTCTGTGAGACGATCATTTTCTAAGGCAGAATTTGGGCAGCATGAATATTTCTAGAGCAACAAACAATCTAGTGAAAAAGTTCAACTGGTCAACCAGCATCCACAGCTCCAGATTCCAGCATCTGTGTTCCCATATGTATCCTGATTGTATCAGAGATTTTGCAGATGGGCATCCAAATAACATGGCCTGCCCAACAGATCTAAAAGAATGTATATAGGGTCTCATTGATTGGGATGTTGCTTGGAAGAGTACACTGATGGTAGATAATTTATTATTCAAATTAATTTGGAGGATTTTGTGGTATTTTTCCTGTGCCGTGAGGTGTCTGCTGCAGGTAGTCCAAGTCTCAGAGGCACATGGAATCACTGCTGCACAGGAGATTTTGACTTTACTGCTAGTTTGAAACTTCAGTATTGGAACACCCCTGACTGAAGGCTGTACTGCATGTGTCGTGGTTTCTCGTGCCCCACAAATGACCAAGAGACGCAGAAGATTCTTCAAGAAGTATTAAACTTTAATTTGCAAATCAAAGCTGAGACAGTCAGTGAGCTAGTCACTGATTGCCCACCAATCCTTGGACATAGCATTTTTTATAGCAATCTCCTGGTTTAGTTGCATTAGCATATCCAATCAGTCTATAGTTGCGTATCACAAGTACATCCGCCACTATTGTTTCTACCCATTGACTTAATCATGTTCTAATCTACATCTCTTAGCTACCTCTCATTAACACACCATTGTCTTCTACATTCTTAAGATTTCATTCTCCTACTAAATTGGGTACATGCATAGCTAATAGCAAACTCAGACTACATAATCTACATCTCTTAGCTTCCTCTTATTAACACACCATTGTCTTCTACATTCTTGAGATTTCATTCTCTAGCAAATAGCAAGTTCAAAGCTGACTACATAGTTTTGGTTACACAGCAAACAATTTTTCAAAAGCCCCAATAAACTCAAGCACTTATTCCCAAATCTCGGGTTAAACTATAATTTTCTGCGCCAAGACCTCAAAGTATTCTCTTCCTGTTACCCTGGGCCGCTGAGCCAAAAACCTGTCCCTCTGTATCTGAGACAGGGAAAAAGACTCAGAAGCCCTTACAATCTACTCCCACACTGTCGTTTTGCTCTTGTTCATCCTGCAGGTGTTGTAGGCTGTAACGATACATTTTCGGTGTTTCTTTCTCCACTAAGCTTGCTTCAGTAATTGCCACGAGCATCGGAAATTGTTTGGTTGCATCACGCACTACAAGAGACTTGAGACAAGGAAGAAAACAGCACAGCTCAACAATACAATACTGACAGTTATTGCCATTTTAGTCAGCCATGCTCCCCATCCTCCGAGTCTACTTTCTAACCAGTCAAATAACTGATGTCCGAACCCTGCATTCTGTGCGCATACCTTGCACTGTGACAAGACAAAGTCCACTGAAGCCTGTAAATAAGGTGACCAAAAACCATCCTTCTTTATTTTCTTTATCACTTCCCCCCTTGCACAATGGTCAATCCCATGCGCTTCTGAAATCAGAATCGTCAGTAGAGGGGTGGGCGCAACCAACAAACCGTCTTCCATGCTCCACAAGCCTTCCGGGTTCTGCTTGGCCCCCCTTCCTCTCCACATTGTCTGTTCTGCCAAAGTTGCCTTACCTTGTATTTCAATTAGGTCCTCTACCACAGGTTCTGGAGCTAGGCTTACCTGGGGGGCAATGACAGCTGATGTACATCCAGACGCTTTTCTGGCTGCCTCGTCTGCAGCTTGATTTCCCTTTGTTATTACATCCTTTCCCTTTTTATGTGCCTGGCATTTTACTATAGTCAATGCTTTAGGTTTCATTATGGCTTTTATTAAGTCTAGAATTTGCTGACAATGTTGTATGGGACCTGCACTACTTTTTTTAAAACCTCTCTGCTTCCACACTGCCCCGAACAAATGGCATACTCCATGAGCATATGCCGAATCAGTATAGATGTCTACTTTCTCACCTTCCATCATTTCACATGCAGCTGTCAGGGCATTGATTTCCGCTAGTTGGGCGGAACACGGTTGGGGACAGGACTCCATCCTAATAATCTTATAGCTCGACTGATCCTGCTGCACTACTGAGAACCCTGCATGATTTCCATCATAGTCCCTATAACAAGAGCCATCTACGAACAGAACCTTTTTATCTGCATCCTCTAGTGGTTCTGACCGTAAATCTGCTCTCAATTTGGCAAATGCCATCGTCTTCCCTACACAATCATGGGGTTCTCCTTCATAGCCCAAAGGGACAAAACTCGGCTATATTACTGGTAGTGCATCTCTGTATAGTTATATCTGGAAATGTCAATAGCATCTGATATGCTGCTATCCTGGCTGGCATCAGCACAAATTTCCCTCTTTCCAGCAATTCTGTTACTTTGTGGTGTGTGTACAGAGTCACAGGATAGCCCAGGGTTACAGATGATGCCTTTCCATATGCATAGTACGGCGCCGCCAATCCCTGATAACAGGGTGGATACCCCTGAGCCACCTCATCTAGTCTCGTACTGTAGTATGCTATCGGCTGCTTTGCTTTTCCTATGCCTGTCTCCTGTGTTAGAACCACTGTGACATAACCCTCCTGTCTGTTGGATACATACAAATGAAAAACCTTCTCGTAGTCAGGCAAAGCTAATGCTGGTGCTGACTGCAATTCCTGCTTAATAGTATTGAAAGCTATCTCCGCCTCTTCATTCCACTGTAAGCCGTTCTTCAAATTTGTATGTCCTGCTTCTTTCATTATCTTTCTCAAAGGTGCCACAATCTCAGCATATTCTCCTATCCAATCTGAGCTGTACCTTGCCATTCCCAAAAACGTCATCATCTGCCCTACAGTCTGGGGTTTTGGGGCCTTAGTTATTGCCTCAATCTGATCTGGTGCTATTGCCTTCACTCCCTTGGATATTACCCTGCCTAAGTATTCCACTTGCTGCGTGCAAAATTGCAGTTTCTTTTTGGATACTTTATGTCCTCCGTGTGCCAGCTTCTCTAACAGAGTTATAGTGTCCTGCTCACACTGTTCCTCGCTGTGGGAGCAAATCAACAGGTCATCCACATACTAACCCTAGGTCTGCCTTCAACACCTGATTAAAAACGTGTGGTGAATGTTTAAAACCTTGCGGCATTCTGGTATAGGTATACTGAGCACCTCTGTAAGTAAATGCAAACAGATACTGACACTGGTCGGCTAGAGGAATGCTGAAGAAAGCCGAACACAAATCAATCACTGAAAAGTAACTTGCTTCTGGTGGAACATTAGTCAAAAGCGTGTGTGGGTTGGGGACTACCGCTGGCCAGTCCTCTACCACATCATTTACCGCTCGCAAATCATGCACCAATCTCCACTTAGATTTATCTGCTTTTAAGACCGGCAGCAACGGGGTATTGCATGGACTATTTGTTCTTTTAAGTACTCCTATTTCAAGCAACCCCTGCACTGTCGATGCTATTCCCTCTTCTGCTTCTGGTCTTAGAGGGTATTGTGGTCTTCTGGGTGGAATTGCTCCCCTTTTCAGCCTTATTTCCACCGGACTAGCTTTTTTTATCTTCCCTACATCCGTGTCATGCTGTGACCACAGAATAGACGGCAACTCATCTAACCTTCTATCTTTCTGCTGGCCTCTTTCCTTTCCCAGCAAGGGCAGGTGTGGTTGGGGAGTTATTTCGACCTCTCTCACTTTCCCTACTATATCTACACTTACCATTATTTTAATGCAATTGTTGTCTTCTGATATCCACACCTCTGGTGTGATTTTCCTCCACACTGTTACGGTTTCAGCACTCTTAACTAAGGGTCCTAAGTCTTTAGACTGATATCCCTTGTTTACCAACAACGTTACGTGGGGCGCAGCCTCCGGTATCCTGTACCATTTTTCTAAAAAGGTGTTCCACTTAACTTGTAAAGCTGCCGCTTGCTTTCCAATTATCACAGCCTCCCCTTCCAGGTGCTGTTGGGTACATGCCTCCAGGTGCCATCTCTCCTCTAACTCCTTGTTCTGAGTCTCGTCAAAAATCACTGTACAATGTAGCTCAGATTTGGGCATTACAGCCCTGGGTAATATAGCCTGCATGCCCTTTTTCCATTTTTCCCAGGTTTCCGGAACCTGATCTGCGATGTCTCCTATCCAAAAGACATTAGCCTTCTTGTCTTCTTGCACTATCAATTGAGCCCTGCTCTTTCCACACTCAGCCCATTTCTGGTGCATTCTAATTTTAATTCCAGTTTCAATAAGGCATCTCTGCCTAACAAATTAATCGGAGTTCCTTTAAATACTAGCACCGGCAAAACAATTCCTTTATTTCCCATTCTCAACCGCACTGGAGCCGTGCACTGTGTCAACTGTGTTTTCCCCGAGAACCCTACTGTCTTAATAAACTTTCCTGACATGGGAAGGTGAAGGGCATACTGTGGCTGTACACAAGTGTACGTGGCTCCAGTATCTATCATCATTGGTGTCAGTTGCTCTTCTAACATAACCTGAACAATGGGTTCCTCGTCTGCCTCCCTTGTTATCATTGGGTAATGTCCCTTCCCACTCGAGTTCTCGGGGCACCCCTAATACCTCGCATAGGGGTTCACAGGTCCGCTTGGGCCTGTGGGGGCTGGGTCCTTGGCTAAACTTTGGTTCCCTTCTTATCGGTTCCTGCAGGTGTGTGACAGGCCATGGTGTAAACGGGCAATCTCTTCTCATGTGACCTGGCTGATTACATCCCCAGCACAGTCTCTCTACCTCTCTTTCCCCCTGTTTCCTCACTGGTCCCCTCTGCCCATAGCTCCTCTGTCCCCCTCCTTGGGACTTCCAGTCCTGTCTGGGCTGTTTGAATTTAGTCTGTTCCTGATAGGGCATTTGTGGGAATGCTCCTCCAAAGACGTTGATTATTGGCATGGGGTTTTCCAGCCCTTGTCTTACAGTATGATCGGTTCCTCCATATAGCGGTGCTTCATCCAGTTCGATGGCTGTACTCGGACCGGTGGTTGCTGGCAGCATCTTTTTGTTTTTCTCTTTTTCCTTTGTTACGTACCCGTGACGTGACAGTGGTGTACTTGTCACGTGACTGGGGTTGAAGCTATACTGGACTTGAGGTAATGGTCTTGTGATGGTGGAGTGACGTCATTTTCCCGCCAGTAGAGGTCATGTGGCAGTTTTTTTTTACAGGGTATAAAAGGAGGACCCCTCCCTGTGAGGAGGGGCAGTTCGTGGCTGGATTTGCCATGTTGACTTCATGCCACTGCGTGATTTAATGTTATGACGCAGTTTAGTTGAAAGATGAAGTTTTATCTAATGCCTAAAGTTTAAAAGGTCATTGCCAGCAGTTTCTTTACAATACTGCTAGCTGAGAATCAGTGGAGAGTGAAGATCGGAGTTCGGGAGTTAAAGATCGAGGAGAATCTAGGAGCATTGTAAGAAAGGTGGATGAGCTTAAAGGGTGGATTGATACCTGGAATTATGATGTTGTAGCTATTAGTGAAACATGGTTGCAGGAAGGGTGTGATTGGCAACTAAATATTCCTGGATTTAGTTGCTTCAGGTGTGATAGAGTAGGAGGGGCCAGAGGAGGAGGTGTTGCATTGCTCGTCCGAGAAAATCTTATGGCGGTGCCTTGGAAGGATAGATTAGAGAGCTCCTCTAGGGAGGCTATTTGGGTGGAATTGAGGAATGGGAAAGGTGTAGTAACACTGATAGGAGTGTATTATAGGCCACCTAATGGGGAGCGTGAGTTGGAAGAGCAAATATGTAAGGAGATAACAGATATTTGTAGTAAACACAAGGTGGTGATTGTGGGAGATTTTAATTTTCCACACATAGATTGAGAAGCTCATTCTGTAAAAGGGCTGGATGGTTTAGAGTTTGTGAAATGTGTGCAGGATAGTTTTTTGCAACAATACATAGAAGTACCGACTAGAGAAGGGGCAGTGTTGGATCTCCTGTTAGGGAATGCGATAGGTCAGCTGACAGATGTATGTGTTGGGGAGCACTTCGGGTCCAGTGATCACAATAGCATTAGCTTCAATATAATTATGGAGAAGGACAGGACTGGACCTAGAGTTGAGATTTTTGATTGGAGAAAGGCTAACTTTGAGGAGATGAGAAGGGATTTAGAGAGAGTGGATTGGGTCAAGTTGTTTTATGGGAAGGATGTAATAGAGAAATGGAGGTCATTTAAGGGTGAAATTATGAGGGTACAGAATCTTTATGTTCCTGTTAGGTTGAAAGGAAAGGTTAAAGGTTTGAAAGTGCCATGGTTTTCAAGGGATATTAGAAACTTGGTTCGGAAAAAGAGGGATGTCTACAATAGATATAGGCAGCATGGAGTAAAGGAATTGCTCGAGGAATATAAAGAATGTAAAAGGAATCTTAAGAAAGAGATTAGAAAAGCTAAAAGAAGATACGAGTTTGGTTTGGCAAATAAGGTGGTAGTAAATCCGAAAGGTTTCTACAGTTATATTAAAAGCAAGAGGATAGTGAGGGATAAAATTGGTCCCTTAGAGAATCAGAGTGGACAGCTATGTGTGGAGCCGAGGGAGATGGGAGAGATTTTGAACGATTTCTTCTCTTCGGTATTCACTAAGGAGAAGGATATTGAATGGTGTAAGGTGTGGGAAACAAGTAAGGAAGTTATGGAACCTATGACAATTAAAGAGGTGGAAGTACTGGCGCTTTTAAGAAATTTAAAAGTGGATAAATCTCCGGGTCCTGCCAGGATATTCCCCAGGACCTTGAGGGAAGTTTGTGTAGAGATAGCAGGAGCTCTGACGGAGATCTTTCAGATGTCATTAGAAATGGGGATTGTGCCGGAGGATTGGCGTATTGCTCATGTGGTTCCATTGTTTTAAAAGGGTTCTAGAAGTAAGCCTAGCAATTATAGACCTGTCAGTTTGACATCAGTGGTGGGTAAATTAATGGAAAGTATTCTTAGAGATAGTATTTATAATTATCTGGATAGACAGGATCTGATTAGGAGTAGCCAGCATGGATTTGTGCGTGGAAGGTCATGTTTGACAAACCTTATTGAATTTTTTGAAGAAGTTACGAGGAATGTTGACGAGGGTAAGGCAGTGGATGTAGTCTATATGGACTTCAGCAAGGCCTTTGACAAAGTTCCACATGGAAGGTTAGTTAAGAAGGTTCAGTCGTTAGGTATTAATGCTGGAGTAATAAAATGGATTCAACAGTGGCTAGATGGGAGATGCCAGAGAGTAGTGGTGGATAATTGTTTATCGGGATGGAGGCCGGTGACTAGCGGGGTGCCTCAGGGATCTGTTTTGGGCCCAATGTTGTTTGTAATATACATAAATGATCTGGATGATGGGGTGGTAAATTGGATTAGTAAGTATGCCGATGATACTAAGGTAGGAGGTGTTGTGGATAATGAGGTGGGTTTTCAAAGCTTGTAGGGAGATTTATGCCAGTTAGAAGAATGGGCTGAACGTTGGCAGATGGAGTTTAATGCTGAGAAGTGTGAGGTTCTACATTTTGGCAGGAATAATCCAAATAGAACATACAGGGTAAATGGTAGGGCATTGAGGAATGCAGTGGAACAGAGAGATCTAGGAATAACAGTGCATAGTTCCCTGAAGGTGGATTCTCATGTAGATAGGGTGGTGAAGAAGGCTTTTGGAACGCTGGCCTTTATAAATCAGAGCATTGAGTACAGAAGTTGGGATGTAATGTTAAAATTGTACAAGGCATTGGTAAGGCCAAATTTGGAATATTGTGTACAGTTCTGGTCACCGAATTATAGGAAAGATATCAATAAATTAGAGAGAGTGCAGAGACGATTTACTAGGATGTTACCTGGGTTTCAGCACTTAAGTTACAGAGAAAGGTTGAACAAGTTAGGTCTCTATTCATTGGAGCGTAGAAGGTTGAGGGGGGATTTGATCGAGGTATTTAAAATTTTGATTGGGATAGATAGAGTTGACATGAATAGGCTGTTTCCATTGAGAGTAGGGGAGATTCAAATGAGAGGACATGATTTGAGAGTTAGGGGGCAAAAGTTTAAGGGAAACACGAAGGGGTATTTCTTTACTCAGAGAGTGATAGCTGTGTGGAATGAGCTTCCTGTAGAAGTAGTAGAGGCCAGTTCAGTTGTGTCATTTAAGGTAAAATTGGATAGGTATATGGACAGGAAAGGAGTGGAGGGTTATGGGCTGAGTGCGGGTAGGTGGGACTAGGTGAGATTAAGAGTTCAGCACGGACTAGGAGGGCCGAGATGGCCTGTTTCCGTGCTGTGATTGTTATATGGTTATAAGAATCGATTTCAATGGTGAAACAGGTTCGACCTTGTTTAATCCTTATTCAGAAGGAATTCGTTGACTGTTCTCATGTTAATCCCTGCAAAATAGCAGAAAGGATTGGGAATAGTTCTGTAAAGGAAAGGTCAGTGCCTTTAAGCCGTTTCGTTTCGATTCTTCGTGGGAAAAATTTCGATCTTGGGAACTGAAGCATCACGACGTGAAAGAGAATTTAAATCGTCTTAAAAAGTCTCTCCCTTAAATGGACTGTGAGCATTCTGAACTTTTGGCAATACGACTTTGAAGAACTGTTTTTGCAACATCGCTTTAAGAACTGTTTAAGCTGCCGCACAGCAGCTGATTTCCGGTTACGTTAGTGTTTTGTTTACTTTTGGGGGGGATTGTTTTCAGTGTTTAATAAACGTGTTATTTGTTATAAAAACCCCTGCCTAACTCATATATTTGTTGTTGCCTGAATCCGTAACATAAATATGGGGGCTGTGTCCGGATTGGATCATTTGAGTTTAAATGCTTGTTAAATTTTGAGTCGGTGTTTTGGAAACGGGGAATGCTCAATTCTTTTGATTGGCTTGTGAGTGGTATTTGGCAACAATGAATATTGATGAGTTTCTGGTTTCGCCAGGCGTGGAGTTGTTAGCGAAGGCGAAAAAAACTGAGGTATCTGAGATAGCTAGTAGATTGCAACTTAAAGGTATTTTGCAGACTACATCAAAGGCTGTAATACAGAGAAAAATCGTGTCACACTATGTGGATTCGAGTGTTTTTGATGGATCGATTTTAGAGTTGTTTCCAATAAGTAATCTGGAGATGCAGTTGCAAATCAAGCAAATGAAGTTGGAGCGTTGTAGGTTAGAAGCTAATCAGAAAAAAAGGGAATTTGAATATGCAATGACGGAATTAAGGTCTGGGAATCAGTCTTCTGGTTCTAGAAAGCCGTTTGTTGCTAGTCAAGAAATTAAATTGGTCCCTCCATTTAGTGAAAGAGAAGTGGAAAGATATTTCCAACATTTTGAAACAATTGCTCGGATGTCAGAGTGGCCGAAAGATAAATGGTCAGTGTTGTTACAGAGTGTAATTAAAGGTAAAGCACAACAAGTTTATACAGCTTTAACTGCTGCGCAAGCATTAGATTATGATATTGTGAAAATGCATACTTTAAAAGCATACGAATTAGTCCCAGAAGCATATAGAGAAAGATTTAGAAGTTTGAAGAAGTCTGTGGAAAAGACTCATGTGGAATTTACCTATGATAAAGCTATGTGTTTTGAGAGATGGGTTTCTTCTAAAAATGTAAATGAGGACTATGGTACATTGAAAGAGTTGATTTTAATGGAGGAATTTAAAAGAAGCATTCCTGTTGAAGTAAGGACCTACTTAAATGAGAGGGATACTGATAAATTGTAGGACTGTGCTAGATTAGCTGATGAGTATGTTTTAATCCATAAGAATAAATTTCCTCAGGGCAGAATTTTTAAGAGGAAAAATAACATGGAGACTCAAGGTAAATCAGAAATTAAATCAGGTTACTGAGAAAGGTAAGGAGGAAAGAAAACCTGTGAAGGAAAGACAGTTTGGTCTTATTTGTAACTATTGTAAGAAATCTGGCCATGTACTAGCTAACTGTTTCAGATTGAAAAAGAAAGAGAAGGAAGCAGTTCCAGATGCTTGTGTGCAACATACTGAAGCACCTGTAAAATTACAGGGTTTGGTAAACACAAATAAGGTTTTGTTAGAGTCTGACCAAGTTAAAAAGGGATATGATCATTTTATAACTGAAGGGTTTGTATCCTTGAAAGAAGGATCTACTCTGGTGCCAATAAAAATCTTTAGGGATACTGGAGCTTCTCAATCACTGATGTTAGACAGTGTATTGAAGTTTAATGAAGAGAGTGATACTGGTGAGGTAAATTATATAAGAGGTGTTGGGAGTGATGTTATGCCTGTACATTTGCATAAAGTAAATTTAAAGTCAGGGTTAGTTACAGGATTTGTTAAAGTAGGATTACAGCATAGCTTACCTGTGAAGGGTATTTCTTTATTGTTAGGTAATGACTTGGCAGGTGGACAAGTTTTTCCTGAAATGCATTTGACAATGGAGTCAGAGGAACCAGAGATGAATTCTAACACAGATTCTTCCTGTGTTGTGACCAGAGCTATGGCTAAAAAGATTGATGCGCAGAATGAGGTTGTTACTCATGATTGTTCAACTCAGGATTCGAGTTTTGAGGATGTGTCAGAGACTTTCTTACCTTCATTGTTTGAACAAGATTCTTGGAGTAAGTCTGACTATGAAGATTTATCTCTGTCTCGGAAGGAGATGATAGCAGAGCAGAATAGATACCCTGAGATAATAAAATTAAGAGAACAAGCTTTACTAGATAGTGAAATTGAGAAGGTGCCAGTAGGATATTACTTGGAAAAAGGAGTGTTGATGAGGAAGTGGAGATCGCCTACAATTCCTGCAAGTGAGGAATGGAATATTGTTTACCAGGTAGTTGTCCCTAAAGTTTATCGAAATGAGATTTTGACTTTAGCTCATAGTGTGCCTTTAGGTGGACATCAAGGGGTAAGGAAAACTGTGGACAAGATTTTAAAACATTTTTACTGGCCTGGTCTAAGAAAAGAGGTGGCGATGTTTTGTAAAACGTGCCATACTTGTCAAATTGTGGGTAAACCAAATCAAGTTACACCAGTAGCTCCATTACAGCCTATTCCAGCATTTGGTGAACCATTTTCTAAAGTTATTGTAGATTGTGTTGGTCCATTACCAAAGACAAAAACTGGTTATCAGTATTTGTTGACTATCATGTGTACTTCGTCTAGGTTTCCAGAGGCAGTACCACTTAGGAATATAAAAGCTAAAACTGTGACAAAGGCCCTTATAAATTTCTTTACTTATTTTGGATTACCTAAGGAGATACAAACTGATCAAGGCAGTAATTTTATGTCTGGATTGTTTCAACAAATAGTTTATAAATTGGGAGCTAAGCAAATCACTTCATCTGCATACCATCCAGAGTCGCGAGGTGCCTTGGAGAGGTTTCATTCTACCCTCAAGAATATGATTAGAACATATTGTGTGGAAAATGAGAATGACTGGGATGAGGGTATAAACTTATTTTTATTTGCAGTAAGGGAATCGGTACAGGAATCTTTAGGTTTTAGTCCATTTGAACTTGTGCTTGGGCATAGAGTTAGAGGACCTTTAGCTTTATTAAAAGAACAGTGGATTAGTAAGGAAATACACACTAATTTGTTGGACTATGTTTTGAAATTTAAGGACAGGTTACGTAAAGCTTGTAGCTTAGCCAAGGAAAATTTAAAGTTGGCTCAGGAGAAAATGAAAACTTGGTATGATAAAGAAGCTAGGATGAGGATGTTTAAGCCTGGAGATAAGGTGTTGGTTCTTTTCCCAGTGCAAACGAATCCTTTACAAGCTAGATTTCATGGTCCTTATGAAATTGTGTCTAAAATCAATGATGTGGATTACATGATAAAAACTCCAGATCGTAGAAGGTCAACACAACTTTGCCATATAAATATGATAAAACCATATTTTGGGAAACAATCTGATACTGTGACTGTTGTGGTTAGTGAGAATGAGTTTGATTTAACTAGGAACATGATAGATGATTCATCTGAATTTCATTCTAAATCCAACATTGGTTCTGTTAGGTTACCAAATTCAACATTTCTGGAAAATATTGATGAGAAATTGGCACATTTACAGCTAGAGCAGAAACAGCAGATGAAGGAATTAATTTTTAAATATAAGGATTTGTTTCCAGATGTTCCCAGAAGGACTACTATAGCTTCGCATGATGTAGATGTTGGAGATGCCAAACCTATTAAACAACACCCATATAGGATGAACATAGAAAAATGTGAACGTGCTGAGAAAGAAATTAAATATATGTTAGAGAATAATATTATTAGACATTCTAACTCGAATTGGAGTTCACCATGTGTTATGGTGCCAAAACCAGATGGTAGTATTAGGTTTTGTACGGACTATAGGAAGGTGAATGCTGTAACAAAAACAGATGCATATCCAATTCCTAGAGTAGATGATTGTGTAGATAAAGTTGGAAAAGCAAAGTTCCTTACAAAGATTGATTTATTGAAAGGGTATTGGTGTGTTCCATTAACAGACAGAGGTAGAGAGATTTCTGCATTTGTAACTCCATCTGGGTTATATGAATATAATGTTCTTCCATTTGGGATGAAGAATGCCCCAGGTACTTTCCAGAGGATGATTAACTCTGTGATTCAGGGATTGAAAGATACTGATGCTTATATTGATGATTTAGTGACAGGAAATGATACTTGGGAAGCACACATTATTGCGGTGGAGAAATTGTTTGAAAGGTTTTCAAAAGCTAACTTAACTATTAATTTAGCTAAGAGTGAATTTGGACATGCCACTGTGACCTACCTTGGTTATGTTGTGGGTCAAGGTAAGGTAGCTCCTGTTCAGGCAAAAGTTCGGGCAATTTTAGAGATTCCCACTCCAACAGGGAAAAAAACTCTCAGAAGATTCTTGGGAATGGTAGGATATTATTGAAAATTTTGTAAGAATTTTGCTAATGTTGCCCTTCCATTAACTATCCTTTTGCAGAAGAATGTGAAGTTTGTGTGGACAGTGCCTTGTCAAGAAGCATTTGAAAAATTGGAAACAATGATATGTCAACAACCTGTGCTTAAGGCCACCTGACTTTGAAAAACCTTTTTCATTAGCTGTAGATGCTAGTGATGAGGCTGCAGGAGCAGTATTAATGCAAAGGAATGAGGGTGATGAGGTTGATCATCCAGTAGCTTACTTTTCTAAGAAATTTAATAAGCATCAAAGAAACTATTTGACAATAGAGAAAGAATTGTTATCTCTTGTTTTAGCTTTAGAATATTTTGAGGTATATGTTGGTACAACTCAAAAACCACTTATTGTTTACACTGATCATAATCCGTTAGTTTTTCTAAGTAAGATGAAAAACAAAAACAGAAGGTTATTAAATTGGAGTTTGATGTTACAAGAGTACAATATTGTGATAACTCATATTAAAGGTAAAGATAATGTGGTTGTTGATTGTCTATCTCGATGTTGAATGTACAATGTAATTTTTTTTATGGAGTGTTTTTTTTTACAATTGTAACACTCCTACTGTATTGTGAGTTGTAAGATGTTATATGATGGTATTGTATATTGTGTATGTTATAAAATTTGTATATTTGTTTTTCTTGTAAATAATTTTTAAAATTTTTGTTCTTGTCAGACCAAAAATGTTTTTTTTTGGAGGGAGGTGTTACATACCCGTGACGTGACAGTGGTGTACTTGTCACATGACTGGGGTTGAAGCTATGCTGGACTTGAGATGGTGGAGTGATGTCATTTTCCCACCAGTAGAGGTCATGTGGCAGGTTTTTTTACAGGGTATAAAAGGAGGACCCCTCCCTGTGAGGAAGGGCAGTTCATGGCTGGATTTGCCATGTTGACTTCATGCCACTGCGTGATTTAATGTTATGACGCAGTTTAGTTGAAAGATGAAGTTTTATCTAATGCCTAAAGTTTCTTTACAATACTGCTAGCTGAGAATCAGTGGAGAGTGAAGATCGGAGTTCGGGAGTTAAAGATCGAGGAGAATCGATTTCGACGGTGAAACAGGTTCGAACTTGTTTAATCCTTATTCAGAAGGAATTCGTTGACTGTTCTCGTGTTAATCCCTGCGAAATAGCAGAAAGGATTGGGAATAGTTCTGTAAAGGAAAGGTCAGTGTCTTTAAGCCGTTTCGTTTCATAAATTCTTCGTGGGAAAAAGTTCGATCTTGGGAACTGAAGCATCACGACGTGAAAGAGAATTTAAATCGTCTTAAAAAGTCTCTCCCTTAAATGGACTGTGAGCATTCTGAACTTTTGGCAATACTACTTTGAAGAACTGTTTTTGCAACATCGCTTTAAGAACTGTTTAAGCTGCCGCACAGCAGCTGATTTCTGGTTATGTTAGTGTTTTGTTTACTTTTGGGGGGTTTGTTTTCAGTGTTTAATAAACGTGTTATTTGTTATAAAAACCCCTGCCTAACTCATATATTTGTTGTTGCCTGAATCCGTAACACCTTCTTTTTGAGTTCTTCGAGCTGCATTTGTATTAACTTTCTTTGCACCTCTTCCTGCTGCTCAGCCAACCTTCGTTTGTCTTTCCGGTATTTCTCAACCGCATGGACTACATGGTCTAAATTCTTGTGGGGTCGTTGACGTCAGCCCAACCACTTCCTCCAGTTTGGATTTTACTTGCGGAGGCATTGCATCCAAAATGCTATGTCGGAACAGTATGGTGATAAATAAGCTATTTTCCACCTCTTGCTCAGTCTCCAGTCTCCACCTTTTCAACTGGTTTTCTACGTAGGCTGCTGGGTTTTCAGTGTCTCCCAGTGGATCTCCTTTTAAGGCTTTGGGGTCCACTTTGGGTGGGTAAAGCTTCCTGAGGGCCTGCCATACCCTCTGCCTCACTCTGTCAAACCCGTCTCCATCAGTTCTCGGGTCGTTCGAGTTTACTATGCCAGCCATTTCCATTAGTTCGTTAAATTTGGAGGTTCCCATCAACCTTATCAATAGTGCCTTCAAATCTCCCATAGCCAATAATTGTCCCGCCGTTTCTTCTTCAAAGGCTCTAATCCATTTCCCTGCTCCTTCATGTAGATTGGGCAGAGTGTTTTTCAGCCCTTCTAGGTCCTGGGATCCCCAAGGGATATACTGCACTTGTCCTGATCCTTTAACTAACAACGGCATCATTCTTCCTCCTTCTTCCCACCTGCCCTGGCTCTCCTCCTCACCTGACTCCCCATCTGTCTCAGGGTATGTCTTTACTGCCTCCCACACAAATGTCTCCGGGGTCCTCTTCTTCCCTCGGTCTCCCTGTGGAGTCCTTCCTTTCTGTCTTGATTCAATATTTGGTTGGCCCCTGGAGAATTTTTCGCATCTCCTCTGGCAATCCCCTCTCAGTAACTTATCTGGCTCTCTCTCTACTTCCGCAAGTCGCTTCCCTACCGCCTCCTTCTGCTCTTCTAGGCTTCTGCCTCCTACCTCTTCCCCACAAATTCTCGTATCCTCTCTCTCTCCACTTAACTCTTGCTCCTCCAATGAGTCACCTTCTCTTTCTTCCTGTCCGTGTCTGTACACCTGTGGCAGGGACTCCTCATGATCCTTACTCGTGCTTGATTCCCTACTCTCTTGTGTTTCTCCAAGACTCTCATCTCCTATCTTTTTTCCACTTCTTCTTGAATGCCTCATCTCTTCCTGCCCTGATGAGCCATTTTCTTTTCTAGTCTGTTTATTTCTATAGTTTAACCGATACTCCTCATACTCCTTTTCCTCTCTCAAGTATTTCATCCGTTCAATCTCTTCTTCCATTTCTCTCTTTGCCTGTTCCCCCTTTATCCTTTCTGCCTGTATCTCCTTCCATATCGCCGCTTTTTCCTTCTCGTATTGTCTTTTTTCCTCCTCATTATCCCAAGCTTGTACTTCTCCCTGCATGTTTACTGTTTCCATCAGCAGGGGGCACTGCTTAGGGGTTCCTTCCTCATTATAGGGAGGGGGCTTTTCTGTTTCTTTCGCATCCGGGTACGGAGCTGAAGCCAGCTTCTCACTGTACCTTCCTCACTGTCCAACAGGCTGTTTCTCCAGCACCTTAGTGTCTTCCTTGCTTGTAATCAATATTCTACCTGTCCTCCTCAGCCTTTCTCCCTCCGTTCTGAAGAGTTTTAGCACTTCCATTTCTCGTTCTCTTTTTTGCCCTCTTTTCTTAGATTTATCTTTTGGTTTGTAATTTTTAATTAGTCCCTCCATTTCTTCGCACAAACTTACATCCAACGTTCCTTCTCTTGGCCACTTTGTGACCAGGTTTTTGGTTCTTTTTTCCCATTTTTCTGAAGTTTTTGTGATCTCATATTTATTTATCGGGAATTTTTTGCTCAGAATCTCTACTGCCATTCCTTTACCTGTCATGTTTTCTCTCTTTTTAAGGTATTTCAGAGATTCACAGTTCGTTTACTGGATAATATTATTTACTCTAATTCTACGCCTAGTCTATCGTCTATCTACCAGCGCTTTAAACTATATATTGGACTGTCCTTGCTTCCTATTCTGTTCTGCCCGTACAGACTTCTATTCAGAGCGGTATCCACAGAATTTTCTCTTTGCACCTCGTCTATTCAGACCCTTATCTCTTAAGGCGGTATCCACGAGGATTTTCTCTATTTTCCTTTCCCTGCCCGTTCAGACCTTCATTTCATATGAAGCGGTATCCACAGGGATTTTCCAACACCACGTGGAATTTTTTCTTAACTTAACTTCTTATTAACTTATTTGTACTTACCCTCACTGCAGTGTTCTTGATCAATCCTCCGAGCCTCCTGTTAACCCCCAATTCTGCCAGATTCTTTGGACCGGAGAGACCCTTCGGCAGTGGTTCCACACTTCTGAGACTCCAAGACCTCCCCAAAACCAACAGAATTCTTAGTCCAAATTGTCGCAAAAAGCGCTTACCTTTTGTTTGGGTGCACCCTTAATTCTGTTAGCCTTGTTGGGGGTCCCTAGAGGACTGGGAAGCGTCCCCAATCTGCCATTTCCTTTCTGCGGGTCTCTTTCCGGTCCTGCCGCGGTCGCCAATTTTGTGGTGGTTTCTCGTGCCCCACAAACGACCAAGAGACGCAGAAGATTCTTCAAGAAATATTAAACTTTAATTTGCAAATCAAAGCTGAGACAGTCAGTGAGCTAGTCGCTGATTGCCCACCGATCCTTGGACATAGCATTTTTTATAGCAATCTCCTGGTTTAGTTGCATTAGCATATCCAATCGGTCTATAGCTGCGTATCACAAGTACATCCGCCACTATTGTTTCTACCCATTGACTTAATCATGTTCTAATCTACATCTCTTAGCTACCTCTCATTAACACACCATTGTCTTCTACATTCTTAAGATTTCATTCTCTAGCAAATAGCAACTTCAAAGCTGACTACATAGTTTTGGTTACACAGCAAACAATTTCAACTTTTATACTCCAATACATGTGATAGTGAGAGATGGGAAATAGTCCTTGTTTTCCAGGGTCTTGTTCAGCAGGGGCAGGTTGGTGCTGGTAACGATTATAGCTTCTGGTCAACATACTGCATGCATTCAGCATCCCAATTATCTTGTGCAAGAACAAACTGTGAAACAATAGTTACAAATGTCTTGGCTCCTTGAACATTTGAAGTTAATCAATGACCTAAAGAAGTGCAATTTTTATCTGTTGATTGATACTTAATATTGCTTCTTGTTTCGCCTTTACAAGGCTGATGATGGAAGTGCAATAACAGTGGAACACGTACAACAAGCTGGAGGAACTCAGCAGGTCGGGCAGCATCCGTAGAAATGAGCAGTCACCGACTTGCTGAGTTCCTCCAGCTTGTTGTACATGTTGCTTTGACCCCAGCATCTGCAGTGTACTTTGTGTTTACAATAACAGTGGATTCTGGTTAATTGGCCCATCAGTTAATCAGGGTATCTGCTTATTTTGGACAACTCTTACAACAAAAACTAATCAAGAAAATTGCCAGGATTCCCTTTCTTTTATTTGGGATATTATGCCATTTAATTGGCACAGGAGCCTGTTGCTGAACAGCTTCTAACTAGCATCAGTTGCATGCGCTTATGTTACTGTTAGACACTACACTGCACTAAGAGTGAAGTTTTAAGTAGTTGCATATGTTTGTGTTCAAAAAGCAATGATTGTTGTCACTGTAGTTGATGAGAAGTAAGCAGTTAGACAATTTGGAACCGTTTTGCTCACTGCAGTTTCAAGCATTCAGGCTTGAAAATGCCAGAAATGGCCGGGAGTAAAAACAAAACAATTTCACTACTTCAGCAAGTTACTGAAGTTATTGACAATAATCTTGAAAGTACCTTTGGATGCCACTGGACACGCAGCTCTCACTTGTGGCTACAAGTAGTTGTTTGCATGTGACAGTGGCCAGATCTTGGTAAACTGCTTCAACAGGCAGGCTACCAGCTGAGGTAGCCAGCAGGTCTCATAGCCCAGTAAGATAGGAACATGCCTGACATAACATGCAAAGTCAGCTCCTGCAGACTGGGCAGATGAGATTTACTAATTTTTTCTTAGGGGACAGATAATTTCATACTCAGCAGCTTTGAGAAAGAAAACTAAAGTGGAATTGTCAGTGCTTATTAATAAAATTAAAGAGATAGATAAGTTAAACCTACTGAAGACCTATATAAAGAAAGGGTTGAACTTCAATCACAGTATGATTTGCTTCGGACCTTTCCCATTGAACAGCAAGTTCTTAAATCTAAAAGTTTATTTTATATACATGAGGAAAAATCTGGTAAACTTTTGGCGGGAAGTTAAAGGCTGGGATGGTCAGAAGACAGATTTTAAAAATTCGTAGACCAGATAGAATTGAAATTTAGATCCTTATGAAATTAATAAGATATTTATGGATTTCTATTCTAACCTTTATAAATCTGAATTCTCTGATAATACTATTATTATGAATAGATTTTTGCAAAGGTTAAATGTACCTCAGATTTTGACTCAAGATGTTAATATATTAGATGCACCAAATAAACAACAGGAGATAGCCAAGGATATATCCTCTATGCAATTAGGGAAAGCTCCGGGACCTGATGGTTATATGGTAGAATTTTACAAGACTTTTCATGAAATGATGATTCCACATCTTCATCAAACATTCTATATCCTCTGGGAACCTTCCAAAAACTTTCTATGAGGCATTAATTTCATTGATTCCTAAAAAAGGAAAAGACCCATTGGAATGTGTATCCTATAGACCCATTTCTTTACTGAATGTAGATTTTAAAATTCTTTATAAGATTCCAACTAATAGACTTGAGAATATTTTGCCTAATGTTATCTCAAATGATCAAACAGGATTTATTAAAAACAGGTACTCACATTTTAATATTTGAAGATTGTTAAATATCATTTATTCCCCCTCAGTCAAAGAATCTGAATGTATTGTATGTCTGGATGCAGAGAAAGCCTTTGATAGGGCAGAGTGGCCTTATTTATTTCAGGTTTTGAAGAGGTTTAATTTTGGCCTGGGATTTATTTCCTGGATTAAATTGATTTATCATGCCCCAGTGGCTGCAGTTATAACTAATAATCAAAAGTCTCCTTATTTTAGATAATATAGAGGAACCTGTCAGGGTTGTCCTCTTAGTCCTTTATTATTTAATTTGGTTTTAGAACCACTTGCTATCGCTCTTAAGGATTCTAATTCTCTGCAGGGTATTAAGAGAGGGGATAAATTACATAAGGTTTCGTTACATGCAGATGATTTATTAGTTTATATTTCAGACCCCAGGAAGTCTATTCCTTTTATGCTATCTATATTTACGGAATTTAGTATTTTCTCTGGATATAAACTTAATTTACATAAAAGTAAAGTATTTCTTATTAATAATTATTCTGATTATTATCATCAAATACCTTTTAATATTGCTAAAAAACATTTAACTTACCTTGGTATCAAAATTACTAAAAATTTTAAAGACCTATATAAGTATAATTTCTCCCCTCTAATTGAATATACTCAACAAGCGATTTCTAAATGGTCACCTATGTCGATGTCATTGATAGGTCAAATAAGTGCTATAAAAATGGTTATTTTACCGAAATTTTTATATATATTTCAAGCAGTTCCTTCTTTTGTTCTGAAAACATTTTTTGATAAAATAGATTCTATGATTTTGTCTTACATTTGGAATAACAAAAGCTCTATAGTGAATAAACTTTTATTGCAAAAATCAAAAAAAGATAGAGGACTGGTCTTACCAAACTTTAGATTTTATTATTGGGCAATTAATATTCAATATATTACTTTTTGGATTCATGGTATAAACAACCAGGATCGCCCTTCATGGTTATATTTGGAGGAAAATTCAGTAACGGGATTTTCTTTAGCTTCTTTATTAGGAGCTCCCCTTCCTTTTTCGTTCTCCAGAATAGGTAGACAAGTTCTCAACCCTATTGTTAAACATACTTTAAAAATCTGGTTTCAGTTTCGTAGATTTTTTGAATTAAATAATTTTCTACTTTCTAGTAATATCTATTCTAATTTTTTTTAACCATCAACTCTGGATAAGGCTTTTTTAACATGGAACACTATGGGAATAAAAACATTTTTAGATTTGTTTTTACAGGATTGTTTAATGTCTTTTTCGCAGTAAATGGATAAATATGATGTCTCTAATACACATTTTTTAAAGATACTTACAGGTTAGGAATTTTTTACATGATTTTCTACTGAATTATCCCTTGGCCTACCCTTCAAATTTGGCTTATGCTATTTTTCAGCTTAAACCATTTCAAAAACGATTAACAGCTATCAGTTATAAACAGTTAGTGAATGCTCGCATGTCGCCTAATGATAGGGTTTAACACACTTGGGAAATAGAACTTCAACATTCACTTTCAGATGATCAATGGAGTAAAATGTATTATCTAGTTAATAATTCATCTATCTGTGCATGCCATTCCTTAATTCAGTTTAAGATAGTACACAGGGCCCATATATCCAAAGATAAATTGGTGCATATTTTTCCTAATATAAGCCCTATTTGTGACAGATGTAACACAGAGGTGGCGACTCTAACTCGAGTTTTAGTCCTTTGTAAGCTTAAATAATTTTTGGAGGGATGTGTTTAGAATACTATCCAAAGTTATAGATGTGGATGTTCAACCCAATTCACTTATGGCAATTTTGGGATTATTCCAGAGGAGTTTCCAAGTAAAATTTCTGCTTCCACTCAACATGTGATAACCTTTTCAACTTTACTGGCTAGGAGAGCTATCTTGTTATACTGGAAAGATTCTAATCCGCCTACTGTTTTTCATTGGCTCTCCTCCATTATGTCATGTTTAATTTTGGAGAAAATTAGAAGCTGGACGTTTGATACATCTTTTAATTTTGAGCAAGTCTGGCGACCCTTTATTCAATATTTTCATATGATTTAATTTATTTTTTATTTATTTATTTTTCTTTATTTTCTTTAGGAAAAATCTTTCCTTATCCGCGAAGGTTCGGCAGTGACTCGAAGGATGTTTTCCCTCTTTCTTTTTCTTCTAATTTTATCCTCAAATGGACAGCCCAATCTTTCTTTTCTTTTCTATTTTTTTCTTTTTTTTGTTTCAGTTTAGTTTAGTGTTTTTCTTCTTTTATTAAATAAAATTTCCAATCTTTTTTTTACGATTTGTTAAGAGGAGTTGTGGTTTCTTGGTTATATTATATATATAACAGCATAACATTATACTTATCTGATTTTGACAATATATACTTTTTTTGGCTGTTTATACGTCTTTTGTATTATGTGTTTGCTAAAACTTCTCTGATTTGTATATATTTTACTGGAAAATCAATAAAAAGATTTAAAAATGAAATGAGATTTACAGTGAGATCCAATGGCCAGCAAGGCAGTTCTCCAATGCTGTGTGGAGAACAAAGAGCATGACAAGGCACAGGAGAAGTCACGGTCATCCACTGCAACCAGGAAAGACCCCAGTTGTGAAGGTCCACTCACACCCACTGGACCCAGACTTATGAGATCTAGCAAGTGAAACTGCCCCAATGCAATGGCTTTTCCACTTCTAAAAGCTCTTACACAGGTTACCTGTCATCGTTGGATATGATGGACAACCACCAAAAGTATTGGTAATGTTCTAATTTGTTCTGTATTTCATTTAAATACATAATTTGTTACTCAGTCAAACAGTACTCTGACTTTTTTACACCTTTGTAACTATTTCCATGAAACTTTGGCTAATTAGGGCAGGTGCTTAATTGGGCCAAAATATACTGGTCCAAATTTGTCCCAATTAAATGCAATCCACCGTATTTCCAATGCATAATTATTGTCTATTTGAATTTTCAGGAAATCTAAGCATATGGTGGTTATGATAGGGAAGTGACATAATGGTAAAGCACAATCATGTTCTTGTTAAACAGCAGAGTAGGTGTAATAGGCTGAAAGACCTACATATGCTTCTATTTCTTCTAACCATATATTGAGTTTAAAGGAAACAAAGCTGATTGTATTGTACCAGAACAAACCAATGTTTTCAATAATTATCTACTTAAAGCAAAAGATTATAAATTTCTCAGCTGATATTACAGACCTAACTTATGTAAGCAAGCTGGAGAAAATGTGCAAAAGGAACCCTTAAAAATCAGAGTAGCTTTGAATGCCTTGCTCATATCACACACAAGTGTGCCAGAATTCCTATTCCCACATTTCCAGCTGACATTGCACATTCTCCAGTCAAGACTGTTGGATATTTTCAGATGCACAATGTACGTATTGGAAGACTGAAAAGTTTTTGAGAGAACATTGGACAAGAATATCAAAATATACTGGGAAATATACTTCCGGTTAAGATTAAGATGGCGTCTGCGTACAACGCTCTTTTGGGTCGACATCTTCTGGATAGATCATGAAACCATATGGTTCACTTTTATGTCTTTTCCGGGTTTTTTTTGTCTTGGATGTGATTCTGAGTCTGTTGGAGCCTGTGATTTGCAGTTTGGAGATCCTTTGGTTGTTTCATTCTCCAAGAGGATACTGAAAGGCAGAGGCAGCATGCGCAAACCTCATGGCGGACAGGCTGTGGGATAGGGCACAAGCAGATGTTCAATTCCATTTCACTGATTACAACTTCCATTGTTTGCCAATTAAAACCACGAAGCAGAATGAAGCATTGAGGCGTATGCAGAGCGTAAGCTCTGACTGCCTGTCTCTTAATCGCTCTGCTACTGGAGAGCAAAGAGCCTGCTGCTGTCATGGTCTGGTCCGTGATGTCTGAGTTCTGGTTCACGGTCCGGTCCGTGGACTCCAGACTCCGGGTCTTCCAGCTGTCCCTTGTTTCATTTGGGCTTAATCATAGGCACCTGATTCTCATCTTGGGGCCAGGAATATAAGTTGCCCTGGTTTCGAGTGTAGGTGCTGCTTTGACTTGTCAGTATCCTATCCTCACCTCTGTGGGGTAAGTCAGGCCATCTTTGCCGTTACCCAGAGGCTGGACTGTTCCCTTCCCTTCCCCTTCTTCCTGCTACCCATTCCTGAAGCCTTACCTGCAACCTCGCCTGTATCGCTGTCAAGTTCAGCCACCGGAGTGAGACCGGAGCCTTACCACACCAACAGAAGGAACTATCTATCATTGAGCTTGGAACTGTCTCTTTGTGTCCTTATGTTTAGTGTCCGTGTATGAGTCCCACCCCTACGTCCTGTCCCCAAGGAGGGGTCCTGACTCTGTGTAAAGCCCTGGCCCTACATCCTATTCCCAAGGAGGGGTCCCGACTCTGTGTTCTGTTGTTCCCGTTCTCCAGTCCAAGGCTCAGTGTTCCCGTGCTCAAGTCCAAGGCTCCGAGGAGGTTTCCAGTCCATGTCCGAGTCCAAGTCGTAGCCCAGGCCCTGAGTCCTAGTCTCGTCCAGGGCCAGTGTCCGTGTTCCAGCTACGCCTCTCCCCGCTTCTGCTTTTCTCTCCCTCGACCAAGACCAAGTCTAAGCTTCATGTCCTCATCCAGCCCTGTAGTCCCGTGTCCTGCCCCCACGTCTAGTCCTGTTGCGTTGCCATGTCCAGTCCTCGCCTGGATCTGGAGTCCGAGCCCGAGTCAAGACCCAGGTTCCGGGTCCCTGTCCAGTCTCTGGCTTGGAGTCCTTGTTCAGGTTCCTAGTTCCTAGTTCCCAGTCCCTAGTTCCTCATCCAGGTCCCACTTTCCTAGTCTAGTCTTAGCCCAGGCCCTGTATCCTAGTCTCGTCCAGGGCCTGTGTCTTGTCCAGCTTTGTTTCTCCCCCACTTCCCTTGCTTTCTGACACACCAGGTTCCACTTTCCCTAGTACTTCAGCGTCTGTGTCTTGCATTTGGGTCCGCTCTCAACGCCCACAGTGCCCAGAGAATGTTACCCAGGTTTTCTGCATTTTGGTTTTGGACTTGGACAATGGACTTTTTATCATTCTTGCATTTTTTTTAATATTCTGTGTTTTTCACCCAATCTTTTGCATTTTTCTGTGCAGGGAGGAGGATTTATCAGGGTCGATGTGCCTGTTGGAGTTTTTTTTTGTGCAGGAGGAGGGATTTGGGCTTTGATGTGCCTGCTCCGTTTTTGTTTTTGTGTGGGGAGGGGGTGAGTTTGGGGCTGATGATAGTGCTGCCTTTCTTGTTTTCATGGCTAACTGGAGAAGAATTTCAGATTTTTTTAATTTTGATAATAAATAAACTTTCGAACCTTTGAATAGTTACACTGGATGACAATCAACTCCTGGTTTAGTGAAAATACAACATGACATTTTTAAGTGACGTTGTTGAAATTAGCTGTTGAAATCACTTGTCAAAATTAAAGTGCCCAGTAATTCTTTGAAAAATATTTTAAGTACTAAACTGTGAGTTGCATGTATTCAGAAACATTTGACTCCTTTTCAATACATAGTTGAACCATGAAGAGTGGCTGGTGTGCAAGGAAGTTTGATAACATCTTAACCAGTCTTACTACATCATTCGTGATAGTAAGAAATCTACTTAGAAGTTATATCTTTGCGGGTGAAAAGCACACAGAGGAATTGAGAGAAAAGTTTGCTTCTGAAGAAAGCATATTCAAGATTAGTAATAGAAGTGTCTGTGGAGAAGCTGCAGAAACAAATGCCAGTACCTGACATTTGATGATGATGCATTTATAAATAAGAAACTTCTCTAAACCAGCTTGAGATGGGTAACCTATGTAAATGTATTGATTCAAATGCCAACAGTTATATGTGATAGATAAAATAGACCACAAGACATAGGCCATTTGATGCATTGAATATGCTCCAAATGCAGCAATTAAACTCCTCAGACAATCCTTAGTATCATACGTCACTTAAAAATGTCATGAACTGATTTTGGTAGTCATCCTTCAGTAGAGAGTGTTTTTTATGCCATGATGATTTGTGAAGAACAGAATCCTCATACTACACTGAAACTAACAATGCCCCACTAATCATTAATTCAATCTTCTATTTGTCTCAAATTCTTAATCTGACCAGAAGTATAATTATCTGAAGACTGTAATCATAAGAGGAGTGCATTTTCTTTTTGCTGTCATCATGAGGAATTTTGCTGGTATATATTTTTTTAATGGGGCTGGGTGCAAAACTGCAGGAGTGCTATGCTGCTGAAGGTGCTCCCTTGTGTGAAGAACTGCTTGTCCATTCACGCAGTTGTAACGATTCTAAAGCACAATTTTAAATAGGGAAGTTGTCCTCATTGTCCAGTTCAATGTTCAAAGTGAAATTTATTATCAGAGTACATGCATGTCACCACATTCAACCCTGAGATTCTTTTTCTCTGGGCATACTTAGCAAATCTATAGAACAGTAACTGTAAACAAGATCTGTAAACATCAGGAACTGTGACAAACTGTGCAAATGCAGATAATAAATAAATAGCAAAAAATAACAAGATAAATGTGTCAGGAGGGGCTGGATGGACCCAAACGCAGGACGCAGGCACTGAAGTACTAGGGGGAGGACAGGATGGGGATGCCATGGCACTTAAGGGTAGCTGGGGTTCAAGCAGATAGAGTTCAGGCAGACGGAGCGGAGTGGCTTCCGAAGTTCGAAGTCAGGCAGACTGGTCCCTGGGTTCAGGCAGGCGGACTGGTCCCCGGGATTCAGGCAGGCAGGCAAACAGGTCCCCGGGGTTCAGGCAGGCAGACAGGTCCCCAGGGTTCAGGCAGGCGGACTGGTCCCCGGGATTCAGGCAGGCAGGCAAACAGGTCCCCGGGGTTCAGGGTTCAGGCAGGTAGGTAGACAGGTCCCCGAGTTCCAGCAGGCAGAGCGGAACGGGTTCCCGAAGTTCCAGTCAGGTAGGCAGGCAGGCAGACAGACAGGTCTAGGTGGTGATAGGCTAGCGGAGAGCCCTCCCTGGGCGGGCCGCATGTATCCCGGGTAGGGGCGCCTCCCAGGCGGAAACACCGGAGGCCTGGGCACGACGCGGACCCCTAGGCGGGTGTGGGGCACTATCCCAGGGTTTGGGCAGAAGAGAAGGAGGGGGCAGAACCCCCGCCGGGCCACGGCCCATCGGCCTTCAGCCGCCCGACGGAGGCAAGGGATAGAAACAGGCAGAACCACTGCTGGGCCACGGTGGGTCAGCTGGATCCGCCCGACGGAGGCAAGGGATAGGAACAGGCAGAACCCCTGCTGGGCCACGGTGGGTCGGCCAAACGTACCCGACAGAGGCAAGGAATAGGAGCAGGCAGAACCCCCGTCGGGTCACGGCCCATCGGCCAGAGCCGCCTGACGGAGGCAAGGGATAGGAACAGGCAGAACCCCCGCCGGGTCACAGCCCATCGGCCAGAGCCGCCCGACGGAGGCAAGGGATAGAAACAGGCATAGGTCCAGGTTGACCAACACAACAGCCATGACAACGGGAAATTCAGAGACGGCCAGCAGACAGCGCGACCGTGGGAAAACAAAACCGAGCGGAGAAGCGGGACTAGCGCATGGGAAGAAAGGTGGGAGAGCGGACCAACCTGGCAGTACTGGTACAGGCAGAGAAGCATGATGAAGAATAGGTCTGAGCCCGGGCGAGATAACAGGATGCAGAGACGAGTTCGGAGCCAGCGGAGAAACAGGAAACAGAACAAAACGACCACCCGCCTGGTCCCAGTCCCAAGGCCCCTTATAAACACCTGCAGCTCAATGAGTTACAGGTGTGCCTTCTTGAACCAGGAGGGTCCTAACTAGATCACGGGTGATGGGAGGGACAACTGCAGGACCCGGAGTCTGGAGCCCTCGGACCAGATCAAAACCCGGAACGTGGTTCCGGACTGGACCCTGACAAAATGAGTCCTTAAATGAGTGTATTTATCCTCTTTTGTTCAAGAGCCTGACAGTTGAACCTGGTGGTGCAAGTCTTGAGGCACCTGTACCTTCTACCTGATGACAGCAGCGAGCAAAGAGCATGGCCTGGGTGGTGACGATCTTTGACAACAGATGCTGCTTTTCTACAGCAACTTTTCATATAGATGTGCTCAATGGTTGGGAGGGTTTTACCTGGGGTGTACTGGGCCAATACCTTTTGTAGGATTTTTGGTTCCCTGTTCAGGCCATAATGCAGCCAATAAGCACACTTTCCATTGCACATCTATAGAAATTTGCCAAGGTTTGTGATGACATGCTGAATCTCCGCAGACTCCTGAGGTGCTGTTGTGCTTTCTTCATAATAATATTTATATGATGGGTCCAGGACATTTTTCTTAGAAAAATAGAGGGCTATAGGTAACCCTAAGTAATCTCTAAAGTACGGTAAGTACATGTTCAGCACAGCATTGTGGGCCGAAGGGTCTGTATTGTGCTGTGGGTTTTCTGTTTCTAGGACAGGTCCTCTGAGATAGTGGTGCCCAGGAATTTAAAGTTACTGACCCTCTCCATCTCTGATCCTCCAATGATTACTGGCTCCTAAACCTCTGGTTTCCCTCTCCTGAAGTCTACAATCAGTTCCTAGGTGTTATTACACCCTCTCACAAACTTTCAGTTTCCCTCCTGTATGCTGATTCATTGTCTCCTTTGATACACCCCATAACAGTGGTGTCATCAGCAAACAGGGAAATGGTATTGGAGCTGCACTTACCACACAGTCATAGGTGTAAAGCGAGAAGAGCAGGGGGCTAAGTATGCATCCCTGCAGTGCTTCAGTGCTGACGGAGATTGTTTTTGCCAATCCAAACTGTCTGGGGGGGGGTGGGGGGGGGCTCTACAAGAAGTCCAGGATCCAATTGCACAAGGGCGTATTGAGGCCCAAATCTTGGAGTTTACTGATTAGTTTAGAGGGGATGATGGTGTTAAATGCCGGGCTGTAGTCAATAAAGAGGATCCTGATGTATACGCCTTTGCTGTCCTGATGTTCCAGGGTTGTGTGAAGAGCCAAAGAGATAGCAGCAGGTCTACAGCAGATGCTTCGGTAGGCGAATTGGAGTGGATCCAAGTCATTACTCAGGCAACTGATATGCTTCAACACCAACCTGTCAAAACACTTCACGGTGGATGTAAGTGTCACTGGGCGATAGTCACTGAGACAGGTTACCAAGTTCTTCTTGGGCACTGGTACAATTGAAGTCTGCTTGAAGCAGGTGGGTACCACACACTGCCGGAGTGAGAGATTGAAGTTATCTGTGAATACACCAGCCAGTTAGTCAGCACAGGTCTTCAGTACTTGGCCAAGTACTCCATCTACACCAGATGCTTTCCTTGGATTTACTCTCTTGCAGGCAGCCTGCACGTCATTTCAGATACTAAGGCTAAAGAATCATCAGGAGACATGGTTCCTCCTTGTTCTAGTGATCAAAGCAAGCATAGAAGGCATTGAGGAACACACATAAAATGCTGGAGGAACTCAAGCAGCATCTATGGACAAAAGTACGGTCGACATTTTGGGCCTTCGGCAGGACTGAAGGTATTGAGCTCATCTGGAAGTGAATCTCTGCTGTCCCCTATGTGGCAAGATTTAACTTTGTAGGAGGTTATGCCATTCAAACCCTGTCACAGCTATCGTTGATTCCTGTCTAGTAAGGAATCTCCACTTTGCCCAAGAGGTTGCTTTCTGGACATTATACCTGCACCTCTTGTAGTATTTTTGATCTCCAGAATTAAATGCCTCTGATCTGGCTCTCAGCAGATTTTGGCCACATTGTTCATCCAGGGATTCTGATTGGGGAAAACCCTGAATGATTTCATGGGGACACACTCATCCACAGCTGTTTTAATAAATGACCCTGGTGTAGTCATTCAGGTCCTCAGATGAGTTCTTGAACATGGCCCAGTCCACTGACTCAAGGCAATCCAATAACCGTTCTTCCTCCTCCCACAACCCCCTCTTCGTTCTGTCTGTCTGCAGGTAGGAGTACAGCCAAATGATCCAACTTGCCAAATTGCGGTCTCAGGAAAGAACGATAGGCATTCCTTATTGTAGTGTAGCAGTGATCTAGTGTGTTTTCCTCAATGTCTAGTCCACTACTAAGTCCTCACTCAACATTAAAGGAAATCTAAAAGCAGATAGTTCTTGGATAACAAACAGGTTCCATTTTTTACAGACATCCTTGATTATGTCTATTTGTCAGAAAATATACATAAATCATTCAATATGGTAATCACAACTCCTCCACATTGTAATGAATAGTCTCAAGAATATGCAATACTCCAAATAAGCAATTACCAAAAGTAGGTACGATCTCCAGAAAGCCATTTCACAGGCAAAGTGGTAATTCCAGACTAAACTTGAATCAACGAATAATGCTCGACAGTTGTGGCAGGTCTTGAGTACTAACACCTCTTATAAGATTTAATTAAGCAACTTAGGTGACAGCAGGGCTTTTTTTTCCAGATGTGCTCAATGTCTGTTATGCTTGCTTTCTCTGTCAAAGCATGGAGGAACCAACACAAACACCCACAGCCCCAGATGATCCTATGATTTCAGTCTCTGAAGGCTGCACGAGCAGCCTTCAGGAGGGTTAACCCACAAAAAGTAACCAGCCCAGACAGGGTTCCTGGCCAAGGATTAAAGACCTGTGCTGATCAACTGGCTGGAGTTTTCACTGAGATCTTTAACCTCTCGCTTCAGCAGTCAAAGGTACCCACCTGCCACAAACAGGCTTCAATCATACCGGTGCCCAAGAAAAACATGGTGACCTACTCCAATGACGATCATCCAGAAGCACTTGCATCCACGGTGATGAAGTGTTTTGAGAGGTTGGTGATGAAACTCTGCCTGAGAAGTGACTTGGATTTGCTCCAATTTGCCTGTCAGAGCAACAGATCCACAGCAGATGCCACCTCATTGGCTTTTCAATCAACCCAAGAACATCTGGACAGCAAAGGTATGAACATCAGGATGCTCTTTATCAATTACAGTTCAGCATTCAATACCACCATCCCCTCAAAACTAATCAATAAGTTCCAAGATCTTGGCCTCTGTACCTCCTTATGCAATTGGATCCTAGATTTCCTCACTTACAGACCCCAGTCAGTTCAGATTGGGAACAATATCTGTTCCATGTTCACCTTCAGCACAGGTGCACCCACAAGGCTGTGTGCTTAGTCTCCTGCTCTACTCGCTTTATACTTATGGCTGTGTAGCTAAACACAGCTCCAACACCCTTTTCAAATTTGACGACACCACTGTCGTAGGCCAGATCTAAGTGGTAATGAACAGCAGATAGGTAAGAAAATGAAAATCTGGCCGAGTGGCGCCATAACAACATTCTCTTACTCAATGTCAGCAAGATCAAGGAGCTGATTATTGACTTCAGGAGAAAGAAACCAGAGTAATTATGAACAGAGCACGGCAGCACCTCTACTTCCTTAGGAGTTTGTGAAGATTCAACATGACATCTACAACTTTGATAAAATTCTATGGATGTGTAGTGGAGAGTATATTGACTGGCTGCATCACAGCCTGGTATGGAAATACCAATGCACTTTAAGAGAAAGTTCTATAAGTAGTGGATAAGGCTCGGTCCACCATGGGTAAACCCCTCCCCACCACTGAGTGCATCTACATGAAATGTTGTCACAGGAAAGCAGCATCCATCATCAAGGACACCCACCACCCATGTTCTCTTCCTGCCGCTGCCAATGGGAAGGTGGTTCAGGAGCCACAGGACTCACACCACCAGGTTCAGGAAGTTACTACCCCTCAACCATCAGGTTCTTGAACCAAAGGGGATAACTCAACTTGACTTACCCCATTATTGAAATGTTCTCACTTTCAAGGACTCTTAATCTCATGTTCTCAATATTTATTTATTTTTGTATTTCCCAGTTTGTTGTCGTTTGCACTCTGGTTGAATGCCCGAATTGGTGTGGCCTTTCATTGATTCTGTTGTGGTTATTATTCAAATAGATTTCTATAGATGTCTTTGAGTATGCTCATGGTTGTATATGATGACATATATGTACTTTGATAAACTTACTTCGAACTTTTAACATAGCCAGGAAAATAGTTCGTAGGAACGAAAGCATATACATAAATTAGATTTCTGAATTGTATATCATGAGTTAATTCGTAGGTACACGTTGCACTTCGGTTAACACAGTCCAATTTGTATGCAAATTGTTTCTGCATTTCCTGTATAGCTACACCTAGAAATACATGAACGGCTGCAAGACACTTGTAAAGTTTTTAAGAGGAAATGGGAGTAGTTGGATATAAAAAGAGATTTTCTTTCATCGGCAAGTAGGTTCTGCCCCTCGACTCATTCTTCCTCTTCCGACAGGTGCGATCAGTATTTGCGTGGGTGACACGTCCCGCACCAGTTGTCAGTGAGAGCGGTTGCACCGACCTGCAGCTGTGCGCCATGAGGCGAGTCCGGCCCCCGCCCGCGCCGGCTCCTGGCGCCCAACCATTGGCCGAGTGGCCGACAGGCACCGCCTCCCTCCACGTGGCGGTCGGCGGTGGGCTGACGTCACTGCGTGTCCTGGAAATGCGTCCGGCGTCCGGCGTCCGGCTGGCTGGCTGCGAGTGTAGCGGCTGGATGCGTCCGGGGAAAGCGGATCCGAGCGGCGAGCGGGCAGGCTGGCGGGTGAGTGCCGTCTCCCATTGTCTAGACACTTATAGCTGGTCTGTACCTTTAGAGGGGGGCGAGAGGGCGTACTGTTCTTTTTGATCGCGGCGTCTTCCCCCGGGTGGTGCAGGGGGATCAGCGCTGCCGGAGGCCGGCGGTGTGAGCCGCTTCACCAGGACTGCTGTCACCCGGCATCGCTGACATAGTAACAGAAACATGCTCGGGACACTTCGCGGGCCGGATGGCAACTGAGTTGGTTCCTCAGTTCAGTCACCTTTCATCACAACTTGGGTCGATGGGGCTCATTCAGTAAGCTGAGTGATGATTGTGTAAGGTATCAACACAGAACTGGTTCATGCTGCTTCCTCTCAGAGACATGGAACAGTGCAGCACGGGAACAGGCCCTTCGCCCCGGAATGTCTGTTTTGAGCATAATACTAAATTAAACTAATTTCTTTTGCATCTACGTGATCCGTATCTATTTCCCTGTGTAGAAGCTTCTTGAACGCCTCGATCATTCTTTACTTCCCGTGCCACCTCTGGCAGCATGTTCCAGACACCTGCTACGCTTTGTGTGTGGGGGGTGGGGGGAGAGGAAGAAAACTTGTCCTCGCACATCCCTTTAAACTTTCTCTCACCTCAAAGCTACATCCTCTAGTAGTTGACACTTGTACTCTGGAAGATAAGATTCTGGCTGCCAGCCCTATTTATGCCTTTCCTAATAACTTCTATCAAGCCTTTGATACTGCAGAGGAGACAATCCAAGTTTATCTAACCTTGTAGCTAATACCTTCCAGGCAGCATCATTGTAAAGCTCTTCTGACCACCCAGGACATGCCCTCTTCTCAATTGTTGCCATCAGGAAGGAGGTACAGAAGCCTGAAGGCACATACTCAGTGGTTCAAGAAAGGCTTCTTCCCCTCTGCCATCCAATTTCTAAATGGACGTTGAACCCATGAATACGACATTACTTTGTTTTTACTATCTAAGTTACATATATATATACTTTAATTTAGTTTTTTTTCCTATATTTATCATGTATTGCATTGTACTTCTGCTGCAAAGTTAACAAATTTCTGGACATTTGCCGGTGATATTGAACTTGATTCTTATTCTGAACCCTCTCTTCCCATAATGGGCTGACCAGAGCTGCAGGACTCTAAAGTCTACTATATAAATGAGAACCTCTGTACTTTCCTTCAGATACACATCCAGCCTCCAGTTAAGTGTGTCTACCCTTCACTTCAACCACGTTCCATGATAATGAGTTTAATCATTCTACCTCTTTTTTGCAAAGAACTTTGCAGGCAGAATGTGAGTACTGGTTCCAAATGTTTGGCCCTTATATGGCTCTGCTGAAGTGTCATCATTTTGTAAAGACAGTCATTTGCTAGCTGTCTTACATTGATCAGAGTTAATTCTGTTCTTTGCAACAAGTCGATGCACAAAGGTTATCCACCCCTTTTGGATACTGGTGGAGAATTATGAGAGGAAACAAGCTGGATGGAATTCTTGGTAAAAAGAAATCTAAGAAACAAATGGAAATGAAATAGAGAAGTAAGATAGTGATTGACATTTGGCCTTGAAGTTATCATAATGTCATCGCTCGGTCCCAGAGCTGGAAAAGGTGCCAAGAAAGATCGGGAAATCCTGTTTCTGACTCTTATTGGTATTTCTATTTTCTTTCCTTTCCCCAGATAAAAATCGTTGTCATGGGTTTCAGATAACCTAATTGTAAGTCATTAAATGTTTTTCAGTACCGTATCTGATACTTGATTCCCTTTTTTTTTGCTCCTCCTCCACAAGTCTTAAAGAGTACGCATCTTGTCTGAATTTATCCTGACATAGGATCTCTACATAAAATACTAATTTTTTAGTCACTGGACTTCTCAAAAAACTTGCTTTATTAATTTTTTTAAAAATGTGTAACAATGTAAAGAGCTGGTGTCCGTTGGCATAGATAACAGTTAAATTGTGGATTCTGCTTTTGAACCCAGAAGCCCAGCATATTTTGATATTAGTTGTTAATGCTTGGAAATTTACATGTAATATTGCAAACATTAGCTCTGTGAATGTGGGTGCTTCAGGAAAGTACACATTTTTTATGCCTACTTTAACAGTTCATTGGGTTAGCAGTTGTACAGTCTATAGAATATTTCATGAATGTCACATTAGATGAACTCACTGCTTTTTTTGTTAAACGTTTTTGTTAAAGTTGCATCTATAGAAGCCAGTGAGCCCGCAGCCATTGCAATGTAATCTGGTAAAACTGTTTTACTCTGTGTATCAGCTATTGTTGAGTTGATAGCCCTTTTGCCTCTGCTTGAAGGTTGTTGGGCTTTTTATTTTTATGTTTTAGGATCTTCAGTATACAGTCAACTGTTCATCCTCAGTTGCTCTTGATGGTGGTTCCTAGTCTTCATGAACTATGAGTCATTCTAATGACAGACCTCCCAGTAGACTGTTGCAGAACGAGCTGCGGGAGTTAGATCCAGCAATCGTGAAAGATCGGTGAAAGACAGGATGTATGCATCGTGGGTAGGGAACCATGAGGGCATAAAGTTTCTATGCACCTGCTGCCTGTTGTCCAAGCCAGTAACATTAGCAGTGGTGGTGGATTTTGGGCACTATTAGAGTAGCCTGGATGAGTAAATAACAGTGCATTTTATAAATGACAACTGCAGCCGTCGTGTGCTGATGATGCTTAGAATAGGTATTTGGGCTGTTGATGGAGCGCCAAGCTAATAAACTAGCTTATCTAGGATGGAGTGAAACTTAGAATTGTTGGACATGAGCACATTCCATCATATTCCCAACTTGGGCATCATAAATGGCGAACAGGCCTTGCTGTCAGGAGGCATATTGTAGCATACCAATCTCTGACCTACTCTTGTAATTCATGGCATTTATATGGCTGGTCCAATCGAGCTTGTGATTATTATGACCCTTCTGTCTCCCCGCCAGTGGGGGATCTGGCCATGGAAATGTCATTAAATGCCTAGTGCTATCTTCTTAACTGGATGCCCAGCTCTTTTTGGAGATTGCCTTTGGCAGTCACTTTGACGGTGTCTTTGTCAATTGCCTCTGTTGTTTTGGTCTTGTTCCATGTAGGCAAGAGCTGCTTCATTTACTGAGGAACTGTGAATGAAATTGAACATTCTTAATTCAAACTTCTGATGGCAAAAAGATCATTGAAGTAGCTGAAGGCATTGGACACTACTTTGAAGAACTCTCCCATTAAGATCTTGGCATTTTAATCTTTGATTCAGTTAATCCAAAAAATACCAAACTGTGTTTGTCCTTAAATTTAGATTCTACCTTGTGAAAATATTTTCCCTCTCTGTTCAGCTTGTTCATTTATAGTACTAGTGTTTTTCCCTTTAGAGTTGTGGTGAGCTGCTAGCTTGAATAACTTGTAGAAATTATGTACTGCAGCTACTGTGTACCTGTGGTTGAGGGATGGGATGCATCAGTGAGTTTCTTTGTCCAGCATTATATCGAGTTTCTAGTGTCATATTATGCAGATAGTAGTACTGAACTGAGATGATGAATTGAACATCTCATATAGTAATTTAAATCATAAATAAAGCTCATTTTTCCACATGAATTTGATTAGATACCCACAGTAAGATAAAATGCAGACAATGTTTTCATTTGGGAATTGAAGTCTTGATAAGTTTATAAACATGAGAAAGTCTGCAGATGCACTGCAGGGAGTGGTGCAGGCAGCCAGCGCATCTGTGAATGTGAGCTTTTCCTCTATTCAGGACATTTATAGCAGCAGGTGCATGAAAAGGGCTTGGTGGATCATTAGGGACTCCAACCACCCCAACCACAAACTGGTTCAGCTGCTTCCGTCTGACAAAAGGTGCCGCAGCATTAAAGCCAGGACCAACATGCTACGAGACCGCTTCTTGCACCAGGCCATCAGATTTATCGATACACGTTGATCTGATTGCATACCTGACTCCACATATGTGTATGCAAAACAATTATGCACACAGTCTTGGTGTTTGGGCAATATTCTCCCATATTTTTTTTCCTTATTGCTTGTACAAATTGACAGAGATGCAACATAAAGATTTTTATTCCCTCATGTTGTGAGATAGATGTAAGAAATAAAATTCTAACTCTTGAATCTAAATGCTGGAAATCCAAAGCAACATGCACAAAATGCAGGAGAAACTCAGCAGGCCAGGCAACATCTATGGAGATGAATAAATAGTTAACATTTCAGGCTGAGATTCTTCTTCAGGACCTTTGGTCCTGAAACGTTGACTCTGTTTATTCATTTCCATAGATGCTGCCTGTCTTGCTGAGTTCCTCCAGAATTTTGTGTTGCTTTTGATAATTTTATGTTTGCGGTAATCAATGTAGTTCAGTAGTTTGCAGTATCAATGGATTCTGTTCAGTGCTTATTATCCAGCCTTACTTTAATAATTTAGGTAACATTGTCTAAATGCTTTGTGTACATTTAACATTTGTATTGAATTGCACAACATTTTTGTTAAATAAACTAATGCATTCAACTCATTACTTTCATAGTGAACTTTTTTACTTAAAGAACATGGGCATGTCTGCCAGGTCCAGCATTTATTATCGGTTTCCAATAATCCTTCAAATTACTGATTTTCCCGAGTTTTATTGAGTATTTCATAATCCATTGTCTAGGAAATGTTTTCGTTGTAGTATCCTAAAGCATTGTGTGTTTTATTTTATGTTAAAAATTATCTTAAGTTGCGTTGTAAAATACCAATTTAAAAAAAGGTACTCGGATATTTAAATGTTATCCTCCTGTATAAAGCCAATTATTTTAGTTTCATCTTTTTAATTGCTCCATACAATATCTGTTGTACCATGAGGGCAAAAGTGTGTTGTCAGTGAAAGTCAACAAGTCGTATCTAAATAAGTTGAATATAACTACCATAAAATTACTTGATAACCTGTGAACAATGGGGAATCATTTTTGCAGAACCTTCCTGGAATAAAGTCTTCAATAGAATATGTTACACATTCTGAAGTAGTTAGTAACTAGATTTTCACCTCCACTCCCACCACAAGCACTAATTTTGAAATTTGAATTCCCAAACTGATATGTAGAGCTCCATTTAGAATTCTGTCTTTTATTATTCCAATAGCTTAACTTCAAAAGAAAGGAGTGTCAATTCTTTGTTTCACATTTAAGCTTATTTACTCTGCAGAATTACTCTGTGTAGTTTCAGATTTGTCCTGGGAGAAAGACACAGGAAACAAAATGGAATTGCATTTCCCAGTTTCTCTTGAAACTCTGGTAAATCTGATCAATAAATGAAGCTGGAACACAATTTAGTCCAATTTATTTACAAAAATAAACAGGCTATCTGTTAGTGTGTTGTATTTACTGTATTATGACACCATTGCGTCTTGCAGAAACTATTTGCTGTCATTCACCTTCTCACTGGCAAAATGATTTCAATTGACCATTTTGTATATCCTGGTCAGTATGCCAAATAATCAAGATCACAAATTCTGATCAATTATTGCAGTACTGTTTGTAGGAATTGGTTGCCACTCTACCTGTATTGCCTGAAAGACTACAGTGACTGCTATATTGGCTGCAAGCCAGTGTGGGGCATTCAACTCTGGTCACGTCTAACAGAAGAATCCAGCTTGACGCATTCTTCCAGCCAAGGTTCTTTAGTGTCCTGCATGACGGTGAAAATGCTGTCAGCACTACATAAGCTCCCTGTTTGAAATCAGTAATCATGGGGAGTACTAGGCTTGTCTCCAGCTACTTTCATCCCTAAATAGAATATAACATGTTTTAAAATTGAACTATAGACTGCCACTTTTGCAATCATAGGGTTATTGTGGGCCATCTGGCCAGACTCTTGTTCTTCTAAATGTCATAGAGAAGTTCAGCACAGAAACAGGCCCTTCAGCCCATCTAGTCCATGCCAAATCCATTAAAACTGCCTATTTCCAACAACCTGCACTGGTACCATAGCCCTTCATATCCCTACTATCTATGTACCTATCCAAACTTCTCTTAAATGTTGAAAACGAGCTCACATGGACCACTTGTGTTGGCAGCTCATTCCACACTCTCACAACCCTCTAAGTGAAGAAATTTCGCCTCATGTTCCCCTTAAATTTCTTATCTTTCACCCTTGAGCTATGGCCTCTGGTTGTAGTCCCACCCGACCTCAGTGGAAAAAGCCTGCCTGCACTTACCCTGTCAATACCCCTAATAATTTTGTATACCTCTATCAAATCTCCTCTCACTCTTCTACATTCTAAAGAATACAGTCCTAACCTATTCAATTTTTTCCTGCAACTCAAGTCTTCCAGACCCGACAATATTATTGTAAATTTTCTGTGCACACTTTCAACCTTGTTTGCATTTTTCCTGTAGGTAGGTGACTAAAACTGCACACAATTCATGAAATTAGGCCTCATCAACATCTTGTGCAACTTCAACATACCATCCCATCTTCTGTACTCGTACATTAATTTATAAAGGCCAGTGTGCTAAAAGCTTTCTTTATGACCGTATCTACCTGTGATGCCACTTTCAGTGAATTATGTACCTGTATTCCCAGATCTCTTTGTTGTACCTCACTCTTCAGTGCCCTACCAAGGAGTGATATATCCAGATCTGTATATAGTTGTAACACCATTTAAACCCTGTTATATGCCCCATCTGTACATTTAAAAACTGGAATTTTGTTCATTATTTCCGGTATCATTTAGACAGTTGTGTCATTATCAGATTCAACACTGGTGGCTTGAATTGCTGACATCAAAACTCATTTGCTGTCACTGAATTTATTATTTAATATATTAATATATCTTTATTTTCACCTCTACTGCTCACAACATCATTGATAGTCAAATTCAGGAGCATCTTGAAACTTTCTCTGTAGTGTTAATTGTATTGGATTTCATCAATGATCTACAGTCCAATTAGAAGTATTGGTGTAAAAATTATTTTACTGCCACATTAACTATTCAATTATTGTGGTTGTTTTACAGAATATATGCAAGCAACACTGGACTTAACCAATTAGGTCAAAGATCACACTCGATGATGTTGTGTTTAAAATTTCCTCATCAACCTTTATCATAATCCAAATATCATAGCAGTCACTAACATTATATTGATAAACACATTGCTTTCCTTCATTTTTTTCCCATTCTCCACAGTAGAAGTAGTAGTGCAATCACTCAAGTTGAGTGTGATGTTCTCCTAAGGGTCGTCTATTGGTGGGTCCTCAGGTGGCCGTAGAGGCCAATTCGAGATTCTGATGCAGTGTGGGCAAGAGTAAGTGCCTGCTGCAGTTAGTGGTCTTTGGTTGTTCATTCTCTTCTTTCACTGCTGCCGCTTGTTCTCTGTGGCACAGTAGACATTGTTTTCATCTAGCAAGGCTCTCTTCTGAACAGATTTCCTCCAGGTATATCTTCACAGTATGATTATACCCTGATAGGTGATGTAAAACATTTAAAGACTAGTGTTCATCTATGTTGATGCTTTTCTGTCACAAGCAGGATCTTTGACTGATATTTTTTTCTGCCCCATTGTTTGGAGGGACTGATCCAAAGACAATATCGTAAGATACAGTTGGTTAAGTATGGGCAGTAGTTGAACTGGGAATTTTCTAGAGCACATTGCTGACATGGACAACAAATAGTTGAACAAACAATTTAAAACTCCAAACATTATTTTCATTTTCAATACTACATAATACAACTGACTGAATATTGTGTGACGGGGTAGTGGAGAGGAAAGAAAGCAATCAGTCCATTTACTATCTAACTGCAGAACTGATTATATAGGTTGAATCCCATCTTTATAAAGACTGATGAGAAAATGTTAAAGCTGCTGTTCCAATCTGTCCTTTTTGACATAGAAGTCTATAGTAAGTTTATTGTGCTAATATGTAATTTCTTTGTTTCTTGTAATTGCTCTCTCCAAAGTATGTGAAGGATATAAATGCATTTTTTTTTGCTTGCAGATTACTTGAAGACGTCTTGAAAACCTACTGTTAAAACTTGATGATATTGGTACTATTCTAAACGAAGATCAAGAACGATGCCATTAATTTATCAAAACTCTTCCAGTACCAGAGTTATACAACAACCATAAAGTGAACTGGAACCTTATTCTTCAAAATGGATCGTTTTAATCTCATATTTCATGATTCAAAGAGCTGTAAACAATCTTCAAACAAAGTAGTTCTGTTTCTCTTAATTATAACAGCATTAGCAGTTCTGGTGTGCACTGATGGAGACTACTATAAATTGCTTGGAGTATCTAAAAGTGCAACTAATCAACAGATAAGGCAAGCATTTAAGAAGCTTGCACTCACAATGCATCCTGATAAAAATCCAGTAAGTGGGATGGTTTTGATCCATGGCTTCAAATATAGTGTGAGAGATATCTTGTGCTGGATCAAATATACGGCTAAGGAAGAAATGATCTATCAGTTCAGCACTAAAAGAAAATGCAGTGTAATACACAATGATATATCCCCAGTTTCTTAAGCAATTTAATGTACCTAGATTGAAATGAGTGCTTTGCTCTTGAACTATAAAGTCACTATATTTCATGCTAGCAACAAGTTACCCTTATTTGACACCGACTTACCTGGTAAGTCTCTACTCAACATTTGTAGTTCCCCAGTATCAACTTTTGTCAAAGTGTTGACTGATCCTCACTGCCTGTGAAACAGCTGGAGAAAAACTTTGCCCAACCTTCAGAAAATATTAAAATTCAAACAATTAAAAGTCAAAAAATTAAATTTAAAGCAAACTAAAATATCTGAAAATGACAGAACAACATTTTAATTAAATGTACTGCCCAAACTATGCAGCCTCCTTTTGTTACTCGTAGCCATTCCTCTCTGTTTTAGCTCATTTAGAAACTGCTCAGATCCTAACTGGAGGTGTTCTTTTAGGCAGGTTCCCAACTTCCAAGTGCTGAAGAATTGTCACAGTTGCCAAAACTTTCCTAGATCATAATATTCTGATATCAAAAGTCTAGAGACAGCCACGTTAAATTTGGCTAATAACTGTATTTTACACATTAGCTATAAAATGAATGTTTTAAAATTCCCCATATTCTATCCAAGATGAAGGCACATGTACCCTAAATGACATCATCATGATGTGATCTATCCATTTAGAGAACTATCAACATGCCATGCATACAAGCTGAAAAGGACTTTTACTTGCCATTTGGCTTGTAAAGGTTAAGTGTCTCAAGAGGTTTTCGTATTCTTTGGTATGAGTGAGTAGCTTGAGGATCTCCAGGTGAATTGCTATACCATCTCATAGTCCTTTCAAGCTTCAGGATCTCCAGGTGAATTGGTATACCATCTCATAGTTCTTTCAAGCTTCAGGATCTCCAGGTGAATTGGTATACCATCTCATAGTTCTTTCAAGCTTCAGGATCTCCAGGTGAATTGGTATACCATCTCATAGTTCTTTCAAGCTTCAGGATCTCCAGGTGAATTGGTATACCATCTCATAGTTCTTTCAAGCTTCAGGATCTCCAGGTGAATTGGTATACCATCTCATAGTTCTTTCAAGCTTCAGGATCTCCAGGTGAATTGGTATACCATCTCATAGTTCTTTCAAGCTTCAGGATCTCCAGGTGAATTGGTATACCATCTCATAGTTCTTACAAGCTTCAGGATCTCCAGGTGAATTGGTATACCATCTCATAGTCCTTTCAAGCTTCAGGATCTCCAGGTGAATTGGTATACCATCTCATAGTTCTTTCAAGCTTCAGGATCTCCAGGTGAATTGGTATACTATCTCATTGTCCTTTCAAGCTTCAGGATCTCCAGGTGAATTGGTATACCATCTCATAGTCCTTTCAAGCTTCAGGATCTGCTTCTCTTACTATATCTGCTATAACATGATTCCTCCTTTCTGGATTATTTGGAGTCAAAGTTGATATGTCTTTCACTGCCAATCCTGAAACTAGATGTTACTCTTGACGCCTCAAGTCCAAACAATTCTGTCAATTTTCTAACAGATTGCTTCTGTGGAAGTCTGAAGGTTCTCGACAGCTGGGTCAGAGCTTGAATGCTATCTGCTCCTACAAAATGTAGCCAAGCAATCATAAGGCTTCCAACCCAGATAAGATCAATGCCTTCTATGCTTGTTTTGACTGTCAAAATATACAGAGACCTTCACAAACTCTCACAGCCCCCAATGACTCTATGATTTCAGTATCTGAGACTGACATGAGAGCATCCTTCAGGAGGGTGAAGCCACAGAAAGCATCTGACCCAGACAGGGTACCTGAGTGAGTACTAAAGACCTGTGTTAAATCAACTGGCTGGAGTTTTCGCCTAATAATTTTTAACCTCCTGCCTCAGCAGGCTTCAATTATACCAGTGCCTAAGAAGAACATGGTAACATGCCTCAACGACTATCATCCAGTAGCACCTACATCAAAAATGATGAAGAGGTTGGTGATGAAACATAACTCTTTTTTGAGAATTGACTTGGATCCATTCCAATTTGCCTACCATCACAACAGGTCAACAGTAGATACCTTTTCATTGGTTCTTTGCTCAACCCAGGAACGATTTGATTCTGAAGGTGCATACATCAGGATGTTTGTCACTGACTATAGCTCAGCATTCAGTACTGTCATCCCCTCAAAACTAACCAATCTAGACCTTGGCCTCAATACCTCTATGCAACCAGATCCTCTATTTCCTCACTGGCAGACCCCAGTCAATTCGAATTGGCAACAACATCTCCAACACAATCTCTATCAGCACAGGTGCACCACAAGGCTGTGCTAAGCCCCCTGCTCGATACTTATGACTGTGAGGCTAAGCACAGCTCCAGTGCCATATTTACATTTGCTGATGATGCCACTGTCGTTGGCCAAGTCAACAGTGATAATGTTTCAGTTTATTGGAGGAAGATTGAAAATCTGGCTGAGTGGTGGGTGCCACAGCAACAATCATTCACTTAATGTCAGCAAGACCAAGAAGCTGATTATTGACTTAAGAAGGAGGAAACCGGAGGTTCATGAGCCAGATCTCTCGAAGAGGATCAGCAACTTTAACTTCCTCGGTGTTATCATTTAAGTGCCGTTATGGAAAAAGCATGGCAGTGCCTCTTTTATTAAATTTTTGAAGAAATTCAGCATGATATCTAAAATGTTGACAAAGTCCTATAGATGTGTGCTGAAGAATATATTGACTGGTTGCATCATGGTTTGATATGGAAACATTATTGCACTTGAATGGAAAATTTGACAATAGATATTGGATATGGCCACATCCATCACTGGTAAAGTCCTCCCCACTATTGAGTCCATTTATAGGGAGCGCTGTCACAGGAAAACAGCATCCATCATCAAGGATCCCATCCTGCTGTAATCAGGAAGAATGTATTGGAGACTTGAGACTTGAGACTATGTTCATGAATAGTTATTGCTGGTCAACCATCAGGCTTTTGAACTAGTGAGGATAACTTCACTTGCTCCATCACTCCAGCATTTTATGGATGTTGGTCTCTCCATCACTGATCTGTCGCCACAACCTATGAACTCATTTTGAAGAACCCTTCATCTTGTGTTTTCTACTGCTTATTTATTATTATATTTGTATAATTTGTTCTCCTGTGCACTTTGGTTGTTTGTCTTTTTCGGTGCAGTCTGCTTCTATCATGTTTCTTGTATTTGCTGTGAATGCCCACAACAAAGTGAATATGAGAGTTGTATATGGTGACATATATGTACTCTGTATTGTGACCTCAGTCTCTCTAAACCTTCTCCTTTTTTCCTTTAAGATCCACATTTGTCAAGCTTTTATCACCTGCCAACCTATAGCATAAACAGTTTGCTTTGCTATTACAGTTGGGATGGTACAGTAGTGTGAATATTTGTTTCATCTGTTGCTGTTTACATACTCTAGACCTATGTCCAAATCTAATTGACATACTTCTTAACACAGCTAGAGCCAGACACTGCAATCTCTCTTTCTCTCTGGGCTTTTCAACCATCTTGCTATGTTCTGCTTTGCTGTCAGTTATTCTCTTCAACAGAGAAGTGTTCTATGTTTACCTTGCCAAGTTTATGTATTCCTTCATTTTCAAGATGATCAATATCCTACACTAAAGACTCATCTGCTAAGGTTCAACTGACTCTGAATGGATATTCCCAGTTATTCTGATTTCAGTTCCATTTTCTGAAAGCTCTATTCCATTCAGAAGTCTCTGTGTCTTTTCTGGTGCCTCCTCTCCTGAACGATCTTCAGATTGAATATATTTTTGCTTCTGACCAATGTCTTTGGTCCAAGTTCTTCACCTTCAGTTTGTTCAGAGATTTGACATAATGCACCAATTTTGTTTGTTGCTGTTTCATCAGCTTTCTGCATTGTTATTTCCGTCACCACAAGTGCTAACCATTTGATCAACTGTATCTCTTAGTACCTGAGATGACAAGACTACTATCAGCTGCATTCTCATCTTTATCAAGTGCCTTAAATAAATTCCTATTGCTACTAAAGGGAAGAGCAATGTATCTACTTTTGACCTTATTACCTTGTTATCCCATTTCTGTGTCTGCAACTACGTACTTCGCTTTCAAACTCAATAAATGCAATACCTTATTTCTCGATTATCTCCAGTAGCCGGTATGTTCATGTCAATGATTTCTTCGAAAACCTCTTGAGGATTTTATACAACAGATTGTTAATGAACTGTGCTCCATAATCTAGTTTTCTCTGAGAAGAATAGTTCCACTTTGCCAATTCTTTTCGTGTCTCATCAGCGTGCTTCCATTGCAATCAGTGATCTTTGCATTTCTTCAGCCTCAAAGTCTGCATGACCAGACTTCCAGTTGGTTACTATTCTGCTGACTATTACTGATTTCTTAAGGGAAATAAAGTGTTCAGTACCTCTTTCAATGCTGTGAACTTCTTCCATTTGTTCAAATACCACACAGGTAATAAAAGCCCAGGATCTCATTTTTCTGAATTTTATTCATATTTAGTTCTTTTCATGGGGATTCTATTCTTTGCATAGTATTTTGCAGTCGAAGTACTTTCCCAACTTTTAATAGCTTGCAAAAAAACTAGTAATTATGAATACTTATCCTGATATTCAATTGATGATCCATAATCAAAGATATCCAGCTAAGACTCAAAATACATTCTCACACTTGTAGTTTAGGTCTACAGTAGCAAGTGTCATTCCAGTTATTTGACAATCTGCTGTTGTGTTCACTTGCCTTGGGTGTATATTTACATTGACAATAGTTTTTTTGTTTCTTAAACCCATTTGGATTGTCCACTGCGATTGTTGGTCAGATATTGTAAGCACACCTTTTCACTAATCTCTCTATCTGCATCTATTTGGGATACTTGTGGTAGCTGCCATCTGAATTTACTCTCTTCTGTTCCTTATCTTCATCCTGAAAGTTAGTGTTTTATCCCTCAACCTGCAAGCAGATGCAATGTGCAAGTGCACTAAACACTTGGTCATTAAAGGGTCAAATAAGGGAGTAAATCACAATTCTGTGGATCATTGTTGGAATGTCTTAGAAGAACTGGCTCCTAGATATTGACTGTTCCATGCTATTCTGTCCCGTGGCACTGAGTAAAGTGCTCTCATTATTTCCTTCTCATTCCATGGATGTAGGTATTTGGCACAGTGTTAAAATGTCCATTGAGTAATTTTGTTCAACAGAATTCCTCAATTGAATTACGGTAACTTTATTTCTTACATCCTTCACATGCATGAGGAGTAAAAATCTTTACGTTACATCTCCATCTAAATGTGAAATTTATAGTAAATTGATTAATAAAAATAATAGCTGCACCAGACCTTTGCATTTTCTAAATTTAAAACACTTCACAATCTTTAGTGATTGAGGATTGTAATGATCATTCAGTTTTTAAATTACTTCTCATGAGACATCCTGGCATTTAGAGGATTAAGCAGATCCAAGAGTATTTGCTACACTTATGATTTGACATCTGTCAGCAGAATTGTTGCCTTCCTCTCCCCAACTTTTGATTGTGAAGTGGGGCATCTTACCTACCCATGCATATGAAAATATCCCCATCCTTTCCTTGTGTCGGATGAATGTTTCAGAAGCTCTGTTTTAAGGGCCCTGAACTTACATTGTAGACCTTTGACAATGCAGCCTCTCTGAGCTGACTCGTACTCTTTCCTACTGTTGCTGGTGAACTTCATGCCTGTCCCTCTACCAAACAATGCCTTCCACTGCCGTTATCCGTCTTGTTTTGTGTTGCTTTAGTTCACCATGTGCCAAAGGATTCCTTTGCATTTGTAGTTCTGCAAACTCAAGCCATGTTAAGTGCAATATAGTTTTTTGTTGGCTTTGTTTCTTTTCAAGGCTGGTAGTCGTGTGCTGCATTGAAGAGCCAGGACCAGTGATGTTCAAATTAGGGTATAGCTACACATTATCAGACAAGACATAAAACAAAGTTGTACTTGTACATACTGAATGGCATCATCATCATAAGATAAGCCTGCTTGAAGAAGCCCTCCCATATATACAGCACAGACTCACCAAGGGTCCAAAAGAGTACTGTACTGTCAAGAAAAGCTGAAGAAAGAATCATCACTTTGCTGCATGAATGTGCTTGAAATGCAAGCTCAGTGGCCCTTGCATGAGAAAATGCTGGTTCATCGCTGTCCTGATTAATCCAGACTCTTGGACCCTCTGCGACAGAATTAAATATCATCCTCATGTTACACAAAATTAATAACCTGCACTTTTTGGTAGACTGTCTATTGGAGAAACTGAATTAGTTATCATTTTCAAACCTGATGAATGCTTACCAGATCCACAATTGTTAGTCCCTAAATAATGTTCCCATCCTCCTTTAAATGAAAACAAACCTGGTTGTGCCCAGCCTTGGAACTAGACCTAACCCCAAGATGATTTGGACCTCATTGCAGTTTTGTTTTATTCATTCAGGGTTTGGAGTTGTTAGTGTGTCAGCATTTATTGCCCCTGAACTGAGAAAGCAGTTAAATATATCGGTTGGTATGAAGTCACAAATAGTCCAGACTGAGCAAGGATGCCAGACTGCAGGATGTGAGAGATGGATTTTATAACAGTCTAATTGTTCTGTTACATTGGCTATCTAAAATAAATAAATTATGTTTATTTAATGATATAAATTCAAATTTTCCAGCTGCCAGGGATGAACAGTTGAGAATTTCTGTTATGAATCCAGTTAGTTAACCATTCTCTGTTAAGTTATCAGAAAGACCAGCATTTGGCTTCTCTAAAACTCTGGTAACTGCCCTTCCTTCAGCTGAAAGGAAACCTTTATTACCTCAGGACTTAACCATAACTATTAGGTTTGCACCAAATCCTAATAATCCCCATGTTTGCTTGCCTACATTGGCTTTGAAATTGGCATCCATGTTTTCAAATCTCTGTATGGTCTTACCCCTCACTTCCCTAGTTATTTTCACAATATATGATGTTCCAAAAAATCTTAATTTCTCAAATTCTAGATTCTTGGTCACTCACTAATATTTATTTCTATTATGGTGACTGTTCCTTCAGCTTGCGCACTATCTTTGGACTCTATCCTTAAACCTCTACACTTCTTCTCCTTTTTTAAATACTAACAACCTGTTTCTTCAACTAAGCTTAGTTGCTATTCTCCTAATATCAACTTAAAGGGCTTAGCAGAAGATTACGTTGTGGTTAGGTCGATCAAAAGTAATGCGTGAGTAGAAGCTGTTTTATTAAATGAGCTCATTGCCTGGTCATATGATGTTTGCAGTTTTCAAAAGAAAAATTTAAATGCTGGATTTTCTCAAACAATCATTATTTCTGGAACAGTTGCATTTTTCACTTTCCTGTCTTGGTAGAATAATCCAGATGCACACGACAACTTTTTGAAAATAAATAGAGCATATGAAGTTTTAAAAGATGAGGATCTTCGAAAAAAGTATGACAAATATGGTGAGAAAGGCCTGCAAGATCACCAGGGTGGCCAGTACGAAAGCTGGAACTTCTATCGTTATGATTTTGGTAAGAAAATATATATTTTTTTTAATTTTTATAATGCTGTATCAGTTCTTCCAAAATATTTAAAAATGTTTTTTCAAGCAAGCATTACATGGAAGAAACTTTCCACTTTTATTGTGTATCTTCTATTTAATACTCATAGAATATTGATGTATTTGATGCCATTAATACTAAGATGACAGCATAATACGTTCAACCTTTTTGTTAGTTTAAATCAATAACTACAAATGGTATCTTAAATTTATTTTCTCCCATGCTCTTTTTTTTCTTTTAGGTATCTATGATGACGATGTTGAAATTATAACATTGGATAAAGAGGACTTTGGTATGTTAGTTATAGGAAATCAGTTGTAGAATAGAACCCATGTGGAAAGCTTTGTGCCTTATTTGTTATAATTGACTTTATTATATTAACTTCTGTGTAAACAGTATAATGTCTCTTGAGATCTGTTGCATATGCGCTTACCAGTTCTTCTCAACCAAATTTTAATGTTAGCTGTCCAACCTGTTTTGATTTGTTTGTAATGTCTTGGACTGTTTTTATCAATTTTTAATTTAATATATGATGTGATAAATTATTTCCAAAGTTGATAGGTTCGCCCTTCCTACTTTTCAATGCTGGAAAGCTAGCAGAAGTATTGAGAATAAAATCCATATTTTGTCACCATGAGTGCAACAAGCTGATCTGAAAATGCTGAAAACTTCCAGCAACAAATCATTCAGTACCCACAAAATAGACACAACCGAACAATTTTGATAATCAGACTTATTTGTATTCTCAAGTATCAACTAACCTGCTATAAGTTGCTGGAATTTGATGCCCACTTTTTAACCCTTATATTAATTATTTTCCAAAAAAACGATCATCGCTGAGGTAAGCTTTATAGCCTGTGACAGATTTCTAATAATGTCACCCTGTAAAATGCTTATTAGGAGATGCCATATTCAGATTAGCATGACTGAACTTCAAACTTGCTCTCAGCAACACACACAAGGTGCTGGAGGAACTCAGCAGGCCAGGCAGCTTTCTGACAGAGTCTGAAGAAGGGACCATTTACTCTTTTCCGTAGATGCTGCCTGGCCTGCTGAGTTCCTCCAACATTTTGTGTGTGTTGCTTGGATTTCCAGTATCTGTAGATTTTCTATTGTGTGTGGTTCAAACTTGCTTTCATGGGGAGGGGAATGGAAGCAACCAATTTACTAATTTGGTTTCTTAGACACAAACAAGTTTTACTTTCAGAATTTCTCTTTATGTACTATGGGGTATTTCTGGGTTTACTAATTCTCACAAACCTAATTTTTTAAAATAATTTGTTAACCTACAATAGTTTTTGAATATCTACATAAGTTAGCTTTTTATCATTGGACAAAATCAAAAATGTCTTTTTACATTTCCATCACTCATAAAACTTTAACAAGTATGAATACTTGCAGTGGTCTACCAAGAAGATATTGATCAAGCTGAAGTCTTTCTATTAATAAAGTTTAATACTCTGATATCTGACAATCTAAATACTGTAATTATTTTGATATAGATGAGTTTAATTGTGCTGCTTTGTTTTTCTTAATAGATGCTGCAGTTGCCTCTGGGGAGTTATGGTTTATAAACTTCTATTTCCCTCGGTGCTCGCACTGCCATGATCTGGCACCTACGGTATGTTTAATGCCATTGTGATCACACTTATTAAAATTAATGTCTTGAATCTTAAAATGTTCAATTTTCATAGTATGTCTATGTAAACTTTCATTATTTTTCCACTTCCCAGTGGAGAGAATTTGCCAAAGAGATGGATGGAGTAATCCACATAGGAGCAGTGAACTGTGGGGATAACAGGATGTTGTGTCGTTCCAAAGGAATCACCAGTTACCCAAGTTTATACATCTTTAAAGGAGAAGAGGTAAGAATTAAGCAATATTTTTCAACATGCTTTGGCATTTATCCAAGTTGATTAACTAAAACTGCTCTAGTTTGACCCATGTTAAAACATAAATCACGTTAATTTTATGTAGCAAAAACAAGTTTCAAGTATAAAGTTTAATTGTTTTGAGAAAATACTCGATGCATGATCTATAGTACTATGGTTAGGCTTGACAAACACGAGAAAATCTGCAGATGCTGAAAATCCTAAGCAAAACACACAAAATGCTGGAGGAACTCAGCAGGTCAGGCAGCATATATAGAAATGAATAAACAGTCGACGTTTTGAGCCGAGACCCTTTGGGATTGGTTAAGCTTGAGATTTTCTAACTATATTTCAGGGTGTATGAAAATAAAATGGATTTACTTGGAGTTATATCTTTAATTATTAGGCTAATTCTTAAAATGATATTCTTTAGAGTCCAGTGAAATATTTTGGAGAGCGCTCCAAGGAGGAACTTATTAAATTTGCTATGAAGTATGTCACGAGCCAAGTGACAGAATTATGGACAGGTAGGTACTTGATCTGACATAAAAAGAAAGCTAAACTATTTTTTAAAGTTCAAAATTAGTCCTGTGTATCCTTAAAATTGATTTTCTTCACCCTGCAAAGAATAGCTGAGGTCCATTATGTACAATACAGGCAACTCCCTCGTCTGGTATGGAATGGGGGGGGGGGGGAAATAGTGTGGGGTACTGCATTCAAAGACTATCTGTTTTCGTAACATAGCCACATAACTTCCATAAAGAAATGCAAATTAAAATTTTTGTTTATTTATGTTTAAACATGTTCTGTAAGAACAAATTTTATTCCGTGTGTCAAATTTTTCAGTGATTTGTGAGTTTTGTAAAGGACAATTTCCATTACCCAAATGTAAAGGTTGCCTGTATTTCTCTGATGTGACTAAATTTAGCCTTTTCAGCGGAGACTTTGTTATTTTTGTTGAAGCTTCTGGAAAAACTGAGGTTATTAGCGGTCTTGAGCTTCAGATAATGTTTTCAGGTCAGAATGCGATGATGCAAAATTTTTTACTCATTTATAAGTAGTAACCAACTAGACAAGGTAGTTGAATATGATAATTGCCACTCAGCTTTATCAACTAATTTTGAAATTTAGGAATGTTCAGTTTTGTTTTAATCATATCCTTAACTTCTTGTTGGTAGGAAATTTTGTAAGTGCTTTCAATTCAGCCTACTCTTCAGGGATCGGATGGCTGGTCACTTTCTGTGAAGAGATAGGAGGTAATAACAATGTTTCATGCTTCTGGATCTGTGGCTTGCTGGTACTGAATAATGGAATTGGGTATATTCAATTTATTTTCCTTTCACTTGATTTTTTTTGACTTCCTTTAAGTCCAGTATCTGAATTCTGATCATTATCATAACTGTACCACACACTAATCAGACCTTAAACTAGAAGGCAACAAACTGAGCACGATGATCGCAGCATGCATGACTATGAGAACGTGTATTGGCCGGTGGTGGGGGCTGGAAATCTCAAATCAAATACTGTGTCTTGAGCAGAGTTTGGTGCGGCATGAATGAAGAAAAGAAAAATATAGAAGAAAAAAAAGAAAAGTAAATATGGAATTGTTAAAATTGTACAAGGCATTGGTAAGGCCGAATTTGGAGTATTGTGTACAGTTCTAGTCACCGAATTATAGGAAAGATATCAGCAAAATAGAGAGAGTACGGAGAAGATTTACTAGAATGTTACCTGGGTTTCAGCACCTAAGTTACAGGGAAAGGCTGAACAAGTTGGGTCTTTATTCTTTGGAGCGTAGAAGGTTGAGGGGGGACTTGATAGAGGTATTTAAAATAATGAGGGGGATAGATCGAGTTGACGTGGATAGGCTTTTTCCATTGAGAGTAGGGGAGATTCAAACGAGAGGACATGAGTTGAGAGTTAGGGGGCAAAAGTTTAAGGGTAACACGAGGGGGAATTTCTTTACTCAGAGAGTGGTAGCTGTGTGGAATGAGCTTCCAGTAGAAGTGGTAGAGGCAGGTTCGGTATTGTCATTTAAAGTGAAATTGGATAGGTATATGGACAGGAAAGGAAGGGAGGGTTATGGGCTGAGTGCGGGCCAGTGGGACTAGGTGAGTGTAAGTGTTGGCACGGACTAGAAGGCCGAGATGGCCTGTTTCCGTGCTGTAATTGTTATGTGATTATATGGTTATATGGAATAAGTAGTGGAAGATGACATTAACGGCTTGGATGGACAAGTAAAGCAGAACTTTAAAGCACTTGAATACAACAGAGTGGTCTGAATAATTTAATGTGGAGGAGACCAATAATGTGTGGTTACACTAACTTGAGTTCTGCTGACAAGGTCTGGAAAGTAAAATGTTAAACCCATGTACTATTTACCACTGTCTACAGAGCGTTTATTATAACAAAGCCTCTTTTTGTATTTTAGATTGCTTGTCTTCACAGACGCAACTTAAGTTAGCTGGAATGCTGGTAAGTTTAGTGTTACAAAATTAATACTTGATATCCTATGTGCTCAACACATTTTTTATTCATCAATATTATTTAGGTTTTCTATTCATTGAAAGTATACTATTCTCAATTGCCTTTTAGAGTAATCAAATCTGTGGTTAATTTTAAAATAATCTTTATTAAAACTAATTTAGGTTAGTTCCCTTTCACGGTGATAAGTTCACTGTTTATTTTCCTGCAGATCAGCTGGAGAGAATTGTCAGTTTTCACTTCTGTTTTCTGTGCAGTGAATCTTACTGATAGTCTATTTAATTAACGTTAGGTGAAAACTAAATTAGTTTTACCATAAAATAGCATCTATCTCAATAGACTAGTAAGACTAATTTGTTTTAAACTTGTAGGTGAAGTGTGGCAGTAACCATTCATTAATAATACCTTCAGAAATGAAGGAGTCATATTCAATAAATATTTGTAGCAAAATGTGAACCTGAAGTTTGTATTTGTTGGACTTATAGTTAGTTAATTCCCAGTGCTTTTCCTCTGCTACCAATTTCATCCCATTTATTCTGTGAACAAATGAGTTACAGTTTTTTCATTCTTTATGGTTTATAAATGAAGAACCAGCAATTTTTTGTGTTTTGGTTTTCTATTGTGTCCTCATAAAATGTTTAGGTAAGTTCCAGTGAATGCTTTAAGAATATACGGTGAGCATTCTGTAGCTGAAAATGTTCATCTTTGTTGCTGCACTTAACCCTTGAAATGAAATTGTGGACTTTCATATTGTGGAAGGGTGTTAGCCTAAGTGAATGCCTTAGGGACAAGAAACAGAGTTGTCTGAAATCTTGCTGGATTTGGTTCAAATTAGATTTGAAGAATAGCTATATACCAGCCATTTCTGCTGTCTATTATTTGATTGAACTAAAAATTGATTAAAAAATTATAACTCCTGAGCAAGGTGGTATGTGTTAAATCACATTTTAGAATTTGTGTGGTATGTTTCAAATTGTATGATACAGATTTGTGTTAAATTTCCACACTGTGTATCAGTCAACAGACATGGTAGTTCCTCATATAGGAGGAAATAGCCCTGTTAGCTGCTTTTAAATTTGCTTCTGTCTATAAATGTGGAAGAAATATTGGAGTGTTTATGCTTAAAGTTGAGCAATCTTAGAACAAGTGCATGTTATTTTGATATAAACCTTTTAACATTAGATATCAAGCCCAATTTTAATTTGTTTCATTCTTAGGAAGGCCTTGTTAAAGTAGGCTGGATGGATTGTAAAACTCAGGCTCAGCTTTGCAAAGACTTGGAGATAACCACCAGTACAACACTTTATTTTCCACCTGGTTGTACTATTGACCAGAAAGACAAAATCTTGGTATGTATTTATATGCAAAATGAGTTTCCTGATTGTTGAATGTTCATACCTTGAGAATTGACCACTATTATCATCATTTGGGTTGATCTTCAGCAGCCTCAAAGTCAATGTTTGTGACACATTCAAATGTAAGTACTGCAATATTCACATGCTGTCTCCACAGTACAGGGTTCCCCCGCTATCTGAAATTAGAGCAGTCCTATGAAACCTTTCATAAGCTGAAATGAAGTAAAGCAAAGAAGCAATTATATGGGAAAAAATATTGAGCGTTCCCAGACCCAAAAAATAACTTACCAAATCATACCAAATAAAACATAAAACCTAAAATAACACTAATATATAGTAAAAGCAGGAATGATATGATAAATACGCAGCCTATATAAAGTAGTAATAATGTATGTACAGTGTAGTTTCATTTACCAGTATCGGGAAGACTGTGAGCACACTGGAAGGTTGAGAACCTGCCCTAAACCTACGTGCCCTTTCAAAATTAAACTTTTTTGCAACCATTGCAGCACTGTCAGTCAGCGAAAATCTCACGCAAGTGCTTCAGGTTCAGTTCCTGGACAACTTAACTTTCGGGCTGTTCGCTATTGCATTCAGTTTCGATTCTTATCCTTTCCTCTTGCAATTGCATCAGTATTGATGCAATTTCAACAAAAGGACTAATGTATCCACTTATGTACTCAGAAAAAGTCACTTGGGGATTCCAACCTGGATGTGAATGAAACCCTACAGGAAGTGTTCACCACAATCGAAATGCTTAATTACGTCCAGTTTTATGCTAAGCGTAACACCCTTACTCTTAGGCTTTTCTCTCTTTCAATCTTTTTATTAATATTTAGAATATTATGAATGAGATACAATTCAAATAATGGTAAGGGATTACAAATATATAGACTCCCATTATACATAAAGTATTACATAAACAATGAATAGAGCATAAGTAAGTTTCCCAAAACATAAACCGTATAGTATATATATGAACAAGGTAAGTTTAGATATTTCATAATATATAGTGTAAAAAAGAGAAAAAAAAATCTATCTAAGGAAGTTAGCTAATCTACTAATCTAGTATCAAGAAAAAGAAAAAAAAACAAAGAAAAAAAATAAAAAAAACTTTTAAAAAGAGAAAAAAAAGGGCTGTTCATAGTATCTCACGAGTATACATAAACATCAATGACGTCAACTCCGATCCTCTCAACATACATACGATTAAAGCTGAAAAAAAACCAATAAGCCCGGCACAGGGCCATTACATCATATGAAAATATTGAATAAATGGTCTCCATATCTTTTCAAATTTAATAGAAGTATCAAATACAGCACTTCTAATTTTTTCTAAATTTAGACATAACATAGTTTGAGAAAGCCAATGAAATACCGTGGGAGGATTAATTTCCTTCCAATTCAACAAAATAGATCTTCTAGCCATCAAAGTGAGAAAAGCAATCATTCGACAGGCGGAAGGAGATAAGTGAAGTAAGTCCATCATCGGTAAACCAAAAATTGCGGTAATAGGATGGGGTTGTAAATCAGTGTTCAATACCGCCGAAATAATATCAAAAATATCTTTCCAATATTTTCTCAAAAGTGGACATGACCAAAACATATGAGTTAAAGAAGCGATTTCTAAATGACATCTGTCACAAATAGGGTTTATATGAGAATAAAAATGAGCTAATTTATCCTTGGACATATGGGCCCTATGTACAACCTTAAATTGTAATAATGAATGTTTGGCACATATAGATGATGTATTAACTAATTTAAGAATTCTATCCCAATTCTCAATAGGAATAATAAGATTAAGTTCTCTTTCCCAATCATTTTTGGTCTTATCAAAGGGCACTGAACGTATCTTCATAATTATATTATAAAGTTTTGATATAAGCCCTTTTTGAAAAGGGTTTAGTTCAAACAAACTTTCCAAAGTATCTGAAGACAGAGAATTTGGGAATGAAGGAAGTACCGTACTTAAAAAATGCCTAACCTGTAAGTATCTAAAAAAATGAGATCTAGGCAAATTATATTTATTAGCTAGTTGCTCAAAGGACATAAAACAGTTGTCCAAAAATAAGTCGGAAAATCTTAATAATCCCTTAGTTTTCCAAGCCAAAAAAGCATGATCTATAATTGAGGGATGGAAAAAACAATTAGATACAATAGGACTATTTAACATGAATTGAGTCAACCCGAAAAATTTCCGAAATTGAAACCATATACGTAAGGTATATTTAACTATCGGGTTGTCAATTCGCTTCGGCAATTTAGAAAGAGCAAAAGGGAGAGATGTCCCTAAGATAGAACCCAGAGCATAAGCAGAAACCGATTTGGTTTCCAAACTCACCCAATGAGGGCCAAAAGGACCATCCCATTCTTTCAACCAACATATCAAATATCTAATATTAACTGCCCAATAATAAAATCTGAAATTGGGTAATGCCAACCCACCATCCTTCTTTGTCTTCTGTAAGTATATTTTACCTAACCTGGGATTTTTATTCTGCCATATATATGAAGAAATTTTTGAATCAACATTAGTAAAAAAGGATTTCGGAATAAAAATTGGTACCGCTTGAAAAACATATAAAAATTTAGGTAAAATAACCATCTTAATAGCATTAATCCTACCTATCAGAGATAAAGATAATGGTGACCACTTAGTAAACAAACCTTTAATCTGATCAATTAAGGGTAAAAAATTAAACCGAAATAATTCTTTATGGTTTTTGGTAATTTTAATCCCTAAAAAAGTAAAAGAATCGTTAGCTAATTTAAAAGGTAAAATACCATAATTTGGGACCTGTCTATTCAAAGGAAACAATTCACTCTTATTAAGATTTAACTTATACCCAGAAAACTCACTAAATTGAGCCAACAATGATAAGACTGCTGGAATAGATTTCTCAGGATTAGAGATGAATAATAATAAATCGTCTGCATATAAAGATACCTTATGAATATCTGTTCCACGATTAATACCCAAAATATCATGTGATTCTCTGATGGCAATTGCCAAAGGTTCTAAGGCGATGTTAAATAGTAATGGACTAAGAGGACAACCTTGTCTAGTGCCCCGAAATAAACGAAAAAATGGAGATCTTTGATTATTAGTAAACACCGAGGCTACTGGAGTTTGATATATCAGTTTAATCCAAGAAATGAAGGTCGGACTAAAATTAAACTTCTCCAACACATAAAATAAGTAGGGCCATTCAACTCTATCAAATGCTTTTTCCGCATCTAATGATATAACACATTCTGAAGTATTATGTGAAGGAGTATAAACAATATTCAATAATCTCCTAACATTGAAAAAAGAATAGCGATTTTTAATAAAACCGGTTTGGTCTTCCGAAATAATTTGGGGTAATACCTTCTCCAACCTAGAAGCCAGCAACTTGGAAAAAATCTTAGAATCCACATTCAATAAAGATATTGGTCTGTAGGATGCACAATCAGTAGGGTCTTTATCTTTCTTCAGTATTAAAGAAATGGAAGCTCTATAAAAAGATTGTGGCAACTTCCCCAATCTAATTGCTTCTTCAAACACCTTGCATAGCCAAGGAGATAGAGTATCAGAAAAACATTTTAAAAATTCTACTGTATACCCATCTGGACCTGGTGCTTTCCCAGAGTTCATTGAGGAAATAACCCCTTTAATTTCCGCATCTGTAAACGGAGTATCTATTACTGAAATATCATCAGATGATAGTTTTGGAAAATTCAATTTCCCGAGAAAATCACACATGGTATTATAATCCTGAGGGAATTCAGATTTATACAGGGAGGTATAAAAGTCTTGAAAAGACTTATTTATGTCATCATGGTTAACTGTCAAATCCCCATTCTGCTGTCGAACCTTAGTAATCTGGCGTTTAACTGAAACATTCTTCAGCTGACTAGCTAACAGTTTTCCTGATTTATCACTATGTATATAGAAATCAGATTTGGTTTTCATTAATTGATTTTCTATCGGAGATGTAAGTAATAAACTATGTTCCATTTGCAGTTCAACCCTTTGTTTATAAAGTTCCATGCTAGGAGTAGTCGAATATTTCTTGTCAATCTCTTTAATTTTATCAACCAGTAAAAGAGTTTCCTTCTTAATGCGTTTTCTCAGACCAGCAGAATACGAGATAATCTGTCCACGTATATACGCTTTTAAAGTGTCCCAAAGTGTTCCGCATGTGATATCCTCCGTGGAATTAGTTGAAAAGAAGAAATCAATCTGTTCCTTCATAAATTTAATAAAGTCCGGTTCTTGCAATAAGGTAGAGTCAAATCGCCATTGTCTAGCATTTAAAGTTGTATCCGTAAAATTAATAGAAAGTTTTAATGGAGCATGGTCAGAAATAGCTATAATATCATAATTACAACCAATTACCGATGGAATAAAACAAGAGTCAATAAAAAAATAATCAATTCTCGAATAGGAGTGATAAACATGTGAGAAAAAAGAAAACTCTTTGTCATTAGGATGACGAAATCTCCAAATATCAAAAACTCCATTATCAGTCAAAAAGGAGTTAATACAAGTGGCCGACTTATTGGGTAGAGTCTGAATAGTTGTAGATTTGTCCATCAAAGGAATTAAACAACAATTAAAGTCACCACCCATTATTAATTTATATTCATTTAAATTAGGTAAAGAAGTAAATAAGGACTTAAAAAAGTCAGGACAATCCACATTCGGGGCATAAACATTAACCATAGCAACCTTTTTATTACCGAGTAAACCCGTAATTAACAAAAATCTACCATTCGGATCCGAAAGGATATCGTGTAGAACAAATGTAATAGAGGAGTCAATAAAAATTGAAACTCCCTTAACTTTGGCATTCGAATTCGAATGATATTGTTGACCCCACCAAGACCTAAAAAAGCGATATTTGTCCTCCTTCCTCACATGAGTTTCTTGTACAAAAATAATATGAGCATTAAGTCTTTGGAATACTTTGAAAATCTTCTTTCGTTTAATCGGATGGTTTAATCCATTAGTATTCCAAGACACAAAGTTAATGGTTTGAACCATGTTTCTAAAGTCATCCCTTTGGTATATAAAGGGTTAACCATGTTATAAACTCATGCATCCGGAAGAGGGACAAAAATAAAGAGCGGACCCAGAAGTGACGACATCGTAGACATATTTGTAGTTCATGAACAGCCCAAGTAAAAAAACTAAAACAAATTGATAAGAAAAAAATTAAAAAAGAGAACAGACCAACCCCCACCCCCATATGAAAAAGAAAAAAAGCCAAAATATGGCTAGAAAAAAGAAAAAATGAAACTAACTCTAACCCCATATCAGCGGCAGAACACTCCGTGTTTAACGGATATATATAAAAAACCACCCGAACTTTAAGAATTATGATCACAGTACTAAAAACTACGCTTCTTAATATGCTGAGTTGTAAAGAAAAAGGGAATAAAATCATTAAAAGTTTATAAATCGGGTTATAACCCAAACAAATCAAGAAGTATTTAAACTATGATAAGCGATGCATTATAGGAAGAAGACGAAAAAAGAAGCAATAACGCCATCTTAAACTAAACCAATACTTTACAAAAAACCATTATCTTGATATTAAACAAAAAATTCACTTCGAAAGGTTAAAAATATACCTTCAAGGGAACAAAAATAGTAGACAAAAATATAGTATAGTAGTTAAAGTGTATAAGACAGAGCGATTAATATAACGAAAACACACTTTAACTTAAATATGAAGTATAGGATAAACCTACACCAATAACCAGAGACTAACCCTGGTTTAAAAAATCAAAAACCATCTTTCACGATCAGAATCACTCATTTACTGGAGAGTAGTAACTGTATCAGTAGGGAAGTTCTCTTCCAAATACTTTTTCGCTTCAAAGGTAGACAAAAATACTTTACGCGGAGCATTCGGGGGGGAGATCCTGAGCTTCGCCGGGTATAAGAGCGCAGGTTTTAGATTTTTCTCATAACATTCAGACATCAGAGGTTTAAAAAGCAGCCTTTTTCTCATGATTTCTGGGCTGAAATCCTGGACCAAGCGAAAACAATAATCACGAAATTTAATCATCCCAGCCCTTCGAGCTTCACGAATGAGTTGTTCTTTATCGTGTACGTAATGAAATCGGACGATTACCACCGGGGGCTTATCTGAAACCGTCGGTGATCGACTCCAAATTCTATGTGCTCGGTCAAGTAGCGGAGGGTTTACTGGAAAAACCGACGGAAACGCATCTTTTAGAAATTGAGCAAAGTATTTCGAAGGATCGCCTTGTTCTATGCCGTCTGGGAGACCAAGTATGCGTAGGTTCTGTCTTCTGGACCGATTCTCCAAATCGACACTCTTGGCTTTAAGTGTCTCCACCAATTTAATAGTCGAAATTAAATCCTGTTGCAATTTTTCAATTGTCGAATCTCGTTTCCGCGCTTCCTCTTGCAGCAATGAGATAAGCGCTTGCTGCTGGTTAATTACTGAATCCGTCTTAACCATATAATCTTGAAAAACCTTTATGTCTCGTTGAAAAGCCTGACGTTGTTCCTCAAATTTTTTATCCAAAAGCTCCATAAGCAGTTCATAGGTTAACTCAGTGCGTTGAGGTTGAGCTGGCTTCTTTCCATTACCGTTCGGGTTTCGCCCCGGTTCTCGTCCTTTGGATCTAAGAGCCATTTCTGTTTGCATATCTTCCAAAATTCACGATAAAATCTTAACAATAAGCCCGAGAAAGTAGCAAAAGTCTTTTGGTGTAGGTAACAATAAGTTGAATAAGGGTGATCAAAGGTTAAAATAAGTAAAGATTATGGAGCGGATCTGAAACAGTACTCACTCCATGAGCGTCTCCCGCTGACCCCTCTTAGGCTTTTCTGATACCTTAGGACACAGCTTCCTAACGGTGCACAAAATAAATCGAGATAAAGCACAGGTGCTCACAGACACAGTTCAAAGCTACGGTGGCTCGTTGCAAAACAAACGCTGAACGCTATTTTCGCTTTTTGCCTTTTTTTGTAAAAGCGAAAATCCTCTTCAGATTTCTTTTGGTTAGTGAAAACAGGCACTAATGTAGGTCTTTTGTAAAAGCTAAGTGGCGTAAAGCAGGGGATACCTGTATTACAGCTCGTTCAACTCCTTTTGATCTTATATTCTGCACATTTGTCATCTTTCTTGGTGAAGAAGTACAGGATCAGATTAATGGTCTTTCAACATGTTGACCCTGGAAAACTCTTAAGTAATCATCATGTGCTTATGAATGGTATGCTATCCTGTTAAAATTGTAGCTAATCACTTACCTATTTGATAGATTGATCCTCAGAGCTCAGATTTTGCTCCTGCAAAGGTTTGTTGCATTTTACATTTCGCATTTACATTACATCCTACATTTTACATTGATCCTAATGACTTAAAATGAAGATGGGTAGATAATTAGGATAATAAAAGTACATAATAACGCATTGTCTGCAGCATTCCATAGTTGCAAAGTCAGTACATTTTCATGTGTACTCAACAAGTGGTTATTGAGTAAAGCACTCCAGCGTGTGGTGAAAACTGCCCAGCGGATTATCGGCACCCAATTGCCCACCATTGAGAACCCCTACCATAAACGCTGCCTGGGCAGGGCGAAAAGCATTTTCAAGGATGCATCTCACCCTAACCACGGACATTTTACTCTCCTCCGATCGGCAGGCGCTTCAGGAGCCTTCGCTGTCACACCAGTAGGCACAGGAAGAGCTTCTTCCCTGAGGCTGTGACCCTGCTGAACCTCACATCACAGCGCTAAGCAGTATTGCACCCATATTGTACTGTCTCAGTACTTTTAGATAGATAGATAGATACTTTATTCATCCCCATGGGGAAATTCAACTTTTTTTTTCCAATATCCCATACACTTGTTGTAGCAAAACTAATTACATACAATACTTAACTCAGTAAAAATATGATATGCATCTAAATCACTATCTCAAAAAGCATTAATAATAACTTTTATAAAGTTCTTAAGTCCTGGCAGTTGAATTGTAAAGCCTAATGGCATTGGGGAGTATTGACCTCTTCATCCTGTCTGAGGAGCATTGCATCGATAGTAACCTGTCGCTGAAACTGCTTCTCTGTCTCTGGATGGTGCTATGTAGAGGATGTTCAGAGTTTTCCATAATTGACCGTAGCCTACTCAGCGCCCTTCGCTCAGCTACCGATGTTAAACTCTCCAGCACTTTGCCCACGACAGAGCCCGCCTTCCTTACCAGCTTATTAAGACGTGAGGCGTCCCTCTTCTTAATGCTTCCTCCCCAACACGCCACCACAAAGAAGAGGGCGCTCTCCACAACTGACCTATAGAACATCTTCAGCATCTCACTACAGACATTGAATGACGCCAACCTTCTAAGGAAGTATAGTCGACTCTGTGCCTTCCTGCACAAGGCATCTGTGTTGGCAGTCCAGTCTAGCTTCTCGTCTAACTGTACTCCCAGATACTTGTAGGTCTTAACCTGCTCCACACATTCTCCATTAATGATCACTGGCTCCATATGAGGCCTAGATCTCCTAAAGTCCACCACCATCTCCTTGGTCTTGGTGCGCTGTAACACTTACTTTTTACTCGCAGTTATTTTGTAAATAACACTATTGTTTGTATTTCTCATTAGATGCTAACTGCATTTCATTTGGCTTTGTATCTGTACTCGGCACAATGACAATAAAGTTGAATCTAATCTAATCTAGATGCTGCACCAATGATCTAGGAATCAAGAAACCTCTTCTTGAGGAGAGCACAAATTAATGTGTCTTGCATGCAATCTGTAAATTTATTTGGGAATTCTCTTGTAAATGTTTTTTCAAACATTAGTTTTTAAGAAAAGCATTTTTTTTTCCAGTCTCTGCATAGCCTGGATGCCAGAGAAATTTACACTGAGGTAATGCAGCATTTGCCTGATCTGGAGAAGCTCACGGAACATTCTATCCAGGTATTGCTGAATGAAACTTGGAATACTTATAGAGTGAATGCAACATTGACATATCAACGAAGAAACAAAACCAGCTCAGTATTTTGTGTTTTTTTACGCTAGAGCAAGTTAGCCCATCATCGGTGGCTGGTTTTCTTTAAATTTGGTGACACAACAGAGACTGGTGAATACGAGTTTAAAAAGTGTAAGACTCTTCTACAAAGTGACAACATCCAGGTACTACTGCTCAAATCAATTTAAGTGTGTCAGGGAATGTACGATTTAACTGCTGTTAGGGCAGTGTAGAAACGGAGTGGTACAAGGTCATGAGGCCCAGATTTAATGTTAAGTCTTTGGTGAATTATATGATTCTCATTAGCATTGTAGCAGCTCTGTTTACAATTAGCCTTGGTATTCCTGTTATGGGAAATAGAAAACTACCATGTTTTCTCATTAATCATTTTACTGCCCCCACTAAGGATTGATAATTGAATCATGCTTAAACAACGATATCATTTGCAGCTCAAGAGGGTTGCCATGCTCACAGTCCAAGTTCATATCCAAATAATGGGTAAAAAAAAATTCAATTTCAGACATTCAAGCACAATTATGTTCCTTTTTATTTTTACCATAGGGAATGATGCAGTGAAATGATTTTACAGACACAATCACTAACGTTTGTTTCAGCTTCAAGTGATTTAGATGAAGTTTGCAGATAAATGCTTTGGAAATCTTCAATTTATATGCATTTTAGTGTTGCCGTTGACTGAAGATTGATGAGTTAGCAGTCTTTCCTCTCCCCAACCCCCGCTTAAGATAAGGGATCTCAAGGCCAACCACAGATTATTGAATTGCTAGGTGTAATGGAATGCATTGTCCAGAAGAGTTAATGTGGACATTGGGGAACTAGGATTCGTAGGTACTGATTCCAGGATCTCACTCCACTAAATATGATCAAGGTGGAATAACAATAGAACAAACCTTTTGTTTTTAATCCTGATCTAATGAAAGTCTGACGAATGTTTAGTGCAGTCTTTTGAAGATGTCATGTGGTACATTTTAAAAATATTATTTCTTTGCTGATGGAAGCAAAATATTAATTCCTTTTTGGCCAATTGACAAATGTGTTTTATTTTGTGGGAGGATGTGGCTATCAGTTTTTATTGTTTATTAATTTTTGAAGAATTGTGTGTGAGTTTTGCTGCTCAGCTGTGTGCAAATGTTCTCAGAATTAGTTTCTGTCATTGTTCCAACTCCTTTAGCATATGGCTCATACGTTACTCTAAATAAATTACTAAGATTTTATAACTGTGCTAAGATGGTAGATCTTTTTGTAGTCCTTAATATGGCATTGAATCTGGCAGAAATCTCTAACTAGTGGTCGTGCAGTCAAATAGCCAGCAGTTTGCTGAACGATAAGAAATTACATAATAGGCATCACTGCTGAGAATACTCCAGCTAGCAGCCAAAATCTTCAGGCAGGGGAAAAAATAGATGACAGGATTTAAGATTGCTTAATATTCTTTCTTAACAGTGAATTTCAAGTTGCCATTGAAAAATCAGTGGCTGCCTCAACACATTAAAAAAAAGCATGCTTATAAGCTTTATGTTATCATTTCCTGTCATTCTGTTTAAGGTGGAGATTTGTATTTTTTTAAGATTGACAAAAGAGAAGTTCCTAAAATTGTGGCATATGCATGAAATAAATACTTTGAACACTAATAATGATCTTTTTCTAGGTTGGAACTTTTGACTGCCATGCAGGACCACGTATTTGTAAGAATCTCTATATACACCAGCCTTGTGTCGTAATATTCAAAGGCAGCGGAACACATTCCTTTGAAATTCATCATGGTAAGGGCTTATATAGATCATAATCACAGAGTCCTACAGTATGGAAACAGGCCATTTGGCCCACCAGGTTCAAGCTGAACAGTACACACTCATCATATTCCAGCACGTGGCCCACAGCCTCCCAATGTCTGAGTAATTCAACATACTTCTTATCTGTTGTTAATGATTCTGCTTTCACCACTTCCTCTGGCAGTGAATTCCAAGTATTCATCATTCTCTGTGTGAAAATGATTGCCCTCGTTTCTTCAAAATCTCTTACCCCTTACTGTAAATGTATGTCTTTATTTTATTGATGTCTGATAAGGAGAATAGAGTCTTCCAATCTACCCTACCCATATAATTTTATATACCCCAATCATGTCCCCTCTCAGCCTCTCCACTCTATGGAAAACAGACCTCGCTCTTCCAACACCCCCTCATAAAAGTGCTCCATCCAGCAACATCGTGATCAGTCTCCTCTGCATTCTCTGTAGTAATATGATACCCTTTCCCTAGTATGGATAGCAGAAATGCACTCAGTACTCCAGCTGAGGTCTGATCACTATTTTGTAAAGTTGAAGCATAATCTCCCTATGCTTGTATTCAGCATCCCATATACCTTCTTAACCACATTACCTACTTGTGCTGCCACCTTGAAGAATCTTTGGATTTGCATGCCAAAGTCCCTCTGGTCCTCAATACTCCCAAAGATCTTCCTAGCCTCATTTATACTCGCATTACCTCACACTTAATTGTATGAAATTCTACATGTTCTCACGTTACATAGGCAATCCTAAAAATGAAATGTTCCTAATTTTGAGTGCCTTTTTTCTTAACTATGCTTGACTATCTCTGAATGTATTTTATCAATGGCTAGAAGCAGGTAAACACTACAAAGTTTATTTTTTCTTAATGGTTTGCATTGTGTTCCATTACTTTGGCTTAGTGGTAGAGTATTTATCACATATGAATTGATGTCACATTCCAGATTTCCTTGCATAATCTGTAAGGACAAACATTGCCAGCTGAACAAAATCCTAGCATAAGGTCAAGATCTCAGGAAGGGACAAAGTTATACATTAAAGGCAAGCCAAGGTTGTTTAACATCCTTAATTCCTTGTGAAAATGAAGTGGACAATTATGGTTGCCTTTCTGGCGAGGCATTAAATCAAGACCCTATCTGCCCTTTTGGGTGGGCACCTAGCATTCTGGACAGAAGAGCAAATTATACATTTGGAAAACAACAAAGATTCCTCCTAGAATTGCTGGACAAAGTTACCATGTTAACTCATGAACAAATGACATTAGCCATGTACCTCATAAATGTTGCTGGAGCCTTGGCTGCAGAATGACAGCACATGCACTTGAGAAATAACTTAACGGAAGTGAATTATCTTTGGGCTTCCTACATTGTAATATAATGCATTTATATCTTCTACAAAAAAATCCTCAAGCTAGACTGTCTTTTCTGCTACTTCATCATTCTCTCACTAACTATACAAATTAAATATGAAAACTAATTCTTTCCTGATATATGGTTTCCATTAATATTATTTCATCTATGTTGTATCTTAAGGCAAAAAGGTTCTATATGACATCGTGTCCTTTGCTAGAGTGAGCATCAATGCACCTGTTATCACATTAAATCCAAAGAATTTTCCGAAGAACCAGAGAGAGCCTTGGCTTGTCGACTTCTTTGCACCAGTAAGCATTTTCTTGCTTAACAACACTGTTTGTTTGCAGAGTAATTTCATGGACTGTAACCTTCTCACTCCATCTTAGTGAAATTCAATTTTCTCATCATGTTTAGCATAAAAATCTAATATACAGCGGCATGCAAAAGCTTGGGCATCCCTGGTCAAAATTTCTGCTACTGTGAATAGTTCAGTGAGTAGAAGATGAACTGATCTCCAAAAGTCATAAAGTTAATGTCTTTTCAACATTTTAAGCAAGATTAGTGTATTATTTCTGTTTTATACAATTTTAGAGTGGGAAAAAAAGGAAAGGAGCACCATGCAAAAGTTTGGGCATCCCAAGAGATTTGAGCTCTCAGATAACTTTTACCAAGGTCTCAGACCTTAAATAGCTTGTTAGGGCAATGGCTTGTTCACAGTCATTGTTAGGAAAGGCCAGGTGTTGCAAATTTCAAAGCTTTATAAATACCCTGACTCCTCAAACCTTGTCCCAACAATCAGCAGCCATGGGCTCCTCTAAGCAGCTGCCTAGTACTCTGAAAATTAAAATAAATGATGCCCACAAAGCAGGAGAAGGCTATAAGAAGATACCAAAGCGTTCTCAGGTAGCCGTTTCCTCAGTTCGTAATATAATTAAAGAAATCTTCCACGGTGGAGATCAAGTTGAGGTCTGGAAGACCAAGAAAACTTTCCAAGAGAACTGCTCGTAGGATTGCTAGAAAGGCAAATCAAAACCCCCGTTTGACTGCAAAAGATCTTCAGGAAGATATAACAGACTCTGGAGTGGTAGTGCACTGTTCTACTGTGCAACGACACCTGCACAAATGTTATCTTCATGGAAGAGTCATCAGAAGAAAACCTTTCCTGCGTCCTCTCCACAAAATTCAGCGTCAGAAGTTTGCAAAAGAACATCTAAACAAGCCTGATGTATTTTGGAAACAAGTCCTGTGGACTCATGAAGTTAAAATAGAACTTTCTGGCCGCAGTGAGCAAAGGTATGTTTGGAGAAAAAAGGGTGCAGAATTTCATGAAAAGAGCATTTCTCCAACTGTTAAGCATGGGGGTGGATCGATCATGCTTTGGGCTTGTGTTGCAGCCAGTGGCACAGGGAACATTTCACAGGTAGAGGGAAGAATGAATTCAATTAAATACCAGCAGTTGTGTCATTTAAGGTAAAATTGGATGGGTATATGGACAGGAAAGGAGTGGAGGGTTAAGGGCTGAGTGCGGGTAGGTGGGACTAGGTGAGATTAAGAGTTCGGCACGGACTAGGAGGGCCGAGATGGCCTGTTTCCGTGCTGTGATTGTTATATGGTTGTATGGTTAAATTCTGGAAGCAAACATCACACCATCTATATATTTAAAAAAAGCTGAAGATGAAAAGAGGATGGCTTCTACAACAAGATAATGATCCTAACCACACCTCAAAATCCACAATGGACTACCTCAAGAGGTGCAAGCTAAAGGTTTTGCCATGGCCCTCACAGTCCCCCGACCTAAACATCATCAGAAATCTGTGGATAGACCTCAAAAGAGCAGTGCATACAAGACGGCCCAAGAATCTCACAGAACTAGAAGCCTTTTGCAAGGAAGAATGGGTGAAAATCCCCCAAACAGGAATTGAAAGACTTAGCAGGCTACAGAAAGTGCTTACAAGCTGTGATACTTGCCAAAGGGGGTGTTACTAAGTACTGACCATGCAGGGTGCCCAAACTTTTGCTTCGGGCCCTTTTCCTTTTTTGTTATTTTGTAACTGTAAAAGATGGAAATAAAAAAGTAATCTTGCCTAAAATATTAAAGGAATGTGTCAACTTTAAATTTATGCCTTTTGGAAATCAAGTCATCTTTTACTCACTTAGCTATTCACGGTAACAGAAATTTTGACCAGGGGTGCCCAAACTTTTGCATGCCACTGTATATTGTTTGTGATTGGAGTAGAGAATCAGAAAGGAAAGTATCGAACAGATTACCTTTTAAATAGGAAATTTCAGTGAAGTCAGAGGTGTTGCAGGACTTAAGAAAAAGATAAATGATAAGATAGAAGGCATAAATCATTTAAGATAAAATTATATCCTCTTTTGAGATTGATTGCCTATTCCATTTCTTGACTCATCTATTCCTTTGCACTCTCTTATCTTTTGTTATTTAATCTCTTCCCTGTCTTGCAGATCTGTCTTCTGGTTCTTCTATCTCTGCCGTACTCCCTCTGCATCTTTAAATCTATATATTAACCATATAACAATTACAGCACAGAAACAAGACCATCTCGGCCCTTCCAGTCCATGCCGAACGCTTACTCTCACCTAGTCCCAGTGACCCGCACTCAGCCCATAACCCTCCATTCCTTTCCTGTCCATATACCTATCCAATTTTACTTTAAACGACACTACCGAACCTGCCTCTACCACTTCTACTGGAAGCTCATTCCACACAGCTACCACTCTCTGAGTAAAGAAATTCCCCCTGTTGTTACCCTTAAACTTTTGCCTCCTAACTCTCAACTCGTCCTCTTGTTTGAATCTCCCCTACTCTCAATGGAAAAAGCCTATCCACGTCAACTCTATCTATCCCCCTCATAATTTTAAATACCTCTATCAAGTCCCCCCCCCCCCCCCCCCAACCCTCTATGCTCCAAAGAATAAAGACCTAACTTGTTCAACCTTTCCCATGTAACTTAGGTGCTGAAACCCAGGTAACATTCTAGTAAATCTTCTCTGTACTCTCTCTATTTTGTTGACATCTTTCCTGTAATTCGGTGACCAGAACTGTACACAATACTCCAAATTCGGCCTTACCAATGTCTTATACAATTTTAACATTACATCCCAACTCCTATACTCAATGCTCTGATTTATAAAGGCCAACATACCAAAAGCTTTCTTCACCACCCTATCCACATGAGATTCTACCTTCAGGGAACTGGAATTAGAAATGAAGTAGTACCTCTATTTTTCTCACTACAGATACTGCCTGATCTGTTGAATATTCTTATTACAATATATAGAACTTTTCTCTGCATTGTGGCAACATTACCTACATAGAAGTTGATGCCTTATTTTTAAAATGGCTTCATTAAATGCAACACATTTGACCACTAACATATTGTATAGGATCATTCCTTAGCACTTGCAGAGAAAATTGTATTTTTATTATCTTCATTTCTACAGTTATTTGTAAAACATGTTAATGTAACAGCCACTCTCATTCCCAAAATGGAAGAAACTTTTTTGTACTTGGTCCAACCTGTCTCATGCCTATGCCATGGCTGCACTTATCTGCACGTTCCCTAGTTACAAACAACTAGTATACAATAGAAGATAAAATAGCCTAATTCTGCTCCTATATCTTATGGTCTTATTTGACCTCCGAATATCTTCAACTTCTGCATTGCACAGTGGTGAGCAATAGATGGGCAGTTGCTCTTTCTGTTACATATTGCTGCAACAAAACATAATTGACAGAAAAATGAGGAAAAGTGCTTCCATTTCAGAATAGGTAATAGCCCATCTGTTCCCATCCCACTTGATTTTTAAGTCTATGTCATGATGGAGACAAAGCAAAAGAACAATGTTAAATGTATTAAGGGAAAAGTACTAAGGCTCATTTGTGAAGCTAATAAATAATTTGTAATAAAACATATTTTGCATCTTATTGCTTTAACTGAAGAAATGCTTTAAGAGTTTACAAGGAATTCTAAGTGCAAATGTATGTTTTGTAAAAGTATACAAGGATGCTCTGTGGGGTAATATACTAAACAGAGACATGGTGGTTTTATTTTTATTCTCTATAACTAAATGATGTACATTGTGCTCCAAATATGTTTTATCTCTAGGTTGTTCTTTAAGCTTCTACAGCCAAGTACTACAAACAAACTTTTGTAACCAGTTGCTAACAGTCATTGTATGAAAAAAAAGTGATGTTTACTTTCCTGGTATGTTATTCGTACCTAACCGGGATGTGTATGGTATAATTTAGGAAAAACAAATTATCAACTAATTTGAGTCCTCATGAAACAAAAAAGAAATATCCTTATAAATTTGAGTAAGCTATTAAAATATATTTAAACATTACAAAGTTCCCATTAATTTTCCCCTATGAATGAGTCCACATTAAATCAAAGGATGTTTGATGTGATGCGAGATATTACAATGGAGAAAATAGTTGCATGTTAAGTGAAGGGTAATTCGTTAAATTTGTAAAAATTTACTAAAAATGTATGAAAAATTATGACCATAATGGGTCACTTGTATATCTATTGCATGCATGAAGCTGTAAAACAGTATTACTGGTATCATATAAAATGAAATTTATAAATGTATTTGTGATTGATGGCTAAAAGGTATCACATTCTCATTTCTAGTGGTGTCCTCCTTGTCGAGCCCTTTTGCCAGAACTACGTAAAGCTTCCAAACAGTTGGTTGGGCAACTTAAGTTTGGAACATTGGATTGTACAGTTCATGAAGAGTTGTGTAACAACGTAAGCACGGCTTTTTTTGTGTTTTTTTTGTATTATGTACCTCAATTGCTTTGAAAGTGTGAAAGAAACCAGCGGTTCTTTTTGTGAAAGGACAGTGTTTTAAGGTAGATAGAGACAGGTGATGAGAATGAGATTTCAGTGTTGTGGAGGCTAGAATGCACCTTATGGTCATAGAAGGAGGAGCAGAAATGCCAGTCAAGGATAGAGATTTATGGCCAGTTGCAATAGCAATGTGATAGGATAGAAAGGGTCAAAGCCACACAGGGCTTTAAGCAAGAGGTGAACATTATAAATCTGATTTACTTCGGCCCCGCCAAACTGGGTAATCAGCTTGTGTGGATGCTGTGTGATGTCCCCGCCTCGCCAAAGAACAAACAGGACACCATATGCGATTAAATGATTACAGTTTATAAAGATTACTATAAGTAATTAATAACGATACAGTATACATGAAGGAAAAGAAAATAAAGAAAAGGCGCCAAACTTATCAAAGTCCAAATCACTTCATGCACAACCGTTGGAGCTCAATTACTGAAGTCTTCTGGCCACCATTCGATCCCCTCCGAACTCCTCGACTCGCAGCTCAGGACCACCCGAAGTGGTCAACCAAGTACATCTATCTTCATCTTCTCTCCTTGGGGTATCTCCTGGCCTTGGACCCCCGCTTGGGGTCCGTTCCTCACCCAGTTTACTGCATCGCGTCCTCTCTCTCTCACCCCCTCGCGCCGATCTCCCCAAAAGCCCGCCAACAATAGCTTACAGACTCAGAAGAAAGAACAACATTAATCCCAATTGGTTTACAGAGGAATACAATTCTCGTTATCAGTAAATTTCAACCCAAACAAGCTTCCAGCACTCTCTCACAACAAAGAAGCAGTCCTACTTTTAACAAAACAAAAGAAGCCATTTTGATTAACATGCGCAGTAACAAAGAAAAAGAAGAAACCCCCCCCCCCCCCCCCCACCCTTTACATCTGGAAGACTGGAATTAGTAGGTGCCTTGACCAGCCCGTCAAAGTACTTCATGATGGTAGGTATCAGAGCCACTGCATCGTGGTCATTAAGGCATGGTACCTTGTTTTTCTTTGGTACCTAGATGATAATGGTCTTAAAGAAGGTCGGATCCTCAGACTGAAGCAGCGAGAGTTTAAAAATGTCTGCAAATACTCGGACAGTTGATCTGCACAGTGACATGGCCGGGTACACCATCCATGCCAAATGCTTTCCGTGGGTTCACTCTCCAGAAGACTGATTGTGCACCTGCAATGGTGACTGTGGGTTTAGGTGCATTGGAGTTTGTCAGGGTGGGTGGTGACATACCCATCCCCTTCTGCTCAAAATGTGCATAGAATGCATTAAGCTCATTGCGAAGGGATGTGCTATTGCTGCCCAACAGTTCTGTAGACTGTTATAGCGTGTAAGCCTGCCACAACTGATGCCTGGGCTAGGACTTGATATTGGACAGTAATTGTCTCTTGGCATCTCTGATAGCTTTACTGAGGTTATATCTTTATTTCTTGTAAACAGTCATAGTTACTTGATTTGGATGTTGTAGTCCTAGACTTCAGCAGGGAGCAGATCTCCCAGGTTATCTGTGTTTCCAGTTTGGGAACACCTGGATTGTCCTCTTTGGTACATACTCCTCAACAAACTTGTTGATAAGTCTGTGACAGTTGTGACAAAAATCATCTAAGCTAGAAGCTGAGTCTTTGCACATGGACTATTCTACCAACTTAAAGCAGTCATGTTGAAGTTCATCTGCCTTCATACCAGCGCTGTACGACTTTCTGTACCAGATCCTCATGTTTCAGCAGCTGTTTGCATGGAGGGAGCTAAGCCTGGTGGTCTGATCTATCAAAGTGTGGATGGTGGTGTGGGGGGGTGGAGGTGGTTGGCTCAGTAGGTATCTTAGATGGTTGTATAGCAATGATCCAGGGTGTTTGAGTCTTGGCTTCATATCCGTCTGAGGTGAGATGTAGACAGCTGTCAGGATAGCTGAAGTGAGTTGCTGTGTCAGGTAGAATGGGTGACACTTCATTGTTAAATATTTGAAGCAGGAAGAGTGGGAACTCACCAAGAACATCACGTCCAAGCACTGAGAGGTGTTAAGAGGCCGACCCCTCTCCCTCTAACTTTACCTAGGGATACTCTGCCACAGCTGGTGAATTGAGAAGTTCTCAAGTTGTATGGTGCAGTCAGATGAAGTATATGGTAAGCCGTGTTTCGGTGAGACATAACACACAGCAGTCTTTCAGTTCTCTTTTGTAGTCCTGTCTTGCCCTTAGTTTATCAACTTTGTTTTCAATGGGATGTCAGTGAGTACTATGCTGGGCAGGGGGCTCTTTCATGTTAAACCCCTTCTGGGGCATAGGCTGCCAACAGCAGCCAGCCAGAGTCCTCTGTCCTGAGCCGGCCTTTCAAGATGTCCTCAAGTTTATCCTATCTTCAAAACCTGAGCCTCTGTACCTCCCTCTGCGACTGGATCCTTGACTTCCTCATCAGGAGACCAAGTCTGTGTGAATTAGAAATAACACCACCTCCTTGCTGATAATCAACACTGCACACCTCAAGGATGTGTGCTTAGCTCACTGCTCTACTCCCTCTACACCTACAGCTGTGTGGGTGGCACAGCTCAAAGGGCATCTATAAATATGCTGACAACACAATTATTGTTTGCGGAATTTCAGATGGAGGGGTACTGGAGCAAAAGGGATCAGCTGGCTGAGTAGTTTTGCAGCAACAACCTTACACTCAATGTCAGTAAGACCAAAGAATTGATTTGGACTTCAGGAAAGGGAAGTCAAGGGAACACACATCAGTCCTCATTGAGGTATCAGTAGTAGAAAGGTTGAGCAGTTTCAAGTTTCTGCGGGTTTAACATTTAGATCCTGGGGCCAACATATTGATGCAATTACAAAGAAGGCACAACAGCCTCAAAGAGGCACCGTCCATCGTTAAGGACCTCCATCACTCTGCACATGTCCTCTTTTCATTGCTACCATTAAGGAGGTGATACAGGATCCTGAAGCCACGCGCTCAGTGTTTCAGGAACAGCACCTTCCCCTCCACCACTAGATTTGTGAATAAGCACTGCCTCATTATTTTTTCCTCTCTCTTTGCACAACTTACTTAATTTATATACAGTATATATAAAAGACCTGAAGTGCCACCTGCACTAGAAGGTAAATGACTGCTGAAGGACCTGGAAGACCTGAAATGGATTCAGCTGGCCTGTAAGTGATGATGTAAACTTTGAAAGGCCAGGGAACCAAATGGTCTTGAGGCAGGTGAGAAAAACATTGTAGTCAACAGTTTAGGGAATAGCTGGGGATCTGAAGGCAGATAGCCATGGTGAGCTTTGGAAATGAAGTGATGGAGAATAACTGAAGAGAGAAGAACTTCTTATACAATAATATGTCTGGGAGACGAGGCTTGATTGGGGGAAGGAAAGTTCAGGATTAATAATTTTGTTTCTTTCCAGCATGGTATCCAAGCTTATCCAACAACTTTAATATTCAACCAGTCCAATGTTCATGAGTATGAGGGCCATCACACAGCCAGTGAACTTTTGGAATTTATTCAGGTATGAAGCTTTTTTGCAAAATGAATTTGTTTTAGTAATTATTTTAAGTTAGCTAATAAATTTTGTTTTGTTATCTTTATTTACTTACAGGATCTCATAAATCCTTCAGTTGTTACACTGACACCAGAAAACTTTGAAGGATTGGTTATAAGGAGGTCACAAGATGAAGTATGGATGGTGGATTTCTATGCTCCATGGTGTGGTCCTTGCCAAGCACTGATGCCAGAATGGAAGAGGATGGCCAGGGTAAGTAAATCACTTTTATTTTGCACCTCCTAAAGGGTTAAATTAGGCTGTTATAAACTCATCTTCATTCAAACTAAGGAATTTTGCAGGGGGAAAAATACTCAGCTTCAAACTATTTGAACCCAAATTTGGTTGATGTGACACTAATTTATCTGGAAAAAACTTTCAAATTAATTTCTAATGATTTGAAATTAGTTAGAGGAAGTAGTACAAGCTGCCAGGTAATGGATATGTTATAGATATAACCAGCATAAGTTAACAAAAGCTTTAATTACCTTAAATGTAACATAACTTCTATGATAAACATAATCACATTATTGAAACTTAAGAGAGAGAAGAAAGAAATGAAGTACTGTTAAGACTTTTCAGGTTGGTTCAGGAACCTGATGACAGAAAAGACTGTTGTTGAAACTTGACATGTGGGTCTAAGTGGCAGCATCGAGAGAGGGCACAACCTGGATGGCAGAGGTGCTTAATGATGGATGTCATCTTCCTGTGACATAGTGTTTTGTAAATTTCCTCAGTGGGCCATCAACCTGTTAAAATTCATTTTGTCAAATCAGTGTAAAATCAACTTAATAAATTAGTTCTGCTGAGATTTGGATTGAACTCAACATGGCTAAAGAAGATATGGGTACTAACCTTTCTAAAGTAACTATAACTATCCTGATGGAATAGGCAAATGAACTAAGCATCCTGATCATCCGCACCCCTGTGAGCAATTATTATGATTCAAAAACAGACATTTGATACCATTTATGTCAGTCTCAAAGTTAGCAGTGGTATTTTTATAATGTACAGATCTCTGACCAGTTGATAAAGATGTCAGCATCTACTCACAAACAAGAGAAAATCTGCAGATGCTGGAAATCCGAGCAACACACAAAATGCTGTCTGGCCTGCTGAGTTCCTCCGGCATTTTGAGCATCTTACTCACTGGCTGTTTTGCATATCATTGAAGGCACAGTTTGTTTGTTTTTCCTCAAAATAGAGCATAATAATGTTTCAGAGCATTCTATGACAATTGTCCTGTAACAATAAACAGAATGTGTAGTTGTTTGAAAGCCTAAGTTACAAACAAACTCAGTATTGGATATTACAGGAACGCTGCTCAGATATTCTGCATCACGGATGCACCAAAAGACATATTGAGCCAATAGTATACTGGATCAACAGAATCAGCTTTTCCTGTGTTCTGAAGAAAGAGCATTCCTAATTGCACATTAAGGATTTGCATTCATTTAAAAAGCAGAAAAAATAAGGTAGTGATCCAATTTCCAATTTCGGTCCAAGATAGACAAATCTGTAAGGCTTTGAGGACCTTGTGTTGTAGACAATAAACTTTGTATTTCAATCCCGCCTGGTAAATTGGGTTTAAAGTGTAATTGTAGTGTATGTAACTTAGTAAGTGCAACACTCAAACATTTGTATCCAGTAGATTTCACAAGTCTCAATTTTCCCCAAATTACTTGAATACTAATGTGTAGCTGGCTTCTCTTTGTAGATGCTAAATGGAACGGTCAAAGTAGGCAGCATGGACTGTCAGAAGTACTATTCCCTGTGTCAGAAAGAAAATGTGCAGTCCTACCCAGAGATACGACTCTTCCCACTGAACACTAATAATGCTTATAAGTACCAGTATGTATTATTAAAAGCTTCTTTCCTTATGTATTTTACAACTATTTAATTCATAGTTAATTTAACCTCTGAGTAATGGCTTACACAAAAGTTGCATATTCTCATAATTCCTTAAGTAGAAAGCCTTCTACCTGTTTAGTATATACAGCTCTCAAAGTATTCCCATCAATTTCATTCCTCCACCTATTTCTTAATAAGCTGCTCTCTCTTGCAACCCCATTAATCCCTGCTCCTTCCCCTCCAACACTCTGTACCTTCCACTGACACGTAGGGTAACTAACCTACTAGCCAGCACATCTTTGGAATATGGGCAATAACCAAAATACCTGAAGGGAAGCGTGTGGTCACAGGGAAAATGTCCAACCTCCACACAAACAGCATCAGAGGTCAGAATCAAATCTGGTTGCTGTTGCTGTGAGGCAGCACCATTCCCTGTCATGCCACCCCAGAAACACTGATCCTTTATCTACTTCTGCCTCAAAGCTGCCTTTTTAATTCTACATTTCTGCTAACTTTGAGCATGTGATCCAGATGCTTTGTATGTCCAATTACCTGCCCAAAATTACAACAAATTTACTTGAGGAACCAGAAAGCTTAGCAGATTGGTAAACAACCTTTGTGGAAATTTTAATTGAAGCCTGGCGTGTAACATGATGTTGATTTTTTTTTCTACTCTGTAGAATGTGAAATCTGCTAATTATTGTGGTTTTAATGGTCATGCTTTATTGATTGTGTCTTGTTCTTGCTGTTAGTGGCCAGATACAGGATATATAGCTGCCAAAATTCAGCATTAAATTAATATTCCTTATGAAGATTGGTTGCATTTGGAAGTAGATGCTACACAAGAGTTGCACTTTAATTCTACATTAAAGAATTTACATCTATCTTTAAAAATGTACCCAGCAGGGGATTTTAATGTGTTAAATATGGATACAGTACATGGCAAAATTGATGGTCAAAGTTGATTAGTTTTTTCGAACGCAAAATCTACTGTGGGCTTTAGTAGACTAGTGGATGGGAAGCACACTGTGATTAAGTACATTTAAGGTGAATTAAAGATTATGAAATATTGCACTGGAGAGGTCAGAGATTGCAAAAATAAAGCCTTGAAACAGTTAATGTACTTGGAAGCAAAGCCTTGGAACAGTTCAGTGGTCTAAAGGTATTGTTAATATAGAATGAGCAATGAAATTAAATATGGGCAGACCTCGAGGATGCATAAATCTTTGCTTTAGTAGTCACCGGTGAAATACCAAGAGAAGATTACTGGGAATACTTGTGATTAAGGTAATCTTGGGCAGAAATGACTTAGTAAGTCTTTGATGGTTTTGTCATGCAAGTTAACCAACAATTTTACCAGGAATTGTTTTGATTCTATGATTAACTGCAGTAATTCTCAATCTCTTGAATTGAATAACAATTTCATATTTCTTCTTGCAGTAGCTATAATGGTTGGTCCAGAAATGCGCAATCTCTTGGGTCTTGGGCACTCAGGTAACTTTTAAAAGATTAGAAAAGGTTACCTTCTCTTGTCACTTGTACTTTGAAATTTGCGGTGAAATGCATCGTTTGAAACAAATCAAATCAGTGAGGAATTACTGGGGAGCCTGCTAGTGTTGCCATGCTTCTGGCACCAATATAGCATGCCCACAACTAAATTGTTTTACCGTACATCGTTGGAATGTGGGAGGGTGCAGGAACACCTGAATGAAACCCACTCAGTCACAGGGAGAATCTACAAATTTCTTACAAACAACAGAGGGAAGTGAACCTTACAGCTAGAGTGCATTAAACACCACGTTATGCTTTAAGCTCCAGCTGTAAGGTCAGAGTTCAACTCCGGCTTAAGATCCTATAAGATAATTTTTTAAATTAATACTTTCAAATATTTACTCATTTGCAGCTGACTAATGATCATGACCTGAAATGTAGTACTTCTCTGATTCAGCAGATGAAACAAGCTCACGATTGTCCTATTGTATTTAAACAAAAAACAAATTTAAATTCAAAAAGATCTGCTTTTCTGAGATAGAAGTATTAAAGATTTAAGCTTATTTTAAAATTGGACATACTTAATGAGATACGTACCACAATATTCATTAATTATGTCCAGAAAAAAGAAGTTACAACTACCATATGAGTGACCGCACTACATTGAATGAATTGATGAAGAACAATATATTGTGAGTGCTACAGATCTGAAAAGCAGAACGTCATTAATGTTTGGCTGATTTGGCATCTGCGGAGATTTTTAAAAAGTACATTATTTCTAAAACTAAGGTTTTAGAATTCAGAATTCTGATTATATGTTGTGAAAAGCCCAGTTTGTAACACTGTTTCAAGAAAAATCCATTGGAAGTGCCTAAGTGCTCAATTCTATATTTAAGAGGGAAGTATAAATGTTTTTCAATATAAAGCATTATGAAAATTATGGGGCCTGGACTATGAAAAGGAAAAGCTAATGATTTGGTAAAGAGCCTTGGTCAAGTAATTGGGAATTCCCGTTTCAATCCAAATTTATAAGTGATTGTAAGAAGATTTTGTTGAAGTATTTTAAAATCATTAAGAACTTGTGGGGTAGATATGGATAAAATAGATTTCTTGGGAAAAGTCTTTAAGGGGTCACAATTTAAATTATACAATATGACAAAGTAAGGTATTACTACTTTCTCTTGTAAAGTTATGGAAATCTAAAATCCGTTTTGTAGAAGAATTAATGGACAATGGACTAACTGAAAAGTAGGATAGGTATATTTTTATTAAGGGTGTCATGGGGTGTAGATCAAAAGCACATTAATGGAGTTAACATGCGGTTCAGCCATAATATCACTGAACTAGCACTCTAACTTTTAATTGATCAACTTTCATTTGACTTTTTCTTTATTCAGATTTCTTCCTCAAACCGCCATAGACTTAACACCAGAAGACTTTAAAAACAAAGTATTAAAAGGAAAGGATCACTGGGTGATTGACTTCTATGCACCCTGGTGTGGCCCTTGTCAGAACTTTGCTCCGGAGTTTGAACTTCTTGCTCGGGTAAATATCTTGTTATTATGATGTAGTAACCTGTGTTTCTTCTTTTTTACCATTTTTTCAAAAATAGTGTTCAAAATTTGTCTCTCTACATCTTCTTTTGATAAACTGTGGGAAGATATTTAATCCCCTTGTCATTCAATTAATGCAATGAAGAAGGGTCAGAAGATTGCAAGGATGGGTTACAAGTTCACCTACACTCTTGATAAAGACCATAAGACATAGAAGCAGAATTAGGCTATTCAGCCCATTCCATCATGGCTGATTACAAACATTATTATCCCTCTCAACCCCATTCTCCTGCTTTCTCCCCATAATCTTTGACACCATTATATAGAAAAGTACATTACCAGAAAGACCCTTCAGAACAGAATCATATTTATTATCACTGACATAGACTCATAGAAAAGTACAGCACAGAAACAGGCCCTTTGGCCCATCTAGTTTATGCCAAGCCATTTAAACTGTCTACTCCCATCGTCCAAGTCTTGAAATTTGTTGTTTTGAGGCAGCAGTACAGTGCAAGTTATAAAATTACTACAAGTTTCAATAAGAAATAAGTAATGCAAAAAAAGAGAGCAAAATGGTGAGAAAGTGCTCATGTGTTCAGTAATCTGATGGTGGAAGGGAAGAAGCTGTTCCTAAAGTGTAGAGTGTGTCTTTAGGCTCTAGTGCCTCCTCCCTGATGTTAGTAATGAGAAGGGGGCATGTCCTGAATGGTGAGGGCCATAGTGATGGATGCCATTTGACAACGTCCTCAATGGTCGGGAGGTCTGTGCCCACCTCAGAGCTGGCAAACCAGAGGGCAATGCCACCAGTCAGAATGCTCTCTATGGTACATCTGTAGAAATTTGCCAGTCTTTGATGACATCCCATGATGTCTGTGGTGACGGTGGTGCTAATTTAAACTGCATATCTGCCTGCTCTCGTCAATACTGAGTACACCATTTAAACAATCACGGTCTGGGTTCTAAAAAAGTATACATGTATGTCTGTGGTAATGCCTTCTACAAAAGCTATTTGGAGTCAGGTATTCCAATTAATGAGATGAGATTGGCGCTGTGGGTTGTAGAGATGCCTTGCCTTATATATCAAAAAAGACACACAAAGTCAGGTTACTGACAGAGCCTGCTCTTCTCAAGAAAGATCTCGTAATGTGCACCATGCCGCGATCAAACCAATTTTCAGAGTACCTTAGAAGGAGAATTGTAGAGATGCATGAAGCAGGAAAAGGCTACAAAAGCATTTCTTAAGACCTAAATGTTAATCAGTCCACAGTTGGAGGAAGTTCAGTATTGTTGCTACTCTCCTTAGGAGTGGGCATCCTGCAAAGATCACACCAAGAGCACAACGTACAGTGCTGAAGGAGGTGATAAAGAACCCAAGGGTAACAGCAAAAGACCTGCAGAAATCTCTTGAACTTTCTAAAGTCTCTGTTCACGTGTCCACTATAAGAAAAACACGGAATAAGAATAGTGTTCGTAGAAGGACACCACAGATGAAACCACTGCTCTCCAAAAAAAAAGATTGCTACACGTCTCAAGTTTGCAGAAGACCACCTGGATGGTCTATAATGCTTCTGGGACAATGGTCTGTGGACAGATGAGACAAAAGTTTTGCAGAAATGTACATTGCTATGTTTCGAGGAAAAGGGGCACTGCACATCAACAACAAAACCTCATCCAACAGTGAAGCATAGTGGAAGGAACATCGTGGTTTGGGGCTGCTTTGCTGCCTCAGGGCTGGACAGCTTGCAATCATTGAGGGAGTAATTCAAAATTGTATCAAGACATTTTACAGGAGATTGTCAGGATAACAGTCTGTCACCTGAAGCTGAATAGAAGTTGGATAATGCAACATGACAATAATCCGAAGAACAACAACAGATTGGTTTAAAAAGAAGAAAATTTGTGTTTTGGAATGGCCAAGTCAGGTCCAGACCTTAACCCAATTGAGATGCTGTGGCATGACCTGAAGAAGGCTGTTCATGCAAGGAATCCCATAAATATTGATGAACTGGAATAGTTGTATATGAAGGAATGATCCAACATTCCTCCTCGCTGTTGTGCAAGTCTGATCAGCAGCTACAGGACATGTTTGATGGTGGTTATTGCTGCTAAAGGAGGTTCTACCAGTTATTAAATGCAAGGGTTTACAAACTTATTCCAGCTTGGACTGTGAATGATTAAACAATATGTTCAACAAGGACATGACAAGTACAATTGTTAGTATGATAATAGCTTAGACAGATTATTTTTGTCTATTACTGTAATTTAGATCAAGATCAGTTCACATTTTATGAGTAATTAATGCAGAAAACCAGGTAATTGCAAAAGGTTCACAAACATTTTCTTGCAGTTACAGCTAATCATAAGACAAACTTACTATAATTAGAAAGAGGGCAAATTATTATTCATTTAATCTAAATGTCATTTTCTTTCAGACATTCAAAGGCAAAATAAAAGCAGGGAAGTTGGACTGTCAGAATAACCCACATACTTGTCAAACTGCTGGTATCAGAGCATACCCTACAGTTAAATTCTATCCTTTTCAAGGAGAAAAGAAGGTACTGAATTGTTGGTCTGAGGATTCGCACAATAGCCATTATGAGTTTCTTCACCTCAAAAGAGTTTTGCTTAGCAACCTGTTGGAAATGCAAGTTGACCATAGGGAAACAAGTGCAATGAGACAGCTGGGCAACAAAGGTTGGGACCATTGGCACATTCTCTGTAGCTGATGAGATTTGAAGAAGCAGAAAGGAAGCAAATTAGTCAAGTAGTAGTATACAGAAGGTGGAAAGAGATATCAGATTAACAAAATTGGAGAAAATGAAAAAATGTCATATTTGGGATTTTTGAAATCTAATAACTTGGTTCAGATGAGCATAACATTGGATGTTTCTTTTTTTTTCAACTTTCTGAACCTGAGAATTGATTGGTGTTGCATAACAAGTTATTAAGTTGATACTTGCTCTATTAAATTCCAGCTCCAATATTCTGCGAAGACTTTACTTTTAAGCCAAGAATAATATGCCATTTGGCAAAACCAAACGATGGAGCAAAATAAACAAACAGCTTTGCTTCAAGTTCTGTGGTCAAAACAGAAAACTAGTTAATGAAAAATTGCTTATAATGAGCCTAAATAATATTTTACCCTCTACGTCCTACACAAATGCACATGCTAATGAATATAAAATCCTTATCAAAAATTTCTAACTGGGGTCACGAGACTACATAGGGGCAGGTATAAAGCAGTATCCATTGTTTATTTTTAAAGACTTCCATTTTGATAAACAGTCTTGCATGATTTGTTGAATTTAGGAATTTGTATTATCAAGAGGTATGATATAAATTGTTATTTGAAATTAAAATTACAAATTTATAAACACTACCTGGTCATTAATGTTCTATCCACACTTTTTCATCTACAGTTTTGCTTAATAAATATGTAATGTTTTTCCTTGCAGAAGAGTGCTACAGGTGAATATATAAACAGCAGAGATACTAAAGTTATATCGGAGCTACTGAGAAAAAGGTTGGAGGAACTGCAGCCAAAGATAAGCACGTTTTCAACTGAAAAGGTAATCAGCTTTTATAAAGTGTAGAATAGATTGAAATGTCTGCACCACCTGAACTCAAGGTTAATTTATTTTGAAATAATCTAACATTTCTACAGACATTTTTTAGGAGTGAATTTTCTCATTACCTTTCTAAAAATGAAATGAAACCACACCAATTTGAAAATGATTTATAATATTTCATCTCATCCGCATTGATATTTACAATAGAAATGATCATTTATCAATGGATCAACATACACAAATTGCTGAAGGATCTCTGCAGACCAGGCAGCATCTATGGAAAACGAGTACATTAGATGTTTCTGGCTGAAGCCCTTTAGCCAGTCCTGCCCGAAACATCAACCATACTCTTTTTCCATAGAGCCTGCCTGGCCTGCTGAGTTCCTCCAGCATTTTGTATGTGTTGCTTGGATTTCCAGCATCTGTAGATTTTCTCTTGTTTGCAATTTATCATTGGATCCTTATTTTATACAATGGAATTCTGTAGCCTTAGCAATCTTGTTACTGTACAGTGGAACATAGAATCTTGTATATAGGCAAGGAAACTTAGAATGAGAATGGACCATTCAGCCAATTGAGCAATTTCATACAGGAAGTTGTATCGAATATAGATTTTCATAGATTTTCCCCAATTATCATATTTCCGGAGTGAGAAATAAATGATTGATTTTAATAGATATGCATGTTAATTCATTATGTGCAATGTTGTACAATGTGAGCAACCATGTTCTTCCATAACTATGATTGTGCTTGGCAAGAAGTAGTTTGCCATTGCCTTCTTCTGGCCAATGTCTTTACAAGACAGGTGACCCCACCCATTATCAATCCTCTTCAGAGATTGGCTGTCATCATTAGTCGCATAGTCAGGACTTGTGATATGCACCAGCTGCTCATTTGACTATTCACCACCTGTTCCCATGGCTTCATGTGACCTTGATCGGTGGGGAGGGGGGGTGCAAGCAGGTGCAAGACCTTGCCTCAAGGTGTCCTGCAGGCCAGCAAAGGGCAAGAACCCCTTGCATCTCCTATGGTAGAGACTTATCTCTACCCCACCCAATCTACTTATTAGCTGACACTAAAGCAAAGAATATGCAAATGATCCTTCAATTTAAATTGAAATACTTAACTTGCATTTGTTCTTTTGAAGAGTATGACCGATATATTTTTATTGCAATTTGATCTACAGGAGTTTAGTTGTTAAGTATTCTTTTGTTCCTCTTTGTTTATAATTCTTTTTCTTTTTCAGGATGAACTATAACATTGATGCACATTTCTCTATAGAAGTGGTAATGTTAACAGAAACTCTGCAATAACGTCAACAAATAATGAAATTGTATTCTGTTCTGGTCAAGGAATACTAGATGAAACTCTTACTGCAAACTAGGTTATTGACCCATAAGTGACTCCAGCAGAATGATGTGCATTAAAAGCAATTCTCTTTGGCAACTTTCTGAAGGATGCATTGATACCTCATTATTTTGGCATATATGTCAGTAACAGTTTTGTGTATGATAGTATTTTACAACTTAAAGACCTACTATATTGAAATATTCCTGAACTGTTTTGAATAGTTTATTAAGAATATCACTCCATTCGGTTAAGGTGATAAGCGAATTGGGAAATTGGAATATCATTTTACCAACTGTGTCTGCTGTACTTTGGTTTGTTCGTGCAAGAAGTTAAAGGAATCACTGACTGTATTATGCACTGATGTCAATGATGCAAGGACTGCTTTGTTTGTAAAGGAAAATGATTTATGCATGAATTCTAAAACAATAATCACTTGAGCTCTGGCTTACAAAAAATAGGTGACCTACTGTGTCCTATATGTGTAACTTAATTTGGAGAATACCTAATTTTTCAATTCTTAGTGTACTGTTTCAGAGAATAGTATGTTTGAACATTGCAAGTTAGTGTATAATTATGCTGGTTCTGCTGAAAGCCATTTAAATGTGTACACATTCATCTGTACCTTGTAGGTTTTGTGGATTTGGGTTTACCTATGTAATATTGGTGAAAGAATTTTACTTAGAAGCTAGAGTAAAACAACCTTATAAATTGAATAAGAAATACATTAGTCACTGATCAATTCCAAATGTTTCTCAGTGGTAATGCATTATCTGTGCTTCATTCTATTTAATCTTGTCTATTTCGATAACTGACAAGCTGCTAATGCATAATACTGTAAAATTATAAATTGTCAGATTGTATTTTGACTACAGTATTGAATTATGTGAGATGGTTTTCATTTTGTTTAATTGAAGAGTTGAACCTTTATTTCTTGCAGCGCAGGAGAATCTCCTAACTGCTTTTTGTGTGATAGCTTGAATTACGGCTTTCCATAGCGTAATTGTAGATTTAAGGTTGCTTTGGGAGGAAGTGATCAGAGCAAATTTGTCACGTTTTATGCAAACTCTGCAAATGTAATTTTCGAAATGAATTCTGGCTGTTTATTTTGACACAATGCAGCCGCACATCTTGAATAAGTTCCATTTTGTATTGGACAAACACTAAGAAATGAATTTTTAGCTATTTTGTGAATTGTATTTTTACATTTTCGAAGTATTTTTTCTTACTTCTTGGGTCTTCTTTAGTTGAATGTTTGACACATGCCTTAATTCATTTATGGTGTAGGGTTAGTTAGGTCAAACCAGCAAATTCATCACAGAAATTTTTCAAATATGAGTTGTTTGGTTGGTTGATAAGTAGATTTGAGAAATTCTGTGTTAAAGTGGTATTAAAAGATTTTTTTAAAATCTAGTGAAAAGTTCTGCATTTATTCTTTCAGGAAGCAGATAACCTACCACAGTTTTAGTATTGTCTCTTTACATAGATGTTCAGATAGAACAATTGTAAAATGGTTAAGGTATTTTGTAATTCCATTTTCAATGGTTTCTACAATTGTTACAACTTAATAAAGCTGGAATATGGTTCTTAAATATTGGTTCCTCTTTGAGCATTCTGCATTAGATACAGACTAAAAACTCTAAGATGGCTAATTAAGGTTCAAAGTAAATTCATTTTCAAAGTACACATGTATGTGTCACTTTATATAACCCTGAGATACATTTACTTGTGGGCATACCCAATAAATCCAATAACCACGATAGAATCAATGAAAGACCAGTGCAGAAGACAACAAACTGTGCAAATACAAAAAGAAAGGAAGGGATCAATATAATAAAGAGAACATGAGGTGAAAAGTCCTTGAATCTATAGACTCTGAGTCCTGAGGTTCCTGCATCTTAGGTTCCCAACCTTTTTTTTTAAAAAAATGCCTTACCATTATCCGACGGGTACATGTTTCCCAGGTTGGGAAACCCTACTATGCCTTTTTCCTAATGGCAACAGCAAGAAGAGAGCATGACCTGGGTAGAGAGTGTATCTGTGATGGATGTTGCTTCCCAGCAACATAGCCATGTATAAATGTGTTCTTTACCTGTGATGGACCGGGCAGTAATCACTACTTTCTGTAGGATTTTCCATTCAAGGGCATTGGTGTTTCCATACCAGGCTGTGATGCAGCCGGTCGATGTACTCTCCACTACACACTTACAGAAATCTGTCAGTTTTAGATGTCATGCCAAATCTTCTCAAACTCCTAAGGAAGTAGAGGTGCTGCCGTGCTTTCTTTGTAATTTCATTTACATACTGGGCCCAGGACAGATCCTCTGAAATGGTAACACCGAGGCGTTTAAAGTTGTTGACCCTCTCTACCTCTGATTTCCTTCTCTCAACCCCCCCCCCCCCCCCCAATGAGGACAGCTTCTTGGTCTGCTGACATTGAGTAAGAGGTTGTTGTGGCACCGCTCAGCCAGATTTTCAGTCACACCTTTGATTCAGCCAAGGACAGTGGTGTGTTGTCAACAAACTTAAATATGGCATTGGAGCTGTGTTCAGCCACACAATCATGTGTAAAGCTAGAAGAGCTGAAGCTAAACACAGAACTTTGTGGTGCAGCTGTACAGATGGAGATTGTGGAGGAGATACTGTTGCCAATCTGAACTGACTGGGGTCTGCAAATGAGGAAATCAAGTATCCAATTGCACAAGGAGGTACTGAGGCCAAGGTCTTGAATCTTTTTGATAAGTTTTGAGGGGATGATGGTATTGAATGTCAAGTGGTAGTTGATAAAGGGCATCCTGATGTATGGATCTTTGTTGTCCAACTGTTCCAGGATTAAGTGAAGAGCAAGTGAAATGACATCTGCTATAGATCTGTTGTGACATGAGGCAAATTGGAGCCAATTCCAGTTGCTTCTCAGGCAGTTATGTTTCATCGCCAACCTCTCAAAGCACTAGACATAAGTGCTACTGGGCGATTGGCATTGAGGCAGGATGCCACTTGCTTCTTAGACCCAGTATAATTGAAGCCTGCTTGAAACAGGTTGGTACCTTAGATGGCTGAAGTGAGAGGTTAAAGATCTCAGTGAACACTTAAACAAGTTGATCAACACAGATCTTTAGTAACTAATAAGGAGATGATAGTCACTTCTGTTTTGATTTTATGATTTTTTTTTACCCCCAAAACTAAAATTCATTTTGTAGGGGAATTGAATTTGGTTTTGGAAGCTATTAAAGCTACAACTCTCTATTCTTGGGTTTTCCAATGGCCGGTTTTCACGGATAATGTCGGCATAAGCTGTATTCCAAGCACTGTATAGAATAGTGCTTCAATCTGTATTTAGCCTCAAGCACTTCCATTTGACCATCCTGCACACAATTCCCTGGCTTCACAAACATCCTGATATTACTAGTTATGAACATAGAACACTATAGCACAGTGCAGGCTCTTCAAACCAGGATGTTGTGTCAACACTAACCAACTCCAAGATCAAACACGAGGAAATCTGCAGATGCTTGAAATTCAAGCAACACACACAAAATGCTGGTGGAACGCAGCAGGCCAGACAGCATCTACAGGGAGAAGCGCTGTTGACATTTTGGGCCGAGACCCTTTGTCAGGACTAACTGAAAGGAAAGATAGTAACTCCAAGATCAATTTAGTCTTTCTCTCCTACAATGGCCTCTATTTTTCTATCATCCATGTGCCTATCCAGGATTCTCTAAATATCCCTAATGTATCTGCCCACTCTCATTATCCCTTCCTACCCTGAGACAGCTTCTGGCTGTCTGCCCTATCTATCATGTACACCTCTGTCACGTCATCTCTCGTTCTTTGCTCCAAAATGAAGAAAGCTTCCTCATCCAACCTATCCTCATAAGACATGGTCTTTAATCCAGACAGCATCCTGTTATATCTCCTCTGTAACGTCTCAAAGTTTCCACATTCTTCATGTAATGAGGTAACCAGAACTGAACAATAATCTATATGTGCTTTAACCAGTTTTACTGAGGTGCAATGTTACCTCACTGCTTTTCAAGTTCAATTTTAGATCAATCCTCCAACTAATGAAGGCCAGCATGCCTTAACCACCCTAACAATTTGCACAGCATCTTTGAGGGATTTATGCATCTGGACCCCAAGAATCCTGCCATTAACCCTGTACTCTGCCTTCAAAGGTTCATCCTTCCAAAGTGGATCAGTTAACACTTTTCTGGATTAAGCTCCATCTGCCACTTTTCAGCCCAGTTCCGCATCGCATCAACGTCCCTACTACTCTATTCACAACTCCACTAATCCTGGTGTCATCAGCACATGGGACTAGAACTTCTGGGAGTCCTGGCTGAGATATTTTCATCATCAAAGCCACAAGTAAGGCAGCAGTGACTGAAGACAGTGAATGTTATGCCTTTAAGAAGAGCTGCATTGTCAAACTCGGGAGCAGTAGCCTAATAGGATTCTGAGGGATAAGAATATTGAGTTAACTTGCTGCGTGCAAATTACAAAAACATGCTGAGGACTAATTGCGAGTTTCCTGGACATATTTCCATTTACTTTAAGAACTGAAGCCTACTTCTTGTTAGAGTTAATATCTGCTATATTCACATAACAATACTAACAACTCTCATTTCCCTAATGGAATTGATCATCAGGAAAACAGGTGACACTGTTAATCAGTTCAGTCTATATATGACTCTTTGGACCCAAATGAATGTCGTTGACTTCATTATGAAGTGGACTAACAATCTCACAGCTCAAGAGCAATTGGGCTCAAGCATTTAATGATATCCAATTCCTATGAATGAATAAACATAAGTATTTCTGTGGATTTTCTTTGCCCTTGCTGATTGATTATAGGGACTTGAGCATTTGCATTGGTGTTGGTGCTCCATGCAGCTGGACCTTCATACTACCTAACCTTCAACACAATCAATAGCTTTTGGTATGCCAGTGTCAAAGTTATGCAGCTGTATCAATATTGACTCAAGCCCGAATGCAAATTAAATGGATTTGCAAACCAAATTCCTCCCCTTCTACAATATAACCAACAAGAAACCGCCTGCATTCTGCTAATAAGTTTATAAGAAAACAAAAATATTTACAAGGAAACAGTTGTTATTAATTGCTTCTCCGAACATCCTGCCAGCACACCAGGATAGCCAACGCCACAGGTTGATTTTTTTTCCTGGCTGTTGCAGTCAGCTAGTGAGGTTTTTTTTAAGCCATTTAAATTTACTGGGTTCTGGAGGTGGTTGACCTGATTCAAGACTCTGCAAAAACTCAGTGCTCCAGATAGAAGTGCATTAGTCGGAATACAGTACGACTTGGAGAAATAGTCGAGACCATAAGGTATAGGAGCAGAAGTAGGCCATTAGGTCCATCAAGTCTGCTCTGCAATTCAATCATGGGCTGATCCAATTCTTCCAGTCATCCCCACTCCCCTTCTTTCTTCCTATACCCTTTGATGCCCTGGCTAGTCAAAAACCTATCTATCTCTGCCTTGACTTGGCCTCCACAGCTGCTCGTGGCAACAAATTCTACATACTTACCACCCTCTAACTAAAGTAATTTCTCTACATCTCAGTTCTGAAAGGATGTCCTTCAATCCTGAAGTCATACCCTCTTGTCCTAGAATCCCCTACCATGGGAAATAACTTTGCCTTATCTAGTCTGTTCAGGCCATTTAACATTTGGAATGTTTCTGTGAGATCCCCCCTCATTCTCCTGAACTCCAGGGAATACAGCCCAAGAGCTGCCAGATGTTCCTCATATGGTAACCCTCTCATACCTGGAATCATTTTTGTGAATTTTCTCTGAACCTTCTCCAATGTCAGTATATCCTTTCTAAAATAAGGAGCCCAAAACTGCACACAATACTCCAAGTGTGGTCTCACAAGTGCCTTATAGAGCCTCAACATCACATCCCTGCTCTTATATTCTATACCTCTAGAAATGAATGCCAACATTGCATTCACCTTCTTCACAACCGACTCAACTTGCAGTCTCTTTGCATCTCTGCATTTTGAATTCTCTCCCCATCTAAATAATAGTCTGCTTGTTTATTTCTTCCACCAAAGTGCATGACCATACTCTTTCCAGCAATGTATTTCATTTGCAACTTCTTTGCCTATTCCCCTAAACTAAGTCTCTCTGCCGGCTCTCTGTTTCTTCAGCACTACCCGCTCTTCCACCTATCTTTGTATTGTCGGCAAATTTAGCCACAAATCCATTAATACTGTAGTCCAAATCATTAACATACAGTAATAACCAAAATCTACCACCTGCTTCTCCAATTAAATGGAGCACTCCTGTTCCATTCTATCCTGTTGGGAAGCAACATTGGAATATACAATGGAAATAGAAATAAAAACTTGCTGGAAATCTAAAATAAAAGCAGAAATACTCGAAAAATTCAGGAGACCAGGAAGCACTTGTGAAAAAGGAAATCATTCATGTTTTGGGTCTGCAACCCTTTGTCAGAACTGGGAATGCTAGAAAAACAAGTTCATTCCCATGGAAGTGTGTGAAATAAAAGGATCTGCTTCTGATAGGTAGAGTTGAGATAACTTAATCGTGGCAATTAGCAGCATGTCAAGTTCCAGACTCACCAGCACTGCAGATTTCTCCAGGTTGCAGGAATCAGAATCAGGTTTATTATCACCGGCATGTGATTAGCAGCAGCAGTTGAATGCAATACATAATCTAGCACAGAAAAAAGTAATAGTAGTAATAAATAAAATTAATAATAAATAAACAAGCAAATCAATCATGTATATTGAATAGATTTTTAAAAATGCAAAAACAAAAATACTGTATATTTAAAAAAAGTGAGGTAGTGTCCAAGGGTTCAATGTCCATTTTGGAATCAGATGGCAGAGGGAAAGAAACTGGTCCTGAATCGCTGAGTGTGTGCCTTCAGGCTTCCGTACCTCCTACCTGATGGTAACAGTGAGAAAAGGGCATGCCCTGGGTGCCGGAGGATCTTAATAATGGGCGCTGCCTTTCTGAGACACCTCTCCCTGAAAATGTCCTGGGTACCTTGTAGGCTAGTGCCCAAGATGGAGCCGACTACCTTTACAACCCTTTGCAGCTGTCAGTCCTGTGCAGTAGCACGCCCACCCCCCCCCACCCCCACCATACCAGACAGTGATGCAGCCCGTCAGAATGTTCTCCATGGCACAACTATAGAAGTTATTGAGTGTATTTGTTGATGTGCCAAATCTCTTCAAACTCCTAATGAAGTATAGTCGCTGTCTTGCCTTCTTTATAACTACATCGATACATTGACACCAGGTTAGATCCTCAGAGATCTTGACACCCCAGAGCTTCAAACTGCTCACTCTCTCCACTTCTGATCCTTCTATGAGGATTGGTATGTGTTTCTTTGTCTTACCCTTCCTGAAGTCCACAATCAGCTCTTTCATCTTACTGACGTTGAGTGCCAGGTTGTTGCTGCGGCACCATTCCACTAGTTAGCATATCTCACTCCTGTACACCCACTCGTCACCACCTGAGATTCTATCAACAATGGTTGTATTGTCATCAAATTTATAGATGGTATTTGAGCTAACCTAGCCACACAGTCACATGTATATAGAGAGTTGAGCAGTGGGCTAAGCACACACCCCCGAGGTGAACAGTGTTGACCGTCAGCAAGGAGGATATGTTATCACCAATCCACACAGACTGTAGACTTCCAGTTAGGAAGTCAAGGATCCAATTGCAGAGGGAGGTACAGAGGCCCAGGTTCTGCAATGAGTTGGGCCAATGTCAGTTTCCACATTGAATAATATTATGATCTCTGAATGTGTTACAGCAGTGCTTAAGAGATTGGACATGAGTATTAGTTCCACATACTAAATTCAACAGGAAATACAAAGTAAGCTGAAGGATAATCTGATTGCGGTGCACAAATATTAAAAGAACTTGTTAGAGTGGATAGAGAAAGCCAATATTCTATCTTGAGGGAGTCCAGAACAAGTGAGAAAGAACTTCAAAGTGCTGTTAGCCATATTGATATTTTCCCCTGTTTCTTTTACTGGGTAAGTCTGTATGCTGGAAAGGCCATCACTTAATGCCCAGTTCTAATTTCCCTGAAAATAGCAAGTTAACCAAAGGGGATAACTTCACTCGCCCCATCATTGAATCGTTCCCAAATTCAATGTAGGAACAGTTCTTCCTCTCATGCCCTTGATATCAATGTTAGTTATTTATTATTGTATTGGTTACAGGCCATTCAGGAGCAGCTTCTTGCCCTCTGCCATCTGGTTTCTGCACAGTCCATGAAACTATGAATCGCTATGTTATTCCTTTCTCTTGTGCTATTTATCTATCTTCGTAATTTATAGATGTTTGCGTCTTTGGACTGCACTGCTACCTCCAACAACAAATTTTACATCATACATCACTGATGATAAATCTGATTCTGATTCATTTCAGAGAAGATAAGAGAATCAAACAAACTCCTGAGTCACATAAAGACCAGACCGAACAAAATGAAATATTTATTTCCCTGATGGGTTTTTCTATAATAATCTGTTAGATTTATAGTCATCATTGCTAACACTAGCTATTTTTTTTTAAATTGAGAGTTATTAACTGAGCTTAAATTACATACCTGCTATAATTCAATCAACCCTGGAGCATCTAGACAGCAAAGATGCATACATCAGGATGCTCTTTATCGATTGCAGCTCGGCATTCAATATCCTCTCAAAATTAATCAATTAAGCTCCTAGACATTGGCCTCAATGCCTACTTGTGCAATTGGATCTTCAATTTCCTCACTTGCAGATCCCAGTCAGTTTCCCATTGCCAACATCATCATCTTCACAATGTCCATCAGCAGAGGTGCACCACAAGTTTGTGTGTGTGTGGCCCCCTGCTCTATTCACTTTACACTAACCCGTGTGTGGCTAAGCACAGCTCCAAATCCATATTCAAGTCTTCTGACGACACCACTGTCATAGGCTGAATCAAAGTTGGTAATGAATCAGCAGGTGGAAGGGAGACTGAAAATCGGCTGAGTGGTGCCACATCAACAACCTCTTACTCAATGTCAGCAAGACCAAGGAGCTGATTATTGACTTCAGGTAAAGGAAACCAAAGGTCCATGAGCCAGTCCTCATCGGAAGATCAGAGGTGGAGGTGGTCAGCAATTTTAAATCCCTCAGTGTTATTTCAGCGGACCTGCCCTGGGCCCAACGTGGAAGTGCAAAGTACAAAGGAAGCACGGCTGCATCTCTACTTCCTTAGGAGTTTGCTAAGATTCAACATGACATCTAAAACTTTGACAAACTTCTGTAGATGTTTAATGGAAAGTATATAGACCATCAGGAAGAAGGTACAGGAGTCTTGGGACTCACACCAACAGGTTCAGGAACAGTTACTATCCCTTGACCATCAGGCTCTTGAACCAAAGGATATAACATCACTCAATGTCACTTTCACAATCATTGAAATGTTCCCACAACCGATGGACTCATTTTCAAGGACTCTTCCTCTCATGTTCTCGATATTTTTGGTTATTTATTTATTATTATTGTAGCAATTACTCAAACAAACCAAAACCACATAGAGACTAAGCATGGGGGTGGGGGGGATGAATCTGCATGACTTGCTATTCAATCCAATAATAAAGTTCCAAAGTTGAAGAACACGTTCAATCCTTTAAATTAGCAAAACAACCTTGAAATGATAAAAGCAAATGAAACAAAAACTAATGATATAACAAAGTAAACAGTCTTAGCATAATTAAACATACTTAAGCCAATCATTCCTAAATGTATTCAAGAATATTCAAGTTTATTTAAGCAATTTTAGGTGCATTTAAGCAATCTTAAGTGGTCAACAAAAAGATATCACCCCTTAGCTTACTCCTTAGCTCTATCCAAGCTGGACAAAGACAAAGCATGAATATATACCTAAACTCTTTGCTTCTACCACACCCCAACCCATGTGACAGATTACCCATAATAAACATATAACACAGAATGCAATACCGATAAGAAAATAGGTACATGGCTCCTACAATCATTATTTCTTTCATTTTTGTTGGCGCAGTTTGTTGTCTTTTGCACACTGGTTGAACGCCCAAGATGGTGCAGTCTTTCATTGATTCTATTATGGCTTTTATTCTATTGTGCATTTACTGAGTAAGCCCACAAGAAAATGAATCACAGAGTTGTATATGGTGACATATATTTATGTACTTTGATAATAAATTTACTTTGAACTTTGATAATAGTCCTTTGGATTATTAATATAGCCTTCATGTCAAATCAAGAGAATGCATCCACCAAACACACAGGGCAAAGGCAACTGCAAATTCACACCCCCATTGACTTAATTGAAAAGATCAAACCTGAAATATCAAGAGGCAGTTATCAATTAGGAAAAAATGTTTGAGAGACAGAAGAGCTTTGATTTGTTGAAACTAACTCAAGAGACTGAATTCCCCAATCTAACATTTGTATTTGATAATGGCAACTTAACCAGGCAATTTCTGGCCTGATATTGTTGTTATTCAAGTCCTGACACTTTGTCTTAAACACATAGTTATAATATTGTCAGGCTGACGTACCTCCTTTGTACTTGTGAGAAGTTAATTGAAAGAAAGCTAGAAGGTTCTCCAGCTTTTCCAAATTCTAGTCTTCACAACAGCAGATTTGCTACTATTACACCCTGTTAATCTACCAGAATTATTGCACAAAATCCCATCATCTGGCCAGAGAAATAAACATTAATTCCCATCTTACACAGTTCACTCTTGAAAAAAGGAATGGACACTATGGCAGTTTCTAATCCCTTGCCATAATTCTTGTAAGACCATAAGACATAGGAGCAGAATTAGGCCATCTAGTCCATCAAGTTTACTCCGCCATTCAGTCATGGCTTATCCCTTTTTTCCCTCCTTAACCCCAGTTCCCGGCCTTCTCCCCGTATCCTCTGAGGCCATGTTCATTCAAGAATCTATCAATCTCTGCCTTAAATACATCCAACAACCTGGCCTCCACAGCTGCATGCGGCAACAAATTCCACAAAATCACCACCCTTTGGCTAAAGAAATTTCTCCGCATCTCTGTTTTGAAAGGGCTCCCCTCTATCCTGAGGCTGTGTCCTCTTGTCATAGATTCTCCCACCATGGGAAACATCCTTTCCACATCTACTGTTCATCCATTCAACATTCAAAAGGTTTCAGTGAGGTTCCCCCTCATCCTCTGAATTTCAGCGAGTACACACCCAGATCCATCAAAATTTCCTCATATGATAACCCTTTCATTCCTGGAGTCAACCTTGTGAACCTCCTCTGGACCCTCTCCAATGCCAGCACATCTTTTCTATGATATTTCCTCCATTTTCACCACAAATACCAATAATTTAGGGTGGCATGACATATGAATCCAAAAATCCATCTGAACAGTGTTGTCAAACAATCTCCATGCAAAAAATATTCTCTTCGGTGCAAGTGATTCTACAAATATTACTATAGATCTATTGTAAACCCCATGCATTACATTTACAGCTATTTTCTGAAACATGTTATTTTAATTTAGCAAAAACTGCAATCAGCACCGCACAATAAATATTCTGGAACTGTAACAGAAGTGTTATATCAAGAATGGAACCAGTTCACCCATTACAGTTTGAATCAGAACAAAAATTCTAAGAAGTAGAAACACCATCTTTCTTCCATTGGCATTCTCACAATTAGTGTTTGTGGTTAGTATGACACCATTACAGTGCCAGTAACCCAGGTTCAATTCTACAACAGTCTGTACGGTGTTTGTACGTTCTCTCCGTTACCAAATGGGATTCCGCAAGCTGCTTTGGTTTCCTCCCACATTTCAAAGATGTATGGGTTAGCAGGATAATTGTTCAAAGGGTTGGTACAGTCTTGTTGACCTGAAAGGGCCTAGTACAGTGCTGGATATGTAAATAAATTAAAGTACTAAAAGAAGAGTAAATGTCCAATAAAGCAATAGCTGATAAATTGATTGACTAAACATTAGATCTCATAGCAATTCCTCATCCATGTTGGAATCTCATCTACCAGCGATGCAGAAGTTCTTATGTAGCTCGTCTTGATGCCTTTTTTTTTTGCTTCATCCTGTGGTGCTGTCCAATGCCCACAAGCATATATTAATATTTAAATATAGGGAACGTGGACACAATGTACCAGCAGATGGCAGTCCAGTCACGTCTGGACTTCGTAAAAAGCAGCGTACTTTCCAGATATGTGCAAGGCAGATGTTTTTCTAACAATTCACTTAATTCCAAATTTTATGGGATTATAAAATCCTATAATCATTATATTAAATTATCTTGCAACTAAATTATATTTAAGGGGCACCTGAGAGGGTTCACTTAGAGGGTGATGTGGAACGAGCTGCCAGAGGAAGTGATCGATGTGGGTTTAATTTTAATATTTCAGCAAATATTGGATAGGTACATGAATGGGAAGGGTATGGAGGGCTATGGTCAATGGAACAAGGTAGAATAACAGTTCAACACAGACTAGATGGACTGAAGGGTCTGTTTCTGACTCCATAACATAACGATGGTTCAAGATTGTTTAATGTCATATCCTGTACACAAATATAAGGAGAACAAAAAAATTGTGACTCGGGATCTGATGTAGCAAGCAAAAAAAAAAAATCCACAATATATAAAGAACTCAGTAAAAAATGCAATACATGTAAAAGCAAAGAGATCTGCAGATGCTGGAAATTCAGAGCAACACACACAAAATGCCGGAGGAACTTAGCAAGTCATGCTCCATTCTCCTCTCCTATCAAATTCCTTCTTCTTCAACACTACTTTTTCCACCAAGCTGGCTTCACCCATCACCTTCCAACTGGTCCTCCTTCCCCAACCCCACTTTTTTTATTCTGGCATCTTCCCCTTTCCTTTCCAGTGCTGATGAAACCTAGAAACATAGAAAGCCTACAGCACAATGCAAGCCCTTCAGCCCACAAAACTGTGCCAAACATGTCCTTACCTGAGAAATTACCTATGGTTACCCATAGCCCTCTATCTTTCTGAGCTCTATGTACCCATCCAGGAGTCTCTGCCTCCACCACTGTTGCCAGCAGCCCATTCCACACACTCACCACTCTGAGTAAAAACTTACCACTGTCATCTCCTCTGTACATACTCCCCAGCACCTTAAACCTGTGTCCTCTTGTGGCAAACATTTCAGCCCTGGGAAAAAGCCTCTGACTATCCACATGATCAATGCCTCTCATCATCTTATACACCTCTATCTGGTCACCTCTCATCCTCCGTCACTCCAAGGAAAAAAGGCCTAGTTCATTCAACCTATTCTCACGAGGCATGCTCCCCAATTCAGGCAACATCCTTGTAAATCTCCTTGCACCCTTTCTATAGTTTCCATATCCTTCCTATAGTGAAGCAACCAGAACTGAGCATAGTACTCCAAGTGGGGTCTGACCAGGGTCCTATATAAGTGCAACATTACCTCTCAGCTCCTAAACTCAATACCACAATTGATGAAGGCCAATGCACCGTATGCCTTCTAAACCACAGAGTCAACCTGCGCAGCTGCTTTGAGTGTCTTATGGACTCAGATCCCAAGATCTGCCTGATACTCCACACTGCCAAGAGTCTTACCATTAATACTATATGCTGCCATCATATTTAACCTGCCAAAATGAACCACCTCACACTTATCTGGGTTGAACCCCATCTGCCACTTCTCAGCCCAGTTTTGCATCCTATCAATGTCCTGCTGTAACCTCTGACAGCCCTCTACACTATCCACAACACCTCCAACCTTTGAGTCATCAGCAAATTTACTAACCCATGCTTCCACTTCTTCATCCAGGTCATTTATAAAAATCACGAAGGGTAGAAGTCCCAGAACAGATCCCTGAGGCACACCACTGGTCACCAGCCTCCATGCAGAATATGACCCGTCTACAACCACTCTTTGCCTTTTGTAGGTAAGCCACTTCTGGATCCACAAAACAATGTCCCCTTAGATCCCATGCCTCCTTACTTTCTCAATAAGCCTTACATGTAAACTTGTTAAATGCCTTGCTGAAATCTATATACACTACATCTACTGCTCTACCTTCATCAATGTGTTTAATCACATCCTCAAAAAATTCAATCAGGCTCGTAAAGATGACCTTCCTTTGACAAAGCCAAGCTAACTACTCCTAATTATATTACACCTCTCCAAATGTTCATAAATCCTGCCCCTCAGGATCTTCTCCATCAACTTACCAACCACTGAAGTAAGACTCACTGGTCTATAATTTTCTGGTCTATCTCTATGCCCTCTCTTGAATAAAGGAACAACATCCACAACCCTCCAAGCATCTGGAACCTCTCCCGTCCCCACTGATAATGCAAGGATCATTGCCAGAGGCTCAGCAATCTCCTCCCTCACCTCCCACAGTAGCCTGGGATACATTTCGTCCAGTCCCAGCGACTTATCTGACTTGATGCTTTCCAAAGCTCCAGCACATCCTCTTTCTTAATATCTACATGCTCAAGCTTTTCAGTCCACTAGAAGTCATCCCTACAATCGCCAAGATCCTTTTCCATAGTGAATACTTAAGCAAAGTACTCACCAAGTACCTCTGCTATCTCCTCTGGTTCCATACACACTTTTCTACTGTCGCACTTGATTGATCCTATTCTCTCATGTCTTATCCTCGTGCTCTTCACATACTTGTAGAACGCCTTGGGGTTTTCCTTAATCCTGTCCGCCATGTCCTTCTCATGGCCCCTTCTGACTCTCCTAATTTCTTTCTTAAGCTCCTTCCTGCTAGCTTTAAAATCTTCTAGATCTCTATCATTACCTAGTTTTTTTTAAACCTTTCGTAAGCTCTTCTTTTCTTCTTGACTAGATTTACAACAGACTTTGTACATGACAGTTCCTGTACCCCTCCATCCTTTCCCTGTCTCACTGGAATGTACCTATGCAGAACACCACGCAAATATCCCCTGAACATTTGCCACATTTCTTCTGTATATTTCCCTGAGAACATCTGTTCCCAACTTAAGCTTCCAATTTCCTGCTCGATAGCCTCATAACTCCCCTTACTCCAATTAAACGCTTTCCTAACTTGTCTGTTCCTATCCCTCTCCAATGCTATGGTAAAGGAGATCTAAAATGCTCTCCCACTGAGAGATCTGTCACCTGACCAGGTTTATTTCTCAATACCAGATCACATACAGCCTCTCTCTTGTAGGCTTATCTACATATTGTATCAAGACACCTAACAACCTCCACCCCATCTAAACCCTTCACTCTAGGAACATGCCAATTGATATCTGGGAAATTAAAATCTCCCACCACAACAACCCTGTTATTATTACAGCTTTCCAGAATCTGTCTCCCTATCTGCTCCTCGATGTCCCTGTTACTGTTGGCTGGTCTATAAAAAACACCCAGTAGAGTTATTGACCCCTTCTTGTTCCTAGCTTCCACCCACAGAGACTCCGTAGACAATCCCTCCATGTCTTCCTCCTTTTCTGCAGCCGTGACACTATCTCTGATCAACAGTGCCCTGCCCCCACAGCTTTTGCCTCCCTCCCTGTCCTTTCTGAAACATTTAAAGCCTGGCACTCGAAGTAACCATTCCTGCCCCTGAGCCATCCAAGAAGAGTCTGAGCTACTGAGTTCCTCCAACATTTTGTGTGTTAAAACATAAATACATAAAATATTTTATATACATTGATTGTATGTCCATGATGTGATGCTAGGCTGTAAATAAGGTGACTGATGGGTAATAATTAAGTAGTGGTGGAGTTGGTGGGTGGAGATGTTGATCAGCCTTACTGCTTGGGGAAAGTAAACTGTTTTGAGTCTGGTGGTCCTAGCGTGGTTGCTACATAGCCTCCTCCCTGATGGAAGTGGGACAAGCAGTCCATGAGCAGGGTGTGTGGAATCCTTCATGATGTTACTGGCCCTTTACCAGCACCTTTCTGTATATATGTCTCTGACAGTGGGTAGGCTGGTGCCAGTGATGTGTTGGGCAAGTTTGACTACCCATTGCAGAGCATTTCTGTCTGCCATAGTGCAGTTTCTGTACCAAGTAGTGTTGCATCCTGTCAGGACGCTCTCTACTGCATGTCTGTAGAATTGCATGAGTATGGATGTGCAGCTCTCTTCAGCTTCCTCAGAAAGTAGAGGTGCTGGTGAGTTTTCTTGACTGTGTAGGATGTGCTCTGGGACCATGAGAGTTTGTGTGTGATGTGCACCGCCAGGAGTTTAAACTGCTTTCAGTTTCCACTGATGTGCAGCCGATGTATAGGGGAGTGTGAGCGGTGTGAGTTGTTCTGAAGTCAATAAGCAGTTCCTTTATCTTGCTGACGTTAAGGAAGAGGTTATTTGCCTGGCAGCAGGTCTTGAGCTCTTCCACCTCCTCTCTGTAGGCCATCTGATCGTTGCTGGTGGAGTCCCACCTCTGTTATGTCATTGGAGAACTTGATAATGTGATTGCTCCACCATTTAGCTGTGCAGTCATGTGTGAGCAGAGTGTCAGCGATGGGCTCAGCACACAGCCCTGGGGTGGGGGTGAAGCCCAGGCTGAGGATGATGGGGAGGAAGGAGCAGTTGTGCATCCTGACTACCTGTGTGGCTGAAGGGGAAATAGTAAATTTTATTTATTCCATGTATCAGGATACTGCATTGCATCATGTTCTTTATTAAAATAATATCACAGGAATAATTTTCCAGACCTTAAAGGGGGAAATATGCAATGGTAGGATGACTTGTATAAAATATTACAGATACAAATTGGCCGAGTTGAATTTACACATGGTTAGTTTTCATCCCTCCCAAAACGTTTTGTGAGATCATAGACAGGACAGCATATGGCCTGCCACCCAGAGTATCAGAGATGATGGAAGAGACAGTGGAAATGGCAAATGTGGCAGGTGAATAAAGGAAAAACAAAACACTCTTTGTACTCCATAAAGAGAAACCGGTAAAACAGAGTAGGCAGGAAGGATTGCTTTCTCTCGGCCAAGGTCAATGGCCATAGAGCAGGAAACACCAAGATTCTGATTTAATGAAAGGTGAAAAACCCACTCCACTATTTGTCAATGCAACACAGGAAATCATCGTATTGAGTGAACTACCAGGAGATGTATTGCAAAGCTCACCTAAAGCACAAAAGGCAGTAAGTTGAAGAAATCATTCAAAACTTCCAGTAGCTTGTTTTGTACAATGTATATTTGTTGCATTAAAACTGCAAATGTTAATTGAGTAGTAAAATGAGTTTTCCCCCTAATAGTATAGAATCAGTCCTGAACTTTAAAACAATTTGCTTATCTTTTACTTTCTACCAAGTCGATTTTATAGATACAAATATTTTTCAGCCAAGATTTATTACTGAGACCTTATCGTTGTTCAAAGCCATGATGATTTGTTCAGACATTTAAACAGTTTCGTATTTGATAGTCAGCTTCATATATTCCATTATAAGACCATAAGACATAGAAACAAAATTAAGCCATTCGGCCCATTAAGTCTGTTCTGCCATTTCATCATGGCTGATACTTTCCCTCTCAACCCCATTTTCCTGCCTTCTCCCTGTAACCTTCCATGCCCTGACAAATCAAGAACCTATCAACCTCCACCTTAAATACACCCAATGACCTGGCCTGCACAGACACTGTAGCAATGAGTTCCACAGATTCACCACCATCTGGCTAAAGAAATTCCTCATCTCCAATGTAAATGATTCTGAGTTTGTGCATGTTGGTTCTAGACTCCCCCACTATAGGAAACATTCCCTCCACATCCAATGCCTTTCAACACTGGAAAAGTTTCAATGAGAATCCACCCCCCCCCCCCCCCCCCCGCAGAACACCAGTAGTCACCAGCAGCTAATCAGACTACCACTATGTCGACTGGTATCTTTCCTGTAATACCATGAGCTCTTTTCTTGCTAACCAGCCTCATGTGCGGTACTTTGTCAATTGCCTTCAGAAAATCCAGGTATCAACATCCACTGATCCTCCTTTGTCTATCCTACTTGTAATTTCCTCAATTAATTCTAATAGATTTGTTGGGCAAGACTGTCTCTTATGGAAACCATGCTGACTTTGGCCTATTTTATCATGTGCCTCCATATATACCCAAAACTTCATCCTTAATCAACTCCAACATCTTCCCAACAACTGATGTCAGGCTAACTGGCCTATAATTTTCTTTCTTCTGTCTCCTTCCCTTCTTGAAGAGTGGAGTGATATTCGCAATTTTCTGGTCCTCCAAAACCTTCAAAGATCGTTACGAATGCCTTCACAATTTCTTCAGCTACATCTTTTACAATCCTGGGGTGTAGTACAAATAGATAAGGTAACTTATCTACCTTCAGACCTTCCAGCTTCCCAAGCACCTTCTCCCTTGTTATTGCAACTGCACGCACTGATGCAAAGTATTTATTCACTATTTTCTCGTCCACCATTACTACCTCTTCAGTGTCATTTCCAGCAGTCCAGTATCGACTCTTGCCTCTCTTTTACTCTTTACATATCTGAAAGTATTCCTGGTATCCTCTGATTTTATTGACTAGTTTCCTTCACATTTCATCTTTTCCCTCCTTATAGCTGCTTTTGGTTGCCTTCTGTTGGGTTTTAGAAGCTTCCCAATCCTCTAGCTTCCCCTAATTTTAGCTTTATTACATTCTCTCTCTTTTGCTTTTAAATTGGCCTTGACAACCCTTGTCAGCCATGGTTGTATCATCCTGCTTTTAGAATACTACTATTTCTTTGGGGGTGTTTCTATCCTACACTTTCTTAATTGTTCCCAGAAACTCGAGTCATCGCTGCTCTGCTGTCAATCCATGCTTCCAATCAACTTTGGCCAGTTCCTCTCTCATTGCTCTGTAATTCCCTTTACTCCACTGCAATACCGATGTATTTCATTTTAACTTCTCTCTCAAATTGCAGGATGAATTCTATCATATTATGATCGCTGCCCAAGGGTTCCTTCACCTTAAGCTCCCTAATCAAATCTGGTTCATTACACAACATGCAATCTAGAGTAACTGATCCCCTAGTCGGTTCTAAAATGCCAGCTCATAGGCATTCTACAAATTCTCTCTTGGGATTCAAAATCAGCACCAACCTGATTTTCCCCCAATTTACCTACATATTGAATCCCTTATGACTATCATAGTATTGCCCTTTTGACATGAATTTTCTACCTCCCATTGTAATTTGCAGCCTGGCTGCTGTTTGCAGGTTTGTATGCAACTCCCAGTGTCTTTTTTTTTTAAACTTTGCAGTTCCTTAACCCTACTCACAATGATTCTACATCTTCTGATCCTATGTCATGTCTTTTTAAGGATTTCATTTTTTACCAACAGAGCCACCCCATCCCCTCTGCCTACCTGCCTATCATTTACATACATTATGTATCCTTGGATATTAAGCTCTCAATGGTAATCTTCTTTCAGCCATGACTTTGTGATACCCACAACATCGTACCTGCAAATCTCTAACTATGCTGCAAGAACATTTATCTTATTTCCTGTACTACATGCATTCAAATATAACACTGAGTCCTGTATTCACCACCATTTTCAATTTTGTCTCCCTGGTACATTGCATCTCATCTCAATGACTGCAATTATGCCCTATTATCTGCCCGTCCTTCTTGATAGTCTCACTACACACTGCCTCTGCTTGTATGCCAACTGTCCCATTATCAGCCCTATCACTCAGTCTCCCATTGCCCTGCCAAACTAGTTTAAACCCTCCCCAACAGTTCTAAAAAAAACCTGCCTGCGAGGGTATTGGTCTCCTTCGGGTTCAGGTATAACCTCTCCCTTTTGTACAGGTCATCCATTCCCCAGAAGAGATACAGTGATCCAGAAATCTGAAAACTTGCTCCCTGCACCAGTTCTGCAGCCATGCAATAATCTGCAAATTCATTTTATTCTTACCCTCACTGGCAATCCAGAGATTACTACCTTTGAAGTCCTACTTTTCAGCTTTGTACCTAGCTCTCTAATTTTTTTCATTATTCTAGTTTATAAGAATGGAGAGGTTATGATTGAACTGTAGAACTGTAGAAAACACCAGAGAGGCCAATGTTGGAGTCCTGGCTACATGTTACATGTTAAATGGAATTTACTACCCAAGAACATAACACCATATGATATAGGACTAGAATTAAGCATTGGGCCATCAGGTCTACTCTTCCATTCAATCATGACAATCTTTTTCAATCCTATTCTCCCACCATCTTCCCACAACCCCTCTAAACCTCTTACCAATCGAGAACTTCTCAATCTCTGCCTTAAGTACACCCAATGGCTTGACCTTCACAGCTCTGCAGCAACAAATTCCAGATTCACTATTCCCTGGCAAAAGAAATCCCTCCTCATCAAAATTTTAAAGGGGCATCCCTTGGATTCTGCAGAGGAATTAACAGATATTGACAGGATCTGAGAATCCTACTTAGAGTAAATGCTCTAAGCCAGTTATTCCTTGAAACTGAGGAAGCTGAGTAAAATTTTAAAGTATATAAGGTTACAAGGCCACAGAGATTGCACTGGAAAGAACTGTCTCCCTTCAAAGATGCCAGTAACTATGCAGTGTACTTTTTATATAACTGGTTAAAGAATTAGAGGGCAGTTAAGGACATATACTGAAAATTCATAAAGATGATGTTGATAGTCTGGATCTCTGGAATTCAGTTTTTTTTTCCAATTTTGGATCCTGGTTGGAGCTAAGTGTATTTGGCCAAACCCAAGCTCACCATTTGTGGATAGTTATTGTGAAACAGTGTGCTCAACAGCAGTGTGACTCACATCCCAACTCTTTGCTGGTGATTCAGGGTGGATTAATGGAGAGGTAACTGACTAGACTGGATTTGTTCTGCTTGAAAGGACATATAAACAGCCATTTGGGGAATTTCCTATGTGGCTGAGTAGAAGCCAAGAATGAAGCCTCACTGAGACAGCCTGGCCTGAAGTACAAATAGTCTGGATCACAAGCTCTCAGAATGGCATCAGGGATGGTGTTGGGACCCAAAGCATTTGAGTGACATCACATACACTTAACAAAAATTGCCTTTCGACTATCTTTTGTAATGTGAGGAGCCAAGCAGGGGGCCAAAACAGATAACTGAAAGTATGCTTTTGGCTCAAGACTATTCTAAAATTTTCAGCATTTTGCACACATGCTGAGCTCCACCGTCACTGAATATGTGGATAATCAATGAACCTCCGGTCACTAGTAGTTACTTAACTATCGAAAATATTTCCAGATGTATACAGTATGACCTGACTCATTGATTGCAGTATGACTTTGCTCTGACTGTGGGTAGTTCCACAACTCAACATGCATTTCCTCAGATTGGCATCAAGATATTTGCTACACCTTGTGCTACAACTGGCATATTCTTTTCATAATCGTTGTCCAACTAGGACCTTTTACAATCCTTAACAAACTAGGACCTAGCTTGACAGTAGCACTAGTGGGAGGGATACAGACAGGGTTTGTGGAGGATATAAAATCTTTCTGCTGTTGATGTCACAGCACTTCATGGATGACCAGCTTTTGTGTACTGTAACATCCAACATTTGGAGGGAAACCATTTATGTGAATGTGGGGCAAGAGTTATGCAGTGTTCACTACTATCAGTACCATAAAGTACAGCCGCAACTACAAGAGAGATGAGGTCAAATAGTTTGTTTCCCTTGTGTTCCTCCCTTTACCCCTTGTGCAGGTCTAGAAAGAAGGATCAGCCATGATTGAATGGCAGAGCAGACTCAATGTGCCAAATGGTCTAAATCTGCTCCTATGTCTTATGGTCCATTAGCCATGACCTTTAGGCCTCATCAAGTTAGGTCAGTGGTGTGGTACCAGTCCATGCTTCATGCTAGCCATTGAAAAGCTTCAGACAGGCTACATACAGCTTTCTTGATATGTCCATCTCCTATTCAACACTACCTTGCAAGAGCACAGCTCCAGCAAAAGACAGCTCCTTTAATAGGCAGACCTTCACAACACTAAATATCCACTGTCTTCACCCTCCGCACAAGTTCAAGTTAACATTCAGATTCAAGCCTATTGTCACTGGCATACATACCCAGTGTATAAATGCCATTAAAAAGAGCTTTTTGAGTCAGCAGCACAATACATTGCAAACATAAATTAACAAATTGAAATTAACATAAATTACATGCAACCTGCACAACAAGCAAACTTCTCAAAACACAAAAATACAACTGCAGATGCTGTGGATCAAAGAATACGTACACCTGATTTCCTGATGAAGGATCTCGGCCCGAAACGTTGGCTACTCTTTTCTCACGGATGCTGCATGACCTGCTGAGTTCTTACAGCATTGTGTACGTAAACAAACTTCTACTTTTAGAATTTTGCAGAGATTTGGCATGCCATCTAAAACTTTGACAGCTTCACAGTGGAGTGTGTCCTGCCTGGTTGCATCATAGCCTGGTATGGAAACACCAGTGCCCAAGAAAGGAAAAGTATACAAAAAGTGATTGATACAGTCCAGTCCATCAGAAGGTAAGCACTTGCCACCATGGAGCACTTCTACAAGGGGCATTGCCACGAGAAAGCAGCATCCATCGTCAAGGACCCTAACCACCCAGGTCATGCTCTCTTCTCCTGGATGCCACTGGGAAAGAGGTACAAAAGGCCCAATACATTGGCTCCACACAAATGATGCCTGTTCTACTGAATTGTGCTAGCACTTTCTGTTTTTGCTCCAGATTTTTGGCATCTACAGAATTTTGTTCAAGTGAAAAGTAGGATTTGGCCAAATTGCTTTTTTCCACCAAAACTGGAATACTAACAAACCAATATAGCCTTCATCAGTGCTGAATGTTTTGCTGAGTTCCTTCCCCAGAAGGATACAGCTCAATACTACTAAATTATTATTTTAACATTTGTATTTCCTAAGTAGCTCTCTTAAGGTCTAGTTTAAACATAAAATATTTTCTGTACTTCTAAATGAGTATTTCAGGATGCTAATTCTAATCTGATTTTACTCTTTAATACTATCAAGAATTCAGAAATATTCCCCATGTCTATAAATTTTTAATCAACAGATATAATGTTGGAAAATAAGGCATCCATAACCCATACCAATAAGCTGAAATCCACGGAAGAGTTTCTATAATATCAACCCTGAACTACACAAAAACACAACTACACATGAAAATCTAAATGACCATTGATGCATATTCTGTTGCTTACCTTCTTTAAGTAGTTCTATTTTGCTCCTTTTTAAAAAAAAAACACAAATAGCTTACTTACTTTCCTATTTTAACCAGCCATATAATTGACAAAAAATTAACACCTTTCTCAAGGTGATTGACTGATCTGCTGCTGTATACTCGGAGAGTTTCTTTCTCCTACTGTGACATGGTATTTGTCACCAATGCAGTTGTCATTTTTTTCATTTTCTGTCCATGTAAGCATTATTTTTATTATTTTTGGACTGTTCACCAAATAGATTTCAGGGCAATGATAATTAGTTCCAGCAACTGAACAATGGATAGATAAAAGAGAAAAGAATGATTCATGTTTCCAAGAACTTACTGAAACAAACATTTTCAACTCTTATGAGCTGACTTGAGAAAAATCTAAAACTCTGTGGTATTCTGGCCCTTGACATCCATATCCTGACAGACATTCAAACATTGTTATTCACTCAATAAATGTGTTGCAGTTTTATCATGTCTATTTTTCTTAGGTGCCATGGCTACCTGATACAAAATACTTTTGTGTCTTGGCTGCATTTATACTATGAGTGCTGCAGAGTAAAGCCACTTTGCAATGACACTCAGTTGCACTGTGAATACACTCAAATGTCAAGAGCTATTTGGGTTTTTCAAGATTCTTTTTCCTCCATCAAATTAAAGGGAGCCTCAGTTAATCACAACAGTGGCCCATTCACCAGTGCAATGTGTTAATACAGCTTTCTGCCTCTTAACAGTACTTTTATGTACTTTAGGACACTTTGGAATTTCAATATTAAATATTTACACAGAAGTATATCTTAGCATCGGAAAAATGTATTTAGAATGCTATAAGGAACCCTTGTGGCATATTACAAAGAGTTAAAGGACTAGAGTATATTTGTGATGTCGTAACTAACAAGTTAAATCTAACTGGATTGCTGAGAATATGTGAAAATTAAGGGAAAATTAACTTTCATTTTTACAACTCCTTTTGCATGCTTGGGACAAGACAAAGTGTTTGATTGTCACTGAAATAAATAGCTTTTGGTTTAAGCCACTGTCTTTTTAATGCAAACATTCTCAACGTGCATATGACAAATAATACCAAGTGCCCGAACAACTGAAATTTAGAAACAAATAGGCATAGCCCCTCTATTATTTATGTAACCCTTAGGTTCGGTCGGTGGCATTAGTCTAGGGAAGACGGTCTCTGGCCCTGTCAAACGTGTGAAATCTGAGGTACAAAGCCTCTTGTTTGTGTGGATGCTGTGTGATCTGTTTCTCTGTTACAAATCAGTACCACAAGATAACAGACAGTCCACCATATGCAATTAAATGATTGAGCTTTATAATTCTTAATTTGACCAAAGGGTTACTAAAGAAAAAAAAAGGGCCCATTTGAATGAAACAGTCTAACGTGCACAAGTTGGAGCTCACGGTTTCCCTTCCATTGGTCTTCCATCGATTTCCCCGGGCTTCATTGACTCCCAGCCCCACTCCAAGTCCATTCTATCCTGCTGTCAACAACCTCTCCTTTCTGGCATCTTCTGTCTTCATCTCTCACCGAACAAAAGACCAAGATCACCTCGCTCCCAGGCACACAACAAGAAAAAAGCACTCTTTTCATTGGACAGCACTCACTCCAAAACTCCCATTATCTCTAGCCATAACCCAAACACCGCTGCTACAGAAAGACTATCACATTAGAAGTGAAACCTTTCCCAGGGTGTTACAATTAAAAAGGATCTACACCATGCACCCAAGACCATTTCAAAAGCAGAAACATATATATGTATTTTGCGGTCATTGTGTCATAGAGTAGCTGTTTATTTTCTCAGCTTGTATAAATGGATCAAGATGTAGTTTGAAGATTCCATAACATATCTGTGGTCATTTTCACATCATAATTAACAAAGTTACTTAAAATGTCGTGTGCTAGCCACATTCTTAACTTCTTTTATGTTCTTTGAGATATTATGATAATTTTCCTTTTGTACTCATGGAACTAATTATAATCATTTGCTAGCACAGCAAGCTGGCCATCGGATCCAATCTTTTAAACGAGGCACATTAAGAAATTCCATCAGTAATTCTTGTCAGAACTTTCAGTGTGGCAAGTTTAAGAGATCACAGCTATAAAAGCTCCTTAACCTAATGCTTGCAATATATTCTTCCATTCATTTTTCTTTTGTATACATAGCTAACTTTACCTGAAAAGCATCTATATTTTTCAGCTAATCCATTACTTTTGGTGTCAACTTACCATTAACCATGTTACCCCATTAAAGGAACTTTATTTTTAAAGTATGGTTGCATGCAAAATCACCATACTACTGTCCAATTATGTGAGAAAAGCAGTTATTTTAACTGAGGGTCCACTGTGTCACTTTCTTGTAACAACTGACTCCATCATCTATACCCAGAATGCAGATCATCCACTATCCTGCTCTTAGTTTTCTGCAGATAACATTTAGAACAGAACATCAGCACAATTGGTAATTATAAATTAGATAACAAAAACATAGATTTCAGTTCAGAATCAGAATCAGGATTAATATCACTGGCAGATTTTGTGAAATTTGTTGTTTTGAGGCAGCGATACATTGTAATACATAATAAAATTTCTAAATTACAACAAATATATACATTTTAAAAAGTTAAATTAAATAAGCAAAAAGAGAAAAAAGTAGTGAGGTTAAGAAAGCATACTGTGCATTGGCCTACAAAAATCATGGGATTGAGTTTAGGAGCTGAGAGGTAATGTTGCAGCTATATAGGACCCTGGTCAGACTCCACTTGGAGTACTGTGCTCAGTTCTGGTCGCCTCACTACAGGAAGATGTGGAAACTATAGAAAGGGTGCAGAGGTGATTTACAAGGATGTTGCCTGGATTGGGGAGCATGCCTTATGAGAATAGGTTGAGTGAACTCGGCCTTTTTTCCTTGGAGCGACAGAGGATGAGAAGTGACCTGATAGAGGTGTATAAGATGGTGAGAGGCATTGATCATGTGGATAGTCAGAGGCTTTTTCCCATGGCTGGAATGGCTAGCACGAGAGGGCACAGTTTTAAGGTGCTTGGAAGCAGGTACAGAGGAGATGTCAGGCGTAAGTTTTTACTCAGAGAGTGGTGAGTGTGTGGAATAGGCCGCCAGTAACGGTGGTGGAGGCGGATACGATAGGGTCTTTTGAGACACTCCTGGACAAGTACATGGAGCTCAGAAAAATAGAGGGCTATGGTTAACCCTAGGTAAATTCTAAGGTAAGGGCATGTTCGACACAACTTTGGGTGTAGAGAGAGTAGAGCACTGGAATAAGCACACATCCTTAAGGTTGTGCATGCCCATTTAGCTGGGCTATCCTGGCTCACATTTAACTAAAAGTTTTTCTGTCCTTGTGTCTTCATTACATCAATATTTTTTTGTTTAAGCTGCAGTTTGTCATACCTTCTCTCTCACTTTTGAAGAAAGCTGCTGCCAAATATGTTTGTAAATATTTAGAGCCACAAATAAGTTTTGCCCATGGCCATGGAAGCAGCCGCAGACATTAAATCAGCTCAAAAAATAACAGCTGGCTCTCTTTCCCCACTCTAGGTTAGTGTGTCTAGGATTGGATGGATTTTAACACGAGTTTGGTTTATTATCAGCAATACATAATTCAAAAGATAAGGGGGTAAATAAGTTCCAAATAACCTGTGAAGACTATAGTGTTGTATCTTATTATGTCCCTCCCCCTTGCTCTCCATATCCGTCTTCTTGCAGTTTACTGAGAAATATTTAAAATTTATGTTCAGTTGATACACAAATCACCCCATTGCTGCTTAATAAACTTTAAGGAAACTGAAGCTGGTATATAATTTCTCATACTTAATTGAGTTTTCCATTTATTGTCTTAAACCTTAATATTAATGTGAGTTTGAACATAGTATTTCTAGTCTAACAAGCTTTCAAGTGTGAGGTGACTGAATTTCCAACACACCAGGTATTTATCTGTTGAAAGTCCTATTGTTAACTCTAGTTTAACTATTCAAATGCTTCCCTGGCTGGCCTCCTTCAACTTCACCCTCCATTAACTTGAGATCATGCAAGAAACAGCAAAATATTCTTCACAGATCAATTGGAAATCCATTAATATTCTTTGCTCTAACAAGGTCCTTGAAATATTGCCACCCAGGAACTTGAAGTTGCTCACTCTCTCCACTTCTGATCCCTATGTATTGATCTGTATTTCTTTATCTTATCCTTTCTGAAGTCCACAGTCAGCTCCTTGGTCTTGTTAACACTGAGTGCAAGGCTGTTGCTACAACACCACTCAGCTAACTGGGATATCTTACTCCCGTACACCCATCTGAGATTCTGCCAACAATAGTTGCATCAGCAGATATTATAAATTTATGTTCAGACAAAAAGATACTGATGGGCTTGTTGGAGTTACCTCAGTGATGGCCAAATCTTGGAATGAAAAGTGCAGAACACAGAACACTCCAGAACCGGCTAAGCCTACCACAGCTGACTAGGTAACTTCTTCAGTTTTAACTTCCCTCACACTGAATAGCAGTGAACCCAACTGCAGAGACAAATCACACAACGTTAAGGGGAAAAAATCCAACACGGTGTTCCTAGGTTCCTTAGCAGTCAAGCTTCAGGTAGAGGGTCCAAAAAAAAAACTCACAATCAAAAATCAAAATCCAACAATATTATCTAGGGAGTTTCAAATATAAGAGATTCCTATGGAAAAAAATGCAAGATTTCACTTACATAGAACATAAAAATCTACAGCAGGTTACAGGCCCTTTGGCCCACAATGTTGGGCCAACCATATAACTTCCTCTAGAAGCTGCCTAGAACTTCACTAGCGCATTGCCTTCTGTTTTTCTAAGCTCCATGTTTCTATCTAAGAGGCTCTTAAAAGACCCCTGTTGCATCCACTTCCACCACCACTGCTGGCAGTGCATTCCACGCTCCCACCACTCTCTAAGTGAAAAACTTACCCCTGACATCCCCACAGTATCTCTTTCCAAGCACCTTAAAACTATGACCCTTGTATTAGCCATTTCAGCCCAGGGAAACAGTCTCTGGCTATCCACACGATCAATGCCCCTCATCATCTTACACAGCTCTATCAGGTCACCTCTCATCCTCCTTCAAGAAGAAAAGGCCAAGTACACAAAACTATAACCATAAGACATAGCAGAATTAGGCCATCTGGCCCAATGGGTCTGTTCTGCCATTCAATCATGGCTGATCCTTTTTTTCTCTTCCTCAACCCCAGTTTCCAGCCTTCTCCCTGTAAACTTTGATGCCATGTCCAATCAAATACCAATCAATCTGTCTTAAATACACCCAACGATTTGGCCTCCACAGCAGCATGTGGCAACAAATTCCACACCCTTTGGCTAAAGAAATTTCTCTGCATCTCTGTTTTGAAAGGGCTCCCCTCTATCCTGAGGCTGTGTCCCCTTGTCCTAGACTCTCCCACCATGGGAAACATCCTTTTCACATCTACTCTGTCTAGCCTTACCATTTATATCATATTGTCTTCAAATTGGACTTACAAATTGAATTTATCTGGGTTGAAGTCAATCTGCCACTTCTCAGCCCAGTTCTGCATCCCATTGATGTCCCACTGTAACATCTGACAACCCTCCAGACTATCCACAACATCCCCAACCTTTGTGTCATCAGCAAATTTACTAACCCACCCTTCTACTTCCTCATCCAGGTCATTTATAAAAATGAGTAAGAGAGGTCCCAGAACAGATCCCTGTGGAACAACACTGGTCACCGACCTCCATGCAGAATACAAACCATACAAAAAGATGATTCTAAGACTGAGCAAAGAAACAAGGGACAAGGAACCTATCTAGGGCTACAGACAAGGCAAAGGTGGTAACATTGAACAAACCATTAGGCTAAAAGGCAGATGAGCAAGAAGGGGTTGGCCTTGTCATCTTTGCCTCCCTCTGGTAGCCAGTTCAAGGTGTGATGAAGCCATTTGGCCCATGATGTGACAATCTTATATCATCCTCTTTATAATACATATCCCTCCATATTTATGCATATTCATGTGTCTATCTAAAAGTTTTTTTAAACTCCACAAAGCTGCCTTTACTACCATTGCTAACACTGGTGACTCGTTCCAGAAACCTACAATTCTCTGTATAAAACAACTTGCCTCTCACATCACCTTTAAACTTCCCCTCATTAACCTTAAAAGTATGTCCCCTGGTGATAGATATTTCTACCCTGGGAAACAGATTCTGACTGTCTACCCTATTCATGTCTCTCATAATTTTAAAAAAACTTCTGTCAGATCTCCCCTTAGCTTCCAATTCTCTAAGGACAATCCAAGTTTGCCCAGTCTGCCCTTACTGCTTGTCCCCTCTAATCCAAGCAGCAATCTGGTAAATCTCTTCTGCACCTTTTCTACCATCTCCACATTGACTAGCCCAGTGGCTCTCACATCTACTGAGATGATGGGCTTTGATTGGTTCATCACGGCTAGGATCAAGCAGGCACCTGGACCTGCAGCAATTTGCCTATTTCTATGATAGGTCTACAGCGAATGCAAACGCACTGGCTCTCTACTCGGCCTTGGATCATCTGGACAATAGTAATACCTATGTCAGGTTGCTGTTTATCAATTACTGCTCAGTGTTCAACACAATCAGACCCGCAGTTCCAATCAAAAAGCTCCAAACTTGGCCTCTGTACTTCCCTCTGCAACTGGATCCTTAACTTCCTCACCAGTCTGTGCAGATTAAAAATGACATCACTTCCTTGCTGATAATCTGGTATACCTCAAGGTGCTTAGCCCACTGCTCCACTCTCTCTACACCCACAATTGCGTGAATAGGCACGGCTATAAATTTGCTGATGACACAACTATCGCTGGCAGAACTTCAGATGGTGATGAGCACTGCTCTCTCTTTGCTGCACCAGTGTGTAGTATCACAGTAACTGTGATGCTCCCACACACATAGCCTTTGTCAATGCACAGAGGGAATTTTCTTTTACGTAATGTTTTATTAAGGTTCCACGTATGTTTCTGGCTGTGTAAAAATTTCCTGCTCAGAGCAATGGTTGGCCTGCGCAGCTGTAAAAAAAAAATTAGAGGGAACATTGGTGACGAGGAGGCATACAAGAGTGAGCTAGATCAGCAGGTTGAGTGGCATCACAGAAGTAACTTCGCACTCAACATCAGTGAGACCAAGGAATTTATTGTGGACTTCAGAAAGGGGAAGTCGGGGGAACACACACCAGTTCTCATTAAGGGATCAGAAGTGGAAACAGTGAACAATTTCAAGTTCCTGGATGCCAGCATCTCTGAAAATTTTTTCCCGGGCCCAACAAATTGATGCAACTACAAAGGCGGCATGACAGCAGCTATATTTCATTAGGAGTTTGAGAAGAATTGGAATGTCACCAAAGATACTTGCAGATCTACGGATGCACCGCGGAGAGCATTCTAACTGATTGCTTCACCATCTGGTATGGTGGGGGGGGGGGGGTGGGAAGAGCTGCACAGGATTGGAAAAAGCTGCAAAAAGTTGTAAACTCAACCAGCCTCATTATGAGCACTAGCCTCCCCACCATTTATCCAATTGTAAAGCACTTTGATCTGCATCGTGTGAAAAGTGCTCTACAAGATATTATTATTACTGAAATATTTGATAGTCCTTTACACTGTCCACAACTCCAGCAATCTTGCTGTCATCCACAAACTTGCTCATCCATCCATTTACATTTTCATTGATATAGATCACAAGCAGTGGAGTTCCATCTGTCCTTGCAGAACACGACTGATCATGGGCAGAATAACAGCTTTCCACCCTCACTCTCTGCCTTTTATGAGCAAGCCAATTCTGAATCCAAATTTGCAATTTACCCTATACCCCATGCATCTTTATCTTCTAAATCAAACTACCTTGAGGGCCTTTGTCAAATGCCTTTCTAAAGTCCATGTAGATAAGGTCCTTCTCCTCATCAGGTACCTTTATTGCCTCTTCATAAAACACAATCAGGTTTGTAAGAAATTACCTGCCCTGCACAAATCCATGCCGAACATCCCAAAGCAGAATATACCTTTCCAAATTGGCAAAAACCCTTTTCCTCACTGTTGTCTCCAATAGCTTCCTAAACAAGGCCCACTGCCCTATAATTATCTCAATTTCCCTATTTTCCTCCTTGAACAAAGGCACAATATTTGATATTCTCTAAACCTCCAAGACCTCTCCTATTACTAGATGGGAGCAATGCTCCTCAGACAGGATGAAGAGGTCAATACTCCCCAATGCCTTTAGGCTTTACAATTCTACCGCCAGGACTTAAGAACTTTTTAAAAAGCTATTATTAATGCTTTTTGAGATAGTGATTTAGATGCATATCATATTTTTTACTGAGTTAAGTATTGTATGTAATTAGTTTTGCTACAACAAGTGTATGGGACATTGGAAAAAGGTTGAATTTCCCCATGGGGATGAATAAAGTATCTATCTATCTATCTATCTAGTAAGGACACAAAGGTCCTTGTCAAAACCCCTGCCAACTCCTCAATTGCTTCTGTCAGTGTTTTTTTTTCTAGGTTAGAAATAATCTTATTAGTTATCTAACTACTTTAATGGATTAGGGATTTCTAAATCAAAAAAGTTCATCTGTGTGAAAGGAGTTTAAATTAGTGGACATGTCCCACAGTACACAATTGTATCTAATCTAGAAATAAATCTTTCTAACAAGCTACAAGATGATCAATGTAAGATAATTATCTGTGGGGAATGCTGTTATGTGAGAACTGAAGGACAGGGATGGGGAGCAATTGTCTACATTCAACACACTCTGTCCAGTCAGGGCTTACCTATTAATGACTCCAAGTTCCTAAATTGGAAAAGGCTTCACTTTGTCACCACTAAATGTACATTCATGATCTTCTGCTGTTGTAGCCCATCGAATTCAAGGTTCAACACATTGTGCATTCAGAGATGCTCTTCTGCACACCACTCGTGTGAGGCATGGTTGTTTGCATTACCAGTCTGGCCATAATCATCTGACCTCTCTCATTACCATAGAATTGCTGCTCTCTGGATGATTTTTAAAATCTTTCACATCATCCTCTGTAAACTCTAGAAACTGTTGTGCAGGAAAACCCCAAGAGATCAGTAGCTTGTGAGACCCCTCTCCACTCTAATGTTTAGCCTGAACAACAACTGAACCTTTTGACTATGTCTGCCAGCTTTTATGCATTGGGTAGCTGCCACATGATTGGCAAATTAGATATTTTCATTAATGAGCAGATGTACAGGTGTACCTAATAAAATGACCCTTGAGTGTATAATACTGAGGATAAAGAACAAGGCTACGGACTTAAAGATTCTCCATTATGTAAAGTATCTAATAATCATACAGAATATTCAGTTAACTTGCTGTTTAAAGGTATAGACTTGAACATTATTGTTGTACTATTAAGAAAATACTTGATTAAAATTTTATGGTGTCCACTTAAAGTTATCAGATCATGAAGAGATTTGTGGGTTGGTAACTAATTGGTTGCAGCTGGTTTGACAATCTGAGCCCTTCCAGTGTTGAGGATTAAGCCTCTTGTTTGGTTTGGATATAACGATACTGGTTTTAAAGGAGTTTGAACATAGTGACACCGGTTTTAAAGGAGGTTGGACATGATGACACTAGTTTTAAAGGAGGTTGGACATAGTGACACTGGTTTTAAAGGAGAGTCAGTGATATGGTACAGTCACAGTCTTCGTCTTCAACACATCTTTGGTCAGAACAGAAACCCTTTCCAAAGGAAAAAATTCCAATGGAGTAAATCACTTCCCATTCTGTTACACAAAGAAGTTGAATGTGGAATTAACACTGTTCAAGTGCATCAATGTGACAGAAGCATAAACAGAAACAGAAATTTATTCAGTCAAGACCTGAGTTTACAGGGAAATGGTCGATGGCTGTATGCTTGCATGTGCACAGTTTGCAAAACCAAGCATGTTGGCTTCCATTAAGCATTTTCTGTGCGGGAAAAATTCTCATAATATTACTGTTATGTTTTGTAACTTCAAAACATCAAACTAATTCACAGAAAGACTCAGGAGTCTGGGAATGCAGGTGTAACTTCATTTTTACTTTTAGCATGGAGGGTAGCTTACATATGCAATTAACATATTTTTACATATAACCTGTAATCATTTATTTAAACAAACAAGAGTGCTTAAACAATATCTACACAAGATTACTCAAATAATATTGAAATATTAAATACACAATTACAACAGTATTGTTCTTACTAGTTCACCAATTGACTGGTGCTACAAACGAGCTTAATGACTTTGGGTTAAGCAGAAATAATCAGCCAGATCTCCTTTTGGTGCTGATTTCTCACATTCAATGGAATAAGTGATTGTATGGGTGTCAGATGAGAACAGGATGAGGTCAGCATGATCTCATCCACTGTTCATTATTCAAGCCCACGCATAACTCAAAGTTATCAGGGCAAGGCCCATAGGAATGTAAGCTACCGCCAAATCCTCCTCTGCAGAGTCAAAACCTTAGGAAAAAGTGGTAGATTTGAATCCGAAAATCCAGATTAAAATTACAAATGGAAACCATTTCTTCCACTACATTTGATAAGAAAATACTTGTAAAATTTATTTAAGAAATATATACTTTCATTGTCTAAGTATTTTCTTATCAAATGTAGTGGAAGAAATGGTTTCCATTTGTAATTTTAATCTGGATTTAACACCAAACATATATAACATTTATACTGAAAATATGGACATTTTGTACATTTGAAATTCAGCAATTTTTATAGATGTACCAGAGAAAATATCCTATTTGCATGCATCACAGATTGGTATGGCAACAACTCTATCCAAGAAACTACAGAGAGAGTTGTGGACACGGTTTAGTCTATCATCAAACCAGCCTCACTGCCATTGACTCCATCTATACTTCCTGCTGCCTTGAGGATGCATCCAACAAATCAAGGATTCAGAATCTCATGTGATAAAAAATGAACTCTTGATCTCCCAAACCTTACAATCCCGCTCATCATGGTCTTGCACCTTATTGTCTACCAACAATATCTTCTCTGAATCTCTAACACTATATCCTGAATTCTATTTTCCTTTTTACTACTTCAGTGCACTTATGAATGCAAATGATCTGCCTGGATGGCACGCAAATGGAAGTTTTTCACTATATCTTGGTACAAATGACAATAATAGCCCAATTCCAATTCCATTTCCCTAAAATTATTACCATTTATTATATACGTCATTGCAGTATGGCCATCAATCTGTTATGGGGGTCACATTAGAGCAGGGGATCCCAACCTGGGGCCAACAGACCCCTTGGTTAATGGTAGGGGTCCATGGCATAAAAGAAGGTTGGGAACCTTTGCATTAGAGTGCTAAGATGACCCCAGTGTGAATGGTTGAGCTGTAGTTTTAGGCTTGTGCTTATTAGCACTTGAAGGCCAAGTAATAAGCTTTCATCAGCTCATTTCTAAAGCATTTACTGTAGGAGGATGAACTATGCACTCAAGACAAAGGATCTCTACCAACCTGCTCCTGCTGCACCACACCGCCCTCCAACAATAATGGTTCACAGAAAGACCCTAGAAAATGTGAACTATTTTACATTGATGAAACTCTTCAAAGTTTTTCACTGAACCAATTGTGGGAAAAGGCCTGACACAAAACTTAGGGTTCAGCAGACAACAGTGATCCTTGCTCGAACCACCATATTTTATTCCAAGACTATTTACTGAATGCACCTCAAGCCAATGAAAAGATACCACTAAGGCACATGGATGAAAGAAAAATGGAGGGCCATGGGGAGGGAAGGTTTAGATTGATAGGTGTGATGAGCAGATAAAGAGGGTCAGGAAGGAAAAAGAGGTTTGTGGAGCCGGTGTGATAAGGAGAAACAGAGTGGGGGACAGAGGGGAGATATTATTGGAATTTGAAGAAATTGATGCTCATGGCATCAGGTTAGAGACTACCAAGGCAGAATATAAGGTCTGTCTTTGACCTGAACTTGGAACTAGAGGAAGCTATACACAGACTTTTTGGCATGGGAATGGAAAGTGGAATTGAAATGACTGCCACCAGGAGATCCTGGCTGTTATACCAGATGGAGCAAAGGTGCTTGATAAAGTCATCTCCCAGACTTCATGAGGTCTCACTGATATAGAGGAAACCACATCAGGAGCAAGAACGCAATAAATGACAGATCTTGTGAATGTGGAAGCTCATAGGATGGTAGGTAAGGACAAAAGGAACTCTATCCGTGTTATATCTGGGCAGGATGGTATGAAGAAAGATGTGGGAAATTGAAGAAATGTAGCTGAGGGCTGTATCAATAGCATTTTCTAAAAGAGGTCACCTTGTATGTCCTGGAATGGAAAGCCTCATCATAAGCACAAATGTTGCAGAGACAGAGGAACTGAAAAAAGAGAATATTATCCTTGCAAGTGACGGAGGGGAATTTGTGTAGTTGAGGTAACTGTGAAAGTCTTTGGTTTTGTAGAAGATGTTGGTGGATAATCTGCCTTCTGAAATGGAGAGGGAGAAATGAAGAAAGAAAAGAGATATCAAATACAAAGATGTTCTCAGAACTTCCTTGAAACAATATTCCCATTGACACTTGGAAATTCCTGACCATGTTCCATGACTGCTCACTGTGAAGGATGAGTATTTGGGATGATGTTGTAAGCTTTGGATCCACGCAGCAGCAGACACACACAAAAACTCTAAGTAGTGGAAAGAGCACATTACTTCCCACCCATCTGTAGAAAAATCTGTACTTCCCATACTGGCTTCATAACCTACCAAATCTCAACCCCAAAGAGCTGTCTATGAAAATCTCAATAGTTGTAATTTACAAATTGTTTATGTTGGCTATTTGGTCTTACCTAAGTCAGAAAGTGAACTGTATTCTCATATTGCAGGAGTGCTGATTTTTAAGATGCCATTTCTTCAATCATAACTCTCTATTCTGCTGACTTGGGTAGAAGTAAAAGGTTTTAAGACACTTGTCTCACTTTTCATCTCCTGTTATTTGGATCTTGCTGCAAACAAATTCATCATTCATTTGTTCCTAAATTGCACTTTAGAAGATTTTCATAATTGCGATGTATTTTATTAAGCACTGAATGTAATGTCAGATGCTGCATTAATTTAAGCTTTCTCCTGAGCTGCAATTTTTTGATCAATAAACATAGATCGCCAGCTTCCTGGTAATATTGTGGGCCATTATCAACTGGCAATGGAAGTTTATTTATGGTAGTTTAATTCTGATTGTATAAGTACTAGTTTCACTGAGCAAGAACAATATTTTCTTTCCATAAATCATTAAGGTGTAAGTTCCTGTTTGGAAACTGAAGTCACCTACCCCCCACCCCCCAAGTTTCCTGAATCTTTGCAAAATGAATAATCTATGCTAGATTCTATATCAATATGAGTGTGACTGTAACTATGCATGCATTCAGTTCATTATGCATAAGTACAGTTACTTCTTATTAGAAAATTAAATGTTTTTCCAAATATTTAAGTTGATCAATGTTTTGAAATCACTAAATAAAGTGTTCACATTTCAAACAAACAGAGACAGGAACAAATAAATTAAATGAGGTCTGACTGAGAAACATAGAAGTTCTTCAATGGCCAATTTATGAGATGTAACCCAATTTAAAATAGGTCTCCATGTTGAAATATCATGATTTTCACTTCACTATCTCGATTTCCAGTTGCTTTTATTGTTATATGATACAAATTTGTGCTGAATTATAGACAGCTTTAACTGTGGAATATTTGAAAATTGAAATGTGATACAATTGTGTTGTCAATCAATGTTTTAACAGAAGGTATTACTTTTGAAATAAATAGTGCACGTTGTAGTATTTAGACCTGCTACCACACAGCTCCAGGCACTCAGATAAAGTTCTAATGGTAGGTGATTTCTTTCTGGCATTTGTAAATTGTCTGGTTTCTTCCTACACCTCAAAGATGTACTGGAAGGTTAGTTTGGCTTCTGTAAATGACCTTATAGATATATATATATATATATATATAGATAGATAGATATATATATATATAGTTAATAGGTGCATATATGGTACCAAACATGCTGCTTCAGGAAAATTAAATGATGAGGAATGGTATTGATGGGATTGCATTTCAGGGCTTGGCAGAGATCTCATTGGACAAATAGTCCCTTTCTGTGTCCTAATAAAAAGACATAAATTAGTTAACTACTCTGTTTACAGGCAGAATAAGGGAAATCACAGATGAGCAATACACACGAAATGGTGAAGGAACTCAGCAGACCAGGCAGCATCTATGGAAAAGAGTAAAGAGTTGACGTTTCAGGCCAAAACCCTTCAACAGGATCTAATGCAATATGAATTCACCAGTTAAAGCCATCTCCCCCATGCATGCTTTTATTTAGTCAATATATAGTTGTGTACAGACAACGAAACTGCAATGAGTATGAGACTGAATTTTAGAGAATATCACCAACTGCAACAACCATTATGGGATGAAACAGTTAAACAGTAGAGAAGGCTGTCATAGACACTAACAAATGTGTGAGTAACAGAGCATGGTAACAGTGAAAGATGCGCTGAATTTAAAGTGAAAATAATGCAGCGATAGCTTCAGTGAGGAAAGTTGATGAATTTGATAGCATTAACTCAGGCTGGGAGTCATATAGAGGGGTGGCTGTATAGTAATATGAACAACTTGGAGTAAAAGAAAGCCCTACACTTCTTAACTTAATGGATCCTAGGACAAACAGTCTCTTATGCAACCTAGTAACCCCCGCAAAGCCAGCAAGCAAGACAGTCAACAAAATTGTTACAATTCTACAAAAATCTCTGGTAACAGCTGAGAGATTTAGATTTTACAAAGGGAACAAGTCAAAAGATGAAAGCCTTTCTGCATACACTGCAGAACTGTGCAAACTTTCCCACTACTGAGATAGACTTGCAGAATTAAGGAACAGGCTTTCATATGGCATGCATAGTCAAAGCTCTCAATCGAGGCTACAATTCGAAAGGGACCTAACCTTAGAATGGGCATTGATGATTGCAGTATCATTACAGCCTGCAGCAGAATCTACAGAAAAGGTTATAATGTGAAATGTACTAAGTGTCCCTGAATGATGGAAAAAACCAAAAATGTTACCGATGTGGCAAATCCTCCTATGATGCAAGTGACTGTTGGTTCCTGCAGAAAGTGTCACAGACAAGGTCACATACAGAGTGTGTGCAAGCCAGATAAAAAAGCACAACCGAGTGAAAAGTCTCAAACACAAAAACTAAGCAAATGCATAAAACAGAATCAGACAACAAAGTCTGACAAAGGTGAACTGTTGTGCATAGAACTGCATATTATTACTGAAGCAGAGCGTAATATAATACGGATCACAATAGATACGTCTGGTATAAAACTGAAAACAGAGCTGGATATAGGGTCAGCTTTGTCTATAATTCCAGAGGCTGACTACAACAGACTGTTTTCTAAGATACCATTAAAGACCTCAGTGATGCTAAAGACTTACACAGGCGAGAAAGACTCCCCCCACAAAGGCAAACTGAAAGTGAAGGTCACATGTGGAGGCCAAACACAACAGTTAGAGCTTTATGTATTGAAAACTGGAGAGCCAGCACTTTTCAGACATGAATGGTTGAGAAAAATCCAACTAGACTGGCATGAAATCAAAACTCTCAGTGCGATATCAACAGGGAACAGCAGCCCAAATGGTAGCACCAACCAGAGATTGCTTAATGATAATGAGGTGTTTGAGAATGGGATTGGAAGACTCAAGGGCATGAAGGCCTGAATTGAACTGGTTGAAACAGCAACACCGAGATTCTGTAAAGCACGCCCAGTGCCCTAAAGCATCATATAATGTCCATCCTAGAGAAAATGCTGAACTACAGAGCTTGGAGGTATCTGGAATGCTCTCCAAGGTTGAGTGGAGCAATTGGGCCATGCCCATTGTCCCACTGATCAAGAAAATGAAAGCCGGAGCTATTCACATATGTGGAGATTTCAACCCAGAGCTGTGTACTGTGCAGTATCCCCTGCCACAAATAAAAGACTTTTTTGCATTTTTGGTAGGCAGGAAGAGGTTTTCAAAGATTGACTTGTCACAAGCCTCTCTGCAAATGGAGATTGAGGAGTCAAGTAGGAAGCTCCTCACAATCAACACAGACGGTTCCAGTATAATTGTCTCATCTTTGGCATTGCATCAGTTCCAGCAGTTTGGCAAAGTACACTGGACAAAGTACTCCAAGATAGCCCAAGAACTATCCCAATGTTACCCTGATGACATTTATGACTAGAAAAATGATGAAGAGCACCTCCAGAACCTTGGTAAAGTACTTACCAGGCTGAGTGAGTGTGGTCTGTGTGCAAAGAGAACTACAAGTTTTTCAAGAATTAAATTTCATATTGTGGAATGTCATTGACTAGCATGGCTTACACAAGTCACAAGAGAAGATTGTAGTGGTACAGGCACCCGAACTGAAAAAGGTGTCACAACTCAGGTTATACCTGGGCCCTTGGAAACTACTGCCACCTATTTCTCCCAAACATTGCTACAGTGCTGCAGGGATCCAATCACAGATCCAGTACGGTGCACACAGTGATATTAATTGAATGCTATCCATTGAATGCACTGTTACAGACAGGAGCAAAGTGGGAATTGTCAGAAAGATGTGAAAAAGCATGCAAAATGAAGAGATGAATAACATCAGATGCACATTTCACCCATTATGACCCATCCCTGCCCATCAGACTGGTGTGGGATACATCCCATTATGGCATTGGAGGTGTTTTGTCACACACTATGAAAGATGGATCTTAACGCTCGATTGAGCTTGCATCAAGATCACTGATGAGCGCAGAACACAACTACACACAGATCAACTGAAGTTCTTAGCCTATTATGGGGAATAAAGAAGTTCTACCACTACCTCTACAGTGTAAAGTTTATGTTAGTGACAGAATACCAGCCCCTTGTGTCCATTTTCAATCCCAGGAAGGGAATTCCAGTGATGACCGTGTTACAATGCTGGGCATTATTTCAAAGAGTCCACTATGTCAGAGTTCAAGGGTACCAAACAACACAGTAATGCTGATGGCTTGCTACGCCTTCCACTGTTGGCAACTGAAGAAGTCTTCATACTGCGACCCAGCAGAAGTGTTCCACACCATATTGGTGGACCAGTTGCGGGTAACAAATTCCGAAATGCAAAGAGAAACAAGGAATGAACCAACATTGTCAGAAGTCTATAGAATCACCATGCAAGGATGGCCAGTTCATGGTAACACTACGTTTCCAGATTTCTCAGCAAGATGAGACCAACTGTCAGTATGTCAAAGAATGCTGATGTGTGGATCTCGTGTTGTGGTTCCCTCTAAATTGCACACCAGAGTGTTAGAATTCTGCATGAAGGACAACTGGGTTCAGGCTAGATGAAGAGTCTTGCCTGGAGCTACGTGTGGTGGCTGGGAATAGAGAGACAGATTGGAGTCTTGGCCAAAAGCTGTTGGAGGGGAAGCTAAAAAGTTCAAAAGGCACCCCACAGGCACCGTTACACCCGTGGGAGTAGCTGTCGTCGCCATGGCAAAGAGTACTTATTGATGTAGCTGGTCCATTCATGGACTCCATGTTTTGATTGCTGTGGATGCTCAGTCAAGGTGACTGGAGGTTATACCAATGAAGTCAACCATCTCAAAGACTGTCTCCACTCTTCACTAGAAACAGCTTACCAGAACAAATTGTGAGTGACAATGGACCAAAATACATGTCAGAAGAATTCCGACTATTCATGAAGAAAAATGGCATCAGACATTTCAAGTCAACTCCTCAACACCCAGCAAAAAATGGTTTAGCTGAAAGGTTTATCCAAACCTTCAAGAAGTCCATTAAAACACTAGACAAGGAATACATTTCTCTAACATCATAACATGGACAACTTCCTTTTTGTGTATTGGAACTCTGTTCATGCAACAATAATTCAAACACCTGCAATGCTATTCAAGAGTAGGAATCTGAGATCCCATATAGACTTCCTGAAATGAGATCTACAAAGGCAAGTCCAGAATGAACAGTTCAGCCATTTGCCAAGTGAAGTAGCAAGGAAATTCAAGACTGGACATGAAGTTCTAGTGTGTGATTACCGAGAAAACAAGTGGATACACAGTAGGATAACTACAAGAACTGGACCATTGATGTACACAGTGGATGTTGGAGATTAGACATCTCCATGGAGACAGGATGCTCAACCAAAGAACAACCTGAGTCAATTGCATCCAACAAGACAGACACATTACAGTCACCAGACTTGCCTCTCAGTGATTATCATGTCACTGACAGCAACATGACAGAGGAAACCAAGAACATTGCCTAACAAGGCAAGACACCTACCAAGCCCAATGCCATTCCACAGGTCTAGAGGTGCTAGCCTGAAAGAAACAGAGCACCACCCAAAAGACTGAATCTTTAGAACTGTTCAGTTAGTTATGGACTATTACTGTGAAAGCATCTTAATTTGGAATGTAGATATATGAAAGTGAAATTGAATGGTTTGTACATATACAGATTATGTTGCATTGATTTAAAAAGGGAGGAAGTTCAATGTATAGATCTGTGTCTCCCCTCCCTCAGAACTACATTTTGATCTGTTGTCTGCACACGTACATTGCTCTCTCTCTCTCTCTGCAATGTGAATACACTAGCTAAAGCATTCTCCCATGTGTGTGCTGGTCAGGACACTGGAGCAGGGATCCAATCACAGACCCAATACTGTGCACATAGTGATATTAATTGAGTAACAAGTCCCAAGGTGCAAACAAAGTCAGCATCAAGGTTCAGGTAGAGATCAAAACATCCAGAGAAATCCAAAAACCAGAATCAGGAAACAGGCAGAGTCACTATTCAGACAGAGTACAGATACAAATGCTGGAGAGGCTCAAGAAAATTCACCAGCAAAATCTAGCCACAAACAGGGGGGAAAAAAAGGACTGAAATACACTGAGCAATAAACAGAGAGGCAGATGATCGGTGGAGCACAATGAGACACGGGTGGCAGCAAAACAGGTAATAATGAGGAACAGATGAGAGACGGAGTACTCAGTGATACAGGGGCCGGAGTAGAGCAGGAATGGGGACAGGAGCACACGGCAATACAAAACCACTGACTGACAGCTAGGGGGAAAACACACAAAAAGACAGAGCTCAATTGGAGGTACTGACAGTGCTTTTATTTAATATATATGTAGTTGTGCTCAGACACAACCGATCAATGCCACTCTGTGTGCTGTCATGAAAGGACTGGTCTCCTTTTTTTCAAACAGTCGTGTAAATAACTGAAGGAATTTCTTCCTCTGAGTTTTGCAGCCAAAACACTTACAAGAAAAAAACAGGAGCTTATCACCATAATATGTCAAATCAGCAAGTCCTTCTACTGGCAGTATCTCTTGGACTAATCCCAAGAGGAAAGGGGAGATGGGAATTAATTTGCAACAAAAGTGAATGACAGCAGAGAGGGAAAGGGTGACTGGGTTAAGTGAGGAGGGAATAAATACAGAGGTAGAGTGTGAGAAAGAGGTGTAAAGTGATGAGTAGCATTTTGTGGAAAAAAATAACCTGGGATGCTTCAGATGAGGAAGCATCACTGAAACCAACCACTTTTCTCCTTGCTAACTAAACTATTATAATCGAGCTCTCTTTGATTTGTTCAATCTTGAACATTCAAAAAGCATCCCAAATGCATGTAAAAGGCCTCATGCAAGAGTCCCTGAGTAATGATGGGGGAGTAAATCTAGCGCTGCTGACCTGTACCTTTATTAATTGATTTTCTAAATCCTCAAACTCTTTGTAAACCCCTATAAACTATTCCTTTTTTCAATTCTATATTTTGTGCTCTGCAAAAGGCACTTAAAAATATTTTTTAGATAATGGAAGAGGACAGCAGGCCATTTAGGTCATAAGAAATAAAAGCAGAAGTGGGCAATTTCACTCACCATATAGGTTCATATTAAATATGATAAATAAGATGTGTCTTGTGTAATCTTGTACATTTTTTATAAGTGAACCATTCAGTTCAGCTGCTTGGCTTGCGTCCGCATGATTTAATATTCCCGTTTTTCAATTAACTACTCAATTCCTCTTTGAAAGAAGTTGTGTATAATTCAACAATATGTCATGATAGATAATCTTACCATCTCACTATGCGGTGTTTTTCTTACTTACATTTATGTTTACATTCCCTTTCTGCTGCCTTACAAACCAGTGGAGCAAAGTGGCATGAATTACCTTATCATGAGCTTTCAATATTTTGAAAGTTTTTACCGGGAAATCTTAAACGTAATGATAAGGTAAAAAGAGTTCTTGCATTGAAATTTCAGTTCAATGGCCTTATTTTAAGTATTCAGTAGAACTGCTTCCTACTCTATTTTTCAAATGATTATTCCCATTAGGCAAATTATCAGAATACCTACCAAATATTCCCTTTTTAAATTAATTGACCCTCCCTTTGTTGGGGCATTAGAGGATGAACAATTAGTAAATTGATCAATGTTTCCTCATTCTGGATTTATTGATTATTAACAAGAGATGACTTACATTTTAATTATATGGTAGCACAATGCACCTCTGGAGAATAATGTTTCATCAAACTTCAATGAAAAAAATTGTCCAGATTATTTAAGTTTATAATCAAAATATGCCTTCACAGAATGACGAATGTACAAAATACTCCAAAGTTAAATAAAGATTTATTGCTGTTGCTACCACTTAATACAACATAATTCTAATATGCACAAGGTTACCCAGGGTAAAATTAAGTTATGCTTTGTTTTACTGCAAAAAGATTTCCTTTTGCTTTTTTTTGGCCTCGATTTTTTTTCCACAGACTTTATCAAAGTAATGGGAACCAGTTGTCAAAGGTCTTAGCAAAGATTCCATATGCTACATGTCAGCTCTGCATGTGATAGGTTATTAAGCCAAGTTTTTTTTGTGAAGTCATGTGCCCCTGGTATACGGTTTCTATTTCCTCACAGTGTGGGAATGTATCTGGTCTTTAATATATTAGAGGGATTCATTAAAATTGCCTCTGGTGCAGACATTTCATTTATTATTGATAACATAAATTAGCATAGTATTTAGAGACTACAGACAGTGAAGTAATAGAATGCACATGTAACAGAATATTGCGGTATGATTTTCCCATAATTGAATATTTGCTTTTAACAACCATAATCTTATTGACAATAAAGATTTATTCACTGTAGGAGAATCTTCATTTCCAAGATTCCTCTACATGCTGCCAAGTATTTCATCCCTAACCAAGCTAATACTCTTTCCATATTGTTGGGAAATACAAAATATTGCTAAGATTTAGTTCAATTGATGAGAAATTCATGGAATGTGCTCCCCACAGTTAGCCTTCTTGGTAATTCTTTGATACCTGTGAAACTCCTTGTTCTTTTTGAGTAGGTGAATTTACTCCTCCAACCTGAGTGATAAACTAATGGAGTGTTCTCCAAGTTTTGTAGAACCTATCCAATTTATGAGACAATAACACAGGAGTTCCCATCCTGTGGTCCACTGAGCCCTCGGTTAATGGTAGGGGGTCCATGGTGTAAAAAAGATTGGGAATCCCTGCAATAAGTTCAATAGCATGAATATTGAGTAGATTGTTCAACTGGGAGGCAAAAGCTCCACAAGATTAATGTCCTAGAAGCAGAGCTGAAAACGTTACTTGTCCTGTTATAGATAGTAGTGCTAGACTTCAGACTGTTCATACAGGTCTGAAGTCAACTACACCAGATGGACTACATCTCACGGTTATGAAAGAGGTAGCTGAAGAGATCAAGGAGGCACTATTAGTGATCTTTTAAGAATTGCTAGATTCTGGAATTTTTTGGGAAAATTGCAAATGTGACTCCACTCTTTAAGAAGGGAAGGAGACAAAAGACCAGAAATTTGGGCAAGTGAGCCTGACTTCAGTGGTTGGGAAGATCTGTTATTAACGATAAGGCTTCAGGGTACTTGAAGGTACATGATAAAGAGGCCGAAGTTAGCATGGTTTCCTTAAGCAGAAACATTGTCTGATAAATCTGTTAGAATTCTTTGAGGAACTAACAGGCAGGATAGACAAAGGACAGTCAGTGGATGTTGATTACTTGAAATTTTACAAGTCCTTTGTCAAGGTGCCACATAAGAGGCTGCTAAACAAGATAAGAATTCATGGAAACCTACTAGCATGGACAAAAGGTTAGCTGACTGGCAGGAGATAAAGTGTCGAAATAAATGAGGCCTTTTCTGATTGGCTGCTGGTGACTAGTGGTGTTCTGCAGGGTTCGGTATTGAGTCCATTACTTTTCACATTACATGTTAATTACCTGGATGATGGAATTGATGGCTTTGTGACCAACTTTGCAGATGATACAAAGGTAGGTGGAAAGGTAGATAAACTTGAGGAAGCAGCCCCAATTCTAAGAAAGGATTTGCTGGCAGTGGAGAAGGTCCAGAAGAATTTCACTAGAATGTTCCTAGGAATGAAAGGGTCAATATATGAGAAGTGCTTGATATCTCTGGACATGTATTCACTGGAGTTTTGAAGAATGGGGGAGAGTCACATTAAATCTTAACAAATACTGAAAGGCCTAGATAGAGTGGATGTGAAGAGAGTGTTTCCAATAATGGAGAGTCTAGGACCAGAGGGCACAGCCTCAAATACAAGGAATGTCCCTTTAGAACAGAGATGAGGAAGATATTTTTTAGCCAGAGAGGGGTGGATATGTTGAATTCATAGCTACAGACAGCTGTGGAGACCAGGTCATTGGATATATTTAAAATGGAGGTTAGTTGTTTCTTCATTAGTAAGGACATCAAACATTATAGGGAGAAGGCAGGAGAATGGGGTTACGAAGGAAAATAAAATGGTCCCGATCAACTGACAATGCAGACTCAAGTATATTGTCATTTAACTATATATAATGTATATATAACTATATAATGTATATAGAAATGAGATGTTTCTTTGAACCAGGGTCTAAAGCACAGGATAAAATCTGCAGATGAATCACACATAAATAACAACGTAAAGTGCATTAAAATTAAATATTGTAACGTACAGAATCAACACTTTGAATACAATGAAACAGGGAGTTCAGAAGCCTAATGGCCTGGAGAAAGAAACCATTTCTCATTCTAACCATTCTTGTTTTTATGTATCATAGTCTTCTGCCTGAGTGTAGCAAGTCAAGGAGGATGCTGGATGGATGGGTGGGATCCTTAATAATACTAAGGGCCCTGTGTCTGCAGCGCTCCTGATAAATATTCCAGATGGATGGCTGGGAGACCCCTATGATCCTCTCAGCTGTCCTTTGTAGGGATTTCTAATCCAATGCTCAGCTGCTCCAATACCAAATAGAGATGCAACTTGACAAGATGCTCTCAATGGTGCTCCTATAAAAGGCAGTTTTTTGGGGTGGGAGACCCTTGCTTGTCTCAATCTTCTTAGGAAGTGGAGGTGCTGCTGTGCCTTCTTGTACAGGGAGGTGATATTAAGGGACCAGGTGAGGTCATCCATGTTGTGAACTCCTAGGAACTTGGTGCACTTAACTTTCTCTCTCTCTTTCTCTTGATGGGCAAGTGGCTTAATTCTGTTACAATGTCATATGGTCTAATGGTCTTATGGACTTATGCTGTTTAGAATGAATTATTTTCTATTCAGCCACAGTAAAAAGATTATCCTCTTCAATATTTGAATTACAAGAAAATTTGCTAGAGAGCTGTTTGAGCTAATATTACTATGTAGGACCACAGTATTCCAGGAGGAAAATACTCGGTTCCCAGCATGTCTACTTTTAAGAGGTGCCTTCTGAATGAATGCCCACATTTATTTGTATTTGTAATTTTAAAGGCTGAGTTCAACCAGTCATCTTTATGATGAATCTTTCCATTTCCAGATAGATACACCTTCAGCCAAAAACAGAGTATTCATTAGCACCAAATATATGAATCCAACAATCTTTCAAGAGCGTATTAGTAGAGTTTACAAGGTGAGAACCAGAGTGTACGCCACTTCTGATTTGAAATGTATGTTGCAGAATTTTATCCCAAGATCACAGTGTACAATTAGATTTTTTGCCAGGTCTATATACATCCCAAAATGAACTTTATTGCATATTATGCAAATTGTTCCCATTCTGATTTGCATGCTTTGAACTAGATTGTTCTCTATGAGTTTATGTTATACAGTGCCTATACAAAGTATTCACCACTGCCCTTCCCCCCCCCCTGGAAGATTTCATGTTTTATTGCTTTACACCATTGACTCACCGTGGATTAATTAGTTTTTTTTACACCGATCAACAGAAAAAAATACTCTTTTGTGTCAAAGTGAAAACAGATCTCTATCAAGTGATCTAAATTAATTACATATATAAAACAGAAAATAATTGCTTGCATAAGGATTCACACCCCCACTTTAATATGACACACCAAATCATTACTAGTGCAGCCAGTTGGCTTAGAAGTCACATAATTATTTAAATGGAGATCTATTTTTGGAGACCTGTATGCTGTCAAGGTATATCAATTGATTGTAGTAAAAATACAATCGTATCAGAAAGGTCCAACTACTGGTGAGTCAGTATCCTGGCAAAAACTACACCATGAAGACAAAAGAACATTCCAAGCAACTTAACAAAAAGGTTATCAAAAAGTACAAGACAGAAGATGGATGTAAGGGAACTTCCAAGTCACTGAAAATCAAGAAATGGAGAGAATATGGCACAGCTGTAAATCTGCTTAGAGCAAGCTGTCCTCAAAAACTGAGTAACTGTGCAAGAAAGGGATTAGTGATGAGACCACCAAGAGACCTATGACAACCCTGGAGAAGTTACAAGACTCAGTGGCTGAGATGGGAGAGACTGTGCATACAACAACTATTGCCCGGGTACTTAGCCAGTCGCAGCTTTATGGGAGAGTGGCAAAGAGAAAGCCACTGCTGAAAAAAACACACATGAAACCTTGGCTATAGTTTGCCAGAAGGCATGTGGGAGACTCTGAAGTCAGCTGGAAGAAGGTTTTATGGTCTGATTAAACCAAAATTGAGCTTTTTAGCCATCAGACTAAACACTGTGTTTGGCATAAGCCAAACATAGCACATAATCAAAAACACACCATCTCTACTGTGAAGCATGGTAGTGGCTGCACCATGCTGTGGGGATGTTTCACTGCAGCAGGCCCTGGAAAGATTGTGAAGGCAGATAACAAAACAAATGCAGCAAAAGACAGGAAACTCCAGGAGGAAATCCTGATACAGTCTGCAAGAGAACTGCAACTTGAGAGAAGATTTTTTTCCCCCAGCAAGACAATGACCCCAATCATAAAGCCAAAGCCACTTAGGAATGGTTTAAAAACAACAAAGTTAATGTCCTGGAGTGGCCCAGTCCAGACCTCAATCCAATAGAGAATTTGTGGCTGGACTTGAAAAGGGCTTTTCACTCATGATCCCCATGCAATCTGACAGAGCTTGAGCAGTTTTGTAAAGAAGCATGGGGAAGATTTGCAGAGCCCAGATGTACAAAGCTGATAGAGAACTATCCACACAGACTCAAGGCTGAAATTGCTGCCATACTGACTTGAAGGGGATGAATACTTACGCAATCAATTATTTTGTGTTTTATATTTGTAATTAATTTAGATCACCTTGTACATTGTTTTCACTTAGACACAAAGAGTCTTTTTCTGTTAATCAGTGTCAAAAAAATGCCAAATTAAAACTACTGTGATTCATTGTTGTAAAACAATAAAACATAAAACCTTACAAGGGAGGTGAATGACAAACATGGAACATTTTGTCAACAGTCATGAGAATACTTCATGACCGATAAAAGCAGCATAGTCAGGTTTATGAAAGAAAGCCACACTGTCACACCTATGCTGTTCTCATGCGGCCTATAGGCCATTCCACAGTTCTGAATTTAATTCTTTCTCATAACATTTAATGCTGTTTCTGAATTGGTGCACAATGTAAAAAAAAGTAGCATAAAAGCAAAATCTCTGGACTTATTTTGACTGGAGCAAAACGTGTTCCTGCAAGTACATTGATACCACATTCACCTTGCAGTGTACATTTCTGTATTTCACCCATTGCCAAGTATAACAGTACGTAATACAATGTAAATGAAATTATCTCCTACTACTCTACTGAATTGTTACACGTCAAATTTTAATTTATTTACTGTTTACAAATGGACTACTGAAAATAATGAAGAATTATTCTGTGATCAGATTTCAGTTAGAACTCCCATATCTTCCCTGTGGATTTGTACGGGTCTACAATGCTGGAGATTTGCTTTAGGCCAATATATATGTCTCCTGAGAATTCTGCATATTTAGATTGAAACTCAGCACACATTTCAGGCAGGTAATTTGATCACCCAAAGTGCATGAACTGATTAGAATCTCCAGGGAAATCACATTCATCTCATGTCATACTGACCTGAACTGAATGTGATCTCCAGGGAAAAGAACGGAAAAACAATACTTTGGAGAACTATACAGACTTCATCCTTCTGAACATAAAAATGTCATTATGGGCTCCCAGGTTTTCCAAACAGTCATCTCATAAAGAGTGTATAGTTCATATATACCCATAGATTCTCTTTACCAAAACTGAAAGACATACATTCTGAACTGAAAATTGTATCAAAGACAATTAAAAAAATCCCCAGCTGCAAATAACATTGTCTTTAATAAAGTAAGAGTAGTCAGTACAATAAGATTTGTGTATAGGTGGCCAGTTAGCTGTTGATTGGCTTCTTAGATTGATGGATTCATAATACTTCAAAAGATCGTTAAAAAATAACTCACTCGCTAGAAAACAGGTAATTTTCCAAATATACACAGGCAGCATTCCCCACTGTAGCCACACCTCACCCCCCCCCCCCCCCCAGTAATTCACTCAGGAATTCAGAAACTTGCTGCCCATGATCGTGAGGTATCACCAGCTCGCCACAGTGTGACCTGGAAAATCATTCCTTAGTGCAATAGAAACCAGAATCAGAAATCAGCGAGAATTTGTAACTTGAACCCAAAAGCAAATGTTATGCTTAAACTTTTCCCTGATACTTTCACTGCCGAAACACAAAAGTCAATTTACTAAGGCTGTATGCATCGAAAAGCCATGCCAATATGAAGGAAAGGAAAAGAATTTGTGAATTGATGAATTAACCACAATTAAATCCAAAGTACTGCAGGTTAGCTTTCTTTCGCATTGAATAGTTATTTTTCCTTCATCGTCTCTAATAATATCAACTAATTACATTTATCCTTTTTAGCCTCTCTAAAAAATAGCAACTTTCAATCATGTTTTATTGATTTACAGATTCTAAGTTTGGTACTTATTGTCATTTTACTTTGTCTTGAGTGAAAACCTTTTTGAATTGCTGCATTCATGGTGACTAAGGTATTCCATGCAGTTAAAGTCTTTGACACAATGAGAATGAAGGAATACCAATCTTTTTCTGAGCGGGTGCCGCCTTTGTTTTCTGTGAAAGAGATCAAAGCAGTATCCTGACTTCTTATAGCTGGTACACATTGCAACTGCAACATTCCATTGATGGAGAAGGTAAAGGTGGTGGCTGAGGAATGAAACAAATGAGCTGCTTTTTCCCGAACTTTGTTGTGCATCTTCTGTTATCAGAGTCGCCCTCATTCTGTAATGTGGACTCAGTACCGGGATCTACGTCCTGGAGTTTTGTAGAAGGCCACCCTTAAGTTAGTGGAAGTTGTAAACATTGTCTTCCAAAATGCTACAGGTTCTGAAATTGCTCCTGTAGATTGGAGGGGGGCAAATGTGACATCACCATTTAGGAAAAGAGCAAAAGAGAAAATGGAACTACATCTGTGGTAGGGAAGCTCCTGCAGTCTATAATGAAAAATGTTACGACTGAACACCTTGAAAAGAATCGTGCAAAAGAGAAGAGTCAACATGGGTTAATGAAACTATGTCACATTTGACATATTTGTTGGAGTTCTCTGAGGATGTGCTTAGCCAAATACAAAAAGGGTTACCAGTGGCTGTGACGTATCTGGATTTTTGAAAAGTTTTTGATGAGGTCCCGCACTGGAGGTTGGTCAACATGGAATTGCACATAATATACTGACATGGTTATCAGACAGAAAGCAAAGAGTGAGAATGAATAGACGGTTCTCATGTTGGACAACTGTGGCCAGAGAGGGACAGCTTTGTTGTAATTTCATGTTTTCAGACAGTGAACGAGAATGTACATTTCCAGCAACCTAAAATTAACCCTGACCTCTGGTGCTGGTAGGGTGGAATGTGCACATTATAGGAGAGTACAGCACAGAAACAGGCTCTTTGGCCCATCTAGTACATGCCAAACCATTTAAACTGCCTACTCCCATCGACCTGCACCAGGACCATAGCCCTCCATCCTTTTACCATCCATGTACGTATCCAAATTTCTCTTAAAGTTGAAATCAAACTTGCAAGCATCACTTGCGCTGGCAGCTCAATCCACTCGCAGAGCCCTATGAGTGTAAGAGCTTCCCCTCATGATCCTCTTAAACTTTTCACCTTTCACCCTTAACCCATGACTAGTTGTAGACCCACAAAACCGCAATGGAGGAAGCCTGCTTGCATTTACCCTATCTATACCCCTCATAATTTTGTATACCTTTATCAAATCTCCTCTCAATCTTATATTTTCTAGGGAATTAAATCCTAACCTATTCAATCTTTCCTTATAATTCAGGCCCTCCAGACTCAGCAACATCCTTGTAAATTTTCTCTGCACTCTGTTAACCTTATTTACATCTTTCCTGTATGTAGGGGACCAAAACTGCACACAATACTCCAAATTAGGCCTCACCAATGTCTTATACAACTTCAACATAACATTGCAACTCCTGTACTCAGTACGTTGATTTAGGAAGGCCAAAAGGTTTCCTTACTACCTGTGGCATCATTTTCAATGTATTCCCAGATCCCTTTATTCTACAGCACTCCTCAGTGCCCTATGGTTCACTGTGTAAGACCTACCCTGGTTGATGCTCCCAAAGTTCAACACCTCTGCATTAAATTCCACCTGACATTTTTCAGCCCATTTCTCCAGCTGGTCCAAATCGTAATGCAAACTTTGACAGACTTCCTCACTGTCCATTACATTCCCAATCCTGGTTTCATCTGCAAATTTGCTGATGCAGTTAATCACATTATCATCCAGACTGTTGATATAGATGAAAAACAATGACAGACCCAGCACCGATTCCTGCAGCACTTTACTAGTCACAGGCCTCCAGCCAGAAAGGCAACCATCTACTATCACTCTCTGGTTTCTCCCACAAAGCCAATGTCTAATCTAATTTACTACCCCATCTTCAAAGCTGAGTGACTGAGCCTTCTAGACCAACCTCCCATGCAGAAACTTGTGAAATGCCTTGCTAAACTCCATGTAGACAACATCCACTGTATTGCCTTCATCAGCTTTCATGGTAACTTCCTCATAAAACTCAATAAGTTTGGTTAGACACAACCTATCATGCACGAAGCCATGCTGACTATTCCTAATCAGTCCACGTCTATCCAAATGCTCATGTATCCAGTTTCTTGGAATACCTTCCGATAACTTTCCCATTACTGATGTCAGGCTCCCTGGTCTATAACTTCCTGGTTTAATTTAGAGCCTTTCTTAAATAGCGGAACAACATTAGCTATCCTCCAATCCTCCGGTCTTCACCTGTTGTTAAGAATAATTTAATTATCTCTGCTAGGGCCCCTTCAATTTCTGCACTTGCCTCCCACAGGGTCTGAAGAAACACCTTGTCAGACCCTGGGGATCTGTCCATCCTAATTTTTCCTCAAGACGGCAAACACCCTCTCATCTATAATCTGTATCAGGTATATGAAGTCGCTACTGTTTTGCCTCACTTCTACAGGTTCTATTTCCTGAGTAAATACAGATGCAAAAAGAATCCATTTAAGATCTCCCTCATCTCTTTTGGCTGTATGCATGAATTACCATTCTGGTCTTCCAGATCACCAACTTTTGTTCCTTGCAATCCTTTTGCTCTTAACATATCTGTAGAATCCCTTAGGATTCTCCTTCACCTTGTCTGCTAGAACAACTTCATGCCTTCTTTTAGCCCTCCTGATTTATTTTTTAACTGTTCTCCTGCATTTTTATACTCCATAAGCACCCCATTTGTTTCTACATGGCTATACCTGCTATGTACCTCCTTTTTTTTTCTTAACCAGGCCCTCAATATATCTTGAAAAGCAAGGTTCATTAAACCTGCAATCTGTAATTTTTGCTCTGACAGACACATACAAAAGCTTTGTACTTTCAACATTTCAGTTTTGAAGGCCTCCCACTTACCAAGTACACTTCTGTGAGAAAACAGCCTGTCCCAATCCACACTTGCCACATCCTTTCTGATACCATCAGACTTGGCCTTACTCCAATTTAGAATCTCAATCCGGGGTCCAGACCTAACTTCTCCCATATTTACTTTGAAACTAGTGGCATTATGAGAACTAGATGCAAAGTGTTCTCCTACACAAACTTCTGTCACCTGCCCTGTCTCATTCTCTAATAGCAGATCAATAATCACACACTCTCTCGTTGGAACTTCTACATACTGATTAAGGAAACTTTCCAGAACACATTTGACCCTCTAGTCTCTTTGCAGTGTGTGAGTCCCTGTCAATATGTGGAAAGTCAAAATCACCTACTGTAACAACCTTATGTTTCTTGCAACAGTCTGTAATCTTTTTACAAGTGTGTTCTTCTAAACCCCTGAACTGTTGGGTGGTAATATGGCTCCATTAATGTGGTCACATCTTTTTTATTCCTCAGTTCCATCCATGATGCTTCTCTAGATGAGTTTTCCAGTCTGTCCTGGCTGAGCACTGCCATGACATTTCCCCTGACTAGTAATACCACCCCTCCTCCTTTAATCCCTCCTGCTCTGTTGTGTCTAAATCAATGGAACCCTGGAATATTGAGCTGTCAGTTCTGCCCCTCCTGTACTTGTCTCACTAATGGCAACACTATCATAATTCTATGTGTTGATCCATGCCATGAGCTCATCTGCCTTTCGTACAATACTGATGCACCATCAATAACTCTCGGAGACGTGAGGCGAGATATCGGCTTTTATTAGCTGGAAGAAAGAACAAGCAGCAAATGACCACCACACTACATCCTGGAGACTGAGGCCAGGGCTGTGTCTCCAATCACCTTTATACCAGGGTCCGTGGGAGGAGCCACAGGAGCAGTCAGCGGGGGGGCGTGTCCAGACAGGTATATGTAGTTCACCACAGATACTTTATGTGGCCATGTGCATTTCTGCCTGATGACCTTGTTTCTTGCCACAGGTGTGTTGATTGATAGGTTAATTAGCCACTGTGAATTACTTCTATTGTATGTGGGTGGTGGGAGTTGATGGAATAGTTTCCGGGAAATGGTGGGGTGGGGTGGGGTGTGGTGGGCAATAATATATTGATGAGTTTGAGCTAGCATGGCCTCAATGGGCCAAATTGTCTCTTTTAAAGTCCATTCAGAAATGTGGAAAATATATATGAGGTGAGATTACAAGCTTAAAGAGCATGTAAAGAAGTTTCAATGGGACGTTGACAAGCTGAGGAGTAGTCAAGAACATGGTTGTTGGAGTATAATGCAGGAAAGTGTGGCATCATCCATTTTTGACCTATATGACCGTAAAACAAACTACATGTTGGATAGTGAGAGATTGAGTTTAAGGGCAAGTGCATAAACTTGTACATGAGGCACTGAAGGCCAGTTGGTGGGTGGAACAAGTAATTAAGAGCCACAAGTTTTGCCTTTATTGCAAATGCATTTGAATTCAGGAACAAGGAACTGTTCCTGCAGTTGAACAGGGCTTTTATGAGGGTGCTCCCCTGAAGTATTTTGTACAGGCTTGGTCACCCTCCCCAAGAAAGGATGTTCTTGTCATAAAGGAAGTGTTTGGGCTCATTCTGGAGTTTTGAAATTACGGATAGCATAAAATATGGATTACCGTAGATTCCGGACTACAGAGCGCACCTGATTTTTAGCCGCTGGCACTAATTTTAGAAATAAAATCATTTTTTTAAATGTAAAGGCCGCACCGGATTTTAGGCCGCAGGTGTCCCACGTTGTAATATGAGATATTTACACAGAAAGATATTACACGTGAGGATTTTTTTAACTTTTAATTAAATCCATATGGTAACAAAAACAAATACATATTGCAAATGCTTTTTTTCGAACCGTGCCCGTACGCGGCTACTTTTAAATATACGTTGCGTATACTTCTTTACTGAACAACATTCCAATATCTCCTAACGACTGGTAAAAAATATATATACTGCAGCCTACCAGGAAAAGTTATTGATACCTTTAACTTAAAAGCAGAGTTCGCTCGGATCCAAAGCCGCTCGCGTAATGCCGCTCCCCCCCTCCTTTCCGTTTCATCGCAAACGGCATTTAAAAGCAGAGTTCGCTCAGATCCAAAGCCGCTCCGCCGCTCGACCCCCTCCGTCCCGTTTCATCGCAAACGGCATTTTCCCACAAGACGCCGCGAAACCGGGTGTGTCGTCATAGCATCCCGCGATGTAGTACAGAAAACAAATATAGTTTAAACTAAGAGGGTAGGTAGCACAATGCTTCGAGTGTTTTCCATGTTGATGAGGGTGAGTACAAATGACTGATTTACAATAATTTAATTGTGAAAGTGCGCTTGATTTATCGTACAATTTCATTGGACCTCTGTGAACTACTCATCAATTTTATTGGTCTACTGTTACGAGGCAAAATGTTTACGAGGCGGCATGAAAAAAACTTTGCATTAGCCGCATCGGATTATTGGCCGCAAAGTTCAAAGCTGTTCAAAATGTGGGAAAAAAGTAGCGGCTTAAAATCCGGAATCTACGGTAACTAAAATGAGAACCCGTCTTCAGGGGAGAAAAAACCTGTACACAACTTAACTTCCAGCTGATACTTTGTGACTAATGAAACCAATCATTGGGTATTCTGTCCCATTGAAACTACACAGGACACTGCAATAGATGAATGTTTCCATTAATCAGTGCTCATTGAAAACTTTAGAATGAGGTCAGAAAAGGCATTAAGTGACCATCTCCTGTATCCAGGCTACTGTGGGAGGCAAGGAAGGAGATTGCTGAGCCTCTGGCGATGATCTTTGCATCATCAATGGGGACGGGAGAGGTTCCAGAGTATTGGAGAGTTGCAGATGTTGTTCCTTTATTCAAAAAAGAGAGTAGAGATAGCCCAGGAAACTATAGACCAGTGAATCTTACCTCAGTGGTTGGTAAGTTGATGGAGAAGGTCCTGAGAGGCAGGATTTATGAACATCTGGAGAGGCATAATATGATTAGGAATAGTCAGCATGGCTTTATCAAGGGCAAGTCCTGCCTTACGAGCCTGATTGAATTTTTTTCAGGATGTGACTAAACACTTTGATGAAGATAGAAAGGTAGATGTGGTGTATATGGATTTCAGCAAGGCATTTGATAAGTACCCCATGCAAGGCTTATTGAGAAAATAAGGAGGCATGGGACCCAAGGGGACATTGTTTTGTGGATCCAGAACTGGCTTGCCCACAGAAGGCAAAGAGTGGTTGTAGACGGGTCATGTTCTGCATGGGGGTCGGTGACCAGTGGTGTGCCTCAGCGACCTGTTCTGGGACCCTCACTCTTCGTGATTTTTATAAATGACCTGGATAAGGAAGTGGAGGGATGGGTTAGTAAGTTTGCTGATGACACAAAGGTTGGAGGTGTTGTGGATAGTGTGGAGTACTGTCAGAGGCTACAGCGGGACATTGATAGGATGCAAAACTGGGCTGAGAAGTGGCAGATGGAGTTCAACCCAGATAAGTGTGAAGTGGTTCATTTTGGTAGGTCAAATATGATGGCAGAATATGGTATTATTTGTAAGACTCTTGGCAGCGTAGAGGATCAGAGGGATCTTGGGGTCCAAGTCCATAGGACGTTCAAAGCAGCTGCGCAGGTTGACTCTGTGGTTAAGAAGGCATACAGTGTATTGGCCTTCATCAATCGTGGAACTGAATTTAGGATCCGAGAGGTAATGTTGCAGCTTGGTTGCCACAAGAGGACACAGGTTTAAGGTGCTGGGGAGTAGGTACAGAGGAGATGTCAGGGGTAAGTTTTTCACTCAGAAAGTGGTGAGTCTGTGGAATGGGCTGCCTGCAATGGTGATGGAGGGGGATACAATAGGGTCTTTTAAGAGACTTCTGGATAGGTACATGGAGCTTAGAAAAATAGAGGGCTATGGGTAACCCTAGGTAATTTCTAAGGTAGGGAAATGTTCGGCACAACTTTGTCGGCCGAAGGGCCTGCATTGTGCTGTAGGTTTTTCTATGTTTCTATTAGCACATTGTTAGAGATGTATTCCTGCCACTTAATGTGTTCAGGACAGATCCGTTTTGTTATCTAATATCCTGTCTAGTTGTATATTCATGGAGCCGTCCTTCACCACTGTAGCAAAAGGGGCTTATCTTGGGTGTCTGAAGTTTGTACTTGGCTTTTGGAATGAGCCACAGTGTTGAATATTCAAAGGGGATCTCCTAGTTGAGATGGCTAGCATTGTAAATAAGTGATTCTGTGAAGTTACCTGATTATAATCTAAATTTTAAAAATCAAGTTGGTGATTATAACTATTGAAACCAACAATTGTGGTTTTGTGTTTAAGAAGCATAAAACCTTGTGTCAGAAGAGGAGACTTTCTTCAGGTTCCTGGGCTCTCTCCTGAAGGTTTGTTGTGTAAATTAAGACTTTTATATTTCCCAGCTGCAGCTCAATTATAATCAGTCACAACATTTGAGAGCTCGTCCAGAACACATCTACGATGTGGCCAGTGACCGCAGGTTTTGGGGGTGAATATTTTTAAGAGTAGCACCTCACACTTTGAGCTGTCGACAATCATGGGATCACAAAATATCAAAGAACATGACAGAGAGCCGAACCAGTAACTGCATTGTAGTGTACTGTACTAGTTTGTGAGTGTATCTGTGTGCATTAAGAATAAGTTTGAAACTGTTCTAGCAGGGTTTTATACAAAATACATAAGCCCTCATGAGTTCAGGGGTAAGGTGGAATATTGCCGAACACCCACTCTTGGGTTATGAGTATGTATTGTTTTACTTTCATCCTTCCATTGTCTTTTGCTTAATATGGGAATTAGTGTGGAAATACTTAAGGGAGGGGTTATACGATTTCAAGTTCAAGTTTAATTGATATTCAAACAAACATGAATACCATGAATACAGTCAAACAAAACAGCATTCCTCTGGGACCAAGGTGTAAAACACAGTACCAGGAGTAATACACAGCGCAAGACACGTATAGCACAAACAAGATAGCAGTAAATATATAGTCACACAAAAAATACATAATATAGCCCAAGGTCTTGACTGACATGTCCTGTAGATTGATGGTGCATGGGTGTTGTCAGGAAGAACAACCCGTCAGCAGTCCACAAACAAATAAACACACACACACACAAAACCAAGTGATGAGCACCAGCCTGTTGCCCCTCGCCTAACAGCTCCCAATGGAATAAAGCCTGGAAATGAAAAGGAATGGGAATGGAAATGCAGAGGACATGGAGAGAGTATGTCAGCAGGCCAGGCCATGAGTAAAGCTTCAAAGCATAACAGTAAAAATATTGTATAATGAAAGCTGAAGAAATTTGGTCTGTCCCTTAAAACCCTCAATAATTTTTATAGGCGCACCATAGAAAGCATTCTTCTAGGGTGCAGCACAACTTGGTATGGAAGTTGTCCTGTCCAAGACCGGAAGAAGCTGCAGAAGATCATGAACATAGCCCAGCACATCACACAAACCAATCTTCCATCCTTGGACTCACTTTACACCACACGCTGTCGGAGCAGTGCTGCCAGGATAAACAAGGACAAGACCCACCCAGCCAACACACTTTTTGACCCACTTCCCTCCAGGAGAAGGTTCAGGAGCATGAAGATACGTACGGCCAGATTTGGGACCAGCTTCTTTCCAACTGTGATAAGACTGCTGAACAGATCCTGACCAGGATCTGGGTCTTACCTTCCAAATATCTGGACCTGACTTGTGCTACCTTACTTTCCCTTTTCTATTTTCTAATTATGATTTATAATTTAAATTTTTATTATATTTACTTTGATTTGTACTTCAGGGAGCGCGGAGCGCAGAAACAAATATCACTGCGATGATTGTACACTCTAGTATCGATTGTTTGGTGACAATAAATTAAAGTAAAGTAAATAAGATTTCGATCTGAACAGTGGCCATAAGGTTACATAGCTTTGTCTAATGCAAGCTGTTGCCACGCCAAAGATCCATGCAGCCCTGTACTGTGGGTTCAGTAGTTTTGCATCTCAATGTCAGGTAAGCTTAATGGTGCTCTTTCTTCTAAAATCTCGTTAAGCGATTGTTAACACTTTGGCTGGTGAAGATTGTTCAGGGCAGAATACTATTCCCTGGTGCCAATGGTCCACAAAAAAATCATCAGTGCCTCGTTCTAAGTTTTTGGTTACGTGTGAAAACAAGACATTTAACTCCACAAGGACTCCACAAGTCTTTTTTTAATGTTGCCATAATTAAATGTACCTGTTACAGATAGGCTGAGGAAGTGCTTAAGCCGAATTTCCCATCGGTTTGGTCCTCTCACCAGTTGCTTCAGACCTAATCTGTCAGCTTCAGGAGCTGGCCTATCTAGCCACTAGTAAAGTTCATGGGTCACAAATTGATGAGTACGATCTGTGCTCATATCACCTTCAATACATCTTCCAAATATTGTTGATCATCAGGGATGTGCTCTTGATGGGAAGGTGTTCAAAGCCAAGAGAACAACCTTCAGCACCGATACTTTGCAGGGAAGTGAACTTAAGGAGGGTCTTCCTCAAAGAAGATCATTATCCCACCCCAACATACTCGGAGAGCCAAGTGAATCACTGATGCATTGACTCGGGTAAGCCATCTGACCAGTGACACAAACACAAACAGATGTTCTCTTGGGTATAATGTTCCTCGTACACAGTGCACCTGCAAATTAACTGTTTGTACATTGCTCCCGTGAAGAACAATTGCAAGGGTTTCACATACAACTGATTCCTTGATGTGATTTCCCTGCATTTTATAGAAACCCCATGGGCATATTAACAGAATGGCAGCTTTCTGTGTGAAGCACTCTGTATAGGCCATTCATAAAATAATCGGTAAGAAAATAAAGAGGCAGATTTTTGGGAAGAAGTCTGGAAATTTTAGGCCAATCAATCAGACGAGTGATAAAATCCCCAAAATGCGCCCCAGCATGTGCAGCTCTGTGCCAGGAATGCACAAAAGATGGAAATATGTGACTCCGTGTCACTGATTTTGGCAGCAGGGATAATGAAAAGGCAAATAAGATTCTTTGGACGAGGTAACAGTATTTTTTAACAAAACAAAACTACGGTAGTTACTTTCTCCATGTAATGCTTCAGAGTGATGGAGAGTATTCCAATACATTTTGTTTCTTGCTTATCTGTGGTTTCACCTCCACCACAGTTAACAAAAAGCCCTCCTGAATATTTTCTGCACTCTGCTCTCAACCCTTCTCCTGACTCCCAGAATCAACAATGAGTAAGTCAAGGACTTGAAGTGTTAAACCTGTTCTTCTCTCTTCATAGATAGTGAATGTTCCCAGCATTTTCTGAATTATTTTTTTCCACATTTTCAGTATTTGCAAATCTTTTGCTTTTTGTTACTCTAGGATTCTCTTTGCCAACTTTGATGGCCTACAGATCTACAATTTCTGATACCTCTTGAAGCAGACAGATCTTTCCTTCTCTTTGGTTCTGCAAGAGTACAATTTCCTCTGGGGCCATTTTTTTCCTTCTCCACCAAAACCCATCCATCGCCACAACACCTTTTCCTTAAACCAACCAGTCTAAAATAAATCTGCAATTTAGTGCAGTTTGATATAATATATCCTCTGATCAGTGTGTGATCTTCTTAAAACAAACTGTGTTAAGTTCTTAACAGCTCTGTTCAGAAGATGTACCTCAATATACAGTATGTAGATGAGGACAGTACAGTTGATATGGTTTACATAAGTTTGACCTTGAGGTTAAGGTTTTTAGAAGGTTAGATTCCATGGAAAATTGGTCAATTGGATCCAAAACTGGCTTGGTGATAGGTGGCAGAGGGTAATAGTGGAGGGTTGTTTTTGTGATTGGAAGCTTGTGACCAATGGTGTACCAAATGGATTGGTGCTGTTCACTAATTGTAATATATATTGACAACTTAAATGTGAATGTAGCAGTTATAATTTGCAGAATGTATAAAAATGAGTAGTGTTTATAGTGAAGAGGTACAGTAAACGGGTTAGAGAATGATATTGACCAGCTGGAAAATTGGACAGAACAATGGCAGGTGGACTTTATTCCTGGTAAAACTGAGGAGTTGCAGTTTGTAAGGTCGAGTACGGGCAGATCATCTAGAAAGGCCCCTGGGAGAATGGAGGGAAAAAAAGAGAGATTTGTGTACATAAGTATCGAAGTGGCAGCACTGGCAGACAGGCTGGTGAAGAAGGCATACAGGATGATTGCTTTATTAACCTGGGCACAGAATAAAAGAGAAGGAATACTGTGTGCAGTTCTGGTCACCACACAATAGGAAAAATGTGATTGCACAGGATTCACCAGGATGTTGCTGAGATGGAACATTTCAGTTATGAGAAGAAACTTCACTGCTTTACCTCGGAGCTGAAGGCTGAAAGGGGGACCTGGTAGAAGTGTCCAAGACTATGAGAAGCATAAATAGATAGGGAAAAAAAAACCTTTCTCTGTGTCAGCGATGTCTGTAACTTCATGGCAAGTTGAGGAGAAAGAAGTTAAGGGAATCAGAGGAAGATTTTATTCATTCAGAAGTGGTTGAAGTCTGAGAATCAGGTTTCATGTCACTGGCATATGTTGTGAATTTCTTTTTTAGTTTTGCAGCATCATTGCAATACATAATACTAAAATAACTATATAAATTACATTAAGAAATATAGGTATAAATTAAATTAAGTAAGTAGCAAAAAGAGAGCAAAAAAAATCAAGGTAGTGTTCATGGGTTCGTTGTCCAATCAGAAATCTGTTGGTGGAGGGGAAGAAGCTGTTCCCAAAACATTGAGTGTGTGTCTTCAGGCTCCTTGTACCTCCTCCCTGATGGTAGCAGTGAGAAGTGGGTATGTTCTGGATGATGGAGTCCTGAAGGATGGATGCTGGCTTTTTGAGGCATTGCCTTCTGAAGATGTCCTTAATGCTGGGTAGCTTTATGCCCGTGATGGAGCTGACTCAGTTCACAAGTTTCAGCAGCGTTTTTCCAAACCTGACCAGTGGCCCTCCATGGAAAAAGAGAGAAGGAAGGAGGATGTGAAAAATTACTGGAAGCTGGGTAAATAGAGGTTGGAGACTACTCAGACAGAATAGCAAACTGAGCTTGGCTTCATCATGACATTACACGAATCCATGGGCAGACATGTCAAAATGAGAATGAAGAGTCAAATTGAAATGGGCAGCCACCCTGAGATATTATCTTTTGCAGTGGACAGTGTGTAGGTGCTCAACAATGTGGTCTCCCTCCTGGTACTTATCCCTGCAAGTAGGACAAGTGCCACACCTGCCCCTACAGATCCTCCCTTACCACCATTCAGACCCCGAAACAGTCCTTCCGGGTGAGGCAATACTTTACCTGTGAATCTGTCAGGATCATTTATTATATCTGATGCTCCCGGTGCCACCTCTTCTGCATCAGCAAGACCTGATGCGGATTGGGGGAACCACAAATGTCGCTCCATTGTTTAAGAAATGTTATAGGGATAATCCAGGGAATTATAGACCAGCAAATCTTACGTCAACTCTGCCATGGATGGTCCCAAGCACGACTGTGAATAGAGGAAGGTTAGGCATGGGGCTAGCAACCCCATCCTGTAAAAAGCCAGGGCTACAGCAATGCCAACAGAAGCTCCAAAGACCTCATCCCTGAGAGAGAAAGGATCTTCACCTAGAAGATGTGATGATAGTGGGAACCACAGGGTCAATTATCTTCTATCAGCCCAGGACAAAGGACTCTAGCAAGCTGCTGTCGGCGGGCTATGCCACAGTAGGAGTGATGGGCTTAAGAAGAAGAAGAAGGAATGTTGTACTCTCGTTCCACCAATCTAGAACATATAACAATTAAGTGCTGACTGCTTGACTTTCAAAGAGAATTCTACTCATGATCCTGATCACAGCTTACATACTGCCAAAAGCCAATGCCAATCAGGCATTCAAAATAGTGAATGCTGCCATCACCAAACAAGAAACAGTCCACCCCAACACATTTCAGATCATAGCCAGGGATTTCAATCTAGCTTGCTGAAAGAAATCTCTGCACAATTATCACCTGCACATAACCTGCAGCATCAGGGGTCCCAACGCACTAGATCACTGCTATCCTATGATAAGGAATGCCTACCATTCCATACCAAGAGCACATTTTGGGAAATCTGATTACCTGGCTATCCTGCTAAATAGTAAAGCTCCAGAGATAAGGACAACAAAGACATTGTCGTGAGAGGCGGCTAAAGGATTCGAGTTGGTGGTTTCATCAGTGTCTCCACAAAGACATTGGGTCCTCCTCAACCAGAAGCCCTGGATGAACGATGAGATCTGCAACCTTTGACAAGTAAGATACAAGAGGAGTATAACATCTGGAAAGCCATCTCACAGGCGGTGACAGTTCCAAACCAAACCTGAATCACTGAAGGATGCTCAACAGCTGTGGCAGGGCTTGAATGCTATCACCTCCTACAAAGTAGAACCAAGAGACATACAGTCGGTGACAACAACACTTCCTCCCAGATGAGCTCAGTGTCTTCTATGTTTGCTTTGACTGTCAAAACATGGAGGAAACTTCACAAACTCCCCCAGCACCCTGATGACCCTGCGATTTCAGTCTTTGAGGCTGACATGAGAGCATCCTTCAGAGGGGTGAATGCACAGAAAGCATCTGGTCCAGATGGGGTATCTGGCCAAGTACTACAGACCTGTGCTGATCAATTGGCTGGTGTGTTCACTGATACCTTTAACCTCTTGCTTCAGCGGTCTGAGTACTCAACTGCTTTAAGCAGGCATCTTTTATACCAGGGCCTAAGAAGAACGCGGTAACCTGCCTCAACGACTATTGTCCAGTAGCACGTACACCTACTGTGATCATGTTTTGAGAGATCGGTGATAAAACGCCTGCCTGAGAAGCAACTTGGATCCATTCCAATTTGCCATTTGATGCAACAGGTCCACAGCAGATGCCATCTCATTGGCTTTTCACTCAATCCTGGAACATCTAGACAGCAAACGTGCATACATCAAGATGCTCTTCATCGACTACAGCTCGGCATTCAATACTATCATCCCATCAAGATGTATCAATAAGTTTCAATACCTTATTGTACAATTGGATCCTTGATTTCCTCACTTGCAGACCCCAGTCAGTTATGATTGGTAACAACGTCTCCTCCAGAATCTCAATCAATACAGCTGTAACACAAGGCTGTGTGCTTAGCCCCCTGGTCTACTTATGACTGTGAGGCTAAGCACAGCTCCAACGCCATATTCCCATATTCAAGTTTACTAAAAACACCACTGTCATAGGCCAAGTCAAAGGTGATGCTGAATCAGCATATAGGAGGGAGATTGAAAATCTGGTTGAGCGATGCCACAGAAGCAACTAGAACAGTGTGTCAATAAGTCTGCAGATGACATGAACGTTGGAGGTGTTGTTGGATAGTGAGGAAGGCTGTCATGGGTTACAAAGGGATATAGACAGGATGCAGAGTTGGGCGGAGAAGTGGTAGATCAAGTTCAATCCAGAAAAGTGTGAAGTGATACATTTCGGAAGATCAGACTGAAGGTGGAATACAAGATTAATGGCAGGGTGTTAGCAGTACTTAGGCTCAGAGGCACCTTATAGTCCAGGTTCATAGGTCGCTCAACGTTGCCATGCAAGTTGTTTAGGTAATGTTGCAGCTCAGAAAGCACTCTGGTTAGACAGCACTAGGGGTATTGTGTTCACTTCTGTCCACTTCATTATAGGAAGGATGCGTAAGCTTTAGAGAGGGTGCAAAGGATATTTATCCCAGGGTGACAGTGGCCAATATAGAAGATATAGTACTGTGCAAAAATCTTAGACACACATATATAGCTGGGGTGCCTAAGACTTTTGCACAGTACTGTATATGGCAATGTAGAGCAGACAGTGCATTTGTAAATCTAGTGGGAGCAAAGGATGTTGGGAAGGGCAGAGGTGTGGGTCAGTTGGTAGAGAACGGTGGTGTGGGTACAGGCTCAGCCCTGAGACACCAGGCAAGATCATTTGATTCCAAACAATTGGTTTATTGATCATTACAGAATGTCTCACTGGTGTTTCCCGCTCCCCCCCCCCACCTCTTCCTTCTCATTTTCCCCATCATGATTCCCCTCTCCCTGCCCCCTTTCCGTTCTCCATCCACAACAGAGACCCATATCAGAATCAGGTTTATCGTAGCTTGCATATGTCATGAAATTAATTTTTTTTAGAGGCAGCAGCACAGTGCGATGCAAGCCCACATCTGCCAAGATAAACTGGAGTAGTATCAAATGCTGTATGAGGTCAATCAGAAACCGACAGCAAACGCAGTCAGGTCTAAGCTTAACTAACGCTCCGTTCCTTAATTACAGATTTTAACTGCTCGAGTTCTGAACGTTTCCACTCCAGGAATACTTTAGTGTAGAACTAGACAGCTTGATAATATCCAAAATGACAGTATTTACAAATATTACCATTTTTACCATACTTTCTCTGGAACTGAAGCCTATTTTTCAGAGCAGACACCATTCAATTGCACTTCTGGAAGTTTTTATAGGACTTTCTGTAAATGGTCCCTTGTTGACACTTCATTGGAATCCCTGCCAGTAGCATTTTCAAGTAAATAAAATTTTTAATAGCTGCTAACTTAGCAGTTTAAAATAAAATGACATTATGCAGGTTTTGGCCTCTCAGCATTGGGTTAATGGAACAAAGATGGTAAAGAAAGCGTTCGCCTTGACCTAGCAACAGAGCAGCATAAAGAGTTTTACTTTCTTACAATCTTAATTGCTTCAAGTTCTCTCATGAAAAGACTATACTTTATAAACTTTACCCATGGGTGGGTGTGAATAGTTACCTTTTTTAACATTAGGTTATTGCTGAATTTTGACAAATGCAAGCCAATGTAGATTCGCAGCAGAAAATGTCTGGAATCTACTTAATGCTAAAGTCCACGTGGTTTTAATACTGAGTATTATCTTCCTTACTTTTCTCAGTCCTAAACATAATGACCCAACATTGACCTATCAGACATCTTAAATATCAATGACAGGAAGGGAGTACAAACTAAAACAATTTCCCAGATAACCAGCGCCTATGTAATTTATCATGAAATCTGTAACATACCCTGTCTTTGCTAACTTATTTTATACAGCTCTTGCTATATACAAAAAGTTTTCCTTTCGTACGCATTTATCCCCTACACTTTAATTCACATTTACTTACAGAACTCTTGTTAACTTATTGGGAAAAGATTAATGGTGAACATGGTTATAAGACTGATTAGTACTGGATCCAGCCAGCCTTCTCCTTCCTCCTCCTACACCACCCACCCCCTCCCCCCTACCCACACCTGTGTACTACCCTTGTCCAAAATGACTGGCACACATGCCTCAGGAGAATTTCCATGGGCCTCTGGATTTTGACATCATCCTGCACGTTGTGCTGACACCTCAGCAGCCTCTGGCACTACAATGCAGAGGTCCCACCCCATCACCTTTGACTCAGAGGCAAAACTGGGGGTGTTGTGGTGAACTACATATACCTGTCTGGACTGCTCCTGTGGCTCCTCCCACAGACCCCTGTATAAAGGCGATTGAGGCCTGATGCCCGGCCTCATTCTCCAGGATTTAGTGTTGTTCATTCTTCCAGTCAATAAAAGCTGATACCTCACTTCTTACATCTCAGAGTGAGTTATTGATGGTGCATCAGGTGTTGAGGAATTTATCAGTTTCAAATACTTCTGACAAATACATCTAAAAAGCACTAACACTTTCAAAAAATGGCTTGTTGATTAAAAAAAATAAGCAAATGAAATTGGTCCTAATTGAATTGGATTTGGCCTGCTTCCTGGAACTTGTCGCAATGGGTTCCACCCATAAGCATTTACCTGGGCTGGATCAGGGGGGTCAGACCAGCTGAGCTGCCATACCTGGGAAACATCTAGAGAAGCACAGCAAGGCTTCAGCTGTGACCAGGCCTTGTAGGGTATTGCTGAGGTCCTGTCCTAGGACACACCACTAGCTTTTGACAGGAGAGAAGGTTGAGGACAAAACTCTCCCTCCTGTTAAAGTTGGGAGTTTACTTGAATATTTTAGTTGTATCTGATATTCAAAGACACTATTGAGATTTCTACAAGAGATTTTAAAAATCATTAAAAGTAAGTAATATACTTAAATAAAACGTCACTACACTAAGAAATGACTAAATATATATATATATATAATTTTCAAAAATGATCTTAGTCAAGAGGAAATACTGCAGAGAAATTGACCTCCGAAGTTATGTCATTCATCAAGCACCTCCTTTACATTAATCCTATCTTATCCCATTTTATTCTCCCAATAACTACACTACACCTGTCCTGTCAATTCTATCCCTCCATTTAAATAGAGGCAATTAAATGTGGCTCATTAGACTACCAACCCACATACGTTTGGGATGTGGGAGGGAACCGAGGCATCTAGAACAAACAGGAGAGAATGAAAACAGCTCACGGATAGCACCTGAGGTCAGGAATGAATCCAGGTTGTTTGATTTGGACCAATTTCAGTCTACTAGCTGCAGTACTGTGCCATTGAAATTCTTATCTTCTCCCTTCTAATCCCCAGGTCACTGAATCCCATTCAAATAGCCTAAGTGGTGTAGGACTGGTGAGCCGGACTACCTGGAATAATACTGGGAATCCACGCGCATTTAGGCTCCACCTTTAGTCTCCACGTGGAAGCCAACAGTGGATTGTAGAGGCAGATTGCAGACATGTTTCAGGCAGTAGAACAGCAGCTCAGGAATCACGACTGAAAACAGCTAAATGACTGTAGTTCCCTCAGGTCTTGCAGCCACAGCCAAGAGTATGTTATTCAATCTGTTACATTTTTAAATACCGTACAGAATAATTTTTATCTTTACTTCTAATTTATATACTCTCTCCATATTAATGTCAGAATCTGAAAGTGTGAGGAAGTTCTATTGGGTTCAAGCTTAGTAATAGTTAAGCATAACAAACCAAGAAGCTGATGAGATCGCATCTGTGCCACAGTGAAAAGGGATTCAATCAACCGACAACGTCCAAAGCCCAAACTTAAATTCCATGCTTTCAATTTGAATGTAAAAACAGATTCATTTCAACAAAGCAGAGTTCTCCCTGCTTTGGAATGGAAAATTTGAGACCAATTACCTTAATTAGGTTTGCCATAGATTGAGTGAAACCTGTTCTGAGCTAGAATTTATTTGAGTTAGATTAATTTGTTTAATTCATGGGAACCCGGGCGATAGGTGACAGATGAACTTCAGGGTAGAGCAGTGGTAGTTGTTTCACATGGGAACAGAGTTCCAGAGCGCATTGTGCCCAGAGCCCATGGACATAAAATAACATGAATGGAAAATAAGGAAAGAGATTCAAATTCTTACCAAGAATAAAATGATGCTACAGCACAAGGCTTGGAACAGCTTGGCAAAGAAAATATGGTTTTTATTACATGCATAGTTCTGGCTGCCACAGTAAAACTGGTTTATTGCAGCTATTACATGGATAAAACGCAGTAAAACCAGAATGACAGGGGGATTAAATTAGGAAGAATTCTTTCACAATTTACACTGGAGTAGAGGTAAAATGGCTAGTTGTAGTGTTCCAGGGAAACTGACTACAGCCTCTTGACTCACGTTGTCCAGGTGACTAGCACATGAAGATAAATTCTGAACAAGCACACACAAAATGCTAGAGGAATTCAGCAGGTCATGCAACATTTATGGAAAAGAGTGTATAGTGGAAGTTTCGGGCTGAGACCCTTCATCAGGAGATGGCTTTGCAGCTGACGATGACGTTGCACAGGGAGCAGCTTCCTGATAGGCCACAACACTCACTCACACTGTTCACAGAGTGGCTGTGGCTGTTCAGCCCCGTGACATTCATTGGACTCCTGGGACATTTGTAGGGGACTTCGGTTTCCTGAAGCTTTTCACTCATGAGGTTCTAGTGTTGCAGCAAAGAGCCTTAATCAATGACTCCCACTGTTGTATTACAAGACCATCAGGACGGTATAGAGTCCTGAAGCAGATAGACCTAATTTTCTTATGTGGTTTGAAATGTGTATGTTTCTAATTGTAATTATGTTGAAATTGCAGATAACTAAGGGTGCTTCAGTGGGATAAAGATAGACACTGATGCCTCAATGACCAAATGGTGTACATTCCCCATTTAATATTTAACATTGCCCATAGTCCTTTCACAATAAAGAGCACACAATTGGATGGTAATTATTCTTTATTTTTGTATGTCTTCTAACATCAGTCTTAAAACGGAATCCCCATACACACAATCTCAGATATTTTACAGAGTTCAGACACATTACAGGAGATAATGCTTCAGGCGGGAAATTACTCTGAAGTTAAAAAAAAGCTATCCCAGGTTTTCTACATTTGTTGCAATTGTGGTTTGGTTTCTAAGTAGCATTGGCATAATAGTAGCAGCATAAAGGGGAAATAGTTAAGAATTTCTATTCCTTAAAAAGAGGGAAGCAAATGGTATTTTCATGATTCAATTACTGTCCTGATTTTGCAACCCACAAGTCAAGTATGACTGTTACAATTTACCTGAAATATTTCTGGTTGTACAGTGTTCTCAGTTTTTTCGAGTTTTCTGACGTTCTGGTTTTGACCTACATTTATTGGGTTTATTTAAGGCAGAGATTGATAGATTCTTGATTAGTCAAGGCATGAGAAGATACATGGAGAAGGCTGGAGATTGAGGCTAAGATGAAGAATGGATCTGCCATGATGAAATAGCACAGCAGACTCGATGGGCCAAATGGCCTAATTCTGCACCTCTACCTTATGGTCTTATGATTTGGCTGAACTGTTTCTGTTGTTTTCAGTCTTCATAAATAGAAGATGTTTAAAATATTCCAATAAAATTCAGCAAAGTTTTTAAAACTAAACTTTTATTTTCTTGAAAAAAGTTAGTGGTTTCCTGTACTGTGTACAGGACGTTTCCTTGAGAGATAATCTTCACATCCAAACCATTATGATAAGGCTGGCATTATTATTGGTTTGCTGTTAGCTTGTTTAAAAATACACAAAGATATTTTGTTGATAAATATGTTTGGAGAAGAGTATTTATATTCTGTATATTACCTATGGATATTGATCAGCTACATGCCATCCATATAAAATTGTTGTTATTTGGAGTATATCCTGGGAAAGTGAACATAAAATATAATGTTTAAAATACCTATGGGAAAGTATGTAGGCCATGCCATTTAAAAAAAATGGATAATAGGCAGAGACAATCTCAATGGGATGAGAACAGATCTGGTTTGTGTAAAATCAGATCGAAGCTTGACAAGTATAAGTATACTGAATGAAGGAAGGCCTTTCATTAGTAGATGTTACAGTCTAGGTGCAATACTCTTATGAAGGAAGAGGGTAAGAAAATTAAAGCCACATTTCCTTAGATGATTTTTTAAAAAAGAAGTAAAATAGAACAGGAAAAATAGCAGATGGCAAATGCAAGTAGGGACCAGGTTAATGAGAGAAAATTGAGAGACCCCATTTAAAAAACTAAGAAAGGCAAGGAGAGAATGAGAAAAGAATGACAATAAATATAAATGGGAATCGTTCAGCATGTGGACATGTAAAAGGTCTGTGGGGGCTACCAATGATAAAAACAGGAAACTTACTCCTTAAGCAAGATGTACCTTCATAATACAGTGGTTTGACTACAACTGCAATATAGATCGAGTTCTGAGTATTACACTTTAGGAAAGATGTAAAGGTTTTAGATAGGGTGCAGAAGAGATTAATCTAAGTGATTCTAAGAATGAGAATGTTAAAACTGAGCAACACACAAAATGCTGGAGGAACACAGCAAGTCAGGCAGTATCTATAGAGGGGAATGACAGATGACATTTGCTGATGGGGATGTAATGATAGCGTTTTGGGGCCAGTGGCCAGAGGCTTTGAATTTTGACCAAGATTTAGAAATAGAGATAGAAGTTTGAACCTTACCTGAAAAGTTGGCAAAATTAAATTTGAATAGATAAATAGAATATGAAATTATTCATGTTCATATGGGTGGCAAGGTAGTGTGGTGGTTAGCACAACGTTTTACAGTACAGGTGACCAGGGTTCGATTCCCACCACTGCCTGTAAAGAGTTCTCCCCTGACTGCATGGGTTTCCACTAGGTGCTCCAGTTTCCTTCCACAGTGCAAAGATGTATTGGTTGGTTGGCTGGTCATTTTAAATTGTCTCATGACTAAGATAGAATCAAATTGGGGATCGCTGGGTGGCATGATTCAAAGGGCTTGAAGAGCCTATTCCACACTGCATTATAAATAAATAATAAGTTATTGTCAATTGTGACACTATTATATTTTCATAAAACCCCATCTAGTTCACCAATGTTCTTCCCTGCTTTCAAGAAAGAAAATCTGTCATTCTAAATGAGGTTGTCTCGTTTCAAAGATGAGTAATAAATTCTGGCCTTGACAACAATATCCACACCCCATGAATGTTCCATCATTGCATGGAAGGGTCTGTTATTGATGTTCAGTGGTACAGTATATCCCACACGTTTTTGTCCTATCTATTATCATCTGATCATAGTTGACTGGCTTGTAATTAACAGGTTAATTAGGGAAAACAATGTTGGAAGTATCTCATTTTGGCAGCATGTGATAATCTGATAACACACCTTAATCTTTTAATTAACCTTGCTGATAATCACGTTTGATAATGAGCTTTAAGAATGTTTGACTTCTTACCTCAGGAGCTAAAGTTCAAAGGAGTTTTGAAACAATGACAATTCCTTGAAAATATGGCAATGTAATTGTTTTCTTGACAGGAGCTAAATCCTCCCCTCTCTTATCCTGCTGGTCTTTTGAAAGGAGATCAATAGGGTTGGCAACGATGGGTGAAGGAACAGTTAAAACTAATTTGACCACTGTTAATTCTCTTCAGGAATCTTATGCTACTTAATGTATCTTAACAAATTCATAAGGTCCAATGCTGCACGTTTTCACATAATAAATTGTTTTATTCATTAATGATGAAAAAATAGGCTAGATCTATAAAATTTATTCCATTTTCATGTTGCAAAAAGCATTTTACTCTTGTGTGTGGTGGAAAATTAGATGATATTTGTTTTCAAAATTATGCATTCAATAGGCATGTGAGAGAAAATAGAGAAATAAGTAATGGAATGAGGATTGTTCACAAGCCAGCATAGACTCAAGATTGAATGACAACCCCCCCCCCCATGACGGATAGAAATATGAAAAGAAGAAATTTGAAATTTGCTATGAGCTATTTGATAAATTCTTTAAAAAGGAAAATATTTTGCTGTTTTTTTTAAAAATATCCACAAATCTGAAATAAAAGAAGTTTTGAAGTGGTAACGTTTTGGCTGCTTTGTATTGAAAAACATTTTTTTGACATGGGTTAATTCAAATTACTGACACTGCATTTTAAGGCAACAGAATTTCTCAATTTACGATGACTGTAAATTCATGATTTATTTGAATCTAAATCAAGTAATGATTTGTTAAATTAAAAGTCTGTCAGCTTCTTGCAATACTATAAAAGACAATTAACAATTCTGGCATTGGCAGGAGATTTCATGAGGTTTATGCCGATTTCATAAAATTAACCTTGCTGCTCTATATACAGACAGCAATCTAAACCCTATTATTATTATTATTGTCAATAATTAAATTGTTTACCCTGATAATCTGAATTAAAATTTTAAAAAGTTTTAGTGAATTTGGTTGTCCAGAATAAATAGATACTGAATTTATATTTAATCAAAGCAGCCTGTAACTCAGTGGGTTATTTATTTCCTCTGTCCCCAAATGCCTTTTGGGTTCAAATTCTTGCACTGTCACTGGAGTCCGATTGTTGAGCTTTGGCTCGTTGTCTGATTTAGTTTTACAGAATTTGAGAGTTCTATTGGAAAAATAAATGATAGTTTTCTCTTTAATAAATTGTGTCTTCTCCCAGAAGTTTGCCTTGGAGCATTTCATATATGCTTTGGCAATTAAACAAGAACATGTATTAAGAAAAGAGATTAAAATGAATGATTTGAAAGAGGGGAAAAAGCAAACTAACACAATTTATTAAGCTAAGCATGAATTATTTTGACATTTCAATGTGAAAAACTGCAATCGTATTACTTGTTTTGTTTTGAATATGTTAAAATCTGAAACTAAAATTAAATGGTATTGAGTGATGGACTAAGGCAAGATGGAAACAGGCCCTTTGGCATAACTCATTATCTGGACCAAGTTAATCCATTTGGCCCATAGCCCTCTACATCCCATGTACTTTTCCAAATGTCTTCTAAATGTTTTTATTAAATGTATTTTATGAATCGCTCGCTCTTTCATTGTCCCTATGTGAATGCTAAGTGTGAAGTATCTGAATCTGATAAACTATTTGTATATTAGTATATCTAGGACACTGTAAATAGTCATCACAATAGTCAATTGATTTTCAAAGTAATGTATTTAATAGTTCATAAAACATAAAATTTTAAAACTAATTTGATGCAAGCATTGTTCCTTTCCACCACACAATCATCTTGCAGTTTGTACATTTTCTTCATTACTAATTGTAGATATAATTGGATAAGGCTGATTAAACAAGCGACCAATAGTATTGGTATGTTATATCCAGTGTTTGTTTTGCAAGTGCTGCTGGTCATCCTATGCTTCTTAGCTCTAACCGAGCCACTGGTGTGGCATCTTTATTCTCATCAGATCCGACATGCAACAGTCTGTTTTGGGGCTGTACAATCCTGGCCTCGAGACACCAACTCTACCTGAATATCCCGATCCTTACACACACCGCAGACCCTTGTTCAGACATTCTTTCACTGAATATGTGACCACAGTCTCATGGTTGCGTAACCTAGAAACGCAATAAATGTGTACCATTGGATTAAAAGCAGCTCATTGACTCCACTCCCCAACATACTCTGGGACAGTCTTGGCAAACGAGTACAGTGCAGGAATTTCATGCTGCTTTGTATCTTATCACACTAACATTCGTGCAAAAAGGACAAAAGACAAAGTTATAGAATAGCTAAATTTCATAGTCGTTATTAGGACATACGTGCAATAGTGCAATTTCCTTGTGCCACTCCAAGAATGCAGACATTTGTATACTGTCCAAAGTACTTTTCGTGCAAAATGTTTACTGACGTGCTTGCTTAGCATTCCTCCTTTTATTCCTCTGTCTGGATGCGACTGCTGTATCTCTGGGTTGTATACGTTTCTCTCCATTTTGTTGGCCGCTTCTTCCCTTTCTTCTGTCCTGACGGAGCTTCTGATCCCAGTTCTGATTATTCATTGAAGACCAAGTTAATGCATGCATCATTTGACAAAATTAGCGTTTAAAATATGGACAGAGTGAATTCACCAAAAACATGGTTGTCAAATTGATTATTACACTAATCACATTTTTAAAAATTAATTTTATTGTCACAGTGAGAGCTGTATCATCTTTCAGTCAGAAAATCACAGGTTCAAGCCTGATTCACAAAGATCCAAGTGCAAAATTAAAGCTGAATTTCCAATACATTACTAAGCAGGATCTTGCACAAGGAAGGGCCAACCCAGGGCTTGCTTCTAAACCTTAAGAAGTTTAAGAGGCTAGAATACATTGTATATTCAATTTAATGACCCTTCCAAAAGTGGTCAGATTTGAATTGTTTGCTGTACAGGACTCTGATGCTAAAGGAGTGCTACACTGTCAACAGTACTTCATTCAAATGAACCTTTACTGTCTACTTTCTCAAGATGACATAAAAGATTGCTTGTCATAGAGTCATAGAGCATTACAGCACAGAAATAGGCCCTTTGGCCCATCTAGTCCATGCCAAACCATTAATCTACCTAGTCCCGTCGACCTTTCTCTGGACTGTAGCCCTCCATACCCTCCCATCCATGTACCTATCCAAATTTCTCTTAAGTGTTGAAATCGAACCCATATCCATCACTTGCATTGGCAGCTTGTTCCACACTCTTACCACTCTGAGTGAAGAAGTTCACCTTCATGTTCCCCTTCAATATTTCACCTTTCACCCTTCACCTATGACCTCTACTTGTAGGCTCACCCAACCACAGTGGAGAAAGCCTGCTTACATTTATTCTATCTATACATCTCATAATTTTGTATATTTCTATCAAATCTCCCCCCCCCCCCCATTGTTCTACTGACTAAGGAATAAAGTCCTAACCTGTTCAACCTTTCCCTGTACCTCAGGTCCCAGCTGAGGGAACACCTTGTCAGGCCCTGTGGATTTATCCACACTAATTTGCCTCCAATGCCTTCCTCTCTGGAATCTGTATGGGGTTCATGACATCACTGCTGCTTTGCTTCATTTCTCTCAACTCTGTGTCCATCTTCCAAGTAAATATAGATGCAAAAATTCCACTTAAGATCTCTCCCATCTCTTTCGGCTCCACATATAGATTACCACTCTGATCTTCCAGCGGACCAATTCTGTCCCTTGCTATCCTTTTGCTCTTAATATATTTGTAGAAGCCCTTAGAATTCTCCTTCACCTTGTCGGCTTGAGCAACCTCATGCCTTATTTAGGCCCTCCTGAAAACTTTTTAAGTTTTCTCTTGCATTTCTTATACTCCTCAAGTACCTCATTTCTTCCTACCTGCCTATAATTGCTATGCTCCTCCTTCCTTAACCATGGCCTCAATACCTCTTGAAAACCAAGGGTTCCTAAACCTGTTATTAACTTTTATTCTGACAGGAACATACAAACTCTGTAATCTCAAAATTTCACTTTTGAAGTCCTCCCACTTACCAAGTACACTTTTGCCAGAAAGCAGCCTGTCCCAATCCACACTGGCCAGATCCTTTCTGATACCACTAAAATTGGCCTTTCTCCAGTTTAGAATCTGAACCTGAGGACCAGACCTATCTCTCTGCACACGGCCTTATGATCGCTGGATGCAAAATGTTCTCCTACACTAACGTCTGTACCCTGCCCTGTCTCATTCCCTAGTAGGAGATCTAGTATCACACTCTCTAGTTGGGACTTTTATGAACTGATTAAGGAAACTTTTCTGAACACATTTAACAAACTCTTTCCCATCCAGCCCTTTTACAGTATGGGAGGCCCAGTCAATACGTGGAAAGTTAATATCACCTACTATCATAACCTTATGTTTCTTGTAAAAGTGTGTGATCTCTACAAATTTGCTCCTATAATTCCTGCAGACTCTTGTGTGATCTATAATATAATCCCAAAAACATGATCACACCTTTCATATTCCTCAGTTCTCCCCATAAAACCTTAATAGATGAGTTCTCCAGTTTGTCCTGTCAGAGCACTGCCATGATATTTGCCCTGACTAGTAATGCCAGACCTCCCACAGTATCATATCTAAAACAACGGAAACCTGGAACACTGAGCTAGCTGTCTGTTCTGCCCCTAATGCAATCAAGTCTCACTAATGGCTACACTGTCATAATTCCATGCACTGATCCATGCATTAAACTCCTCTGTCTTTTCTATAATAGTCTTTGCATCGAAATATAAGCAGTTCAGAACATTAGTCCCTCCATGCTCAACCTTTTGACTTAACAAAATTTTTCTTCACAACCTCTCCACTATCTATTCTGGTGCTCTGTTTCCATATCCCTACAACTCTCGTTTAAACCCACCCTGTGCAGCACCAGCAAACCTTCCCACTATGATGCTAGTCTTCCTCCAGTTCAGGTGCACACCATCCCTTCTTTCAGTTCCCACCCTCCCTGGATAAGAGCCCAAATGATCCAAAAATTTGAAGTCCTCCCTCCTCCACCATCTCCTTAGCCATGTTCTAGATGGTATGATCTTCCTATTTCTGGCCTCACCAGCATGGGACATGGGTAGCAAACCTGTCATCACAACCCTGGAGGTCCTGCCCTTTAACTTAGCATGTAACTCATTTTCCAGAACTTCATCAACCCTCTTATCTATGCCATTGGTACCAATGGGGGACTATGAACTTTGGCTGCTCTCCCTCACATTTAAGAATGCTGTGGACTTGATCCAAGATATCCCTGACCTTGGCACCCAGAAGGTAACATACCATCTGGGAATCTCATTCTCCACCAAAGGATCTCCTTTCTATTCCCAGACCACTGAATTCCCTGTGTCACTACAGCTTGCTCTTCTGCCCCCTTCCCTTCCCTTCTGAGCCACAGCCAGACCCAGTGCCTAAGACCTGATAGCTGTGGTTTTCCTCTGCTATCCTCACCATCCCCCCAACAGTATCGAAAGCAATATACCTGTCATTGAGAGACAATGGCCACAGTGCTACTCTGCACATGTTGTCCATCCCCTTCCCTCCTCCTGATGATCACCCAGTTACCAATGCACTGCACCTTGGGTGTAACTACCTCCCTGTATGACTTGTCGAGCAACCTCTCAGCCTCACCAATAATCTGGAGTTCATCCAGTTCCAGCTCCAACTCCTCAAAATGGTCTGTTAGAAGCAGCAGCTGGATGTGCTTCTTGCAGGTGTAGTCATCAGGGATACTGGCAGTCTTCCTACCTTCCCACATACCGGAAGAAAGAATAAATAACAAAAATCCACCTCTCCTTGCAGAAGTCTCCTTGATGGGCGAAAGCCTCAACTCCCCACTCTAACACTGACCCACTCACGCAGTGGCTGCTCCACTTAAACTAAATTTCTTTTTATTGGATCTGCACTATGCATAATCTAATGTTGCTTTGGGAACTGTAGTGAGCAAAATGTGCCAACCTGCCCCCTTGTTTCTTTTAAACTCCCTCTCTCCCGCAATCCGATGTCTACTCGGCAATTGTGAGGTTTAAGAGGCAATTAATGTTACCGACCTATCTTTATTATCAATCAATATTACTGAAAATAGACTGCCTTGTGCTACTGCTTCAGTTCTTGTGAATGTATGTTCTGGGCAAACTGGCCTCAGCATTGCTCTACACTGCACCAATGACTACACCTCAGAAGTACTTCATTGTCTCTAAAGCAATTTGGGACGTCCTGGGGTATTTGTAAGTTGTGGCAGGGCAGTGGCAAGAGGCAAGAGAAAAGAGCCCGGAACATTACCTTGATTCTTTTCCCAAGTCGATCCTTCCATTTCACGGCTATGGAACCCTCCACCAGGAGTAACCTGTGCAAGAAATTTACAATTATCCGCCTGGGTTAATGGTGACAAGCACGGACGATTAGCGCTAGGCACGTTACATTGAAACTGCCTGTTTGCTCACTGTACCTCGCCCGCTCTTCATCCTCGTAGCCCATGATAACATACTCCTCGTTCGTTCTGATTTCAGGGCAGAGACACGCTGAGCTGGTGTGAAGGGTCACTGTTTCCTTCGGGATATTCACCAGGGACGATTTCAGGACGTCTTTCACTTCCACTGTGGTGGCAACGTCGTGGCACTTACTCTTCACTTCTTTCACTTTAGCCCGAATAACTGCAAAGAAAGGCAAAGCTAGATGCAAGCGAAAACGCCCCTGTTCAGTCTTAACTACAATTAAAGGTCTTGGGAGTCTTGCTTTGGTGGATTGGCAAGCGGAGACGGGTCAGTTCCTCTGTTCTCCGGAGACCGGTAAAATGGGTAAGCCCACCTCAGTGCTAGTTGTCTGCAAACTCAGTAGCAACTGTGTACTAGACCCCGAAATGTGCACCGACTGTAGAAAGCCTAAACATCACAGCAGCTCATATTCAACCAGAATCAGTCATCATAATTCCCAATGATAAACTAACGGGTTACTTTAGCAAAGATGAACTCCAAATAGTGACAGAAAACGCCCACAGATATTATTCTTCTCACGTGTCCCCGGCATATTAGTAGAAACACGACTTTGAGTGTCTAAACTTTAATCTTCACGTTATGCTTAACATGCAAATTCGCGAATCGACATCTTGCCTGCGTTCTTGAACGGCAGGCAACATCGTTTTGGAAAGAACGTCTCATTCGTATAATTTTGGACACTGAGCGCCCCGGGGAAACTGCCAGGCGGGGTTGGATCACCATCCTGACTGCTGTGAAGCGATTCGGAAGGTTGGCAAGACTCACCGTAATTATAGTTGTTCTTCAGGTAAACTTTCTGTGTGAGCTTCACCGCCGGGCACCTGCAGCCGCCTGCAGAGGAAGCAGAGTTGCCGTGAGGTGTTTGCTGAAATAGCTGCGTGCAACCCACCCCACAAAAGCCGTCTTCTGTAGGTAACCCATTCTCTTTATCGCCAGATAACTATAGTAATTTCTCATAGTTGTCAGGGAACAGTCGCTCCTTCCACTTTACCTGGCCCGTCACTGAACTGTTCCCACAACCTATGGTCTCGCTTTCAAGAATTCTTCATCGCATGTTCTCTACGTTTATTGCTATTTATTTATTATTGCTTTATTTTTCTCGTTGCAGTTTGTGCTTTGCACACTGGTTGAACATCAGGTTGATGCAGTCTTGCATTTATTCTATTATGGTTATTATTCTACGAGGGATGTATTGAGTATGCCCGCAAGAAAATGCGTCTCAGGGTTGTATATGGTGACATACTTGTATTTTGATAATACATTTACTTTGAATTCCTCCCAACGATACTGCCCTGCGAGCTGTGCAAAAGTCAGGAATCCCCTGCGGAACATTGGAAGGTGCAGTTTTCCTGGGATGCTCCCTGCAGCTGATGTGTGGAGGAAGCTTAAGATGCTGAGGATATGTGACTTTCACCAAGGTTCATCATGTTGCAGGGAGCAATATAGTGGCAGGGTTTTACCCGGCAGATTCATTAGCATATGGAGATTTAACAGATGAATAGTGAAGACAGTATGAAAGGCAGAAACAATATGAGGCAGGGGACACTTAGCTTCGTTGGGCAGTGAGAGGTTAAATTGGCATCCGCTCCCATATCCAGTGTATCAATTCAATAGACCATAGACAATAGACAGTAGGTGCAGGAGTAGGCCATTCAGCCCTTCTAGCCAGCACCACCATTCACTGTGATCATGGCTGATCATACACAATCAGTACCCTGTTCCTGCCCTCTCCCCATATCCCTTGACCCCACTATCTATAAGAGCTCTATCTAACTCGCTCTTGAATGCATCCAGAGACTTGGCCTCCACTGCCTTCTGGGGCAGAGCATTCCACATATCCACCACTCTCTGGGTGAAAAAGTTTTTCCGCATCTCTGTTCTAAATGGCCTACCCCTTATTCTTAATCTGTGGCCCCTAGTTCTGGACTCACCCATCAGCGGGAACATGCTTCCTGCCTCCAGTGTGTCCAATCCCTTAATAATCTTATATGTTTCAATCAGATCCCCTCTCATCCTTCTAAATTCCAGTGTATACAAGCCCAGTCGCTCCAATCTTTCAACATATGACAGTTCCGCCATTCCGGGAATTAACCTTGTGAACCTACGCTGCACTCCCTCAATAGCAAGAATGTGCTTCCTCAAATTTGGAGACCAAAACTGTACACAATACTCCAGGTGGGGTCTCACCAGGATCCTGTACAGCTGCAGAAGGACCTCTTTACTCCTATACTCAATTCCTCTTGTTATAAAGGCCAGCATGCCATTAGCTTTCTTCACTGCCTACTGTACCTGCATGCTTGCTTTCATTGACTGATGTACAAGAATACCTAGATCTCGTTGTACTTCCCCTAACTTGACTCCATTTAGATAGGAATCTGCCTTCTTGTTCTTGCCACCAAAGTGGATAACCTCACATTTATCCACATTAAACTGCATCTGCCATACATTTGCCCACTCACCCAACCTGTCCAAGTCACCCTGCATTCTCATGACATCCTCCTGACATTTCACACTGCCACCCAGCTTTGTGTCATCAGCAAATTTGCTAATGTTACTTTTAATCCCTTCATCTAAATCATTAATGTATATTGTAAACAGCTGCGGTCCCAGCACCGAACCTTGCGGTACCCCACTGGTCACAGCCTGCCATTCCGAAAGGGACCCGTTAATCGCTACTCTTTGTTTCCTGTAGCCAGTAGCGAAATGTGACAGTACTGTACCAAAATGCCACGCGATATGGACCTGCGGTAACACACACAAAATGCTGGAGGAACTCAGCAGGCCAGGCAGCATCTATGGAAAAAAATACAGTCGCCGTACTTTTTTCATAGTTGCTGCCTGGCCTGCTGAGTTCCTCCAGCATTTTATGCGTGTTGCTTGGACATTCAGCAGGTTCTCCTGTGGTATTCCGACAGCACCTCCCAAACTCGCAAGTTCTTTCATCTTCAAGCGCTGGAGCATTGATGCATGAAAGCACCACCACCTGCTGGTTCCCCCGATTTAAATCGCACCCCATCCTGACTTGGATATAGAACGCCATTCTTTCATTGTCCCTTTAAAACGTGAACTCCCTGGTCAGCAGCGTTCACCTGAAAGTTCTCAGCGATTCGAAGCAGCAAGCTTTCTCTAGAGCAGTTAGGAGTGGCATTCACGTCCGCTGGCCGGCAATCCCTTCCAAAGGGCCTCCGTCAGCACATCCCTGGGGCTGACCCAAACCTAAAGTCTGGTGGAAGCTCCTCTGTAAATATACCTACATAAAATCTAAACAGAGGACATTCTAAAAAATACTACCCTCAGCCGGCATGTTTACTACAAAATTGGACAGTACGCAAACAGGTTTATCTACATTCCAAACAATCCACAGAGCGGCTCCAAACCCACCCCAAATTCCCTTCCCAGAGCCAGCTTCCTTCCATTTTACGGATGGGTCCTGCCATTATCTTCTCTGACGTGCAAACACTCTCTCCTTGCCGTTGGTACTTTGCCTCCTGGGTGTGTATTGCTCCGCCGCCCGGTTGCTGCTCCTGCCTCTGGGGACTGCCGCTTAACTTTCGCCCCTTCGCAGAGGCACTCTATGCTGTAGGCAGGCAGGCAGCCATGATTTATTGGGAGGCTAAGAATTACTGGCTGCAAAGACTGTGCCCGCAACAAAGCAGCAAAACCAAGTAGCTCCGCCAGGAGTAAAGACGTCAGTAAAAAACCCTGGGCAATAAATCAGCCATTGTAGTGCTCCAACAGCTGATCTGTGTCCTGTCGAAATAAAAAGTGTATCATTTACATCGCCAGAGGCCTCCCTGACTATCCTACTGGGAATGCTTGTTTAATGCTGAAGGTCGCATCGGGGCACGGGGGAACGTTCATCTTTTAAAAGTTTCGGTAATCCTGACCTCGACAACCCTGCCTGTTCCCACATCTCTCTCCCGCTTTCTCCAGCCTGTTCCGCGCAGTCTTAAAAAGAACGGTGATTACTCACAGACAGCATACAGTACTTAGTTGCAATTACGGTACCTGGGAAATAAAGAACATTGCTCTCTGTCCCCTCGTGTATCTCTGGTTCCGTTCTTTAGACATTTACGTTGGATTACGGTAGGTATGCTAACTAAATTCGGCGAGGTTTGGTGGCTTTGTTACGTCATGCAGTCGCTCTTTAAATCATTGCTAATCAATGACCAAAATAATCACTTCTTTAAGCAATTGTGCAGCTATTGGACGACGCTGTTCCAAGTGGTGCCGTCTTTCCAGTTTCAATGAAACACGCTGGAAAATAGGCTACTCACAACCCGACTCTTGTGCGTGTTTGGAGAGAGAAAGAGTGGGCCCTGTTCAGTTTTGACAAAGTTAAAGACTGATATATCATGTAATGATGAGAGAGGTGATGCATATCGCCTTTTACAGCATAGCGTTCTACTTTCTACTATAGCCAGACAAGGGTGGGTGTGATTGGTATGGTGTTGATCGAGCTACCAATTTACAGTCCAGTGACAATCCATGTTGTAGGTCAAGACAGCAAGAACGGCTTTAATTTAGTGCTAGTATTATAGCGCAACGGTGTTAACGTCAAAAGGTCAAAATAAGTTTTCACTTTTGATATTGGGCAGAAAATGTTGCACAACAGCTACAGGAGATACTCGTCGAACGTCCTTTGGTGTACATGGGACTTGCTACCTGACGGGCAACGAGCTCGGGCAATCGATGCTCGAAGATGGTTTGTACAGCATACAGTATTGTAAACTCGAGAGATTCTGCAGATGCTGAAATGAATAAACAGTCGACCTTTTGGACCGAGACGATTTTTTGTGTGTTGTTCCTATGGTGATCTTGGCTTCCTCCACGCAGGACCCCTATCCCCTGCCTCCTCGCAGTGTGTGGCCGTTTAGTGTTTAACAGCAAGCAACCTTTTGCGAGCTGTTGGGTTTCTGAAACAGAATGCCCAGAAGTCGGGCAGCAGGCAGAGAAAGCGAAACATCAATTTCGTAGGACAGAGACCTAGCAATTGCTTCTGGCGGAAGGACTTCCACCTCAAACTCTCTCTCTCTCTCTCTCTCTCTCTCTTCTCGCCTGCTGCCAGACTTGATGAGTGTTTCCAGAATTTGCTGTTTTATTTCAGTAATTAACTACCTCTTGCAGTCTTACGGACTTGATTGACATTCGTCTTAAGTCATGGAATGTGATTACACTGGAAAGGTCGCAATAAGTTTCACCAGCGTGTTTCCGTTCTGAGGAGAAATTTAATAGGCTGGGGTTGCTTTCCTTATAAGTTATATTTTTTTTAAAAAAAGCTTGAGGGGCATAAATAGTTTAGGTAGTAAGAAAAGTTTCAGCAATGAAAATATGTATGCATAAAACTAGAGGCCATGGATTTGGGTTAAGTATTAAATGGTTTAGAAGGGATAATGAAAATTTTCTTCACCTCGGATTAGTTGGAATCCGAAAGTCGTTACCCGAGGGGTTAGTGGAGAAAAGTATTCTCATAACATAAGTATCTAGAAAATAAAGCTGGAATAGCAAGCGCATACGGGGGTTGAAAACGGGGATAGTTTAGACGGGTTCTTGATGCAGAGTATGGGCATGGTGACTCAAATGACCTGTTTCTATGCCGCTCGATTCTCATACCGAATGGCAATTACTAATCGGAGGTAATTACACTTGCCTTACTGGGATTGATACTGAATTCTACAGTGTAAACGTCTCTTAGTTGACTATAGCAGCTTAACAGAAAAAAAGGCACTGTTTTATATCCCTCCAGATCATTATGGCTTATGAAGGCAATTGGCCAAGCTGGCAGAGGGGTGTTTTTACTGCAGGTGGGCCAGGTGCAAGTTCAGTTAAGTCTAAGCGTATTGTGTATGTTGTTTTGTAGTAACGTATGTAACATTTTGAAACGACTTACCTCCTCCCAGGTTCCTGCAGTTATTATTAGAAGAATGAATTGATAGGTCTGGAGCTGTTTCTTGGGAAAAAACAAAATTAGATCAGTTACGTACTTAAATATTTTGCTAAACTCCTGCCTCGCCTATATGATAAAATTAAGATCACGGCTCGCTGTGTCATTAACTATTCGCATTGCATATAATGATCGACTGATTGCTTCGCCTATTAAGTATCTGTAAGGAGCGGAACATAGGAAATTTTGTTTCTGTTGCTCCTTGTAAACAGTTCCAGGGATGCTCTGCCTCACAGAACATCATGTTAATGGTTACTGATTAGAAATCGATTTAATCCTCCTTAAATAATACAAGATATTTGACATGTTAATTGGGACATTTTTTTTTACAGCGGTCGGCTTTACTGCCGCGTTATTTTAGTTGGGAAAGCTCGCAAGGATCGGGAATAGTTTAGAACTATCATTAGACATACAATCTAGAAAATCATCATGAGAAGGTCCTATTCGTTTAGTGGATCTAGTGCTTACAAAATTAATTGCATTAACTACTTTGAAATCAATTGCGGTGGACTTCATTCTGCGTAACTCCCAAGGTACCGGGGGTTAGCTGGTGGATAATTGTGAAACTCACCAGGTGCGTCGGCTGTTACAATGGCTTCGGGGGAGATGCAAACTCCGCGGTCGTACACCGGGAACTCCTCGCAAGCGAGGTTTTCCGGCCAGGTATGGTTGTACTGTCTCATGACGGGCTCGCAGCCATCCCTCGCCCTCTCGCACACCGACTTACAGGGTTTGATGGGCTCGTGTTGGAAGTCGATGGTGCAGATCGGGGCATACATCGCGCAGAGGAAAAAGAGCAGCACGGGGCTGCAGTTGGTGCCCACCAAGCCCTCGTACTGCTCTATGGCCAACACGGCGTTATCCTGGGTGCTGTGATGCAGATGGTTCGGCATCTTCGTCATGTTCCAGGGCATTGGTTTGCACATCGGGATCCGGATGGGTTCGCAAGCAGCCGCTTGCACCACGTGAACCAGACCCGGACCCAGACTCAGATAGCTCACCCACAGAAAGACAGAACAACCTCCAAGTCGAAGCATCGTAGAAGCCGGCGTGTTTCGCTGGTTTAGGTTAGAGCTTAAGCTCGATCAGTACGAAATTTCTGTTGCCGGCGAATTTTCAAAACGGGCTTGCGGTGCTCAGCCCTGCTGGATAGGTTCTGACGGGATTTACTCTCACACGATTTTCTTCCCGCGTGGGGGTCTGACCAGATTTCTTTTATTGAATCCTTGTGTGTTGCTGACCAGTGTGCGCCCTCCTTCCCCCAACCCAGCCGGTTTATGAGTGCGCTTACATCAGCAGCCAGAGAAAGCAGGCATTTTTATCACGTTTCCAACTGCGGCCATGTGACGCGATCCTACTCCCTGAAAACAGAACACCAATCAAATGTCTGCAAATTTATTCCTATAATCCTGAACAAAGTACGGGTTTTGTGGAGAACTGGGAATCGCGGCAATGATCTCTTTAGGCGCTGCGTTCATATAGTTTACGATCTAGGGTTTCTGAATTCCAACTTTTTAAATGAAAAGAAACTAATACGCAGATATTTAAAATAGCCAAGTTTAAAGATACTGAAAAACTACACAATCATGTTCGGCTTGGCAATTTTGTTGCAGCCGGGTAGAAACAAGTCTCCAATGTAAAAATTAAACCAGAGCTGAAATTTCGGCTACTTAGACATCGAGCATCGTTGCTTTTGTTACCTGCAAATTGCGTGTAAATGTTTTTTAGTTTCATAATTAGAGCTTGGGAGATAAAGGGGGAGATTATTAACTAGGCGCCGTGAAAGTGGATTTATAGATCTAAACTGGGATGAGTCGGTTATCAAAGATGAAATTCGATCTTAAAAGTGCCAATAGTTTAATATTTTAAGTAGATTCGCGAGGGAGTTAAAACGTGCAACGCGAAGAGTGCTCACCGCGGATCGGCGCGAACTGTGGAGTCCATTGGATTCAACCGACCGTTGAATTTCTCCTCTAACCTCGGCACTTAGCCGGAGGCTGGTGGAAAAGGGGGATAGAAGCGCCTAAATGCCTGCGAGTTCTGGTTTACCACAATCAAAGGGCAAAGTGGCTATCGTGAACAATAATAGATTTAGTTATGTTCACCTTTTCTGTATGTTTGTGATGACTTTGAAACTTTCCATGTCAATTCGTAACATGGAATGGAATTATGCTTTAATGCAAGTACTAGACTTTTTTTTTTGCACAGCTGACCTACACAGAACCTGTATAATTATAGCATTGTAATGCTGAGAGACGGTTTACAGTCAACAAGGTATATGAGTTAAAGTTCTTAAAACTTTTAGATGAAAACACTAATAGTTCTTTCCCCGTGACATGGTCAGCGGAAATATCACAAGGGTTAGCTATCAAATAAAGTGTTGATAACTAATTCTTGAGACATTCCTAATAATTCATATTAATTGTGTGTGTGTGTGTTACATCTCATATCGCCGAATTACATCAAGCTTAATGTATAGTCAAGACGTCAATGGTTTAAATCTCTACTGGCCAATCTATCCACGTCATAAATGCTAGTACAAAGAATTAAAGTAATAATTGCAAATATGTTCATATGGATCTGTCGAACTGATAGTGGTCCAGTTCAATTTTTACGTTTAAATATTGAAACAATTCCACTACATATATGGAAACTAACACTTTCTCCACCGAGTCTTCCCGATATAAATTTCCAGGCAAATATAAAACAGTCATGAGCCATAGTGGATGAGAAGTGTTGTTAAAACCTTCTGATTTAATAGAGTTTCTTCTTTGGTGCCCTGGGTATATACCGCATACCATGAAACAGCGAAATGAATTGAATATGCTAAAATAGAATTCCTAAATGTAAGTCATTATTAGTTGTACTTCCTTTCTGGTTAGGTAATGATCTGGTGAGAGTGTGCCTCAATCCTGTAAATATATGCTCTGCTTCTTTCTGTTTCAGCCCCTGGTACATAATGGTAAAGTTCTTTGAGAAGTCCCAGGAGATTCTGTTTTCAGTGGGCACAGCTGAAGGAGGAAATGCGTTGGTGGGAGGCACAAATGATTCCACTTAGTTGGCATGTTTTGCTTGCTTTGGATCAGCCTTCTAAATTGTAGACGCTGTGTATTAGGTGAGACACTTTTTAAAGGGAATGGATGAAGCAGAAAGGTTGTTGCCCTCTGGAGAAGCATACTTCTTTGTACATCCCAGAGGAGCACTGTTCGCAGCAGATATGGATAGGTTTACAAGCCACACTGTCCCATTCTTCCATTCACCAACAGCTGTAAGGCATTAATTTAGAAGGAAGTGGGTATTGGCACAACTGCTGTTTGGACAGTGGGTCTACCACTTATTTCAAGCAGAAAAAGCAGCTTTGTCTTAACATTAAGTTTACAGAACTATTACCTAAACTTATTTCTGCCAAAAACCTTAAATGTGATCCTGATTCAATTCCTATTTAATTCTAATTGAAATTGAGAGTTATTTAATTGTTTATTGAGATACAGCACAGAATAGGCCCTTCTGGCCCTTTGAGCCCCGCCACCCAGCAGCTCCCTAATTGAATCTGAGCATAATCACAAGAAGTTTACAAAGACCAATTATCCTACCAACTAGTATGTCTTTGGACTGTGGGAGGAAACCAGAGCACCCAGAGGAAACCCACATTTATTTTACTTGTAAACAATAGTACAAGTCTTAGAAGCAGAGAGTTGCCATGTAAAATCCTGAAGGTCCTCCAGACAGTTAAGTTCTTGTTTCATGAAATGTTTTGTTAACAGTGTTTTCTACAAAATACTGCAAGATTAGGCTGATAAAGTGGCCTTCATTTTTCTCAATTATTTTCTTCATTCATATCAGCTTCTTTTTCACTTTGCTCATTAGTCTTTCTTCTTGTACTTTCCCCTTTTTGTGGGCGCATTGTGAAAGAGATGTTAGTTCTGCGAGATGGTATGTGCCACCATTTTACATGGCATATGAGTGAATGCCCGCAGTATTCAGTAGTCCCAACGACTAACATAATCTTGGTTATTTCTAGTTCATCAATATACCTTAGTTATAGAAATTGTTTAGAAAAAGCAACAATTTTGAAATCTAGCAAAATTAATGTTGATATTCTTTAAGTAGTTCTATGTGGTACATCTGGATTTAACAAAAATCAGATCAAAGTTTTCCAACCTTATTTCACTGGGGAGGTGAAAAAATCAATGAAAAATTCAACTATATTTCATTGACTCAAATTAGTTTCAAATCATGAGTCAAAATGAAACCATAAGTTGCCTAGTGAATTATACAGTTCCTGCTCACACCATTATTTGAAGCAAGATAGATATGACTGAACAGATTATGGGCAACAAGGAAGGGTTCAAGAAGGTGAAGAGCAGATTTTTTGTAGTAAGTTCAGTTTTTGGTAGCTTCCAGTATATGTCAATATGGAAACATTAAGACTCCAACATATTGAGAATATGGGAATGTGGAGAAATTGGATGTGCAGCAGAACTAATTTAAGGTCTAGAGAAAAGGAAATATTTCAGATACATGAGTAAGGCTACTGATAGAAATATTATGGAAATTTGGATTGTTGGACAGGGCAAACTCAAAACATTATGAAACTATATTAGAGACTTGAATTGGGTAAAACATTGGTTTTGCAACTAAAGGTGATTCTGATAGATGAGAAAATGAGAAAAGAGCTATCCATGGCCTCCTCTGCTGTCAAGATGAATCCACACTCAGGTTGGAGGAACAACACCTTATATACCGGCTGGGTAGCCTCCAACCTGATGGCATGAACATTGACTTCTCTAACTTCCATTAATGCCCCTCCTCCCCTTCTTACCCCATCCCTGATATATTTAGTTGTTTGGTTTTTTTTCTCTCTCTCTGCCTATCACCCTGCCTGTTTTCCATCTCCCTCTGGTGCTCCCCACCTCCCCCTTTCTTTCTCCCGAGGCCTCCTGTCCCATGATCCTTTCCCTTCTCCAGCTCTGTATCACTTTCGCCAATCACCTTTCCAGCTCTTAGCTTCATCCCACCCCCTCCGGTCTTCTCCTATCATTTTGCATTTCCCCCTTCCCCCACTACTTTCATATCTCTTGGTCTCTCTCCTTTCAGTTCATCCTGACGAAGGGTCTTGGCCCGAAACGTCGACAGTGCTTCTTCCTATAGATGCTGCCTGGCCTGCTGTGTTCCACCAGCATTTTGTGTGTGTTGTTTGAATTTCCAGCATCTGCAGATTTCCTCGTGTTTGCCTATCATTTAGGTACAGGTCTGATTTTGTGGCAACAAAGTAACAGCAGATGCTCAGATTTTACCCTTTGAAATAGTCTGCCTCTAATGCAGTGAAATGCCACCATGTTTATTTAATATGAAGAATAGTAATGGATCACAAATACCAATTTCAACATGCATTGAGAAAAACCTTGTCAGGGTCCATCAATAGAAAAAAAACAATTTCAGAAATTTAAATATGTATGTGCTCAACATCTTGAATCATTTGTGGTTTTGCAAATTAGTCACTTCATATTAAATCCATCCAAACAATTTTAGAACAGGAATCTTTATTGCTAGGGTACTATGGGCATCAAGTTGCTATCATGAATACATTTATAGTTCAGGTTGTGAGTGATGATGTATTGGTAATCAAATTTGTGCAACCACTGAATATAGTGCATTGATTCACAAGAAAAGTAGTGTTAGTGACTATTTTGTCACTGTCCTAACAATATAGAAAGTGAAATTTTGATTTAAAACCAGTATACCAAATGGGTCTTTGTGCTCCAGCTTGCTTATCTTTAGCTTTATACAGGTGAAGGTACATTCAGCAGCAGTGAATATTTCCTTCTGTACTATTTAAAAGGGTTATTACCTATTTTGGAGTTAATTGCTGATTCATTTCTTTTAGCTGCTGCTATGAGTTTAGAGAACTCATCACTATCAATACTGAAAGGGCCAGTCTTGTGTTGCAGGGAGATGTCTGCCATGTACCGAAGGTCTTTGTCCTATTTGTGCAAATTAGCTGAGCCCAGTAGACATTCCCTTGGAGTGCCCTGTACCTGGTGGTTAAGCAGATGGCACACAGGGCTAGCCTGCCCTGTGATGAAGAGGGAGAGGAGGCCATATCTATCCAGTGTCACAGGACAATTCATCTGGCCAAATCTCAGCAAGGAAGTTCGTGTGAAGGATCCGAACTTCAGTGAAGCCATAACTCTGAGCAGGTCAAGGAATGCTTTGGCAGTGCCTGTCCACATCACCATAGCCATGAACTATGGCGATGATCTTTCGGGTCAGAGCTAAAGATAATTGCAATAGTTCACAGTTCATCGGTACTCTGATGGGTTCACTTTCCAGAGCGTGGAGTATAATTCATTACCTATTGCAAGAAACCAGCAGGACAATAGCATATGCAGCTTCATGGCATGCAGAGGGTATCTCGCGGTGCAGTGTGCCAATGCCTACACACTGATCACCTTGCAAGTCTTACACGTGAGCTTAGATATACACTTTGTGCAGGAGGAATTCCACTCTGTCAGTGGTCACCGTTGTGCATAAACTGTGAACCATTCAGATCACTGGACAATTCAGTCTATATGCAACAGCCAAACCATCACTATGCCTCTATTCTATGGCTGTCCACTGTACCGTCTGTTATTGTGTAAGTTTAACAAACCATTGGGTGAATACTGGTAAACGATGGCTATCCACAGTTGAGATAATATAGTAGGCAAAGTGTATGTGACATGTACCATTTTGGAACTTAAATGACAAGAATGTTGCTTGTCGCTTCTTAGCTGTGTCTTAATGAAGTCTAGGACTTGCTGTTTGCAGTATAGTCTACTTTACTTGCTGGGGAAGTGTTAATGGAAATAAGCATTGTGCAACCATGCTCACTTCTGACGTCCTGATAGAAAGTCATCGAAACAGCTGTAAATTGTTGGATTGAGAACACTGCACAGATGAACTCCTGCAATGGTATCCTGGGGCTGCGCTGGTTAACCTCCAGCAACCACAACATCACCCTTTGAGTGAGGTTTGATTTCAGGCAATGAAGTGTTTTCCATTTCATGCCTATTGGCATCAATCCTATTAGATCTCCTTCAAGCACACTAACTCAAAAACTGCTTTGATGTAAAGAAGAGTCACACTTGTATCAACTGTGGAATTCATTCCCCATGGTTGTGATGAAATCTGGAACCAAGTGCTCCTGGTGAAATCCAAATTGTGCATCAGTAAATAGATTATTGGTGAGTAAGTACTGCTTGATAGCATATTGGAAGACAGATTCCACCATTTTGCTGATGACAGAGAGGAGACTGATTGGGTGATAATTAGATAGGTTGGATTTGTCCTGCTTTTGTGACCTGGCTACACTTGGGATATTTTCCACAAGGTTGGGCAGATGGCCGTGTTGTACTAATACTGGAATAACTTGGCTAGAGGCAGAATTTTTCCAGAGTCCAGGTCTTAATTGTTTATCTTCAGCAATCCTGGTCTGAGTCTTGCTGTTATTACACACCTTTCTCTTGTTGGCAATGCTAAAAGAAAAGTCAACATAGAATAAGCATTCTAAATAAAACATGCACATCAAAGCACACGAACTATCATATAAATATCAATTAATAACTCCTTTCCAATATTTACTTGCCCTGGTGTTCCTTTACATTGTTACATCATGGCTGATGAAAGAAAGATGTGTGACTTTTAATGGAGAAGACTGCAAGTGGCTTGGTGGATAGCTTTCAGCAAACACTGGATCTTAAAGGACCAGCCTTGCACTGCAGTTTCATAGCACAAGGAGTAGTTGTGATCTGGGCTGGCTAGTTGTTTGGGAAATGCAAGGAAACTGGCAGAGTGGACTGGTGGGATCATGAATGTTCCCATTGTCTGAGAGGGTAGCAGATTTATACTGTCAGTATTGAAGCACAGACTGTGACCGTCTCCAAATCTTATTGAATACTTGTACTCAGAACCATGATGGCAGAGACTGTCAGTGCAGCACTCAGAAGTTAGTTGGATTCTACTTGTTTCAGCATTTGAGTTGGGCCAATAAGTTTGCTCATAAAATTGTCCACAGCTTCCATTGCTGGAAAAAATGGCCTAAACTTTGCATAGTAACATCAACAGATCCCATTTAACTATCTTCAGTTTTTTCCACTGTTTCTCTATGTAGTCTGACAACGAACTGGCTATGGAGTGCAGTTCAGGACATAAAGCCTCAGTACTTTCCACCTACCCATGAAGAGGGATCAGCTCCACCAGGTTCAGCAGCACAGAAACACCATCTCTTTCAGTGGTTTATTTAAATATTCTCTCTTTCCTCCCAATAATTTTAACACAGATTAGTACCGTGAATAGTTCTTTAAAAATACTTATTAAATGTTAGAACTATTCAGTGATGTTCATAATTATTGGTGATGTTATGGATAGCCTTGATAATACCTAAAGCCAAAAGTCTGGGATGGTTGATGAGGTGAGAAACCTTAGACACCTGTCAAACTCGAAGTTATTTGTGGGCAGGGTGCTGTTTTGGCTCTCCATCTAAGGATATCTATCTGGCAGACTGCCTCATTGGCAGGCCTCACCAACAGGCACTGAGACCTTGCTTGGCTGGCGGTGAGAGGGACCGTCCCAGTCAGATCTTTCCTGCATACCCAGAGCATCACTCCCACAGCACGCTGCCTGCGGGGTGACTGAAGTGGGGAAGGGGCTGTAGCTCATCTCTTTGTGCTCCGTGGGTTTGTGAAGAGGGAGGGCCCGGAGAAAGATGAAAGATCCTGAGTGCGTTTCATCCCGAGCAGCTGCGTGACAGTGGACTCTCTGATCTACAGGCTGTTGCCCGGACACACAGAGGCAAACATCAAGAGCTGCTGGCAGATCAGCAACTGGGTGAAAGACACTGTTCGGTCTGCCCGAAACTTGTTAGTCTACCAGCACATCAAGATGTCCGTGGAAGAATGCTGCCAACTAGTTCTTTCCGGGCTGCAGAAGTACATGCAGAGGGAGTCACTGAAGCTCAGTGCAACCAATGCAAGGTCTTGTTGGGGGCGGACCACAGTGCAGGGTTCTTCTACTTGTGAGGGGAGGAAGCCCTTCAATTATTGTAGTTGTTAGTATACCTCACCAGACTGCCACATGAATGGCATCAGTGCTAATAATGTGCATGAATGCAGAAGGCCAGTAGGGAAAACTGACCATAAATGTGAAGAATGAAAGAGCACCAGATGGTTTATTCTTGAATATAATTATTTTATTATGAATAAAGTTTATTTTGTTAAAAAATCTGATGGTATTTATGTTGAGGAAGTTTTTGTCAATAAAAAGCACCAATACAAAAGAGGAACTGGCTCCACTCTATTATTACTGGACAATGTATCTGAAGTCACTGGAATACATAATGTCAAGAGTCACTCGCCACTGACTGAAAATCTCGGCCAGTGGGATTCTAGATCAGCTCGACTCTATGTGCAAGGTTGGTGCTGAACTTCTTTCTCCTTTTTGCCAGTCTTTATGTGATATCGAAAATCAGATTCCCTAAATTGCGCTGCAGTTTTGTTAGCAACCAACCAGTGGTTCTGCAGTTGTTTACTTCCAGTGGAGTGGGCTACAACTGGAAGATTCAATCACCATGAACCATTATGGAACTCAGTTATAAATAGACAATAGACAATAGGTGCAGAAGTAGACCATTCGGCCCTTCGAGCCTGCACCGCCATTTTGAGATCATGGCTGATCAATTCCTATCAATACCCGGTTCCTGCCTTGTCCCCATATCCCTTGATTCCCCTATCCATAAGATACCTATCTAGCTCCTTCTTGAAAGCATCCAGAGAATTGGCCTCCACTACCTTCCGAGGCAGTGTATTCCAGACCCCCACAACTCTCTGGGAGAAGAAGTTTTTCCTTAACTCTGTCCTAAATGACCTACCCCTTATTCTCAAACCATGCCCTCTGGTACTGGACTCTCCCAGCATCTAGAACATATTTCCTGCCTCTATCTTGTCCAATCCCTTAATAATCTTATATGTTTCTATCAGATCCCCTCTCAATCTCCTTAATTCCAGCGTGTACAAGCCCAGTCTCTCTAACCTCTCTGCGTAAGACAGTCCAGACATCCCAGGAATTAACCTCGTGAATCTATGCTGCACTTCCTCTACAGCCAGGATGTCCTTCCTTAACCCTGGAGACCAAAACTGTACACAATACTCCAGGTGTGGTCTCACCAGGGCTCTGTACAAATGCAAGAGGATTTCCTTGCTCTTGTACTCAATTCCCTTTGTAATAAAGGCCAACATTTCATTAGCCTTTTTCACTGCCTGCTGCACTTGCTCATTCACCTTCAGTGACTGATGAACAAGGACTCCGAGATCTCTTTGTATTACTCCCTTACCCAACTCTACACCATTCAGATAATAATCTGCCTTCCTGTTCTTACTCCCAAAGTGGATAACCTCACACTTATTCACATTAAACGTCAAGTATCTGCCCACTCACCCAGCCTATCCAAGTCACCCTGAATTCTCCTAACATCCTTATCACATGTCACACTGCCACCCAGCTTAGTATCATCAGCAAACTTGCTGATGTTATTTTCTATGCCTTCATCCAAATCGTTAACGTAAATGGTAAACAGCTGTGGTCCCAATACCGAGCCCTGTGGCACCCCACTAGTCACCACCTGCCATTCCGAGAAACACCCATTCACCGCTACCCTTTGCTTTCTATCTGCCAACCAGTTTTCTATCCATGTCAATGCCTTCCCCCCGATGCCCTGAGCTTTGATTTTACCCACCAATCTTCTATGTGGGACCTTATCAAATGCCTTCTGAAAATCAAGGTACACTACATCCACTGGATCTCCCCCGTCTAACTTCCTGGTTACATCCTCGAAAAACTCCAACAGATTAGTCAAGCATGATTTACCCTTGGTAAATACATGCTGGCTCGGCCCAATCCTATCACTGCTATCTAGATATGCCACTATTTCATCCTTAATAATGGACTCTAGCATCTTTCCCACCACCGATGTCAGGCTGACAGGTCGATAATTCTCTGTTTTCTCCCTCCCTCCTTTCTTAAAAAGTGGGATAACATTAGCCATTCTCCAATCCTCAGGAACTGATCCTGAATCTAAGGAACATTGGAAAATGATTACCAATGCATCCGCAATTTCCAGGGCCACCTCCTTTAGTACCCTAGGGTGCAGACCATCTGGACCTGGGGATTCGTCAGCCTTCAGTCCCATTAGTCTTCTCATCACCATTTCCTTCCGAATGTCAATCTGTTTCATTTCCTCTGTTACCCTATGTCCTTGGCCCATCCATACATCTGGGAGATTGCTTGTGTCTTCCTTAGTGAAAACAGATCTAAAGTACTCATTAAATTCTTCTGCCATTTCTCTGTTTCCCATAACAATTTCACCCAATTCATTCTTCAAGGGCCCAACATTGTTCTTAACTATCTTCTTTCTCTTCACATACCTAAAAAAGCTTTTGCTATCTTCCTTTATATTCCTGGCTAGCTTGCATTCATACCTCATTTTTTCTCCCTGTATTGTCTTTTTAGTTAAGTTCTGTTGTTCCTTAAACACTTCCCAATCATCTGTCCTTCCACTCACCTTAGCTCTGTCATATTTCCTTTTTTTTAATGCTATGCAGTCTCTGACTTCCTTTGTCAACCACTGAGGCCCCTTTCCCCCCTTTGAATCCTTCCTTCTCTGGGGGATGAACTGATTTTGCACCTTGTGCATTATTCCCAAGAATACCTGCCATTGCTGTTCCACTGTCTTTTCTGCAAGGCTATCCGTCCAGTCAACTTTGGCCAGATCCTCCCTCATGGCTCCATAGTTTCCCCTGTTCATCTGCAACACTGACACCTCCAAGCTGCCCTTATCCTTCTCAAATTGCAGATAAAAGCTTATCATATTGTGATCACTACCTCCTAATGGCTCCTTTACTGCGAGATCGCTTATCAAATCCTGTTCATTACATATTCATTACGATCATTAAATGCTGCTCAACTTCTTGTTGAGCAACTTGGTTACCATTTCAGGTGTAGTGCTGTTAGAAAGCTACTCTTTAAGACCTCCCAATTATTATTCCTTAATAAACTCACCCAGGATAGTACAGGTGGAAGGATTTCATGAGGATGTAAATCCTTTCTCCTTGCCTTTCCTCAATTCAAGAATGTGATAAATTCAAGAGCGATTTAGCTCCTTCCACAGATTCTTGAAAAGCTACAACACAACTCCTTCCTTCTGAGAACTGATGTGGCTTTCCAAGGGTATTTATGGTCATAAAGCCAAGGAGAGAGAAATAAAACAAGAAGGAAAGGTGCAACTATAAAGGGTAATACTGCTAAAGACAGAAAAACTGTTAATTTACCCTTGAATGTTACTCTTGCTAGGGTATCGCCATTCCTGTATCATCTCCTCAGATAAAGAACATTGTAGCAGAATTTAGTGACTCGGGTTTGGAGTTATAGGATGGGAACTTAAAGGTGCCATGAGATATTCCCCTTTCTTAATGTTGACATAAAGGATTGATGCAAATGTCACACATGAAGAGTTAATTTGTCACTTTAATGTGTACCTTTAGTAAAGGTTTTGATGTATTATGCTAAGATAACATCATCTAAATAATAACGAAAATCACTTTCCAGCAACCGCCAGACAAGATTTATTATTTTATAAATGTTCCAGGAAGAAAGTGGTAACACATTTCTAAATAGTGCAGTGCCCTTCTGAAAAACAAAAAATGTATTCTTTTAAAATTCTGCATCTTTACGTATTGTATATCTTTTTGGATTCACGATTTAACTGGCACTGTACATAACAATCATCTCTTATTCTTTCATTTGAAACTGTTTATACTTGCTCTTTGTACTTGAGTAAGTTATTCCATTGGAATGGAATCTGTTTGGTAAACACAGTCTTCCTCCTCTCCCTGTTGTATCATTAATAAAGTCAATTGCCAATAAGATAATACTTTGCACATGTAATAACAGAACATGAAATTAGTATTTTTTGAACCAGCTCAATAGAATCATTGAGGATAATCTATATCATGCAAATTAAGTAATTCTAATCATACTAGCAGTGGGGGATTTGAATTTTTGCCCGTTGATGGGCTTTAAACACGGAGTGTACAAAAATTTGATGTTTGCAGCTCACCTTTAGAGCACCCATCTTCATAATACCTGATGAAGTACAAGTGCCAATCAGATGTTCAGAGAACACTCACTGGTTGCTTCAGGGCAGCCTCTAGCTGTTTTTCTAGCAATCTCCCTTGGAAAATGCTGTGGTAAAAAATAAGTGCTTGGGACAGGTTTGGGCAAAGCCAATTATGGTCTTTGGGGTTTGGAGACCATTCTCCCCAACTCTACATCTGCTCTGCATTTAGAAGCTTACTTCTGAAGTAATTAAGAAAAAACACTTCTTAGATTGGATGTAGTATGCCTATATATGTGTGGCATATGTCAGTTGCTGTTTGCAACTCAGCAACTTAATTTTAAGAGAGGATCTTCACCCAGATCACATGAGTATTTGGCGTCATAGCAAAGCTGTTGAAATCTGAACTGGTATCTTCATTGGGCATACAATGAATACGTGCATGCTGCCATTCTGGTTAGACATTTAGACAGTTAATTCCTCTGGGTAACAAGTTAATTGTTCACAAGCATTTCTCAAGAAAGCTTAAAAAAACACTATTGATTTGAAATTGAAGAAGATAAATGTGAACAAAATATATCAGTTTAGTCGGTCTCAGTAGGAAATGCATATTGGCTGTGTGATTAGCTAATGTGCTGCGAGGTTAATTAATTTCAATGTAACTAGAAAGCCTCCAGAGTAGAATGGAGCTAAGAATGAGACTAACCATAAACTCTCCTAAACCAGAACCAATTCTATATATGTTTTATGATATACAATCTCTATCTTTCACCTGAAATATCGATACATAAAAGATAATCACTTTTAAATCTCTAAATATAAAATAGTGTCATGTGTATTGGCAAGGTCTCAATTTGTCTTCCCTGCCAAGTTACACGGGTGGACAATTGACCTCTTGTTACCATATAACAACAAAGACAAGGAAGGGATTTTGATGTCTCTGTGAGCCATGAGTTATTGCACAAGATCAATACTGAGGGGCAGATAACTCTACAGAAGTCAAATAATTTCAGACTCATTTTAGCAGTTTATTTTCTGACAAATTTTCCTGTGCTTAGCTGTGCCAAACATATCCACGAATAAGAAGTGCCCATCAAGCCCTTATGAGCTGAGGCAGCCTGAAAATACATTTGTAGTTTATCCTGATGAAGGGTCTCAGCCCGAAACGTCAACCGAAATCTTTTTCCTAGATGCTGCCTGGCTTGCTGAATTCCTCCAGCATTGTGTGTGTGTTGTTTGCAAGTTTTAGAACACTCTTTAGAACAAAGATCAAACTTCCTTTCTCGCATTCCATCCCAGATTGATTGATCTTTATCCTACTCATAAAGAGAGTAAAAACTACTTATTTTTATGAATAAATTCCTGGGCTATCAACCGGGTACAGGTGTCAATTTTAACTGACGTTTTAATGATGAACTCTGCCATCCTCATCAGGGATGATGCCTAGGCACGTCTAGTCCAGTTTCTTTTTACTCATTCTGCAATTGCAACCTCTCCTCTCTGAAAACATCTTTTTGAAGCTATCAGAGCAAATACAATGGAATCATGTCATTTCAAAGGACTCAGCCCATTGTGACTGGAAAAAGTGCCGTCAGACTTCCCTAGTTTGCAATCAATGGCCTTTTCGGTTAAGTCACACCCAGCATTCACTGTGTACTTTTTAAGTGAAGAAGGTTGCTATCTCCATTGCCATTTTAAGTCATAAGTTCCAAATCTCCACTACTCTTCAGGTGAAAGAAATGTTACTCAATTTTCTTCTAATAATTCTATGTATTTCTTTTAAGCGTTTTTTGATCTCTAAAAGGGAAATCTTCAAAAAAGTGATTGTAATAAAGAGAATTCAGACAAAACTATGAAAAATTCCTCTTCAATTCCCTCAGGCAATTCAGCACATTGTTGGAGACACTACACATCCATGACTCATTTTAACAATCCCGGCAAGTTAATATTTACTCCCTATGTTTGGAACTTCAGTGTATTTCCAATTCAAGAACTTGTTCTTGAAAAATCATGATTCCATTCTCATCACATCTTCTTGCTAACTAAAGAACATCAGAAACTTTGATAAAACACCTTCTTTAAAAAAGAAGGGGAAACAGAAAGCCATCTGCTAGAAATCATCATCAATGTAAGATCAAATCTTTAACTTAAATAGCGAAATAAGTAAAATGTTTACTTTACTCTCAGGCATTTCAGGAATGTTATTATTTTAGGGATCACATTCCAAAAGTTAGTTTGAATTTTTATGCCATCTGAAAGCTAGCTCTATGCACACTGGAATGTGGGGTGCATCGAACAGCTTAGTCAAAGTTACAGGTACTGGATACCTAATCTGTGAAGGAAGAGCCAAGTGCTATTGGATCAATATTTGTTTACTGGCTGAGTCTCAGAGTGTGTCACTTTTATTTTTTTTTCAATTGCTTGGTATATATTAGAGACATTTTTGAATACAAAAATTGTGGTGAAACAGATTAGCTGGATGCCTACATGAGTCTCACAACACATTATCTTTCAAAATAGTCACCTTTAAGAAGATGGCTGTATCCCTCCTCCCTGTCTCTCTCCCATCTGCCTCTTGTTCCCACTCTGACTTTTTACCTCTTCTCACATGCCTATCATCTCCCACTGTGTCCCCCCCTTCTTCTCTTTCTCCTCTGGTCTACCCTCCTCTCATATCAGATACCTTCTTCTTCAGCCCTTGACCTTTCCCATCCACTCAGCTTCACCTATCCCTTCTAGCTATCCTCCTTTCCCTCCCCTACCTCTTTATTCAGGCTTCTTCCCCTTCCTTCTCAGTCCTGAGGAGGGGTCTTGGCCCGGAACATTGACTGTTTTTTTCATTTCCATAGATGCTGCCTGACCTGCTAAGTTTGGATTTCCAGCATCTGCAGACTTTCTTGTGTTTACCGTTAAGAAATGTTAAGAATGAACAGCCTGAAATATCACTCAGTCTTTGATTGATAAAGGCATCAAATAAAATGGGGGACAGTGAACAATTTGTCTTATTTCTTCTCATGCAAATTAATTATCAATATTTCATTTCTTCTTGGAGTATTGACAAATAATAATTGGTTTATTATTGTCACATGTACCCAGAGACAGTAAAAAACTTTGCATGCCATCCAGACAGATCATTCCATACATAAGTACGCTGATGTAGTACTAAAGGGAAACAATAACAGAATGCAGAATATAGTGTTACGGTTACATCCTTGTGACACTAATCCTCCAGATGTTTCTAATTAACCTACAGGCCGCACTTTCCCATTAACCTTGCCATCTATATCTCTGCAGCACAGTATCCCTTTGGCAGTTTTGTGGCTTATTCCTCCTAGGATTTCAGATTGTTAACAGTGGGTTGCCTCTTAAGTGCCCTTAGCTAGCTGAGTGAGACAGGACCTGGCTATACTAGGTTTCCCCTCATGTTAGTGAGTGGCCAACTCAGACATCCACATCCATCACTGCCCCGGTGATAAAACTCCATTTCCCATTTAAATAGGGTAGGGGCAAATAAATATGATGACCAGTCTTAATATGAACTTGAATTTGTCACTTTGAGATTCTGGGTAATGTATATGGTGGAAACGAACTGAATTCACAACCACAGATATTGAGTTGGAGTTCACGTTAAGAGGCTGGTCTGACGTAATGATGTAATTACGTGAAGTTCTGATACCGTGCTTCGTGTTCGGTATTTGGAGGACAATAAATGAGTTGCTGCAGTTTTTCTTAAACATAAAGTGCCTCACATTGTTTCATTTGTGAAAACCTACAGGACAATGTGGGGGAAGCTCTTGCTTTTTTCTACATATTCTTTGCTATAACTTTTGGTACTATACTTTGGATCATAAGAATTCTCAGAATGGTGTTCTTTAAAAAATACTCTAATTAGACTAAAAATCCATCAGTCAAAATGGTGATGTCATTTCAATTTTATTTAATTATGATTTTTTATTAATAATAAAAATGAATTGTTGGCCCCCAAAATTGCACCATTATGTTTATGTTAGTAGATTTTCCCAAGTTTGAGATACTAAAATAAAGGGAATGTCAAGCAAAAACATTTTAATAATGTTTAATGATGTTTATAAAAGTGCCAGAACTAGAAAGATGGAGTGACTTCTACTGGAGATCCCAGAAGAGATTAGTGTATTGCTGGATGAATTCTCACCATTAGGATTATGAAATGAAGTCTGATGCAAGCAGAGCAAGGAGAATGTATTGAAATGAATGGCAGGAGAAGATATGCAAACGAAAGATGAAAATGTTGTACTGTAGATGAAAAGGTTTGAAAATAAAGAAGAGGATCCCATTCGATGTCCAAGCCTTGGGAAGGATATGGTGATGAAAGCGTGGATGAGAAGGTGGACTGGAATATTTTGACTTAGTATACATTCCATGACATTGCATATATAAAAAAATAAATAGTTTGGAGAATTTTATTTATTTGTTTAGTGATACAGCACAGAGAAGGCCAATTCCGAATTTTGCAGAAGTACATCCTTTACATAGTATAAGATAGCAACCTGCACTTCAGCTGCATCAGTTTGATTAGTAAATATTAAAATCTGAACCCCATAGATATATTTTTATAAATAAAATCATAGTTTAATGACTTATCTTGATCTTTATCACTTCTTTATGTGTTATCAGAAGTTTTTGCAGATACCACCAGGGCACACTTCAGTAAAGTAAAGTTTTGACACTTAAATTGAATCTTTTGCATTCACAAGTCATTCCAAGGGACCTCATTTGCGATGTAGCACATTTGGGAAACTGGGGAAAAAGTCAATTCCATACACCCATCTCTCATTCCAAGAGAAAACTCAAAGAACAAATGGAAGAGAAAGTTACTCCTTTCTCAACTCTTTCCCCCCTAACCTACACCAAAATGAGTGGAATATAATGTGATAATGCTGTAGAGAACGTTATCCCATGTGTTCTGTCAAAATAAAAGTTACAACAATTTTTCACCGCTCAGAGGTTTGTTGTCTTAAATCGTCCTCATTCTCCCATTCCTTACATCCCTCCTAACCCCCTCCATTCTTCTGCATTCATACTTTCCTTTCATGTTCCCCTCCAGCAATTCACTTCTCTAGAATGAGTCCAGTTAGCCTCGATTTGACCTTCATTTCACCCTTACTCCCTGAACGCAAGCCATGAGAGGTTAGCTAATACTTCAATTATTATTCTGTTCTGTCCAAAATTAACAACAGATTTTTTAATATTATAAATATTGTTAAAGTTGATATTGGCTGGTCAATTCCAGTTATTTCTTTTGATGGGGGAAGTTGTAACTTTTTATATATTTAGTCAATGCCACATTAATGTCTTTTAAGATGTCCAAACATAAAAATGAAAAGCTATCCTCTGTTTAATTTCTTCTCACCAGTTCAACTTCTACAATTGATCCTGAATTACCCACAATGAAAACAATGGGAAATAAAAACAGTAACTGGTGAAGAGTCTAATACAATACGTTCAACATTGAGAAGCAGATAATTGCAAATGCACAGAAGCATATGAGCTTAGTGCATTTGAAATACAAAATGATCTTTTTGAATATAAGAAACAGTTAGTGCATTTGCTTTCCTGCCCCAGCGATCACCACTTGGTGTTAAATTCCCACCACTGCTTGTCAGGGGTTTGCACGTTCTCCCTGTGATTCCGTGCTCTGGTTTCCTCACACATTCTAAAGACACATAGTTAAGGTTAGTAGGTCGTAGGCACACTAGGCCGGTGCTGGAAGGGTGGCTGCACTTGCTGCCCCTAAAGCACTCCTCTCTGATTTGTTTTTAATGCAAATAATGCATTTCACAGAATGCTTTGATGTTTCAATGTACATGTGACATATATAGCAAATCTTTAAATAAATATAGAAGATGAAGAGAAGAGAGAATATAGAAGAACTCTGGTGACTTAGTAAAATACTGTGTCATATGAGGGACCAAGAATACAACTGAGAGTGAAGGTAGACATGTAAAATAGGTACACCTGGCTATTTCAGTAATTTTTATTATATTTATTTAGAAATACAGCATGGAAATGGCCCTTCCACTCCAATGAGTCACACTGCCCAGCAACCCGCCGGTTTAACCACAGGACAATATACAACGACCAATTAACCTACTACCGCTATGTCTTTGGAATGTGGGAGGACATACAAACTCCTTACAAACGGCATTGGAATTCAACTCCGAACTCCAATGCTCTGAGCTGTAATACCATCATGCTAACTGCTGTGTAACGTGGTACCTATGTACCTGCAGTTAGGCCTTTAACAAGGCCTCACGTGGGAGACTGGTCAAAAAACTTTAAAGCACATGGGATCCTGGGCAGAGTTGGCAAAGTAGATCAAACTTGTCTCAGTCAAAGGAAGCAGAGGGTTGATTTTGAAATTGGAAAACCAAGATCGGTAGTGTACCCCAAGGATCAGTATTGAGATCTTTAGTGTATACGTTAACTGTCTGTGGAAGATTATAAGAGATCAGGTTAGTAATTTGCAGCTGACACAAAACTTAGTGGTGTTGTTAACCGTGCAGAGGATATTAGAATACAGGCTGACATTGATGGTGGTAGGATGGGGTGAGAAATAGCAGATATGATTTAAACCTGACAAGTGTGTACTTTGGGAGGACTATTAATGGTAGGACTAATAGAATAGGCCTCGCGAGGATACTGAGGAACAGGCAGAATTTGGTATATAAATCTACAGCATGCTTACCTGAAGGTGGCAGCACAGGTAAATAACATGGTGAAGAAGGCATTCTGCCTACTTAGCTTCATTACCCCGGACTCAGAATATAAGAGCGAGGTTATTGCACACCTTATAAAATATTGGTTAAGCCACAGGCTGAAAGGGACCTGATAAAGATGTATAGAGTTATCAGGAGGAAACTTTTCCCCATAGTAGAAGTTACCTGGGACCTGATGACATATTATTTCACCCTGAGGGTACTGGGAATCTGAAACACAAAGTAGTAGGAGTAAGTGATGGGGGCAGATAACTTCATAATATTTAAGGAATATTTGGATGAGAATTTGAATCATCAAAGCAGAAAGGGTTGAATGCTGATGGATGGGTATTTGGTGATTTGCTGATTTGGCCTGCATCTGTGCTATATGACTCGAACATATTAGATCCAAAAGCAATCTGACTATTCACATTAACTACAGACAATCTCTGCATTTAGGTTCTGGAAATTTATCCCTAGAGAATTCACAAATCACTACCCAAAAGTCTGAAATACGGAATAAAGTTAATTCTTGTAGAACTTATGTCAGGTGGCGAGAGTATATAAAGTACCATTTTTTTTCCAACTTGAGTTTCTTGACGCAAGTACAGCCAACATTTCTTCATGTTATGGAAAACTGTGATATGGATCATTTTCTAGGAATGCAACTTGCTCTCCACAGTAACACAGGGGCTGCCTGTGTAACATTCAGATTTATTTCTTGAAATTAAGTGAGAATTTGACTGTGTGGACAGGTTCTGTATAGATCAGGTTTCTAATTCTATTAAAGTATATTTTAAAAATGTTGGGGTAGTTCGAAAGGCTGGAGGGCCTGTTCCATGCTTTAGATCAAATTAAATAAACCCTGTCTTGTCAGGATAGGGAGCACAGTATACTGTGTTTTTGCAAGCGGCTTTTTATAAAAGCTTAAACTGTTCAATAATTGTTAGAAATTTTAATATATTTACAAATAAACTCTGTAAAATCTATTTGCAACTTGATTGACATTTGTAAAGGTATAGTTATTATAGCAGTACTTTCCAGATGACGGCAATCCATTGTGTTGGTATTGGGTTTGCAGACTGCGAAGTTCCAAACTCAAACAAAGACCTTAAGCACTTTTGGATATAAATAGCCATGAGTCCTCTCACTAACGGGAGATTATACTGTAACAACCCAATCTTCAAAGACCAGTTCACTTCCCTGTTTATTCTCCACGCTGAGTTCAGCTGCCAGTGCCCACTATATTTGAGCGGTGGGACCCCCCTCCATAACAAGAAGATACTTCCAACTAACAAAGTAGTTTAAACACAGTTCATTTATTTTCAGTGATAATGCTTAAATCCAAACCACATTCTTAAAACACATTTAAAACTCATAAAGGATTTCTATCTTAACCATTTCCATATTACAAACTATCTCTAAAACATAGGTACAATTTTTATAATCTTAAAAAACGTACCAATGATGCAGACAAATGAATAATCCATTGCAGGAACTGAGGCCAGAGGAATTGGCCCTCATCACCCTGTCTTCCTACCATTCTTCTTGATGTTCTTCAACCACTCCTCATAAACCACTGCTCACTACATTTACCGTATATCCTTTTCCAACTATCTGGGTGACTTCACACTTACATGCTACTTCCTCAAAAGTCTAAAAGCAATTTGGGGACATTGACCTCAAATGGTTTAAAGCTAACTTCCTTGAGCAGATAAATTTTCCAACTATAAACTATATACTGCACTTGCAAGCAGCAATAAGCCAGGTGCAGTGACTACATCTTACTTTTCACAGACAGAGTGTCCACTCTATACAGAGCTTGTTTACAAAGCTGCTCTGTATACAGTAATTGTTTTAACTTCAAGCTGATTACTGCTTTCCATTTGAAGACTGGAAAGAATTTGAAGACTGACTTCGAGTTATGACCAAAAGTCAAACAATTGTTAGTTTCAGCTGCAATACACAAAAAAAGAGTAAGTGAATATCCATCACACCAAAGGTCAAAGTACATTTATTATCAAAGTATGTATAAATTATACAACCTTGAGATTTGTCTGCTTGCAAGCAACCACAAAAAAGAAACCTGAACGAACCCATTGCAGAAAAGACCAACAAATGCCCAATGCACATTGAATACAAAACACATATCATGCAAACAATAAATGCAAGCAACAGCATTCAGAATGAAAGTGAGTCTATAGCCTCAGCCTCATTTCATCACACTTTGTCATGGAGCTCGCAGCCTCCCGGAGCAGCCTCACAACCTTGACACTGCGGAGAGCAGAGCAAATGCCCTGGAGCACCAGTCAGAACCAGCCTGACCCTCGCCTCCGGTCCCGACACCCTGCCTTATCAGTACGTCTGGCCTAGCGTTTAAATTGTCCAAGCAACAGGTCATTCCCCATGCTGGACCTGGGCGCTGGTGCTTTAATACACCCTGAGCCTGGACTACTGCCACATTTCAGCCCTTGCTCTCAGTTTAGGTGGACGGGCTCCAAAACTCCTCCACTCTGACTTTTCTCTCCTTCACATGCCCCAACACCCATTATTTTGGTAGAAGCTTTAACATGCTGAATAAATAACTAGAATTTTCTTTCTGCATTCTGAAGCAAACATTGTTTTTTTTGTGATACAATGAAGATTGCTTTCAAATTTGACCTCAACTATTCATCTAACAATATGTCTAAAAATTTCCATTTCCTTCTTATTTAGTTTGAAGGTTAGTCTATAATAAATAGAATAAGAATTTTACCTAACATAAACCAACTTTCTCACTTTTCAGTGATGCAGAACTCTCGATAACCTTGATCTGGTAAGATCCGTCTATACGAGTGAAGTCTGTAGAACAGAAAAGCTGCTTATGGCTGATAAGTACAGCAGGCTGTTTTGCCTGTCATACTGAAAGTTAATACAATACAGACTTGACCAAGAATGGAAGGCCTGTACACTATCTAGTCTTGGAGTTGTTCTCAGTCGCGATCTTCGTGGTAGTGATCAAAGTGAGGACCATCTGGTTAGCTTCACAGTAAACAAACTGACCTGACCCTTGCTGCCAGTTTGCATGAGCATCAAAACGAGTCTCTTTCTATGTTTCTTTGTCTGGTTGAATACAGCTCTTTGATGTAATTGTGCCCATGACATTCTTGCTAACACTAAGATCATTTGGGTTAATTTCCCTTCCAGACATTTGGCTCTAGGTGTTGCTGGTGCCATGATACGTGCAGCGAAGCTGCTCTGCTTCATAAATTGAACCTTGTTTATTGTAACTGACTTCTCACAAGCCTGGTGATTAGTAACATCTTAAATTCCCTTGAAGAAAGGGACAGCTAAACATAATCTTTACCCAGGATGGTACTTTGGAAAATCCCTTTTTATATTAAAATTACTTTTCTTCACAGAACTATGTCAAACATTATACGTGGCTAATATATTGATTAAAGATGAATTCACTTTCCAGAAATCGGTGAATCATAGACTGACCACAAAATACAGTTCGTATAGATTGCTCATGAAATACTGCAAATCTAAAGGCAAGTAAATATTGTTAGTGGAGCTTAAAAGGACATTACATCTATTGAGCAGTTTATATTGGCAATGAAAACTTACTCCCAAGCAGCCAATTGCACTTGCTTGATTTAAGTGTAGAGTGACAGTCAAATACTCCGATTAATGGAATTTTCAGTTTCTGAAACAAAGCAGGAGACAAAAACAGAACGCTTTCTGCTTAACTGACCACAAGCCTTTCTGTGCTGTTTTCCAGGAAGCCTTCTGCACCATTTCCAAAAATAGAAATTTGATCAGGACTGAATTCTTGAATCAATTTGACGGCCTGATTATTAATAAAAACATATGGTTGACAAAAGACAGGCCTTCACCTATCCTAGTACATATAATACGAAAACATTACAATCATTAAAAAGGCAATCTGCTTCTGTTACATTAATAATTGTGATCAAATACCTCCTTAATTTTCAATTTTCTGTTGGAATTATTTTATTGTGCAAACAGTTCCTAACAATCTAGCAAAGGGCCATTGATTCAAGATAGTTCTAGCTCATTTCCGGAGAATGCAATATTTATTACACCAGATCCAAAGCAGCACCAAAAAACACAATAAAATAAAAAACACTATAAATATAACTATGCAAGATAGCTTATATACTGTACATAGATAACCTTATATAACTAGATGTCCCCCTCCTTCAAAGAATGGGACTTCCCTTCCTCCACCATTGATGCTGCCCTCACCTGCTTCTCCTCCATTTCCCGAACATCCATGCTCACCACATCCTACCGCGCTGCCTTAACAGAGATAGATTTCCTCTTGTCCTTACCTACTACACCATGAGCTTCTACATCCAACACATCAAGCACCTCAACTTCCGTCATCTCCAAAGGGGCCCTGCCACCAAACATATCTTTACCTACCCCGCCCACCCCGCAATCTCTGCTTTCCACAGGGGTTTCTCCCTCAGTGATACTATCGTCCATCTATCCCTCCCAGCAATTATCCCTGCAAGTGGCCAGAAAGCTACACCTACCCATTCACATCCTCCTTCACCCCTATACATGGCCCCAAACAATTCTTCCAGGTGAGACAACACTTCACCTGTGAATCTATTGAGTCCAATGCTCCCGATGCAGCCTCCTTTACACTGGTGAGACCCATCGTAAACTGAGGAACCACTTCATAGAGCAGTGCCACTCCATCCACCAAAAGAGGAACTTGACAGTGGCCAAATGAGGCCACCCTCAGGATGGAGGAGTAACACCTTATATTCAGTCTGAGTCGCCTCCAACCTGATGGCATGAACCCCTTCTACCCCTCCTTCTATTCCCCACTCTGGCCTCCTACCTCTTCTCGCTTGCATATCACGCCCCCCACCCCCCAGGTCCTCTCCTCCTTCCCTTTCACTTATGGTTCACTCTCTTCTCAGTCCTGAAAAACGGTCTCAGCCCAAAACATTAACTGTTTATTTGTATCAATAGATGCTGCCTGATCTGCTGAGCTCCTCGAGCATTTTTTTGCTTGTGTTACTTTGGATTTCCAGCATTTACAGAATACGTTGGGAAGCTTTTACTAACTGTTGTGGAGCCTTCCAGTTCACCGCAGTGCAGTTTCCATTTCATGCAGCCATGCAGCTGGTTAGAATGCTCCCTACTGTAAATAAAAGTTCTCTAATTCTTCCAGAATATGATTCTTTACTGTTAACCATGGTATGTTTAAACAGAAGTAACATAACATGGTGTCAGAAATGGTTCTGGAAGAATAATACGGGAGAATCGAGAATCGATAATCAAAGATAATCGAGAAAAAAAAGAAGAAAAAAGTTTGAACTGTAAATGGTAAAATGGAAAGTTTACAACCCCCACCAAAACTTCAGCTGACTGGCAATGTAGCTGAGAATTGGAGGATATTCAAGCAACAGTTTGAACTGTACTTATTGGCGATCGATTATGAAGAAAAATTGGAAAAAACCAAAGCTGCGCTTTTGCTCCATGTAATCAAGAATGACCCAGTAGAGGTATACAATAATTTTGTCTTTGAAGATGGAAATAATTTCAATTTAAAGTCAATAATGGACAGATTTGAAATATTTTGTATACCTAAGCGTAATTTAATGTGTGACCGATATAAATTCTTCACATGAGTGCAGAGAGCTGCTGAAACAATTGATCAGTATGTTAGTGAGTTAAGAAAGCGTAGTAGAACATGCGAGTTTGGATTGCTCAGGGTCTCCCTCATTAAAGATAGACTTGTTTGTGGCATTTGAGATAATGCTCTGAGAGAAAGGCTGTTGAGAGAGCAAGTTTTAAATTTTGAAAAAGCTTTGGCGCTTTGCAAAGTTTCTGAGACTCTGACGTTGCAGGCTGAAGAACTTTTTGTTGAAAACTGCAATATAAACGCTGTAAAAAAAGTGCAAATACATCAAGAAATATAATAATATATTGACAAAACCAACAGACAGCAAGACGGCATTTGAAAGAAAAAAGTCATGTGATCGCTGTGCGTGGGAACATTGTCCAAATCAGTGTCCCACATATGGCAAAATTTGCAATGGCTGTGGTAAAATTAATCATTTTTCACGCTGTTGTAAAAGTAGAAAGTAGGAAAATAAAATGAAACAAGTAAATGCTGTGCTTGAAGATGAACGTGAGGAATTTTATATAAATGTGCTTTGTGAAAATAAACAAAGTAAGAATGACTGGACTATTCCATTGCAAGTGAATCAAAACAATATTCTGTTTAAACTTGATACTGGAGCACAAGTAAATGTTCTTGCAGAATCAGAGTTTAATGCATTAAAGCCAAGACCGAAGTTACATCAGACGAATGTAAAAGTGACTGGGTATTCAGGTGCAGACATTCCAGTTAAAGGAACATGTGCGGCAAAGGTATCACACAAAAATATTGTGCACACGCTTTCATTTGTGGTCATGCCAAAAAATGTACAGTCAATTCTGGGTTTATTTGCCTGTGAAAGATTTAATTTGGTGAAAAGAATTTTAGTCCTGGATAACGACAGAGAGTCAGAATACAGTGACTTGGTGAAAGAGTATGAAGACTGGTTTAAAGGGCTTGGTTGTCTTCCAGGAGAGCACGCGATTAAAATTGACAACACAGAGCAATCCGTAATACATCCATGCAGGAAAGTACCTTTTGCATTACGTCATCAACTGAAAACAGAGCTAGACAGAATGGGACAACTAGGAGTCATAAAATAATTGATGAACCCACTGAATGGGTCAATTCGCTTGTCATCGTTGATAAGAAAAATGGGAAACTGAGGATTTGCTTAGGCCCAAGAGACTTGAATCAGGCCATTAAAAGAGAACATTTCAAATTGCCCACTCATGAAGAAATTATGTCACAGTTTGCTAATGCAAAGTATTTTAGTAAATTAGATGCATCCTCTGGATTCTGGCAAGTCAAATTAGATGAACCGAGTTCAAAATTGTGTACCTTTAACATTCCTTTTGCCAGATACTGTTTTCTTCGGCTTCCTTCTGGAATTGCATCAGCTCCTGAAGTGTACCATAAAACCATTCACATGTTATATGAGCACATTGAGGGCGTAGATACATCCATGGATGATATTATTATTTGGGGATCGACTAAACAAGAGCATGACACCAGACTCAGACAAGTCTTTGAGGCAACACGCAAGGCAAACCTGAAGTTGAATAAAGACAAATGTCAGCTAGGAGTGACTGAACTTACCTTTGAGGGTGATATCATCAGCAATCAGGGTGTGCGTCCTGATCCATTGAAGGTTTCTGCTATTGAGAACGTGCCAAGACCGCAATGTAAAAAGGATGTTCAGAGGTTTATGGGAATGGTTAACTACTTGAGAAAATACATTCCCAATCTTTCGGAACAGCTTGCTCCATTGAGGCAGCTAACAGAAAAGAAAAACGAATGGAGCTGGAACCATGAACAGGAGAAGGCATGGCAAAATCTCAAGAAAGCACTCACAAAAGAACCTGTGTTGAAATTTTATGATGCTGAGAGATCCATCAAAATCTCATGTGATGCATCTCAAGCAGGCTTAGGGGCTGTATTAATCCAGAAACATGGTAAGGAATGGCTACCAGTGGCATATGCATCTCGTTCATTATCTGATCCAGAAACAAGGTATGCCCAAATTGAAAAAGAATTACTCAGCATTATGTTTGCTTGTGAGAGATTTCATCAGTTTGTATCAGGGCAATCTACTGATGTTGAAACCGATCATAAGCTATTGATTGCATTGTTTAACAAACCTTTAAGTGACTGTCCTTTGCGACTTCAGTGAATGATGACCAAATTGCAAAAATATGCATTAAATGTGTCATACACACCTGGAAAATTCATGTACACGACTGACACACTTTCCAGAGCTGTGGATCCAGTCATAGGAACGTTATTGATGTTCAGGTATTCATTGATATGGTCATAGAAACTATACCTGTTGCTCCCAAAAAGTTGGATCTGCTGTGTCTTGAGACAGAGAAGGACAAAGGTCTCAATCAGGTAATACAAGTGGTGATGGATGGATGGCCAGATAATAAGCATGACTGTACCTCAGTAGTACAAGATTATTGGAACCACAGATCAGAACTATCTGTTGTGGATGGGATATTGTACAAAGGTAGTAGAATTGTTATACCTAAAAGTCTCCGTAAAGAAATGCTTGATAAAATTCATGAAGGCCACCTAGGCATTGAAAAATGTAAGAGAAGGGTGCAGGAAGTGATGATTTGGCCCAGTATGAATCAAGAGATTGCAGAATTAGTGTCTTCTTGTCAAATATGCCTTAAGTACCAACCTAGCAACCCTAAGGAGCCGCTGCATCTACATCCGAATCTTCAGAGACCTTAACAGACGGTAGGCGTTGATCTTTTTATAGCTAACAACAAAGACTATCTATTAATAACAGATTACTACTCATTGTATCCTGAAGTGTGTTGGCTGGGCAGAATGACTGTGGAAAATGTAATTACATGCATGAAATCAGTTTTTTCCAGACATGGTGTACCTGATGAAGTTTTCACAGACAATGGTCCACAATTCAATGAAACATTTTGCTCATGAATGGGGCTTTGTTTATACAACATCTAGTCCATTTCTCCCTCACTCCAATGGATTAGTTGAGAAATCGGTAGGAATTATCAAGAAACTGATGCACAAAGAAAAAGAGAGAGGAGGTGATTTTTATAAAGCCTTGTTAGCCTACCAAAGTACTCCTCTTGAATGTGGATTTTCACCTGCTCAGCTCTTGATGAGACGCTGTTTTGAGATCCAATCTGTCAATAGATGAGAGCCTTCAGAGAACAGAGGGAGGTGAACAAGTGAAAAGATGGAAAGATGAACACAAAGCAAAACAGAAAACATACTTTAATAGACGTTCTCGTCCATTACCTGAACTGCATCAGGGAGATGAAGTAAGAATACAAGACAAAGTGAACACATAGACACAGAAAGCTACAGTACTTGAAGAAGTACAACCCAGATCATACATGGTCCAAACAGAAGAGGGAGCAATGTTAAGAAGAAATTGCAAAGACCTCAAGAAAGAGCCAACTTCAGAGATTCAGTTAACGGATGAAGACGAGACAAAACATGTAAATAATAACAAGGAAACGCAAGATCTGTGTGTACCACTTAGGAGGTCTACTCGTTTTCGTAAACCCACAGAGAGACTGATAGAGACTTGTTGAATTTTGTATTTGCTTTGATTAATGTTGTTAATTGTTTTTCTTTTTAAGGAAAAGAAGATGTGGTGATATCATGTGCAATGATGTGCCAGTACGTGATCGGACAGAGCACTGAGCATGCATGGAATTGCCAGAATGTTCCAGCACGTGGCTGGGTTAAGATGTGTTTGTTTATTACTGTAAATAAAAGTTCTCTAATTCTTCCAGAGTATGATTCTTTACTGTTAACCCACGGTACGTTTAAACAGAAACATAGAAAATAGGTGCAGGAGTAGGCCATTCGGCCCTTTGAGCCTGCACCACCATTCAATATGATCATGGCTGATCATCCAACTCAAAAACCTGTACCTGCTTTCTCTCCATACCCCCTGATCCCTTTAGCCACAAGGGCCATATCTAACTAAGAAGTAACATAACAGATGGTACCGTCAGTCTGGTCAGGTTAGCTCTCAGCCTAGCTTGTGCCCCAACTCTCTTGTGACAATTCTGCTTTCTCTCACACTGCCTGCATCTGACACTCCCTTGGCTGAACCCCTTAGGTGCTGAGTCTGGTGTCCGTAGAATTCTGAGTCCGTTGAGCACTGCAATTAACTCTGCTACAGCTAGGATTAAATGTAACTTCATCTAAGAGTTCAGGGGCGAAGTTTTGCAGAGCTTTGGATGACTGACTAGAAACTTTGAAATACTCTCTAAGAATTATTGGGAGCTAGAGTAGCCACTGTATCTCTGCATGCCACCATCTTTGAAATCCAGTTTACCACATTATCACCTAGGTCATTGATACAGATGACAAACAAGCACTGATCCCTACAGCAGACCACTAGTCACATGCCTCCAGTCTGAGAGGCAACTGTCTACAACTTTTTGACTTCTCCCACAAAACCAATGTCTAATCCAATTTACTATCTCATCCTAAATGCCAAGCAACTGAACTTTCTTGACCAAAATCCCATGCAGGACCTTATCGAAGGCCAACTTTCCTGGCAACTTCCTCAAAAAGCTTTATTAGATTGGTTGGACATGACCTACCATGAACAAAGCCATGTTGACTATCCATAATCAGTCCCTGTCTATCTAAATATTTTTATATTCCATCCCTGAGTATACCTTCGATAACTTACACACTACTGTTATCAGGCTCACTGGCCTATGATTTCCTGGCTTATTTCTAGAGCCTTCCTTAAACAACAGAACAACATCAGCTATCCACCAATCCTCCAATACTTCACCTGTTGCTAACAATGTTTTGAGTATCTCTGCTCGGGCCTCCGCAATTTCTGCACTTGCCTCCCACAGGATCCAAGGGAACACCTCTTTAGGCCCTGGGGATTTATCCACCCTAATTTGTCTCAAGATAGCACTATTTAATACACTTTATATTTATAAAATACTCATTATTTTAAAGAGAAAGTGAGAGAAAGATTGCATAGCTTGGAGATGTTGAGCAAACTGGCTTTCCAGTGCATTATTTGTAAAAGGTTTGTATGCAAGTACAGTATGGAATTAGGCATTTAACAGATTGCTGTTAATTGATGGGAGAATATCAATCCAGAAGAAGAGAGGTCATACCTCATTTTTATAGGACAAATGTCAGACCACATTCGGAATATTGTGAACACAATTGGTCTCCATATTTAAGGATATAAATTCCTTGAAAGCTGTTTGAATGTATCTGGAGTATCTGGAATGGATAGTTCCCTTTGGACAGCATAGGCCTGCATGCACGGGAGTTTAGAAGAGCAAGAGGTGACTTTACTGAAGCACAAAAAATTCTAAGTTGTTTTATGATAAGAAGAGTACGTTTCTTCTTGGGATAATCAAGACCTAGGGATGAGGGATTATCCATCTAAAATGGATAGTAACTGTTTTCCTTCACAAGATCTTGAGTTTGAACAACTCACTTCTTCAATGAACAGTGGGAAGCAAACTATTTTAATATGTTTACGACAGAAGTAAATAGATTCATGATAAGAAAGGGGGGGACACGTGTGAAAGGTTACTGTGGGCATTCAGCATCAGCTTTGAGCAAAGTCTGAATGGCTGACTTCTGTTTCTATTTGCTATTCATGTTTGAATCAAAGGAACTTAAATTTGAGGATCTAAATACATTAATATAGAACATATGTGTGTGTATATATATATTGAACAATACAGCACAGTACAGGCCCTTCAGCCCACAATGTTGTGCCGACCCTTAAATCCTGCCTCTCCTATAACCCTCCACCTTAAATTCCTCCATATACCTGTCTAGTAGTCTCTTAAATTTCACTAGTGTATCTGCCTCCGCCACTGACTCAGGCAGTGCATTCCACGCACCAACCACTCTCTGAGTAAAAACCCTTCCTCTAATATCCCCCTTGAACTTCCCACCCCTTACCTAAAAGCCATATCCTCTTGTATTAAGCAGTGGTGCCCTGGGGAAGAGGCGCTGGCTGTCCACTCTATCTATTCCTCTTAATATCTTGTATACCTCTATCATCTCTCCTCTCATCCTCCTTCTCTCCAGAGAATAAAATCCTAGCTCCCTTAATCTCTGATCATAATGCATACTCTCTAAACCAGGCAGCATCCTGGTAAATCTCCTCTGTACCCTTTCCAATGCTTCCACATCCTTCCTATAGGGAGGCGACCAGAACTGGACACAGTTCAATATCAGTAATAATAATCAAAAAATTTTTGATTTCCATTAATAAACAATGTTTTAGTTTTTCATTGTTTTTCAGTGAAGAAGATCCATAAACCTACCTGTCCAAGTAGAACCATTATTTCTACTTGTTCCTGCCCCACCAAACTTATATCTGCACAACTCGATTCTGTTTTATTTCAGGCAACAACGAGTGAATCTGCAGATGCTGGAAATAAATAAAAAAACACGAAATGCTGGCAGAACTCAGCAGGCCAGACAGCATCTATGGGAGGAGGTAATAACAACGTTTCGGGCCGAAACGGCTCCCTTGTCCACTTGACCGTCTCCACTGATCTCCCTCCTGGCATTTCTCCTTGTAAGTAGAGCAAGTGCCACTCCTGCCCCTACACCTCCATTCGCAATAACATTCAAGGCCCTAAACAGTCTTTCTAGGTGAGGCAACACTTTACCTGTGAGGCTGTTGGGAGTATCTGGTGCTCCTAGTGTGGCCTCCTGTACATTGGTGAAACTCAACATAGATTGAGAGACCACTTTGCTGGCACCTATGTTCTGTCCACCAGAAAAACCAGGATCTCCAAGTAGCCACCCATTTTGATTCCACTTCCCATTCCGACATGTCAATCCATGACCTCCTCTACTACCGCAATGAAACCACACTCAGGTTGGAGGAGCAACACCATGTGTTCCATCTGGGTAGCTTCCAACCTGATGGCATGAACATTGATTTCTTAAACATCCAGTATTTCCCCTCCTCTCTCCTTCATCATTCCCAATTTCTGTTTCCTTCTCTCTCCTATCTCCTTACCTGCTCATCACCTCCCTCTGGTGTTCCTCCTCCTTTCCTTTCTTCCATAATCTCCTACCCTCTCCTATCAGACTCCCCCTTTCTACAACCCGTTATCTCTTTCACCAATCAGCGTCACAGCTCTCAACCTCCCCCTCTCCCAGTTTCACCTATCACCTACCACCTTGAGCTTCTTCCTCCTCTCCCTCTTCTTATTGCTCGGACTTCTCATCTTTTTTCCCAGTCCTGATGAAGGGTCTTGGCCTGAAACATCGACTGTTTATTCATTTCCAGTCTGACCTGCAGAATTCCTCCAGCATTTTGTGTATTTTGCCTAAGAAAATGTACGTCTCACTAATATGTAACAGCAGACCAGCAATGTGATTGACTTCCAGCTGTTTCTTGCATACTCTTCACATGATGTAATCAGCATTTAATGTACATTACTAGTTGCAGTTGTACATAAGCTAAAATTTGATTCATAGCCAAAATCGATGAAAAAATAATAAAGCCTTGGGAAACTTAAGGTGAAAAATTGTGTACATATTTTCTCCTAAATTGCAAATTTCCTCTAATCAAATCTGGAAAATAATTGCCAGACCAGGTAGGATGTGATTTTCTAGTGTAGTTATATTGAATAGATTGGAGATGTTGACAGATCAGTATCACAGCAGTGTATTTTATCAAACTGAACTTCTGAGGGTGCTGTTGCCTATTGTCATTGGCTGCAATGGAAGACCACAAGGAGAAATGCTCAGCTTTCCTGCTAAAAGTAATGCGGATGAGGGTAACTATTATCCAACTTAATTATTTCCCTCATCTCTTTGGTCTGTTTACATGATCTTGCAGGTGGTGATCTATGACAAAGGTAGCAGTGTTTGTGTAATTTGGTTACAAGACATGAGAAGATTGGTGAAGATGGAGAGAAATACTGCACTGTTTTCAATCACTACCACTGTTCAATGTTACACCTGCAACTGCGCTTAGTAAGAACAAAATCACTTGGGTGTATCACCTTGCATTCCATATTTTCTTCTAGAACTACAATATATTCACAAAATCTTACACTTAAGTAAATCCTTAGTGGAAATTGCTTAAATAGTACTGTATGTTAAAGAAGGAATCTTCTTACGGATGTTTTATTGCAATCTTAAAGTCACTGTAGATCTCTTCACCCATCGTTGCACAACCTTTGGTAATTGATGAGCATTCTGGGTTACAAGAAACAGCTTTATGGAACATCTTGTACCATTAGGGCAAATTGCAGGGCAATGAGAACCAGAGTTACTTATTTTCCTAGGCAAAATTGAAGAAGTCACTATTTCATTAATGCTTTGATGAAAAAATCTTTTATCCATTAGTAGAGCCCAGCAGATATAATCTCAGCTACCAACATCAATATGTATTCTGAATTAGGGGTTTATAATTTTTTCTTGGTGTAATTACCAATGATGTTATCTCTCCAAAGAACCAGCTTGTCATTCATCTGAACCCGAGTGTTACACTGCTGTACACATGGCCCTCATTTCTAAGCCAGTATGATAGGTGAACTAATGCTCGTTTCAACTGTTTTGAGCCTACTTCCCTCTTAAATTATCCAGTTGGAAATAAGGGAAATTACCAGGAAGAACTTGCATTTATACGGCAGCATTCACATCATCAGACCATAAAGGTACTGCATAGCCAATAAAGTTCTTCTGAAATGTGGGCACCGAGTCGATGTACCAGCTTGCTTGTGTGAAGGCATCTTTGACAAGCAGCAGGAAAGCAACTGACTACAATACATTCTTGGTAGCATTAGTTTAGTGTAATTTAGGGTGATACCTTTCTGACTTTGAGTAGCGTCAGGGAGGAATAGCAAGAAACTTGTTTAATATCGTATTTTAAATCATGGTAAAGGATAGATATGCATTTTGATGCCAATTATGAGGGTTATCTGCTAGAAGGAAGATTACAGAAGCAATGCAAAGCAAAATTGTGCATGGTATAAAAATGAATACTGCTTTGTAGTATTGCTGAAGAGAAGTTTATAGGACAATTTTTCTGTTCAGTCCATTGATTCATGCCTTTTGGGGACATTCACTCCTGACTACATGCTGGTTAGATTATTACTGCTAGGGGAAAATAGTACCAAAGTTTCAGTTATATCTTTCTGGCCTGATTAAGTTGCATACTTTGGCACATACTCAAACAGCTAAATAAGCAATTACTTCCTCGAATATGTTGTATTTTACACTTTACTTCTGCAGTAAATTATACTGTTCAATACTTGTGTATCAAAGTTGTTCCAGGGCTTACTGGGAAGTTTCTCTTGGGAACAAATATATAGCAGCAGTGATCATCTTCTGCTTTTTTAGCATTGCACAGTCGTGCTCTGATCCTAGATACAACTTCTGTTTATCCTTTCCTAGTGCACCAGGTAAATAGGAAAGGCTTTGGAAGAATGTTTAATTACTTAATCATAAGCAGGTTATTATACCTAATGCTTCCTGGTAATGTTGATACTACCACAACTGTTAATACATTTGTTTTTGATGTAGGTAATATTGTATATGTCACTTTTAATGATGTTTGGAAATGAAAACAGTACAGCTCACCAACGTGAAGTGTACACCTTAATTTCCTCATCTTAATGGTTTTATGTATACTAATCAGAGCCATATGATCAATTAGTAACCGTGGGGATAGAACGCTACTGTACCTTTCTAACTTTGTGAATGCAGTTGAGCACGTTATATTATGAGCAGCTCCACATGACAGAAAGTAAGAAAGCAAATTAGCACGTTAATCAACAGAATATACTTGGAATCAGTGCCAAAAAATCATTTAAATGAAGCTATTTCTATTAATTTGTAGAACTAAATAGGTGGGAATTTAAGTAATAGAAAACTAACAAACTTTTGCAACTTTAAATAGGCATAGGAGACTGCAGATGCTGTAATGTGGAGCAGAAGAGAAATTGTGGGAGGACCTTATTGAGAAAGGCAGCATCTATAGAGAGGTTGACAGTGAGCTCGCCTTCTATTTAAATAAACTGATTTGAGTATTTCAGAATTATCATTCACATTGAAATCCAGACTCAAAGCAGTGACCACCTCTCTGCCTGACCGAGTTCCTACAATTGTTTTTGTACTTTTGCTGTTTTGTTCCTGCCCATGAAAGTAATTTACCAAATTGTCATTTTTTTTTGTTCCTGAATCAGTAAGAATTAATCTGAGTATAAATCACCTTAAGTATAATTAGAGTAAGAAAAATAAATCTAATTGAATTTCCCATGAGCTGCAAATTAGTTGATATCATAGCAACTTTCCAACAATTGTGTCTGAAGGACTTTGGGGAAAACAAATACCGGTAATACAGGTTTGCTTTAGATCTGATATTGTGTTTGAAAAGTTACCAAACAGCAATTGGACATAGTTAAGTGTTTTTTTCCCAATTTATTACAACCAAGAGTAAACAGTATATTTGCGATAAACTTACTTCCATCAAGTCACCATTTTTGACTAATAAATTATTTAATGCAATTTACATTAAGTTTTAAAATGTGCTCAGGCTTTAAGAAAACATTATGAAAGCAGGTTTGGGGAAAGAAAACTTAGTTTAGTTTCTGTCATCTTAGGCAGTCTCTCAGAATGAAGAATAACGTGCTTCTACTCGAGTTTTGTGTGTCCTGAAGTAGCTAATAAAACCAAGGTGCCTGACAGGGTAGGCAAGTCGGTGTTTTGTGAGGTTATACTGTTTATGCAGGGCTTATGCATCGCATACATGGTTTATGTATGGAGTGGGGAATGCACACACAGTTGTAATTCTTGGCCACGATCGCTTCCAAATTGATTCAGGTTAAATTAGGGATAAATGAGTGCCTCAGTGATTATCATCCAGTAGCACTTATGTCCATTTTGAAGAGTTTTGAGAGGTTGGCAATGAAACATATCAATTGCCTGAAAAATAACTTGGATCGGCTCCAATTTGCCTACCATCACAACAGGTCCACAGCAGATGCCATTTCATTGGCTCTTCATTCAACCCTGGTACATCAGGTTGCTGTTTAATGACTACACCTTAGCATTCAATACAACGTCCCCTCAAAACTAACCAATAGGCTTTGAGATGTAGGCCTCAATACCTCATTGTGCACCTGGATCTTCAATTCCCTCACTTACAGACCCTAGTCAATTCGGATTGGTAACAACATCTCCTTCACGGTCACCAACAGCACAGGTGCACTACAAGGCTGTGTACTTAGCCTCCTGGTCCACTCACTTAACACTTCTCTGTGAGGTTAAGCACATCTCCAATACCATATTTGAGTTTACTGCCAACACCACTGTTATTGGCTGAATCAAAGGTGGTGATGAATCGGCACAGAAGAGGGAGATTGAAAATCTGGCTGTGTGGTGCCACAATTACAACTTCTTTCTCAATGTCAGCAAGACCAAAGAGCTGATCATTACTTCAGGAGGGGGAAGCCGGAGGTCCATGAACCAGCCCTCATCAGGGGATTCAGAGGTAGAGAGGATCAGCAAATTTAAATTCCTCAGTGTTATCATTTCAAAGGATCTGTCCTCGGTCCAACACATAAGTGCCATAATGAAGAAAACATAGCAGTACCTCTATTTTCTTGTAAATTCGTGAAGATACAACTTGTCATCTAAAACTCCGACAAACTTTTTAGAGTGTATATTGATCAGTGGCATCACAGCCTGGCATGGAAAACACCAATGCCATTGGATGCAAAAGCTATCAAAAAAATAGTAGATCACAGCCAAGTTCATCACTGGTAAAGCCCTTCCCAAATCACAAGGAGCACTGTTGCAGAATAAGAGCATCCATCACCGAGGACCCCACCATCCAGGCCATGCTCTCTTCTCCTTGCTGCTATCAGGAAGGAGGTACAGGAGCCTCAGGGCCCACACCACCAGGTTCAGGAACAGATATGACCCCTCAACCATCAGGTATTTGAACTGAATATGTTATCTTCACTTACCCCATCACAGAACTGCTCCCCTAATCTAAGGATCACTTTCAAGGACTCTTCATCTCTTGTTCTCATTATTTATTTATTCTTTCTTTCATTCAATTTCTTTCTTCCCTTTTCTTTTAGTATTTGCAGTTTGTTATCTTTTGCAGATTGGTTGTTTGTCCATCCTGTTAGGTGTGGTCTTTCATTGATTCTATTCTGTTTCCTGTACTTACTGTCAATACCCACAAGAAAATGAATCTCAGGGTTGTATACGGTGGCATATATGTACTTTGGTAATAAATTTGAACTTTGAAAAAACTTCCATTTGAATAACATGATTTGAGTATTTCAGAGTTATGTCTCATTTAACTCAGAAAGACAGCATTGTCCTTATACAGAAAGCTGGGGAAACTAAAGGTCTCAAACATTATAGGCACAACTGCCGTAAAACTTTGCTAATCTAGCACATGCAGGACTTTGCTGGTGTTGGACCAGCTGACTGTTCTGGGCCGGTGGATGTTATTCTTATTAATACTGCAACTCAGTAAATTTCCTTTCAAAAATACACAACAGTATAATAAATTTTCCTATGAACCAGGCGAGTTTAAAAATGTTAACCACAGAAAACTGAGTTCCAATGAGTTAAGAGGTCCCAGAGAGCCAGATGCTGAACTACATGACGTCTAAACAGCTAAAAAGCAAATTATTGAAGTTTTACTGAGATGGAAATATTAAATAGCAAGTTAGAATTAATAAAAAGACATCCTCCGTTGTGAATGTGAAGTAACCTGGCGTTTTATTATTCATTATGGAAGATACACAAACTTGAAAAATGTAAAACATATAAAAGAGCTTAAGGGCTGCCATCTTATGAGATAAATATTCATACAGTGATAGCGTACAACAGGGTACAATGATAGTGTGAAATTCAACAAGCTCTCCACTGAAGTTAGTTTTATAAAAAAAAATTATACTATGCTTTATACAAACATCACATTTGTTCCGAGTATTTTGCAGTGGATTGCTAGAACTGTTTTTGGAGATTTCAGCATTCCTACAGAATTTGTAGATATTACAGTGTATTTCAGAGTAATATTGTTTAAAATTAAAGGAAATATAACTATTGTGTTAAATCCAAATATATGCAACTAATAAACCATTTATTCCATTTACCATCAATGAAGAATGATAGGTATAAATCTTTTCTTGCATTGCCTGAAGTAATTTACACAGAAGGAAGCCAGATCATCTCCAAATAGTGATTATATAAATTTTCCTCTGCATTTTAACAGCTTTAAGATGTTTTTAAAACAGCTGTTTCTTTTGCACAAATAATTTTAAAACTCAACCAACATTGTAGTGTAATTATAACAAATATAGCTGCTATTTAACTGAAACCAGTTTTGCCACTATGCAGCAAATCAATCAAGCATATCAATATCAACGTAAAAAACACCGGTATACAATGTATGTCTATGAAAAATGATAGTTTCATAACTGCTTTTTAGGCTAAAGTGAAATATTTCTACAGTCATTAGTCTGTAAACCTGTACTGCAGAACATGAAGTTAATTTGAATTTTTCATTCACCAAATTCCAACTTAGGCAGAAGATGTAACACTTTGCTTGTAGACAGCATGGTATGCATTTCGCAGGAGGACATAGGGAAAACATGATTCCAGCAGATCCATTGTAAGAAAAGGAGACTCTTGAACAATCTGCAGAAAAGTCCAGTGACATGTCACCCAATAATTACATACAGTGGCATTTCAATCACCGAAGTAGGCCACACTGCTGCAATGCTTATTTCATGCTTTTAAAAAAAACCCACAAAAACCTCAACAAAATTACTGCTCGCAACTCAGCCAGAGCATCATAAATAATACATTAAACATTCTGTAAGAGCAAAGTTAAAACAAACACCGTGGGTCTTTTATTTTAATGAAAGACAAGCTAGATGATTGCAGGTGTGCTCATAATATGAAACATGGCTGGTAAGTGCAAGCAATTACTGTGGTTATCAGAGATTTCCCAAATCTAAACAGATTTTATAAAACTATTCTCATTGTTTACTACTGTGGCTGCAGAACCAGAAAAAATGATTGAAGGTTAAGAAAGATAATCAACATTGAGTTATTGCAGTAGTTAGATAGGAATATGATTACAGTAGAAAGATAGATGAGCTTGCTATTTGGCAATAAATGACAGACCACAGCAGATGATCAGAACTGACCTCTAAAGGGATGGAGACAAAGCTGCACAAGCCCCTCATAGGCAAGTAAGTTTGGGTAAAAGTCATTTACAGCACAGTTAATATTAATTACTTGTTTAGCAGAGATGAAAGAGCAGATCCTTCTTTCTTTTTAATGACGACAATCTTTTATGATATGGCCGCATATAATATAATCTAGCTGTAACTTAATACTTACCATGTCAAGCAGAAGGTAAACAGATTCTCTGTTTCTGGTAGTGGTCTTGTCAGTCTCTTGCCCAATTTTTAACAAACTTGAAGATGCAAGCTATAGAAGTAATGTTGAATATATTAGTGTCACTTTGTTGAGACATAGAATTCCCATGAAGTAAACTCAAGCAAGTTCAGACAGCAAATCAAAGGTGGTAAGAAGTGAAAAGGTTAAAGTTAGCTAGAATCATCTGATAATACAGTGGATTCCGGTTAATTGGAACACATTAGGACCAGTACATTTTGGCCAATTAACCGAAATCTCATGAAAATAGATAAAAAGGGATAAAAAAGACAAGCTGAGTAACAAATTATGTATTTTTATGAAATACAGAACAAATTAGAACACTACCAATAGTACTGCAGTACCATAAATCTGTATATTAGTTCCTAATAGTTATTGACAGAGGAGTTCATCCAGTGTGAATGCCGAGTTCTTTTGATTGACTGTAAATTAACAGATTCATCACAAACATCTTGTGCAGTTAACGGACCACCTTTATACAATACTATTGACAATTGCAAACTTCAAATCTTCATTTTTGTTGTAACATTCAAGATACCTCCATATTCTTCATTGTTCCTAACTTGAAGTAGTGAAATCAATTCATTTTCACTTTTGGCTCTTTCTAGCATCGCCAAGCTTGAACGCAGTAGGCAAAACAGTTCTGTATTGTCATACTGCTTATTTCTTGCCAACTATCAGTTACAATAATCACTGCTTTTTGAACATATGCAACTGATGCTATTTAAAAACTGTTCACTCTAAGCATGGTTTAGCGTCTAACAGCCACATAAATGCACACTAGTTAGAACCCGTCTTCAGCACCAATTAAGCAGCATTGTGTCCCAAATAAAATAAGGGAATCCCAGCAATTTTCTCAATTAGTTGTTTAAGAGTTGTCCCAAATAAACAGATGTCCTGATTAACCGATGGCTCAAATAACCAGAATTCACTATATTGCAGTAGATTCCCATACACCAAGTACAAAAGTTACATGCACTGTTCCACGACAGGAGGAGAGCTCCTAAAATGCAACAAAGACTTGAGAACTGCAAACAGCAAAATAAAAACTTGTCAGAGATGCTAAAACTACACGATTTTCAACATAAACACTCTGAATTGGTTTCCAGTGAAGTAACAAATGGATATAATTCAGATTAAAAAGCAGCAATGGAAATAAAACAGAAAGATAAAACATCCAGGAGAAAGTAGTTTCCAGCTACAATTAATGAAAATAAACTAGATGTGAAAAAGGCAGATGCACTGGCAATTTTCCAGACCTCTCTAAATTAATGTATTGTATGTTTTGGATTGAAAATTGTGAAAGAACATCATTTTAAAACAAAAGAGAGAACAAAGGTGGTCACTAAAGACCTCATAGCTTAATGTCTATTTTGTGGAAATTGTTGGAATCAGTCACAATTATTGAAAATTTGAACAAGTGTAAGATGATCTAAAACTTATTGGTATATTTCTGGGAACTATTTTGGGGTGTTGCAACCTTGGCTAAGGTAGGACTTTCTCAAATCACAAAATAAGTCAGGGATCACCAATTTGATTCATTCCAAATTATGCCAAGAGCACAAGGTACATCAAAATTAATGGGACCAGACAGCTGTATCATTAAGACTGCTCCTAAAATTTCACAGCTATGTCCTGTTCATACATAGAACCCATCAGTTCATCTAATTATCACTCACGTCTACCTCAATAATCAGCAAAGTCATGAAAACAGTCATCAATAGTCTAAGCAAACAGCATTTATTCACCAATGCCCTCTATGTTTCACCAGGACTACTCTATTCCAGATCACATCAGTCTTAGTCCAAAGATGGATGAGGATCTCAGATATAGAGGCAAGACTGAGTGTTTTAATAAGCTGCCCTGAAAAAAACTGCCAAGTTCCCAAGGAAATTACCCTTAGGAACTCCCCATGTTGTCATTATTGACCTGAAATACAACTGGATCAACCACATCAATAATGTGGATAAGAGAGCAAGCCGACGGTTGGCTGTTCTGCAGTGAATGACATCCTGAAATCCGTAGAGACAACCCAGTGTCTTTCCTCAAGTCAGAACTGCAGTGAAATGTTCTCTGCAGAGCTGGCTGAGTATAGCACCATTAATTATCATGAAATTCAATTCTATTCAGGTCAGGAACATCCAGCTCCTGAAACTGAATAAAGATTCAAGCTGCTGCTTGATGTAGCAGAGATCTTAAAATTACTCATCATTACTCCACATTGATTTGGAAGAGCAAGGCTCAAGACAGGGAAGCATGATAAAGAATATGGAAGTTTGGAATGTGCAAGAAACAGGGACATTTACACAAATAAAAAAAATGGACAACAGAACAATTTGGTAACATTTAATAATACACTTCAATACAAGGAATCTAGGAATAAGCAGATGAGATGTACAGATACGCATATAGACTGCGCTTTTACTGCAATGCAGTTTATATCCAATCCCTTTCCTCTTATCTGGTATCTGAATCAGTTGTGAATTAAAGGAAAAAACAGTGGCAGATACAATTATGTTAAAATAAATTGCAATTGTAACTATGAGGAAGAACATGATATTGGAATATAAACAAACAACCTCATAATGGTTGAACAGAGGAAAGAAGATGCAGTAATTGTAGTGCCAGCAAATAGACTCTGGATACAGCCCCGACCGAGTACCAAGGCAATGTAAGAGGAGACCAAGTTCAGAACAAACATTATGTAAGGCAGCAGGACTACCATCCAGATTACTTCCTAGACATGAAGTGTAAGATAATGTGTGTTTTTTAAAAAAGGAAGCTTACTCTGATTCTGGAAACATGATAGCAGCAGCAACACTGGGGAGTACAGAAACTAGGAATGATTTTAAAAAGGAAGATAGTAAGATATTAGATGAGATTATATTATTAAGTAACATTTGGGAAGCCACAAAGATGTTTTCTAATTTTTTATCTGGCTTTTTAAATTTATGGGAAATATATGGCTTCTTAGAAAACAACATGCATACAGCATATAAAATACGGGTATGGTTCTAAAATAAAAATTTTGCATCTGTCTTCATTTAATAGTTAAACAATTCATTTTTCAGGCAAAACTCATGAAATATTTCAATAGAATATGAACTACTAGAAAACATAGTTCAGCATCTTGGAAGTATATGAATTGCTAATCCAGCAAGAAATATACCACATACTCCAACTAGTTAAAGGAACCAAGGCAGGAAATAGTGGAGTGGAGGGGAGGGGAGGGTAGGTGTTGGCCACTATTTTCCCATCCTCTTTGGCTATGGGTGTGCTATCAGAAATCTAAAAGCTGGTTTTGTTCAAAAAGGAAGACTTGGATAAGTCAAGTAATTATATCACCTGGTCATTGGAGAAAATTCTGAGGAACAGTTTCAGTCTTATTTGAAGAAGCAAACATTAACCAAGGGCAGATATCTGATTTGCTCAAGGAAGGTGATTTATAACTTTTTTTTTGCATTAAGAGGGATGATTTATGAGGATAATACATTTAAATGCTTCTAAATAAATCTTATTAAGACATTTGACAAGGCTTCAGATGATTGAATTATTTTTTTTACAGTAACTTTTGAGAGTTCAGTGCTACATCTCCATTTCATTGTATCTTTCAATGATTCAGACTTGGGGATTATGATTATCAGATTTTAATGGTCGGTGGTAAGTTGAATTCAATTGGATAAGTGTCAGGTATATTTGGAGAACAATCACAGCAAGGTACACAAAATAAACAGTACCATAGGGAATGGGGAACATATTCACAGATCGCAGGTGAAAAGGTAGAAAGATCAGGTGACTGAGGTAGTATATGGGAAACCTGACTGACAAAAAATTAACAGCAGCTTTCTGAAACTAAACGGACATTAGTTAGATCATAGCTACATGACTACATAGTTGTAGTTACCACATTATAGTACGATAACAATTGCATGAGACAGGGTGGGCACAGGAAATTAACATGCAGGAAAATTTTAGTAAACAAAGACTGGATAATCTGGGGTCATCTTCTGGGAAAAAGAGATGGCTGAGGAAAGATATAATTAAGATGTATAAAACTGAGGATTCTAAATAGATTATATCTAGTTTCATTAGCAGAGCCAATAACCAAGAATCACAGATTTAAAGAAACTGTTGGAAGTAAAAGAAAATAATAAATTATTTCACCCTGATAGCATAACGTTCTGAAACTGAATGTCTTAAAAAAATGGAGGAAGTAGGGAATCCTAATTTCAAGTTAAAAGAACACTAATATAAGCTCTTAATGTCATATCCTATTAGGATATGGATAAAACTAGAAAGTGGGATGAAACTGGATAGTTTTTTTTGATGAGTACAGATAGATACATTGCCATTAACTGCTGTTGGCCTATTTCACTGCTGGCTAGTATTTTTATTGAGGTCATTAGCACGGTGGAGCAGGAAGGCTGTGCATATAAACAGCCAGAAGACATTTGATTAGAAATGATTAGCAAAATGACACGGATCAGTAAGCTGATGGGAAGTAGGAGATAGTAGGAAACATTATCAAAATTGCTGGATGTGCAAATTGCAGCTCCCTTTGAGATCCAGTCTGGAGCCTCAGCAGATGTTTAGAAATAAAACATTATTCCAGTAGCAAATTTTGCAATGAAACTAATTAAAGATACAGGAAGTTAACTGGTTGCAAAGAGTAAGTTAGAAAGGGACATGATATGTGCATGTTGGATTAGATACAAGGTATACCTACTATTTTCTTAACACTGAGAGGCTTGGAAAAATGGATGGAGAAGGCAATTTTGATGAGAAGGTACATGTCACCAAAAGGCACAAGACTGAATACAGATCTTTATTTCAAGGAAGCTAGAAGTAGCGAGGAAGTGATAATGTCTTAAAAATAGGACCAGGGCATTCAAGAATAAAAACTAGAAATAGAAAGTGTAATGAAAATTTATAACTTCTTGTCTAAGTAACTAAATCAGTTGAATTTATGACCGAGTTTGAGAGACTTGTAGGAGGTTTCAAGTGATAAAATAGCAAAGGCAAGGAAGTAGAAGCTGTACTGTCTAGCCATGATAGAACTGAATGGTAACAGTCCTGACGGCTAATTGGCCAAGTTGTGTTGCAAATGAGGAACAGATCTCCCTTTCACTTTCTGGTATGAAATAATAGTAGTTAAGAATAATGTTTTAAAATACCAATTGAAATATTTTATCCTTTAAATTACAAGCACCTCCAAGGAATTTTTAGATGCCTGGTTAATAAGATTTTTTTCTTTCAAATATTTCAAGGCAATTTCACAAATTTGAATTCCCAGCGCAGGGCTTTGCATGCCTGCAGCTCATATCAGAAATTGGGCCGAGGTCACCACAATCACAACATTGCCCATTAACTTTAATGGGCGGAAAATCCTGCGGCATGCACATTGTGCATGAATCTTGATGTACAAATCTACAGCTGAAAGTTTGCTTTAGGACTGCAAATCCATTAAATTGACATTTACTTCTGCACCACCACTATTGGAAAGATAAAATCCTACAATACGATTCATTTCCCTTCTAAAATGGGTAGTTTCAGAAATTTAATTCCTGCAACTTTCTCTGTATATGTTTTCCATGAGTTTTATAATATTGGTTTCTTTTTTAAACTGCAATAGTCAGAAATATCTACATTTGCTCAAATGACCAGCCTTCAGACCTTGGATAAAACAATAAAGCAATCCAATTTCAAAAGTAGATGTGTTCATAACATTCAATTTGTGTTCACCCTCTCAGTTCTATCTTTCCTAGTTTCTATACATGTTAAAATCACCAACTTCCCAATTATCCTGACTTTATTTTTCAGAAAAAGCTTCAAGTTTTATTCTTTACTTTTTACTTAGGGTCCTTTCTATAATAACAACTCCAGAATACCAATTTACAAACAGAAACCTACATTCATTCAATACAGCATATAAGCCTGCTATCTGGCCTATTATGTCTATGTCAGCTCCAAGTGCTGAAATGTTCCACTTCTCTGCTCTTTCTCTTTGAGAGTAATTGAACTTGCTTCCACATCACTTGAAATGCAAATATTTCCCCCTTTTATGTCATCATCACCTTTGATGCGGTACTTGCTCATTTATTTTACTCAAAATTGGATCTTTTTGCACCTATCGTCTTCAATAAACCTTCTGGTTTCACAGAACATAGAATATGTTAGAAACTGTAAGCATAGAAACTGTACAGCACAGTACAGGCCCTTCGGCCCACAATGTTGTGCCAACTCTTAAACCCTGCCTCCCATATATCCCCCCCACCTTAAATTCCTCCATATACCTGACTAGTAGTCTCTTAAATTTCACTAGTGTAATTTAGGTAAATCTATTACTCAGTCTTTCTGCCATGTATCCTGAGAAGTGATGGCAGGAATTGAACACAATACTCCTACTGAGGGTTAACAGCTACATAGTAAGTGTCAGTGAAATATTCTTGCTTTTGTACTTCAATGCAGTACTATTTTTTTGAACTTCCCACTTTGCACCGCCACTTTTGAATTACACGTTCCCCAGGTCTCTCTGCATCCTGTTGCACCACTTAGTTTCTTTAGCCTCTCTTTATCCTCTGTCCTCCTCAGTGCTTACTTACTACTGCACACTTCCTTTCTGGAAAACTACTACATTTTGCTCTTTCTCCTAGCCAATTCAGTATTCATTTAATCACCATCTCCTTAATCCCACACATTTCAGTTTATTTACTTGCTTACTTAAAATTTGGGAATCAGCCATGTGGCATGTCTCATGCATGATGGCTCCCAATAGAGCAAGTGTTTCCAACCTTTTTATGCTATGGAGCCTTACCATTAACAGAGGGGTCCGTGCACCTTAGGTTGGGACCGCTTGCAATAGAAAAATCCTATTTACCTCTGTTACCCAGAGGACCTGGTGGAACCAACCACAGGATGAGCTCTGTGCAGCCAAAATCAAGTCCATATAGGGAGAAATCCAAAAACTCTTATTTTATTTAAAATCTCTTTCACATGGATTGTGGAAGTTACCATCTCAAGCATTTTGAGATAAGCAATAAATACTGGTTCCAAATTCAAAGTTCAAAGTAAATTTATTATCAAAGTACGTATATGTCACTATTTTCAACTCTGAGATTCATTTTCTAGTGGGCATTCAGTGAATACAAATAAAAACAACAGAATCAATGAAAGAGCACAGACAAGATGGACAAGCAACCAGTGTGCAAAAGACAACAAACTGTGTAAATACAAAAAGAAAAATAAACAAATTTAATATTGATAATAAATAAGCAATAAATATGGAGATCATGAGATTAAGTATCCATGAAAGTGAATCCATAGGTTGTAAGAACAGTTCAGTGCTGGGATGAGTGAAGTTATCTCCTCTGGTTCAAGAGCCTGATGGTTAAGTGGTAATAACTGCTCCTGAACCTAGTGGTATGGGTCGTGAGGCTCCTGTACCTCCTTTCTGATGGCAGCAGCAATAAGAGACCATGGCCTGGATTGTGGGGACCTTGATGACATTTTGATACCGCTTTCTTGCAACAGCATTCCACGTAGGTGTGCTCAATGGTGGGGAGGGCTTTATCTGTGATGGACTGGACTGTATACACTACTTTTTGTAGGCTTTTCCATTCTAGGGCATTTGTGTTTCCATACCAGGCTGTGATGCAACCAGTTAACCACCGCATATCTGTTTAGTTTTAGATGACATGCAAAATCTTTGCAAACTTCTCAGAAAATACAAGGGGTGATTGATAAGTTCGTGGCCCAGGTTAGAAGGAGTCAATTTTAGAAAACCTAGCACATTTATTTTTCAACATCATCCCCTCCTACATTTACACACTTAGTCCAGCGGTCGTGGAGCATACGGATTTATAAAGAGTTATACAGCTCTCGTTACATGCACACGCAGTTCAACTCTGAGTGATTATGCAGAAAGTTTGAAGTTAATAACTCATCTCCTTCTACCTTAGGCCACAAACTTATCAATCACCCCTGATGAGTTACTAACTTCAAACTTTCTGCATAATCACTCAAAGAGTTGATCTGCCATTAAGTAATGGTACTTAACATATCATTACAGGTTACTGGCATGCTGAACTCTTGTGATGAACACAAAAAAGTTCAGTTATTTTTGTTTTATACCTCCTATTGTTTCTAAAAACAAATCATCTGGAGGGTCTTAGAATATTTAAATAAGGCACCTTACAAGTGTATTTAGCAAGACAGGCAGCATCTGTGGAGAGAAAGAAACAGTGGACTTTTCGTGCTGAGACAGGACACGGTTTAACTTGCTGAGTTACTCCAGCATTTTGTGTGCATTGCTCAAAATTTCCAGTATCTACAAAATTTCCTGTGCCTACATGTACTTTTATTTATTACTGCCATATTCGAGACTACTTGCCCCTCTGCCAATATTTAGTTCAGAACAAATTAAAACTAGATTTGAACTTGACATTAAATAATGAGGCTTGAATGTAGTCAATTTAAACTCTGTAAACAACCAACATCAGTTTATTTCTAACATCAAACTATTTAAAACATGAAATTTACTATATTTTCTAAATTGATTTCCCATTAAATACTGCAGTTTTATTAATTAGCATCACACACGCAGATCTATTTAATTTTTGTTATAGTTGGCAGGTCTATCTAACAATGCACATTAGAATCTACAAGAGATTTAGGAATAGATGTACCTATTTGGAGGACTCTTGGATCTAATTACATTCGTGTATTGCACCTGATCTTTTGGCATGCATTTATTAATTTCACATTAAACAAATAGCATTCTAACGTTAGGAATTACAAAATGGAGATTTCTGCTTTTATCTGCAAATGACTTAAAAGCAAAATAGTTACTGCACACACAGCACTAAATTTAACTCTGCTCAATTGGAGTGGATTATATTATTGCAATGGAGCAGTACAATTTTCTAGCCACCTGCACACTTAAACATTTTAAAACATTGTTTAAAGAATGTGAATTGTGAAATTTCAATAGTTAAGTTTTCATCTGACTGCTTCCAAAGTTATTCTTATGAAATATAAAGAATTGTTAGATAGGTAAATAGAAGTTCTGAAATCATAAAGAGGTGGTGTGGACAGACAACTTGAAATTTTTAAACAAAACAAAAATAGCAAATTTTGTGTGTTCCTATTGAGCTGAGGTACGTTAATGGGATTTGAGGAGGAGAGATGGAAATGGCATAGTAGTGATGCACTACTCCATTTAGTTTATAGTTGAAAGCAACAACCAAGTTTCACAGCAGCAATCTTTTAAATAAATATCAAATACAACTTTATACAGGTACAACTTGAAAATATACCAGAAGGGTTTTCTTTTGTAATTAAGACTACAGGATACTGAATTATCCCTTCAATATAGTTGGTTACAAGATGAATTCTAATGGTGGGAAGAAGAAATAACCCTTTAACTCTTCATCTCTTGGCAATTTGAAAAAAGTACTAATGTGAATTCAGCTGATACTAGATAATGTAATCCTGAACAAGCAAAATCCTAAAGCTTTTCAAACTTATTAAGATAAAATGGTCCAACTTTTTTGTCTTGTGAACACATTCAAGACATGGAAGGTTTATTTATTTGGTAACTATCCATCCCATCAAAATATCCTGAAGCACATTATAACTAATGCATTGCTTTTGAAACAGTTTCTTACTAAAGAAAACACTGCAATCAATTTGCAAGCAGAAAACTCCTGACGAAATATTAAGTGTAACTAACTTTTACGGCTGATTGGCTGTGACATCTGCACCAGTTTTGATCAGCAGAGACAAAAACAGTAATCATTAATATGAAAGCCAGCTCATGGTGTAGCGACATCTGCACCAGACTTCCAGGCGAGTGATCCCGGGTTCAAATCCAGCCGCCTCCTTGCATGCTTTCCATCTGTGTTGGGTTGTGCGTCAAGCTAGCAACTTATCCTTGTTAAAAATAAAGCAGAGAAAAGTGCTAAAGAAACAGCAAGGTTGCTGCCTGATGCGCCACAAGGTGAGGAAAGGAACCACAACAATTAATATGAAAGGGAGTTCTAAAATGTTTGCCTAAAATTGTGATCAGCACCTGTAAAACAGTAGAGTCTGAAACCATTAACAGACTAAATCCTTAAAGTTGTTCAGTCCCAAATAACCCAAGGAATGACAGAAATTAATATAGAATCTTATTCCTTATATCGGTGCCAAGTGTTCATAAAGAATAGGAGAACAATATACCACAGATAACAGGCCACTACTTGGCTGCAAGGCTTTTAGTGCAAAAATGCCATTTTTATAAAGCAGGAGATTAAATCATAATGCTAATTCACAAATGTGCAAGTGTTGTCCAAAATTCAGAACCCATTCCCCTTTTGAACAGGATAAACAAGACAGCAATTTTATTGACACAATTAAGGATGCTACATTTAGTTATTTAGATGGTGTGGGAATTCTTTTGCACTTTCTCCTGGGATTTGTGGTTAAACAATTGGAAATGGAGCAATAAAGAAACACCACGAAAAACTACTTTTGCACTATTTACTCTCTAGCAATTTTTGTTTTATTATTAATATTATTCAAGAATTGAGATAGATGGATAGCTGGAAGAAACAAAAAATATGGCAAACAGAAAATAGAAGAGAAAAGAGGGATACACTGACTTTAGGTAAACACATACCTGATCCAAGTATAGAATTGCAAAATACCAAACTACTTCGCAGTCGCTCCCATTACACACAATCTGATCCAACCATAACATTTACAAATAAATCTTGATCCAAGTATAAAATGCAGCTATTAACCAACTTTTTAAAATACCACACTACATCTAGTCAAGGAACTGCTAAATTTCACCAAGAGACAGTTGCACAATTTAGAATCTAATCATTTACATTAAAAGTGTTGTTTAGACTGAATTACTGAATGCATTCACTGTATATTAACTTTAAAATATTACGTTGTGGTTTTTTAATGAATGGTTAAATTGGCTGCACTAACAGTTTTCAAATATTTGCAAATTGGCTATTTTTATCTTCAGTTTATGGAAATCCTGATCCAAGCATAATCCTTATTCAAGCACAACTTTTCTTGGCAATGCGATATTCTGTTTACAATGACTTGATTCCACCCCTTATACAAGAAAAAAATATTCCTGTAGCAAAAGATCCTACTAATGAATAATGTTCTTTATTTTGCTTTTCCCCATTGTTTTTTTTAAAAAAATCTTGCTTATCCCTACTATGTCCCATTTTGAACATTTTATCATAAGGTCATTTCCAGGATTCCCATTCTTAACCAAATTATTTAGCTACAGTAGGTAATCTATCACAAGATTTATACCATATTCTCAAGAACTCAATTATAAAATTATAATAAAACATGAATCTTGAAAGGAAGCAGAGCAAGAGAATTTCTCAGCTGAAGCCTATGGTATAACTTACATACTTTGCTCTTTTGGCAATGAAAAATAACAACCAATTTCTTAAAAAAGGTTCATTTCTAAAGCACAATCAAATGCCACTTGAGATCTGACATACTTCCTTTTTTTAAAAAAATAATTTAAATATGACATCAATTTATATACCAGAATCTAATATCCAGAATATTCAAACTTACTATTCACGATCTCCTTTACAACGGCCTATCCTTTAATTAGATTGTAATTGATGAACAGCCAGCATTATCATGAGTATTTCAGAATGTACTAATGTACTGAGTGTTCTGGCCACCATAAATGATGTTCAGATCATTTGGAACTCACTTGGATTGGTTGTTAAGTGCATTTTACATTTTCCAAGTCCATTGTTGTCATTACAAACAGTAAGGTTTCACAAACTGGTAATGCTGAGATTGATCAATTAGTATGTTGGTAGATGGTTGAGGTAAACTGCTTATAGGACACCCTTATATTGAGTTAGCATTTAGTTTCTTAACAGAAACAGTGTTTCAATTTACTATATTAAAATGCAGCACCTCCGATAATGCTGTGCTCAGTATGCAGTGAAATATTAGTTTAAAATTTTTACTCTAGTTGTACAGCATGTCGATATAATCATTGTGATAACTTCAAATAATACTCAAATAATTAAGAATATTGATGCAAAGAAATCCCAGTTTTTAGTATTCAAAGGCAAAAAAGCAAAACTGGTGCAATAATGGAAGGAATGAACTGATCAATAACCAAGAGACCCTCTTTAACACTTCGGTCTTGCACCAAAAGGGCAATCCCTTGTGCAAAGGAATGAAGGTCAATACAAATAAAAATAAAATTTAAATTTATTGGGTAGAAAGGCTAATAAGCAAAAAAAAACCCAAAATGGTCATACAGTAAAACTCTGATAATCCACTATCAAATTGACTGGAAATTCTGATGGTCTGACATCTGAGTCACTGGGGTTCCATTCCCCACACCCTCGCTCAAATTATTTACGGTATTTGAGATACAGTGCAGAATTGGTCCCCCGGCCCTTCAAACTGCACTGGCCAGCAATCCCCAGATTTAATCCTAGCCTAAAAATGGGTCAATTTACAATGACCAATTAAACTACTAACTGGTACATCTTTGGACTGTGGTAGGAAGGAAACCCACACCATCATGGGGAGAACTAACAAACTTCTTACAGGCAGCGGCAGGAATTGAACCTAGGTTGCTGGTACTGTAAAGTGATGTGCTAACCACTACCCTACTTGCTGGGATCCTGTTTCCTGCAATCTTTAAACAAAATAGGTTTGTGGGATAATTTAGAGTATTACACTATTGTGTGACTTTTTTTTAAAAAAAAAGCACTTTGGTGGATTGGACCAGCTACGATAAATTGTTAAAAAAAAACTGCCAGCCCATCACCATGTCTCAATGGTGCCGAAGTATCAAAGCCTTACTGTAATAAATTTAATATGGGCAATGAAGCTTCCACTATATATTCCCATTAATCTAGTCTTTAGTCTTCAGTCTCATTGTGTCCAAATTTATTGCAATATATATTATTGAGTTTAAGCATCCATTCAGATTTAAAAACAAACAGGAACTCAACTTACAGCAAGGAATTCTTTAAGACGATCTTCAATGCTTCCTTTATGAATGGTGAACAAGGCAGCAGCAATCTGATTTATAGCTTTGGCCAAACAATGAATGTTGTTACAATGCCCTGTAGAGTTAAACATAGGTACTATGAAGGCATTGACAACATGCGTATCAATCAAGAAAGTCTCCTTCATAAGTGAAGCATAAACACCCCATTTTCATGAATGTAGATACTTCTGCTATCATGCAGTCACAGTTGTTTTTGACTACAAAGGATTATTAAACAAACAAAAATCCCATGGAACCCAGATTACTGAAATAAAAAAAGATCTGGAAATACTTAGGCGAGGCAGCATCTATAGAGAGAAAAACAGAACGATAGAGTCATAAAATACTACAGCATAGAAAAGGCCCTTTGGCCCATCTAGTCCATGCTGAACCATTTAAATTGCCTAGTCCCAGTAAACTGCACCCAGACCATAGTCCTCCATAACCCTCTCATCCATGTACCTACCAAACTTCTCTTAAACATTGAGATCAAATTCACATTCAACACTTGCACTGGAAGCTCGTTTCACACTCCCACCAGTCTCTAAGTGAAGAAGTTTCTCCTCACTTTCCCCTTAAACATTTTACCTACCATTCTGAACCCATGACCTCTAGTTGTAGTCTCACCCAAATTCAGTGGGAAAAGCCTGCTTACAGTTACCCTATATATACTCTTATAATTCTATATACCCCCAATTCTTCTACATTCTAGGGAATAAAGTTCCAACTTATTCAATCTTTCCTTAAAACACAGGTCCTCTAGTCCTGGCAACATCCTTATAAATTTTCTCAGTACTCTTTCAACCTTATTTACATCTTTCCCGTAGGTAGGTGACCAAAACTACACACAATACTCCAAATTAGGCCTCACCAACCTTTACACAACTTCAACATAACATCCCAACTTTTGTACTCAATACTTTAATCTTTGACCAATGTGCCAAAAGCTTTCTTTACGATCCTATCTACCTGTGATGTCACTTTCAATAAATTATGGACCTGTATTCCCAGATCCCTTTGTTCTACTGCACTCTTCACTGCCCTACCATTCACTGTATAAGACCTACCTTGGTTGATTCCCCCGAAGTTCAATACCTCTGCATTCCATTTGCCATATTAAGCCCATTTTTCCAACTGGTCCATATCCCATTGCAAGATTTAACAGTCTTCCTCGTTGTCCACTACCTCCCTCATCTTGGTGTCATCCGCTATTTTGTGGATCTAGTTAACCAATTATCATCCAGATTGCTTAATGTAGATGACAAACAACAATGGACCCAGCACCGATCTCTGCAGCAGTCGAGTCATAGGCCAGATAGTCAGAGGCAACCATCTACTACCACTCTACAGCTTCTCCCGCAAAGCAAATGTCTAATCTAATTTACTACCTCATCTTCAATGTCCAGCAACTGAACCTTCTTAACCAACCTCCTATGCAGTTCCTTGCCAAATGCCTTGCTAAAGTCCATGTAGACATCATCTATTGACTTGTCTTCATCAACATTCCTGGTAACTTCCTCAAAAAACTCTAAGATTGATTAGTCATGACCTACCATGCATAAAGCCATGCTGACTATCCCTAATCAGTCTGTCTATCCAAATACTCATTAATACAGTCCCTTAGAATATCTTCCAAAAACTTTCCCACTACTGATGTCAGGCTCACCAGCCTATAATTTTCTGGTTTATTCTTAGAGCCTTTCTTAAACAGCGGTACAACATTAGCTATCCTCCAATTCTCAAGTACCTCACCTGTTGTTAATGATGATTTAAACATCTCTTCTAGAATAGAGAATCCTCTATATTTTACCTCTTATCTGAATCACAAAATGATAATCTAGCAGTAAGTTGTGTGTGTGCAAGTAAAATAATGGAAAGCACTCAGTCTGAAACAGTATGATTCTCAAATGTTTCAAAATGTCCCCAGTCTGTAATTTCCATCTTTTGCTATATAACCATTGAATTATTCTCCACATTTGTCAGCTGTTCCAAATTTATATGACTTTTTTTTCCAGAAACAGACTTATTTGTTAAATAATCCTAATAATGGTAGGCGAGTCATCCAACACAGAGACCCAGCTGAGACTCTCATTATCAGTCACTCTATCTGGATCAAATCTTTGTCTGAAATAACACAAAAAAACATACCCACAGCCAGTGCAAAAACCACAAGTTCTTGCAAATTGAAGATAAAAGTAACATCTCTTTCCAAGAGACACAAATTAAAATTTTGGAAAGCAAAGAAAAACTAAACACAAAAACCTATAAATGGGACTCTTTTTATAATTTATTTTTAAAATGTGTTTTTCTTGTGAATGTGTCCTTAATGTTATCAACCTACGATGCTGCTGCAGGTAAACTTTTCATTTCACCTGTGCATACATGTACATTTGACAACAAACTCGATATTGACTTAAATGCTGGGGATATTCAGCAAATGAGGCAGCATCTGTGTAGAGAAACAGTCAATGTTTGAGATTAATGACTTTCATCAGAGCTGTAAGAATTAAACAAGTATGGTTAATGCAAGGATGACTGTATTGGTGCTGTTCTCTGTGCATATAAAATGATTGAAGTTTCTCCTATAGAGTTAGGTAAGGGAGAAATACAAAGAGACCTCGGAGTCCTTGTTCATCAGTCACTGAAGGTGAATGAGCAAGTGCAGCAGGCAGTGAAGAAGGCTAATGGAATGTTGGCCTTTATTACAAAGGGAATTGAGTACAAGAGCAAGGAAATCCTCTTGCATTTGTACAGAGCCCTGGTGAGACCACACCTGGAGTACTGTGTACAGTTTTGGTCTCCAGGGTTAAGGAAGGACATCCTGGCTGTAGAGGAAGTGCAGCGTAGATTCACGAGGTTAATTCCTGGGATGTCTGGACTGTCTTACGCAGAGAGGTTAGAGAGACTGGGCTTGTACACGCTGGAATTAAGGAGATTGAGAGGGGATCTGATTGAAACACATAAGATTATTAAGGGATTGGACAAGATAGAGGCAGGAAATATGCTCCAGATGCTGGGAGAGTCCAGTACCAGAGGGCATGGTTTGAGAATAAGGGGTAGGTCATTTAGGACAGATTTAAGGAAAAACTTCTTCTCCCAGAGAGTTGTGGGGCTCTGGAATGCACTGCCTCGGAAGGTAGTGGAGGCCAGTTCTCTGGATGCTTTCAAGAAGGAGCTAGATAGGTATCTTATGGATAGGGGAATCAAGGGATATGGGGACAAGGCAGGAACCGGGTATTGATAGTAGTTGATCAGCCATGATCTCAAAATGGCGGTGCAGGCTCGAAGGGCCGAATGGTCTACTTCTGCACCTATTGTCTACTGTCTATTATCTCAAACAAGTTCAGCAGCTCCAAGATACCCAATCTGAAGCAAAATTTCCCCATCTCCATCAAGCAACCTTTGACACTCCAATTCATTGCACCATAAGGATAATCCAAAACCAAATGCACATCCAGACAAAATACTAATACACCAGTCACCTGTGGTTCTTTCTGATTTTTGGGTGGCTGATTCACTCTGGGGAACTATCTAAATTATCTTTACAATCTTTCACTGTGTTGATGCTTCAAATTAAATATTCATGTTCCAGGAAGCAGATTTTTTACTTCTTTCCCCAATTTACTTTTTGACATCTGACACTTCTAGATTATATTTGAAAAGTCAAAAGGTCGAGTTTATTGTCATATCCACAAGCGCAATGAAAAAAAAAGATTATATTCACACACTTTAACTGTTAGAAATAGGAGTTTGTAAAAGAATATGGTTCACATTTTGCTCCTGATGAGACACTGACCTCAAGGCTGGATCTTTTGAGCCATTGAAATTTTCACTACCCTGCCATAGAAACTGTTAAAACATTCTGCACGAACTTTGGGCAGAAAATATTTGATACTGAATGTAGCAAAAAAAGTACCTGGATCACATGCAGACTTTTTATTAAAATGCCAGAGCATCATAAATCACATTTTCTTAAAGCCAAGCTGCGAACATTGTAAAAATTTAAATCCACAGGCTGAAATATGTAGCTGTCAGAGGGAATTTTTTCTCACCATAAGGCAAATGATGATTAATGTACAAATTAAAGATGCTCAAATACTACAAGGGAAATGCTGAACAAATGTATGGTTGCATTTTTAAAATTCTCTTTTAAAATTAGTTTCTTTCACTTATGTAATTGCAAGCAATAGTGAGTAACAAATTATGTAGGACAGTTGATAATATCCTCATTAAAAATTAAAATACAGACTTCTCTAATTTTAAGAATCTAAACCTAATGACTGCTATTTATTTCCTGCAAAATAGAAAATAAATCTTTTCAATGTCAGTTATATTCATGAAATGCTGAAATAAAGTCCTCAAAAATATTTTACTACAATGACAGCTTCTGAAGCTTCATGATTTTGTCTTGACACACCACTGCAGAAATCCAGTACTTACCTTCAATAGCAGGACTATATTGGGACATGACGTTACTGGCTAGAGTAGGAAGAGATACAGCAACAAACACCATCAGGAGGCAGGCAATTTTATATTCTTCCTCTGGGCTAATATTCTCTGTGAATGATTGGGAATGAGTATCAATTAATACCAATAACAACATTTTAACCGGCATTTAAAATTTAGTCTGATTTTGCTAAGTATTAATAAAACTTGAATCATTAGTAATAAACTTCAGGTCTGTTTCATAAATTTGTGCTTGAATTCCATGTTCATATTCATAGCAAGCTGCTGATTTAGTTTGATGATGATGATACTAAATTAGGGGTCCATTGATGATGCAGCAGATTACAATGAACTGCAAAGAGATTTTTTATCAGTTAGAGAGATGGCCTAAAGAATGGCATACGGATTTCAACTTTGATAAGTGTGACACAATGCATTTTGGACAGTCAGACCGGGTTAGGACTTAAGCGGTGAATGGAAAAGTTTTGTGGTCATGGCAGTACAAGTGTATAGCTCATTGAAAGTAGCCACATAAGTAGACAGGATGGTGAAGAAGGCAATTAAAATGTTGGCTTTCATCAGTCAGAACTCTAGTTTGGGAGTAGGTACATTATGTTGCATTTATACAATTAATTGGTGCAAACACAGTTTTGGTCACCTTATTATTGGAAAGATATTGCCAAACTTGAGAGGATCCAGAAGACATTTACGAGGATGCTACCGAGACTTGAGGACTTGAGAAAGAGGGAGAGGTTGGCCATGCTGGATCTTTATTCCCTGGTTTCCCCCCAAATCGTGGCGAGTCCAAACTAGAGGATACAGCTACAAGAGGGAAGAGATTTAAAAGAGACCCAAGAGGTAATTTATTTACAGAGGGTGGTGAGCATCTGGAATGTACTGCCACAGCAAGTGGTTGAGGCAGGTAGAATTGCAACATTTAAGAGGCATTTGGATAGGTACATGGAGAGCAGGGTCTTAGAGGGTTTGAGGCTGAACACAGGCAACTGAAACTCCAAGAGTAGTCCCAAGTCCAGCTGTGAAAGGAGAAGGTTTGGGCATGGAGCTATCAACCCCATCCTGTAAAAACCCAGTGCTACAAAAAGTACCAAGCAGAAGCTCCAAAGACCTCAACCCTGGAAGATGAAGGATCTTCACCCAGGATAGAGGATCCAGCTCTGATCTTATTAACAGGCTCATTAAAATTGACTATACCTCAAGTATACTTTGATAGGAATATTCTGAACTGCTGATTCACCAAACCACTTAGTTACGTATAATTTGTCGATTTAAGTTGTATTATGTTTGTGAGGTACAGCACTGCTGCAGAAAAGCTAATTTTCATAGCATTTATACCCTGTGAAAGGATGCCAATGGCAATTAGTTTGAACTTATCAGAAGGAAGGGGAAAAAAACGTTTCCAATCAACTGTCTTTGTTGTTAATTTTCCATAGCTGTTTACTGACAGGAAAAGGGCAGAATTTTGTTCTTGGAGGCAAGCAGAAGGCTTAAAGTAGATAAAAAATTTGCAATATTTAAAAACTGGCTTTTATATATGCCTTTCTCAACACTAGGCCATAACAAAGCACTTCATAGCTAACATTGCATTAGTAACCACATTTCAGTAAAAGTCCTTGGCTGTGAAACTTTGAAACATCAAGCTAATGAAATACACTTAAAATTGGCAGTTAAAAAATCGTTGAAGGACAATCACAATTGTATTATAGAAAAGACATAATTAAAAAGATATGTTGTGTAATTTGGGGGAATAGCAGAAGAGAATTCTGAAAGAATCTATGGAATTAGCCAGATAGCCTAAGACATTTAAGTTATAGAACTTCACATCAACAAAAGCTTTTATTACCTAAACCATCAAAAGTATCAAACTTGTTCCTGTTAATAATCAAATGTATTCAAGGATGGTTCTAGTGCCAAAAAAAACAACCCACAACTTACTAACTCTAATGTCTATACCTTTTGGAATTTAGGAGGAAACCAATGTGGTCACGGGCAATTGAACCCCAATCTTGCAGCTGAGACGGTAAAGCATCATGTCAACCGTTACACTAATGTGCCATGTGGAAGACAATAAAAGACCCAAAAGGCATAAACATGTGATTGATGCAAGCTTTACTTCAGTGCAATAATCAGGGTAGACTGAGCTAATTAGAGGTTCATATCCTCAGGATTTGCTGTTCCTTTTTGTTCTCTGCTTCTAAGTTCCAGGAAACTAATGGAACTGGGGAATTTGATAAATTTCTGTGATTGGAAAATTGCTTATTTAAGCACTTCACAAAAGAATTGAAGGAAACCCATTTGTGTAGTACACGAGTAGTAGCACCGCTAACATTAAATGTTACATAATCCTATACTCTGCATGTGGCAAACTCTGTGACACACTGAGTGCTGGCTGAAACTATAAAATTAAATGAATGTTGAGCATTTTTCCAACAAGTCAGCCCACGCACCATTGACCAATTTGCATCAGTATCATGAAACATCAGCCTTTATCCATACCACATACAATACAGCTATTATGTTGAGTAAGGTGCAAATTTTGGGCCCATCATGACTAGGTTAAATACAGGCAACTCTGCACAATTCCAAAGGAAGCCGGGGGGGGGGGGGGGGAGGGAAAAATAAAGGATGAATAAAAATGAAAACGTAATGATTTAATTAAAGAAAACTTAGGAGAACTTTGAAAGCAACAAATATAATAAGGAGGCAAGGGCTATTCTGTGAGTCACAGCTGATCTTCTATCCCAGGGTACCTATCCCAAATTATCCTCACATCTCCTGATTCTTATATTAAAAATATCCAAAGTTATCAATTCAAAAATTAAATTAAAATAGAAAAGCTGTAATTCATATTTTAAATAGATTTTTTAGATTAGGTGGACACAAACTATCCTCGACTCAAAGCATAAATAACTTTAGTAACTGCTAAAGCCAAATACAGATTTATATGAATAACCTTATTTCAACGAACTTATTCTTCCTCTACACCATGCATCTGCAAATTCATCACTTTTCACATTCTAGTCATTTTCTCGTCCCACTATTGAGTGCCTTAACCACTTCAATCCATTATCTAGAATTCCCTTACTCAACTACTTCTGCTGCTCTCCATGAGTTTTCTTAATAAAAAAAAGTTTTTGCTTATACTTCATTTTATAATTACATTGTTGTCTCAGGAGAGTTATTTGGTAGCTGGAATGTTTATGTCTCATACGCCTCAGACCACAATATATGGATAACTACTGGGATTTGAATAAATATGGTTATCAAACATTCCACCCTACCTCTCAACCGTTCATTAATGCTACTTCAATTCTATAGCAACATCAAGAGCATAAAGAAGGCACCTTTAAAAGGCAATGCCTCAAAATGACAGCATCCATCATTAAGAACCCCCATCACCCCAGAACATGCCCTGTTCTCATTGCCACCATCAAGGAGATAGTACTGGAGCCTGAAGACACACACTCAACATTTTAGCTAGGGCTTCTTCCCCTCCACCATCAGATTTCTGAATGGACAGTGAGTCAAAGTACAATACCTCACTTAATTTTTCATTTTTGCTCTCTTTTTGCACTACCTGATTAATTTTTATATATTTTTCTTACTGAAATTTATAGTTTTTATTATTGCATTGCAATGTATGTACTGCTGCTGCAAAACAAATTAATGACATATACCAGTGATACTAAATCTAATTCCTGTTTTGACAAAATAACATTAGCTTGACATAAACCTTTATTGAATGTTCTCCATCTTTAAAAAATTACCTCCCAATTCCAATAATATGAAGACAATTTAATAAAAATCATTCTCCCTTCAATTATGAAAGGTAAATTGATGTGAAGCACAAAAAATGCTACCTTCTCTTATCACAAATGAATTGCTTTTATATGACAGAAATACAGCTGTCATGAGAAAGCAGTAGATTCAGACATTAATCTTGAATATAAGCCCTTCTCAGGTTACAACAGGGTTCAGTTCTGAAAACCGTTCATAAGACAAGTATTCACAAGGTGGAAAATCAGCCACAGACCTAGTTCCTAAGGCAGGAGAGGCCTGCAGCCCCGTAGCAGCAGGCAAAAACATCCTGACAGTCTGTCAAATGTTCAGTCATATTGTTATGTACCCCTAGGGTTCATTTTTTCTGTGGACTGTCACTTTAAAACGCCGGGAGAATGAGACTGACTTTTGAACACTGTTTGAGCTGAGGGGGGAGAGAGGGGAGAGACACACAGTCAGAGTCAAGATGGATTTGGTCAATGGAAGACACCAGTGAGTCGGTCGCTGGTTTAAACTTTCAGTAGCCCAAAAGGGGTGAGTTGAGATCGATCCAGAGTAATTGATAAATGACTCTCACAACTTTGCTGCAACTAGATGGAGTTTGCAGAGAAGAGGAGAGAGGAGAGGAGAGGAAGGTTTTAAACAGAAGAAAGCTAGTGACAAAGAGATCACTGTTTAGACTCTCTCCAAGTAGCCCGTGAGAGAGAGTTTGTTTCCATTCGAAAAGAGAAGTGTGACTGTCACTTAGTTAATTCACAGGAGTGGGTTCTCTGGTGAGGGGAAAACTTTTGTGAATACCATGTGTGTGTTTACCCTTGTCTGGGGGTGGTATCTCACTGAAGAAAGGCACCCCTGTGGCAAATCACTGTAGCAGTTATTTCGTATGTCGTGGAACTGGCTAAGTTGCTATCACGTTGCGTGTGATTGGGGTAACCTTGTGGAATCTACTGGTGTGTCGACCCTTGCCTGAGGTGGTTCCCTTGAAGATAGTCCCCTTTGTGATAAGCTATTGTTGGTGATAATCCATACATGGATTCTGTTTGAGTATCCTGTGGCCACCACTTTGAGATGTCCCGGAGCTGAATTCGGGTGTGGTACCACTTGTGTTGAAAGGATATTCGTTGAACATCACTGTCGGTGATACTTCGTGTGTGGAGTGGAACAACTTTGGAGATAAAACCTACTGCTACTGTTATTTTGTATTGCTGTTGTGGAATCTGTGGAATATCAACGTAATTGCCTTCTCACAACATTCGCCTTTGGATTACAAACACCTCACATTAATTAACCTGTGCATTTGAACTGAACTTTTCTTACATTCCTTCGTAAGACTGTATCACTTACCAACTAAGCTTGAAGTAGCTTGGGGATTTATATATTTACACCTACTGTTAACTCTGGATTTACCTGGTTTAAGTTACTATATGACATAGTTATTAATAAAACAGTGTTTTGTAAACAGCAAAAAACAGACTCCAGGTGTGTTCTATTGTCGCTTATACTTTTACAGGGTTGTGTGTACGGAACAATATAAATGGGATATACGCAAGTTAGGCTTATAAACTGGAAAGGAGTAAAATGAGAGCAAAGTCTATGTTGATGAAAAGATATCTACAAACCCAGTGGGCGGTAAATAGGAAGATATATTTTGCAAAATAAAATCTGAACATTTAGTTTTCATAGAGCTGCCTGGTCTTCTTGTAGTTTTTGTAGAAAAAAAGTCAAACAGGAAAGCTCTCTAAAACACGAGTCAGCCATTCAGCTACAAGAAATATTGCTATAGTTTCTTTAGTCCAGGCAGTTAGCAAACTCCAGTTCCATGAGCTCATGCAGATGACATGAATGGAACCAAATTCTTCATTCAGAAGTAATGGCAGATTCATTTTTCCAGTTGTACAATGTCCTTTCTATTTCTTTCCATTAACTGCTCAGTATGGTTATCATATATGTGTAGAGCCTTGTACACTGCAACACCAACTTTCCTTCAGCAATTACCAGCTCTCAGTTTTCCAAAATTTAGTCCTGCACTCAAAACCAATTTAAGTACCGCAGAACGAAAAGGAAATAAATGCCAAGATGACACACTCGGAAAGAATTTCTGAGAAGAGTTAGAGCACATTTAACTTTAGTGTGGATTTTCAAACTAAATATTCAAAATTTTGTAATTAAACAGAAGTAAATAAAATACATATAATATTTGGTCAATGATTTCTAATCCCAAAGGCTCATGAGAAATCTTAAAAGATTAATGCTGGTGGTATTAAATATTACCCTTACAATTTAGCAATAAGAGCTTAAACACCCAGAAGGTTCCTGTGAATTGTTTTGAGAACCTAAGCTCCAACATGATACAAGATAAAGTCAAAGCATCAGAACATTTATTTTCTGCAATAATCTTTGTTACACTACATTACCAATACTTTCTGGAAATCTAAGGTTAGCACATCCACTGGTTTCCCTTTATTCACAGATCATATTGCTTTTATAAAGATTTACAAGAGATTGGTCAAACATGATTTCTCTTTCATTAAGTCTCACTGACTGCCTAATAACCTTGCCTTTTTCTTCCAGTAACATCTTTAATAGCTTCAACCATATTCCCTAACAAATGTTAAACTAAAAGCCCTGTAGTTGTTTTTATTTTTGCTTATTGCTTCCCCCCATTTTAAAATTGAATATAGTTGCTGTTTGCCAATCTAACGGAACTTTCCCTGCATCTAGGCAATCTTGGAAGGATAACAATCTCACTAACCATTGTTAAGAGCCTAAGGGGAAGGCTATTACCCTCCCAGTTCACAACTCTAATAATTTACTTTGCATCACTGCCCATGATTATAATTTCCTCAAACTCTTTTCCTCAGTTCTCAATCTTGTGTAATTTCTTGTTATATATTATCTGTAGTGAATACTGAAGCAAAATACCAGTTTAATTCATGCTATTTCCTAGTTTTCAATTATTAAATTCCAAGGCTCAGTTTCTATAAGACCAAAGCTTGCTTTGTTAGTTTTAACTATCAACAGAAACTTATTATATCTTGGATATGTGCATCAATTGAACATCCATAGCACTTCAGTTAAGAAGTTCCTATATTTACAATGTTCCGTGAACAAGGTTCACCTCCTCCAAATCATTGTGGCCACATAATTAGGTGCACCTGTACATGCGAATGCAAATTTCTATTGTTATGATCCCAGCCCCCTCCTTTGTGAGAATCGCCAGAGACCTAGTGAAGGGGGGGGGTCAATGACCCAAGAGAAGAGAGAGATACGTGCAGTGTCCCTCTTTTCACGGCGAGGCAAAAGCTGGCAACTGTGGTCATTGTCTCGTGGAGACACCTTTGTGAATTGGGAACTGTACTACGTGTATACCCTCAGGGCAACGTGGGTGGAGAGATGGAGAGAGATTGCATCATCCCAACCTGATTGACATCTGAGACCCCGTGAGTTCAGATAAAAGAGCGGTTGTAAAGACGGCCCCCCCAGACGCACCAGAAGACACGCTAGAAATCCTGTGACAGCGTTTAATAGCGACAGCCGGTGGAGGGGTTTGTGTGCGTCTTTTCCTTGCCTGGGATTGGCGACCTCACCACGAAAGAAAGGTTTTAGCTACAGGAGAAGCCACAAGTGAACGGCCACCCCTCAACGAGACTCCGACGGATCGAACTCCTAAAGGTTGGAAAAAACCCCGCCGGGTAACTGTTTCATTCAATCTCTATCTCTCTCTCTCTATACCACCGCGACATCCCAAAAGACGGCAGCTGGTGGAACTGCAGTGAACGCAAGAGACTTTTAGATATACAACGGACAATATATACCTTACCCCTAGACAACGATAGAGCTTATTTCTTATTGATTAGTACTATCCCTGTGCTTTAGATTGAGTATTGACGACGTATGTTATCTGAATGTTTGTATTAACCTTACTTTTGTGCCCCTTTATAAATAAAAACGTTTAAAAATGGTACCATCAGACTTCAGCAGACCTCTCTATCTTTGCTGGTAAGTGATCCAGTTACGGGATACGTAACACTATACAGCCAATCATGTGGCAGCAACTCAATGCACAAGGTTCAGCTGTTGTTCAGACCAAACATCAGAATGAGGAAGAAAAGTGATCTAAATGACATTGACCATGGAATAATTGTTGGAGCCAGACACAGTGGTTGAGTATCTTAGAAACTGCTCATCTCCTGGGATTTTCACACACAACAGTTTCGACACTTTACAGAGAATTCTGCAAGAAGCAAAAAAAAACATTCAGCCAGCAGCAGTTCAGTGGGTGAAAATGCCTTGTTAATGAGAGTTTAGAGGAGAATGGCCAGATTGGATCAAGTTGACAGGAAGGTGACAGTAACTTGAATATCTTTTATCAAATGTGGTTACGTGTTACAACAGTGGTGTGCAGAAGAGCATCTCTGAAAACACAAGTTAAACCTTGAAGTGGATGGGCTACACTAGTAGAGAATCACTAACATGAACTCAGTGTCCACTTTAACAGGTACAGGAGGTACTAATAAAGTGGCCGCTAAGTGTTCTTGCCGAGAACTATACCAATTCCACTAACTCTGCAATACACCCTTATCCATTCTAGAATGAGGTGCAAAACGTTTGAAACGTCCACCAAATATGCATTGTTCTATAAGAAACATCACTGTACAATCTCATCCTGAAAATTAAGTTATGTGAATTTTTTGCCATGTTGTCTCAAAAAAATTATATCTTTCTCCAGGTAATCCATCCCAAATTCTAGTTTACTTCAGGTATTGTTTACAAGTCCTATATAATTCAGCAAAATTATAAAATTTGAATAATCAATTATTCAACAGTACTGATGATTTATCTACCAGCTGATTACATAGTGCATCCTGCTCCCTATATACCCATTACAGCCACAGATTCAAAAATCTGCCCACTAAAGGGGAGTCCGAGTTTCCACACTCCTTTTAAATGAATCTGTTTTACTGGAAAATTTACTATAGAGTAACATCCAAGAAAAAAAAGTTTTGACCAGCAGCCAATGCAGACATCAGAAGTTTTGAGAGGAGGGGACTTCAAAGAGGTCCACTGCCCAAGGATAAAAGGCAGCAGCACATCAGTACAATGAAAAAGAGCTTTGACCAGTGACCAACTGGCATTTGAGATTGATTAGCAAGAGCAATTAAAGGACGACGGGCAAGTACAGCAGCAGTCATCTGAGTGGACATAGTCTTGAGGCTTTAGCTCATCAAGGCTTCAGTGAGAGAAAGCAAAGGATGGAAGAGCTGAAGTTTTTTTTCCCCATTTCCTGCCTTATATCAGCTCACCTAGGACAGTAGGGATGACAGGCAGGATAGTGGAATGGTCCACTTGCAGGATATGAGAAGGCAGGGAGACCTCCAGTATCCCAGAGAACGACAACTGCGAGAAGTACATCCCAGCTGCAGCTTCTAACAAGCCACATTAATGAAGTGGAATTGGAACTGGATGAATTCCAGATCATTCAGGAGGCTGAGGGGGTGGTAGATAGGACAATAGAGAGGTAGTTACACCCAAGGTGTAGGAGACAAGAAACTGTGTGACAGTCAAGAAGGGAAAAGGGGTTAAGGATCTAGTGCAGAATATCCTTGTGGCCTTCCCCTCAAAAATAGGTATATCATTTTAGATACTGTCAGCAGGGATGATCTAACAGAGAAAAGTTGCAGTGGTCTTTGTGATTCAGAATAGAAGGGAGGAGAAGAGGCATGCTTTGATGAAAAAGGATCCATTAGATAGAGGAATAAACAGGAGGTTCTGTGGGCGAGAACGTGTTTCCTGAATGGTATGTTGCCTCCAAGGTGCCAGGGTCTGGGATATCTCAGATCCAGTCATCTATATTCTTAAGTGGGAGGGTGAACAGCCAGAAGTTGTAGTCCATGTGGGTACCAACGACACATGTAGGACAAATGACAAGGTTCTACATAGGGAGTTCGGGGAGTTAGGTGCCAAGTTAAAGGGCAGGATCTCATCAGTGCTACTTGTGTTACTTGTGCCACGTGCTAGTGAGGCAAGAACTAGGAAGATTATACAGTTTAATATGTGGCTAAGGAGTTGGTGCAGGAGGGAGGGCGCAAGATTTCAGGATCATTGAGCTCTCTTCCAGGGAAGATGAGGCCTGTGCAGACCAGATGGCTTGCACCTGTACTGCAGAGGGACTAATATCCCAGCGGGAAGCTTTCTTAATGCTACACAGTGGGGTTTAAACTAGAGTTACAGGGGGATGGAAACCACAGTGCCAGAACAGTTAGTGGAGTGGTTGTGGAGGCAGATGTTGGTAAGACCTTAGACAAAGTTAGGAACCACAAGGTTGAGCATGGTGCGACTAGTATCCTGAGCTGCCTATATTTCAATGCAAGAAATATCGTAGGAAATGCGGATGATAGTGCTAAAGATGAGGTGGCTTGTTTACAAACAGAGGCAATGGGTAGTTGATAGGGCAGAATTGCAGTCAAAAGGATAAGTTGCAACGTAAAAGACGGACAAAATTGCAAAAAGGTAAATACAGTATTGAAAATGTTGCATTTAAATGCTCGCAGTATACGGAATAAAGCAGGTGAAGTTGCAGCACAGTAGCAGACTGACCGATATAATGTTGTAGGCATCACTGAATCAGGGCTGAAAGAAGATTTTAGCTGGGAACTTAATGTCCAAGGATGCACATTGTATTGAAAAGACAGGCAGGAAGGAAGAGGGGGTGATGTTGCTCTGTTGGTAAAAAATGAAGTCAAACCATTAGAAAGAGGTGACAGAGTGGGAAGGTGTTGAAACGTTGTCAATAGAGCTAAGGAACTACAGGGGTAAGAAGACCCTGATGGAAGTTGTGTACAGGCCCCCAAACAGTAGTAAAGATGTGACCTACACATTATAATGCATGCCAAAAGGGCAATGTTCCAATAGTCATGGGGGACTTCAATATGCAAGCAGATTGGGAAGTCCAGGTTGGTGCTGGGTTGCAGGAGGGGTAGTTTCTGGACTGCCTATGAGACAGCTTTTTAGATCAGCTCATGGATGTGCACAATAGAGGATTGGCTATTCTGGACTGGTTGTTATGCAGTAAACTAGAACTGATTAGAGACCTTAAGGTAAAAGAACCCTATGGGGCAAGTAATTATAATATGATCAAATTCACCCTAAAATTTGAGAAGGAGAAGCTAAAGTCAGATGTATCAGTATTACGGTGGAGTAAAGGGAATTACAGAGGCATGAGAGTGGAATTGGGCAGAATTGATTGGAAAAGAAGACTGGCAGGAATGATGGCAGAGCAGCAATAGCTGGAATTTCTGGAAGCAATTCAAAAGGCACAGGATATATATATCCCAAAGAGGAAGAAGTACTCTTAAAGAAAGATGGCACAATGGTGGCTAACAAGAGAAGTCAAAGCCAACAAAAAAACCCAAAGGCATATATTAGAGCAATAATTACCGTAGATTCCGGATTTTAAGCCGCTACTTTTTTCCCACATTTTGATCAGCTTTGAACACTGCGGCCTTTACTACGGTGCGGCTAATGCATGATTTTTTTTCATGCCGCCAAAAACATTTTGCCTCGTAACAGTAGACCAATAAAATTGATGAGTAGTTCACAGAGCTCCAATGAAATTGTATGATAAATCAAGCGCACTTTCACAATTAAATTATTGTAAATCAGTCATTTGTACTCACCCTCATCAACATGGAAAACACTCGCAAGAAAAGCATTGTGCTGCCTTTATGGCAGTTATTTAGTTTATAATATTTTCGCTTAGTAATTCATTTGTTAGTATGTTTTCTGTACTACAGCCCGGAATGCTAGACGTCACATCCGGTTTCGCCGCGTCTTGTGGGAAATACCGGTTTGCGATAAACGGGAAGGTGGGGGGGAGCGGCGGAGCCAAAACGCTGCTTTTAAGTTAAAGGCGATCAATAACTTTTCCTGGTAGGCTGCAGTATATATATTTTTACCAGTCGCTAGGAGATATTGGAATGTATATGCAACGTAATTTGTGTGTTACCGATACATATGTATATTTAAAAGTAGCCGTATTACAGGCACGGTTCGAAAAAAAGCATTTGCAATATGTATTTGTTTGTTACCATATGGATTTAATTAAAAGTTAAAAAATCCTCACGTGTAATATCTTTCTGTGTAAATATCTCATATTACAACGTGGGACACCTGTGGCCTAAAATCCGGTGCGGCCTGTACAAGTACAAAATTGATTTTCTTTCTAAAATTAGAGCCAGCGGCTTTTAATCAGGTGCGCTCTGTAGTGCGAAATCTACGGTAGTAGGAAATTAGAGGATTGGAATGCTTTAAAAAACCAACAGAAGGCAACTGAAAAAGTCATTAATGTAAAGATAGATTATAAAAGTAAGCTAAGCAGTAATATTAAAGAAGATAGCAAAAGATACTTTAGATACAAAGTGTAAAAGGGAGGTGAGAGTGAATATCAGAGGGCTGGAAAGGCAGTAATGCTGGACAAGGAAATGGCAGATGAACTGAAGGTACTTTGCATCAGTCTTCACTGTGGAAGACATTAGCAGTATGGTGTTAGTTCCAGGTGTCAGGGGTCATGAAATGTGTGAATTAGAGAGAAGGTTCTTGGGAAACTAAAGGTAGATAAGTCACCTGGACTAGATGGTATACACCCCAGAGTTCTGAAAGAGGTGGCTGAAGAGTTCGTGGAGGCATTAGTAATGATCTTTCAAGAATCACTAGATTATGGAATGGTTCCGGAAGACTGGAAAATTGCAAATGTCACTCCATTCTTCCAAGAAGGGAGAGAGTCAAAAGGAACTATAGTCTAGTTAGTCTGACCTCAGTGGTTGGGAAGATGTTGGAGTTTATGTCAGGGTACTTGGAGGCACATGATGAAATAGGCCAAAGTCAGCATCAGGAGAAAATCTTGCCCGACAAATCTGTTGGAATTCTTTGAAGAAATAATAAGTAGGATAGACAAAGGAGAACTGGTTGATGTTGTGTACTTGGACTTTCAGAAGGCCTTTGACAAGGTGTCACACATGAGGCAGCTTAACAAGCTACAACCCCATGTTATTACAGGAAAGAATCTGGCACGGATAATGCAGTGGCTGTTTGGCAAGAGGGAAAGAGTGGTAATAAAGGAAGCCTTTTCTGGCTGGCTGCCAGTGATTAGTCTGTGTTGGACGGATTCTTTTTACACTATATGTCAATAATTTGGATGATGGTAATGATGGCTTTGTTGCAAAGTTTGTTAATGATATGAAGACCATAAGACATAGGAGCAGAATAAGGCCATTTGGCCCACTGAGTCTATCAGCCATTCAATCATGGCTGATCCTTTTATCCCCTCCTCAGTCCCACTTCTCTGCCTATTCCCCATAACCTTTGATGCCATGTCCAATCATGAACCTATCAAGCTCTGCCTTTAAGTACACCAAGTCTGCCTGTGGTAATAAATTCCACTAATTCACCACCCTCTGGCTAAATAAAATTTCTCTACATCTGTTTTAAATGAATACCCCTCTATCCTGAGGCTGTGCCCTCTTGTCCTAGACTCCCCCACCATCGGAAACATCCTTTCCACATCTCCTCTGTCTAGGCCTTTCAACATTCGAAAGGTTTCAATGAGATCTCCCTCATCCTTCTGAATTCCAGCGAGTACAGACCTTGAGCCATCAAATGTTTTTTTGTATGATAACCCTTTCATTCCCAGAATGATCCTTGCGAACCTCCTCTAAATCCTCTCCAATGTCAGCACATCTCTTCTCAGATGAAGAGCCCAAAACTGTTCACAATATTCAAGGTGAGGCCTCACCAGTGCCTTATAAAGCCTCAGCATCACATCCCTGCTCTTAAGACTAGACCTCTTGAAATGAATGCTAACATTGCATTTGCCTTCCTCACCTGTGACTCAATCTGCAAGTTAACCTTTAGGGTGTTCTGCACAAGGAGTCCTTTTGCACCTCAGATTTTTAGGTTTTCTCTCTGTTAAAAAAAAGTCTACACATTTATTTCTACTAGGAAAATGTATGGTCATGCAATTTCCAACATTGTATATCATTTGCCATGTTTTTCAGTCAATGTTCCAACCATGCCAGCAACTTTCCTGTAATACCATGGGCTATTAATGTGGTAAGGAACATCATGTGCGGCACTTTGTCAAAGGCCTTCTGAAAGTCAAAATATACAACATCTACTGCATCCTCTGTCTATCCTACTAGTAATGTTCTTAAAGAATTCCAAAAGATTCATCAGGCACGTTTTCCTCTCAAGGAAACCGTGCTGACTTTGTCTGATCTTTTCCTGTCACCAAGTACTCCATCACCTCATCCATGAAAATTTACACTATCAGCTTCCAGTTAACCACTGAGGTCAAGCTAACTGGTCTATAATTTCCATTCTGCTGTCTTCCTCCTTTCTTTAAAGAGTGGAGTGACATTTGCAGTTTTCCAGTTCTCTGGTACCATGCCAGAGCTTACTGATTTTTGAAAGATCATTACTAATGCCTCCACAACCTCTACCACTACCTCTTTCGAACCCCAGGGTGCAGTTTATCTGGTCCAGGTGACTTAAGTACTTTTAGGTCTTCCAGTTCTTTAAGCACCTTCTCCCTTGTAATAATAACTGCACTCACTTCTTTTCCCTCACACCTTTCAACATTTGGCACACTGCCAGTGTCTTCCACAGTGAAGACTGATGCAAAATACTCACTTAGTTCATCTACCATCTCCTTGGCCCTAGTCATCATTTCTCTGGACTCATTTTCTAGCGGTCCTATATCCAGTCTCATCTCTCTATTTTTTTTAACATACTTGGGAAAAAGCTTTTACTATCCACTTTTGATAAAGTTTGCTAGCTCACTTTCACATTTCATCTTTTCCCACCTCATGATTCTTTTAGTTCCTCTCTGTAGGTTTAAAAGCATCCCAATCCTCTATCTTCCCATTAATTTTTGCTTTGTTGTATGCCCTCTGTTTTGTTTTACAATAGCACTGACTTCCCTTGTCAGCCGTGGTTGGACTATTTAGCCATTTCAGTATTTCTTCATTTTTGGAATACATCTATCTTGCACCTTCCTCATCTTTCCCAGAAACTCATGCCAATACTGCTCTGTTGTTATCCCGGCTAGCATCTCCTTCCAGTTTACTTTGGCCAACTCCTCTCTCACACCACTACAATTTCCTTCACTCCACTGAAATACCGCTAACATCAGACTTTACTTTCTCCCTATCAAATTTCAAGTTGAACTCAATCATATTGTGATCACTGCCTCCTAAGGGTTCTTTAACCTTAAGCTCCCTAATCGCCTCTGGTTCATTATGTAACACAAAATCCAGTATAGCTGATCCCCTAGTAAAGTTAATAACAAACTGCCCTAAAAAGCCACCTCATAGGAATTCAACAAACTCATTCTCTTGAGATCCATTACCAACCCAATTTTCCCAATCAACCTGCATGTTAAAATTTCCCATGGCCATCATAACACTGACGTTTTGAGACGACGCCATTTCTGTTTCCTGTTGTAATCTGAGATCCACATCCCAGCTACTGTTGGGAGGTCTGTATATAACTGCCATCAGAGTCCTTTTATCCTTGCAGTTTCTTAACTCAACCCACCAGGATTCAACACCTTCCAATCCTATGTCACGTCTTTCTACGGATTTTGATAGCATTCTTTGCCAGTAGAACCACGCCACCCGCTCTGCCTACTCTATCCCTCTGATACAATGGGTAACCTTGGACATTCAGCTCGCAACTACAACCATCCTTCAACCATGATTTAGTGATGGCCACAACATCATACCTGACAATCTGCAATAGTGCAACAAGATCATCCACCTTATTTCTTATGCTCCATGCACTGAGATATAACACTGTGTACTGTATTTGCTACTCTTTTTGATTCTGCATCCCTGATACACTGATACTCACTCTGCTGGCTGCAATTTTGTCCTATCATCGGCCTGTACCTTCCTGACAGTCGGACTGCATGCTATCTTTGCTTTTTCTCTATCTGTCCTATCCCGAGTCCCTTCACTCCAGTTCCTACCCCGCTGCCAAATTATTTTAAACCCTCAACAGCTCTAACAAGCCTGTCAGTGAGAATATGGTCCTGCTTGATTTCAGGTGCAACCCGTCACTTTGGTACAGGCCATACCTCCCCCAGAAGAGATCCTAATGATTCAAGAAAGGAGGAAGGGCAGGTAATTTGAGGAAGTACAGAAACTACAGAAAGATTTAGACAGATTTGGAGAATGGGCAAATAAATGACAAAAGGAAAACAGTGTTTGGAAGTGTATGGTTATGCACTTTGGTAGAAGAAATGAAAGGGTTAACTATTTTCTAAACAGAAAGAAAATATGAAAAACTGCAATGCAAAGGGATCTGGGAATCCTTGTGCAGGATTCCCTAAAAGATAATTTGCAGGTTGAGTCAGTGGTGAGCAAGGCAAATGCAATGTTAGCATTCATTTCAAGAGAATAATACAAAAGCAAGGATGTAATGTTGAAACTTTATAAAGCACTGTTGAGGCCTCATTTGGAGTATCGTGAGCAGGCTTGGGCCTCTTATCTTAGAAAGGATGTGCTGAAACTGGAGAGGGTTCAAAGGAAATGATTCCAAGTTTGAATGGCTTGTCATATGAAGAGCGTTTGATTGCTCTGGGCCTTCCCCCCCCCCCCCCCCAAACTGGAATTCAGAAGAATGAGGGGCAACTTAATTGAGACATAGAAAAAACAAGGACCTACAGCACAACACACGCCCTTCAGCCCACAATGCTGTGCCGAACCTGTACTTACCTATTAAATAGTGAAAGGGTTTGACAGAGTGGATGTGGAGAGGATGTTTCCTATAGTAGGAGAGTCTAAGACCAGAGGAAACAGCCTCAGAATAGAGTGGTGAGAAGAAGGAATTTCATTAGCCAGGGAGTAGTGAACCTGTGGAATTCTTTGCCACAGGCAGCTGTGGATACTAGATCTTTATGTATGTTTAAGGCAGAGGTTGACAGATTCTTGATTGGTCAGGGCATGAAGGGATATGGGGAGAAGGCAGGAGATTGGGGCTGAGGAGAAAATTGGATCAGCCTTGATGAAATGGCGGAGCAGATTCAATGGGCCAAATGGCTTAACTCTGTATTATGGTCTAATCAGGAACTCTACCAATCTGGCACTAAAGTTCCAATTATCAGAGTATTCCTGTACTCATATGGTTTTAAATTCAAATACTTTGCAATAGCAAACAACTTAAATGTCTACTACCTGTTAAGCATGTGCTGACATTGCCAGTTGTTCACAAGGACCCTTTACCTCTTTTGGCCATTTAAAAAAAAGCGCATTAAGAGGCAGGTTTCTAGTCCTTGCAGTACTCCACGAGCTGTACCTGCCACTCCAGATATAATCTCTTCTGTTCCTAATTAGTGATATTAAATCAATGTGAATATTATTCTTACTCTTATCATGTAGGTCACCTTGTACCTAATGACATGTGAAAATCTAAGTATACTGCATCCACTGATATTTCCTTGGCTATGTTACTATGTATATCCTCAAAAATAGACCTGTCATTTCTATTCTATTTGTACAGTCGGCCCTCCTTATCCGCAGATTCCGCATGCGCGGATTCAACCAACCGTGGATCGGGAAAACCCAGAAGTGCTCTTCCAGCACTCGTTGTTTGAGCATGTACAGACTATTTTTTTCTTGTCATTATTCCCTAAACAATGCAGTATAACAACTATTTACATAGCATTCACATTGTATTAGGTATTATAAGTAATCTAGAGATGATGTAAAAGTACAGGCAGTCCCCGGGTTATGAAGGAGTTCCGTTCCCGAGTCTGTCTTTAAGTTGGATTTGAAGTCGGAACAGGTACATTCGGTATTATTTAGCGTCAGTTAGTCAAACGTTTGTCTTAGTATATAGTACATATTTTACCTTTATATGCATATAAAACACTTAAGAAACGTATGTATTTCAATAATCAAACCACTGCGTTGCTTAGTAATAATTGTAGCTTTCATCGGGGTAGGGCCTTTCACATGCTCCATTAAAATTGTTCCGATCGTTGACCGACTGTAGCCTAACGCTTTTCCAATGACCGATGGCGTTTCACCTCTTTCTGATTGCTTTATTACTTCCACTTTATTTTCAATCGTGATCGTGATTATTTTCGTGAACAGAAACACTGCAGATTCAGGGCTGCGCCAGGTCCTAAAGACTACCGCACTGAGACATGTTAAATAAAGTCTGGGGTTCCGCTGGGCCTTAAGGTCCATGGCATTGAGCCAGGTTAAATAAGGGACTTGAGCATCTGTAGGGGGTCCCGGAACCAATCCCCCTCGTGGATAAGGAGGGCCAACTGTACTAGTTTATTTTTCCTCAATGACTTTCCACATGCCCTTTATGAACAATTCTAATATTTACTCATTGTTGACCAAATGGCTCTAGATATTTAATAATTCTTTTCCATTTTTTACTTACAAAATTATATTGGCCTTATTCCAAACCACAGATAATCCTAAAATTCTCAAGGCATCTATCTACCTTTAAAAAAAAAAGGAGGAATATCCTCGGTAAGGAGGAAGGGTTTAAAAGGAAGATGAAACAAAGGTGAAGATGGATATAAAGTTGAAAGAAAATGTATGGGGTGGCAAAAAAGTGTTAAATAGAAAAATGTGATAATTCAGAATTCAGAGGAGGAGGAAAAAAATGGAGATACATTTAGATAAATAAAATAAACAAATTAAAAACAGACAAGAGTTTCTTAAGCATATAAAAGGGAAAGAGCTCCAAGTGAACACTGGCTCCTACACAAAGAGGCTGGAGAAATGTTTATAGGGAAAAAGGAATGTCAGATTGTTTACATCAATCTTCAGGTAGAAAATTCATAAATATGCTGCAAATAAAACACATTAAATGTAACTCAACTTACTGAATGCCTATTTCCATAAAGTAACTTCTAGAATTTTCAGTACACATACAAATTATATCCATTAGAACAAAATGCAAGTCACCTGTAGGTCTTCTATAACATCTTGTCAAACTTGGTATTTTTAAAATATTATTTTTATTGAGATACAGCACGGAATAGGCTTTTCTGACTTTTCAAGCCCAGCAACCCTAATATAATCATAGTACTAGTTACAATGAACAATTAACCAGTACACCTTTGGAATCTGGAGCACCTGGGAGAAACTCAGGCAGTTATGGGGAGAACGTACAAATTCCTTACAGGCAGCAACGGGAATATATTGTGCCTAGTTGTGATCATCCAACTTTTGCAACTAACTCATTAAGCTTGAAAACTCACAAGGATGTTATTGGGAGTGGGCAGCTCGAGTCATAAGCAGAGGCTGAATGGGTGGGACTTCTTTTCCAGGAGCGTAGGAAAATTGAGGCGTGACCTTTTCGGAAGTATATAGAATCATAAGGGCAACAGTAAAGAGAATAGTGAGACTTTTCCCATAGTAGGGGAGTCTAAAATGAGTGGATATAGGTTTAAATAGAGAAAAGAAATGATTTAATGGGACCTGATCAGCAAGTTCTTCCCCCATCCTATTTTATAGAGGCTGGTGACAGGTGGTGCTAGAAGTAAGAACCATTGCCATGTTTAAAACACATTTTGTTATGTACACGAATAGGAAAGATTTGAGAGAGAGAGTACCCAAACACAGGAAAACAGGACTAACTCAGGTAGCTGACTTGTCTGACAAGGACAGGTTGTGATGAAAGGCTTGTTACCTTGTTGTATAACTTTGACTCTAAACTAAATGTAGCATTTAAAGATATATTTGTCATTACTGTGGTCATTACCTTCTACAGAATTCAGTAAAAAAAAACAATTCTAAGTTCCAAAATATGTCTCATCATTTCTAATACAACGGTAGGAAAGGACCCAAAAATATTGCCCATTAACTTGTAACAAGTTCCTCTGGACCCAATACCATTTCCATTATTTCACTGACTTTTACCTTCTTGGGAATATGAACCTATACCAAGTTTGCAAAGAAAAATCCAAAATAAAAGTTATTAAAGATAACTATTCAAATTGAATGCTCAAATACCTGACTTCTGTGATGACAGCGCAACCACTAGTGCTGGGTCAATTTCACAAGGCAAACCAGATGCTGAAGAGAGTTCATACACATTCATTGCAACCTGCACAGGTTAAGAAATTACATTTAAGATAATAAAAATAATTCCCTAAATTCTTCATATAGAATAAGCCAGAAATCTATTTACTAAATCTAAAACACAAATAACTATAACAAACATGTGGAATTTCACGTTAAATTGCTAATATAAATTTTAGAAATAATATTTCACAAGAAAATGGATATTATGTAGTATTATGGTTGTGCTATTACGGCTGAAAACTGGCTGCATCTATTCAGCTGCAGTCATTTGACGTATTAGTTGCTGAAATGTTTGCCTCAAAGCCAGAAATACACGCTACATGCCTAGAGTATGAGTAGACAACATCTGGGAGTGAAAGATCAATCTCTGGATTAATTCTGTTAGCAAACTTGACTGCTAATTATTGTATCAAGTTTCTTCATCGGTAATAAAAGTACTGGAGATTGCAGAAAAGGAATTTAATTGGCAAATACCTTTGACAAAGTGCTGCATATGAGGCTGCTTTATAAGAACCCAGGGTGTTACAGGGAAGTTACTAGCACAGGCGGAAGATTGGCTGACTGACAGAACGCGAAGAGTGGAAATAAGAGTGGCCTTTTCTGGTTGGTTGCTGGTAACTAGTGGGGTTCACCAGCAACTGGTGTTGAGTCCACTACTATTTATGCTATATCTGAATGATGGCTTTGTGGCCAAGTTAGTGGATGATACAAAGTTAGGTGGAGGGACACTGTAATGTTTATTAACAACTCGTAATTGTTCTTGAAAGGGTAATAGCATGAATTTCTTGATTCCTTGTGATTTGTACAATGGTGTTCACTTACACTGCTGCCCAATCTTTCTTTGTGGTAAAGACCAATTTTTGAGGGTACAATGAAACAGGCTTGGAGTGTTGTGCAGTGTAAATTATTGATAGTAGTGTCTCTTGTTGTTTCATGTCAGTGGCACAAAGGGCATCAAACAGTCCACTTTGTCCTTGATTAAGGTTTTAAGATTATTATATCCATTCAAATCAAGGCAAATAATGAGAATTCTATCAGAATTTAACATCCTTCCAAATAGCAGGAAAGCTTTGTGAAGGCAATGGTATCATCTCACTTCAGTGCTATCAAATAACACTTAATAACTCGCTCACTATGTAGATTGGAAACTATATCCAAATCCCAAACCAATTCATTCAGACCACATTTACTTTATTAATCAAATTAGTGTTAAGTGCAATGCCGAACAAGTGTTTTTGAAAGGCTTGGGATAAATTTCTGGAAATTATCAAGTTATGAACTCCAATTGCTGAAGTTGAATTGGCTGGATTGCTTCTAAAAAAAACTAATCACATTCATCGAGGTCTTTTGTCTTGTAGTTTGGAAATAAAAGTATAGCAAATGTTAGAACTCAGAATCATTCAGTATCACATAGCTGACAAAGCCTTCCACCTGAAAAGTTAACTCTATTTCACATTTCACAGATGCTACCCAACCTGCCAAGTGTTTCCAGCATTTACTCTTTTTATCTGAGCACCTCCATCGTGATTATTCTAAACACTGGTGCTCCACAAGGTTGCTTCCTCATACCTCTATTCTACTCCCGAGAAACTCATGACTGCATAGCCAGATTCTGCTCTAATTCCATCTACAAGTTTGACCATAGCGGGCTGCATCATAGTACAGGAAGGAGAGAGAGCTTAGTGACGTGGTGTCAAGACAACAACCTGATGGCATGAATATCGATTTCTTGAACTTCCTGTAATTGCACCCCTTCCCTTCATTGTTCCCCATTCCTGTTTTCCTCTCTCTCCTTACCTGCCCATCACCTCCCTCTGGTGCTCTTCCTCCTTCCCTTTCTTCCATGGCCTCTGTCCTCGCCTATCAGATTGCCCGTCCTCCAGTTCTTTATCTCTTTCATCAAACAACTTCCCAGCTCTTTGCTTCACCCATCACCTTGTACTTCTTCCTCCCCTCCCACCACCATACTCTGACTTCTCCCCCTTCCTTTCCAGTCCTGAAGAAGGGTCTCAGTTTATCAACTGTTTACTCTTTTCCAGAGATGTTGCCTGGCCTACTGAGCTCCTCCAGCATTTTGCGTGTGAACCTTTTTCTCCTATTAACAAAAGAACTAGCCAATGGCTTCAGAAAGGAGATAGTGCACATGGTCCTATCTACGTCAACGGTGTTGAGGATGACAGCTTCAGATTCCGAGGTGTGAATATCACAAATAATCTGTCGTGGTCCAACCACGCTGATGTCACAGCCAACAAAGCTCACCAAAGCCTCTACTTCCTTAGGAGGCTAAAGAAATTTGGCATGTCCCAATCAACCCTTACCAATTTTTATCAGTGTACCACAGAAAGTATTCTAACTTCAACCAATCTGCCGATGACGGCAAGAAACTGCAGAATGTTGTGGCCAGAGCTCAGCATATCTTGGGAACCAGCTTTCCCTCTTTGGACTTTGTCTCTGCATCAGTGAAGCAGCTAGTGTAATTAACCAGTATATTCTCTCTTCCTAGGCTCAAAGACAGATTCTATCTCACCTTTATTACACCTTTGAACAGATCTTTTGTACGAAAAGATGGAACTCGTCTTCACAAACTTCAGTGTATTGTGTAATTTGATCTGTATGAACAGTATGCAATACGTACTTTTCACTGTACTTTGGTACAAGTGAGAATACTATGGCAATACCAATTCCAATGAGCATAATAGCTTCTCTAACTTACAAGCACGCACATTGTCTTCATTTGTAATGTAAATTCAATTAAACCAAACAGTACATGAAAAGTGCACCACAGGAAAATACACAAAATTTAAATTAATCTATAATTCAATACACGATTATTACATTCACACTCTGCAATTCTAGCAGTAAATACTTCATATTAAATAGACCATAAATAACTTGATCTTAAATTCAAATTGCAATACCTTCATATCTGTCTCTCTTGGAATGTGATCCTTGAAATCTTCAACTGAACTAACAAGAAAAGGAATGTGGCACGACAGAACCTGAAAGAAATACTCACCAAAATTAGTGTTAGTAGATTTTGAAGTCAAGCCTTCAGAATGAGGAAAGGGAGGGGTAGAATGAGCAAATCTGGCAGTGTAGAATAGGAGCTGTAGTCTAAAGAGCATGGAGGGGCTTAGAAAATAAAGTTATGCTCTTCAACATTCTGAAGTTAAGCATTGTTCCAGAAATGTTTGTCCCAGGATTTTGGCAGCAACACACTAAAGCCCCCAGTCCAGTAGCTTTGATTCAGAGGTTACTTCCTCAGTTGCAGCAAAGGAACAATAAATGCTTTCAGACTGTAAATACTGCAAGATGTCCGCAAAGATAGCAACTGCTTTGACTGGACAAGAAGTCCGATGACTGCAGGTAATAGACATGAAGCTATCACGATTGCTGTTTACAAGCTCATGAATATCACAAATGAGTAAAAGAACAAAAGCAGAGGCAAAAGAAAGAAACTAAACGGCAGGCAGAAGCAAGGCTAAGTTCCAATGTAAAAGCATTCTGGACAGGAGTACTGGATATAACGCACCCATATTCCACAAATAGAAAACGCACATGCCTCGATCTATTTTAATTATGTCATTTGGGTTCTGTAAAACATAGTCACATCTAAAAGTATCATCCAAAATACACTCTGGCACTGTTAATTGGTTACTCTGTAGGTCTCTGGCAATCATTTTGTCTAACTGCTCCTTCATGAATGTTAATTTTCATTTAACCTGTACCTTGTTTCCAAGAAAATCGCTTTATCTGCTCAGTTGTGATTAACTATGCTTCTCAAAAATAACTGCAAACTTTTGTAGGAGTATAGATTAGAGGATGAAACAAAGCAATTTGGCCCCTTTTGTTCTACCATTCAATCAGATCTGGGCGTATATATACTAGTTCCAATGTGTCTCAATTAACCAGAATCCATTATACTTTTTTTTATCTCTAGAGCCCTTTTAATTCACTAGCTCCCATTAAACGCTTTTTCAAAATTATTTCCTCTTCCATTGTCACCAATACGGTTTTAAGAATGTTGTACAGCATTTGGCAATGTGACCACAAACACATTCAAAGATATTCATACGATGTACGTGAATCTATCTGTACTTACATCTCTAAGTGCTTCCTGTGCCAGTGAACGGAATGATAAGATAACACCAATTATTGTCATCCTCTTCAATACACTGTCAACCGCTACAGTTTATAAAACAAAGAAAAATGAGTAGCATCTAGAATTTTTGAGACAGATCAAGCGTAATGCATCAAAACATACTCTTCAGAAATGTATCCATATTCTACTGAACAATCTTCAGCTTCAGACTAATTACACAGTAATTTAAATAAACTGTACAAAAATATCCTTGTGAACATAAATCAAATTCTTAGAAAATTGGAAACACTAATTTAAAATATGGATGGCTTCAATTTTTAAATAATCAGAGTTATTTTTTTAAAAGTAGTAACGAAACATAGCCACGGTGGTGTAGTAAGTAACGCGACACTATTACAGCTCTGGGTGTCGGAGTTCAGGGTTCATTTCTGGCGTCCTCTGTAAGCAAGTTTTTACATCTCTTCTCGCATGTGTGAGTTTGCTCCGGGTGCTCCGGTTTCCTCCCACAATCCAAAGACATACCAGTTAGTAGGTTAATTGGTCATTGTAAACTACCCCATGATTAGGCAAGGGGTTAAATCAGTGGATTGATGGCAGGAATGGCTTGAAGGGCTGGAAGAGTCTGTTCCGTGCTGTAACTTTAATTAAAATAGTGGAAATGTTCCATTTTTTTTATTTTTCACTTTTACAAAACATGGGTAAAAGGTTATATTTAATGGATCTACATTTAAGATATGAGAGTGAAGGCTTCAAACTCCACTGTGACTAATGTTCAATAAACCTTGGCTTTTCTTAAATCACATCAACAATTTGGCTGAAGGGACCAAATGTTATAGTTTCAAGTTTGGAGGTATTGAGGGGGCAAAAGAGGATGTCAAGAGGCGTCAAGGGTATACATCCAAGTTCAGTGAGTTGCTAAGAACATGACAGATGTAATACAATATGAAAAATGTAGTCATTCATTATGTAACAGAAAAATGGAGTGTTTAACTGGTGAAGGATTAGTAGTGGGCTTGGTTTGCTTGCACACAAGTTGCTGCAGGCCAACATACAGATTCAAGCAATTTATTAGCCAATTATTGTAAAGGGATTTGAATACAGGAATAAGGAAGTCATACTGCACTTGCATTTGGCCTTGGTAAGAGCACACCTGCAGTTTTGGTTTCATTACTATGGAGAAATATGTGCTATGAAGGAAGTCCAGACAGGTTCATTAATCTCATTACAGGGTCTTCAACATGAGCCGAGACAGGCTATGATAATATACTCTACAGTTCGGAAAAATAAGTTAAGATCTTACCAAAATATACCAAATTCTTATGGCCAAGATACCAGAGGGATGTTTTTTCCTAGCTCAGGACTCTAGGACTATAGGATATAGTTTCAGAAGTAGACCATTTACAAAGAGGACTGTGAACCTTTGGAATTCTGTAACATAAAGGACTGTGGATGTTCAATCAAAACACAGATTGAGAGAATTTTGGGTATTAATGAAATCAAGGGATTATGGGGACTTTGATCGATAACATTGCTGATGTAGAAGATCAGCCAGTAACCTTAATGGAGGATGAACATGCTCAAAGAAGTGGGCAGCCTGTTTCTTATCTACAAACCTACAGCCTCCCACAACTTTTCCAATTTGCTTTTTTAGCACTCTAACTGAAAAACTTTATGCAGATCCAATTAATTGGCCCTAGTCTCCTTTTTCACTTAGTGAAAAGTAAAAAGGAATAGTCTTTTTCACTTCAGCAGTTCATCCTCCCAATCAATTCTCAGTCTGTATTGTGAAGCATTTTATTTCAGATTTAAAAATGTTTCCAGCAAGTTGAAAAATTCAGGCGTTTATTACTTTTTCAACAGTTGAAAAATTAGGAGTCATGGGTACTGCAGGATTAGAAAGGATTTCCTTACAGTAAAGTTTCTTAAGGTTTTTATGCATTCCTTTCACATTGGGAAATTTAATTAATCTTTGCAAAAATTTAAACTATCTCGCATAGGACCGGTGAGCTAAAGCATATTTTTTAAAGACAAAATTTAAAACAATGTTCAAGTACAGATTGAACAAAGGTCTTAAATTGACCTTGGTCTGTTTTTAGTTAGCTGATAACCTGTCTCAAACAGCTGTCTGTCTCCACAAATGTTTACTGTGGAATGTTGCTTGAATTCAGTTATATAGTCATTTGGGACACGATAAAGGTTCTGGGCCTATCAAGATTTGTTTTTATGCTCATCGCCACAACATTATATCAAATGGTCTCTGAATGTCACTGATGACTCAAAAATGAATTTCATTAATTTCCTTCCAGCCTGGACAGAACTACAAAAGGCAACAATTACAAAAGATTTTCTAATCTTTAGACTAAATAGATAAAAGTAAAAGCCTCTTCCCTAGAGTACTCTCAGCACTTTTCAAACTTATGAAACAAACTAGCTTTTCAAAGCTGCCAATTTTAGTTTGGAAAAAATACAAATGGGAAAGAACTGGTGGTTGTCAACACTTTTAAAAAAGGATCAATTGCTACTCATGGAATTTATAAAAATCTGAAGTCAGTCTAGTTCTGGACAATATTGATCAACTAATTAATTGGAATACAAGGACAAATACTAAGATAAAAATCACTGGGATCTTGCCGTCCTGGCCTAACAAGCTAAGAAAACTGTTTGTAAATGAAAGAGAAAAGACTTGACAAGTTAATATGCTGCCCTTTCTAGGGGGACTGCTGGCGGGAGGGGGTGGTGGGAGGAGAAGGGTTAGGCAAGGTTCTCATTTCCTTCACCCTTTCCTAAGGGGAAATAGTATATTACACATGTCATTAAGTTTCAACAATGTGTAAAATTAACAGGTCATTTTATTTGTTATTCGTATGATTGTATGCAAGGCAAGGATGGAATGTGTAATGGAATTATAGTTCTGCAACTGGGAGGCCGTGTCAACACAGATTGGAAAATCATTACATTGTCTGCTCAGTTTCTGTAATTGGAGAACATATTCAATACCCACATGTTAATCTTTTGAAGAGTGCTGCCATCTGGTCTGGCTTGTCAAAGCTCGTCCTCATTTGTGTAAGCACATCAACATTCTCTACTACTAGTTTCTACAAAAGAAAGAATATTCTGTATTAGGCAGTCCGTCAGATACCAATATCAAACAGATATTTCAATCTGGCAAAAGGAAATTAGCTTTATAAGCTCCAGATGGTTCCACAGTCTACAGTTCCCAAGGAGATTAAGCGTCTACAGATCATGTGTGGTTTGACTTCTGAAAACAAAACATTCATGATAGTTTGCAGTTTTCCATTTTTCCTTTTTCAATACACAGGGAAAAACTGTGAAACTGGATACACTATCTTCTTCAATTTTCTTTCCTTTCTTTTTTCCCTCAGAACTCCAGCTTGTGATAGAATAAATAACTGTTCTTACTCTTGTCGATACAAAACTAAGATGCAGATGATAACCATAAATAGTCACTCATTAAATGTTTAAGTAGAGAAAGTATGCTATTTGATAATTCAGCTGTGAAGATCATTCTTTTTGAAATAATCTTATTTTAGCTTGTGTCTAAATGGGCGTATCTCTTGCAGAAGTTCACAGAAGGGAAAAATATGGAAGTTGCCACAAGGTATGCATTAGGGAATTTGCAGGTAACTTTCCTTTAGATATGTTCATGAGTGATACTTCAAGCCCCATCAAACAATCCATTATGGTTCAAAGGTTCATTTTATCAAAGTATGAATGCAGAATACATCTCTGAGATTTGTCTTCTCCTGATAGACATAAAATACAGAAAACCATAGAAGTAGCTGAAAGACACCAATCCCCCCCTTGCCCTCTAGTTGTAATCTGCCTCGTGGGTAAATTAAAAAAAAATCAAAAACTTGCAAACCCCAAATCCCCCATCTTCTCCCTTGCACAAAAGTAACAGATCACCCACATGGAGAAATAGCAGCAAGAACATCAAATCCCAAACACCCAACTTACCGAATGGCAACAAGAAAAAATGGGTGAGAACTTGAAAAAACCCATAGAACTGAAAGAGGCCAATATGTACAGCAGTCCACTCCATAAATGTCAGAATTTCAATCATAGCAACATGGACCCAGCTGAGAACTGCTCACTCCCCCAGCATTCACCTCGATGTTTCAACTTTCCTTGACATTTTAAATCAGCAAGAAATGTAGTCGATCATGGCCCATCAGCTCATCTGAGCTTTCCCTTGTGGTAGCTCACGCTCACAATTATCTCCTGGAGTTTTCTCAAATACAGCAGAACGCTAGCTCACTCATTCAAATTACACATTGTAAGTCACGGGTTCCAACTGTTTTAAAAACGCAATTAAGATTTTTAAAAATAGGTAAAAGATGTAGGAAAACTTGAAATGATTGACTATTTGGAAGATGTCACCCAAGGAATCATTCGCTGGCGCCACCCTGACCATATTAAAAAAAGTGAATTCTTGTAGGAAAATCCAGCTTCTTTTATATCGGTACCACTTATGGTAATAGTAATTTTAATAATAATTTTAATAGTAATAGTAATTTCCCCCCAGCCATCAGACACCTCAATACCCAGAGTCTGGACTGACACCAACTTACTGCCCTCTACTGTGCCTATTGTCTTGTTTATTATTTATTGTAATGCCTGCACTGTTTTGTGCACTTTATGCAGTCCTGGGTAGGTCTGTAGTCTACTGTAGTTTTTTGTGTTGTTTTACGTAGTTCAGTGTAGTTCTTGTATTGCTTCATGTAGCACCATGGTCCTGAAAAATGTTACCTCGTTTTTACTGTGTACTGTACCAGCAGTTATGGTCGAAATGACAATAAAAAGTGACTTGACTTTACTTGACTTGAAACAGTTACTTAATGCAAACTTAAGTTTGGATCTACCTAACATTACCATGACATAATACTAGTGGATGGTATAGAAGCAAAAAGTAAGACAGTTTTAATTGGTGATTAAAGAATAATACAGGCTTTGCACAAAATGAATTCCTTTGAGATTTTCCTTCCCATTGACTGTGCATTAGATAGCCATGCCTAAGTTACAATATTCCAGAAGAATATTAGACTGAAATTTTATCATGTTTTGCATCATACTCAAGTTAACTGGTAGAAGGCATTAATTTAATAGCATTTCACTGTCGAATACAAAGGCACTGAAATAAGAAAAACAGGAAGGAATTGACCAACTTTAGATGATCTAGCCCAAGTCACACATTCCTCTCTTGCAATCCCTCCTCCACAATGAAATAAATTACTTTCACATGAAGGTGAAAGGTTAAATGGCCTTTTGGATGTAAGAAATACCAAATGCCAATATTATCTTCACACAATAATAAACTCCCTCAAGTTAACTGCACATGAAAAATAATTTGATTTCAGAGGGAGATCATATTTCTTACGTTCATTTAAAACAATTTCATCTGTAAGCTATTTTCAAATAAGCTCATGTTTCTATATGTTCTCAGTTTATAAATACAGGATGTAATAATTTGCAGACGTTGCTGGTACTAATGCAATTCAAAAAATATATACACCAATTCAATTGATACATTAAATGGCTGCAAACCCTTCATTTAGATTTCTGTTTGCTGAAATTGTGCAGTATCAATTTAGATACTGATTTACATGATCTCCTCAGATAAAAAAAAGTCGTATACAAGGTATCACACTTGCAGTTTAAGGAAAAAAAATAAAGAAATGAATTTCACAAAGATATTGCAAGGTGCCTATATTTAGTCTTCTCATTAGCAAGGGAGAATACATTAATACTATATTTATAAATTCCAAAGCTACAGAGCGAAGATCATATCCATTAAAAGTAAAATCCATATCCTTTTTCATCCTACAGGATTCCATAGTTACCAATTCCAAAGCACAAGGAACACCCACTGTTGACTCTGCTCCTCACTAGAATAGGTTTAATGACTCCTCCCCTCACCCCCTGGTGCCAATCATACCACAATTAACACCAACCTCTGACCTCATGTTTCATCCCAATTCCTCTCCTCTGAGCAGCTCCTGACCACACATTATACCCAACCAGGTCCTCCCTCTCATCACCTTCTTCTCAAGTCCCTATCTGACACCATTTCCAACTCTGCCAATGTCTTCACCATCCTATCTACACCCAAGTGATGCATTCTCAGGCAGAGGACTTACCTTCATACTCATACTCCAACCTCAAGTTCTATCACCTCTGAGGGCATGTAGCCCTCACATCTTCCCAGTGATGACCCTTTCTGACACCCCCTTCTAGCTTTTTCCCTCTTACCTTTTCATTTTTAATTGCCAAATGCCAGTCAACTGTATTGATTTCTTCACTCTCCTCACCAACTCTACCTTAATTCCCTCTGAACATATAGCTCTCCATTCCCCAAACCTGAACTGCCCAGTTCTACCACCTACCCAAAATTTACCCTGATAGGGCCATTGCTTCTGCCTCTCTTTGCTTCATTGTACTTCTCCTCACACCTAAACATACCATATCTTGTTCCCACCTGTGTCCAGTCCCTTCCACCTACACCCACAGCCAAGACATTCAATTCCTATATACTTCCAAAATTCAAAGTAAATTTTATTATCAAAATACATCTATGTCAGCAAATACAATCCTGAGATTCTTGTTCTTGTGGGCATATTCAATAAATCTATGGAATAATAATAACAAAATCAATGAAAGAATCCAACTAGGGTGTTCAACCAGAGTGCAGAAGACAGCAAACTTTGCAAATACAAGAGTAAATAATAAAAATGAATAAATGAGCAACAAGTATCTCAAATTAAGATAAAGAGTCTTAAAAGTGAGTGCATTGGCTGTGGGAACATCTCAATAAGGCAAATGAAGTTTAGTGGAATTATCAGAATACATAGAAGTGTTGGGTTGATGGGAAAAGGAAGAAAAACAAGGAGGAAGGAATTATATTGACCCGACTTAGAATTGGGCATTCAATGCTTTATTATTCCTTATATTTAGTTGGAAAACACCACTCTGGCTGGTGTAGGTTTTGACATCATTATGAAACAGTTGACCACATTCTATTATAGTGTGATGCATATACGGTTGAAAGAAATCAAATGCAGGCTTCACTACTATCTTAAGGGATTGATAGTTTTCATTTAAAAACTTTATTGAATTATGGGAGTGACTTTAATTTAATTCACAATATTGTCTTTCACTTCTTACAATCTATAGGGCTTTTTGGGGTAATTTAGTTTCCAACTCTCTATACCACACTCAAGTCCAGTTGGTGGTGGAATGCAATTTTAAGTTGGACTGCCAATCACCATTACAAGTCAGAAGGAATACTTATCCCCTTTGGTTCAGAGCCTAATGGTTGAAGGGTAATAACTATTCCTGAACCTGGTGATGTGAGTCCTGTACTTTCTTCCTGATGGCAGCAGAGAGAAGAAAGTATGTCTTTGGTGGTGGGGGTTGGGGGGGGGTCTCTGATGATGGATATGGAACTGTTTCATGTAGATGTGGTCAATGATTCAGAGGGCTTTACCTGTGATAGACTGGGCCATATTCACTATTTTTTGTAGGATTTTCCGCTTAAGGGCAGTGGTGTTTCTACATATGGCTGTATTGCAGCAAGTCTCATTCACTGAAATGTTGGGGTTCTCAATTTCTTTCTAAAACATAGATCCATTGAGTTACCCTCTAAAATGCACTCTTTCCCCGTCTGGTGGAACTTGTGTTTACCCTGAACAACATACTATTTGATTTCTCCCACTTTTTACAAATGGACGAAGTTGCTATGGGCATTCAGATACATCTGGTTACACCTGCTTTTTATTGGGAATACAGAATAGGTTTGGGATGGATTTTATCCCAAACCTATTCTGGCATTCCCCCCAACTTCCCCAACTGATAACTGCATTGGGTGCTGCATCCTATACAGGCACAGAACTTGCCAATTTCATTAGCTTTCTTACTAACTTCCATACTGCCCAATTTACTTAAAATAATTTTTGACACCTCTCTCCCCACTTCCTTGATCTACTTCCATCTCTGGACCAATCGGCTGATATTCACTAAAAACCCACAGCCTTCCATAACTCTTCCAAATTCAACTTGTTAGGACTTTTTAACTGATTAACTTTATACATGCCTACTTAATTGGTTGAAGCTGTTGCTCAGGAGAAATCATATCGCGGTGGAACCACACGCTATTATGTTTAGTTCACTGTATCTGTAACCACAGTGGTGCTTGGTGCAGAGACCAAGACAAGCAACAATTTATTCTGCAGTCATTCCAAATGATACTGATTAATTAATTCCAGCCTGGAAACTGGCTTTGCTGGCCTGTGTTTCAGACAATGACTCACTTCAAAGGTTAAGATACACAACTGCCAACGTGGAAGAACTCTTAAAAGTATATGCTTTTACTGCATAGTAACATGACTAAGAAACATCCGGGCTATGGACATACCATTTTTTGATAAAAATCCAAACAAAATCATATAGCTAAATCTCTATATATTTTTTTCCCATAATATTTCTGTTTAGTTCTCATAATTACTTTCTCTGTACGATATGTCTGGTGTATTATATTGTAGTTTTTTATTAACAAGTTGTCTTCGTTTTTCTTCTGTCATATCTCTTTGAGATTCTTTTTCTAACTTTATATCTTTTTCCAATTGATCTATTTCTGCTGTGTATTCCTTTTTAATTTTAGATGTATAACTTATAATCTGACCCCTTAAATATGCTTTCATCGCTTCCCATAATACAATTTTATCCTCAACTGAATGTAGATTTGTATCCAAAAAAAACTGAATTTGTTTTTTCATAAAATCACAAAAATCTTGACGTTTTAAGAGTTGAATTAAATCTCCATCTGTAAATTGGTTCCTCCTAACTAGAGGTAACTAAAGGTGCTATAAAATCAAAAGTAACAAAACTAACTTTATCATTAATGAAAGATTTAAATTTGATTGATATATGGAGAAGAATTAATCCAAGAGAAAGAGATTATTCATTTTATTCAAACAGACATAAAACTTACTCAAGGATTGATTTTTTTTTATTATCAAAAAATATTCAAGATAGAGTGAAAAGTGTGGAATATAAAGCAAGAATATTGTCAGATCATTCCCCCTTGATAATGACAATGATAATGATGGATAAGGAGGAATCTCTATATTTTTATATAAAAGAAAATCAGCCAATTTCTACCCCTTCCCCCACCAGTCCCTTGCACTTCCTTTCCCATTTGTACATTACTTGTTGAATCTTAGTCCAACTTTTCTCCTATGGGGCTCATCTTCAAACGTGGAAAATTTCTAGAGAAGATCAAGCTGTTGAAATCCTGTAAAGATTTTTTCTTTACTATGTTGTGGCCAACTCTTCATGTTGTTGAAACTGATCAGAGATGTAAAAATGGAAATCCTCGAAGATGAATAACGTAGAGCAAGAGTTGTCGTTTTTGTAATCAGGGTTTGAAGAGTATTTTTGCTCTTGTATATCATTTACAATGCAGGACATATTCAACCAGTTTGTTCCAAGCTAACAATCCATTGCTCTCATTCCCCAATGTCAGTCTCTCTGTCAAATGCCCCCTTTGATTTTTTTTTAAATTTTGCAATTAATCTACTCTAAGGGGTAATTTGCAGCTGCTGATAGCCTACTTGTAAAGCTTTGGGTTGACAGCGAAAATTGGAACATCCAGAAGAAATCTATGCTGTCATGTACAGAGTTTAGTCTAAATGCATTAAAAAAAATCTGCTCAGTATTTATTAAATGTTCTGATCAATTGAAAAACATTACAGTATAGATCAGTAGCATTCAGGCCAAGGTCATCATATCGAGACCCATAGTGCAAAATTTACTATCTAGACATATAGAGATTTACAATTCTTTATCTCCACCCCCATCAAGACCCCCAAATGGTTTCCCATTATCAGCTCTGGTCTAAGACTTCTCCAATAATTCCACAACCTTTTCCCTGCTCCCAAAATGGTCTTTTGTTGCAGATTCAATTTCAGGATACGAGTTTCATTAGCAAGGCCAGCATTTATTACCTATCCCCAACTACCATCATAAAGATGCTGGCGAGCCACCTTCTAGAACCACAGTGATCATTTTGGTACTTTCTCTGCTTGTACATAACTATCATGGTAAAAATGAGGGCATTGCTGGGTCATCTCACAGGCTATGTAAGAGTTGACACAAAGGTTCAGTGCTGTTCACACAATCCACAAGAGGGAGGGTTGGTAGATTTCTTGCTGAAGGTAGTGAACCAGGCGTATTTTTACCTCAGTAAAAATGAGGTTTTTTTGCATTTACCAAGACTTCATATGCTCCAAATGCCAGTTCATTAATTGCATTTAATTTCAAAGCTACTGTAGTGGGTTTTGAAGTTGGGTCTCTGAATTACTAGTCTTTAACACATGAAATTACAGATGAATTCTATGTACTTAATGCTTTCCCCAGACATGTTTTCTGTAAAGTGACATTGAAAACTAAAATATTTTACAATATAAAAAGGCACAAATTCATATTCTGTCTTTAGCATCTCTGGGATAGGATTGAATTTTTATGGGTTTCAATGACTTGTTGAATACTATTCATTTAGTACCAAGTGTAATAAAAGATAACACTGATGAATATCACCCATTCTACTTCTTTTTAACTGAGAGAGAAAGGGAACTTTTTGTTTAACAGTTGAACACCAATCATAATTTCCAAGTTCATATCACTAAGATTTTGTGATAAGCCTAAGCTATATCCAGCATTTCACAACCAACACACACAAAATGCTGGAGGAACTCAGCAGGTCAGGTAGCATTTATGGAAAAGAGTACAGTCGATGTTTCGGGCCGAGATCCTTCAGTAGGTCTCTTGTTTCACAAGTAATTATTCCAATGGTAATTAGTTCTCATTTATTAACAAAACTATCGATTGCAATTTTTCATAGACAAATGAACACGTGCCAAAATCTTGTAACATAATAAAGAGGAATTTAATTTGTTCACTCAATATTCAGTGGCATTGATCATAAGACTTCATGAGTCTGGTTTTCATTTTATTTTGGAGCTATGCCAATTTTGTAGAAACAGTCCATTATCCTTGTTTTGTACTTTAGTATGCATATATTAGAAGCATTGCACCTTTTTATTTCTATATGCTGACCAGAAATTTACAGCTATTGGCTCTCTGACACTGACGTAGTATACTAAACAATTCAACCATTTCTAAAATTTGACTTCTCCCTTCTATCTTCCAATCAATGCATTGACAGTATCAGTCTGCTCAACTCTCTTGTTGTCTTTGGCTCACTGTAATCAGCACTAAGTATGATCAAATAATAGTTACAAAATACCATAAAGTTAGTCTGTTGAAAGCATAGCAGTATCTTTTCCCTTCAAATGTTAAGCTTACATCAGTATTTGTGCCTACCTTAATCTTTTATATCCTACAGCTTCTTGTTACAATTTCAAAATTCCAAAAAGTATAAAAAATAAATCTGCAGTTGTTTCACATTAAGATCACAATCTCAATGAAGTATGTTCAGAAAGTAATCTTTTAAAAACTTGGTATGAATGCTAGCAGTTAAAACATCCTAGGTGCAGTAGATTATTTAATTAAATATTCAAGCTGGGAATGATCTGATAGCTCAACATTATTTCACTGAAGAACAACATTTTTTTTTAAAATTTGACATTGACTGTATGTCCACCTGGTATCAAATGCCTGATCACTTTGCAATGGACTAATGCTTAAATATGATCCTGCAAGTTATTTTGTTATACAAGTACAAATTAGTTCCACACAAAATTATTCATACAAGATGTCTTTCAAGCATGGAATGAAAAATATCTATCAAGTCCTGAAACCAGATATTAGCCTATGATAGGATGAAGTGAGAAATGTAAACTTCACAATTAACATTCTTTAAAAAATTGGATTTTGAGTATTTTGAGTAAAACACTCTGTTGAGTGTTTTAGGAAATGCCTATGAAATGAGAAATAGCTAAGATTCCTATGAAAACTGTAGAAATGGTCAACATTTAATAAACAGTCATTATAGAAAAGCAGCCATTTGTGATATTGGAATGTTTTAAGTTAAATGTGGGAGTATTATTAAGTGTCCAAGGCACTGCTCACAATTAAATGATAATGTAAAATTCTTATTTCATGATGGCATCAGCACACTGGACAATATTCCAAGGGGCAAATCCAACAATTATTAGAGTTAACAAACCTACTTAGAAGTGGCAAATGTAACCTAAAAAGTTCAAGCACTACTTGTGACAACAGGATAAAATATCTCTTTGGAAACCTGCAATATTCCAATAACATATTAATCAAATATCGATGTTACTGTATCCAGAATATCAACACTCTGGCCCACCAAATCTGCAACAGCCACCAAGCATATGTTGACAAAGGGCCTGCGCCTGTACTAGATCTACGATTCTTCAGATGAAGCAAGATCAAATGGCACCCAGCCCAAGGGATAGTGACATAATTCAATCACAAACAAGAGAAAACCAGCAGATACTGGAAATCCAAGCAACACACTTAAGATGCTGGAGGAACTCAGCAGGCCAGGGAACATCTATGGAAAAAGAGTACTCTTTTCCATAGATACTGGCTGGTCTGTTGAGTTCCTCCAGCATTTTGTGTGTGCTGTTTGACATAATACAATCTCCATTTTAAAAGATATTCATTGCTTACATTTGTGAATACTTTACATAAACACCGCAGCAAATGGAATTCTGAATGCACAGAAATCAGAGCACTGGAGTGCAATTTAAGATAAGCTTCACAACGGCTCAAGTCTATATTGCCAGTTCCTATCATGATGCAGACACAAGAATTTATAATGAGAAAAGAACACAAATATAACAGCAAGCACATTTAGATGATAAATTTTTATGTAAGTGGACGAGTACTTGGCTCCATTTGCTTCATTCGTGTGTAAATTGGATACTAAAAAAATATAGCAACACAGAAACTCTGGGGATGCAACTGAACTCCACAGGCACAAAAAGCAGCCATGTCCAAATGATAACCAATAGAGGCACATGCAAAAAAAGAATGAACTATTTAAATTTTTTTTAAAGGAATAGGGCAAATCCAACAAGAGAGCTGTATTCTAAATAAGAGGAGCACTCTATAATTTAATTGCCAATAAAAAGTTTTAGTTCAATATCAGTACTAATGTAGGTACTCTTGACTAAAATTTGAACTTGTACATTTTTGATGCAACTTTTAAAAAAAATCAATGGATACCTTCATTAAAATCTGCAGCAACCCCACCCCCTCAGTTCTTGTCCTATCATAAATGGCACAGCAGCTGAAGATAGCTGGACTCAGGGAAGCACCTCTAGGAACTCTAACTGCATGTTAATTGCCCTAAAATAATAACCATAATCTGATTCACCTCAAGGCTCTGATTCCCAGTGTTCTCCCTCCTGCCCAAAAAAATCTACTGCCTTGAATTTTACTAAGATCCCTTGAGGTCACATGCATCAAAATCCATCATGTTATACGTTCAACAGTTCAAATTTGTTGAACACATTAAATGTGAGAGATTCTCTGGAAACTTACAGATCTCTTGATATTTAGCTAATTAGACTAACAGCTGATTAGTGAGTTCAGGAAGAGGAAGCTGGAAGTCAACAAGCCAGTCCTCAACAGGGGATCAGAGTTGGAGACAGTCAGCAACTTTAAGTTCCACAATGTTATCATTTCAGAGGATCTGTCCTGGGTCCAGCACGTAAGTGCTATTACGAAGAAAGCATGGCACTGCCTCTACTTTCTTAGGAGTTTGCAAAGATTCGACATGTCATCTAAAACTTTGACAAACATCTATAGATGTAGAAAGAAGTGTATATTGACTCATTGCATCATAGCCTACTATGGAAACACCAAAGCTCTTGAACAGAAAAACCCACAAAAATTAGTGGATACAGCCCAGTCTATCATGAGTAAAGCCTTTCCCACCATGAGCACATCTACATGAGTGCTGTTGCAGTAAAGCAGCATCCATAAACAGGGAAACCCCACTACTGAGGGGATGCTCTCTTCTCGCTGCTGTCATCAGGAAGATGGTACAGGATCCTCTGGACCTGCTCCACGAGGTTCAAGAACAGTTATTACCCCTCTACCATCAGGTTTTTGAATCAGAGGGGACAACTTCACTCACCCCATCAAACTATTCCTCCAACCTATGGACTCACTTTCATGGACTCTTCATATCATGTTCTCCATATTTATTGCTTAGTTCCTTATTATTATTTTCTTTTTAATGTTACGAATGTGCCACAACTCTGAGGGGCCGAAGGGTACAAAGTCGCCCCCTCCTTCTTGAGAATCGCAAGATCGCTATTAATTCGGGTCTTGGACCCAGGAAATGAGAGAGAATCCTCAAGGTTTTGGAATGTGTCCTGGCCCCTCAGCAAGACAAAGCCACGGATAACGGCCATTGTCTCTTGGAGATGGAATTGTGTATTGAGTACTGTACTATTCATTGAAGCCCTCAGGGGATGACCAGAGTGGGCAGGTTGAGGGATTGCATCATCCCAACCTGATTGACATCTGAGACCCCGTGACTAAGGATAAAAGAGGGTCTGGGGAACAACCCCTTCAGACACACCAGGAGAAACGTATGAGACCGGTGGGGACTTGTGTGTGTGTCCATCCTTGCCTGGATGACAAGTCCTCCACAGAACGGCCTCGCTAAAGGACAAATACGGATCAAGGAAAGCCAGCAAGTTTCTTTTCTCAAAATCTCTCTCTCTCCAACAATTGCAAACCCAGCTGAAGCCAGCAAACCAAAGGCTGAAGCCTGCATGAACTGAGTGACTTTTATATTTCCATCGGACAAAACATTATCCCCTAGACAACGATAGAGCTTATTTCTCATTGATTATTATTATACCCGTACTTTCAGATTTAGTATTGACGACGTATATTATCTGTATGTTTGCATTGATATTATTTTTGTGCCTTTTTACTAATAAATACTGTTAAAAATAGTATCAGACTTCAACGGACCTCTCCATCTTTGCTGGTAAGTGACCCAGTTACAGGGTTCATAACAAAGTGGGGGCCTCATCTCAAGATTTGATACCAAATTGGAGGGCCAGTGAATCGGGCTTAAGTCCAAACGTGGGTCTGGTTGCGCGGGTAGCCAGACGGGAAACCAGCAAAGATGGACGTGGATGAATTTATAGAAAACCCGACTCTGGAGGCGCTAGAGGCGGCCACAAAGTCGGACTTGATAAATATTGCGAAAGGACTAAACCTCGCAGAGGTGAGGTTGTCGATAAAAAAGCGGGAGGTGCGGAGGGCCATAACTCAGTACTATATTGTGAAGAATGTGTTTTCAGCTGAGGTATTGGAAAATATCCCTGAAAAGGCACCAGCTAGTGGAATGGCTCAGTTAGAGTTGGAGAAATTAAGGTTGGAACATGAAATTAAGTTAAAACAGCTGGAAGCAGCTGAAAAGGAAAAAGAGCTGAAAAGGAAAAAGAGCAGGACAGAGCGGAGAAGCAGAGGGAGCATGAAATTAGGTTAAAAGAGCTGGAAGGAGAGGAAAGGGAGAAGGAGAAACAAAGACAGCATGAGCTGGACATGGAGAAGTTAAGGCAAGAGCAAAGAGCTCAAGGGTCAGACCGAGAGGAGCGGTTTTATGTTAGTAGGGAGTTTAGGTTAGTACCTCCGTTCGAGGAGACGGATGTTGATAGTTATTTCTTGCATTTTGAAAAGGTGGCAGTGAATCAGAAGTGGCCCAGAGATCAGTGGGTGGCGTTGTTACAAAGTGTGTTAAAAGGGAAGGCAAAACGGGCATATGTGGCGTTGTCTATGGAGGAGTCTGAGAATTATGAGAAAATAAAGGAGGCCATTCTTTGGACCTACGAATTGGTACCGGAGGCCTATAGACAAAAGTTCAGAAATTTAAAGAAAGGGTGGAATCCGACGTATACAGAGTTTGCCTATGAGAAGGGTGTGCTCTTGGATCGCTGGTGTGCAGCAGAAATAGTGGAAAAAGATTTTTGGCGTCTCAGGGAGTTAATTCTGATTGAGGAATTTAAAGGTTGTGTTTCGGATGATATCCGGATGTATTTGAATGAGAAGCCGAATAAGTCCATCTCCGAATTTGCTAGGTTCGCAGATGAATATGCCCTAACCCACAAGACAAAGTTTTCCTCGAATAAAAGTTACCAGAGAGACCGTGGGAACGGTAGAGAAAGCCCGCCGGCTGAGGCAGAGATCCCGCTGGGAGCTAGTGGTAAAATTGAGGAGGAGAGGCAAGACGGCAGGAGAGGTCGTGGCTTGACCTGTTTTAATTGTGGAAAGGTGGGTCATATTGCATCTAAGTGCCTTGCTCCGAGGAAGGAGACAGGAAAATGGAAAGCAGCAATTCCTACAGGATGTGCTGTGGTGATCAGTAAATCGACGAGAGAGCCCCAGGTAGACAGAGTATGAGAAGGGTCTGAGAAATGTATTTCAGAAGGAACTGTGTCTGAGAGAGAGGAAGACACACCAGTTCCAGTGCGGATCTGGAGAGACACGGGAGCTGAACTGTCATTGATTAGCAGTAAGGTACTAGATTTTGGTCGCAAGACTGGAATGGTAGCTTTGAGAGGCATAGGAAAAGGGACAGAAGCGGTGCCCTTGCATAGGATCATTATAAATTGTGAGCTGGTATCTGGACCAGTTGAAATAGGGGTGTGATCAGAATTCCCGAGAACTGACGTGGACGTCCTTCTTGGTAACGATTTAGCCGGTGGTCAGGTTTGGTCAACAATGAAGCTGACGAGCCAGCCTGTAAGTGTTGAGGTCCTGCCCCTAGATTCCAAGATCTATCCCGCATGCGCGACCACTCGCAGCATGTCGAGAAAGGCAGCTGAGAACGAGATCAGTTTAAATCAGGCCAGTATCGATTTGGCCGAGACGTTTTTACCGACCCTGTACCAAGAAGGTTTAGAGGGTGGTAAAACGGAGAATAGGAAAGTGAAAGAGAGTGAGGGAGAGGAGGTAGACCTTCCCTTAGCGAGGAGGAAATTTATAGAGGCACGGAGTAAAGATGAGAAACAGATAAGGCTGTTAAAAGGTCCAGGGTTGGTTTGGCAGAACTGTTTGAAGAAGTTGAAAATTCTAAAGGTGTTCCCGATAATGAAATGAGGGCAGTCCTAGATGAAAAGGATGCCATTACCTTGAAGAAGTCTGCTGGGTTGGCAGATGAGGTTGTTTCAGCCCGTGGGGTTGAGTTTACTCCGGAAGTGAGTTGCCCAGAGAGTAACTGGGAGGATCAGGGGAATTTAGAATTTGAAAAGAGTACGGGTATTGAAAGCCTGGAAGAGGCAAATGTCCCGCTTGAGTGTGTTCAAGATGTGGATGCACGTAGTACTGAACCTAGTAATGGAGCTCAGAAAAAGTCTCAGGTATTTGATTCAGTTGAAAAGGAATGCAATCCTTGTGGGTCAGATGGACTTGGTTCAGTGAAGAAAGGGTTAACCTTCGTAATAGTGGGAAGTGAGAATTCCCAGCTGTTCGTGTTCGAAGGTGTGTTAAAAGTTAGTGAAGAGATAAAAGGTGGTGAGGTGAATATTATTATTGAAGGAAAAGGGAAAAGTGTAGTTCCTAAATTGAATGAAGAAAATTTAAAGTCTGGATTGATGTCAGAAGCAGCAACCAGGCTGCAGAGACAATGGCTTGGTAACACGGTGCCTGCGAATCAATTACAGGTTGATTTGGAATGTAAAGGTGCCCCACATGCTATTGTTATTCAAGAGTATGCTGTGAAAAGGCAGAATTTGAAATGCTGTTTGGACCAAGAGTTTAAGCTGAAAACTAATAACATGAAGGGTCCTGAAGATAAAACCAACAACTTGCTTAAAATTAAAGAATTGTGTGGAAATTCAGAAAATGGTCTAAGTTTGGAACACATTGTTGATAAAGTAACTCCTATGAAAGGAGCAGGCGAAAGCCTATTCCACACTGGTGCACAAGCTTAACTGGAAACGGGGCGAGGGTTGACGGGATGCCATTTTAAATAACAGGATCCGGCTTTAAGGGATTTCGACAAAGCATGTGAATAATAAAGACAACCCCATGGAAGATTGACTGTTTGAAAGTAACATAAAGATTAGTATTTGCATGAACTTTTGTAGTATACACGTAAGCTCAGTTCACAACTCTTTAGTTTTTGTTTGCTGAAGAAAAGGAATAAAAATAGGTAGTTATTAAATTGGAGTCTGATGCTACAAGAATTTATTAAGGTACAAGATGTTAAGATATTAAAGGAAGTGACAATGTAATCGTTAGCTGTTTAGATGCTGAATGGAATGTATAACTGTATTACTCTGTAGTGAAAAAAAAACTCTTTTGTATTGTGTTAGATTCTGAACTCCTGTAAGACTCCGTATTAATTCATTTTTACCGATGGTAAAAAAGCTTTGAAGGAAGGGGGTGTTACGAATGTGCCACAACTCTGAGGGGCCGAAGGGTACAAAGTCGCCCCCTCCTTCTTGAGAATCGCAAGATCGCTATTAATTCGGGTCTTGGACCCAGGAAATGAGAGAGAATCCTCAAGGTTTTGGAATGTGTCCTGGCCCCTCAGCAAGACAAAGCCACGGATAACAGCCATTGTCTCTTGGACATGGAATTGTGCATTGAGTACTGTACTATTCATTGAAGCCCTCAGGGGATGACCAGAGTGGGCAGGTTGAGGGATTGCATCATCCCAACCTGACTGACATCTGAGACCCCGTGACTAAGGATAAAAGAGGGTCTGGGGAACAACCCCTTCAGACACACCAGGAGAAACGTATGAGACCGGTGGGGACTTGTGTGTGTGTGTCCATCCTTGCCTGGATGACAAGTCCTCCACAGAACGGCCTCGCTAAAGGACAAATACGGATCAAGGAAAGCCAGCAAGTTTCTTTTCTCAAAATCTCTCTCTCTCCAACAATTGCAAACCCAGCTGAAGCCAGCAAACCAAAGGCTGAAGCCTGCATGAACTGAGTGACTTTTATATTTCCATCGGACAAAACATTATCCCCTAGACAACGATAGAGCTTATTTCTCATTGATTATTATTATACCCGTACTTTCAGATTTAGTATTGACGACGTATATTATCTGAATGTTTGCATTGATATTATTTTTGTGTCTTTTTACTAATAAATACTGTTAAAAATAGTATCAGACTTCAACGGACCTCTCCATCTTTGCTGGTAAGTGACCCAGTTACGGGGTTTCTAACATTAAAAAAAAATCATTCCTTTTGCATTTGAACTGTTTGTTGTTTGTTTTGCAGATTCGTTGTTTGCCCTGTTGTGTGTGGTCTTTCACTGATTCTATTGTACTTCTTATATTTACTGTGATTGCCCACATGAAAATGAATCTTGGAGTTGTAGATGGTGACATATATGTACTTCGACAATGTATTTACTTTGAATTTTTGCTAAAATAAGAATCAAGATTTATTTAATATTGACATTAAACATCTATACTAAAACATACACAAAATTAAACATCCATTTCACTGAAGTTCAAGTTTCCTGGCTGCAAATATTAAAAAAGCTGTATTTTATCATCTTTAATCTGTATAAAAAGATGAAAGCTGATACTGCTGTAATCAACCATAGTCTTACCTTGAGTTCAGCCACTTGTGAAGAAATGTGCCACATCAGGCTTTCACTGAGAAACTTCATTCCATATGGACCCAAAAGTTCAGAAAGAGCCCTCATTTCTGTGGGAAAATATGCAAGCTATGTTAGTCCATATACCATTACACATATACAAGTCTGACATCGAACTAATAATCATTCTGTCAAAAGCTGTCTGCAATAATGAAGTTTGTGCATATAAGGGAATGATAAATATATTTAAACTCCAATAATAATATTTTTACTTCTGGAAAAACTAAAACAAATTACAGAACATGTAGAATAGAATTCCAGTACAAATCAATGACTTTCAATAACTTTCTACTGCTTAATACCATCCAGGAAATTTGCACTCAAATAGAAATTTTAGACACTGGAGTACCAAGGCCAACATGAGACAGCAAAAAAACCCCACTGGAGTACTAGTACCAGAATAGATTAGAAACTAGAATATGGTATGGTAATATTTTGGATGAATTGATGCTGACGGACCAGAAGCCGAAAGGAAACCCTTGGATGTACAGCACCAAATGAGTATACAAAGGGTAATGCTGAATAATTATTTTTTTCGGAGGCTGAAGTGAGCAGTCTTCATCGAAACAGGGAAAGACAAATGAAGCAGATCTTGACCTTAAGTTAAACAGTAGGGGGAACAGCTGCTGGAAGGGAATGAGATTGAAGGCAGTGGAGAGGATTTTCTAACAGAGAAACTTAGCTAATTCTATACATGAAAGTACTCCAAAAGCAACAAAAAAGATAGTTGAAAGAAGTGTAAAAGAGAAGAAAAAGGTTTCACCAACATTCAAGCTGGAAGTGTCAAAGGATAATGTTATTAATGGCTGCACAATCATGAAGACAAGGACAAATATCTTTGGAACACAAAAAAAACCTTATGAAAATTCTCTGGCCATGATCAGATACACAATATTTAGACTATGAGAGCATATCCAGAGCTGGGTAACAGAAATCATGGGATGAATTAACCATGCCTGAAGGCACATTGTACATTTCTGTCATCTACAGCAGGCATGATGCAAAAAGTGGAACTTTCTAGGTAATTCTTGGTTTTTAAGAGTAGTAACAGAAAGGGAGACATTCAAAGAGGTTGACAAGAAAAGTAAGGCACTAATTTAAGACATGACAAATTTAGGGATATTCAAGAGGGTAGAGAAGCTAAAGATGGACCAGTTTGAATATAAAAAGACCCAGAATTCATTTGGTGTTATTATAAAAGGCAATAATTTATAATCAGTTAAACTGGAGGACCAGAATGGAAGTTGTGCACAGTTCACTGGGAATTGAAGTAGGAAATGGGATTTGCAGGCACAAAATTACCACAAACAAGGCACAGAACAGCAATGAGCAAAAGTTTACAGATTCAAGATTAACACAGGGAGGTATTACATGGAAGCACGAGACAGGGCTGAAAAATAATCTGAAGCTTAAAAGCAGAGAGTGAATTGAAATAGTTGGTAAATGAATTGAGATATTTAATAGGTGCACAAGAGGCTGGGGATATTTTTACTCCATAGAATTAGAGGGCAATAGTCAATTGAGTATATTAAAGAAATAACATAAGGCATAGAGATAACAAAAGGTAATTCAATTATTTTATTCTTCACCGCAGAAGTGAATGAATGTCCCTTTAAAATTCGCAAGCTATTCAAAAATTTAACTCTTGGCCATTTTTGGAAACAATCTAATTGCACTGTATCAGAGTTACACCGAGGCCTTAATACAAATCAACTGAAAATTTATAATTTGTCTGGCAAATTAAGTTCAGATGTAGTTTTATGGAACAGGACTTTTAAAATTTTAGTTCTGCACATTAGCCAGAAATTGATTTTATGTGTTTTTTAGCTTATAAAATAATCCTTGCATACCAAAGAGCTATAACCACTTAACTTTATGACTCAGCTGAGACAGCATGTAAAGGTTTTGCTCCTGTTGATTATTATTAGACACTAGTCAGTCCCTTTGGATACAAGTCAGAGATGGTGTGAAATAAAATCTGGTCACAATGCTATTTCATGAATGTTATTTACCAGAAGTATAAACATGGTCTTGATTATGTCTGCAGTGAAAGTATGCAGTTACATTCACGATTGGTAATTTAAATGCAGTGAAGAAACAGACACCTTTTTTAAAGAAAAGCCATCCGCATGTGCCAGAGAACACTGGCAACCATCAGCATTTTTGGAAGAAAATGTTTACGGACAAATGCTCTCCAGTCAGTTGAACAGTTTATTTATGAAAAGGCATGTGTCTAATCCAAAAGACATGATTCTTGCATTATAGTTCAAAACGACAGTACTTTTTGGACCACTGAATAAATGTTTTTTTAAAATCAGTATACCAGCTTAAAGATGTATTCAGGAGTATCCCAACGATTACAGCGTGGAAGGAGGCCATTTAGCCCATCAAGTACTTCAGAGCAATCCAACTGATTTCATCCTCTCTCAAGTGACTTACAAGTACTTTAACTGAATCTGCCTACAGTTCTACCCCAACCAGACATTTAATACTTCAGCCACTCACTTAAAATACATTTATCTTCATGTCACTTTGGGTTCTTTACTAATCACCTTCATTCTATCCACTGGTCCCTGATATTTCAACTAATGGTAAGTTTTTTAAAAATCTCCATTGTCTTTACCCAATATAATTTGATATACCTCTATAAAAATAGAGCTAGTGCTTTCCTGATGTACATGATGAATAAATTCTTCTTGGGCTTACAGCTGGGTACAAGTATCAATTTTAACCAAGGTTTCTATCACAAACTTTTGCCATCTTCATCAGGGATGATGCCTGGACATGTCTAGTCCGGTAGTTATTTATGCCCCTGTCATCCATCCCACTTGATTGGTTAGTCCTCATCCAATCAGATTTCCCTAAAAGAGCCGATGGAAAAGCTAGGAAACCTAATCACGAGAGGAACCCGTCACTGCTGCCTGTCTTCCGTACATTTCCACGGTTTCTGAAAGCATCACCAGGATCCTGAAAAAATACTGGATTAATACCACCCAAAAACCTGTAAGGTAGCTCAAATCACAGCTTATGCAGGTGAAAGATGACCAGGGACTCAGGAAGGCTGCCATTTACAGGATTTCCCTGGTGGACACCTGCATCAAGAAGCACAGGTGTATCTGTTTGGGTTACCCGGAGAAATCAGCAGTAGTAGAACACTGCATTTGCAATGGCCGTAGGATTGACTTTGATGGCACAAAACTACTCTTCCGCGCTAATGGCTTTTAGGACCACCTGGTGAAGGAAGCCATTGAAATAAAACCAGAGGAAATGAATTTTAACTAAGATGATGGTCTCGCTCTAAGTAAGAACTGGAATTCGATTGTGAACGAAGTAGGACAGCTGAAACTTGATTGGAAACGGACAAACCACTTAGGAGGGATGGACGACAGGGGTATAAATACCACTGGGCTAGATGTGCCCAGACATCATCCCTGATGAAGGTGGTGAGTTTGTCATCAAAACATCAGTTAAAATCGATACCTGTACCTGGCTGGAACCCAAGAAGAGTTTACTCCTCTATAAGTATGTTCATACCTCCTCTCATTCCTGAAGTAATTTTAGACCACAAGACCATAAAACATAGGAGCAGAATTAGGCCATTCAGCCTATCAAGTCTGCTCTGCCGTTCAATCATGCCTGATTTATTTCCCCTCTAAACCCTATTCTCCAAGCTTACTGCTCATAACCTTTGATGTTCTTAATAATTAGGAACCTATCAACCTCTGCTTTAAATATATCCAATAACTAGGCCTTCACAGCCATCTGTGGTAATGAATACCATAGATTCATGACCCTCTGGCTAAAGAAATCCCACCTCATCTCATTTCACAAGGGACATCTTTGCATTTGGAGGCTGTGCCCTTTGGTCTGAGACCCTCCTACTATTGAAACCATCCTCTCCATGTCCACTCTAGCTAGGCCTTTCAATATGGGTTAGTTTCAATGAGATACACTTCATTCTGTTAAACTTCAGTGAGTACAGGCTCAGGGCCATCCAGCATCTCTCACATGTTAACCCTTTCTTTTCCATGATTCTTATAAACCTCCTCTAGGCTCTTTCCGATGCCATATCAGATACAGAGCCTAGGACTGCTTACAATACTCCAGAAGTGGTCTGACCGAAGCCTTGTAAAGCCACAGCATTACCTCCTTGCTTTTATATTCTAGTGCTCTTGAAATGAATGCTAGTATTGCATTTTCCTTCCTTATTACTGCTACAAGTTAACTTTCAGGGACTCCTACACCAGGTCTCCCATGTTTTTGCACCTCTGATTTATGAGTTTGCTGTTTGTTTAACAAATAGTCTACACCTTTTTTCGTTCTACCAAAGTACATCATACACTTCCCTACACTATGGTCCATCTGTCACTTCTTTGTCCATTCTCTCAATTGGTCTGAGTCCTTCTGCAGACATCTTATTTCCTCAACACTACCTGCCCCTCCACCCATCTTCATATCATCTGCAAACCTGGCCACAAAGCCATCAGTTCGATTATCCAAATCATTAACATATAATGCAAAAAGTAATGGACCCAACACAAACCCCTGTTGAAAACCAGTACTCTCCAGCAGCCAACCAGAAAAGGCTCCCTTTATTCCCACTCTTTGCCTTTTGCCACTCAGCCAATCTTCTGTTCATGTTAATATCTTTCCATGCAGTTTCATAATACCTTACCTCGTTTAGCAGCTTCTTGTGCAGCACCTTGTCAAAGGCCTTTTAAAATCCAAGTAAACAATATCCACTGGCTCTCCTTTGTCTATACTGCCTGCTATTTCCTCAAAGAATTCCAACAGATTTGTCAGGGGAAAAAATACTGACTTCGGTTTATTTTATTGTGTGCTTCCAAGAACCCGAAACCTCATCTTAATAATGGACTCCATATTCTTGCCAACCACTGAAGAGAGGCTAACTGGCCTGTAATTTTCTATCTTTTGTCTCCCTCCCTTCTTAAAGAGTGGAGGGACAATTTGCATCATGCATTGGTGGGTTACTGAATGCTGAAGTTAAATATATATTAATTGTGCAATCTAGATTAATCTGAATCCAGATTAACTGAATAGTCCACAACATAATTTAAGTTACATTATAAACTCAGATAACAGAGCTAATACCATTAAAAGTATTTTATTCAAAATGGGTGTGATTGATTGAAGAGTATTCCAGGTAATGCAATTTAATATCATTACATCTCTGGCTTGTAACTAAATTTATACTTCCTGTAGAATTAAGATCTTTCAGCAAATAGATTGTTTTAAAGCTTTAGGGAACACAGCTGTGCCAAGCATTTTTCTGCAGAGCACACTGGATACCGACAAATTTAAAATTTGTGACGATTAATTGAATGAAATCTACCTTTGAATATATTTAACATGTGTATGATCAGATAACTGAAGTTTAAAGATACATGTTCAATAGTAATTTCACAAGAACATATCTGCGTGATTCACACACTTTTTCTGAATAGCGATATAATTACATTAGTTTATTTCCATAGAAAAGGACTCACTTCTAACTGCGATCTTTAAGCTACTGAAGTAAATCCACTATACATTTTAGGCTAACACTGATAGATTGGCTAAACAAGCAGATTTGTTTTAGGCTTGCCCTAGAATTGTGACAATTTAAAGGTTTCAAAAAATCATTGGAGATAATTGAAAGAAGCAGAGTTTAGAAAAATAGTATCCATGGAACTAGAGACAAAAAGGGTTCATTCCTTCATTAGAGGAAGGGAGAAAACTGAAAAGGAAGACAAAGTTAAATCCTTTCAATTTTCAATCGTTTCTATTGAAAAACATTTTAATTCACCAAATGAACATGCAATGTAACTATTGCTTATGTATCCTTTCATGTTCAGTTTAAATTCGTATGTTTGTAATCCCATTATCTATGTATTAATCTTATTATGTTGATATTAATAATAATAATAAAAAGATTGAAAAAGAAAGAAAGAACATGCAATGTGCCATTTCACAAGAGTGGTTTCTTGGCAGTAGATAAGTCTGATTTCTGCTATTACTAGTTAGAAACAGACAGAACATTGAGGCAAATAAGGTCATGGAAAAACAGAGGCAAGTGGTGAGTTAATAGAACCGTCTGGACAGGCAAATGTCTAAATGGCTTCAAGAGATTAAATGACCATCAAAAAATTAAGGATATTCAGCGGGGAATATTTTTGAGTTTCTTTACCAGAGATGTCTGAATATTCTTCTGCATTAAATGTCAGTTCACTCTCAGTGGGCAGATTGACAAATGCCTTCATAGCTGGAAAGTATGCAATGTGTCCATTGCTCACTTGTCGCAGAAGAGTTTCCAGATACCTGTGTAAATGTAAATAAGGTTGCTTGTAAACATAAATAACATCACATAAGCCAATTCTCATAATTTGAAAATACATAGTTTCAATACTTACCAATTAGTGTATAAACTGGTTATGGTAGGTTCACCATGACTATCTAAATGCTGTGTCTGCTGAAGAAGGACATTGTTGAAAACTCTGGTAATATCAATCTGCACATAATTTTCTATGGATTGAAGTACAGTCATGTAAGCTTTCACACTTGTCAGAAGCTCAGAAGGCTTAGCAATCTCTTGTGTAGCTTGATTGTACATAGTCATTCCCACAATTGACCTGAAATTTAAATCTAAATTAGTATATTTTAAAGTTGAACTATTACACTTATGTACAATGACATGATAAAACATACTTTCAGGACTCAACTTTCTTCAAAATTATGGATACAAAGCCAAATTGTCTAGTCGGTATCAGCACTATATAAAGGAAAAAAAAAGGTCATCATCAGTGACCATTGTTTTTGACATTATAACTTTAATTTTAAAGATACTGGAAATTCTGCAATTGTTTTATATTCTTAGTTAAGTTCTTGCTGATGACACAAATGATCAGGAGCAAGGTCCACCAGATCAGGCAGGTTTTATTTTCAGATTGATTACACGTAACTAAACAAGTACAATAAATGTACTTTGAGAAATAATTCAGATAGAACGATTTCTAATCTTAAATAGAGCTAATATACCCATACAGGTCAAAAATGGTCGAGGAAAAAGTGAAGAAAGATAATAATTTTAACACACCAAAGCTTTTACCTGTTTGACAGTTCATAAATAAAATATAAAGTTATTTCAGTTGACAATAGCACCTTTGGGTCAGAGTGTTAAGTTACAGTTTAAATTTTCTATTTTGCCTTTGACATACAAACCTAAAAATAGCTGGATGGTGAAATACTTGGATATTTTGTTGAACTACATCTTTGCAGATGGGTTGGGATAGGGGAAAAACCTTTTGTGAAACAATATGCCAGTTTTCTTCTTTTCTACAGCAGTAATTCTTCAATTTAATACAGTGCCACAATATCAGGCATTGCTCTCAAATGGTTATTTATGTAAAGGTCTAGACATTATTAGCCCCGTCAGAGGGAACAATGCAAGAAACCCAATATACCTGTTGCCTTGAATTTTCAGCACTGATTCCAAGATAATCAGAAAACTAGTCAATATTGCTCATCTCAATTTAAGAGGCTACAACACCCTTTCACACTAACTGATATCAGCTAACTCGGCATAGAATAGGAAATGAATCCATAATGTTCACACAGCTGTACAAATTTAATTTATAAATCACCAGGGCGATTACAGCATGGTAGGAATGGCCCCCTTTATATAGAATACCCTCCTAATTTCTCTTTCCAGAAGAACCCTAGAAGATTTTTTTAAACTAACTATAGTTCTCTAATTACTTTAACTACTAAATCGCTAATTCTTGTATCTTTATTGTGGGAAAATTACCAAGGATTTGAATGCACTCTCTACAGCTGAAATGAAGGGGATGCAACTGGGTACTAGCTCTCCACTATATACAAATGAGTTCTTCAAGATTTTTGCCTTGGCTTGAAAAGTGGATTTTCTTTTGCATTATTGGCCTTTTGAAATGGTTATCTTTAAATATCCCACAATTCCGTGCACAATATCTCTTTCACCATCATAAAAATATTCTTACTTAGTGAAGCGGATTTCCAGATGCGAAGTAAGATATTCTCGAGGTGTAAAGGTATGCTCCCAGACTACTAAATTAGGAACATAATTGATAGAGAAACAAAGCTCAGAGAGAGCAGTGTGCAGTTTATCCAAACTGAAAAACAAAATTTTTTAAAAAGTGAGCAAGACAATTACAACAGCAATTCATTTACTTGCTGCATAACAAATTCCAAAAATCTCAAAGCAGCTCAAAATTATTTGAAGTGCATTATATAAACACACGCACATTTATTTTAAGCCTAGTTATAATAGCACAGTGCTGGATACTCCTGCCCCAATTCATCAATATTAATTTAGAATGAGCCAAATTCATTTTACTTCCATGTCACTCCAGTTTTTCTTATTAAAATATTCTCTTTTCCTAATATTTAAATTAACTTCATTCTGATTTACTTTGAAACTTTTTCCCCTCATAAGCTTACAACACAATCACAATACATTGATCAGTTTAAGCTTGTTAAAATCAAAGAAAACATTCACAATAGGTAAATTAAGTAGTACTTTATGGTAGCTTAATTTCCTAAATGAAGGCAGCTACTCATGATGTTGGTAAATGAAAGGTAACATCAAATTTCAATCAGGAGTTAGTACAAATTGTAAGGAAATTTAATACAATAAATCAATCTTGGAAGTGTTATCTCTTCTCAAGTTTATTTTAAAACCTTGATCTTAGAAAAGAAAAAAAACATGACCATAACAAAAATGAGTTGAAGACTGCTCACTTGGTAACCAGTAGCCTGTTCTTTCTCATGCTCTCTACTCCAGGTTTCTCCCTTTCAGGCTCCCCTTTCTTTCCAGTTTGTTTTTTGGACTTTTTATTCACTGCTTGACTGATGGTCTTGGCACAATGCTTTGGCAATAACTACAGAACAAAAAGTGTAATCTTTAAAGCAGCTTGAGATGAACATGTCCCAACTACCACCATTAGCATATTAATGTAAATTTAATCCCACCAAGTACATATGACTTTAAAAAAGAGTTGTGAATTTTTCAATTTAATAGATGCAAATTTTTCCATTTTGTAAAACATACTGTTTGTTCTCTATTGAATGAATGAAAAGCTACTGTATATGCAAGTAGTAAAATATTAGGTTGTTCTTCAACACATTTTTCCTGAAACTAGCTACACATTTTCTAAATGAACTTTAAATATACTGTGACTGCTTTCAGATTTTATGAAAACAAAGTTTTAGGCAAATTGAGTTGCTCTTTATGCAACATACAAAACCTATACAGTTCAGTATTAAATGCACAATATGTACATTTTGTGTACATTTTTCTTCCATATCAGCAAGTAAAATGCTATGACATGCAAAGGAGATTCATGGTCCTTCACTATTTCTCTTTTGATTCTTCCTGAATCATTTTACTGCACAATTTCTCCACATCAACTCACTTCTTTTCTGCCAGATTAGAAGTATTCATGATCAGCAAGAGAACCCTACTAAGTAACTTTGTATGGTCAGGCAGCATCTATGCATGGGAATAAACAATCAATGCTTCAGGCAGAGACCATTCATCAGGATCCTGATGAAGGGTCTCAGCCTGAAACATCAACTGTTTATTCCCATCCATAGATGCTACCGGACTTGCTGAACTCCTCTAGCTCATTGTGTGTATTGCTCTAGATTTCTAGCACCTGCAGAACCTCATGTCTAACTTTGTACTTTACCAGCAAGAAACAGAACTAGTTCTCACAAAATTAAATAAAAAAATCGAGAACAAAGGTTCTTTATATTTTCATATTTTATAAATTATTTTATAATACTTCCCACAAACTACAATGTGCAGCAATCATCTCCCCAAGTCAGAAAGTTAACATTTTGATAGACAAAGAGAATAGAGAATCTTCTATACAAGAGGAAAGGTGTTCCATACTCTCTACTTGGCAGGTGTATATTAGAGCATACTCTAGTTTTTGACCTTCTGGATTTTAAGCAGTCTCTTTCAAATGACTTTCAGCAATAACTGAACTAGTTTTGATGTAGCCTCAAACAGGATGTTGGAAATCCAAGCAACACACACAAAATACTGGAACTCAGCAGGCCAGGCAGCACCTCTGGAAAAGAGTAGAGTCAATGTTTCAGGCTGAGACCCTTCATCAGGACTGGAAAATAAGATGAAGAGTCAGGGTTAGAAAGTGGGGAGAGGGGAGGAAGAACCACAAGGTGATAGGTGAAAACAGGGGGGGGGGGGGGGGGAGAGAGAGGGAAAGTGGTGAAGTAAAGAACTGGGAAATTGATTAGTGAAAGAGATAAAGGGCTGGAGAAGTGGCAATCTGATAGGAGAGGACAGAAGGTCATGGAAGACAGAAAAGGGGGAGGAGCACCAGAGGGAGGTGATTGGCATGTAAGGAGTTCAGGAAAGAGAAGATAATGGGAATGGGAAATGTTGGGGGTGGAGAAGAGGTATTACTGGAAGTTTAAGAAATGGATTTTCATGCCATCAGGTTGTGAGCTACCCAGATGGAATATAAGGTGTTGCTCCTCCAAGCTGAATGTAACCTCATCGCAACAGTAGAGGCTGTGGATTGTACTGTTGAAATGGGAATGGTAAGTGGAATTAAACTGGGTGGGCACTGGGAAATTCTGCTTTTTCTGGTGGATGGCGCTCAGTGAAGCAGTCTCCCCCAATCTGTGTTGGGCACAATGATATACAGGAGGCCACACCAGGAGAACTGGATACAGTAAACCACCCCAACAGGAAGGACTGTTGCCTCTCCTGGAAGGACTTTTTGGGGCTCTGAATGGTAGAGAGGGCAGAAGTGTAGGGGCAGGTGTAGCACTTGTTCTGCTTGCAAGTATAAGTGCCAGAAGGGAAATCAGTGGGGAGGGATGAATGGACTAGGGAGTCACATAGGGAGTGATACCAACAGTTGGGGGCAGGGTAGAGAGAAGGGGAGGGAAAGATGTGCTGGGTGGTGGGATAGCGCTGGAGATGGCAGAATTTACGGAGAATTATGTGCTGGACACCAAGGCTGGTGGGGTGGCAGCTGGGGACAAGAGGTGTGAGAGGGCAAATTTGAGGGCAATGTGGAAGTTGGAGACAAGTTTAATGAAGTTGACAAAATCCACAGGGGCGCAGGAAGCACCACCAATGCAGTTGGTTTAGTGTATCAGAGCTCTGAGCTATCTAAATATTTTAGACTATTCAAGTAGTCTGCTGAAGCTGTGCTCTTAGTGTTCCATGTGTCCCAGCCAATAAATCCTGCAAAAGTGTAGTTAGATTACAACTGATATCCCCTAAACAGGTGACTGACTCCATGTTACAGGGAGTGTTATGATTTCCTAGGAAAACATTCCACAATGCTTTCTGTAATGTGAGGCCACATCATCCGTGTGCGCATCAAGAAATACATGTTGAAAAAGATTATCACCTGCCAGGTCCTGCTTCACTCTTTCTCTCCACTTTTTTTTAATATATACTAGTTATCTCCCCTTTTTCTTTTCAGTCCAGGTGAAGGGCTTTGATTGAAAATATTGACTGCCTTTTGCCCTCCACAGATGCTGCCTCCAGCACCTTTGTGTATTTCTTGATAAACAATCTCAGAATTTATGAGAAAAAAAAATAGTAAACGCGAGTTTTAATCATATTTTAGAATTTTTGGTTAGTGGTTTACTGATTCTATAGTGCAAATTTCCATTACTCAAACAGTTTTCAGGTTCGTCTGTGTCCCATCTGTTCCTTCCCAAGCCTCTGACTTGCTTGTTCACTGTAGCAGTTCTGATGAAGTATTTGAAACACTGATCATTAACACTGCTTGACTTGCTATGTTTCTAACAATTTCGACTTTTTATCCAGGCAGTAATAAGAACCTGCTTAAAACTGGATCTAGTATAATATAAAGGCTTCTTTCCCTATTCTTGACAAGCAAAAAAAAAGACTGAGAAGGAAATTCAGTCCAGCACTGAAACTGAGCAGTAACAAAACTGCATTGTGGCACCTCACAGATGTGATATTTTCCCCAGTCTTCTTAAAGTTGTTTTTATAAACAATTGATTTGACATATGAATAGCAACAATTAAACTATTGCAAATCAAAAGACATGTCACTCAGTTCACTATTTGTGATCTATGCATCATGTCTCCAACTCACCTGATCAACTAGTTTTCTAATAAATGTTTGACAAGGCAATCAGCAGGGAAATAGTCATGTGACAAGATTAACAACCAACCTAATGTTGGTTATAATGTAGCATATACAGCATACCAGAGAAAGCAAATTTGGCATTGTTTCTTTAAAAGATGATTTAGCTGCTGACGAAGCACTCCATTTACAAGTGGCAGATATTCAACCACAAGTCTCTTTGTCACAGTTCCAGCTGTTCCAAAATCTTTCCATTTTTCTTCAATGTTTGTTTTGCCATCTCCCCAATTTTCACATACTTTCCTGACATGGAATATACTCCTCTATTGTGAACCATTTTTAATCCTGGAACTTCCTACCTAACAAGAGGACTCTACTAGGACAGCAGCAGTTCAAAGACATATATACCGGTAAATGTAGATCATTCAACCCTCATCCATCACTGATGTTAACTTTATGATTAGCAAAGAAGGGCATCCAGGTCTCTTTCAGTGCCAAAACTTTTCAGTCTCATGCTATTTTAGAACTGTTCTTTTAATTTCTTATACCCAAGTTTTTCCACATTACATACCATTTGCACATTCTCTCTCATTTACTGAGCCCATCTATATAACACCAATAATCTACGCTCTGGTTCAGAGTTTTAATGAACAGTTGAGGCTCCAGAACCAATCACTGTGGCCCTGCATTAGCTAGAGTTGCCAAATTCAAGGTGACTTGCTTATTCCTAATATTTTCATTAACAAATCTTAAATCCATATCAGTTTAATACAACCACTTTTTTTATTATTTAATAACCTCATGGCATTATGTCAAAGGCATTCCAAAAGGCTCAGCAATTTCTTAAAGATAATTAGGATTGAGCAGTAAATGCTACTCTAGCCTCTGAAACCCACGTCAAGTACTCACAGATCATGTTAAAATGATTGCAACATAGCATTTTGCTTTGCTCAAAGACTACAGACTTGCCCTGGTGATATCACACCACCACAAATGTCATTAACTGCCTGAAGTCAAATCAGTGCTTGGCTAAAAAAAAATCTTGTTACTGATAAGCCTGTAAATGTCTGAAATGTTCAAAATGTGAGTTTTTGTTTACGTAGAACATACGCATCAGCAAGACTTTTGTTTGGACCTAGGAAAAATACTAGCCAGGATAAAAGTGACACCCAGTTCTTCCCTGAAAAAGAATGCTTAATAATATTTCCTGCTATTCAAACTAAAAGAAAACTTCAGTTTAATGCTTCAAGACTGTGGCTCAGATAATATCATGCACTCTTAAAACACAGGAAGCACCAGCTAAATTACCTGTAGATCCTGAACATACAATTTTTGATTCAAGTATAAAACTACTGGTCAGCCAAACTTCAGGCATAGGAGAAAAAAAACTGGGACTTTATTTTAGTGCAGCCTATTTCTTGAACTTTTAAGTCACAAGAATAAGAGCTTACAAATGCACTTTCATTTTAGTTGGCATGTTAAAGCATTATACTTTATATCTGATAAGAATGATCAATTCAGAACTGGCCTTTCAAAAGATGCTAACTGTGCTGCTGTGAACAAGCCACATACAATGTTTTTGCATATTTGAAAGATTTATAGCCCATTCATATTGGCCATCAGATTGAACATATCAGCCTGAAATCAGAGATGCAAAAGCTATATCTTACACAAGCACTTTTTTTTAGGTCTAAGATCCACTATCTGACCCAGTAGTTTGGTCATCCATCATCAGATTCGACTGGATCTGCATTATTGGCTATCTCTCTCTACAACAAAATAGCCCAGTAATTCAGGGTTATCTTGGAGAATGAAGTTAATTCACTGTGACTATTCTCCACTATCAGACATCTCTTAAGATCCCTCATTTCAAAATGTAGGCAACAATGGACACCTATTCCACTGAGACTGAACCTCTTTAATCTGCAGTTCAAATCTTTGGGCATTTCCCTTTGCTTATTCAGTCCGAGTCATGAATCAAACACGTTGGTTTGTTTTCTTTACAATAATGCCCCTTCTAAGAGGACCACAGTTCACAAAAAAATTGATGACCAGGTTCTCCTGACCAGATAATGATAACAGACATTACATTTCCTTCCCATCCCTTTTAAGACCTTCTTCCTCCCAAAACGCTCCACCAATCCTTCTTCCATTTCTTTTCCCTCTTCAAAGAGAAAGATCTTTTTAATCTCTCAAATGCACATTAGTTTTTTTTGCAATATTCAATTTCAATCTTTGAAACCAGAGAGCCAGCCCTGCCATACCTCTATCAAATGGAGTCACATATGGCATCCGCATTACCCTATGCTTTCTAGTTCTCCTTATGGCTGTTGAAAGGTTACAGACTTCTCCTGTTAAACCTAGCCTCTTGTTACTAGGTTCCATTCTAATCTCCCTCTCAAACTTAGTATCTTGAATCCTATCCTTTTCTGTACGGAGATATGTGGCAAGGATAGATGTACACTACTGTAACAAAAGGAGTTCTTGGATTTTAAGCCAGCAACAATAAAGGAAGAGTTAAATATGTGCAAGTCAGGATGCTGTGTAGTTTGAAGGGGAAATTGTGCACGCTGTTCCATGTGCTGACTGTCCTTCTTCACCTAAAGCAAATGCATGAGGCCTCCTGTTAATTATTTAGTCATCCACTACTACTTAGGATTGGGTACAGCATTGACAGCACAGATTTGGAAAAGCAAGATCTCTTAGCACCATCAATTGTTCAGCATGTACAGAGAATGCTTCAATTGTGACATGCCCCTCGACTTAACCAGGATTAGTCTCCTTGCTTGAAAACTATCAGTAATGCTTAGTCAGAAAATAATAGTTGTCCTTATTCAGTAGGAAGTAGTTCTACAGCATATTCTCTGTTTATTGCCTATCTCAATTTGCTCCTTACAAAAGAAGAAACAAATTACCATATGGGAAGAGGAACAGTTCTGTTTAACAACCTCTCGTTAAACTCTTCTCAAGCTTTCACCCAGATACAACTACTGATTATAACTGACAATTCAATGACAAACTCTGCCATCTTCTTCAGGGATAATGCCTGGGTATATCCCATCCGGTGACATTTATATTCCTGTTGTCCATCTCTCCTGATTGGCTAGTCCTCATCCAATCAGGTTTCTGCTCTCCCACCTGTTTACAATCAAATTCTAGTTCTTACATAGAGCATAACCTTTGTCTTTGTTAAAATTCTTTTCCTCTAGTGTTATTTCAATGGCTTCTTTTACCAAGCGGCCTCAAAAGCCACTGGTGCAGCACAGTAGTTTTGTGCCATGGTCAATCCTATGACCATTGCAAATGTGATGTTCTGCCACTACTGATTTCTCCAGGTAGCCTAAATGGATGCACCTTCTGTGCTCCTTGATGTGGATGTCCACTGTGTCCCCCTTCTGGCCAACATACGCCACTCCACATTCACAGGGAATCCTGTATACGCCAGCTGTCCTCTGAGGTCATCTCAGACCCGCATAAGCTGTGATTTGAGCTTCCTTACGGGCTTATTGATGGTATTAATCCGGTGTTCCTTCAGGATCATGGCATCCTTCCAGAAACCGTAATAATATAGGGAAGATAGGCAGTAGTGACGGGTTGCTCCTCGTTGTTAGGCTTCCTGATTTATCCGTTTGGGTTACCTGGAGAAATTGGCAGTAGCAGAACACTGCATTTGCAATGGCCTTAGGATTGACTTCAATGGCACAAAACTACTGTGCAGCGCCAATGGCTTTTGAGACCACCTGGTAAAGGAAGCCACTGAAATAAAACTAGAGGAATTTTTTTTTTAACAAAGACAAAGAGTCTCACTCTAAATAAGAACTGGAATTCGATTGTAAACAAGGTGGGAGAGCGGAAACCAGATTGGATGAGGACTAACCAAACAGGAGGGATGGGATACAGGGATATATATATTCTACTGGACTAGACTTGCCCAGGCATCATCCCAGAGGATGGCAGAATTTGTCATTGAAGTGTCTGTTATAATCAATAGCCAAAACTGGCTGGTAACCCGAAAGGAGTTTATTCATCATATATGCTGGGAAAGCACTAGATCCTTTTTTTCAAAAAATCTCTCATTAATTATAATAAAAGGATTGGAATCTCTATCTCTGATCAATAGCTAGGCCTATGGATACTACTCTAATACATAACCCCATGGTATCATTTCTGTAAATTGATGAAATTATGTGCAGCCAAATGGCCAACTTTTACATATGTATCCTTTTGTATCAGCTGAAATCCAAATTGAGAAGCCCAAATTTCTTCCATTCAGATATGGCCAAAAGTTCACCTTCTGCTTCTTTTAACAACTACTTCACAAATTACATCCTCGTCCTAATACACCAACTCTTCCAAGTATCGCCTTCTGCCCTATGCATTACTGTCTGGCAATTCTTCAAGACCATTTGCCATTAAATCTTTCACCAATATTTTTGTTACTGTCAGCCTCAAATTCATTGTATTCCCATTCAAATCCTTGTCTTTCTTTTCAGAAACTTACCAAAGGCTGAAGGACTAGAATCTGTGCATCTCCTCTCTCTGTTAACCATATCATTCTTGGTTACAAGATCACTTCAGCCTCACAACATGAAATTCATCACTCTTACTAGCTGCATTACCTCCTTTAAGACTACACAAAGCTTACTTAACATTTTGGATGGACATCCAAGAATATTGAGTGGCTCTGCTTATAATAAAAAGAATACATGACTGCACTTTGGGTGTAGGCAATTTTGGCTCATCACAATAAACAATTGTAATTTTATTGGAATGTCAAAACTGTTCAAAATCTACAAGAACTTTTTTTTGTAGAGCCTAGTTGGCTACATAGATTCAAATAATCAAATGTGAACTGCTCCGAAATCTTTAAATTTTCCAAAAATCATCTCATTCCTTTGGATTTTACCTGTAAATTTCTCTAGACAAAAAATTTAAGAACAGCACAATATTCAAGATATTATGTCTGGTATGCCACAAGGAGCAGTTCTTCGCCCATTGGTGTTCTCACTCTACATGCTCCCATTTGATCTGATTATTTGAAAACACAAGGTTAATTAGCACAGCTATGCAGGTAACACATAACTGCATTCGTCTATTACACCAGATGACCGAGGCTCTAAACCCACTGGTCCGGTGTCTAATTAGCATTGTAGAATGGATGAGTTTGAATTTCCTTAAAATAAATAAGGAAAAAAAAGAGAAATTTTGGCTATTGGTAGCAATAAAAAAAATGTGAATCTCAGTTATAAACGATCATCTGGCCTTACAAATCAGGCCAGAATCAAAGTACTTAGGTGTTATTATTGACCCTGAACTAAACTTCAAATCACGTATTAACCATATTATTAAGACAGCATTCTATCATTTAAGGAATATTGCAAGTTTGGTTTCTTATAACATCACAAGATGCAGAAAAATTGATACACTCTTGTTTTTAGCTAATTAGATTACTGCCACACTCTGTTTTCTAGACTGCCTAAAACAGATATAATCTGCTGAAGCTTGTTCAAAATGCAGTAGCAAGAATCTTAACCAAAGAAAAGAAAATCTGAGCACATTTCACTAGTTTTGGCATTACACTGGCTGCCTGTGTCCTTTCTGGATCAATTTTAAAATACTCTTAGTTGTATACAAGGCTAATAGAGCTTCTCCATGTTTTATGTCTATCCCCTTACATCCCTAATCCTAATCTTAGATCCATGAATACAGGTTTGCTAAGCGTACAAGAACTGGTGACGTGGCCTTTTGCTCTTGTGCATCAAAACCTTGGGATACTTAACTGATTGAGATACGCCAGGCTAGGACTGCTGAAAGCTTCTACAAACCTACGTTTTCAAATTTGGCCCATTTATAGAATTACTTAATGCCTGTTGATGTTGATTACATTTATGTAATTTGCTATATAGTACTGTGCACATATATATAGCTAGGGTGCCTAGAATTTTGCACAGAATTGTATTTGTCAATGTGCAGTGGACAGCAAGCATGTAAATTTGGCAGAAGCAAATGATGGTGGGAATGGTGAGGGTGGAGCATCGGGGCAAAGGAGGAGCGCTGGGGCTGCGGGGAAGGTGGCTTGGGTACAGACACACTCAATCCTGAGACATCAGGCATCATTTGATTCCAAGCAACTGGCTTATTGATTATTGCAGAATTTATCTTAACATTTTCTCCAATCATGATTCCCCTCTCCTGCCCCCTTCCCTCTCTCAGTACACAGTAGAGACCCATATCAGAGTCTGGTTTATCATCACTCACATGTCATGAAATGCTATTTTGTTGCAGCAGCAGTGCAGTGCAATACATAAAATTACTACAGTACTCTGCAAAGGTCTTTGGCACCCTAGCAGTATGTATGTGCCTAAGACTTTTGCACAGTACTGTATTTGGCTGTATTTTATTTTATATGTTTGCCTTTACTTATGATTGTCTTTTCTTATGATTTTTTAATTTTGTCTTGTATTTTTAGGACAATATTGACTTATCTTTACAATCTATGTAAAGCACTTTGAATCTGCATCTTAATGTATGAAAGGTGCTATGTACATAAATTTATTATTATTAATATTTTGAAGCCTTTAACTCTGGTATTAATGGCCACGCGTCTTGGAATGCATCTTATATTACATTATAGGTGACAGCATGCAGAAACTTCATAACCTGTTTTACCCAAATGCTTTTCTTCCAAAGCTGCAAAAGAGAAGCTGAAACCTTACCTGATCACTAAGAGTGCACTGCTCTGTGCATATATCTGTAATAAGGTTGCGGGCTTGCTTAGCCATCTCGTCAAGGAACATGTTGCACAGTGAGAGACTACGATCTCCAATGTGATGCCTCTATAAAGTAATGAAAGTTGTGAGTGCCAAATGCATTCAGAATACACATACCCTATGTTGAAAGTCAGTGGCCTTATTCTATATGGGAATTAATGATATCATCATTTCAAAATATACAAACTCAGTTTAAAAAAAATACACTGTTTCTTCTATACAAAATCCCTGAGGAAATCAACTGCTTAGCACATACACAATATCTTAGTTTCTGAATCAGAACTGGATCTACAAACTACAGCATAGCCACATTTCTTTTTGACATTGACTGAAACTGCAACTGACAATATTCGTAGTTCACCTCCCAAAGTTTCTCCTCGGAAAGTGAACTCTGCAGAGTCCAGTCATTCAGTTAGGTAAAACTGTGATAAGTGGAACAAGGAACTTTAAATAATCAATTTTTATCTGTTGAAGTAAAACAGTGTGATATTGGGGAAATTCACAAAGAGACCAACGCATTAATTCACACACTAGGCCAAACTACATAAATAAACATGTGGAGTAAACTTGAAGTCAAATTAAGGAAGCAAGCTTTCAGTTATCATTTGCCGACTGGTGCTTACGCTTCTTTCCAGCAAGATAATAGGTAATGCTGAATATAATTAATCATTTACACTGTACATTTGATCAAATAGTAAATTAAAACTTCTAAAATTCTTGTGTGAAGAATGTGTTGACTCAAGGCTTTGCACATATAGAGCAAAGACCTTAATCTTGGTAACCAGTTAAAATTACTTGGCAATTTCATGCATCAATATATCAAACAAGAAGCCCAATCAAAATAGCAAACACAAATACAGATTGTTGACAAGAAATATGAACAAGTCACTAACTGCGTGAATTAAGCAGCATTTGAAATGTAAAACTTCTGAAACAATCACTATCTACAATTGTAGCAAACAGTTCCATCTAAACTACCAGTGCCAAATTCTAATATAATTTTTAGTTTGCTTAAGATGACAACTTTCATGAAACAAGCCTTACTCTTTTCTGTGCAGGTAAATTCTTAACCCAAGATCTTTGTGTCAACCTCTGAATCAGAATTAGGTTTATTATCACTGACATACAGTACATTGTGAAATTTTGTTTTGTGGCAAGCGCATAAAAATTACAATATATATGACAGACAGAGAGAGATAGGCAGACAGATGAATAGCGAGATAGTGTTCATGGACCATTTAGAAATATGATGGTGGATGGAAGGAAGCTGTTCTTAAAGTGTTGAATGTGCATCTTCAGATTCCTTTACCTCCTCCCTGATGGTAGTAATGAGAAGAGGGAATATCTTGGGTGGTGAGGGTCTTTTATGCTGGATACTGCCTTTTGAAGATATCCTGCATGGTGGGGAGGCTTGTTTTTGTCATGGAGCTAACTGAGTGTACAACCCTCTGCAGCCACTTTTGGTTCTGTGCCTGAACACCAGTGATGCAACCAGACCAACACTCTCCACAGTACACCTGTAGAAATTTGTTAAGAGTCTTGGGTAATATACTTAATGTCCTCAAACTCCTAATGAAGTGGCGTGCCAGTGGCATGCCATCCTTGTGATTGCAACGGTGATTCCCTCAGATTACTGAATTCTATTTGGAAGATAACAGAGGCCACAAATGTACATAGAAGAGTACAGCACAGGAACAGGCCATTCAGCCCACAATGTTGTGCCGAACCCGCTAAAAAACAAATCAGAAAGACCCAAACACTAACCCTCCCACCTACATCATGCCCATAATCCTCTATTATCAGACTGGAGTTGTATCACCACCCACAGCTCCAATCTGTTAATTAAATTTGCCGACAACACTATATTGATTGGCCTTACCTCTAACAATAACTAGGTGGCCTACAGTCAGGAAGTCATCTCTCTGACACAGTGGTGTCAAGAAAACAACCTCTCCCTCAATGTCGCAAAAACAAAGAAGCTGGTTGTGGATTACAGGAGGAATGGAGATGGGCTAACCCACATTAACATCAATGGATCTGGGGTTGAGAAGGTAAACAGCTTTAAGTTCCTCAGCATCCACATCACAGAGGTCCTCATGTGGTCTGTAAATACCGGCTGTGTGGTAAAAAAGGCACAACAGTGCCTCTTACACCTCAGACAGTTGAGGAAGTTTGGTATAGGCCCTCAAATCCTAAGAACTTTCCACAGGGGCACAATTGAGAGCACCCTGACTGGCTGCATCACTGCTTGGTATGGGAATTGTACCTCCCTTAATCACAGGACTCAGCAGAGAGTGATGCGGATAACCCAGCGCATCTGTAGTTGTGAACTTCCAATGATTCAGGACATTTACAAGGACAGGTGTGTAAAAACAGCCGAAAGGATCATTGGGGACCCGATCACCCCAACCACAATCTATTCCAGCTGCTACCATCTGGGAAGCGGTACTGCAGCATAAAAGCCAGGACCAACAGACCCTGGGACAGCTTCTTTCTCCAGGCCATCAGACGAATGAACTCATGCTGATTTGACTGTACTTTTATATTACACTGATTGTTCCATTTATTATAAATTACCATGACTGCAGATTTAGATGGAGACGTAAAGATTTTTGCTCATGTATGTGAAGGATGTAAGAAGTAGTCAATTCATTCATATCTTCCTTACATCCATGTGTCTGTCTCTTAAAGCCTCCAATGTATTTACTTCTGCCACCATACCAGATAGTGCAATCCAAGCATCCACGGCTCTCATGTTAAAAAAAACTTACTTCTCACATCCCCCTTGAATCTACCCCCTCACCTTCAATGCATGCCCTCTGGTAGTAGACATTTCAACGCTGAGAAACAGATACTCTTTGACCATTATCTATGCCTCTTAATCTTGTAAACCTCTTAGCAAATCTCCCTTCAGCCTCTGGCGCTCCAGAGAAAACAACCCAAGTTTATTCAGCCTCTCGTGATAACACATGTACTCTAAATGAGGCAGCCTCTTCTGCACTGTCTCCTAAGCCTCAACTTCCTTCCTATCCTATAGCAAGAGGGGCAGCCAGAACTGTATGCGATAGTCCAGATGGGGCCGAACCAGTTTCATGAAGTTGCAACATAACTTCCTGACTTTTGAACTCAATGCCTCGACTAATAAAAGCAAGCAAGCAATCCATAAGTCTTATTTAACCATCTTATCGACCTATATATCTACTTTCAAGGAACTATGAACTTGGAATCCAAGATATCTCTGATCAGCAACACTGTTAAGGTCCTTGCCCTTAATGGTGTAGTGTCTCCTTGCATGTGCTCTACCGAGGTGCAACACCTCATATTTATCTGAGTTAAACTCCTTCTGCTATTTCTCAGCCCATATCTGCAATTGATCTATATTGTATTCTTCACCAGTCTTCGACACCACCCACAACTCCATCTCGAATAAGTCCCTTTAACCGCTATCCTGTCTTCTATGCGCAAGCTAGTTCAAACAGCCAATTTGCCGCAAACCCCATGCATCTTAATCTTCTGGATTAGCCTCCCATGAGGGACTTTGGCAAACATCTTACTAAAATCCATGCAGACAACATCCACTGCCCTACCTTCAATATCTCTAATCACCTTGTCAAAGGACACAATACTTGGTAAGACATGACTTGCACAGCACAAAGCCATACTGGCTCTCCCTAATTAGGCTAAGGGTTTCCAAATTCTCATACATCCTAACCCTAAGAATTTTCCCCAGCAATTTCCTTACAATTGACATGAGACTCACTGGTCCATAGTTCCCATGATTTTATCTTTTTCCCTTTTTAAATAGAGATACAAAATTAGCCACTTGCCAGACCTCTGGAACCTCACTGTGGCTAGAGAGGACACAAAGATACTGGGCAAGACTCAGCAATCTCGTCTCTTGCCTTCTTCAAAAACCTGAGGTAAATTCCATCAGGCCCTGGGACTTATCCACCTTAATACTCATTAGCAGGCTAAACATTTCCTCCTCCTTGACCTCCAAAAGCTGTAATGTATTTATATGCTCAGCACTGATCTCTTGCGTCTCCATACCCTTTTCCTTGGTAAATACTGAAGCAAAGTACTCGTTAAGTACCCCACTCACATTCTCTGCAAGCAAGTATTCCTCCTTTTATCCTCGAGTGGTCCCACCCTCTCCTTAGTTATCCTCTTACTCTTGATGCATGAATAGAATGCCTTGGGATTTACGTTAATCCTACTTGCTAATGACTTTTCATGGCCCCTCCTGGCTTTACTAATTCCCTTTAGTTCTTTTCTGGCTTCTTTATACTCCTTACTTGCATCATTTGATCCTAGCTTCCGAAGCTTTATGCTTTTCCTTTTTCACCTTGAGTAAATTCCTCATCTCTTTGGGAATACAAGGTTCTCTTATCTTTCTATCCTCGTCCTTCCTTCTAACAAGAAGATACCTTTCCTTTTTTCTGTGCAATTGATCTTTAAGCACCCTCCACATATCTGATGTGGACTTGATGTGCCAGAAAAAAGGTGCTCCCAATTAACTTATCTTAGCTCCTGCCTAATGTCCTTGTAATTTGCCCTACTCCAATTTAAACCTCTTGCACAAGGACCATACCTATCCTTATCTATAGCAATCCAGAAAGTTAAGGAGTTGTGGTCACTTTTCTTTCACTGTTCACCCACTGAAAGTTCAGACCCTTGGCCAGGCTCAATACCCAACAGGAGGTCCAGTATGGCCCCTCGTCTCATAGGGCTGTCAACATTATGATTTAATAAAACTTCTTGGATGCAAATAAATTCAGCCCCATCTAAACCCTTTCAGCAAAGGAAGTCCAGTTTATATTAGGAAAGTTGAAATCCCCCATGAGAACCCTATTATTTACTTATTATTATTAATATTTTTAAAAACATATTTCCTTAATCTGAAACATGAGGAAATCTGCAGATGCTGGAAATTCAAGCAACACACACAAAATGCTGGTGGAACACAGCAGGCCAGGCAGCATCTATAGGGAGAAGTACAATTGACTTTTCAGCCGAGACCCTTCATCAGGACTAACTCTTCTTTCAGTTAGTCCTGACGAAGGGTCTCTGCCCTAAATGTCGACTGTACAACTTCCTATAGATGCTGCTTGGCCTGCTGCGTCCCACCAGCACTTTGTGTGTGTTCCTTAATCTGATATCTGTTCCTGAACATCACTGTGGCTATTAGGGGTCTGTAGTAAAACTCCATCAGTGTGATTGAACCTTTCCTATTCCCGAGTTCTACCCAAATAGGCTCAATGTCTGACCCCTCCATTATGTCTCCTCTGAGTGAAGCTGTGATATTGTCCCTGATTAGTAGTGCAACTCCATCTCCTCATATACCTCCTCTAAAACTTCGAAGACCTCATACATTAATCAGCCATTCCTGTCCCTCTCTCAAACAAGTTTCAGCAATGGTTACAACATAATAGTTCCATGTACTGATCCATGCACTAAATTCATCACCCTTACCCATAATACTCTTAGCATTAAAATACACACACTTCAAACTATCTGACCTATAATACTTGTTATTTTGATTTTGCCTTTCAATACCTTCCCTGACTTCTACCTTCCGGTCCGATCCTTCCCTTACTGACCTGGTGTTCTAGGTCCCTGCAAAACTAGTTTAAACTCTCCCAAGTAGCATCAGCAAAGCTCGCGGCCAGGATATGGGTTCCCCTCCAGCTCAGTTGCAACTTGTCCCTCTTGTATAAGCCACCCCTTCCCCAGAAAAGGTTCCAATGATCCAAGAACTTGAAACCATGTCTCCTGCACCATCTCCGCAGCCACTCAATTAACCATGCTATCACCCCATTCCTACCTGCACTAACGCAACAAGTTCTTGTCTGATCATTCCGAGAATTAAGAAAACTAATATTGTGAGAACAAGTGGAACATTGTTGATTTTTCACCTGCTCTCTAAATGTCGAACCAAACATATGATCTCATGTTCAATACAAGATAGCTTCTATATAGAATCAAGGGCAAATCTCTTCATTTGTGTTAACTGATGTAGGAATTTTTACAGCATTGCTTAATTATTTTAGCAATAATTTTAGTATGCTCTGCTGTCTGGGATTTACAAATCAATCCACAAGCTTCAGTTCCAACAGAAAATGTAGAAATACTGTGGGAAGTGAAACAGAGTTAACAGCTTGGGCCGAAGACCTGTTTTTCTTCCTAATGATGCAGTCTATCTCAATGTATATTTATAACATTTTTTGGTTTTATTTTAGATTTACAGTATTTGCAGTTTTAATGATTTTGTCTTAGTTCTAAGCCTGCTGAAGGCATCTTCTTTGAAAGCAAGCTCTCAAAGCTAGTGGAGAACTTTGGAGATCCAGTCTTATTACTAACAAAAATGATGGAAGAGGTTACAGGATCCCGTGGAGTGTTACACTGTGATTACTACTTGAGGCAAAAAGATTTATTTTGTCTGAACATGAGATTTCATGAATTACAACTTACAATTAAATCATACAAGTTCTTAATGAATTCCAGCTGCTTGGCTTTACTTATAGATTCCAGACTTAAAACACAATCATTCAGATATATTAAAACTTTGTGATGCATTTTGACCACAGAAAATGTTTGCAAATGGTTTACATGTTGAGAATACACGTTATATTGTCCCTGAACCCATAAAAACTTCCTTGCCGATCTCAATAAGATTATTCTGTTCAATCCTTATTCTTGCATCCTCCACTCCAGTCTCAGCATCATACATCTGAAAATTAAATAAATCTGATACTGTTCACAGTTGGACTACCAGTGCTGACCTCCCCCACTTACATTGACTAGCTATAAGTTCTGATCCGTTAGTGGCACCTAAACTGTATTGCAAATTAACAATGCAGAAGATTTTCATTTACAAATCTTTCTTGAGTCTTAACCCTTCCAGGTTTCTCCAGACCTCCAACAGTGGTCTACTTTTCATGGTGCACTGCATGACTTTTTCCACCATCCTGGAGGTCCCTCCCATACTTAAAAATTCTCCCAGAGGTCTTTTTCTTAAAATCTCACTTTTGGCTTTTCCTAATCTCACTTTATTGTGTGCTTCTCAAATATTGGACAAAGTACTTGTAGAATTCTAATAAGTGTTTCTCAAATGTAAGCTGTTCCCCAAACAGTTTGAAATTGGACACAGAGTTAAAATTAAACCATAAAATGAAAAGTACATCCCTCTGCTTGTAAAGTTTCAATATGTGAAATTCTCCACAATAAAAGTTTTGGTACATAACCATCAACTTAAGGCTTCTCCTGAATAGTTGCTGCATTGTGGCAAAATATTGCTGCTTAGATGAAGCAGTGTTAAATCTTCCCTGTTGTTTTAAAGCCACTGCTCAGGTACTTACTGTCCGACTGAAAGCAATCATAACTGCTGTGTCAGCCCCTTAAGGGATAAACCTCCTGACAGAAGAAATTTTAGTTTTTAAAAATTATGTTCCATCTGTAATAAAATGTAATGAAAAAAAGCACGAAGCAATTTATCCTTTTGCTGTTCACTTCGACATCTTTACTGAATTAACTAAACCACTTTGACCATCTTCAAATTTTGAGAAGGACTCTAATATTAGACCTCCCTTCTGTTGAATCTTGCAAACTATCAGATATAAAGGAAAGTACTCTTTGAAATGAACATACCGGTATATAGTTGTGACTAATCCAAGCAATTTGTCTGCCTGAAGAGATAATGCACCCAACCTAATATACACTAAAATTATCTGATATTTGCAAAATCAGATGCCACTTCATAAAATGAAGACGGCATCGCTCAGATGTATAGAAGACTCATTTAATTTGTGAAATTTCTTTGTGTTAAAAACTTAGACAGACAGCCATCAAGTTAAGGCTCCAAAGAATCAATGCTGTAACTACTGATATAGAACTCCAGTAAAAAGCCTCAGGGTGTGGATGGAACTTCGAGCTCGAGTCCAGTGCTTACAGTGCATCTGCCTATTATCATGGACTAGTGACTGAGTGACAGCCACTCAATACAAAAAAGTTAATTTCATTGTCAAACTGTTTATAAGTAGTCTTATTTATCAAACTTTTAGGAATTCCTCCAGCACCCTATCAAAGACAACTGTCAATTGATTATTAATACATGGGGTTAACTTTCATGTAAGCATTTGACTATCCTAGCAAAAAACATCAATAGTGATTACAAGTATAACAATGCCATTCCATAAAGCAGTAAGATACAACTCACTGCTGCTGGATGCTCCAGCTGACATGGGTTGTTATCTTGGGGCACTGGTTGATGTGAGAAAAGGGTCATGCTATTTTCTGGCAACTGATTATAACTGGCAAACAAAATGTATTGGGGTTGGGTTCATTGGAAGTGTTGATCAAACAAATGCCATGTTGCCTAAATCAACATTTCCCAATCACTAGCTTCATGTACAATGGATTTCCTGTATGCGAAAATTATAAGCATCAGGAATGTTTAAATTAGTGGTCACTAACCTTTTTAAGCCCAAGATTCCCTACCTCGGCCTTAGTGAAAGGTAAGATCGACCTACTAAATCGTTCAGAGAAAAAACAGCTCAGATTTTACTTCCAACTTGAGGCCCTTTATTTGGGCTAATTGTATTTTAATTACATAAAATGCTTGTCAAACTTTCAAATTAATTTAACCAAAAAAACACAGTAACTAGCATATCAAATAGGCCATAACGGCATCGAGCTCATCCAATAACGCCTTGAATAAGCGGAGCTGAAGCGTTTTTGCTTGAATCAAGTTTATCAGTTTGACCACCAGTGTCATTACATGAGAAAAGTCCACGACCTTCCCAGCCAAAGGCTGCTGATGAATCACACAGTGATAATCCAGGAAGTCGGGAAAATCAGGGTCATTACAGCACAAGGTTATAAAAACCAACGCACACCCCATGCACTGCTGGGGCCCCATCAGTAGTAATTGCCACCAGTTTATGAGTGGGGATGTCATTTTCACAACTTTTTTTAACTCATTTAAATATCCTCACCTCTCGTTCTCTCCTTTGCAAAAGAGTGAGGAAGTCCTCCTTTGTAGTAAAATCCTGGAAAACCATTCTGACAAATACAAGTTGTGCTGTTTGCATTATATCCAGGGATTCAACAAACTGTCGTGAAAAATATTCACAGAGTGACAAGTCTTTAAACACTTGTCGATCCATGTCCTCTGAGCAGCATGTTTGCTTGGCCTTCAACCCTGATTTCAGCTCCTCAACTTTCCTGGTATTGGTAAACTTACTGAGACACTAGTATAAGTTTCAGAGGTACAAAGCAACAACACCACTGTTTTTGTTTCTAATTTCTTGTACATTTGGGGAATGTTGGAATTTAAAGGGGGAGAAGGGTTGTAATATGAGTATTATAAAGATAAGTTAATACCAATTAGGATCATGGTAATATAGAAATACTCCCGCTACAGAAACCGTTTGTAAAGAGAGATTGTTTCCGGGGTTGAACGGTTTTCCTTCCAGTCTTTTCTGCCCCGGTGCGCATTAGTGAAAACCTCTGTATGCGAATATCGTTTTACCGTCCTAGACAAAGTTGTTCCTTTTGGGCATGAAATTGTCAAGTGGTCTTTTTTCAAAGTAGAGGTTACTACATATTTGCATCAAAAGGTGTATCAGGCATAATGTACTTGTGTATTTATTTTGCTTTTTTTCCCTCTCGGGATTTACTGGGAAAGTCTCAAAGATCGATTGGTTGATCGCAATCAGCTGGTTGGCGACCACTAGTTTAAATGGTATGACAAGGAACTCTGATTAATTTTTAAAAATAATTTTTCTAATATTCTCAGCAAAAGTTTAATACTCAATCTTTATTTTGATAAGTAAAAGACATGACGAACAATTTCATAGGATTGGTTTACTTAAATGATTAATTTCCACTGGTCATTACTCTTCATACCAAGAGAGGGAACTTCATTTTGGATTCAGAGTATGAATTATGCTGTTGCTATTTAGAAATGGTAGCAATGAATCCAGGCTTAATGCAAATAGAGTTAGAAAAATAAAGTATCTGCATGAAGATAAATTTATGTCTGACAAACTAACGTGCCACCATATCCACCTCTCACTCAAAGTCAGCAAGACCAAGGAGCTGATTATTGATTTCAGGAGAAAAAAGGGTCCAGAGCAATCCTCATCAGGGGATCAGAGGTGGAGAGGGTGAGCAACTTTAAATTCCTTGATGTCATCACTTCTGAGGATCTGTCCTGGGTCCACCACACAAGTGCAATTACAAAGAAAGCACGGCAGCGCCTCTACTTCTTTAGAAGTTTGCGAAGATTTGGCATAACATCTAAAACTTTGACAAACCTTTGTAGATGTGTTGTATTGACTGGCTACATCACAATCTGCTATGGAAACACTAATGCCCGTGAACAGAAAATCCTACAAAAATTAGTGGACATGGCCCCGGTCCTTCACTAAAAAAGCATTCCCCACCATTGAGCTCACTTACATGGAGCACTGTTGCAGGAAAGCTGCATCCATCAGCAAGGATCCACATCACCCAGACCATACACTCTTCTCACTGCTGCCTTCAGGTACAAGCTACAGTTGCCTCAGGACTCATATCACCAGCTTCAGGAACAGTCAATACCACTCAAACATCAGGCTCGTGAACCAGATGGGATAACTTCACTCGCCCTCATCACTGAACTGATGACTCACTTTCAGAGTTTCATCATCTCATGTTCTCAATATTCATTGCTTATTTGTTGTTGTTATTATTCTTTTTCTTGTGTACTTGCACAACTGGTTATTTATCCATCCTTTAGGGTACGATCTTTTAACAATTCTGTAATGTTTCTTAGATTTACTGTGTATGCCTGCAAGAAAATGAATCTCAGGGTTGTATATCGTCACATATACAATGGCATGCAAAAGTTTGGGCACCCTGGTCAAAATTTCTGTTACTGTGAATAGCTAAGCGAGTAAAAGATTACCTGATTTCCAAACGGCATAAAGTTAAAGATGACACATTTCTTTAATATTTTAAGCAAGATTATTTTTCTATTTTCATCTTTTACAGTTTCAAAATAACAAAAAAGGAAAAGGGCCCGAAGCAAAAGTTTGGGCACCCTGCATGGTCAGTACTTAGTAACACCCCCTTGGCAAGTATCACAGCTTGTAAACACTTCCTGTAGCCAACTAAGAGTCTTTCAATTCTTGTTTGGGAGATTTTCGCCCATTCTTCCTTGCAAAAGGATTCTAGTTCTGTGAGATTCTTGGGCTGCCTTGCATGCACTGCTCTTTTGAGGTCTATCCACAGATTTTCAATGATGTTTCAGTCAGGGGACTGTGAGGACCATGGCAAAATCTTCAGCTTGCGCCTCTTGAGGTAGTCCATTGTGGATTTTGAGGTGCGTTTAGGATCATTATCCTGTTGTAGAAACCATCGTCTTTTCATCTTCAGCTTTTTTACAGATGGTGTGATGTTTGCTTCCAGAATTTGCTGGTATTTAATTGAATTCATTCTTCCCTCCACCAGTGAAATGTTTCCCGTACCACTGGCTGCAACACAAACCCAAAGCATGATCGATCCATCCCCTTGCTCAACAGTTGGAGAGATGTTCTTTTCATGAAATTTTGCACCCTTTTTTCTCCAAACATACCTTTGTTCATTGCGGCCAAAAAGTTCTATTTTAACTTCATCAGTCCACAGGACTTGTTTCCAAAATGCATCAGGCTTGTTTAGATGTTCCTTTGCAAACCTCCGATGCTGAATTTTGTGGTGAGGACGCAGGAAAGCTTTTCTTCTGATGACTCTTCCATGAAGGTCATATTTGCGCAGGTGTAGCTGCACAGTAGAACAGTGCGCCACCACTTCTGAACGTCTTTTGCAGTCAAACAGGGATTTTGATTTGCCTTTCTAGCAATCCTACTAGCAGTTCTCTTGGAAAGTTTTCTTGGTCTTCCAAACCTCAACTTGACCTCCACCGTTCTTGTTAACTGCCATTTCTTAATTACATTACGAACTGAGAAAACGGCTACCTGAAAATGCTTTGCTATCTTCTTACAGCCTTCTCCTGCTTTGTGGGCATCGTTTATTTTAATTTTCAGAGTACCAGGCAGCTACTTCAAGGAGCCCGTGGCTGCTTATTGTTGGGACAAGGTTTGAGGAGTCAGGGTATTTATAAAGCTTTGAAATTGGCATCACCTTGCCTAACGATGACTGTGAACAAGCTAATGAAAGTCTGAGACCTTTGTAAAAGTTAACTGACAGCTCAAATCTCTTGGGGTGCCCAAACTTTTGTATTGTGCTCCTTTCCTTTTTTCCACACTCTAAAATTGTACAAAACAGAAATAATACACAAATTTTGCTTAAAATGTTGAAAAGAATGTTTTGCCTTTAACTTTATGACTTGTGGAGATCAGTTCATCTTCTACTCATTTAACTAATCACAACAGAAACTTTGACCAGGAGTGCCCAAACTTTTGCACAACACTGTATGTATTTTGATAATAAATTTACTTTGAACTTTAACATTGAACTTTTTAAGCTAGGACTTGGAACAAGAGGCACACCTCAAGGATGCGTGCTTAGCCAAATGTTCTACTCTCTCTACTCACTCGTGACTTTGTAGCTAGGCACAGTTCAAATGCTATCTATAAATTTGCCAATGACACAAAAGCTGGTAGCAGAATCTCAGATGAGAAGGCATACAAGAGTGAGACAGATCAGCTGCTTAAGTAGTGTCACAACAACAACCTTGCACTCGACATCAGTAAGATCAAGGAACTGATTGCAAATTTCAAGAAGGGGAGATCAGGAGAACACACAGCAGTTCTTATCAAAGGGTTAGCAGTGGAAAGGGTGACCAGCTTCATGATTTGGTATGCCATCAAAGACTAGCAAATTTCTGCATATGATTCGTGGAGAGCATTCTAATGAGTTGCACCACTGTCTGGTATGAGGGACTACAACACAGGATTGGAAAAACCTGCAGAGGGTTGTAAATTCAGCCAGCTCCATTATGGGTATTAGCCTTTCCACCACTGAGAACATCTTCAAAAGGCGATGCCTCAAATAGGTGGCATCTATCATGAAGGGTCCACACCATCCAGGACAAGCCCTCCTCTCATTACTACCATCAAGGAGGTGGCACCTGAAGAAACACAGTCAATGTTTTAGGAACATTTAATGACAGCGTCAATGACAATAAAATCTGATTCTAAATCTAAGGAAAAAGTCTTGAGACTTGTTGAGCTTCACTTTAACAGGCTCCTTCAATTGGTAAATTTGCAAATAGTTAGTTAATAGCTGATTGGCTAATTGACAGCAGCCAATAAAAAAGGAGCTAGGCTCAAACAGAATAACCATTGTTGGAGTAGAGAACTGAGGCTTTGGCTCAAGAGGAATAGGCCAGTGTTAAAGTAGAGAGCTGATCTTTTGGTTCAAGAGAATTCCGCACCAATAAGTGGCTTGGTGTGGGGAGAGAAAGCAACTTAGGAGAAAAATAAAACTTCAGTAAGAAGTTACAGGTGAAAACAGGTAAGGTTTTGTTTGTGGTTGTGCTTAGAGGAAGTGCTATGTGAAAAGGGTTGAGGTTCGGTTTGGGAGGCTAGTGTTTAGGTAAAGTCTCTTTCTGTCTGATGGCTAAGTGAAGGCAAGAGGTATACTCCACTTACAGGATGTGGGAAGTCAGGGAGTCCTCCAGTGTCCCTGATGGCTACATCTGCAAGATGCAGCTAGCTGCTGCTCCTTACAGACCATGTTAAGAAACTGGAGCTTGAGCTGGATCATTCGGAAGGCTAAAGGGTTTATTGCTATGAATTAGAGAGGCAGTCACACCTACACTGTTGGATGCAAGTAGCTGGATGATTATCAAGAGAGTAAAATGAAATAGGCAGTTGGTGCAGGCTACCCCTGTGAGCATTCCCCTTCCTTAACAAGTATACTGCAGCTCCTATTCTTTGCATTTTTTCCCCTCTTTTTGATTTTGTTTTATTCAGGACTTGGATGAGGAAGTAGAACGGTGGGTTACTAAGTTTGCAAACACCAAGGTTGGTGGTATTTCAGCAGTGTGGAAGGTTGTAGTAGTTTACAAAGTGATAAGACAGGATGCAGAGCTGGGCTGAGGTGGCAGATGGAGTTCAAACCTATAAAATCCTGGTTAGACCACACTTGGAGTATTATGTTCAGTTTTGGTTTCCCCATTGGAAGGATGTGGAGGCTGTAGAGGGTGCAGTGGTTATTTACCAGGCTGCTGACTGGAGCAGAGGACATCTTATGAAGAGAGGTTGAGCAAGTTAGGATTTTTCACGTTGGAACAACTTGTTAGACGTGGATAAGACAGGCATAGATAGTGGACAGTCAGCATCTTTCCCACAGGGGCAGTGATCAATTCCAGAGAACTTCCCTTTAAGGTGAGCAGAGAAAAGTTTTGAGGAGGTATCTGAGTTGGGTTTTTAAATAGTGATGGTCCTTGGAACACACTGACCACAGGGTTTATCGGTCAGCACAATATCATAAGTACTGCTCTAGTTTTTGGAGTTCTTCAAAATGAAGAATATCAATTAGCAACCATTGATTCAGATAATGTCACAACTCAAAACCAGCAAGTCCTGCATGGTGGCTGACCCTGCTAGTTCCTTCACAGACCAAAATTGGGGCTTTGCAGCACATAGCAATAAAATACAACTCTGATACTACCTATACACAAAGTAATGGCATTTATTTCTTTACTCAAAGCAACAAACTAAAAATTGTGGATGTATCTACTTAACAAAAGGTGGAACTCAAAGCAGCTCCAGCAGGTACTCAGAGCTTCTCAGCGTTGTACTTATTAATGCAGGAGTAGGACAAAAAAGTCACAAATGAAACAGAAAGATGTTTTAGATGTATCACTTGTTTTTGTAGTTTGAGACAGAGCACTACAGCATAGAAATGGGCCATACAACCCATCTAGTATATGCCAAGCTGTTATTCTGTCATGCTGTATTGAGCTGCACCTGGACTCTAGCCCTCTATATCCATGTATTTAATCAAACTTACTTAAGTATTGCAACTAAGCACACATCCACCATTTCCACTGGCAGCTTTTTCCACAACCATACTTCCCTCTGAGTGAAGAGATACCCCTCAGATTCTCTCTTCATGTACTTCTTGAGAAAAATTAAACACATTAAGCGTATTCTGTCTTTATTTTATGTTGGAGATGCCCTCAATTATGCCTTCTATCAGGGACAGTGTCAGTCACAGCATTTTTGGTTTAAGAACTGCACTATGCTGTCAAACCTCTGCATTTCTCCCAGATTGGGTGTGCAGAGACAATGGGCAGCAATGAACCAGAGCAACTACTTTATAAAAATCACAAGTTTGAGATGCTGTAGAATATGTAACTGATCAAAGCAGAATTTATGACAAAATTTAATTGTTTTGAAATGATTTCAGGAAAAGGGGAAAATTAGATACGTATAGGAACAGGAAAAACCAGTTTAAGACAAACTGTCATGAACACCTATTGGATCCAATAGACCCATTTCGTGCTTCAGACTTTGTGGAATGTGTTTAAGTGAAGAGCAAGAGCAAGAATTGAGGGCTTTCTGTTCTGGCAATATCACGTAGCTCAGTGGCTATAACACTCAGCAGGTCTCACGTGAAAGAGAACATTGTAGCAAGCACCTATATGACTTATTCACAGCTACATTGTTAATCATTGAAGAAACTTACCTCTTCAGGACACAATTCATGAGTGCAGCTCATGAAATGAGTGCAAACCAGTGGAAAAGCAATTGAATGTCGTGACTGAGAGGGCAATTCCAAACACTGATGAAACATCTTTTCAAAAGCACGACTGTAAAAGCTTAAGGGAATAAACACCATTTCAGTACATAAACATTCCAAACAACCTAAAAGTCAAAATAGTTATCTGCTTAAACCTCATTAAATATGAAATTCCATGCATTTTCCCTAAAGTTGTATAACATTGGCATTTTTATGTAGAGAAAGATTGGTTATGTTGCTTTTTGGAAATGCACACATTTACAAATGTTCCAGACTTTTAATATTAAATGTACTTTTTCAACAAGGAATAATAAACACTAATGCAGATGTTTTAAATAGGCTATCTGTTTTGTATACTCGTGTTGCAAGATAAATCTGACACCATTCATGGTACCATTGACCGGCATAAATCATGAGAGCAAGACTTTATTGTATTAATCATTTTTAAGCTCAGTTAAACACCTTAAACTATTCCTTGACATAAGAGAGCAGATGGTTGAGAAAATGGGTGGTATCTTAGGAAAATAAAAATATAGGGATGATGGAGAAGCAGAGAGGGCTCACATTAAAGACCATTCAGAAGGTTCCCATTTTACATTCATGTCTTATCCTAAAGATGACATTATTCATAATACAGCAGTCCCTCAGTTGTAGACCAAAATATAAGTAGATTTTGATTCATTAAGATGCACGTGGCAGGATAAAAGCATGTCTTTATTTTAATGAAAAAAGTCAGGTTAAATATTTAAATATTTCATACAAAAGTATTTTCAAGATTTTTGCTTTATTAAGCATGGTTTAGGAGAGATGTCAAGGTAAACAAATGTAATTCTCATTAGCTCATTCAGACGGACCAAATTTTGTGCCACCAAGTTAAATTCTTCAAAGGCACCCCAATATACTATGTATCAAGAAAATACTGTGGTACGTCTTCCACTCAGAAGTCCACTTGATAAGACTCAAAAACTAAAACAAAGTAAGAACTTACCAGAAGATTGAAAGATCCGAAGTTTCCACCAGCATTTCAACCAAAGAATCTACCATTTTTGTGTGAAAAATAATAGTGTTCATCATTTTTCCCAACTCTTTGTGATCTGATAGATTAAGAGAAGCCTTGGAAACACTAGTATAAGCCTGTGAACAAACCACATTTTCTTGATTCAAATCTACTGATGAAGAAATAATACCTATTGATAAAATTCCTTTGAAAATTTATCACTCACCCACCTCAGCTTCAAAATATTAAGCTTGCAGAACTAAGGTTCCACAAGTTGTGTGTATGTCCAGTGAAATAGTTATTAATACTCCAGCACAAAAAGGGTTTTTAAGAATTTCTAAAGCGCTTTTTTAAAAAAAATGCCTCAAGATGTTCTACTAATTTTAAGGATATTCCCAAGTTTCTCCTTACCTCTGTCATTACCCTAATTTTCAGCCTCTGACATTTTCTAGATACCTCAACCAAGGAGAGGACAAACCTACTCTAAATTTAATAAACTCTAGACAAGAGCCCTAGCCTACTTTATTTCTTCCACGTGTCAGACCCATCACCCCATGAATCTGTCTAGTGACCTGTCACAGGACTCCCATTACAGTATATCGTTTTTTGGCTATGAAGAGAACCGTACAATGTTGATCATCCAACCAAACCTTCTCTAGATGTACTCCCTTTGTTGCATTGTTGTCATTGATAGCTAAGTGACTGGCTATTATAAAATCTCTGCCTCCTCACCACCATTTGGTGATTTGGTCATTAGTGATTCAGGAAATGAAAAAAAAATTGCATTTGCTGAAAATCTCAAATGCAAAATCCTGAAAACACTCAATCTGAAACGTTAACATAATTCTTTTCCATAATTGCTTCTTAATGTTTCCAGCAATTTGACTCCCACCTCACAGCCCACCCCCCAGATTTTTGATCATTTATGCCTTTTAGGGTTAGGGCTTGAAAATCTGACAATAAAGGCAGTGGCTGAAGGAACTTGTTGCAAATTCTTAGCAAGAATGCAAATGCTTGAAAATGAATATTTTGTCAAGAGCTGTGGCAGAACATCAAACCGCCTTTTCCTGACATTTATTACAACAATTTAAACACTTGCTTGTTTTCCAGCTTTATTTCATTTCTCTTCACATTAGTAAGTAAACTTGTAGCTGCAGTGGTATGTTCAAAATCACAATTGATCGTTTTGTTATAATCAGGTGGATGTTTTAAGATGGAGATCACTGAGAAAATACCAAATGAAATTGCATTTACAATTAACTGTTCATTTCCTCTATAGATATTGCCTGAACTGCTGTATTTCTCTAGCATCTTCTGTGTGTTGATCTCAAATCATTATCTGAATTATAAAGAATATTATGACAATTTACCCTCTTCATGTTTTGCTTTAAGTGAAAGCCTAGCTGTTTCACTATTCTGTAATGCAGCTGCCTGGCCATCAAGAAGTACTTTAATAAATATAAACAAAGGCAAGGCAGATGTTGATACATAAGGCAAATCCATCAAATTATAGCTGTTAACTAAATGTCCTGGGCATCAATAATAAAACATTACACTTATCCACCAGCTGATAAGCAATTTCTGAACATGCTTGGCACTTCAAGAACTTTTTCAGCAGCATCTTATTAGCTGTAGAGCTTTTAATTGCACCTTACTTTAAAAATTCAAGAGGCTTTTAAATTCATATCTGAATAAATGTTTTTTAAAACATCTAATAAAAGCTCTCTGATCTTACCTGCAGCCTAAACCAGTCCAGTCTCATTCCTCTGAAGTCAAATACTTCTCCATCTTCCACTATAAATGCAAAGCAAATTTGTAATGAAATGCTCTTTCTTGCACAGGATAAATTTACTTTGCTTCATAATTTAAGTACATATTAAGTAATGAATATATCACCTTGTTTTACACTTAAAGAAGTCATAGTGTTCACAAAGGAGGACATAATGATGGATTCATCTTCAGGACACACAGAAAGATTCTAGAATGGAAAAATTACATAAAAATTCAGTAATTCTTGTAATCCATTTCCTCAATTTGCAGTAGAGAAGGAAAGAATTCTACAAGCATACATGATTCATTCTTGATAAACAAATTCTATGCTAATACCTGTCCGATGCCGTCACAAATTATTTAAGCAAAATTTTGCCTCTAAATGGCAACAGGTCTTAGTAAACTACCAGAATTTACCCATGTAAATACGAGACTACAATTTCAGGTTGAGCATATCTGAAGTCCTGAACTTGCTGCAGATTCTTCGCAGCATATAAATCAATACACTTCCCAGTAGACTTTGTGTTGAGACACTGGGGCTCTGTCACCGATTTAATGCAAGATCTGTAAGCTTTTTCATTTTAATGTACATTTTAAGAGAACAGGATAAAGGCAAGGTCAATTTTATTTCATCACCTGTACTTGTTATCATACCTTTAATTACTTGGAAGTGTTTTCAAGTGCTTTAAGTTAAACATTTAATTTTCATCACCTGAAACAATCCAAATGTTTGATAGTTCTGCTAGAGAGCAATCACTATCAAAATTTCATCAGCAGTTTCAATGGTGGAGCTTTTTAAATTGGTAAAATTGCTAATACATAGTCCATTTTCCCCAAAATTCCTGATTATTACCTGAATTTAAATTTCACAACTACCAGGATGGGGTTTAAACTCTGTACCAGTTCAGTAGCATATAAAACTTCACCAACTAATCCTACATGAAAAGAAACCAATCAATAATACCAAAACATTAACTTCTCTCTTTACTTCATATATTCTGTCGACGTTGGCCTAAAGAAATATATCAAAGGTGTCTACCAATGCAAGAGTCATCACACAGGATAATGATTTTCATTAAACAAGTGGTCAACTACCAAAGATTCCAGTTCACTGCCAACATTTGATGTTGCGGGATCCAAAGGAATTATTAAACATTTATTTTAAAAGTCCCAAGACAAACTGGGTATAATAGTCCACAAAACTGATAACCAAATTATTGTACACAAGTGTAGGTTCACTAAAAATGAACTGAGGCTATGCACGTACAAACTTGGCATTATCATTCGGAGCTAGCCATCAAAGGCACCAATATGATCTAATAGAAGCACCTTGAAAGAGATTGCCTATTCAGGACTCCATTAAGTCATAAATCAGGAACCAGTTCAACAAAAGGTCTCAAAGATATCAGAAGAGACATCTTACCATTTAAATGTTAAATGTTATGTATATACTACTGTGACACAATAGAAATCAAATGTTCACATGTTGCAGAAAACAAATTTGAAAGGTTAGCTATTTTAAAAAACGTCTGCATTATAAGCATTTGACAAAACACAGACTAAAGATGCTATGATTCACCAGTTCCTTTTTCTGCAAACATACAAAAGGACAAGATTTGTACTCCACCTACTGGCTATTCAAATACATTACACTATATTGACCTCAGATTTGTTCAGCATAATTTTAGTGACTAGTTTTCTCTAACTCTTTTACCCAAGATACCATTAATATTTTGCAAAATTCATACCTGCACAAGTTCATTCAGCACCACTGCATCAAAGCCAGAGAGATACTGGACATAATACCTCTGCATCACTGGTCCATATTTGCGCACATGTGCTCTGAGTTCTTCCATGTAATAGATCAGTTCAGCAATGTGCCTACAGAAAAAAATGTATGAAGAATACCAGTGATTCCCAATTACATACCTTCATTAGATTCCAAAGGTATAGCAGAAAATTATATTTTCAAACAAAAAAAATCTCCATTCCTTAGACTTAGTAATTGCAAAAGTATTAATTAGCACACTAAAAATCAGGTTTAAATCAATTGCGCAGCATATAATGAAAAATATGCAATGCTTGATCGTTCCAAATTTGATCAGTTTTAAACCTCCAATCTCTCCATTGTCGAGCATATAGCAATTTGTTAAGCATGATTGGGCCATGAAAAGATTGTTACACAAACCATTTTTATTTAAATAATAATCCTATTTATTATACTAAGATAAATTTTGTCTTCATAAAATACAATATTTGTACATAGTAAGGGACAACAAAATTATACTAGAATTCCAAGAATTAAATATCACGAATTCAGAGCATCAAGGGGAGATCCTTTTTCATTTTGAGTTTCAGAGAATTAAGTGGAGAGTTTGTGCAGTCCAAGAGCAAGTGGCATAATCTATTAGTTAAAACCAGATATTTCAGGAGTTGGTGTAGAAAACACTATAATAACTCTTCCTCGTCTATATTAAGGATGCATTGGTACTGCTTCATGCACCCATGCAATTTCATCAACTTTGCCTCCAACTTCCATTCTGCCCTTAAATTCACTTGGTACAATTCTGATACCTCCCTCCCCTTTCTTGATCTGTCTCCATCTTTGGATGAGAAACTGTCGACCGGTATCTTTTATAAACCTACTGATTTCCATGGTTACCTTGACTATATCCCTTTCCAGCCTGTCTCCTGCAAATATGCCATTCCTTTATCTCAGTTGCTTTGTCTCTGCTGCATCTGTTCCCAGGATGAGGCTCTTCTTTCCAGAACATCAGAGATGTCCCCCTCCTTCAAAGAAAGGAGTTTCCCTTCCCCCACCACTGATGCTGCCCTCACCTGTATCTCCTTCATTTCCTGAACATCTGCACTCCCCCCCATCATCCCATCACCTTAATAATGATAGAGTTCCTTCTGCCCTTACCCATCACCCCATGCACTTCTGCATCCAACACATTCTCTGCAACTTCCACCATCTCCAAAGGTATCCTACGAACAAACACATCTTTACCTCTTCCCCTCCACTCTCTGCTTTCCATTCTCCATGATATCCTTGTTTTCATCCCTCACCACTAATCTTCCTGGCACATATCTCTGCAAGCAGCCGAAGTACTACACCCGTCCATTTACTTTTTCCCTCATCTCTATTCAGGGCCCCAAACAGTCCTTCCAGGTGAGGCAATACTTCACCTGTGAATCTGCTTGGGTCGTCTATTTTGTCCAGTGTTCCTGATGTGGCCTCTTCTACTTTGGTGAGACCTATTGTAAATTGGGGATCTGCCTTGTCAAGCACCTTGCTCCACTGACCAAATGCAGAACTTCACAGTGCCACAAAATTTTAATTCTGATTTTCATTCCTGTTCTGATATGTTGGTCCATGGCCTCATCTTGTGCCACACTCAGAGAAGCAACATCTCATATTCGGTCTGGGTAGCCTCCAACCTGATGGCATAAATATTGATTTCTCCTTCCGTTAAAAAAATGCCTGCCCCCTTCTGATCCCCACACTGACCTCTTACATCATCTCGCTGCCCATCACCTCCTCCAGGTGTGCCTCCTCTTTCCCTTTCTCCTACAGTCCACTATCCTCCCCTATTAGATTCCTTCATCTCCAGCCCTTTACTTTTCCCACACACCTGGGTTCACCCATCACCTTCTAGCTATCATTCTTCCCCTTCCCCCACTTTTCTGGCATCTCCCCCTTTTCTTTCCAGTCCTGAAAAAGGGTCTCACCCAAAACACACTGCTTGTTCATTTCCATGAATGCTCCTGACCTGCTAAGTTCTGCCAGCATTTTGTGTATGTTTTGGATTTCCAGCATCTGCAGAATTCCTTGAGCTTACTACTATACAAAGGCTGGTAAATGTTTGGAACTCTTCCATGTCATTAGCTGATTGGAAGCAAAGCATGCATTTCAAATCCAAGATTTCTGACTGGCACAGTTTGAAGACAAGTGTGTGAGGGGTGGAAGAGCACGGGGAAGCAAAAAGCAGATTAGAGCTTAAAAGGATGGTGGAACAGTTCTAGGAGGTTCCTATAATATTGTCCTTTTTTCCAATTAAAATGCCTCAATCTGTGATCAGCATCTTCAACTCTATTTCTCTTCCATAAATTTTGTTTGTATCAATAATCAGTCACACCTTGATTTTGTCTCCTTTCATTCCTTCAATAGTTTTATGGACTTGACCTGTCCTGGACAAGCACAGATAAAATCACAAGGACAGAACGGTTCAGAGGTGCAGCATGTCACCAAACAACCTTCACGAGCTTCTACAGATGTTATTGAAAGTATCCTGACTTATTGCATCATGGTTTGGTCTGGCAATTTGAATGTACAAGAACTTCAGTGCAATGGAATCAGCCCAATGCATCACTGGCACATCCTTCCCGACCACTGGAATTTCAGTATCTACATTAGGTGCACTTCAATAAACCTATCATGAAAGCTTACTGCCATCTGGCCCATGTAATCTCCTTGCAGCTTCAACTGGACAAGAGGGACAGAAGCCTGAAGTCTCACGTCATCATTTTTAAGCACAGTTAGTGTCCTTCAACCATTCAGATATTGAACCAACCTGCACAACACTTTTCATAATGGCTACTTTGACAACTTTGTACAACAATAGCCCTTGTTTTTTTAATCCTAATTGCATTTTTTTTGCATAATTTGCATTTAATTTGTTTTTCTTGTGTCTCTGATGCTGCTGCCAGTGTGCTTTTCATTGCACTAGTGTATAGGGCAATAAACTCAGAGTTTAACTTAATCTTTAACAACAAGGCTGCCACCAACAACTATTTCACTATTTCTACCATCCACCTGCCTGGGTTTAATCATATTCTGTTCAAAATCTGTCTCATGGGAGACAACTCTCAAGATACTCACAAAGTAGTTTAATTCTTCTTAAGCAAAATCTTGCTGGATTCCTCTATGATGAAGGCATAGGTTCACCTTTTCCTGCTACAATAAGTGATTTTCTTACAAAAATTTGCCATCAGTATTTTTATATCTTTTTAAAAGCTATTTCATCATAGTCTTGACTAGACAACCATCTATTTCATATTCTGACAGAATAACACAAACCAAAACTGCTTTACTTAACAATCAACAGTTTGCAGGCTCTCCTCCCCAAACCTGTACTCAAATGTTTTCCAGTCACTGTTCATCCTCATCTGAATTGGAGCTAAGGCCACGCAGATATTCCACGTTTCTCTTACTTCCCACTTCTCCCCCAAGCTCATACTAGCTTCAACCCACTTTTCTGATGGAATCTAATCCTGTAATATCTTTTCTTTTATGTTGTATGACTTCCCCTCAAGTTGTTCCTTTCATCATCAAATATGCTGATATGAAAAATATCATTCTTGGACCCTTGATGTCCTGACCACAAGAGAAAATTAGCACATATTTACCATTAACACATTTACTTACTTATCAATAAAATCATCACTGTTTCTTGTTCTTGGAATGTTATCTGCATGACGAAGCAGCCAGATAATTTCGTCACGTGCAAAAGATAGAGCCATGAAGACAAAGAGTGCCTACAAGGAGAGAGCCTGAATTACAATTCACAAAATGGAATAATGTTCTGCTAGTACAAACTCTAAGCAGATATACTGTTGTAGGTGTCCTGACTAGCTGCACAATGTTCTGGTATGGCAAGCTGAACTGAAGCTGCAGCATTAGTGGACTCTGCCCAATACTTTATGGTCAGATCCCTCCCCAGCACCATTTGTAGATAGCACTGCCTAAAAACTGGCACATCCAAAGATCCCCACTTTCTGGGCTACACCATCTTTTGCAGCTAGCATTGGCCAGGAGGTACAGAAGCCCATAGTGGCACAGCACTAGGTTCAAGAACAGCTACTTCCTTTCAGCCATTTGGTTCTTGAACCATCTCGCAAAATCTTTGTCACCACTACAGTTCAGAAATTCTGACCACTCTGATCACTTTGCTTTGAAATGGACATTTTTTGTTCCATTTATTTCTTTTTGTAAAATTTGTGTACAATTTATGTTTATTTTTATTGTGAATACTGCTTATATGGTGCTGATGCCTGTGATGTTGTTCAACTTTGACTTTGAAAAGCCAAAAGACCAAGAAACTTCACAAGAGGCAAAAATAAATTCTGGCTGCTTGCCATTAGATGATGTTGGGATAATAGTCATATCTACCTCAAGATAAAAATATTCTGAGCTCAAAACCTCAATACAGGTATTTCTATTAGAAAAAATGAATTATACAAATAAAGAGTGCTAAAAAAATCTACTTTCAAAACACTTAAGTTGTACTAGAGGACTGGCAATTTAGTTATTTTCAAATGCTTATTTCTGGGATATTATTTTGAGGCACTGCTTTTGTCCAAATTCACTTTAAATATGTTCACATAAATTGGTAGGTAGTAATCTTAGGGAATAAAATTTTCTGAGAATTATCAGGTGTAAGCTTGAGAAACTAAGTTTGTATAGCAAAACATCTTTGCCCAAGTCAGGGAATGAACTCCAGAACAAGTGCATTAATATCCACTTCCTGTTAATAATGCAAAGGGCATCATTCTTTTTTGCTACAGATAGTGAAGTATAAACAGTGCTTTCTAATATTCTAAAGCTTGAACTCTACAGGAATAAAATAAATCACTGAAATATAAACTCAGTACCTTTGGACCAAGTAATCCAGGTTGGTCAGCAAGAACAGTGGCTAGCTCTTTTAAGGCAGACCGCAAAAACTTGCGTCGTTCTCTATGAAGTGGTCCACTAAAGGGGACAAAGTTCAAATGAATGAAAACTATTAACATTCAGAGACAAGCAAAGAAGGTGAAACATGCAAAGAAGCGCACACTGAATCCACTACACTAACTACTAAATTGGATCTACTCCAAGTTGTCTACCATGGCAGATGCCATTTTTTTGGAGTCTTTACTCAGCTCTGGAACAACTGAACAATGAGGATACATACATCAAGATGTTCTTCATTGACTACAGTTCAGCATTCAACACCATCATCCCCTTGAAACTCATCCCAAAGTTTCAAGACCTAGGCCACGGTACCTCCCAGTGTAAATGGATCCTCGATTTTCTCACTTACAGATCCCAGTTAGTATGGATTGGCAACATCTCCTCCACAATCACCATCAGCACATGTGGGCCACAAGGCTGTGTGCTTAGCCTAATGCTCTACTGACTTTATACCTTCGATTGTGTGTTAAATCCAATGCCTTACTTAAGTTTGCTGATGACACCACTGTTGTTGGCCGAATCAAAGGTAGTGCTAAATCGGCATATAGGAGAGAAACTGAAAACCTGACTAGTGTTGCCAACCACAGCAACACGCACAACACGCTGGAGGAACTCAGCGGGTTCGGCAGCATCCGTGGAAATGAACAGTCAACGTTTTGGGCCGAGACCCTTCGTCAGGACTAAAGAGGGAGGGGGCAGGGGCCCTATAAAGAAGGTTGGGTGGGGGAGGGTGGGAAGAAGGCTGGTAGGCACCAGGTGAAAAACCAGAAAGGGCAAAGATCAAGGGGTGGGGGAAGGGAAGCAGAGAGGGGATAGGCAGGAAAGGTGAAGGAGGAATTTAAGGGGAAAGCACTATGGGTGGTAAAAGAAAGTGGAACCATGAGGGAGGTGATAGGCAGCCGGAGGAGGAGGCAGAGTGAAACTGGGATGGGGGAAGGGAGGGGGAGGGAATTACCGGTATTTGGAGAATTCAATGTTCATGCCAAGGGGCTAGGGACTACCCAGACGGTATATGAGGTGCTGCTCCTCCAATCCGAGTTTGGCCTCATCATGGCAGTAGAGGAGGCCATGTATGGACATATCCAAATGGGTATGTGAAGCAGAGCTGAAGTGGGTGGCAACCAGGAGATCCTGTCTGTTGTGGCAGAGGTGAGGCCAAACTCAGGTTGGAGTTTACTGGTTTACAAAAAATACTGGTTTTTCACCTGGCACCTACCAGCCTTCTCCTTCTCACCCTCCCCACACCTTCTTTATAGGGTCCCTGCCCCCTCCCTCTTTAGTCCTGACGAAGGGTCTCGGCCCAAAACGTTGACTGTTCGTTTCCACGGATGCTGCCCGATCTGCTGAGTTCCTCCAGCATGTTGTACGCGTTGCTTTGACCACAGCATCTGTAATGTACTTCGTGTGGTACCACAGCAACGATGTCTCATTCAACATCAACAAAAACCAAATAACTGACTACTAACTACAGGAGATCGTAGTCTTTTTCTGTTGACCAGTGTCAAAAAAGCCAAATAAAATCCACTGTAATCCAATGTTGTAAAACAATAAAACATCCAAGGGTAGTGAATGCCTTTTATAGGCACTGTATGTGAGCAGCTGGAGTTTAAACCAGACAAACATGAGGTGTTGCACATTGGGAGGCTAAATGGAATGAGTAAAGATACACCTAATGGCAGACCCCTTCCTCCAAGGGGTGTGAATAATTTTTCTAGGCACTCTATGTATGTGTGTGTTATACATAGTCACGATATACAACCCCGAGATACATTTTCTTGCAGGCATACTCAAGAAATCCATAATAAAAAATAAAAAAATTTTAAAAAGCTTTTCCTGATAGTTTTACAAGCTGAGCTTTTAACCGGCTACTTAAGCAATTGACCTCCAAGAGGACAACAATCTTGTTGCTGGATTTGGAGGTTTTTGTGTCTCGGTGACCCGGAGGACGATGTTGGCTGATGTCAGGGATTTCTGCTTTGGCTCTCAGTAGGGTCACCCATGCCAAACAGGTCAAAGGGTAGAGGCCAGACTAAGAGTCCACCAGTCCTCCAGGTTTGGGGATTCAGCTCAGGGCCAAGAACTCTAAATTGGTAAACCAAAATTGTTATAGAAACAGCAATGAAGGATTGTACTGCATCAGAGCGCAATGGTATTCCTGAGACTCCATCCAGGACTTGTGTGAGTGGCACGTTTGAAAACCACAAGGAAACCACTGACATGATGAAGGATGCCCTGAAGGCTGCCAGAGATGGAGGACCTTCAATGCTGCTCTAAACACCAGTGGTGTAATAGGCAGTAAATCAAGTGATAGAATTCTATGATACAAGGTCCTGATACTTCAGGAGAACAACTACCTCCAGGATATTATATGCTACCAAGACGCCTTTCTAAGTTCAAAACTTTTAGTGTAATAGGTAACCACAGCAGTGAATATTAGCAAAAGGCCTTACCCAGTTGATGCTCAACTGGCCAGATATCTAACTGTCTCTTTCAAAATGGTTTCATTAGATTTGTTAGTATTAAATGACTTCTTAATCAATTCCAAACATTAGATATACTTACGCATGTGACAATGCAGTCTCCCGACATTCGCGAATATCAGCTATGCGTTTGTTGTAACTATGAAAAGTAAAGTATCAGGCTGTGAACACCACAGTAAATGTTGGTTAAAAATTATTTGCAAATCTAGAATAAACATAACGAAATCCACACTAGAGTCAGCCAAGTAGTGCCGAGTAACTTGACAAGTCATTTGGAGGAAGTAAATTTTTAATTTAAAAAATTGAGAAAAATATTTAGATACAGTAAACCAGATTTCTGAATCACCAGATCATTATCTAAGAATTCAAAACTGTTGATGGTTCAGTCTCTAACTCCCTCTCCACTCACTGGAAACCCTACTTGTCACACTCCTTTTCAAATTACACTATAATAAATGTTCCAATGAAGTTGGTAATAATTTAAAAAAATACATATAAATGCTGAACAACTGTTAGAAACAATAGTCCAGAAAATCTGCAAGTCTGGCACCAAAGTCCCATGTATCAGATTGTTGTAGTATTTTGTATTGGAACTAGACCATGGACTAATGTTACTTTGATAGTTGTGGTAATTTTTAAGATTATTCTGTTAGGTTTACAATTAATTTCATGGATTCATTTTGGAAATGCAAATCCCAAAACATGAAGGTTTTTTTTAAGGAAAAGATGAATAACTTCTTGGAAATTTGTATCGATATCCAGTGATGAATAGTTAAGTATTTGGAATTAAATCAATATAGTAATTCCAACTATGTGCCACTTTGCATTATGTTCCTAGGTTTGCCTGAATTTTCCATTTATTTCAATAACATAAAAAATACAGAAACATTTGTAACAGGCACATGTATAGAGCTTAACGTGGGAAACTTTAGAAGTAATTTTTAAAAACTGGCCAATTCAGAAGCAACTACCTCCAGGATATTATATGCTTTTCATAGCCCACAATTAATGCTTACCTATAAGAAAATAAAAGTTGCTAATAAATCGCCAAGACTTAAATACACTGTAAATTAGGATTATATAGTAAACAAGTATTCTCTCCAGAGTTTGATCACAAGATCTATGGGGCATGTAACTGCATAATTAACCTTGGAATTTATTCACAATATTGTGAAACATCAATTTTTGAATTAAGTTCTGTTGAGTCATGTTCACCGAATTAATCCATATTCCTCTTGAAACTAATTCTGCTCCCAATATTCTATTAGGAACAATCACAAATACATATTGTTCGAGAATTTTGACAATCTTTAGACCAGAAATATGGTGCAGGAGGAGCTGACATTATTTCAGTGGGTAGTTCTCACTATTTATAGCCAGTAAATCAGTTTGAAGCAAATCTCATGGACCAAGTTTTTTCCTAAAGTTCAAAATCCACTGTTAAGGATATGCAATCTAACAGCACCAATCATAGGTCAACATCTCCAACGATATGGTCGGTTTGCTGACCAGTCAGTCAGCTAATAAGACCATCAGAAGCAGGCCATTTGGTCCACCATTTCATCAAGGCTGATCCATTATTCCTCTCCGCCCTAATCTCCTGTCTTTGCCCCCTACCCCTCTGCCTCTACCTTAAATGTACCCAATGACTTTTTTTGGAAAATAGATATTCTTATTTTAATAATCTCTGGTCCCTGACTGCTCAAAGTGAAGCAGAAGCATTTAGAAGTCCAGGCATGGAAACACATGATGAACGTTGTAAATAGTAGAAAGGTACACAACTGCAAACTCCATACCCATAGCATTATAGTAAATGTCTGCAGTTCTCATACTTGACCTCATCAGACATGATTCTAGCACAGTTTCAAGAGTGTCAAGCACAGGCAATTTGCTTCTTCCAGGAATTTCAGGTCAATGATATGGCACAATCGGCAGATGTTTATATTACACTGAATATTTGCAATAAAATAATGATGATCTTGATTAATTTTGTGACTTATTTTGTACCAGTCACCAGTCACATTCCACAACATTGTTTCATTAGTGTATTCTAAAAAAGGTTACCCTTTTATGTTCATGAACAAGTCTTCTGCAACTTTGTGAACATGGAATACTTCATCTCTGAATAGAGCAAGACAGGAACTGCTCTGCAGTGCAATTTTCCACAGGTTTAGAGCTGCCGAATCCGTGTTCAAGTTTCCATGGCACAGGATAAAGCCAACTAATATGGAGATAAAACAAGTCTTTGTAATGCATATGCATGAAACAGATAAAAATATTTCAGACTCCTAGAAATATTTTGCAACACAGTATCAGTGCTACAGTTTGCAGCTCCAGTTTAAAACATCAACTATTTAATCCGACTTGTGATCCTCCTCAACACACATAAAATGCTGAAGGAACTCTGCAGGCCAGGCAACATCTGTGGAAAAGAGCACAGTTGCTGCTTCGGGCCTAAACTCTTCAGCAGGACAGTCTGAAACATAGACTGTAATCTTTTCCATAGATGCTGCCCGGACTGCTGAATTCCTCCAGCATTTTGTGTGTGTTGCTTGGATTTCCAGCACCTGTAAATTTTGTCTTATTTGTGATGGGATCCTCCACCTTTCCCTACACTCCCCAGGTGAAGGAAACTGATAGGTACCTGACAAATAACTGATCTGCCACTCATATACTACAAACACCTACATATGGTTCAGGTTACAGTATTTATCTTCTCAAATCATTTTGCAATTTTAAAAAAATCTGTATAGTAACAGTACAAAAATAACATGATATCTTTGAGTAACTGATCATTGCATTTATCTGATTCTGGAGCGCCTAAGCCATTTGATCCTTTAGAAGTTTAGTTTACTAAATTGCCCTGCACATGAAAATTGAAGGAGTATACAATTAGTGGGTTCCAATATTTATGAGATGCCTAGGTGATAACACTTGGCAAAACAATGCAAAATAGTGGTAGCCCTGTTACCAAATAGCTTTAAAACCAAGTACAACTCACATTTTTAGATACAATTAAAAACTGGTATAATCAACTCACACAATACAGGCGGCCCGTTTTCCAAACTTTCGCTTTACTACACCTCACTTTTTCAAAAGGCCTACATTAGTTACCTGTTTTTGCTAGCCAAAAAGTGTTTTCACTTTTACGAAAAAAGGCAGCGCACGCGCTCCAAGCAGCCAAGCTCCTCCCCAGGAACTGCACTCTAGCTGCCATAGCTTAAACACGTGTCTGTGAGCATCTGTGCTTTATCTCGATTTATTTTGTGAATCTATTGGCAAGGTGAATTCCAAGGTATCAAAAAAGCCTAAGAGAGCTCGTAAAGGTGTTACACTTTTACGCATTATAAACTGGACGTAAATAAGCGTTTTGATCGTGGCGAAAGAAGTAAGGACATTGTCCATGTGTTGAACTTGCCTGCGTCCACCATTCGCACTATTTACATGCAGAAAGAAAGAATTTTGAAAGCTGCCGATGTTACTGTTGGTTCTGCTCGTAGCAAAGTGGTCTCTCTTAGTCGGCATCCAATAATGGATAAAATGGAAAGTCTATTGCTTGAGTGGGTGTACAAAGCGTGGTGTTCCATTAAGTTATCTTATACTAAGGAGAAATCAGTCAGTCTTTTTAATAAGCTGCAACAGAAAACATGGACGATGGTGATGAAAGTGTTGCGAGTGGAATTTAAAGGTAGTCATGGGTGGTTTGATCGATTTTTGAGGCGACAGCAACTTCATAGCTTAAAGGTTACTGGAGAGAGTGCTTCCGCTGAGAGTGTTTCTGCCCAGAGTGCTTGCATGAGATTTTCGCTACGCTTGACAGTGCTGCAATGATTGTAGAAAAGTATTTCTACTTTATACAGGCTGTTTAGGTTTTATGTGTTATTTGGTATGACTTGGTAGGTTATTTTTTGGGTCTGCGAGCGCTCACAAATTTTTCCCATATCAATAAAAGGTAGTTGCGTCTTCGCTTTACACCATTCCGGCTTACGAACCATTTCATAGGAACGCTCTACCTTTGGATAGCGGGGGAAACCTGAATACAAATTCTTTTGATATGTACTAGCTAATGCCCTGATTCTGCTCATTTGTCTTATGGCATTACACACTTAGTGGCCTGTACCTAATAAGTGACCACTTAGTGCATATTTGTGAACTTCTGTTGCTGTAGCCCATCCCCTCAAGGTTCAACATGTGTGTTCAGAAATGCTCTTCTACAAACCACTGTTGTCAAATGTGATCATTTGAGCTACTGTTGTCATATCAGCTAGAACCAGCTTAGCCATTCACCTCTGACCTCTCTCATTAACAAGGTGCTTTTGCTCACAGAACATCCATTCACTAGATGCTTTATGCATTTTGCAGCATTTTCTGTAAACTCTGAATACTGTGTGAAAATCCCAGCAGATCAGCAGTTTGCAAAATACTCAAACCACACTGTCTGGCACCAACAATCATTCCACAGTCAAAAGACACTCAAAACATTTCTTTCCCATTCTGATGTTTGCTCTCAATAACTCAATGTCTGCGTACCTTTATGCACTGAGTTACTGCCACATGATTGGCTAATTAGATATTTGCAAAAATGAGATGCATAGGTGTACCTAATAAAGCAGCCACTGAGTGTAAACGCAAATGTAAATTGACATACCCATTATCCAGGATGAAACATACTATTCATGATGAAAACAATCCCCTAGTTGACCAGTTGTTGAGATACAGGATACACTCACTCAGCTATGCCTTCACTTAACTTAATAAATAGGACTGCTATGTTGTACGGAAAATATTAAATCCTATGCACAATATACAGCTTAATCTTTCAGTGCCTGATGCAGACAGCAAAAGTAAAAGTTCATCCTCTTGGCTTGAGGTTTTATACATTTGTTGAAAAATTCTGCCTCTGCTTAAGACAAAATGTGTAGAGTGGTTGTAAAATCTAATTAAGGTATATGGGAAGTACGCAGTTCAATTACGATCTTTGCTGCAGTTAAAAAATTAAAAGTGTGATAATTTCTGTTTAATATTTTTCAGTTGAAAGTTTTACAATCTAAAAAAACTTGCTATTTGCAATTTTTAAGTTCTGCTTCAACTAAACCAGTGCCATTATTTGAAGCTACTGCACCCTGCTGATGTAAATTAGTAGCAAAATCAAAAGGTTTCATAAGTGAAATATAAAAAATGTAGAATTGCCAAAATTATATGGAATATTAGCTAGCAAGGTTTGCCAGTTCTATTTAAGAATATAGTACTGTGTAAAAGTCTTAGACACATGTAAAACAAATCTGTAAAGCAAAGATACTTTCAAAAACAATTAAAAGTTTTAAAATATATATTTTTAAAAAATAATAATAAATAATAAGCAGTAAACAGTAAAAAACTAAAATTAATATTTGGTGTGACCACCCTTTGCTGTTAAAACTGCATCAATTTTCTTCAGTACACCGTCATGCAGTTTTATAATAATTGGCTGGTAGGCTGTCCCAAACATCTTGGAGAACTTGCCACAGTTCTGCAGACTTTGACTATGTCACTTGCTTCTGTATCTTCAGGTCATCCCAGAGAGCACTGATGTTGAAATCTGAGCTCTGGAGGCCATATCATCCATTTTCTTTGCTTTTCTGTTCTTTTCACTAAAGACGGTTAAGACTAAAGACAATAAAGACGGTTCTTTATTACCTTTGCTGTGTGTTTGGATTCATTGTCCAGCTACAGAGTGAAGCTGAGACCGATCAGACGGCTCTTTGATGGATGAGAATCTGCTTGTACTTCTCAGCATTGATGATAACATTAATTCTGACCAGATCACCAACTCCATTTGCAGAAATGCAACGCTAAACCTGCAGAGAACCTCACCGTTCTCTGCAGATACTCATCCATGTAGCTCTCTTGAACTCTATGGGCAAACCGCCTCCCGTTTGAGCCAAAAATGTCAAATTTTGACTCATCAGTCCAGAGCACTTGCTACTATTGTTTAGAACTCAGTCTTTGTGCTTTTGTGCATTGGCAAGTCCCTTGGCTTTTGTGGTAAACTATGTGTATACCTGCCTGGACACGCCCCTCTGCTGACTGCTCCTGTGGCTCCTCCCACAGACCCCTGTATGAAGGCAATTGGAGGCACTGCTCCTCCCTCAGTCTCCAAGATGTCGTGGTCACGTTTGCAGCTAATAAAAGCCTATCTTTTGCCTCTCGTCTCCGAGAGTTATTGATGGTGCACCAGCTTTGTTTCCACTTTGGAAGAATGGCTTTTTGGCAGCAACTCTTCCATGAAGATCACTTCTGACAAGACTTGACTGGTTTAATGTATCTCTTGTCTGCTGCACTCAATTTCCATGGCTGACCAACCCTGCCTGTTTCTTTATGCTTCTTCAGAGGAGTTCGGACAGCATACCTGGAAACCCCTGTCAACTGCAAAATTTCTGCTTGGGAGAGATCTTGCTGACGCAGGATGTCCATCTTGCATCTTGTTGCTATGCTTATACTCAATCTTGCCATGGTGTGTTGTAGTGTACTAAATTTTGTAAAAATATTATAGTCTGAACAATTCCAAATGACACTTTACCTCCTTGTAAGGTGCGTGTACAAGTTAAACACTGTACATTTGTTAAATGTTTGTTAATAACCTCTGGATTCTTTCTTAGCCTCAAGGCACTAGTGGCATGAGAAGAACAAAGAGTTTATCTGCCTTTGGGTGCCTTTGCTATGCTTGTGGATTGAACCCTAATTAATTGATAACTTTTCCCTCGGTTCTTGGGACTTGATCTAGACAGAGGAATCTCAATCAATCAGTGCCCAGGATCGACCCAGGGTGATTTCACGAATTGGAATTTGGAGTTCCCCCAACACCAGCAATCAAGTCTGCTGACGACAGCAACGATCAAGAGGTAGCTACGAAACATGAGCCCTGAAATCTTTATGGAAATCTTTGTAACTCACTATGTGGTATTTATTGTGACTTTCTGTTTTATGATAATAAATTAGACTTAAATACTTTGTTGTGCTTGTACGCTTACCACCAAATTTCCTGGACATGCGAATTGGTCTGGGTGTGATCATCCCAGCCCATCACACATGCTGCAAGAATCAAAGATCTGAAGGTTAAATGGTCACATTTGCCACACCCTCACCTTTTACTTTGGTTATTCTTTGCTCAGTTTAATTCCTTCTACACCTGTTTCTGTTTCAGTTAATCAGTTTAGTTCACTCAGCTCATTATGTCATTGATCATCAGCTTCCTGTTTGTTATTTTTGTTTAACCATGCACTGGGCTATATACCTACCAAGTAATCCAGCTTTTATTTGAAAAGTGGTCTATTACTTTGTTACTTTCTTCACCAAATACAAACATCTCTAACATTTTTTGGAAAATAAATATTTGGAAATCTAAAGTTTGCTCTTCTCTACTGACACACTAATGCAGAAGACAAAAAAATCTAAAACAACATTTATATAAAATTCTAGGGCATCCAAGACTTTTCCACAGTATTGTATGTCTTTAAGCAGTAGAGAAGGCATAACATTGCATTTGCACTTAATACTTACAAACAATCCATTTTTCCATTGTGTCCAAAGAAAGGTATTCACATGGCATCTGAACAAAAGAAAAAACAGTTTCATAATTGTTTAAACTGCTATCAAAAGAGGCTGAAAGTATACAATTTAATTTACCGTGTCAGATTGTGCAGGATTAAGCATGGTGCTGGGAGCACTGATCAGACTTAATAACTGAGCATTTCTCCATTGTTCTGCTGAAAGGTTCCGTCGAGGATAAACCATGTGGAGTGAAATTAGTGCATCCGACAAAGACTTCAAAAAAAAGGGGAGAAAGATACACAGCAGTATTACTTTCAAAAATATTAGAAAAATAATTGGAGAGCTAAACATAAAAAAACATGAAAAAAATTTGTAAAGAAAAATGATGTATTTGTCTTACTTTACTGTGTGGTACAAATTCTTCCATCATTTTCTTTAAGGGGTTTTCATAGTCCACAATCATCTGCCCAAGTCTTGGATACTCACGATCACTATCAGAAAAAATATTACATGGGCTATTCTCAGTAGCAAGTCAACTAGATATCAGTATCTAACATCATACTATTTCAATTACTGAATGCTTATGAATAACGAACCATTCTCATGTTAGCTGTAGTTGATAAGTTCTCAAATAAAAGGACTGAGGAAGCTGAACAAATATTGACAAGATCAAATGAAACACAAAGGGCAGGACTCAGCACTCAAGCTGATCCATTTCAATGCTTTACATTCTGGTCCACAAGGCAAGGAGCACCAGGATGGTTCTAACTCTTCAAGCATGACCAGAATCTCTGCTGAACTGCCATCCAAATGAGGCTTCATGTTGTTAATTGAATCTGTGCTTTTGGACTTCAGGTGTCAATGCTTACCAGAGCCTATGCATGCTGAATGTCAATTCAGGATGACAATATTTCCTTGGCATCCAACGATGCAAGCCAACCATTGATGTTGAATAGTGAAGGATGCCTTTAATATTAAAGATTCGGTCAAAATGCTAGTCTGTACGGACAGTTGATGCTGACAAAACGCTTTAAAGACTTGAGCTAACAGCTGAAGAGGAATGTTTTCAGTGCAAAGTTAATGTTTAAAAAAAAAACCTTTAGAAAACCCTTCCTAAATTGTTTAGCACTGAATACTGAAAACACTGAAACGCAGTAAGAATTTAAGGATTTACTGAACATCATTAATAAGTCTTCAACATTTTAATTTTGTATATATTTTTTTTAAACTTTTTTATTGCGTTTTCAAGTAATTACTTTTATTCTGTAATTACTTGAAAATGCAATAAAAAAGTTTTTAAAAAAAATTTATACAAAACTAAAATGTTAACTATTTATAAAAAATATAAAGTTTCAATTGCCCGAGAGCAATTTTCAAAATTTGTGAGAGAGGCTCTTATATCCAGCAATCCCTAGGAAGCTCAATAAAGAGTAATTTTCTGCAGAACCCAGAACCAACAAAAAACACAAAACTTAAAACAAACTCAAATGAGCAACACTTCCTGATCGTATTATCCAAATGCTTATGCTTCTGAGCTTTCTCAACTAAGGGTTTACCCAAAAGCTGCTAACGTTTTTAAAGCACACCATGACATCAACTGCAGCAGTATTTGCCTTCTGAGAAACGACACTGGGAATCTAACATCTTACTATAAATGTCACCAAACCTTGGTTCTTTAGAAATACATCAACATGTTTGGTTATGTTATTACGTATTTCTAATACTGGACGTTTGGACTTCTTAATATTAAATTTCTAAGCCTGTCAATAAATATTGTAGTTAGACTATGTTTCAAAATTATTAAGGGAAAGACATTTCCCTTTTCATTCTAATCAACATAAATTTTTCAAACTACGATTAAATAAAAAACTGAAAGTATATTACCCTGCTTTACTCCTTGCAAACTTTGCTCAGTTAAAATAGGAACAAGCCCACTGGTCCTACCTTCAATAAAAACAGTTGATTCATAACACAGGTATAAAGATGACTTTAAATATTTGCCAATCCCACAGCAACAAAATGTCTTGCCAATTAGTTTTTGTCTGACCAAATCATAGACTTAAGCCAAATTGATATAAACTGCAGTGTTCTTAAAGTGAAAATTAAACAACTGGAAGAACTCAATGCTGAGCAACATTGTTGTTGGCAAAGAGGTGGTTGATGGTTTGTGTCAAGACCCTGTATCAAGACAGATTGCAGAGGGAAGATATCCATTACAAAGAGGTAGTGAGAAAATGCAAGACAGAGGCTGGTAGCCAACAGGTTGAACTAAATCTGTCGTAGGCTGAGGGAAAGGGGAGGAGAAAGAGACGTGGAGGAGAGGAGATGATAGGCTTATGGAACAAAATGGAGAAAGGGGATGGAAAACATGACCCAAGGAAGAACAAACCTGGGTATATATAGTAGGTATGTGGGTGGTGCACTAATAAAATCAGGTCGGGAAGGGGTGATGAGTCCAGGTAATGGGGAAGTGGTTAGAAAAGGTGAACAAAGGGAGAGAAAACTTGTATGAACTGCTGGGAGTAGGAAATGAACACAGGGGAATGGATAACTTAATGGAAAAGTCAAATTTTATGTCATTGGACTGTAATCTAAACAAGCAGAGAGTATGTGGTGCTGTTTTTCTTTGCATTTGGCCTCACCATGACAGTGGAAAAGATGAGGTCAAGCAGATCATTGTTGGAACTGGGAGAGGAATTGTTATAGCGTGTGTCCGAAGGAGGTGGCCATGTAGAGTAGGAGGCAGTTAAATTGTACAAAGTCCATGCTATTATTGCCTACAGTTCATAAAAATTATAATACAGCAATTTATCGTGTCTGAAAGACATGTGACATTGGCCAGATCACCCTTGAGCCGTCTATTTTTTTTAAACCAGTTTTGTGTCCCAAGATATTGGCTTATACAACATCACTGATTCAAATATTTACTGGCTGTTGTTTAACTGGACAGTTCTGCAGAGGGACGAGATCATGAGTAGCATGTGTCACTGTATCCAAAAATAAATATGTAATGGAGAGATACTAAGGAGCATTGAAAGATGGCAACAATTTCAAAACAAGCAACCTTCGTATTGTCTTCAAATTCTCACATATTTTATACTGATGCAAACCACACACTGTGACCCACGGCTTGTGGAGACGATTAGTTATTCAGCCGTAACAGTGACTTCACTGCCTTGAAGAAAAAGGCAATACAGTCAGCAAGGGTTAACCGGAAAGAATAGGCACTACAGGATGTCATTACCTCTGTGCTGGATTTTTCTGACCTGCATCAGAACACCATTTGCTTAGGGTTAATAACAATGTGGAGAATTATACAATCAGTAATAAATAGTATATTTTCTCCACTTGCTGGTAAATCTACTCTAGAATAGACGACACCTGTAACTGCCCTCCTGGAATGGTACACAGCAACCTGAAATACTTCATACAAGTCCAGGTGCAAATGAAAGGAAGCAGCATTTTTAAAATGTGGTCCTCACTTCTGCTCTGATATTAATGCTATATTATTATTTTTACAGGGAACATCCATATTGATGCACAGAAATCTCAGTTTCCTGCCTAGGTTCATGGTCTGATCTATTCTATTAGCTTGCCACATTCTGTGTGCTCTCTGCTCATTCTCTCAAGTATGCTGTACTGCAGCCTGATGCTTCCCAATACGGAAGCAAATAATTTGAACAGACGCCCAGTCAACAGAACTTCATAACATGCTGCATACACAAAATTCTGGAAGAACTCAGCAGGCCAGGCAGCATCTGTGGAAAAAAGTGCAGTCGATGTCTTGGCCCAAAAAGCTGATTGTACTTCTTCCCCTTCCCCCCCCCACCCACCCCACAGATGGTACCTGCCTGCTGAGTTTCTCCAGCATTTTGTGCGTCTTGCTTGGATTTCCAGCATCTGCAGATTCTCCTGTTTGTGATTCATAACATGCTGCACTTCCTGCAGAATCCCAAGATGTACATCTACCAGAATGCACCAAGCACGCATGGATTTGCAGCAAAAAAAACCCTCACAATTAAGTCATTAACAATTCCTTCAAATTCTGCTGAGGGGTTTCCTTCCTACTGTTCCTTCAGCTTTGCATGTTTAAGAGTGAGCACTGACCTTAAACAGCAGGACTGATATCAAATCAGCAAGGCTGACTGAATTATTCCTCTGCATTCTTCTGATGGGTATTCAATACACTCATACCTGCCCAATAACAAGGCAGCACAGGATCTGCAAGTGCCATTCAGGAAAACACACTGCACTTACAATGGCCAAATAATACAGCAACCATTCTGAATTTCATGCATACTGTGGAATTGATAGTGTGATGCAGCTTCAACAGCTCAAGTACAAAATCAGCCTAACCAATTTGTACAATATGGTGTTTGCAACTCACAGAACAAGTTTTCTGAATTATATTTAAGGTTTACGCAATAGAAAATGCCTAGGCAAAGAACAATGTCAACACAGAGTCTGATAATTTCACATTTGGGACCAGTGAATTTAACTCACAGAATTTAATATAAATTAAATTAATTTTTGACATTATAATCTAAACTAATTTGGAATTGTTACCATCAGAATTTAGGCCGAGATAGCACTTCTTGTAGCAGCACACTTGCAAGTGTGAATACGTATGAATTCTGAGTAATAAACTCAGTTTCCATGAACTACCAGTCATTTCCAATTAGCTTGTAAAGAATATGAAAGTTATATTAAGTAGGTCAAATCAAGCTCTGCAAAGTTACTGATCTGCGTGACACCTTGCCCCTATGTCCTGTTTATTATTCATTGTAATGCCTGCACTGTTTTTGTGCAATTTACGCAGTTCTGTGTAGGTCTGTAGACTAGCGTAGCTTTTTCTGTGTTTTTTTTACATAGTTCAGTCTAGTTTTTGTACTGTGTCATGTAACACCATGGTCCTGAAAAACATTGTCTCATTTTTACTATGTACTGTACCAGGAGTTATGGTCGAAATGACAATAAAAGTGACTTGACTTGGCGTAAGAATCAAACTCTGACAGCAATGTCAAGTTTCAGCATAATTAAGTCATACCATTCTTATAGTTTAGCTTCACAATTTATTTTCTTCCCATCAAATGCTTGTATCATGATAAAAGCATTCAAGATATACAATTATGAAATATATTCAAGTGATACAAGATTCAAATTGCCATGAATCAATATTAATTTACCTCACATAATCATCCAAATACTTAAATTGAATTTAATAGAGTAGTTGAATCTTTAATGTTAATAATCAAGTTAAAGGCTACCTGACGAAGGGTCTCGGCCCGAAATATTGACAGTGCTTCTCCCTATAGATGCTGCCTGGTCTGCTGCGTTCCACCAGCATTGTGTGTGTGAAAGGCTACCTGATACCTACTTTCCCAATCACTAATATACAAACCGCATCAATATTAAAATGTTTATATTTTAAATACAGATTAGCACTCACCTTGCTCCATGCAACATTTCATGTGCATAATTGTAGAGTCCTACTATTGCCTTCCGCTCTTCAATACGGGATACCATAATCATTAGTGTTGTATAAGTTACGACCAAGTCCAAATAATTTTTGGTTAAATCAAAATTGACAGTCTGGAGTTAGAGGGAAGACAAAAATTAATAAAAATGGTTGTTGATTGTATATCCACTTAAAAAATGTTAAACTTCTGAAATACTTACAATATCAAAGAAAACTTGACAAGCATCTATGGTGTTCAGTAATTCACTGACATGATCCTGTCAAAGAAACACATTTAAATAACATTTTAAGTTTCATAGAGAAAATCAAAAGGTAGAATTGAAAAACATTTTTAATGTTTTGAAAATATTTCTTTGTGCAACATTTTTTGTTGTTATGCAGTAACAGGATATAATAGAGGAAATTGTTCAACAATCCCATCTCAGAAACTACAGAAACATAGTAATATAAAATTGCCACCATGTGTCTAGAATACTTCAAAATACTCAGACAGAAGAGATTACTGAGATGTATCCTGAAGGACAGAAAATGCAACAGCAAGGAAATTAAGTTAATGGACTGACTTAATACACAGAGATAAAACAAATCAGACTCAAGGAGGTCATAAAACCATCAGAATGCAGAATAATTATCAAAATATAAGAATTATACTATAATCAGACTGATTATTTTCTAATTAGCACTAACCAAGTGTATAAATATAAACTTTCACATCTACAGTGGTGCTAGAAAGCTTGAGAATTTTCTCTATTTCTGCATAAATATGACCTAAAATATGATCAGATCTTCACGCAAGTCCTAAAACTTGATAAAGAGAACCCAATTAAACAGTAACAAAAAAACACTATGCTTGTTCATTTATTTATTTGAGAAAAATTATCCAATATTACATGTACTTGTTGGAAAAAGTACGTGAACTGCTGGGGTAACACTTTCTACTACAGTATTTGGAGTCATCTCAATCAATGAGATGAGACTGAGGTATGGGTTGTAGAGGTGCTATGCCCTATAAAGAAGGCACGCAAAGTCAGCTTACTGACAGATGTATGTATCTCTTTATGTGCACCACACCTTGGATCAATTTTCAGAGGACCTTAGAAGAAGAATTGTAGAGATGCATGAAGCTGGAAAAGACTACAAAAGCATTTCCAAAGATCTGAGTGTTCATCAGTCCACAGCAAGATAAATTGTCTCCAAATGGAGGAAACTCAATACTGTTGCTATCTCTCCCTAAGAGTGGGCATCTTGCAAAGATCACACCAAGAACACAATGTGCACTGCTGAAGGAGGTGAAAAAATGAAACCCAGGGGTAACAGCAAAAGACCTGCAGAAATCCCTAGAACTTGCTAAAATCTCTGTTCAGGTGTCCACTAGAAGAAAAACACTGAACAAGAATGGTGTTCACACAAGGATACCACAGATGTTCTACAATGCTTCTGGAACAATATTCTGTGGGCAGATGAAACAAAATTTGAAGATTTTGGCAGAAATGCACATTGCTATGTTTGGAGGAAAAGGGGCACTACAGAACTACATAGCAACATCCCAACTGTGAAGCATGGTGGAAGGAGCATCATGGTTTGGGCCTGCTTTACTGCCTCAGGACCTGGAAAACATGCAATTCTTCAGGGAACAATTACCGTAGATTCCGGATTTTAAGCCGCTACTTTTTTCCCACATTTTGAACAGCTTTGAACTTTGCGGCCTATAATCCGGAGCGGCTAATGCATGGTTTTTTTTCATGCCGCCTCGTAAACATTTTGCCTCGTAACAGTAGACCAATAAAATTGATGAGTAGTTCACAGAGGTCCAATGAAATTGTACGATAAATCAAGCGCACTTTCACAATTAAATTATTGTAAATCAGTCATTTGTACTCACCCTCATCAACATGGAAAACACTCGAAGCATTGTGCTGCCTTATGGCAGTTACTTAGTTTATAATATTTTCGCTTAGTAATTCATTTTCTAGTTAAAGTTAGAAGAGTTTTAACTATATTTGTTTTCTGTACTACATCGCGGGATGCTATGACGTCACACCCGGTTTCGCGGTGTCTTGTGGGAAAATGCCGGTTTGCGATGAAACGGGACGGAGGGAGGGAGCGCATTACGCGAGCGGCTTTGGATCTGAGCGAACGCTGCTTTTAAGTTAAAGGTGATCAATAACTTTTCCTGGTAGGCTGCAATATATATATTTTTTACCAGTCGTTAGGAGATATTGGAATGTTGTTCAGTAAAGAAGTATACGCAACGTATATTTAAAAGTAGCCGCGTACGGGCACGGTTCGAAAAAAAGCATTTGCAATATGTATTTGTTTTTGTTACCATATGGATTTAATTAAAAGTTAAAAAAATCCTCACGTGTAATATCTTTCTGTGTAAATATCTCATATTACAACGTGGGACACCTGCGGCCGAAAATCCGGTGCGGCCTAAAATCCGATGCGGCCTTTACAATTAAAAAATTGATTTTATTTCTAAAATTAGAGCCAGCGGCTTTTAATCAGGTGCGCTCTGTAGTCCGGAATCTACGGTAACTCAAAATGGTATTAAGACATTGTATAGGAGAATGTCAGGGTAGCAGTCCATCAACTAATACAAGTTGGATAATGCAACAAGACAATGATCCAAAATCCTGACCTTAATCCTATAGAAATGTTGTGGAAGGACACGAAGCAAGCAGTTCATGCAAGGAAACCCACCAACATCCCAAAGTTGAAGCAGTTTTATAAGGAGGAATGGTCTAAAATTCCTTCAAGCTGATATGCAGGACTGATTAGCAGTTACTTGAAATGCATGGTTGCAGTTATTGCTGCATGGGGGTGGGGTGGGATGGTCACAGCAGTTACCGAAAGCAAAGGTTCACATACTTTTTCCAACAAATACATGTAATATTGGATTATTTTTCCTCAATAAATAAATAACCAAGAACTTTGCTTTTGTATTATTTATTTAATTATGTTCTCTTTATCTAGTTTTAGGACGTGTGAAGTCTGATCATGTTTTATCATATTTATGCAGAAATAAGAAAATTCTACAGGGTTCACAAACTTTCTAGCACCACTGTAGATAAAGTTGAATATATACAGTAACTCATGTTCCAAGCATTTTTTTTTAAACTATTCCCTAATAATGCATCCCATTTATCTCTTCAGAACAAGACAAGTAGGAGCTCAATGGAACAAAAACACAGGACTTCTGAAGGCTAGATTTAGATAGAACGTAATGAATGAAATCAGAACAGTGGTAATTGGTAAGTGGAAATGGAGAGGAAATTAGATTATCAAGTCAGTTCCTTAACTTAATGACTGACAAGAACTACTGGGAAATTAAATACCAGGGAGGAACAAAGAAGGTGAACTTCGCTTAAGCTTACTGAGCTAAACTGAGCATTCCTACACTGTTTCAATGGTTGAATGTAGTTCGATTTTGTTTTAAATATTCTGTTCATCACTCATCTTTTCCCAGCTTGTGAGATTTGTTTTTTTGTGCATGCATAGGGTGTTTGATGTTTCTTTGAAAGGGTTTCATGGTGTTTCTTGTTTTGTGGCTGTCTGTGGGAAGATGAATCTCAGGGTTATATATTCCATACATACTTAGAACTTTAAATTTGTTCTATATTGGTGGGTATCTATGTTGGCACCAGACTATGTGGCGACACTTCTGGGTTTTTACTAGTACATCCACAGGTTATGTTGGTTGTTAAAACAAATGACACATTTCACTGTAGGTTTCAATGTATACACGATAAATAAATGAATCCAAATCTGAATGTTGTTAGTATGTGACCTAGCCTTCTGCAATTCCAATTCTTAAATCTTCATACCTTTGACCTTGACAGTAACAAAATTCTGTAAAGAATATAACATACAATTTGAACATCAAGATCATTTCTATTCATTAAACACCCAAAATGTGGAGATTAAATAGCACTTCCTGCAATCTTGTTAGACAAGGCTTCATGTCCATCCACTGGCATTAAATAACTTTAAATTTAGAAGGCTTTCAGGAACTGAAACTTAAATTGTTCTGCACATTTACTAGATCAGCATTAATTTCTCCAGAACACAACTCCTCACTCATTCAGTATAGTCAAGATTAAGAATTAATCCAGCAAAAATGGAATTAACTTTACATTAGGATGCCAAACAGCACAACAGCCTTGAGATACCATATCATCTTGCTCACAGATCTTTATTGTGCAACGTGCTTACCTTGAACTCCATGACATCAACAAATGTGAAATAATAAAGTGCCAGATTCTTTAGAATTTCCTGCTTTTCCTTATGCAGTTGTGACAACTGTTGCTAAAATGCAGAGGAAAAATACTTTTAGTAGAAAGGTAAAATCCAAATTGTTAAATTCAATCCTGATTTTCAAACAGCCCAATAATACAATCTGGTACTGTTACACCACAAACATCAAACTCCCAGCAAGTGACTGGAGAGCAATTAGATCAATCCATTCCACCATGTCCTATTTACAAGCATCCAAAAGCTACTCAATTTGGTAATATTAGTGAAACAATGATGAAAGGTATTCATTTGCTTACATCAAAAGCACTAAAGCCTTTAAAATAAAAAAAAGACCATCAGGGATCTTAGAATATTTGCTGTTTATTGTCTGCAGCAATGCCATCATATTAATTCAACAGTCATATTTTCAATGTTGCATTCCTCCAAATCTAAACTTGCTTCAGATTGGCACAAAATAAAACAGAATTACAGGTTCACAGAAATAAATCAATGATCTCTGCTTAATTGATGCTATGGATTTGGATATCCCTCTTGGCAGAAGCAAAGCTATGTACAGCATTGAAACTAATTTTGGAGTTTACACTGGTAGTTTCATGACATTCTTCAGAAATAATTTGAAATTTTATGATTTTTGTATGTACTCTTTAAATGACAAAAAAACAGTTTAAGAAATCACCTGTCAAAGATAAGCCTTGCTTAATGCCTTTAACATTAGATACAGGATTGGTTAATTAATCAAAAGCAGAAATTTGGGATACATAGGTGTTACTCTGGCTGGCAATCAGTAGTGAGCAGTGTGCTGCAGGGGTCTATGCTGGGCCCACAACTGTTCACAATATAAATTAACAATCTGGAAGAAGAAATCGAGTATAGTGTATCTAAGTTTGCTGATGATACAAAATTAAGTGGAAAAACAAATTGTGAAGAAGATACGGCGAGTCTGCAGAGAGATATAGACAGGTTAAGTGAGTGGGCAAGGGTCTAATAGTTGGAGTACAATGTTGGTAAATGCAAGGTCACCCACTTTGGAAGGAAAAATGAAAGAGCAGATTATTATTTAAATGGTTAAAAAAAATTGCAGCATGCTGCTGTGCAGAGGTTTGGGGGTGTTTAGCATGAATCACAAAAGGCTGGTTTGCAGGTGCAGCAGGCTATCAAGAAGGCAAATGGAATGTTGGCCTTCGTTACTTGAGGGATTGAATTTAAGAGCAGGGAGGTTATGCTGCAACTGTACAGGGTACTGGTGAGGCCACACCTGGAGTACTGCATGCAGTTCCTGGTCTCCTTACTTGAGGAAGGATATACTGGCTTTGGAGGCAGTGCAGAAGAGGTTCACCAGGTTGATTCCAGAGATGAGGGGGTTAGACTATGAGGAGAGATTGAGTTGCCTGGAATTCTACTCACTGGAATTCAGAAGAATGAGAGATGTTATAGAAACACGTAGAATTATGAAAGGGACAGATAAGATAGAGACAAGAAAGTTGTTTTCACTGGCAGGTGAGACTAGAACTGAAGGACATAGCCTCAAGATTCAGGGGAGTAGATTTAGGATGGAGATGAGGAGCAGCTGCTTTTTCCAGATGAATCTATGGAGTTCTCTTCCCAATGAAGCAGTGGAGGTTATCTCAGTAAATATATTTAAGACAAAGTTGGATAGATTTTTGCATAGTAAGGGAATTATGGCTTATGGGGAAAAGACAGGTAGGTGGAGATGAGTCCATGGCCAGATCAGCCATGATCTTATTGAATGACAGAGCAGGCTCAATGGGCCAGATGGTCTACTCCTGCTCCTCTTACTTATGTTTAGCACTTTGACCTGAACTCATTTCAACACCATGTCAGCTTCTAAACTACCAATTAGCAAACACAAAATTAGTGCAAATATTAAAGTTTAATTTGTTAATGCTTTGAAATTCTGTCTACACCATCAGAAAAGCACAATAATAAGGCTATGCAATTACAGTAGCATTTAGCTATTATGGGTTACACACAGCAAGTGAATGCACTTACCACATTATCCATGAATGTCAAGTTAAGCATGCAAAAAAAAGTTGAAAGACAATGTAAAATAATCTTAAAGCAAACTTCTGCACAACTTTAGCAGAACTAAATAACATATTGGTAGGTCAAGTTTGAACCTTTTTTTATTAAAGGGGCAATATGTTTCTCTACTAAATTATGCATTTCACCCAAGATCGTTGACAAGATCAGAGTTTTGACATGGTCACAGTGAAATTAGTGTTTTGTCCAACATGCAAGTTTTTAATCTGTGTTTATTCATTCAAAAAGATGGCCACAAAGCATTCATGAGGCAAAACAAAACTGCAGAGACTACATGGGAGGATTTGGCTTTGTAGATCAGAGAAACCCTATGATTTTGGACAACGTTGAAAAAAAACGGAATTGAGATACTTAAAATACTAATGAAAAAAATTTTAATGTTTAATTTTGTATTCATTTTTGTTAAAGTAACAGCTCCACCACAGCCATAGGCCTCCCCACCAAGGGATATTTTCAAAAGGAAGATGCACCAGCCTCTCTACCAACAAAGGCATCTTTAAAAGGAGGATCCTCAAGAAGGTGGTACCCATCATTAAGGACCCTCACCATCGAGAACATCTTCTCATTACTATCAGCAATGTGTTTCAGGAGCCTGAAGACACACGCAACATTTTAGGAACAGTTTCTTCTCCGCTGCCATCTGATTACTGAACAGTCCAGGAACCCATTTTGCTCTTTTGCACTTTATTTTATAGCCCTCATTGTAACTTGTAGTAATTTTATGTATTGCACTGTACCGCTGCCGCAAAATGAATTTCATGACGTATGTCAGTGACAATAAACCTGATTCTTATAGAAATATAACAGCTTTTGTGATCTCAAGAAAATAGCATCTCAAAATGTACTGTGGAATAAAGGAAAAAAATCAGCCATTGTATTACGAACAAGGGAAAAATCTGCAGATGCTGGAAATGCAAGCAACACACTCAAAATGCTGGAGGATCTCAGCAGTCTAGGCAGCATCTATGGAAGAGGATTTGAAGATCAGGACACTGCATTTAACAGAGCTCCAGAAAAAGGGAGAGAGATCACCTTCACAGAACATTTCTCCCCATCAAAGAGTAACAGATAATGTAAGACAAAAAAAAAGCAGAAACAAATTGGTACAAGCTTGAAACATGCAAAAATATACACAAGGAAATCTGCAGATGCTGGAAATTCAAGCAACACACACAAAATGCTGGTGGAACACAGCAGGCTAGGCAGCATCTATAGGGAGAAGCACTGTCAACGTTTCGGGCCGAGACCCCGACGAAGTCCTGACGAAGGGTCTCGGCCCGAAATGTCGACAGTGCTTCTCCCTATAGATGCTGCCTGGCCTGCTGTGTTCCACCAGCATTTTGTGTGTGTTGCTTGCAAAAATATATATATTTTTTAGAGTCCAGTGGTGATGGCAGTTTTGTTAAACAGGTAGTGACTAAAGTGAGGGAAGGGGAATCAGAAAGATAAATTGTGTACTTAGCAATGAAGTGGGAAGAGAATCTATGAAACAAATGCTTGTCTCATTGGAGAGTTGAACTTGAAAAGCATAGGGGTAGCTTTGTTCTGTACTTCATTCAGAGCTGCAGCTGCATTTATTCAAGTGGAAGATTTCTGTCATATTTCAGATTTGTAGCCTACCTATGATAGGCTTTAAGAAAACAGGAAGAAGGTTATTAACTTCTAACCTACTCCAGAAGCCACAATGCTTCAATGATTGTCCAATTAAATTCCTTGTTCATGATACTGGCAATAGGAGATTTGGTGATACTATCTTTGAATGTTACAGAATAGTGGTATTGTCCCTGGGAGGTTTCTCTCTATTCATTGAGCTGGGTTAGTCAATTCTTTGATAATAATTATAGTGTAAGGGGACTGCTGATGTGCAAGATCCAAGTGTATTATGGCTGATGGCCACCTGGATTATCTGGATGATTTGCTTTAAATCCATTTGACTTTGCACAGCAGCAATCATACACAACACAGTGGAAGTTGAAGACAACATGCTGCAGGGATCATTCATACTAATACTGTTATGGACAAATGCAGAACCAAGCAGAACCATGAATAATGGGTGAGGACATGGTCAAATTCACTTTGTTCCACTCCGTTATTACCTAAAAGTTTTTTTTTGCTCAGGAGTAACTTAACTATGAATGACCGCCAAATAAGTTCCCAATTATCATACATAATACCCCCATGCAACCAGAGTGCTTTCAGGTGGTACTTGATCTCCAATGCTGATTCACTGGGCAGAACGAACAAGAAAGAGCCAATACCCTGAACAGAATGATCAATCTTGTGAAGGTAGATTTAAGCTCACTGGTGGAAATATTAAAGGAAAGTTGAAGAAAACATTTGCCCACTCTGAGCACATCTAAAGATTAGTAGATCTGGAACTTCTGGAGAAAGTGGTTTCAAAGATCACAGTAAATTTATTATCAAAGTACATATGTCACCATATACCATCCTGAGTTTCATTTTCTTGTGGGCATTCACAGTGAATACAGAAGAAACAGAATTAATGATAACACAAAGATAAACAACCAATGCGCAAAAGACAGAAAACCACAAATACAAAAAAAGAGAAACAACAAGTAATAATAATAAATAAGCAATAAATACTGAGAACATGAGTTGTAGTTCTTAAAGTGAGCCCATGGGGTGTGGAATCAGTTCAGTACTGAGATGAGTGAAGCTATCCCCTCTGGTTCAAGAGCCTGATGGTTGAGTGGTAGTAACTGTTCCTGAACTTGGTAGTTTGGGACTTGAGGCTCCTGTAACTCCTTCCTGATGGCAGCATTGAAAGCATGGCCTGGATGATGAGGATCATTGATCGCCCTCCATCATTAACAACTACATACCATTGTTATTGTTTCTACAGGTTTAATAAGGCATATCCATGGATTGTAATGGTGAAGTCTGTGAGATTCAAAATCTGTAACTGCTACTTGATAAAGTCTGTAGAACTACTGTCCCAATTTAGGAACAGTGCAGATAGTCACAAAGAGAAGAATTTTAATACAGGCTGATTTGCAGCAGATTCTGGTAGGCAATCAGGTTAATAACAGCTGATCAGTCAAGTTTTATCCTTTTGTTTCATCACACTAAGTGACACCAAATAGTTTGGCTGGCCTTTGTACAGCACCTGAGAACCAGTCACTACAGTGATCCTGAAATCATGTAACATACATAGGACATCCTGATTTTCCACCCTACATGGTATTGGAGTACAAGGCATGTTTTCAGAATTTCATGCAATTATTGAGGTTACATTTCTATTGTAAATAATTAACTAATTTTATGTTTTAAATTGACCAGTTATCATGTCATTTGATTTCCTGTAATGACTGTTGTACAGAATATTCTGTAGTTTAAAAATGCAATACCATTATAAAATTGGATTACTGGTGCAGAATTAAATCCATTGTCATTCAATTACATGTTCTCCAACTACTGGAAAAATCATTCAAATATTAAGAGCACCAAAAGTAACTGGCCAATAGGAAAAAAAAACTTCCAATCACCCAGTACCTGGTGACGAAGACTTTGACCTGCTGTATAGCATTCCACAATTGCATTTCAGGCAATCAACCACACCTACATACATTAGACACATTTACGGTAGTATATCCAAACTTCAGAACGTGCAGATACATTTTAATAGAAGTTGCAGTACAAATACTAGGTCAAAGTGGAAGAAACTCCTGCAGAATTCTGCTGCACTGAGAAACCTGAATAATATTTAATCCTTAAACCTGACCATATAAAATTCTCAGTTTTTCTTCCAGGCAAACCAGAAAGCAAACAAACCTGAAGAAAGAAAAATAGTATGGGAAGGAAAAAAAAAATCAGATCATTGTGGGAACTGATATTTTAGTTGAGAAAGCATCCAAGGCTACACTAGTGTAGAAATGCCAACATTAAAATGCAGCACCTGTTGGCAGTGCTCTGAGGAATTTGACAAATTAATTATCAGTTATCTACTGCAATAAATTGAGCTAGACAGTAAAAAATATTTAAAACTTCATAGCACTGTGGTTACGCTGTCGTTAGTTGAGTAGAACCTGAAGTAGCAACGTACTGGTAGGGGAAAGTCCTAAAACTGAACACATATCCCAAAGACAGTAAATCAGCATTTAGTAATTTTGGGTATTTGCCAGTTGTACATTTTCTGGTGCATGTTTAACAAGGGACATGTTAAATCCCAATTCTAACTACAGTATTTTCTTTTAACAAGGATATTATCATTAAACAAATCTACAAGTGGAAGATGAAACAGAAGCTTAAAATAGTACCCTTTCAAATACTATTATTGTTTGCACTAGAAAGCTTATTCAATCTCCACCCTACAGACCCGAGTACCAAATAGTCCAGATATGCCCATACCAGTGATTATATTAAAGACATGTCTTTGGTACCATTGTGCATCCTTGTGTTGGCATTGCCTATCCCCGTGTTATGAATGACTATCTTTTTATTTACATACATCCACAATGATTCCGTCCACAACTCAGAAAATATACAAAGTCACTCAACATGGTAACCATACCTTCACTGTACTGTAATGAACGGTGTTGATGAGGGCCAATTATCGTGAACATTTGTCTTCTCAAGCCTAATTACAATTGTATAGAATCAAGATATCTCAAGTTCTATGACTAATGTTAAGTATCATTGCATGTTACTTTGTTTAATGGAGTATCATTTCACAAATATCAACAGAAAGGATTGCTTGTCAATTTTCAATGCAATCCTCCATAGTAAAAATATCAGTCAGTGTTTCTAAGAGGACGGTGTCCAATTTCTGTGGGTAGGTTACATACAAACAGCTTTTCTTCCTTCAGGACTATTTCTCAATTAAATTTAATATTTATGGGAGCTTTGTTGTATGTACAAGTCAGGTAATTATAACCTGGGGAGGGCCTATCTGTATATTTCTATTTATAGAGCCAATGATCTCATTTGCTTAAACTACCTTCTTCACCTGCACTGCCAATGTCAATAAACCATGCACTTCCATCTCAGAATGTTACACTAATGGATGTTACACATATGCTTCCTCATAAGTAACAATCAGATAGGAGGAGGGTTCCAATAATCTCAAAGAGAACATCAATGGTGTCTTTTTGTCATTATCAATCTATATGACTACCATCATACTTGATCATTCCCTACGCATTTGAAAGAGCATATCCACAAGGTGGAAACAGGCTTGAAAACAATCTGGAAACTGAGTTCCATGAAATCTAACTATGTCAAACAAAGGCAAAGAAACCTCCTGCTATTGACCACCAATTAATCCTTCTGTTGCAGAATTATTTCTCCACTTGGGTAAAAAAAAAAATCAAACAATGAGTGCAGCAAGGCCATAGTAATTAGTGCAATATTAGTTACAATTAAGAAACTGATCAGTTTCCAATAACTTGTTCAGCTTGTAGAAGAGAACCAACTAGAAATGACCTACATGACATCGTCCTCACCTGCCAATGCTGCTAATCAGCAGAAGCATTGACATGAATACTACAGGGCTCTTTTTGAGAACTAGTACACTATAGATATTAATCTCATAACATTGCATTTTACCAACCTAGGTGGTACAGAGTGAAAACAGATTCAGCAACTTCAAACTGGATGCTTATGAAGTAAGTGTCCACCACCAGCACTGGTATGACCTACGTCATATTTTAACTTAGCAGCCCAGCACATCTAACTTTAATGATAGCAAAGGGCTTTATGGCCTTATACATTAGCTCAAAGGTTTCCAGTCTAACCACACGAGGTCAATAGTGATGGTGATTAACCATACAACTTGTGGAAAAAGCAATCTTCAGCTCTGGAGACAAACTTATGTCTGCAAGGGCTGAAGTGTGTCTTCAACCAAAAGCTTCAACTGAATCCTAACTAGTTCCAAGCAGTCCCCATTAAGGATGAATGTACTAGATAAAGACTATGAACCATGGCCACACTCCGTTTGTAGAGCAGGGGACCAAAATAACAATCCATGCACCACACAAAACAACCAAAGGGCATTGAGAATCAAAGAAAAAACTCTTCAAATGCCGGATTAATAATCAGGGCAAAGGAAAATGTCTCAATCAAAAGGATAATCATTGCAATAAAAATATCCTTTCTATTGCATAGCAATTATATTTCTGAAACTAATTCAAGAATTGGGTTGTTGGTTGTTCAACATGCGCTCAATGACAAATTGCAGCAGAATATGGTCAATGGGGATTTGGGTTGACAACTGGTAGTTAAAATTAACATTGCATGTGGGACAATGACCATTTCCAATTCTTATTACTGGCTTTTGATCAACACCAAAGTTTTGATGCCATTAGCATGAATCATAAGTTTATTGAAGCATAGGCTATTTGTGACAAAGCTTATCGAAGGTGAGTTGAGGCATACAAGGAAGTAATTCAATGAAATACAACTTGCCAAATTAGATTCTGCCAAAATAAACAGAATGCTATCAACTTTATTTTCTACTGGTGGATTTACTGACTTACATCACCAGTACAGGGGCATGCACAAGGTTTAAAAACTCCAAAAAAAAATGTGACATTATTTTCATTTTCACTTACCATACTGAAGCTACACATCACCTTAAGTTGCTCTTCATATCATATCTTCCTTACTTTTCAACACAATCAATATTCTGGCAATCAGTATCACCAAGTTAACAGAAGTTAGAGCTTAAAAGCCAAGGTAGTTTTGTCCAGAAATGAGGGATAACTAATGAAAGTGACTGACATATTATCACCTTACCTGTTATTTTTCCTAATTCAAAAAAGTCAAAAGGTGAAGGTGTGTTTCATGATAAATTCTCAGTGGTTCCCTGATGTGGCAGCTTTGTTGAACTCGTGTTCTCCTGACCTTGAACACCTAATGATCAAATACTGTCTGTTCTGTTTACCTCAGGAGTTCTCATCCGTGATCCTGACCACAGTTTACTTACCACCAGCGGCCAATTACAATCAAGTTGTGATACTGCATGATGCTGCTCCAAAAAAGAAACAGTCCATCTCGACACATTTCAAATCATAGTCAGGACTTAAACCAAGCTTGTTTGAGGAAAACCCTGCCCAATTACTATCAGCATATAATCTGTAGCACCAGAGATTCCAGCACACTAGACCACTGCTACACTAAGATAAGGAATGCCTACCATTCCATGCCCAGACTGCATTTCAATGAATTGGATCACTTGGCTGTCCTTCTCCTACCTGCATACAGACAGAACCTAAAGTGCATAGCTCCAGTGATTAGGGCATAAAGAGGTTGTTGTGAGAGGCAAAGGAGAGGCTATGGGATTGATTCGAGTCAGTGTGCTGGGTCATGTTCAAGTACTCTTCTGTAGATCTGAATAAATACACCATGATTGCAGCGGACTTTATTAAAACAACTGTAGACAAGCGTGTCCCCACAGTTTCATTCAGAGACTCCCCAATCATAAACTCTGGATGAACCACGAGATCCACAATCTGCTGAGAGCTAGATCAGAGGCATTCAAGTCTGGTTGACCAAGGAAGTTACAAGACATCCAGGTACAGTAGCTGGAAAGTCATCTCACGGGTAAAATGGCAAATCTGGACCAAACTTCAATCAACGAAGGATGCTCGACAGCTGTGGCAGGGCATGAATACTAACATCTTTTATAAAGTTAAAATCAAACGACATAGCTGACAGCAGGGCTTCACTACCAGTTGAGCTCAATGCCTTCTATGCTCGCTCTGACCATCAAAATATGGAGGGACCATCATGAACTCCCATCTCCCATTGATCATATGATTTCAGTCTATGAAGCCAACATGCGAGCAGTCTTCAGGAGGGTGAACCCATGAAAAGCATCAGGCCCAGATTTTGTACCTGGTCAAGTTAACTAAAGACCTGTTCTGATCAACTAGCTGGAGTGTTCAATGAGATCTTTAATCTCTTGCTTCAGCAGTGTGTGATACCCACCTGCCTCAAGCAGGCTTCAATCATACTGGTGCCCAAGAAGAGCGTTGTAACCTGCCTCAATACCTATCATCCAGTATAGCATTTACATCCACAGTTATTAAGTGTTTTGATAGGTTGGTGATGAAACATATCAACTGCCTGAGAAGTGACTTAGATCTGCTCCAACTTGCCTAGCTGAGAAACAGGTCCACAGCCGATGCCATCTCATTGGCTCTTCACTCAACCCTGGAACATTTGAACAGCAAAGATGCAGACATCAGGATGCTCTTTATTGACTACAGCTCAGCACTTAATACCACCACCCCCTCAAAACTAATCAAAGAGCTCCTTGGCCTTGGCTTCAATACCTCCTTGTGCAATAGAGATCCTCGATTTCCTCACTTGCAGACCCCAGTCAGCTTGGATTGGCAACATCATCTTCTCCATGATTTCCATCAGCACAGGTGCAGCACAAAGCTGTGTGTTTAATCCCCAGCTCTACTCACTTTACTCTTCTGACTGTGTGGCTAAGCACTGCTCCAATGCCACATTCAAATTTGCTGACAACACCACCGTTGAAAGCCGCATCAAAGATAGTGATGAATCAGCATATAGGAGCGAATGCCGCCATAACAACAATCTCTTACTCATTGTCAGCAAGATCAAGGAGCTGATTGTAGACTTCAGAAGGATATCAGACAGAGATTCATGAGCCATCCTCAGAGGGCCAGAGGTGAAGAAGGTTAGCAACTTTAAATTCCTAGGTGTTATTATTTTGGAAGACCTTTCCTGGGCCAAGCACATAAGTGTAATTACGAAGAAAGCCTGGCAGCATCTCTACATCCTTAAAAGTTTGCGGAAATTTGGCATGACAACTAAAACTTTGGCAAACTTTTATATAAGTGTAGTGAAGAGTATATTGACTGGCTGCATCACAGACTGGTATGGAAACACCAATGCCCAAGAACAGAGAATCCTTCAAAAAGTAATGGATACGACCCAGTCTCCATGCCAACCATTGAGCACATCTACGTGAAACACCATTGTAGGAAAGTAGCATCCATCATCAACGTCCCCCATCACCCAGGACATGCTCTCTTCTCATTGCTGCCCTCACGAAGGTGGTACAAGCGGCTCAGGACACTCACACATTTCAACTTGATTATACGCATTCTTTAAAAAAGTGAATCAGACACTGACTTGTCTGCATCAGAAATGACAGTTAAGGAAACAATGTCTCGCCTGCTCCAAAAAATAGTTAACAAAATTAATCTGGTCATCAGTCAAAGCACAGTTACAACAGTTGACTTACTGAAGTGTCAGCTCACCTTTGACTTCAACGTCCTTCTTCTCAAATCATTCAATTTTTCATCACAGTTGTTTCCAAATCATTTTGCAGATTTTCATTTCCTTAGTGTCACAAATTTTAACATATCTAGCACAAAACAGATCCATTGTGTTTTTTTTGGGACAGCTCCATGCCTCATTGATTTTCCTTATCCGTCAGAATGGTACTGGAGACAGACTCATTTTATATTTAACCAATATTTTTATTAGTTTCTACACAGAAGAATACAGAGTACAAGAACCAATCCCTTCTTCTGACTAACTCCACTAGAATTAATAAATGAAGTTTCCAACAGCATCATCTATGTATGCACCTGGCCAATTCTCCATTTTTGCTCCACTCTCTCCCCTTTTAATCTCCCACCATATCATATATGTTAATTTCAATATCCAGTCACTGAAATCCTCATCTTAGCCACAGTGCATTTGCTACAATATTTCCTTGGGCATACAACTCACGATGCCTGCAGGAACTCTCACTAGGGCCATTTACTTTGATCTACAATTGCCCATTTATCTCAGGCTGCATGAATAACCTACTTTTGCCATTCCTTGACCATCGCCAGAAGCCTCATCTTCCACAAATTCCAATTTATTCAAATCAATACCCTGCTCTTAATTTAAATTACCCACCAGTTAGGCAATGTATTAAAGTCTGTAATTGCATCTTAAAGTGTCTAAACATCACTCGCCACCCCCCCCCAAAATCAGTAGGAATCTCTCCATTTCTTGTCTACTGAACATAACCCATCCATTACTGATGGCATCGTTTTGTCGAATCAAGACACTTGCTGGGACACTGATTTGAAATCTTGAAATACGTTCGACCTGCCAAATCACTCAGATCCTTATTTTTCCTGCCACTGCTTACTTTTTATGTGCCATCTGTAAAGTGCCTGTGAAATGACTTACTTTGAGAGTATTAGACAAACTCATATGGTATTTGAATAGATTCTACTTCACTTAATATATTGCTCCTATTTTATATGTGGAGAGACAACATCTGAAATAAACATCATAATTTTTGATAAAAAATACAAGCTGTTTGTTCTTCTATCAAGCTTGTAGATTATTACACCTTGTTCCTAACCTCAATTTATAGTCCCTGTATTCAAGGGTGAAAGAGTTAAGGACTCACTATTGATAACAAATGCAAAGGCCAGTGGCAAGGAATTTATCACACAACTTATTTGTTTCAGCTTGTCAAAATATTCCAGATATATCTCATCCAAAACCCAGATCTCAGTTTAGACTACATACCAGACCCACCTCAACCAGCCTTGCAAGTACAGCTATGGATTCTTGTTCTCTGGGTACCTCTAGAACAAATATGATGGAAATCCTTGGGTTAACTACATGACATACAGATAACACATCATTGGACAGTGATAACATAATGCACACAATGTCAGTGGAAAACAAAACTGCCACAAATTGCACCCTACCATTATTACTTCTGAATTGAGAAAAAGAGAACTGTGGAACTGGACATTACAAATTTAACCCACTTTCTCAGATTTTATATCCTAATGAAACTAAATACTTCTGAAGTTTTAATAATATACAGATGACAAGCTACAGACATCACTACAGCAAGGTTACCATCCAATTTATAGATTATAAAATATGATGGAGCCACATAATGCAATTTTGAATAAGTTATTTTCATACAGAAGCTTATTCATTTAGACCTGCGAATTCTCCAAGAAATGCTTTGACATGAGGGATAACGTGGCTTGGAGATGCCACTACAATTAGTAATTTAAAATCATTAGAGGTTTTTTTTTAAAAACCAGAAAGCAGTCAAGATGTGCAAGTTCATTTCCACTTCATTAAATAACAAAAGCACAAAATAGATTCAAATTGATTGCTACTACAACTTCCTCAAACTTTATCAACTACAAAACTGCCTCTGTTTATCAGCTAGTACCTAATGCAAAGATGTGTGTGCCTCAATTCCAGGAGAAATTCAACTTGTAATTAAGAAATTACTCAAATGGAGAAAAATAATTCTGCATTTTTATTTTGGTGATATTATAATTAGTCAAAATTCAGCAGCCACAAAATTCACCTTACTTCTTGGATGTAAGAAATAATTAACATTACTCAATTTTTCTAACTGCATTATCTACCCTGCACCATTGTTTTAGTATTTGCTTTAGCACCATGTAGCTCCAAGACTTTTCAACTCATTATTCTTCGAAAAAAAATCAATTGCATTCATCTCTGTTCAAAGGAGTGATGAGGATAGTTTACAGTAAAAATAAGGATTTGTCTTGAGCAAATTATATACTAGAAAGTACATTTCTTGTCTTATACTAGTTTAATAAATTAATTACTTGTAGAGACTGATTTTTTAAAAAATAGACATTGAGTTGCATGTAACATATCGTGCTTAAAACAGCCTCTTCTTCAGTACCACGAACAATGTTGATAATGTGGTTTTCTTGCAAAAGGTACATTTATTGGCTGTACCGAGCTATTAGCAGACATTACTCAAAGGAGAGTCTGGTTGACTCAGAACTCAGTCAAAAGATATGAGTAGTGTGTGTCCACTTCTTGATATACATTGATTGGTGTCATTTCCTAATGTTTAGTATGGTCTCACCTTAACACTAGTCCAAACGGCTTTAGAAAACCATACAAAGGAAGAGCTGCATCTTTTACATTCACAAGCCTACAAGCTTAAAGCTGTAGTTAACCCTCTGGGAGACTGGGGCTCATTCTTCCTTGTTTCCCACTATTCATGCCTTTTAAATCCATCTAACCTTCCCATAACTGTTCATTTAGTGTAGGCAAAAGGGATTAATTTAGTTGTCCATTTGATTCCTAATTTAGTTGGTTTGCCACAATATTGTGTACTGAAGGGCCTGCTCTGCTCTATGTTCTATAGCACCCCGAACTTGAACTGCCATTGAATTAAACCACATTTACCCCCTGGGCTTTTGTAGATACAACTTTATCCCAATTAATCTAACATCACAGATGCAAGGCAAATCAGTATAGATAGCATAAATGCAAGCAGACTTTCTCCAATAGGTTGGGTGGGACTACAACTAGAGGGTGAAAAGTGAGAAGTTTAAGGGGAACATGAGAGGAAACTTCTTCACTCAGAGTCATGAGTGTGGAATAAGCTGTCAGCACATGATGAGCGTGGGATCAATTTTAAATTAAGTTCGGTATGTTCACAGATGGTACGGGTATGGAGGGCTATGGTCCCAGAGCAGATTGCTAGGACTTAAGCGGTTTAAATGGATTCTGTATGGACTAGATAGGCTGAAAGGCCTGTTTCTGTGCTGCACATTTCTATGACTATCATTGCTCATCTAAAATTCAAGCTAAGATTTAAAATCAACTGTCATTTGAAAACTTTCAATTGCTATGCACTTTTATGTAAGTGGTTCCAAACATCCTTGCTGAAGGTTAATTTTTGAACTATACCCTTGCCCCACTTCGATAAAATAACTTCCTAACTAAAATGTCAGAAAAGATAAATCTAATTTCTTCACTCTAAATTTAACCAGGTGTGTATAGCCATCATTCAGTAAATTTATTTTTGGAAGGGTTGGTGAGAAGTATGCACTGCATTCAGTGTAATGTGATAAGGCAGTGTTTTATACTGTCACCTTACAACATCCGCTTTTATTCCAGTTCTCTGGAAAGGCACAGCAGGATTCCATTGTTTTTGATATCTACCCACTGCACTTTCCTGTACAGAGCACTACTTCCCCAAATCACCTCTGCATGAATATGGGTTTAACTTGCTGGTGTATTAAAACATAAATGGCAAACTGAGTCAAAGAGATTACAGCATTAATGTAAAGTTACTGTATATTAATGTGGTTTTTGTCTCAGTATCATTGTAATACAGCTCTATCACTTTACTGTATAAGACTCAATGAAGATGAATTAGCCAATAAGGGACTATCTTCATGGCAGCTACTGTTCTACAATCAAATATCACACTCAGCTCCAAGCATGTACATAATGATCAGGATGAAAGATAATTTTTCCCTCAGTTACATTTTACAAAAAGCACTTACTGATTTAAGCAGACACTGACAATGCAAATGAGCAGTCTCCATCTAGCTTAGAAACAGCATTATCAAGTCTCTTGATATCAGAAGTGTGCCACTTTAAGCCAGTGAAGCAAAATTTTATTTTATTTGCATTGACTTCAATTTTACAATATCTCCTTGAAGCCAATCAAACACTGTCTTGTTGTCAAGTGCTGTCACTTTTATCTTCTCTCTGGAAATAAGATCTTTTGTCCATTTTCAGATGAAAACCTGGAGATGAGCATTCCTGAGCAGAACTGCATCAGGGCATCAATGAAAAGGTCACCCCTGAATATCGACCACAGGAAAGCAGCTTAGAAATACTTTCGATCACATTGTTGATGATAGTAGATGGAGGAATAAAATGAGTAATTTGGACTTGCCTTTGTTTTCTTGGACATATCAAAACATAATTTTTTAAACTTTTGTCACATAAAAATCAGAATCACAGTCAACTTGCAACAGTCTGGCAATTGGTGTATTTAGTTCTGTTCAAATGTTTATATTTCCTTGGGTCACTGAGACCAAAGAGCAACACCACAATTAATAAATATGAGAAAATTAATTTTCTCAGTTAGCTAGTATTTAGAAATATAACCTATTCACTATTAGAATCTCAGTTGTTATCAAAATTAAATTTTTCTAATCACAGCAAATCAGCTGGCAGGTAAACACTGAAAATTTAACAGAGCAAACATACAAAAAGCACAGTTTTAACATTTAACTGCCTTTAAGTAAAATTTAATCTTGTGCATGCTTCTTGAAGAAAATAAAAATTGAATTGAATTGCATGATCTTTATTGTCATTATACACAGGTACAATGAAACTCTGTTTGGCTTCCTCTCAAGCAATCAAACAAAGCGGTAGATAAAAATAAGACAGTAATAGAAAAACAGTATTAAATAGATAAGTAGCAGAAAATAAGTTTCAGCAGCACCAGAATATCACAGTAATGCACAAAGAGCCGTTAGTGCAAGTATTTGAGTCCTCTTGTGTGTGCATGTGTGTGCTGACAGTTTCAGTCATTGTTCTGTGGGAGTGGTGTGATGGAGGCCACAGCTCTGGGGTAGAAGTTGTTCCTCAGTCTATTTGTTTTGGCTTTTAGCGTCCTGAACCTTTTGCTGGACAGCAGCGGGTCAAACAGGGAGTGGCCGTGGTGTGTGGTGTCTCTGGTTATGCTGATTGCTTTCCTCTTGAGTCTGCTGGAATAGATGGTGTCCAGTCCAATCCATATTTTTGAAGGATTTATAATCCATATACACAAAATTTATATTTTGGGGCTACAAATTGACAAGGCATCTAGTTTACTGTACTTCGCTGTATCTTTTGATGTACTTCACAGTATGTTTTGATCTACACGTGATAAATAAATTTGGATCTTTAGAGTGCTATACATAGAAGTTCAATTCATGTAATGGAATACAAAATGCTCCAGCAATTTTACAGCAAGAATATGTCATAAATTTCTCAGATCACCAATAGAAAAAAAAAACAATATCATGAAGGATCCCACCCACTCTACTTATGGACTGTTTGTACCAGCTCCATCAGGGAGCTGGTTACGTAGGCATTCTCTCTAGGGCTACCAGACTCTAAAACAATTGCTTTCCCCCCCAACAGTAATGCTGATCAACCCTAACCCACTCCCCACCACTATTTTATCATTTCCTGTTAGATTCACCTTATGTACAGATACTCCTGTGCCTAGCGTCCACTTGATGGACGCTATGTATGCAAGCTACCTTATGTGTTTATTGCATTTTTTTAAATTGTGTTTTTTTAATCTTATTATGTTTCTTCTTGTGCTGCATCGGGTTCACAGTAATATTTTGCTCTCCTTTACACTTGTCCATTGGAAATGACATTAAGCAATCTTGAATTTGTAAGGCTAATTTGGAAAGTGTTTCAGAAGGTACACTGTATGGTGCTGCAGTTACGGCAGCAACTTAAGCACTTAACTATTCCATGTGCACATCCAAAATGATGCTGTCAGTTCCATATTACAAGGGTGGATATTATGATTCACTATTGTTGAAATCACAAAACCCTGTGGATTGGTCAGAAAACAAAATCCACTTCTCTTTAGTTTCTATGACAATGCAAATTAAACATCAGGCATCGTTCACAAGTTCTTGAAAGTTCATACTTACACTGTTGTTGCGAGTATCAACAACCGGAAACTTTTTGACGATGTATTTGACAGCAGATTCCAAGTTTTTGTCAATTAAATATGATGGCTTTGCCTTTGGATCCCCACAAGCCTGCAATAAACAAATGATATTAGGATCATAGAATATCTTATACGAATAGTTACAATCAAACTATTCAGTGAAATTAAGAAATTTCAATACATCTTAGTGAAGAGGTGATAGAATGAGGCAAGTGCAAGTGATCACCACAACTGAAGAATGCAATGGGTGATAGAGAATAAGAAATGTGCTACAGAATATTATAGAAAGCAGCTGTATAGCACTGAGTGAAATGGTTCACTCCCAAAAGAGAGGAGCATTTTGTTTTAAATCTAGTGATATAGGAATAAAAACAAGTTATTCAAAACTAACAGACTGCATATTTCCAACTTTATAAATAGCAATGGTGATGCTGTTATGCTTATCAATAATAAGTCACACTATTAAGTCAAACCTAACCACTTAATGGGGAAAACATCTGAACACTGCAAGATTCCACATTTGCTCTATAATTAGTCAAGGAAAATTTAATCAAGATCAGCAAAGAATTTAGATGGCTTATTATCTGAGCCTTACGCTGTGACTATAATTATATGAATGGTTCTAGTCGTTGATTTCTCAAGCTCATCCATTGGCCTATAAATTGTGGAGAGAAAAGACATGGGTGATGAGATTGGTCTGATAGCAGAGGGAAGGTGAAAAGCTTTGCAAACCTTCCAAACTTGTCCTTGCTGTGGAAGCATTGTAACAGAAAAAGAGAACACATGTAAAATACAAGTTTCCAACATGTGACATGCCTCTACACAAAGTAAGGAATAATACTTTAAATGCCTACATGAAAGGAAAAGTGCATATAATTCAAGACAAAGTATTAGCTAAAGATCAGATTATTTTCTGACAACATGAAATCAAGGAAAAACTCAAAGTACTCATGCTTCCATTTCAACTGAAGAAAGTCAAATTTATACTAACACCATACATTAATAATATTACTGGTAAGGTTGAACCCACAGTTCCAGACATCACATGCAAAACCACTTCAAAGAAGGCATGCAGGACAGCTGAGAAATTAGGCAAAAATTGTTTAGAGTTAAAGACAATGTACATGCAATTAAAGACAATTTAGTCAAAAGAATTTAAAGAAAATGTTAAAATAATTTTCAATCGAGATGTTAAACATTATTTAGTATAGATTTACACTAAAACAATGAACACAGACCCTGCCCAAAGCCGAGTTTTCAAAGCAATTTTACCACTACAATTTTAGCATGTGCATTTCACTTAAAATTAAGTCAAAACAACTTAGAATGGCATTTGGTTTCAAGCATTTAAATTGGGTTACTAGCATATTTACTATATCAACAAAATGTTGATCTAATTTTTCTTTTATACTTGATTTAAGTGGGACACAAAACAGCACTGCTAAAGGATTGTGTACAAAAAAAATTGCAACAAGAGAGTAAAATTGCTTTCATCTGTGTCCGTTTTCAGTACCCTGCATCCACAAAGAATCAGAAACTGGCGTTTTTTCTTTCAGTTATATCAGACCCTGCACTACAATGCAGAAATGCTGAACTGCAACTATGGTTGGGGCAGGGGTAAGGGTGAAAGAGGGGTGGTGTTTTATATTAAGGGGCTTCCAGACTGTACCAAGGGCAGCAGTATCTTTATCATCCGCTTAACTAAAAGGCGAAAGAAATAAACTGAAGTTTTAAATTTGATTACAAATTTGGTGAATAGAAACCAAAATTGTGGCTGCCTACTTTAATTGATAATCCTTTCTCTAATTTAAACCTTAAACTTAAACAACAAAAAAAATTGGCATTTTACAAAGCTGAATGATATACAGGTAGATATGATAAAGTACTTCTAATCTGATTGAGTTGCAAGGAAGATGACCGAATCACTAGTTTCCAGTGGATCACCACCTAGCAAATTCATTGCCATGTTACCCAGAACCAAATGAAAATGAGCCCCAATAATGCTTGAGCAATTTACATATTGCCTATAGTAGTCAGGACAGACTGACAATTAAAGTTACTGTGCAGGAAAAGTATATAAAATAGCAAATTAACATAACACTAAATATATCAGTTTAAACTTGGTGGATATAAATTGCAAATTTCTGACCTCACTTTTACAGGACAGCATGTTAAATGAGTATGTAAGTGTTTGAAAAAGTTGACCATGATTAAAAAAAACAAATAACAGATGTCAAGTCAGTAATGGCTATTCTACTACCTTTTGTACTTGTGTAATGACAAGTATATAGGGAAGGCATTGTTAATATAATCCAAATGGCACAACTTTCTGAATGCTGGGGTTGTACAATGAACAGCCAACATACCTACTACACTCATCTGCTGACTCACTGTATAAAAATTTACACACTCGTGAGGTCAACCATGTTTTCAGGGAATTCAACAAGCACCGTTTGTCCCTGCTGAGCACAGGCCCTGTGCTGTTCAGTGAATTCTGCTTGCTATGAATGAATTTATTGGGCTGGCATGTAGTAAAATATCATTGGTCAGTGTGCAGGCTAGGTGTGCGAATGGAGATATGGCTAGGGAGGGTAACACTGGAATCAGGAACATGAGCTAGGTCTGCAGTCCATGCTGCAAGAACAGGTGGTTATACTGAGAACCCTCCAGATTATGCTTCAATGATAACCACTCAGTACCAGCTGCTGTGAATACTGAGAAAACTCCAAAGCCAGTCAAGGCTGTAATAGACCAAATGCAAGCCATGCTTGCTTTGACAAGTTGAAGCATAGAAGACAAAACTTACATAGAAATTGTTATATCCATGAAGGGGTTGACCATAGCATGTCATTGCAACCTTAGTATCAGCAACAGAGGCTTCAGAGTTATGTGTTTCCTGCTGTGTCATCCACAGCAAGTCTGTGTCCCTACCCCTCATGGATGAGGGGAATGTAATCGGAGTTATGTCCATTGTATGGTATTTTAAATTACTTAACAGATCAAAGAGTGATCATGTGAAAATAAACCAGATATTTCAGTTATTTTGTTAAAAATTCTCAGATTTGAAATTTATAGGAATGGTGAAAGTTCAGGCTATTTAAAACAAACCAGCAAAAGTAAGCCAAATGCTCAAATTGTACTTAAAATTTACACATTATTCATAACGTTTGAATAGCACCGTCTAATGACAAACAAATTAAAACGTTCAGAAATTTGCTTGACACAAGTCTAAATCAGATACTTCGAGACCACTTCTGACTGAAACCAAGTTTTAAAGTCTGAAAATCTATCCATAATTAGTAAATTAGTGTTCAAGGATTATTGCTTTTAAAAATTCAATAAATAGCATATTTGCTCTCCCCCATACACAAAAGCATAGTAAAGTAACACATTAGATGAATATATAATCTTCAGGATTTACCACTTAAACTCAATTATTCAAAATACTTACAAGCAGTTACTAAGTCATAAAGTCACTTTAAACTGTCACATTGATTCAAGGTAGTCAATATATGTGGTTCAATACATGCATTCAAGGAGAATTTTAACATCCATCTCATTTAATGTAATAAAATCATTATCCACAAAAGGCTTGAACTATACCCAATTACAAGCCCAAAGCTTCTTGGGGGTTTAAAAAAAAAGTATTTTTGATTCAAATATTCTGAAACAATTCTATACAACAACTAGAAAAATCAAATAAACTCTGGCAGTTGATATATTAACTTCAGCTGTAAATTAAGGCTTTACTATTTTGATCTTTGCATAAATTAAGATTTCTTTCTGGCATCTGTAACAATTATATTTCTATGGGGTTCAAAATAGCAAATGTTAAACATCTAACTCAACATTTAATTGCGAGAGGACAAAAAACAGGTAGGGACCGGCATTTATAATTTTAAGAAGATAAAAGTACTGGTTTTAAGAGTCCACTATTGTGTTCAATTACAACAGCTTTTTAAAATTCTAATAATGCACCATTAACATTTGATGCTACTGCTACAGTTATCATTCGAGAGCAGACACTAATTTGGAGTCTATTGCTTAATAAGGCGTGTTCTTTAACTTCTACACAAACATGGGTGAACTATTCAGCATTAAGACAGCTGAATTCCAGTGATGTCCTTTGTTGCTTAATACTATAAAGAAAAATTAAATTGTGCCAGTCTCTTTCCTCAAAATATCTTAAGTATCATAATAGTACAGATTTCATCTCAACGATGGAAATATTTTTGCTGAAACTCATGAATGTCTTTGTAAAATGAGAATTCTCCAGTATTATTGACATTTTAATTACACTTTATTCTGAGTCACTTCTTTATAATGTCCTACTCAAAAATAACTCATGTCCAAAAAGGAAAACTGCACAGAACCTGGAACAAGTTAGCTTTCCATTTGGCTTATCTCACAACCAAAGGACACTCCTTTAAACAATTTAGCAGGGCGAATAATAATTAGAAAAGGAAGCACTCCCTGAAATTCTCTCTTCCTGTTACACAAGAAAAAATGATCTTTTGGGAAAGCTCCAACTATAATTAGCATTCATGATTAAGGGCAACCTTTCAAACAAAAAACTGCTTAGGTTGTGCATTGCATGAAAGATCGCATTATTCAATTATATAGTGCCAAATCACACCTCACCATACATATATTGTGGGTACTGAACCAAATGGAAAATAGCAACCAAAATCCATATGTTCATTTATGCTACATATCTCACAGTGGATCAGGTATGATAAGTTCGAAGGATGACAGCCTTCGAACAGACATCCCTCTTGAAGTCTGGGTTAGCAATGCACAGCAATGTCAGGAGCAAATTAAAGGACACTGATGTCAATATCCTGATAAGAGCTATATTTGGTTACGTATCCATTTCCCTGTGGAAATCATTCAATGAAATCACATGGCGTAGAAAATCCAAGATTGTATGTTGACTGGAAGGGTCTTTTCTCCTTCATTCCATGTGATACTTTGCAAGATGGTACAGGAGTATGGCTTGTTGCAAATTGACTCCTGTAGATCCATTCATTACTCCTATTATAACCATTCTGTTATAGCTCTGCCTTCAATACTATAATTCTAAGCAAACTTGTCACCAAACTTTGGGTCCTGTGAGTCAGCATCTTCCCTTTGCAAATGAATTTTTGATTTCCTGACAAAAAGACCGCAAATTAGTAAAAATAGGCAACAACATGACTGCTAATTATTCCAAACACTGGTGCTCCACAAAGTTGTATCCTCAGATCGCTACTCTACTCCCTGTACAATCATGACTGTATGGCCTGATTCTATTCTAACTGTATCTATAGCTTTGTACAGCAGCAGCTCTGCACACGAATGCAAGAAACTGCAGAGTTGTGAATACAACTCAGTCTATCACAGAAACCAGCATCCCCTCTATGGACTCTCTCCCTCTCTGTACTTCAACCTGCATCAGTAAATCAGCCAGCATAATCAAGGATCCCACTCACCCCAGACATTCTTTTGTTTCTTCTGCCCAATGAAAGAAAAGACAAAGTATGTGCCGCCAAACTCAAGGATAGCTTCTACCCCATTTTTATTTGACCTCTGCAATTGGATCCTTGATATTTTTCACTGGGAGACCACCAGTGCGGATTGGAAATAACATCTCCTTGTTGACAATTAACACAGGCACACATCAACGACGCATGCTTAGCCCACTGTTCTCTCTCTACATCCACAACTGTGTGGCTTGGCATACTTAAACGCCATCTAGAATTTTACTGATGACACAACGTTGTTAGCAGAATCTCAGATGACGAAGTGGACAAAAGTGAAAAAGATCGACCAGCTGAGTAGTGTCGGAAATCAAAGGCATACACACCAGTCCTTATCAAGGGATCAGCTGTAGGAAGGGTGAACAGTTTCAAGTTCCTGGGTGTCAATATCTCTGAAGATCTATCCTGGGCCCAACATAATGATGCAATTACAAAGAAGGCTTGACAGTGACTATGTTTTATCATATGTTTGAGGAGACCCAAAGAGTTACAAACTTCTACAGATGTACCATGGAGAGCATTCAAACTGGTTGCATTTCCATCATATGAGGAGCGACTGACAGGATCCAAAATAGCTGCAGAAAATTGCAGATTCAATCATCTCCATCATGGACACTAGCCTCCACAGCATCAAGAATATCTTCAAAATGCAATGCCTCATAAAGGCAACATCCATCATTATGGACCACATCACTCAGGCCATGCCCTCTTTCATTGCTACCATCAAGGTGGTGGCACAGGAGCATGAAGACACACACTCAATATCTTAGGAATAGCTTCTTTCTCACCACCATCAGATTTCCGAATTGACAATGAACCTTTTTTTGCTATTTGCATTAATTATTTAAATTTTTTAAAATATATTTATTACTATTTATAGTTGTATTATGTTTTGCAATGTACCGCTGCTGCAGAACAAATTTCATGACATATGTCAATGATATTAAACCTGATTCTGATTATTAAACACTTCCTCCAGAACATTAAGTTGGACTCTTGACCTCAAAACTACCTCATTATGACCTTACACCTTGTTTACCTGCATTGTTCGTACTCTGTAGCTGCTACACTTTATTCTGCATTGTTATTGTTTTACTCTGTTCTACCTCAATGCACTGTGTAATGACCTGAATGAATAGTATGCAAGACAAGCTTTGCACTGTATCTCAGTACGAGAGAATAATAAACCAAGACTATTCCCCAGCCCTGCCTACACCATCACCACTTCCTGATTTACATGTAATCGTGCCAAAGGTATGGAATGATACAGTCATACATTGACGTATTTAGCAAACTATACATATTTCACCTTCTCTTTACTGCTACCGACACTCAGCGCCTGAGTGGTGACCTTGCTCCTTGTTGACTGATGCTTCTAGGCTGATGAAACAATTCTGAACAAATCTGCCTTTGTTTCAAGGGATTAATATATATCAGTGTTTCAAGATGTACTAATAAATATTTCCACTGTAATGGTGTACAGCAATAAGCAGAGGACAGAGAGCAGGGAAACACCTGGAGATAGCAAAATGAGAAGAAAGTGTAGGAGGACAATTGCTAGAGAATGTCTCAAACATAGATCACACTCATTCAGGAATAACTCTGCTACTCAAACTCAAAGAACAATGTGAAAGACAGTGCATTTAGAAATTCTCACTGTTAGCTTACACCAGCATCAAGTAAAAATGCAAACTCAAGTAGTCAGGAGTGACAGTAGTATCTATATCTGTCAGTTTCTGATCACCATACCAGAGCTATTCACAACACAGTTTTCTGTCCACCTCATAGTGTTCCCTAATTAAACAGTGTTCACGATATTCCATTCGCACTTCCCAGAAAGCACCAGGCTGAGCAAACACACAGCTTCCCAATGATTACAGCATTGCCTGCAGTGCAGAAAGCCAATATCCAGGCTCTGACTTTAACTCAGAAATACTAGATTACAAGAAGCTAATTCCATTCCCTGAAAATCCACCAGTTCATTATCAAAGACAAGGGACATTGTCTGCAATCCAGGCCAGAGTTAATATGCATTTATTTTGAATAAAGCATTTCAAAATATCAAAGAACAGCTATCAATGATAAGGGTTAATTTCTTACATGACTAATGAGCAATCCATAACATAGTTATGCTGCTATACTAAATTCAATTAAAGATAGGATTAGATTCAGATTCAGTTTATTGTCATTTAGAAACCACAAATGCAATGCAGTTAAAAAATGAAACGACGTTCCCCCAGAATGATATCACAAAAGCATATGACAAAACAGACTACACCAGAAAATCCACGTAACGTTTGGCAATCCCCAATCCAGAGTCCGGAGAGGCTGCTGCGTATTAATATCACGCTACCATCTAGCGCGTTCCCCGGAAAGGAGCTCCAAATCCACCAGACAAAAACAAGACCAAAAACTAAAGCTACAAGACCTGCACAAAACCACATAATTACAACATATAGTTACAACAGTACAAACAATAGCATAATTGATATAAAACAGACTATGGGCACAGTAAAAATAGTCCAAGATGTTAAAGGATTGTAAGTTCAAAAGAAATCATCACAGTTTCCACAAGTCCCCAGGGTCCCGAAAGACTCGCCATCCCACACCGGCGGCAGAAGGGAGTATCCCAGCTATGGACTTCCAAGGCGCCACCCGACTTAGCCTCACAGACGCAGCATACAATGCAAGCTCCGTCGAAACCAGCCTCGCATACGCAGCACACACCGAAAGTGACCCGAGTCCGTCGAACCTCCGAGTCAACGACCATCCCCTCCGGCACAGCTTCTCCGAGCACCATCCTCTGCCGAGCGTATTAAGACGACCCCGCCAACGGCCATCAGCAACGCGACCCCGAGGACTGGGGGCCTGTTCTTCCCAGCAGAGTCCTGGACCTCACAGCAGCAGCAGCAACGAAGAAGGTCTTCCTGGAATTTCCCAATGTTTCTCCGTGCTTCCACGTCCGTTTTCAATCGATTATGATTGCACACGGCACCCCACTTCACAAATAACAATCAGTTCCGGAGTGGCCACTGCAAGCTGCGTCACGCCGCTATCTTGGATCTTGAAAATTGAGCTTAAATATTTCCTCTGCAGGACTGTTTTGAAAGAACACTGTAATGCTCAAAACCATGTAAAAGATTTGTGCCAATCTTCTAAACAACTTCAACATTTGGTGACCACTTTGGTAAATAATTGATCAAGAGGGATTAACCCAGACAATGGTTTTCTGACCCAGCTGAGATACCAGCAATTGCTCCAACCTCAATTCAACATTCATCCTTCTTTTTGTTGTTGCCCATATGGCTTATACAACAATAAAAAATAAAAGCCAAGAGAAACCTAACACTTTAATACAGCTTCATGAATCAAAACAGACCATAGAGAAGGCAACACCAGTGAATCTGTAGATGTTGGAAATAAATAAAAACACAAAATGCTGGCAGAACTCAGCAGGCCAGACAGCGTTTATGAGAGGAGGTAGTGATGACGTTTCGGGCCGAAACCCTTCATCAGGAGTGAAGTAACATGGGATGGTCGAGGGGGGATAAGAAGTGGGGGGAGGGATGAAGTAGAGAGCTGGGAGGTGATAGGCTGAAGGGAAATAGCCTAGGGGGAAGGTGGAGAATTATGGGAAATAAAAGAGAAAGAAAGGTAGGGCTGGGGGGAGATTATAGCGAGGGGGAAAATGAGAGAGAAAGAGAACCAGACTAAAATTATAGATAGGGATGGGGTAAGGGGGGGGGGGGGGGGGCAGGGGTATCAACGGAGGTCTGTGAGTTGAATGTTCATGCCGGCAGGTAGGAGGCTACCTAGGCGGGAGATAAGGTGTTGCTCCATCGACCTACGTGTGGCCTCATCTTGACGGTAGAGGAGGCCATGGACAGACATATCGGAGTGGGAGTGGTCTGTGGAATTGAAGTGTGTGGCCACAGGGAGATCCTGCCACTGCTGGAAGACTGAGCGCCGGTGTTCGGCGAAATGGTCTCCCAGTCTGCGGCGGGTCTCCCCAATGTATAAATGGCCGCATCGGGAGCACCGGATACAGTACCTCAATCCAGTTGACTCGCAGGTGAAGTGGTGCCTCACCTGAAAGGACTGTCTGGGGCCTAGGATGGTGGTGAGGGAAGAAGTGTGGGGGCAGGTGTAGCACTTCTTCCATTTGCAGGGATAAGTGCGTGGAGGGAGGTCGGTGGGGAGGGATGGGGGGGATGAATGGACAAGGGAGTTGTGTAGGGAGCAATCCCCGCGGAAAGCCGAGAGTGGGGGGGAGGGGAAGATGTGTCTGGTGGTGGAATCCCGTAGGTGGCGGCGGAAGTTACAGAGGATTATACATTGGATCTGTAGGCTGGTAGGGTGATAGGTGAGGACCAGGGGGATTCTATCCCTGGTGGGCTGGCAGGGAAGTAGATAGAGAAGTATCAGCTTTGTAATGAAAACCCAATGCCTCAAGTGCACAATTAGAAGATACAAGTCAGACAACAGCATTATGGGCCAGAAGACTATGTATTAAACGGAAAACTAATACAATACATGGTAGAAAATGTATGGTGGCTTCAGTGGACAATCTTCAACAGTCCTGGAATTGAACAGACCAGCAACAGGCCATTCTACTTTGCACAGGCAAGAGCAGTCTATGGTAGCAAATTGAAAAGCGACAGACAAAATACCAATGGAGAGCCAATGGTCGAATCATGAATTATTTCACTGGATAGCAAGTTTGTGCTCCAGAGACAACTTACTTCACTTCAGAAATTCTCATGCTCAGTTGGGATAACATACTGCTGATTGGCCAAGATACACTGCAGGATGGCAGCAGTTTAAACATGATATTCTAGATCCTGGGCAGCTTATGCTGGTACTGCAATACTAGGTATCGACAGTTTATGTTGATTATGATGGAGTTCACTGTGTAAGATGGAATGATAAACAGTCAATTATAGACCACTGGGGAACAAGCTCCAAGGGTGGTACACTGAAAAATGTTCGATGTTCATGATGCACAGAGTGCATTTGAATATGTATTTGTGGACTTTGATCGTGTGCAAAGTCATTAAAAATAGCCTTACTTAAGGTTCTTGAGCCTTTCCTCCATTCATCATCATCTTGAGGGCACATGCTAATTCTGGATAAAGGATCCCACTTCTCCACCTCCTCTTGCAACAAAGCACTGGAAATCTTTGGAATCAGATCTCCAAAACATCATGTCATTCTTTAAAGTGACGCCAGATCAAATAAGCTTCAAAGGATCTAACAATATCTACAACACTCACAATGTTGCTGCCCTTTAAGCAATCAACACTGATTTGGGTAAGCTAACTTCATAATATTGGCTCTCAAGTTTAGCATCATTACACCAGCAATTGTTAAAATTAGCAGGAACATAAATCATGAGCCACTTTAATGTTTAAAGAAGAAGAGGAAAAACAAAATCAGTATTTATCAAATTGCTTGATTGCCAGAAAAACAAGATATGAAGAATAAGTAACCCAAAACTAGAAAACAATACCCACAAAAGAATGCCGCACACAGAAGCTCTTGGAAAAATCCACATAAATACATCATATGAAACCTACAGTACATGCAAATCAAACAAAACGGTTCAGAACAGTGCACGAGATGCTTGGAAAAAAGTGTGCGGTCAGGAAGACACAATTGTAGAATGCACACCACTGAGGATGATCTTATGGCACATGTGAAAAATGACAATCAAGCACTGTTTGTGAAAGAGACAGAATATACTAAAATAACAATTTGAAGATAAAAGGCAGACAGCAGCATTACGAGCCCGAGGGCATGGGATTGCATTAGAGATGACCAGCCAGAACAGCTATCTTTGTGTCTGCATAATTACTAAAGACTTGCAGTACAGTTTGTTAAAATTAGTAGAAGCATAAGTAGTATCTTCATTTTAACTTGAAAATATACTGAATCATTGGTCCAAGTATGTATTGCCATTTTAAAACATGCTCAATTTCGAGCTGAAAACAAGGATGAGAATTGCAATCAGCTAATATATGAAGCAGAATGCTTTTATGTTCGAAATAAACATTGTTTATATATTGAAAAACAACCCTGGAAACATTGCTATATTATTATGTAATTCAGGCTACAGATATCCATCTCTTCCTCAGCTTTTTCCTAATGCTTATTCTTCTGTATTACCTCCTGGTTCCAGTTTCAATGAACACTTTCCTGATGTTTCACCGAATACATTCAAAGCTTGGCTTTCTGCACTATACTATTCAGTGTTGTAACAACTTCGCACTCAACTTCAGTCTGACCACTGTACAAGATCGGAAATAGCTGCAGAAGGTTGCAACCTCAGCTTGAAAATGAAAGCATTTTCAAATATTGACACCTCAAAATGGTGGCATCCATCATTATGGAGGAACTATCACTAACTCCCACAGCCCCTGATGATCCTGTGATTTCTGTCTCCGAGCCGATGTGCAAGCAGCCTTCAGAAAGGTGAACCCACAAAAAGCATCAGGCCCAGATGGGCTACTAAGCCAAGTACTAAAGACCTATGCTGATCAACTGGCTGGAGCATTCAGAGATCTTTAATCTCTCACTTCAGCAGTCCGAGGTACCTACCTGCTTCAAGCAGGTTTCAATTGTACCGGTGCCCAAGAAAAGCGTAGTGACCTGCCTCTATGACTATTGTCCAGGAGCACTTACATCCATAGTGATGAAATGTTTTGAGAGGTTGGTGCTGAAACATATCAACTTCTGCCTGAGAAGTGACTTGCATCCATTCCAATTTACTTATAAGAACTACAGGCCCAAAGGAGATGCCATCTTATTGGATCTTCACTCAATCCTGGAACATCTGGACTCCTCAATCATCAGGCTCTTGAACCAAAGGGATAACTTCACCTGCCTCAGCACTGAAATTTTCGATAATCTGTGGACTCACTTTCAAGAACTCTATCTCATGCTCTTGATAATTGTTGATTATTAATATTTCTTTATTTTTGTATTTACACTGTTTCTTGTTTTTTTGCACAGTTTGAATACCCATGCTGGTGTGGTCTTTCATTGATTCTGTTATGGTTATTATTCTATATGGATATGAAATACTCCAGTTTCCTGGGCTGTGCAAGTCCAGGGAAGACAACTTCCGGCCCCGCCAAACGTTAGAGATTGAGGCACACCAGATCCCACCCCAAATCTCCCTTTGTGTAGATGCTCTGTCATTTGCTACCCTGTTACAAATTAATGCCACGAAATAACAGACAGTACACTGCAAATGATTAAAGGAATGATATTTGTGGATCTTAACTGAAAGGTTAATAAAGAATAACAAAAAGAAAAAGGCCCACTCTAATTAAACAGTCAAATGACCACAAGTTGGAGCTCATCTTGAACTTCTCTGTCACTCACACACTGGGTCATCAGTCAGCGTGAAAGCCCACACCACCTTCTGATCATCACTTGCAATCCATCTCAAACAAACAGGTTTCCCACTGGATCGTATGCTACCGCCAGTCTCCCCAGCATCTCTCTTCATCTCATCTCGAACAAAAGCCCAAGACCAACCTTATTGTCCTTCACCAAGAAAAACATCCCACTGATTAGATTGCATACATTCCACATCATCCCTCATCTTCAACAATAACCCAAACAGGCTGATTGTAGAACAAACTGCTCTTACAGAGCTGCTAAATAAAATACCTACAGCATCACAGTAAAGATGTGAACCAGGGCATTGCAGATATATTGAGTATGCCCACCAAAAAATGAATCTCAGGATTGTATATGGAGACATATGTACTTTGATAATAAATTTACTTAGAATTTCATGCCCCCTTCACCCAGGACATACCTTCTTACAATGATTGCCATGAGAGAGAAGGTACAAGAGCCTGAAGACACACAATGTTTTAGGAACAGCTTCTTTCCCTCCCAACAACAGATTTCTGAATGACAATGAGCCAACCCATGAACACTACCTCACTATTTTTGGGTCTCTTTTTAAGATAAGAGATGATGCGGAATGTGTACCATCCAATTAGGACGACCACAACCTTGTCATGGTTTGGAGGTTTGCGTGCCCCAATGACCCAGAGAGCTATGTTGGCTGAAGTCAGGGCATTATGCTTTTGTTCTTGGTCACCCATGCCAAACAGGTCAAAGGGTAGAGGGCAGACTAAGAGTGTTCCACCAGTCCTCCAGGTTCGGGGGTTCAGCTCTGGGCTCATAATCCAAAGTGGTAAAACAAAATTGTTACGGAAATAGCAGTGAAGAATTCTTTTACATCTGAATCTGATGGTTTTCCTGAGTCTCCAGAACTGTATGACTGATAGTCATGAAAACTGAGAGGAAACTACTGACACAATGAAGAAAGCCCTGAACACGTGGGTAATGTCTACTTATCATCATCAGGTGCCATGCCCAGTTTGAGCTTTGACTCCCATGGCCCACACACTCTTGTTTCAGGTCAAGTGGATCAATTTATTGGTATTCACTTCCAGTTAGTTCTCTGGCTACTGTCTCCATCATTTGTCTTTGCCTTCCTTTTGCTTTCTTCCCTTCAATCTTTCCCATAATTACCGTGCATTCTAACTCCTCTTTCCTAATCACATGTCCAATGAAGTTACGTTGCCTTTTCATGATCTCATACATTATTTCTCTTTTTGTGCTTGCTCTGTTCATGACATCGTTAGATATTCGTTTCATCCATGATATTTTTTGCATCCTCCCCAAAAACCACATCTCTGCTGCTTCAATTCGTTTCCTCATGTTACTATTGTCCAACATTCTGATCCATATAACATAACTGGATAAATGTAACATTTCAGTACTCTGAGGCAGGTTGTCATGTCTAGTTTAGTGTTGGTCAGTATTCTCTTCATTCTCGTAAAGGTGTCTTTTACCATCCCTATTCTTCTTTTGATGTCCATATCGCACCTGCCATCTGATATCACCCTGCTTCCTAAGTAGCAAAAGTTCTGTACTTGTTTTGTGTCTTCCCCATTTATTCTCATCCTACAGATAGGATTCTCCTTCCTATTGGAAATCACCATACATTCTGTCGTTTTGCAATTGATAGATAGACCCATTTTTGCACTTTCTTCAACAACTATATCAATTAAGTTTCATAGTTCTTCCTCTGTACTTGCAAATAACACAGTGTCATCTACATATCTCAAATTATTGATGTTTTCACAGCCAACTTTGATTCCCAAGATGTCTCTTACTTTTGTAATATTGTTTCACTATACACATTAAACAAATCAGGGGAGAAAAGCTATTTGAAGCCAGGTGTTCCAATTGATGAGTTGAAAATGGAGGTGTGGGTTGTAGAGGTGCCCTGCCCTTTAAAAAAAGACACACAATGTCAGGGTATTGACAGAGCCTGCTCTTCTCAAGAAAGATCTTGTTATGTGCACCACTCCTCAATCAAAACTATTTTTAGAGGACCTTGGAATAAGAATTGTAGAGGTGTATGAAACTGGTAAAGGCTACAAAAGCATTTCCAAAGACCTGAGTGTTCATCAGTCCACAGTAAGATAAAGTGTCTACAAATGGAGGAAATTCAGTAGTGTTGCTACCTCTCCCTCAGAGTAGGTGTCCTGCAAAAATCACACCAAGAGTACAGTGTGCAGTGCTGAAGGAGGTGAAAAGGAACCCAAGGGTAACAGCAAAAGTCGTACAGAAATTTCTAGAACTTGCTAAAGTCTCTGCTTATGTACCTACTATAAGAGATGCAATGAACAAGATTGGTGCTCTTGAAAGGCACCACAGATGAAACCACTGCCCTCCAAAAAAAAATTGCTGCACGTCTCAAGTTTGCAAAAACCACCTGGGTGTTCTACAATGGTTCTGGGATAATATTCTGTGTACAGATGAGATAAAAGTTGAACTTTTTTTGGCAGAAATGCACACTGGAGGAAAAAAGGCACTGCACACCAACATGAAAACCTCATCCCAACTGTGAAGTATGGAAGAACGAGCATCATAGCTTGGGGCTGCTTTGCTGCCTCAGGGCCTGGACAGCTTGCAATCGTTAAGGGAAGAATTAATTCAAAGTTGTATCAAGATATTTTACAGGAGAATGTCAGGGTAGTGGTCTGTCACCTGAAGATTAATAGAACAAGACAATGATCTGAAACACAAGAGTAAATGAACAACAGAATGGTTTGAAAAGAAGAAAATATATGTTTTGAAATGGCCAAGTCAGAGACAAGATCTTAACCCAATTGAGATGCTGTGGCATGACTTGAAGAGGGCAATTCATGCAAGGTACCCCAGAAATATTGATGAACTGAATCAGTTCTGTATGGGAGAAATGGTCTACAATTCCTCCAAGCCAACGTGCAAGAGTGATCAACAGTTACCAGAAACATTTGGTTGAAGTTATTGCTATACAAGAGGGTGGGGTGGGGTGGGGTGGGGGGGGGGGGAAGTGTCACATCAGTTATTGAAAGCAAAGGTTCACATACTTTTTCCAGCAAATACATGTAAAATTGGATCATTTTTCTCAATAAGTAAATGAACAAGTATATATTTTTGTGTCATTTATTTGATTGGGTTCTCTTTATTTAGTTGTAGGACATGGAGATCTGATCACATTCTAAGTCATATTTATGCAGAAGCAGAAAATTCTAAAGGGTTCACAAACTTTCTAACACCACTGTACACATACACACACTATATATAAAAAATAAAACTGTAAACATAATTATTCCTTAAAACAATACAGCTTAAAGTGACTGAGCAGTTTGTCCTGATCCAGAACTTTAAGAAATCAGTACGGTAGTCTAAGAAATTTGCACTAATACAAAGAATGTGCACTCAAGGTCAAATTTATGTACGCATGCAGTTTCACAAAATGTAAAGCGTTCTAACAATATTCTGACAATTTTCGTATTTATCATGATCCAGCACAGACTTTCTATATTTTTTTAAAATTATAATTGACAACTTGAAGTTATTGCAACCCTGTACAAAATAGCAAATAAACTATGAGAAGGGCAAGTAAAACCTGGACATTTTGTGATGTTTTTGAAGTGATTAAAAATTTGAAGAAACTCTAAGCTTTGCTTATTTTAGTTATGCAATTCAATCCTAGAAGTGCACAACAGACGTTAAAAAAAACTTAAACTACAACACCACTTCGCGTCTATATTAGAATTTCAATGCAATGAAAACAAACAAATCCATGCAAGGTGCAGAACTGAGAACAAGTCTTTTGATAAATGCATTTATAATATACAATTTTCTGCTTAAACTCCCATTACTTCAAAATAATTTTTTTGTGCTTTGTTTGGTACTATCTTGCATACAATTATATAAATAGAAATTCGAAATTTAGGCACTTCTAAAAAGTTACAATGTCAATGCGCGCATTCAATTTAGCTAGATTTAAAAATTAACACTGCACCAAATCCATTTAACATAATCTAATAACAATCCCTTGCAGATTAAAACCATCAGTGAGTGACACCTTCATGTATAATGTACATGAGTGTATTACGTCAAAAAATACTGTATAGATGTATTAGCATCCTATTTTTTCCTCTGTTGGGGCATCAGCAAATAAACCTCATCCAGTTGGGGGATTGTGCCGATCCGCGTTAGGCAAATCGCTTACTTAAAAATATGGACACATATTCCCACGAAGCAGTTGTCTTAAGAGCGTGTGCGATTTTCTACTACTTCCTCTATGAAACGCAATCAGAAGCCACACATCCGGCCAAAAAAACCACCTCAATGGGGTTCCTTTGATTTCTAAGGGCTTACTGATCTAGTTCAGTTTTACATGACCGAATTAAATTTAACAGGGCACTGATTATTAAAATTCACCTGTTCCTAATAATATCGTTAAATAACACAGCAAAACCAAACGATGAATCGCAAATTATTACACCATTTTCAAACTACAACTGCATGATCATAAAACACATCTTCGCAACTTAATGAACTATTCGCGATTTTCAAATGCATATTTGGTAAACACCTTTCCGTGGAAAATAAAAATACTGTCAATTTCTGACGATCGCAATATTTATGTAGTGTTCCTGATCTCACTGGACATTGCTGACTTCAATTGAAAGTGGTCGTATTGAAAAAATTAACAGCGTAAAATATCGGTGGGTCAAAATTTACACCTAATTCAACAGGCACAAACGTCTCCCAAGACGAAGGCCAACTCTTCTACCTTATTACACTGCGGAAAAGAAAATAAACAGGCATTACTCTGTGATGCATTGACACACACATACAAAAAGAAGCCGGAATTTAAACTCAAATAATCCTCCACTGGTTTTGTGCACAAGGCGTCAGTTTGGAATCACTGCAGGCCGGGCACTGGGAACCATCATGTATTATATAGACAAGGGATAAATTTGGACGGAAAAATAGAGCAAGAATGGTCAGATGGGAAGTACAGGCCGGTTGGTCATCCTGTGCCTGGCCAGGAGCACCTTCTCCTCGTCCCTGGCAGCAGCACCCACCTTTTTGATGTTATAAATTCGGGTCAGCATACCAATCCCCCTGTCGTTCAGGATTGTCAGCTTCTCTGCGATCTTCTGCTGGCTCGACATCACGGCGCGGGACATGGTGCGAAGTCACGTCGGCTGGCCGCCTTTTTCTCCCCCCCCAGCCCAGAAAAGAAGAGTGGTTTTCGATCACGGGCCGAAGCTAATGAGAGGGCAAATCCTCCATCGACGCAGAGCAGCAGCGCGCCCCGCCCTCGCCGTCAGCTCCTTCTCTAGGTGGTGGACCTGGCCCAGACCGAGGCTCTTCCTCCCGTGCCGTGGTGCCCCCACGTGACCGGCACTCACCAGCGCCCCCCAGTCCCCGGCTGACTCGCGTCCCTCCCACCAGCCGCCGCCGCCGCCGCGGCCACTCGCGCCCGGGACGTTGCCCTTGAGCTTCTCCGCACGAAGCAGAGTGGAGATCGTCGTGAGTCAGCGTGAACCATTTTAAACACATGACTGATGATATGCAGCCATCCTCCACCTCATCATGCATTCTTAAAAGAATCGCGAGAGGCTATTCAGCCCATCTGATGCAGCCAGTCCCATTCCAAAAATCAAAAAAAAATGCCAGAAATACTAAGCAGATAGAGAATATCTGCGGAGGAAGAAACAAAGTTAATGCTTCAGTTTGATGAGGTTCAATCTGAAATCTTTAAAATTGCAGAGATGTTAACAAAAGGAATGCCAGTGATCAATTGGAGACCGAGTGAAATTGAATGACTCAGAGTGTGGTGGCTGAAAGATAGCGCCAAAGGTTTGTTGATCACACCCCATCTGGCTGGAACAGATGTAAGTAGAAGGGGATGAATGACGACAGAAGCATGAAAGAAATAAAAGAAAGACGAGCTTTATTTGTCACATTTACATTGAAACATTCACTGAAATGCATCATTTGCATCAATGACCAACACAGTCTGAGGGTGTGATGGAAGTGTGTGCAGGGGAACACTTTGGGTCTAGTGATCATAACGCTATTAGTTTCTACTTGGATAGATAGATCTGGTCCTCCAGTTGAGGTGCTAAACTGGAAAAAGGTCAAATTTGAAGAAATGAGAAAGGATCTAAAAAGCGTGGAGTGGGACAGGTTGTTCTCTGGCAAGGACGTGATTGGTAAGTGGGAGGCCTTCAAAGGAGAAATTTTGAGAGTGCAGAGTTTGTATGTTTCTGTCAGGATTAAAGACAAAGTGAATAAGAATAAGGAACCTTGGTTCTCTACGAATATTGGAAATCTGATAAAGAAGAAGAGAGAGATGTATGACATGTATAGGAAACGGAGCAAATAAGGTACTTGATGAGTATAAAAAGTGAAAAAAAAATACAAGAAAGACATCAGGAGGGCTAAAAGAAGACATGAGGTTGCTTTGGTAGTCAAAATGTAAGATAATCCTAAGAGCTTCTGCAGGTATATTAAGAGCAAAAGGATAGTAAGGGATAAAATTGGTCCTCTTGAAGATCAGAGTGGCTGGCTATGTATGGAACCAGAAGAAATTCAGGAGATCTTAAATGGGTTTTTTTGCATCTGTATTTACTAAGGAAACTGGCAAGAAGTCTATGGAAACAAGGCAAACAAGTAGTGAGGTCATGGAACCTATACAGATTGAAGAGGAGGAGGAGTTTGCTGTCTTCAGGCAAATCAGAGTAGAGAAATCCCCAGGACCTGACAGGGTATTCCCTCGGACTTTGAAGGAGACTAGTGTTGAAATTGCAGGGGCCCTGGCAGATATATTTAAAATATCGGTATCTACGGGTGAGGTGCTGGAGGATTGGAGGATAGCTCATGTTGCTCTGTTGTTTAAAAAAGGCTCTAAGAGTAATCTGGGAAATTATAGGCCGGTAGATTTGACGTCAGTAGTAGGTAAATTATTGGAATGAGTATTAAGAGATAGGATCTACAAGTATTTGGATAGACAGGGATTTATTCAGGAGAGTCAACATGGCTTTGTGCGTGGAAGATCTTGTTTAACCAATCTATTAGAATTTTTCGAGGAGGTTGCCAGGAAAGTGGATGAAGGAAAGACAGTGGATGTTGTCTACATGGACTTCAGTAAGGCCTTTGACAAGGTCCAGCATGGGAGGTTAGTTAGGAAGATTCAGTCACTAGGTATACATGTTGAGGTAGTAAATTGGATTAGACATTGGCTTAATGGGAGAAGCCAGAGAGTGGTAGTGGAGGATTGCTTCTCTGAGTGGAGACCTGTGACTAGTGGTGTGCCATAGGGATTAGTGCTGGGTCCATTGTTATTTGTCATCTATATCAATGATCTGGATGATAATGTGGTAAATTGGATCAACAAATTTGCTGATGATACAAAAATTGGAGGTGTAGTGGACAGTGAGGAAGGTTTTCAAAGCTTGAAGAGGGATTTGGACCAGCTGGAAAAAAATGGGCTGACAAATGGCAGATGGAGTTTAATGCAGACAAGTGTGAGGTATTGCATTTTGGAAGGAGAAACGAAGGTAGAACACACAAGGTAATGGTTGGACACTGAGGAGTGCAGTAGAACAGAGGGATCTGGTAATACAGATACAAAATTCCCTAAAAGTGGCGTCACAGGTAGATAGGGTCGTAAAGAGAGCTTTTGGCACCTTGGCCTTTATAAATCAAAGTATTGAATATAAGAGTTAGAATGTTATGGTGAGGTTGTATAAGACATTGGTGAGGCCAAATTTGGAGTATTGTGTGCAGTTTTGGTCACCTAATTACAGGAAGGATATTAATAAGGATGAAAGAGTGCAGAGAAGGTTTACAAGGATGTTGCCAGAACTTGAGAAACTGAGTTTTAGAGAAAGGTTGAATAGGTTAGGACTTTATTCCCTGAAGCGTAGAAGAATGAGGGGAGATTTGATAGAGGTGTATAAAATTATGATGGGTATAGATAGAATGAATGCAAGCAGGCTTTTTCCACTGAGGCTAGGGGAGAAAAAATCCAGAGGACATGGGTTAAGTGTGAAAAGGGAAAAGTTTAAAGGGAACATTAGGGGGAGCTTCTTCACACAGAGAGTAGTGGGAGTGTGGAATGAGCTGCCAGTTGGAGTATTGAATGCAGGCTCACTTTTAAGAAAAACTTGGACAGGTACATGGATGAGAGGGGTTGGAGGGATATGGCCCAGGTGTGGGTCAGTGGGACTAGGCAGAAAAATGGTTCAGCACAGCCAAGAAGGGCCAAAAGGCCTGTTTCTGTGCTGTAATGTTCTATGGTTCTTTGTGCTGGGGCAGCCTTCAAGCCCGCAAGACAGAAATGCGTTGGGCTTACAAACCAGAACAGTTGTTGGACATCTGAAATAAAATGAGAATGCTGAAAATGCTTCACTGGTTAGCAAGCATCTGTGGAGAAAGAAAAATGTGTACTAACATTACAGACTGATGTCCTTGTAACAGAACATACCAGTTCTTCCACAATCTGGAAATGTTGGTTATTTGAAATTATTGAACTCACTGTTGAGTCGGAAGGGCAGTAATATACCAAGTTAAATGAGACCCTGTTCCTTGAGGTAATAACATTGGGCAACGTTGGAACAATATAAAAAGCTTAAGGCAGGAGAGGTCAGTGTGGGAGTGGGATAGAGAATGAAAGTGACAGGCTGCTGGGAGCTCAGGGTCACCCTTGTGGGTGAATTGATTTGCATAAGCACTATGCAAGACAAGCTTTTCACTGTATTTCTGTACACTTTACAACAATAAACCAATTCCAAGTTCAATTCCAAATTCAAGGCAGAATAAACTAAGGGCTGTTCTAATAGTGAGGAGGCAGTTTCAAGTCATTTGTCTAGATTTCTGTGTTCGCAGGACATTCATGACAGAAGAAAACCACCTTCACAGAAATATGACTGCCAGAAAAAACAATGAGTTCAGCCTGTTATTTTTAGTTCACAATGCATACTAAAGTTACTGTGAAATATCTGATTACTGCATTCCATCTATCACATTATAGTCAGGAATGTAGAATTACATTCTTCCTATTTACCTGTTAGAAACTCCTTGAACAGTGCATCCTTGTAAATTGACATATCGAGCATTTTTTTCCACAATTTTCAATTGTAAGACAAAGAAGAAACATCAGCTTTCATCCCATGTCCTTTCACTTCAATAGAACTACAGACTCTACATGGGAAATGATAAGGTTCCCCATGCGAGGCTTATTGAGAAAGTAAGGAGGCATGGGATCCAAGGGGACATTGCTTTGTGGATTTAGAGTTGGCTTGCCCACAGTAAGCAAAGAGTAGTTGTAGTCGGGTCATATTCTGCATGGAGATTGGTGAGGAGTGGTGTGCCTCAGGGATCTGTTCTGGGATCCCTTCTCTTCGCGATTTTTATAAATGACCTGGATGAGGAAATGGAGGGATGGTTTAGTAAATTTGCTGATGACACAAAGATTGGGGGTGTTGTGGATAGTGTAGAGGGTTGTCAGAGGTTACAGCAGGACATCGATAGGATGCAAAACTGGGCTGAGATGTGGCAGATGGAGTTCAACCCAGATAAGTGTGAGGTATTTCATTTTGGTAGGTTAAATATGATGGCAGAATATAGTATTAATGGTAAGACTCTTGGCAGTGTGGAGGATCACAGGGACCTTGGCGTCTGAGTCCATAGGACATTCAAAGCTGCTACGCAGGTTGACTCTGTGGTTAAGAAGGCATATGGTGCATTGACTTTCATCAACCTTGGGATTGAGCTTAGGAGCCGAGAGGTAATGTTGCAGCTATATAGGACGCTGGTCAGATCCCACTTGGAGTACTGTGCTCAGTTCTGGTCGCCTCACTACAGGAAGATGTGGAAACCATAGAAAGGGTGCAGAGGAGATTTACAAAGATGTTGCCCGGATTGGGGGGCATGCTTTATGAGAATAGGTTGAGTGAACTCAGCCTTTTCTCCTTGGAGTGATGGAGGATGAGAGGTGACCTGATAGAGGTGTATAAGATGATGAGAGGCATTGATCATGTGGATAGTCAGAGGCTTTTTCCCAGGGCTGAAATGGCTAACACGATAGGGCATATTTTGAAGGTGCTTGGAAGTAGGTATAGAGGAGATGTCAGGGGTAAGTTTTTTACACAGAGAGTGGTGAGACCTGCCGGCGATGGTGATGGAGGCAGATACAACAGGTCTTTTAAGAGACTCCTGGACAGGTACATGGAGCTTAGAAAAATAGAGTGCTATGAGTAAACCTAGGTAATTTCTCAGGTAAGGACATGTTTGGCACAGCATTGTGGGCTGAAGGGCCTGTATTGTGCTGTAGGGTTTCTGTGTTTCTATGAAACATTTTAATTTTCTATGCCCGCACTTGCCAGACTAAAAAATAGCTTTTTTCTTGGAGCTATAATTGCTCTGAACCAATTGATCAAGCATCATCCATAATTTTGTTATATTGCTACTTTTAATACTGGTTTTATGGCTGTCATGCATCTGAGTTGCGCTTTTGGACTGCTGGACATTGCTTGTACTGGCTGGTTACTTGATTTTATTTATTGTTTATTTATTTTATTTGTTATTTTATAGCATTGGGTACGAGAGTTACAAACACATTTTCGCTGTATTGGTGCATGACAAATTGTTCTATGCAATGACAATAAAGATATTTCAATTTCTGTTTCAATTTCAATTTCATCTTCATGAATTGAATCAAAGGCATGACTAAAAGGTTAACCTTTTTTTTCTTTCCTGAGATAATGCCTGATCTGTTTTCAGCATTTACTGATTTTATTTTATATTTCCAGTATCTGCAGTTTGATTGATTGGAATTTTTTTCAACTTATTCTTCTTTTATTTTGCTAAGACCAGCATTTATTGTCCGTTCCACATTGCCCTTGAGAAATTGAGGGTGTGCTGCCATCTTAATCAGTTTTCCTCTCATGTTCTTTGCCATTTAGATCCAGTGATGAATTTCTTTAACAGTACAGTCTCATCAATGTCTTACCTTCATCAATGCACTGAACCATAGTCTCAGGGCCATTCCATATCAGTGTACTGGCTCACACTGCCAGCAACAATGAAGGATCAGAGTGACATTTCAAAGTCAGGATGGTATGTGACCTGGATGGTTCTTGAAAGTGCTGGGGTTCCTGTGCACCTGTTACCTTTGTGCTTCTTATTGATGGTTGTTGGTCTTAGAGGAGTTATAGATATACAGATGAGTTGTGAACTTGCTGACAATCAACACTGGTGCACCTCAGTGGTGTGTGCTTAGCCCACTGTTCTACTTTCTCTATACCCATGACTGTATGGCAAGGCATATCTCAAATATCATCTATAAATTTGCTGATGATACAACCATTGTTAGTAGAATCTCAGGTGGTGATGAGAGGGTGTACAGGAGTGAGATATGCCAACTAGTGGAGTGGTGTCACAGCAACAACCTGGCACTCAACGTCAGTAGGACAAAAGTGCTGATTGTGGATTTCAGGAAGGGTAAGATGAAGGAATTCATACCAATTCTTGTAGAGGGATCTGAAGTGGAGAGGGTGAGCAGTTTCAAGTTCCTGGGTGTCAAGATCTCTGAGGACCTAACCTAGTCCCAACATATAGATGCAGTTATAAAGAAGGCAAGACAGAGACTATATTTCATTAGGAGTTTGAAGAGATTTGGTATGTCAACAAATACACTCAAAAACTTCTATAGATGTACTACAGAGAGCAGTCTGAAGGGCTGTATCACTCCCTGGTATGGGGAGGGGGGCTACTGCACAGAATCGAAGGCAGCTGCAAAGGGTTTTAAATTTAGTCAGCTCTATCTTGGGTACTACCCTACAAAGTACCCAGGACATCTTCAGGGAGCGGTGTCTCAGAAAGGCGGCGTCCATTATTAAGGACCTCCAGCACCCAGGGCATGCCCTTTTCTCACTGTTACCATGAGGTAGGAAGTACAGAAGCCTGAAGGCACACACTCAGTGATTTAGGAACAGCTTCTTCCCCTCTGCCATCCAATCCCTAAATGAGCATTGAAACTTTGAACGCTACCTCAATTTTGTAATATATATTATTTCTGTTTTTTGCATGATTTTTAATCTATTCAATATACAAATACTGTAATTTATTTATTTATTATCATTATTATTTTATTTTAATTTTTCTTCTATATTATGTATTGCATTGAACTGCTGCTGCTAAGTTAACAAATTTCACGTCACATGCTGATGATTATAAACCTGATTCTGATTCTGAAAAGAACAAATTGGTTCTGTTTCTCCAAGCAGTTCAATGCATTTCCCTAAAGCATGTCAATTTCTAAGAATATTTCCAGAACATCAGTTGTATGAATCTGCTGCATAAAGGCTGATTTATACTTGAATGTACTGGCTACGCTGTAGCCCTGATTTTCGCTTATGCGTCGCTCTACGCCGTAGCGAGCGTGCATTGATGTGCGCCAAAATGCTAGTTGGCGGTGGGGTTTCTATGCCACTGTGTTGAGTTTCTTCTTGAAAGACATGGACGAGGAAATGCATTTCAAACATTTTCGCATGTCGGCAGGTAGATTTGATGATTTGGTTCATCTATTTCGCATCGGTGTACAGACATGTCGGAGAAGAAGCAACCGGAAATGCGTAGGAGGAAATGCGGTACTACCAAGTGGTCCAATCATAGTTGTTGCGGTCTGCGTCGCCGCGACATGTGAGTTACTTTTTTGGGGAGGTGCTTGTCACCCTACGGCGTATGGTATGGCATAGGTACGGCTTAGGATACGCGGTACCTACAGCATAGATGCGACGCACAAGTATAAATCAGCCTTAATACATTTTAAAGAATTGCACATTTTGCTGCAAGTATATGTTTAATAGTATCAAGGAGGCAAGACCGAGCATACATACAGTATGGTACGGCCATGATCCTGGAGCATGGGTGCACCAGGACGACTGTGGACAAAGACAAATCGAGAGCAGAATGTGCTGCATAGATATTAATGCTCACATACAAGTGGATACCTGCATCACCTAGCCATGAAAAGCACTGGTAACAGATGGACTAAGAAATGCTTAATCCACATCTAATACATTAGCCTGGACTCAAGCATTGGCAAACATTTGTTGCTACTAAGAACATTGATATCAAAGTTTCCTGGGACCTTCCAAAGGACAGCACTTCTCTGACAACCTGATAACTGCCATCCAACAGGACCCATAGAATATCCAAAGTTTCTAGACTACCTTGGTCCACCATGATTGGTACTTGGGTTAAAATTCTTGGTTTCTCCCACTGGATGAATTTGGTGAGAATGATCAGGAGATATAAATATAAATTAACCACAAAAGCAAGATGCTTTTGGATTACACACAAAACACTTGAGGAACTCAGCAGGGCAGGCAGCATCTATAGAAGAGTAAACAGGCGATGTTTAGAGCCGAGATCTTGGCCTGAAACGTCAACTGCTTACTTTCTTCTGTAGATGATGCCTGACCTGCTAGGTTCCTCCAGCACTTTGTGTGAATTGCTTTGATTTACAGGATCTGCAGATTTTCTATTAATTTTGCTTTTGGATTAGATGTTTCACTATGTCTCAAGGAAAAGAAATGGTTCATCTGCAGCAGGATTGCTGAGATCCAGTAGAAATATGGTTTAAGGAGCAGATGACGAATGGGGGAAACAAACCTAAGTTTCCCAGCAGCTAGTTGATAGCCAAAGAATGCATGGATTTTTTAGCACTGTTAAGACCATTTATAACCCAATCACTGAAAGACCCATTCAATTAGACGCCAAGATTGGAGAGGAATGGCCAACTACAGAGAGACCGCCAGTATCACCTGGAAGGAAAGGTTTGGAGATCTTTGTAACAGCAACTCTGATCTTCTTTTGTCTTTGTCCTGCTGCAACAATCTATTTTGTCCAACTTTGCTGCTACTTCTGACAGGAACTCATAAAGACCATACACCAATGGAAAACATGGACTCTGGATCAAACAGTAGTCATGCTGGAATTCTAAAAGTTGGTGAGTCAGAACTTCAGTGACAAATCTGCAATACATTTTACACATCTGGGAAAAATAAGATACACTAGGGAACCTGAGAGTCATAGAATAATATAGCATGGAAAAAGGCCCTGCAGCACAACTGATCCATGCCAAGAAGTCCACCTAAGCTGGTCCATTTGCCCAGGTTTGATCCATATCCTTCTTAATTTTCTTATCCATGTACCTGTGAATAATGTCTTTTAAGTGTTGATTGTGAAAGCTGATTGTGGCTTTCAGGAGGGTAAGACAAGGGACCAGAAACCAATCCTCATGGAGAGATCAGAAGTAGTGAGAGTGAGCTATTCCAAGTTCCTGGGTGCCAATATCTCTGAGGACCTAACCCGGTCCCAACATATTGATGCAGCTAAAAAGAAGGTAAGAAAGCAGCTGTACTTCATTAGGAGTTTGAAGAGATTTGGTTGAACATCTTCAACATCTCCCTGAGCAGCGCCACCGTTCCAATGTGCTTCATGGCTGCCACCATCGTCCCTGTGCTGAAGAAGTCTTCAGTGTCCTGCTTAAATGACTACCGTCTCGTTGCACTCACATCCATCATCATGAAGTGTTTCGAGAGGCTCATCATGAGGCATATCAAGACTCTGCTGCCCCCCTCACTGAACCCCCTGCAGTTTGCGTACCGTCCCAACTGGTCAATAGACGACGCCATTGCCATCACCCTCCACCTGGCCCTAACCCACCTGGACAAAAAAGACACATACGTTCAGATGCTGTTCATAGACTTCAGTTCAGCATTCAACACAATCATCCCTCAGAAACTGATTGGAAAGCTGATCCTACTGGGCCTGAACACCTCCCTCTGCAACTGGATCCTAGACTTCCTGACTGGGAGACCTCAGTCAGTCCAGATTGGGAGCAGCATCTCCAACACCAACACACTGAGCACGGAGTCCCCCCAGGGCTGTGTGCTCAGTCCACTGCTGTTTGCTCTGCTGACCCATGACTGTGCTGCAACACACAGCTCGAACCACATCATCAAGTTTGCCGATGACACGACCGTGGTGGGTCTCATCAGCAAGAACGATGAGTCAGCATACAGAGAGGAGGTGCAACGGGTAACAGACTGGTGCAGAGCCAACAACCTGTCTCTGAATGTGAAGAAAACAAAAAACAAAAGAGATGGTTGTTGACTTCAGGAGGGCACGGAGCGGCCACTCCCCACTGAACATCGATGGCTCCTCGGCAGAGATCGTTAAGAACACCAAATTTCTTTGTGTTCACCTGGCAGAGAATCTCACCTAGTCCCTCAACACCAGCTCCATAGCAAAGAAAGCCCAGCAGTATCTCTGCTTTCTGCGAAGGCTGAGGAAAGTCCATCTCCCACCCCCCTATCCTCATCACATCCTACAGGGTTGTATTGAGAGCATCCTGAGCAGCTGCATCACTGCCTGGTTCGGAAATTGCACCATCTCGGATCGCAAGACCCTGCGGCGCATAGTTAGGTCAGCTGAGAAGATCATCGGGGTCTCTCTTCCTGCCATTATGGACATTTACACTACACACTGCATCCGCAAAGCAAACAGCATTATGAAGGACCCCACGCACCCCTCATACAAACTCTTCTCCCTCCTGCCGTCTAGGAAAAGGCACCGAAGCATTTGAGCTCTCATGACCAGACTATGTAACAGTTTCTTCCCCCAAGCTATCAGACTCCTCAATACCCAGAGTCTGGACTGACACCTTACTACCCTATTGTCCTGTTTATTATTTATTGTAATGCTTGCAACTGTTTTGTGCACTTTAAGCTGTCCTGGGTAGGTCTGTAGTCTAGTGTAGTTATTTTTCTGTGTTTTTTACTCAGTCTAGTTTTTGTACTGTGTCATGTAACACCATGGTCCTGAAAAAACGTTGTCTCATTTTTACTATGTACTGTACCAGCAGTTATGGTCGAAATGACAATAAAAGTGACTTGACTTGTAAACTAAAACACTCAAAAACCTCTATAAATGTGCCGTGGAGAGCAGTCTGACTGGCTGCATCACTGTCTGATTTGAGTGGGCTACTTCACAAGAACTAAATAAGTTGCAGAAACTTGTGAAATTAGTCAGCTCCATCAGGGGTACTAGCCTCCATGGTATCCAAAGCATCGTCAAGGCACAATGCCTTAGGAAGGTGGAATCCATCATTAACGTTCTCCACCACCTCGGACATGGTCTCTTCACCATTACGAAATGTAACATTTTAGAAACAAACCGGCAGCAATAGATTATACATGGAGTCTAGTTTTGATGTTAAAACCACTATCTTTATTAGTAACTACTTATAATATAGTAACCAAGATAAACAAAAGTTTACAGTGTTATGTGTATATATGTGTATAAATATAACTCCCAAACTATTGAGCTTGGTTTAGGATCAGACCATTTAACTCATATGAAAATGTTGAATAAATGGTCTCCAAGTTTCCTCAAATTTAACCGAAGAATCAAAAACCACGCTTCTAATTTTTTCTAAACTCTAACAGGAAATAGTTTGAGAAAACCACTGAAATACAGTTGGAGGGTTAGTTTCTTTCCAAATCAGTAAAATAGATCTTCTAGCCATTAATGTAACAAATGCAATCATTTGTTGAGATGAAGTGGATAGACGATTATTATCTATCATTGGTAAACTTGACTGGACTGCCAACACAGATGCCTTGTGCAGGAAGGCACAGAGTCGAATGTACTTCCTAAGAAGGTTGGCGTCATTCAATGTCTGTAGTGAGATGCTGAAGATGTTCTATAGGTCAGTTGTGGAGAGCGCCCTCTTCTTTGTGGTGGCATGTTGGGGAGGAAGCATTAAGAAGAGGGACGCCTCACGTCTTAATAAGCTGGTAAGGAAGGTGGGCTCTGTCGTGGGCAAAGTACTGGAGAGTTTAACATCGGTAGCTGAGCGAAGGGCGCTGAGTAGGCTACGGTCAATTATGGATAACTCTGAACATCCTCTACATAGCACCATCCGGAGACAGAGAAGCAGTTTCAGTGACAGGTTATATTCGATGCAATGCTCCTCAGACAGGATGAAGAGGTCAATACTCCCCAATGCCATTAGGCTTTACAATTCTACCGCCAGGACTTAAGAACTTTTTAAAAGCTATTATTAATGCTTTTTGAGATGGTGATTTAGATGCATATCATATTTTTTTACTGAGTTAAGTATTGTATGTAATTAGTTTTGCTACAACAAGTGTATGGGACATTGGAAAAAAAGTTGAATTTCCCCATGGGGATGAATAAAGTATCTATCTATCTATCTATCTAAACCAAAAATTGCAGTAAAAGGATGTGGTTGGAAATTGATATTTAAAACTCTTGAAATAATATTAAAAATATCTTTCCAATAATTTTGTAAACAAGGACAAGACCAAAACATATGAGTCAATGAAGCAACATCAGAATGACATCTGTCACAGGTTGAATTAACATAAGAATAAAATCGAGCAAGTTTATCTTTAGACATGTGAGCTCTATGTACAACCTTAAATTGTATTAGGGCATGTTTAGCACAAATAGAGGATGAATTTACCAATGATAAAAAATTTTCCCATTGCTCAGTAGAGATAGGACAATGCAATTCTTCTTGCCATTCCTTCTTAATTTTTTCTGATACAGCTGGCTGTACACTCATAATCATATTATAAATGATAGCTACTAAACCCTTTTGACAAGGATTGAGGGCTAAAATTCTTTCTGTAATGTCCAATGGACATTCTTTCGAAAAAGACTTTAATTCATTATACAGAAAATTTTTGACTTGCAAATATCTAAAAAAATGGGTTTTAGGTAAATTATATTTATTCGATAGCTGTTCAAAGGACATAATGTTATCATCCAAAAACAGATCACGAAAACATGTTATACCTTTTGTTTTCCATAAAAGAAAAGCTTGATCTATAGATGAAGGCCGAAAGAAGTAGTTAGATATTATAGGACAGGACAGCATAAACTTATTCAAGCCAAAAAATTTACGAAATTGAAACCAAATTCGTAATGTATACTTGACTATGGGATTAGTTATCTGTTTATTCATTTTGAATAACGAAAAAGGAAGTGAAGATCCTAAGATTGAGATCAGTGAAAAATCTTGTACAGATTTACATTCCAAATTTACCCATTGTGGGCAAGCAGCTGTAGTCGATTCTTGTGTCCAGAATATTAAATACCGTATATTAACTGCCCAATAGTAAAATCTTAAGTTTGGTAGAGCCAAGCCGCCCTCCTTCTTAGGCTTCTGTAAATATTTTTTGCCTAGTCTAGGATTTTTGTTCTGCCACAAATAAGAAGATATTATAGAGTCAACCATATCAAAAAAAGATTTAGGAATAAAAATTGGTAATGCTTGAAATAAATATAAAAATGTAGGTAGTATCATCATCTTAATGGCATTAACTCTGCCTACCAAAGACAAAGATAGTGGAGACCACCTATTAGCAAGTTGCTTAATTTGATCGATTAAAGGTAGAAAATTAATTTTAAATAAGTCTTTATGTTTTTTAGTAATTTTAATACCTAAATAAGTAAAATAATCTGTAACAATTCTATATGGTACATGATTATAAATTGGAACATGCATATTTAATGGAAATAGTTCACTCTTATTAAAATTCAATTTATAACCAGAAAAGTTACTACATTGAGTGAGCAAAGAAGAAATAGCAGGAATAGATCTTTCAGGGTCAGATATATATAATAACAAGTCAGTGGAAATCCAGTTTTCCTGTAAAAAAATGAATAAATTAATGTTTAAGTGAAGAAAAGTTAGTAAATATTTTCTAAAAACTACGTCTAAACTACTCAGGATTTTCCTTAGATATGCCTCCTAAACAGACAAAGAAGAAAACTTCTACTTTGAAGATAGTACAAGGTGAGCCGGCCACCATGAAGAAGTCTCGGACTCAAGTGCATCTTATCTCCGGTGATACAGAACAGAAATCGGCGGCAACATCAACAGTCTCCAAGAAGGAACAACAGGTACTGCACTTACGCGCAGGAAACGGCATGCGCAAACATGAGCAATTTGAACTACAAATCCCAGCTACGATTGGAAGCGGAAGTGAAAATGAACCCGAGGAGGATTCGGATTCTCTGGAATATACAGATGAAGATGAGGAGGTAAAAGAAGAAAAACAGGAAGAGGTTGGAGGTGGAAGATATTCTGGAGACATAAGAGAAGCTTTGATGCAAATAATGCATGAATTAAAAGAATTAAAAACATTAAAAATAATAAAAGATATTAAAAATATGAAGACTATGTTTGATAAAATGGTGAAAAAACAGGAGAAATGGACAAGAAAGTTAAAAAGCTGGAAGAAATAACGGGAGACACTATTGAGAGAGTGAATAAAATGGAAGATAATATTCTTGACTGGACATCAGAAAGAAAACGACTGTTGGAAAAAATAGACGTGCTTGAAAATTTTAGTAGATGAAATAGTATTAAAATTGTTGGTCTTTAAGAAGGGATAGAGGGAGAGGATCCAATAAAATTTTTCAAAAATGGATCCCGGAAAATTTGGAAATGTAAGAGGGAACCCAGTTGATTGAAATCGAAAGGGTCCACAGAGCCTTAAGACCAAAACCCCAACCTGACCAAAACCCATGACCAATCTTGATAAAATTCTTAAGATATCAAGATAAAGAAAAGATCCTGAAGGTGGCTGCCCAATGTGCCAGAAAGAGAAATGAGCCATTGATGATAGAAGGGAAAGCAGTTTTTTTTTATCCTGATATGTTATGACCTTTTGAAGAGAAAGAAGGAATTTAACCCAGCGAAAAAAGTTTTATGGGAAAAGGGTTATAATTTTATATTGCGCCAACCGGCAAGACTGATAATTTTTTTGGATGACGGAAAAAGCAGATTTTTTACTGATCATCGGGATGCAGAGGAGTTTGCTCAAGAACTCCCAAATATTCGCTAGACACAGTAAAGATTTAAAAGTGAAACAGATTAAAGATGAAGACGGGGACACTGAAGTGAGTTGATGGACATTAAGGACGGAAGAATATTTTAAAATACTTTTAATTATATGATGCAGGGGAGAAAGGTAAAAATTTGAGAAATATTAATCAAAAGTAGTGATATTATTTTTTCTTCTCTTATACATACTTTTTTATGTTACGGGGGAGCTGGGGGAGCTTCGGATCGATCGCTATGGGATTCACATGTGTAATCATGGCGTTTGCCATGACCCGCACAACGGAGGGGGGTAATGTTGTGTTTTCTTTCATTCACAACATTAGCAGGGGATTTTTTTGGTTTTTTTTCTTTATAATCTATTTTTCTTTTATCTTTCTTTCTTTGCCTGGATGATCGAAGGGGAGACACATAGCATCATGAAGAATTTTAAAATAATTCCCCAAGGTACTATGAGAGTTGAAATATTATGCATTATTATAGACTGGAGAAACCCCGTTAAAAATAATGACTAATTTACTGAATTTTTAAAGTTTTAATGTTAATGGGCTTAATGGACCGGTGAAGAGAAAAAGAATTTTAACATACATTAAGAAAATGAAAATAGATATAGCTTTTATACAAGAAACACATTTAACAGAGATAGAACATCAGAAATTAAAGAGAGATTGGGTCGGAAATGTTATAGCAGCTTCATTTAATTCAAAAGCGAGGGGAGTTGCAATTTTGGTCAATAAAACTTTACCAATTAAAATACAAAATGTATTAATTGATTCTGCAGGAAGATATATAATTATACATTGTCAAATCTTTTCAGAACTATGGACTATTATGAATATTTATGCACCAAATGAAAACGATGTAAAATTTATACAAGAGGCTTTTTTGAATTTGGCTGATGCACATGATAAAAAATTAATAGGTGGAGACTTTAACTTTTGTCTAGACCCAGTTTTAGATAGGTCACAAAGGTTGTTACAAAACCAAAAGTAGCAAAATTAACTTTATCATTGATGAAAGATTTAAATTTCATTGATATATGGAGAATAAACCCAAGAGAAAGAGATTATTCATTTTATTCAAATAGACATAAAACTTATTCAAGGATAGATTTTTTCTTACTATCAGCTAATATTCAAGACAGAGTGAAAAATATGGAATATAAAGCAAGAATATTGTCAGATTATTCCCCCTTGATAATGACAATGATAATGACGGATAAGGAGGAATCGATTTCCAGATGGAGATTTAATTCAATATTATTAAAACGTCAAGATTTTTGTGATTTTATGAAAAAACAGATTCAGTTTTTTTGAGATACAAACTCACATTCAGTTGATGATAAATTTATATTATGGGAAGTGATGAAGGCATATTTAAGAGGCCAGATAATAAGTTATACTTCTAAAATTAAGAAGGAATATATGGTAGAAATAGATCAATTGGAAAAAGAGATTACAAAATTACAAAAAGAATCTCAAAGATATATGACAGAAGAAAAACAAAGACAACTTGTTAATAAGAAGCTACAATATAATACACTTCAGACATACCAAACAGAAAAAGCAATTATGAGAACTAAACAGAGATATTATGAACTAGGTGAAAAATCACACAAGGTTCTTGCTTGGCAGTTAAAAACAGACCAGGCTTCCAAAATGATAAATGCAATTAGAACAAGTGTAAATAAAATTACTTATAAACCTTTAGAAATCAATGAAACTTTTAAAATTTTTTATTCTGAATTGTATCAATCAGAATTACAAAATGATATTGTCGAGATAGAAAGGTTTTTATCACAAATAACTCTCCCAAAATTGAATTCGGAAGAACAGAAGGGATTAGATGTGCCTTTAACATTAAAAGAGGTCGAAGAAGCTTTCGGATCACTTCAGAGTAATAAATCTCCAGGAAAAGATAGTTTTCCGCCTGAATTTTACAAAAAGTTTAAAGATTTATTAATTCCTCCTTTTATGGAGCTAATACACCAAGCGGAAAGAACGCATAAACTTCCAGAATCTTTTTTGACAGCTATTTTAATAGTATTGCCAAAAAAAGACAGAGATCTTTTAAAGCCAACATCATATAGACCTATTTCTTTGTTGAACACGGACTATAAAATAATAGCAAAGATTTTATCTAATAGATTATCTAAATACTTACCAAAATTAATACACATGGACCAAACAGGATTTATTAAAAATAGACAATCGGCAGATAATGTAACTCGGTTACTTAGCATAATTCATTTGGCACAAAAGAGGGAAGAAATGAGTGTGGCAGTTGCTTTGGATGCAGAAAAAACATTTGATAGATTGGAATGGGATTTTTTATTTAAGGTATTGGAAAAATATGGATTAGGAGTATCTTTTATAAAATGGATTAAAACCTTAAATACTAACCCCAAAGCTAAAGTGGTGACAAATGGCCAAATTTCAATTAACAAGGTCAACTAGACAAGATAGTCCATTATCACCTGCTTTATTTGTGTTGGCAATAGAACCATTAGCTGAATTAATTAGAACTGACTCAGATATTATGGGTTTCAGAGTTAATCAGGAGGAATATAAGATTAACTTATTTGCTGATGATGTCCTGATTTATCTAACTAACCCATTACATTTGTTGCGTAAATTATCTTCTAGATTGGAAGAATATGGGAAAATATCAGGGTACAAAATAAATTGGGATAAAAGTGAAATTCTACCCCTTACTAAAGGAGATTATAGTCAATGTCAATTAATAACTCAATTTAGATGGCTGATAAATGGTATAAAGTACTTAGGTATAAGAGTTGATAATGATATAAAGAATTTATATAAATTAAATTATTTGCCATTATTGAAAAAAATTCAAGAGGATCTTGATAAATGGATGATGTTACCAATAACATTAATAGGTAGAGTCAATGCTGTAAAAATGAATATATTCCCTAGATTACAATATTTATTCCAAACATTACCAATACAATTACCACAGAAATTTTTTCAAGAGTTAAATAAATGTGTGAGGAAATTCCTTTGTAAAGGTAAGATGTCAAGAATATCGCTGGAAAAATTGACATGGAAATTTGACCTAGGAGGGTTACAATGACCAAATTTTAAGAATTATTACAAAGCAAATCAACTTAGATTTATTGCATCTTTTTTTGATGAAGATAAACCAGCATGGATTAGAATAGAATTAGACAAAATAGGAGAAAATATACCAGAAGATTTTATAAATAAATGGGAATCTAAATGGATATGGGAAAAGAAAGAATCTCCTATACTAAAACATTTCATTGATTGATGGAATAAGATAAATGTTGATGATGAGATAAAGAAATCTTTATTAGCAAAGAGACCTTTAATTCAAAATAAACTTATCCCTTTTACAATGGATAATCAACTTTTATATAACTGGTTTCACAAAGGGATTAGATATATAGGAGACTGTTTTGAAGGAGCTATATTAATGTCATTTGACCAATTAAAGAATAAATATAAAATATCAAATAACACTCTTTTCTGTTATTTCCAATTAAGGGCTTATTTAAGAGATAAACTGGGTCAAACAATGTTATTGCCGAAACCTAATGAAATAGAAACGTTAATTCATAAAGGAAAAATTTAAAAAAATATTTCTGGTATGTATAATTTGATTCAAAAACAGGCAATTATACAAGGAATTCATAAGTCAAGACAAAAATGGGAAACTGATTTGAATATTAAAATTGATGAAACAAGTTAGTCAAGATTATGTCTTGACAGTATGACAAATACAATAAATGTTCGACTAAGATTAGTACAATATAACTTTTTACATCAAATATATATTACACCACAAAAAATAAATAGATTAAACTCAAATTTATCTGATCAATGTTTTCGATGTAATCAAGAAATTGGTACTTTTTTACACTCTACTTGGTCTTGTTTTAAAATTCAACCTTTTTGGACAAATTTAAGAGTTTTACTGGAACAAATTATTGGAATACAACTTTCACATAATCCAATATTATTTTTACTAGGCGATATTGAAGGGATAAAATCGAAATCCAAATTGAATAAATATCAGAAAGAATTCATAAAAATTGCATTGGCAGTAGCCAAAAAGGCTATTGCAGTTACTTGGAAATTGGATTCATACTTAAGTATAGATCGTTGGAAGAATGAAATTTTTAGCTGCATTCCACTTGAAAAAATTACTTATAATTTAAGAGATAAATATGAAATATTTTTGAAAATTTGGCACCCTTATTTACAAAAAATATGATTAAATATATAGGTGCTCCGAAGATAAAATTATTGGTTATCTGGGGAAAGAAATAAATATACATATTAAAGCTATTATGAACTCCATGAAGCATGTGGGGATCTTCCGATATCCAGACATTCTTTCTTTTCTGTGGGTTTCGGCCTGAAACGTCGTTATTACCTCCTCCCATAGATGCTGTCTGGCCTGCTGAGTTCTGCCAGCATTTTGTGTTTTTTATTCTTTCTTTCTTTCTTTCTTTTTTCCTCTTCTTTTTTTCTATAGGGATATGTTGGGGGGGGGAAGGGTTGATAATTTTTTTAAAAAAATTTTCTTTCTGTAACCTATTTGAAAATTCAATAAAAAATTTTTTTTTAAAAGATATCCCGAAATCCACTCCTATAGATTATACGAAGTGACGGTGCCACATTCGTTGTGCACCATGTGCTGATGTTTAACCCACCCTTGTGGGCTTAGGACAGTTCCAAACCATAGCAGTAACAAGCTGGAGTTTCAGTTTGCCTGTCCAGTCTTCTTCTTCTTCTTCTTCTTCTTCTTCTTCTTCTTCTTCTTCTTCTTCTTCTTCTTCTTCTTCTTCTTCTTCTTCTTCTTCTTCTTCTTCTCTCTCTCTCTCTCTCCCTCTCTCTCTCTCTCTCACTCACTCACTCTCTCTCTCTCTCTCTCTCTCTCTCTCTCTCTCTCGTGTAAAAATCCAAAGCCTGTGACTGATGTCATAGTCCCGCCTCACTCAGGCGTTTAAAGCAACAGACCACAGTAAATGAAACCTGTGGGTTCATAAATCACACTGTTACCATCAGGAAAGAGGTACAGAAGCCTGAAGGCACACACTCAGTGATTCAGGAACAACTTCTTCCCCTCTGCCGTCTAATTTCTGCCATCTGGTCATTGATCCCAAGAACACTACCTCACTACTTTTTTATTTCTGTTTTATTTGAACTTCTTATTTTAACTTAACTATTTAATAGACATGTATATACTTAATGTAACTCAGTTTTTTTCTCTATATTCATTTCTCATGTAGTTCATTGTACTGCTGCCATGAAGTTAACAAATTTCATGATATATGCTGGTGATCTTAAAGGTTCAAAGGTTCATTATTTTCAAAGCAGTGGAGTGGAGACAAACAATAAGGTGCAAGGCAATAATGAGTTAAATTCTAAAGGCAAGAGTCCATCTTATCGTATAAGGGGTGGTTCAGTAGTCTTGTAAAAGCAAGATAGAAGCTGTCCTCAAGCCTGAAAGTTTAGGCGTTTGCACCTTCTGCCTGATGGTAGTGGAGAGAACATAGACATCGAAGAGTACTGCACAGTATGGGCTCCTCAGCTGATAATGTTGTGCTGTAACATAAACCCTACTCCATGATTTTCCTCCTACGCAGTCCACAACCCTCCATTTCTCTTATATACATGTGCCTATCTCAGAGATTTTTTTGAATGTCCCTATTGCATTGGTCTCTACTATCAAGCTGGGCAGTGCATTCTGTAATCTGCATCACTGAAGTCTACTCTCTGAGCAAAAAGAAAAAGAACCCTGCCTCTGACAGCTCCCCTCAGCCTCCCTCCATTCTCCTTAAACAGATGTCCTCTGATATTAGCCACTGCCACTCTGGGGAAAAGATGTTGGCTGTCCACTCAATCAATGCTCTTGTAATCTTATACACCTGTATCAAATCACCTCTCATCCTCTATTGCACCAAAGATAAAAGCTCGAGCTCATTCAATCTTTCCTCATAAGACAAACTCTCTAATCCAGACAGTATTCTGGTAAATCATTGTATACTCTCTAAAACTTCCATCCTTCCTGTAATGAGTTGACCAGAACTGAATACAATGCTCCAAATGTGGTCTAACCAGAGTTTTATAGAGCTGCAACGTTTCATTGCAGCATTTGAACCCAATCCCCTAACTAATGAAGACCAGCAGACCAGATACCTTCTTAACCACACTATCAACTTTGAGGGATCTATGGATCTCAGCCCCAAAATCCCAGTTCGGCCACACTACCAAGAATCCCATCACTAACTTTGTGTGCTTCTTTTTAAATTTGATATTCCAAAGTGTTTCACTTCACACTTTACATTTGTCACTTCACTGCCCAACTCTGTATCCTGTCAATATCCTGCCGTAACATGCAACTACCCTCTACACTATCCACAGCGTCTCCATCCTTCGTGTCATCTGCAAACTTACTAACCCATCCTTCCACTTTCTCTTCCAAGTCATTTATAAAAATTACAAAGAGCGGGGGTCCTAGAACAGATCACCAAGTTGGTGATCTGTTGGTCCCATTGGTCACCAACTTCGAGACAGAATATGCTTGTGTCTCCAAACTTTGTGGATCAATTGGCATTTACAAACAAATCCTAATTTTGAATGTCTTTAAAAGCATAAATCTAGATTGCCATTCAAAGCTCCTGTTTACTATCAGTAGAACATAAGAAAAAAATTGATAGAAAAAAATCCAAATGCCCATGCTTATTCAAGTTGTAGGTTTGAGTTTCCAGTTCTAGCTTACAGCAAATACTGTCCTATTTTCCCCTGCTGCCATATAATCTTTTGTTTATAAATTTTAAAAATCTACAAAGGTTCATTTATTATCAAAGTATACAACTCTGAAATTCTTCAATTCTCCAGGCAGCCCATAAAACCAAGAAAGAAAAGAAAGGCAGCACTATCATCAGCCCCAAATCCCAGCTCCCTGCAAAAAAACAAACAAAAATGGAAAAGGCACATCAATCCCCAAATTCCTCCTCCTACACAAAAACAGGAACAAAATGAATCAGGCACATCAACCCCCAAATCTCTATTCCTGCACAAAAAAAAACAAACAAAATAGATCAGGCGCATCGACCCCCAAATCCCCCTCCCCGCCCAAAAATAAAGAGATCAGTAAAAAAAAACACAGTATATAAAAACTATAAAACTGAAAAAAAATTATCCATATTTCAAATCCGCATCCAAAACACAGATAAACCTGGGCATACCCCCCGGGCACAGTGACAGGCTCTCCCCTCTCAGGCATAGAGTAACCAATCAAAAGGCAGGCAGCTGGTGCTCAGCCCATGCACTCGTTTCAATGCTTCAATCTCCCTCATCGCTCGGCAGACAGTGGAAGCTAAAATCAGCTAAATGGGATCAAACATCAGATTGTGCACCATCCTGCTCACGCTGCCTCTGCCTCCCGGAATCCTCTTGGAGACTGCAGAGCGCTGTAACACCCAAGTGATTTCCAAACAGCAAAACACAGGCTCCAGCAGTTCCAGAATCACATTCAAGAGGAGAAACCAATGTAAAAGACACAAAAGAAGTGAAAAAGATGGTTTCATGATCTATCCAGAAGATGTTGACCAAAAGAGTGTTGTACATAGGCACCGTCTTCACTGGCAGCGATAATTCTGATTCTGATTCTGTTTCTGTGACCAACCTCAACCACTTCATCTGGCAGCTCATTCTGCATATGAACCACCTTTTGTGTGAAGGCATTACTTCTCAGGTGCCTTTTAAATCTTTCCTCTCTCATCTTAAACTTATGCCCTCTAATTCTTTATTCCTTTTCTCTGGGAAAAAGACAGCGTGCATTCACCCTGCAACTTGTCTATGCCCCTCTTGGTTTTAAGAATGTAGGAGCAGAATTAGGCTATTTGGTCTATCAAGTCTGCTCTGCCAATTCATCATGGCTGATCCAATTTTTCTTTCAGTGCCAATCTTCTGCTTTCTCCTCATATCCCTTCATGCCCTGACCAATCAGGAATCTATCAATCTCTGCCTTAAGTATACATAAAGACTTGGCCTCCACAGCTGTCTGTGGCAAAGAATTCCACAGATTCACTACCCTCTAGCTAAAGAAATTCTTCCTCACCTCCATTCTATAAGGTCAACCCTCTATTGTGAGACTGCGTCGTCTGGTCTTAGACCTTCTGACCACAGGAAACCTCCTCTCCACATCCACTCTGTCAAGGCCTTTCTCTATTCAATAGGTTTCAATGAGGTTACCCATCATTCTTCTGAATTCCAGTGAATACCTGCCCAGAGCCATCAAACGCTCTTCATATGACAAGCGATTCAATCCTGGAATCATTTTCATGAATCTCCTTTGAACCCTCTTTAGTTTCAGCACATCTTTTCTAAGATAAAGGCCCAAACCTACTCACAGTACTCCAAGTGGGGTCTCACCAGTGCTTTATAAAGTTTCAACATCACATTCTTACTTTTAGATTCCAGTTCTCCTGAAATGAATGCTAACATTGCATTTGCCTTCCTCACCACAGACACAACCTGCAAATTAAATTTTAAGGAATCCTACACAAGGCCTCCCAAGTCCCTTTGCACCTCAGTTTTGGTACTTCCTCTCCATTTAAAAAATAGTCAGCCCTTTTATTTCTTCTACCGAAGTGCATGACCATACAAGGAGTGATTGCTAGGTTCATGGCCTAAGGTAGAAGGAGTCAATTTTAGAAAACCTAGCACATTTATTTTTCAACATAGTCCCCTCTTTCATGTACACACTTAGTCTAGCGGTTGCGGAGCATATGGATCCCTTCTTTGTAGAAGTGGTCCACAGCGGTGGGGGGGGGGGGGTGATTGATAAGTTTGTGGCCTAGGGTAGAAGGAGATGAGTTAGTAACTTCAAACTTTCGGCATTATCACTCAAAGAGTTGACCTGTATGTGCCTATAACGAGAGCTGTATAACTTATCTCCGTCTACCTTAGGCCACAAACTTATCAATCACCCATCTGTGGACACTTTCTGGAGGTCCAAGATCTGTTTGCTCCATGACCCCTGGACTAATTGTGTAAATGTAGGAGGGGACTATTTTGAAAAATAAATGTGCTAGGTTTTCGAAAATAAACTCCTTCTACCTTAGGCCACGAAATTATCAATCACCCCTTGTATAACGTTTAAAGAAACAATACCAACACAAACCCCTGTGGAACACCACTAGTCACCAGAAGCCAGCCAGAAAAGGCTTCCTTTATTCCTACTCTTTGCCTCTTGCCAATCAAGTCACTGTTTCATCCAGGATATAATCTTTCCTGTAATAGCATGTGCTCATACTTTGTTAAGCTTTCTGTTGGTTTTTTAAAGTTTCCCAATCCTCTAACTTCCCACTAATTTTTTCTCTATTATATGCCCTCACTTGGGCTTTTATGTTGACTTTGACTTTTCTTGTGAGCCATGATACTGTCATGTTCCTTTAGAATACTTCTTCCTCTTTGGGATGTATATATCCTGTGCCTTCCGAATTGCTTCCAGAAACTCCAGCCTTTGCTGTTCTGCCGTCATCCCTGCCAGTGTTCTTTTCCAGTCAATTCTGGCCACCTCTTCTCTCATGCCTCTCTAATTTCATTTACACCACTGAAATGTAGATACATCTGACTTCAGCTTCTCCTGCCCAGGTTTCAAGGTGAATTTGATTATATTATGATTACTTCTCCTCAGTGTTTTTTTCACCTTGAGCTCTCTAATCAATTCTGGATTATTGAACACCACTCAATCCAGAATAGCTGATCCTCTAGTAGGCTCATCCACATGCTGCTCTAAAAAGCTATATCGTAGAAATTCCCCCTCCTGTAATCCAGCCTGATTTTCCCAGTGGTGAAGTCCCCCATGACTATTGTAACATTTTCTTTTTGCATGCATTTTCTATCTTTCGTTGGAGTTTGTAGGCCACATCCTTACCACTGTTTGGGTGTCTGTATACAACCACCAGGGTCTTTTTACCCTTGCAGTTCCTTAGCTCTATCCACAAAGATTCAACACCTTCTGATCTCTTTCTAATGATTTGATTTCATTTTTCACCAACAGAGCAACACTGCCTCCTCTGCCTTCCTGCCTATCCTTTTGATACAGTGTATTAAGCTCCCAGCTATAATCTTCTTTCAGCCCTGATTCAGTGATGCCTACAACATCATACCTGCCAATCTGCAACTGTGCTACAAGTTCATAGATAGATAGATAGATAGATAGATAGATAGATAGATACTTTATTCATCCCCATGGGGAAATTCAACTTTATTTCCAATGTCCCATACACTTGTTGTAGCAAAACTAATTACATACAATACTTAACTCAGTAAAAAAATATGATATGCATTTAAATCACTATCTCAAAAAGCATTAATAATAGCTTTTAAAAAGTTCTTAAGTCTTGGCGGTAGAATTGTAAGCCTAATGGCATTGGGGAGAATTGACCTCTTCATCCTGTCTGAGGAGCATTGCATCGATAGTAACCTGTCGCTGAAACTGCTTCTCTGTCTCTGGATGGTGCTATGTAGAGGATGTTCAGAGTTTTCCATAATTGACCGTAGCCTACTCAGCGCCCTTCGCTCTTTCGTGTATGTGCCCATTCAGATACAACACCTTGAGTCATGTATTCACCCTTTTTGATTTTGTCCACCTTTTACATTGCAACACATCCTGTTAACTGCAATTTTGTCTTATCAACAGCCTCTCCTCACTACACATAGTTTCTGTTTGTTATCCAGCTACCTGATCTTCAGCACTACTATCCACCTTTCCTACAATAATTCTCCTGTTGAAGAATAGGCTCAGGACAATAGTCGTATCATGCTCAACCTTTTAATTCCTAACGTTGTCTGAAATCTTCCCAACATCTGCCTCCACAACCTCTTCACTTACTGTTCTGGCACTCTGGTTCCCATCCCACTGCAACTCCAGTTTAAACCACACCATGCAGTATTAACAAACCTGCTAGGATATTAGTCCTTCTCCAGTTCAGGTACAAGCCGTCCCTTCTGTACAGGTCCCACCTTCCCTGGAAGAAAGTCCAGTGATCCAAAAATCTTATGTCCTTCCTCCTACACCAACTCCCTAGTCACATATTAAACTGTATAATCTTCCTAGTTCAGGCCTCACCAGCACGTGATGTGGGTAGCAAACCTGAGATCACAACCCAGGAGGTTCTGCCCTTTAACTTAGCACCTAACTCCCTGAACTCCCTATGCAGAACCTTGTCACTCGTCCTACCCATGTCATTGGTACCTACATGGACCATGACTTCTGGCTGTTCACCCTCCCGCATAAGAATGCTGAGGACTATATCTGAGATATCCCAGACCCTGGCAACTGGGAGGCAACTTACTATCCAGGAATCTCATTCTCGCCCACAGGACCTCCTGTTGTATCTAACAAATCCCTATCACCACAGCGTGCCTCTTCTCCCCGCCCCCCCACTTACATTCTGAGTCACAGAGGCAGATTCTGTGCCAGAGACTCAACCACTGCAACTTTCCTCTGTTAGATCATCCCCCCGACTGAATCCAAAGTGATTTACCTGTTGTTGAGGGGGAAGGCCACAGGGGTACTGTGCATTGGCTGTTTAACCCCTTTCCTCTTCCTGGCTCTCACCCAGTTTCCTGTGTCCTGCACCTTGGAACCTACCTCTCTATATCTCTGATCTATCACCCCTTCAACCTCCCAAATGATCCAGAGTTCATCCAGTTCCAGCTCCAACTCCTTAACATAGTTTGTTAGAAACTGCAGCTGGATGCACTTCTTGCAGTTGTAGTCATCAGGGGTACTGGAGATCTCCATGCCTTCCCACTTCCCACAAGTGGATGCTTTCTCCGAGTGAAGCCTCAAAGAGCTAATGCCTCAAGATCACTAGTCTGACTATGTCCGCTCAGACGACAGTCGCTGCCACAATGGCAACTTGGCTTGCCCTTGCCGTCCTTTAATTTGCTCTTACCAATCAATACCACACACTGATTGGTTGCTGGTCAAAGCTCTATTATGCTGCCATGACCTGCTCCTACCTTTTATCCTCGGTCAATGGACCTGATTGAAGATCCATCCTCTCCAAACTTCTGATGTCTGGATTTTGTAAAAGATTTTGGACAAGCCTTAGTACATAATGCTATGAGGATTGAAGTCCTAGCCTGCCCAGCCTCCCAGATCCTTGAGTCCTGTCAGCATTTTTTGTTTTTTTTGTACTCTTTCCAGTTTAATGACATCTTTCCTATAACAGAACTGTATACGATAACACTAAGTGTAACCTCACTGTTTTGTACAAAGGTTGCTGCAATTGTTTCTATCTTCAAGAAAGGAGATAAGTCAAACTGAGAAGATCTACCTGCCATTCTTGGCAGGGAATTTTATTAACATCCTGCGGAGGTTGCAAACCGCAATGTGGATTGTGTCCATATAAATTTGTGGAGGACATGATCTTCAATGTGTGACCACTCTACAGGAAACACAAGGAACATTAGAGCCTATGACTCCTTACATTTGGTTACCTGCAGAAATTCATCTGCAACCTATATGTGCAAGACATGATCTTAGCCAATTGGTTTACAACCAAGAAAGGTCTTTGTGCAAACCAGTGAATCAAAGGCGACAACATTGTTGTAAATTTGTTTTCAATTTTTTTTACCGCAGTACGTTTATTGTTAATTTTAAGTATATTATAATGCTAGACCTTACCTCCAATGAGCTTGCCAGTGAAGTGAAGCTGATAACCAAGATTAATGCAAAACTATCCAACCTGCAGTCCAGAACTAGGACAGCCAAATCTTAGTAGATCAGCTGAAATATGTAGATGACACTTGTAGATGGACCCATTTGGAGTACAAATTATCTTCAGCTTGTTTACTGAAGCATACAATAGGATGAGATTTGATGAGATTTACACATAACATGAGTAAAAACAACATTTCTCTGACAACCTCTCCCACTGTACAACACCATTCATAATCTATTCATAATAAAGATTAGAGATTAGATCCTGGAAAATGGGTGCTAATTACCAAATCTCAAGAGTCACCCCTCAGAAACAACAGACATCAATGAAGAAATTCATCATTACATTTAGTATATTTGCACAGCCTTTGGTTGGTTGTCTTAGATAAAATCTGTTGTTCTAACCCAAATCCAATCTCTGTCATTGGAGATTACCAGGTGGATGGGGATAAAGATTTAAGGGTTCTCTGAAATCTTATTCTCTGAAACTTTGAAAAATTACAACATCCCCACTTATTCCTGGGAATCTCTGGCCCACGGCTGCTCAAAGTGGAGAAGGAGTGTTCAGACCAGCACTGAAAACTTCAAGTCCATTTTTCAGGAGCATAAAGAAGTCCAGTATAATACAGAGAAAGAGTGTATTACCTCCTGATCTACTCACTCACTGGTCCCATCAAACTTCACCTGCACCATCTGCGGTTGGATCTATTTGCCCCACATAGGCTTTATCATTTGCCCACAGAATTAGAGTGGAAACAAGTCATCCACAACCCAGGGAGACTACCTAAGGAGAAGAATATATACAACACAATGTTTGGCTCATAGAGTGCTGCATTTAATCTCTTAATCAGTAGATATTTTTGTTCTTCCTGTTGTGCTGGAAATGATTTGAGAACTGGATCTGATCCAAACTCATTTTTTATCCCAATACAAACCAATGGGTCGATCCAGGTTTTAATCACAATTCAACACAGTTCATTTGCTGTGCCAGCTTCTTTATTTTAAGCAGTTGTTTTAAAAAAAAATAATTGATGCAGAATAACCAGCAACAATCTTTTCTTAGCAGTCAGATTGAATGAGTGATGCAACAGACCAATACTTATATATTCTGACCTTTATTGACAAATCTGTGTCCAGTCAAATTTTAATTACAAACATGAATCTCTGACACTCCATCTAGTTTCTCCAAATGAAGTGTGAAGAAACCAGGCAGAGGCTATAGTTTTTCATTATACACATCAGTGCTTGCATCAAAATACAATGTAAGGGATTCTCTTCAAGTGAGTGACGGCATGGGAATAATATGTAGTATGAAAGCTTTGTTATTTACAGGTGTTTCCTCATGATATGCAAGTACATGTGGCTTACCCATCCTCAAGCCACAGACCATTTGTCGGCACAAGAGGTACTGTTGATGCTGGAAATCTAGAGCAATACACCCTATGTGCTGGAAGAGCTCAGCAGGTCAAGTAGTATCTATGGTTGGGAAGAAACAGTCGACATTTCGGGCTGAGACCCTTCATCAGGACCTGGTGTTGACCCAAAACCTCATCTGTTAATTTCCATTCATGGATGTTGCTTGATCTGCTGAGCTCCTCTAGAATTTTAGTTGGAATTGGAGACAGTTCCTTGTGGACTTCACATGCCAATTTCAAAAGCAAGCCAGACCTGTCACGGCTTATCTGTGGAGCAGAAAATCACAGAATGAGTTGGAGACAGTTCCTTGTGGACTTCACATGCCAATTTAAAAAGCAAGCCAGACCTGTCACGGCTTATCTGTGGAGCAGAAAATCACAGAATGAGTTGGAGACAGTTCCTTGTTTTAAAAAGTGAGTGGGGCTGGTCGGGTCTTGTCTGCCGAGCAGAAGATTGCTTGGGTGATTTGTAACTGAGCCAGGGCCAATGGGATGTTAACACAAAATACACTGCAGATGCTGCGGTCAAATCAACACAAGCTGGATGAACTCAGCAGGTTGAGCAGCATCCGTTGAAACGAGCAGTCAACGTTTCAGGCCAAGACCCTTCGTCAGGGCGGTCTCGGCCTGAAACAATGGGATGTTAAGGTGTCCAGGGAGGGGTAATACTTCTGGTGAAGGAGCTTGTCATATCTGTTTGTGGGCAGCTCACTTGCCTTTGTATCTCACTGGACACTCAACTCTCACCTGTCCAAGTAGCTGTTTGCGTATGATAGCGGCCACGCCCCAGTACACCACTTCAACAGGCAGGCTAAAGCAGGTGAGGATAGTCAGCAGGCCTCATAATCTGGTGAGATAGGGACATGCCTGTCCTAGCATGTGAGCTCAGCTTCGGCAGACTGGACAGATAAGAGCAACAGTGAGATCCAATGGCCAAAAAGGCGGTTCTGCAGTGTGTCATGAAGAGCCAAGGCATGGCAATGCATAGAAGAAGTCAAGGTCAACTATTGTAACTAAGGAAGACCCCAGTTTGGGATGACTACTGCTACCGCTGGTCTCGGACTTCAGAAGTCAAGAAAGTGGAACTGCCCCAATGCGATGGTTTTTTCACTTTAAAAATTCTCCTGCACAAATCTCCTGTCATTGTTGGATATGACAGACAACCAACAGCAAGAGCAAATAAAAAGAAGGAAGGTTTAAGCAGAGCAGCTATTGTTGCAGTGGGCCAGGGTTAGAGTGGGAGGCTTTGGTGAGAACAGATAGAGGCTAAGGGTGCTGAATCTTATCATATGCTTGATTGTAGAATTTAAGCTTAAGAAGTTAAAGCCAAAGTTATAACAAGTGTAGGCAGGATGGTAGTTAAGGCTGTGGAATTCTCCTCCTGTAAGATGTGGGATTGCATGGTACCTAATGGACTCCCTGATGACAACATATGCAGGATATGCATTCAACATCAGCTCATGGCTGACTAGGCCAAGGAACTGGAGCTTGAGCTGGATGTATTCAGGATCATCCGGGGAACTGAAGACATTATAGATGAGACTTTTCCTGAGGTAGTTGCACCCAGAGCGCAGGCTTCAGATAATAGATGTGTGACCACCAGAAGAAGTAAGAGGAGTAAGCAGTGCAGTGTTCCCCTGTGGCTGCAAAAGAGACACCAGGATGGTATGTTGCCTCCCAAGTGCTTGCGTCATGGACGTCTTAAAGCGGCTGCAGAATATTCTCAAGGAGGAGGCTGAACAGCCAGAGAATGTGGTGTATATTGGTACTAATGACATGGGTAGAAAGGGGGAAGAGGTCCTACATAGTGAGTATAGGGAGATAGGAAAGAGGCAGAAGAACAGGACCTCCAAGGTAGTAATCTCTAGATTACTCCCAGTGCTATGTGCTAGTCAGAGTAGGAATAGGATGATAGTAGAGTCATAGAAAACTACAGAATGGAAACAGGCCCATTGGCCCATCTAGTCCATGCTGAACCATTTAAACTAGTGAGTCCCATTGACATGCACCCAGATCGTAACCTTCCATACCTCTCCCATCCATGTACCTATCCAAACTTCTCTCAAACATCGAGATCGCATCCATCACTCACTGGCAGCACGCTCAACTCTCACTCTCACCTGAGTGAAGAAGTTTCCTTTCATGTTGCCCTTAAACATTTCACCTTTCACGCTTAATCCATCGCCTCTAATTGTAGTCTCACCCACCCTCAGAGGAAACAGCCAGTTTGCATTTACCCTATCTATACACCTCAGAGGTTATTATACCTTTATCAGTCTCCCCTCAGTCTTCTATGTTCTAGGGAGTTAAGTTCTAACCTATTCAATCTTTCCTTATAACTCAGGTCCTTCAGTCCCAGCAACATCCTGGTAAATTTTCTCCATACTCTTAAAATCTTATTTACATTTTTCCCACGGGTAGGTGACAAAAACTGCACACAAAACTCCAAATCAGGGCTCACCAACATCTTATACAACTGGAACATAACATCCATCTCCTGTACTCAATACTTTGGTCTATGAAGGCCAATATGCCCAAATGCTTTCTTTATGAACCTATCTATCTGCGACACTACTTTCAATAAAATATGGATCTGTATTCCCAGACCCTTTTGATCCACTGCACTCCTCAGTGCCCTACCACTCACTGTTGTCCAGTCAAAGTGCAACACCTCACACTTATCTGCATTAAGTTCCAGCTGCCATTTTTCAGCCCATTTTTTTCCAGCTGGTCCAGATCCCACTGAAAGCTTTGATTGTCTTCCTCGCTGTCCACTACATCCCCAATTTTGGTGTTATCCACAAACTTGCTGATCCAGTTAACCACATTATCATCCACATCATTGATGTAGGTAAGAAACACCCACAGACCCAGCACTAATCTCTGTGGCACTCCATTAGTCACAGGCCTCCAGTCAGAAAGGCAACCATTTACTACCACTCACTGGCTTTTCCCACAAAGCTAATGTCTAATCCAATTTACTACCTCATTTTAAATGCCAAATGAGTGAACCTTCTTGACCAATCTTCCATGCTAGATCTTGTCAAATGTTTTGCTGAAGTCCATTTGGATAATATCCACTGCTTTGTCTTCATCAACTTTCCTGGTACTTTCCTCAAAAAACTCAATAAGGTTGGTTAGACATGACCTACCATTCACAAGGCCATACTGCCTATCCCAAATCAGTCCATGTCTATCCAAAACAGCGTAATTACATTAGCTCTCCTCCAATCCTCCGGTACCTCACCAGTCACTAAGGATGACTTAAATATCTCTGCTCAGGCCCCTGCAATTTCTGCATTTGCCTTTCAGAAGGTCTGAAGCAACAGCTTGTCAGGCCCTGGTGATTTATCTACCATAATTGGCCTCAAGATAGCAAAGCTTCCTTCTCTGTCATCTGTATAAGGCCCATTACCTCGCTGCAGCTTTGCCTCACTTCTATAAACTCTAGGTCTCTCTCCCAAGAAAATACAATTGCAAAAGAAATCCACCTCCCCCTACTTCTTTTGGTTCAATGCATATATTGCCATTCTGATCTTCCAGTGGACCGATTTTGTCCCTTGCTCCTAACACATCTGTAGAAGCCCTTAGGATTCTCCTTCGTCTTGTCTTTTAGAGTAACCTCATGCCTTCTTTTAGCCCTCCTGATTTCTTTCTATGGATTTCTCTTACATTTCTTATACTCCTCAAGTACCTCATTTGATACTACCTGCCTATACCTACCATGCATCTTCTTCTTGTTCTTAACCAGGACTTCAATATCTCTTGAAAAGCAATGTTCTATAAACCTGTTATCCTTGCCTTTCTTTCTGACAGGCACATACAAGCTCTGTACTCTCAGAATTTCACTTTTGAAGGCTTCCTACTCACCAAATACTCCTTTGCCAGAAAACAGCCTGTCCCAATCCACATTTGCCACATCCTTTCTGACACCATTAAAATTAGCCTTTCTTCAATTTAGAATCTCAACCCAACCTTCTCCATAACCTTCTCCATAATTACCTTGAAGCTAATGGCATTATAATCACTAGATTTAAAGTGTTGCCCTACACACATATAGAACATAGAACATAGAAAACCTACAGCACAATACAGGCCCTTCAGCCCACAAAGCTGTGCCGAACATGTCCCTACCTTAGAACTATCTCGTCTTTACCCATAGTCCTCTATTTTTCTAAGCTCCATGTAGCCATCCAAGAGACTCTTAAAAGATCCTATCATTTCCACCTCCACCACCACCACCCCATTCCACACACTCACCACTCTCTGTGTAAAAAAAACTTAACCCTGACATCTCCTCTGTACACAAACCTCTGCCATCAGCCCTGTCTCATGCCCTAATAGGAAATCAAGTATTCCACACTTTCTCATTGGGACTTCTATGTCTTGATTAAGGAAACTTCCCTGAACACATTTGACATACTCTATCCCGTCTAGTCCTTTCACAGTATGGGAGTCCCAGTCAATATGTGGAACGGTAAAATCACCTACTATCACAATCTTATGTTTCTTGCAACAGTCTGCAATCTGTCTACGGATTTGTTTCTCTAAATCCTGCTGACTGTTGGGTGGTCTATAATATAGCCCCATTAACGTGGTCATACTTTTCTTATTTCGCAGTTCCACCCATAAAACCTGAATAGGTGAGTTGTCCAGTCTGTCCTCACTGAGCACTGCTGTGACATTTTCCCTGACTAATAATGCCACCACTCGCCCTTTAATCCCTCCTGCTCTATCATGTCTAAAACAATGGAACCCCAGAATATTATGCTTCCAGTCCTGCCTCTCCTGCAACCAAGACTCATTGATAGCTACAATATAATAATTCCATTTATTGATCCATGCCCTGAGCCCATCTGCCTTACATCTTGCAAGTCAGAACATTAGCGTCAGCACCATTCCTGACTTTGTCTGAGGTCTTCACATCATCTGTCTCCACAACAACTCCACTCTATGTTCTGGCACACTGATTCCCATCCCCCTGAAACTCTAGGTTAACCCCTCCCCAATGCAGTATTAATAAACCTTCCCACTACGATATTAATCCTCCTCCAGTTTAGGTACAAATTGTCTCTCCTCTACAGGTCCCACTTCCCTGGAAGAGAGCCCAATGATCCAAAACTCCTCAGCCACATGTTAAACCGTAGGATCTTCATATTTCTGGCCTCATTAGCACATGGCACAGGTAGCAATCCTGAGATCACAATCCTGGAGGTCCTGCCCTTTAACTTAGCACCTAACACCCTGTGATGAGAGAATCTGGCAGATGCTGGAAATTCAAGGCAAAATACTAGAGGAACTCAGCAGGCCAAGGAGCACATATGAAAATAAACAAACAGCTGAGGTTTTGGGCTGAAACCCTTCATAAGGACTCAGGACATTAGGGCTGTCCATCATCCCTTCAACCTCCCGAGTGATCAGGGGTTCAAACATTGACTGTTTATACCCAACTCCCTGAACTCACTTTGCATAGTCTCATCCCTCTTCCTACCTATATGGGCTATGACCTCTGGATGCTCACTGCACACTTAAGAATGCTGGAGACTCAATCCGAACTGTCCTGAACCCTGGCTAACCGGGAGGCAACATACCATCTGGGAATCTCATTCTTATCCACAGAACCACCTTTCTGTTCCCCTAACTAATAAAGCTCCTAACACTACAGCTCGCCTCTTCTTCCACTTCCTTTCTGAGCCACAGAGGCAGACTCAGTGCCAGAAACCTGACTGCTAGTTTATCTACCCCTCCAACAGTATCCAAAGTGGTATGCTTGTTGTTGAGGGGCTCTGACTGGTTAACCCCTTTTACCCTCCTGTGCCCTGCACCTTGTGTATAACTACCTTCCTACATGTTCTGTCCATCACTCCCTCAGCTTCCCAAATGATCCGGAGTTCATCCAGTTCCAGCTCCAACTCCTTAACATGGAGTGTTTGAAGCTGCAGCTGCTTGCACTGTTTGCAGCTGAAGTCATCAGGAACACTGCAAGTCTCCCTGCCTTCCCACATTCCGCAAGAGGAGCATTCAACTATCCTGCCTGGCATTCCCACTGCTCTATCTGTACAATTATAAAGAAGGAAACAATAAATAAACTGGAGATAAAAGTCAACCTATAGCTTTTCACCTTCTCTCGTTCAGCGCTGTCCTTGCTGAAGCCTCAAATCCCCCCTCTAACACTCTCCATTCCAACAATGGCTGTTCCACTTGCCGCTGCTTATTTTCATTTTTCCTTGCTAATGAATCCCAATCTCTGATTGGCCACTGTCCAAACACCAAAAACCTCTGTGAAGCCCTGCTTTTTAATGCACATTTGCCGAACTGTGTGAGTCACCTCTTCTCTCACACCTAATCTCTGATTGGCCACTATTCAAACGCCAAAATCCTCACGTAGTGCTGCCTTCTAGTACACATTTGCCAACCTGCTTTCTTACTCTAGTACAGGTAAATGAGTGGCTGAGGAACTGGTGCGGGGGGGGGGGGGTGGGTGGGTAGGGTTTCAGATTCTTGAATAATTAGGACCATTTTTGGGTCAGGGCTGAGCTGTATAAGATGAATTGGTTGCACCTAAACTGGAAGGGAATCAATATCCTGTCTGGGAGCAACACACACAAAATGCTGGTGGAACGCAGCAGGCCAGGCAGCATCTATAAGGAGAAGCACTTACGACGTTTCGGGCCAAGACCCTTTGTCAGGACCAACGTTAGGACTTTGTTAGCCTTGACGAAGGGTCTCGGCCCGAAACGTCGACAGTGCTTCTCCCTATAGATGCTGACTGGCCTGCTGCGTTCCACCAGCATTTTGTGTGTGTTGCTTGAATTTCCAACATCTGCAGATTTCCTCGTGTTTCCTGTCTGGGAGGTTTGCTAGTGCTGCTCGGAGGGTTTAAACTAGTTTGGTTGGCGATAGGAACTAGAGTAGCAGGTCTATCCACTAGCAGGTCTATCTAGGTTATCCACTTTGGTTGCAGTTATCCACTTTGGTTGCAAGAACAGGAAAACAGATTATTATCTGAACGGTGGCCGATTAGGAAAAGGGGAGATGCAGCGACACCTGGGTGTCATTGTACACCAGTCATTGAAGGTGGGCATGCAGGTACAGCAGGCGGTAAAAAAGGCAAATGGTATGTTGGCATTCATAGCAAAAGGATTTGAGTACAGGAGCAGGGAGGATCTACTGCAGTTGTACAAGGCCTTGGTGAGACCGCACCTAGAATATTGTGTGCAGTTTTGGTCCCCTAATCTGAGGAAAGACATTCTTGCCATAGAGGGAGCACAGAGAAGGTTCACCAGATTGATTCCTGGGATGGCAGGACTTTCATATGAAGAAAGACTGGATCGACTAGGCTTATACTCACTGGAATTTAGAAGATTGAGGGGGGATCTTATTGAAACGTATAAAATTCTAAAGGGATTGGACAGGCTAGATGCAGGAAGATTCTTTCTGATGTTGGGGAAGTCCAGAACGAGGGGTCACAGTTTAAGGATAAAAGGGAACCCTTTTAGGACTGAGATGAGGAAAAACTTTTTCACACAGAGAGTGGTGAATCTGTGGAATTCTCTGCCACAGGAAACAGTTGAGGCTGGTTCATTGGCTATATTTAAGAGAAAGCTAGATATGGCCCTTGTGGCTAAAGGGATCAGGGGGTATGGAGAGAAAGCAGGTACAGGGTTCTGAGTTGGATGATCAGCCATGATCATACTGAATGGCGGTGCAGGCTTGAAGGGCCGAATGGCCTACTCCTGCACCTATTTTCTATGTTTCTATGTCAGAAAGGAGGGATACAGATGTAGATGTCAGGACCAGTAAAAACAGGCAGGAACACAGTAATAGATATGATGGGACAGATAGTTTGAAGAGTAGGTATTTTAATGCTATGAATTATGAGTAAAGGCAATGAACTTTGAGCATGGATCAGTACATGGAACTATAATATTCTAGTCATTACAGAGACTTAGTTGGACAGGAATGGGTGCTTAATTTCCCATGGTTTCCATGTTCTGGAAAAGATATCGAGGGAGGTAAAAGAGGTGGTGGAGTTGCACTACTAATCAGGGACAATATCACAGCTGCACTCAGAGAGGACATAATTGAGAACTCGTCCATGGAGTCTAAATGTGTAAAACTCAAAAGTAGGAAGGGTGCAATCACTCTGATGGGATTGTAATACAGACCTCCCCCACCCCCCCCCCCCCCCATGGCCATTGAGGAACAGATATGCAGGCAGATTAAGGAAAGCTGTAAAAACAATGAAGTCATTGTCATGAGGGACTTTGACTTCAGTAATATAAACTGGGACTTTCTGAGAGTAAGAGGTTTAGCTTGGGCAGAATTTGTTTTGTGCATCCAGGAGGGTTTTGTAAATCAGTATGTAGATTGTCCAACAAGTGGAGTGGTTGTACTGGACCAGATGTTGGATAATGAGCCTGGCCAGGTGACCCACCTTTCAGTGGGTGAGCTGTTGGAGAACAGTGACCACAACTCCTTAAATTTTACGACAGCCATACAAAGGATAAGTATGGATCTTGCGGGACAGTATTAAATTGGAACAGGACAAATTATAAGAGCATTAGGCAGGAACTAGGGAAAGTTAATTGGGAACAGCTGATTCTAGGCAAATTGAAAGACCAATTGTGCGGAGCACAGGACAGGTACTGTATGGTCCAGTAAGAAAGGAAGGGCAAGGATGGCAAGGTAGGAGATCTTTGGGTGTGAAGAGGTGATGAATTTAGTTAAAAAGAAAAATGAAAAGTCTGTAAAGCTTAGGAAGCTAGATTCAAACACAGCCCTTGAGGGTTATAAAAAGACCAAAAAAGAACTCAAGAAAAGAATGAGGAAAGCCAGGAGGAGCCATGGAAAGTCATTGGCAAGTAGAATTAAAGAGAATCCCAAAGCAATTAACACATGCATCATGATCAACAAGATAATTAGGGAGACTCAAGGATAAAGTGGAAAAAATTTGCTTTGCTGAAGAGGATGTAGATGAGGTCCTTAAGGAGTACTTGTTATGTTCACTTACAGCCCCAGTAGAACACACTTCATCATTAAAAGTTTTAAATTATTTTCAGGTTTGCAATTTAGACTCAAGCACATTCATGCTTTATTTATGCCAAATGCTCTTTCAACATGACAGTTACAGTCTCCAGGACTTTTGTGCCCAATGAAATATTCGCACATCAAACTGACCAGGCACATGTTCACATCTGATACGCAACTGTTTAAGAACTATCTTCTCTATATTGTAACCTACATGGTATGAGAAGATATACTTTCTCTTTTGAGTAATTGACAATATGTTTTTTCCCTGACATGTACTTGAAGCTAGATATGGGTTTTGCACCAGGGTTGGGTCCTTGATCCAGGCATTACAAGGGCTCCAGGAGGTTGGGAAGCAAGAAATCATCTGTCAACAACAGTCACACCTAGTGACTGGCCTGCCACTGCAATACGTGGCAGTTACATGGCTTATGATGGAAGTGGGCTAAAGTGTGATGGCTCATGAAACCATTTTGCATACTCCTCCGTCAAGTGTCACATTTGACTCCCATGGTTTTTTTGGATGCTAGCTAGTTGTAGGAAAGTTCACCAAACAAGAAACATTCTATCCCAATGCTTTTCAAATCATAGTTGGGGACTTTAACCAGACTTGTTTGAAGAAAACTCTGCCCAATTGCCTTCAGCATATAACCTGTAGTACCAGACGTCCCAACACACTAGACTGCTATTATACTAAGATAAGGAACGCCTACCATACCATGCTCAGACTACATTTCAGTTAGTCTAATCACTTAGCTATCCTTCTCCTACCTGCATACAGGTAGAGGCTAAAGAGCAAAGCTCTAGAGATCAGGACAACAAACAGGTGGTTGCAGGAAACAGAGGAATGGCTGCAGATCTGAATAAATGCACCATGAATGTCATAGACTTTATTAAAACAGTTATAGATAAGTGTGTCTCCACTAAATCATTCAGAGTCTTCCCCAACCAGAAGACCTGGATGAACCATAAGATCCAAAACCCAATGAGGGCCAGATCTGAGATGTTCATGTCTGGTGACTGCTAATTCTCATTGCCTTTAAATAGTCTGATTGCTCCCTCCCTGTCACTGAAATTGCCAGACGAACAAGATCTTAGATACATATGGTCCTGCAGTCCTGACCTGATCATTCCAACTTTAATTGCTCTATGACTGATGGCCATATCTTTCACTAAGAAAATTCTAAACGCTGGAATTCCTCCATAAGTATTTGAGAGTTGTTTTTTCTTTCATCTATGTTATGCTTTTAAAATCAATCTTTTAATCCTTTGATTGTTTCACTTAGCATCATTTTTTGTTGCTAGGTATCAGATTGTGTTTGAAGGTTCTCCTGTAAAGAAACCTATTAATATATTGCCAACAGGATAAAATAACAGATCAGAACACATGAATAAAAGGTAGATGGTTTAGTTTTCAGGATGTAATGGGGAGTCAAACAAGGATTCAACAATAAACTGTATTATTTTTAACTGAGAATAAGATAGGTCAAAGCCTCACCACATGACCCAAGTTGGGGGGCCCAGTTACATGTGTCCAGTTCACGACAAGTCAGCTATCAAAAAATAAAGAGAGAGCATTCATCCTAGTTTGCTGATGGTCCAATGATAGGACTTAGGGAATAATATCACTGCAGATGGAAGGATAAAATTGCAATCAGGTGTTAATAGACAAAATAAATGGACAACATTAAGGCAAATGGCTTTCAATATTGAATGGGAATCTTTACCTTGAACCTTAAAGTATAGATTAAATAATAAAAAGTTAGAAATAGCTGGAATCTAAAGTTACTCAAATGTCTCAAGTATATGGAAGATTAAAACATCATGGACAGGTAGAAAGCATAATTTAAAAAGGCTAAATAAATGCTATCCTTTATCATCAGAAGACTAAAATACAAGAAATATGAAAGCTTTCGACAGGACTCTGGTTAGACAGAATTTGGGTACGGTGATCAGGTTTCAGTATCATACCATAGGGAGGATTCATCGTTCTTAGTGACATCATTATGTAGATTTACCTGAATGGCCCTATGAAGGCTAGGTCTAGGATATAATTAAAACTTCAAATACATAAGTGTGGATAGAGACTATTTCCATTGGCCTTGGACAAGCAGGCGAGAAAGTTAAAAAGAGACCTTTTATGAATAGAAAGCATTTCTACATCTGAGCAGGGTTGAAGATTGAAACTGTCTTTTGCAAATTGTGATTCTGGGTGAATTATTCACTTTCACTCATGTAGGGGTAAGACAGGCACAAAGGGTTAGTTAGGTTAGAGGTCAGGGATATTGGAACATCAGAATGTTAGGAACATGAGAACAGGCGTGTGTGGCATAAGTATACCATTCCTCTTCCAAAATCTAGTTCACGTAAATAATCTTTACATTGATATGCTGATATCATTACCTGTGACCTCTTCAATGTGCCTGAATAATATTTGGCATATTAAAGGCTTAGAATTTTCAGGGAAAATTTAAGGGCATTCATATCCTACAAACCTGTCATGAATAACATGATTTACAAGAGGGAGTTCCTCAGAGTCAATTGGAACCTTTATACATCAGCTCATTAGCCCCTCACACCTGTTTTAAGTTAAAAGTACAAATTTCATTTGGTTCTGATCTACCCCAGGTATCTTGCCTTGCTAGACAATTCTGAAATGTATACAAAAAGCTTACAAACGGATTCAGGCTTTAATTCTTCAAGTATGTTATTTATTTGCCAAGGAATAAATCAAATGCTGTAAGTGGGATTAAAAATTGCCTTTTGTTAGAAAAGAGGACCTTAAAAATGTTTATATGTTTGATTAATCAGGATACATTTCCTTTTTTAGGGAAGCTGCATCAGAAATCTTGTAATCTTTAAAACAGAATGTAGTTTTAACAACATCTTCTAGGATAATATTTTCTAACACATCAAGATAGTGACATTGATACTTACAGTGTCAGAATACCAAAGTGGTCTTGGCATAACAGCAATAATGTAATATCATAGGGAACTGAACAGTTATCATTGAAAGCTCTGGTGCAGTTAGTCTGTGCCAATACTTTTTCTTGTTTTTCTTAGGTTCCATGTTCAAAGTGAACATTCTATAGGTCTTAATTGCACTGCATTGCTATGACTAATTTACATTTTAGTTGTCTCTACCAAAGTGCTAACATCATCCCATCAGCTATTGATGGTATTTTCCAAATACCACGGAAAATTAATTCAATAAAGTAATCCCCAATGATGATATAGTTTTAATAATTTAAAATATTTATCAAAATCAGCAAAGTTTTTTCAAGGCTCATTGAAGTTATTACAGGTGCACCATTCAAAAATGATCCTGCACAGCACTGTGAATCTTATATGTTTGTGTGTTATCAAGTAAAGTTATTTTACCCATTAATTATGATCTGCCATTTCATTAGTAACTCTATCTTTTCAATGCATCTACTAACATAGATGTACTCAATGTCATTTATATGTCTCCTCCTCCTTCCTTTTCTCCTAGGATCCACTCTCCTCTTCTATCAGATTCCTTCCTCTCCAGCCCTTGACCTTTTTCACCTATCACCTTTCAGCTAGTCTCTTTCCCCTCCCCCACCTTTTTATTCTGGCATCTTCCCCCTTCCTTCTCGGTCCTGAAGAAAGGTCTCAGCCTGAAACATCAACTGTTTGCTCTTTTCCAAAGATGCTGCCTGACCTGCTGTGTTCCTCCAATGTTTTGTGTGTGTTTCTTTATACCTCTCTTCCATCTTTGCTGACCCTGATTAGATTCCAATGATTAGCACAAATGTTAAAACAAGTTCATAACATTTTCTTTAAAACTAAAATATCACCTGAGTGCAAATTCCCCAATGTTTGTCTTTTGTGTTTTTATGAAATAGCCTGTTTTGTACATTACTTCACAAGGAATAAGGTGGCTGGACTTAATACTAAGGATTTAAACTAGTTACCTATAGTAATATTGAAGAGCTCTGGCATAGCAACATGTAGCACTTCATCCCCATTTCTGGGCAACTACGGACTGCAGAAATGGTATTGAATGCTCTCAAAGTCTGGTGAAACATTTGAAGCTTGAGCCGAGATCCCAGCAGACTGAAGTTCTGTCAAAACATCACTGGAGGCTCTGTGGTTGAGGGGTGTACTTCAGTGTTCAACGCTGAATACACACTTAATGCTTAACTGCATTGTTTTCAAGATCACCTTGTTGTCTCTGCACCTGGCCAAATTATGCATAAACAATGGAGGGCAATGCACTTAAAGAAGTTGGTGATGTACGGTCATCAGTGATTGTTTGAAGGCTGGGACCTTGGCATCAACATCTTGGCCGTCAGTGACAGGGCTATAATATAAGAATACCCGCACCAAACTGCAATCCTATGGAATTCTAAGCCCAATCTTGGGTTCCTTTGCAGTTCCCACCTCCTATTCTAAACCTCCCAGGTTAGTGCTTCCTGAACTGTCACTTGCATTATTAAAGTTGAGTAATAGTTTCTGCTCAAAAGGGGATTTCTTTCCTTCCACTGCTCCAATGAAGTCTTCATTTTCCATTGGAACTAAAAAGGGAAGGATGAGAGTTAACAGTTATTAACAAAATTATGATTATACACATGAGTGTGTGCACAAAGCACCATCACTTTATATAGAGTGAAGAAAGACTTCAGTAAGGTGAAAGTGAAGATAATTTTACAAAGAGCATATTCCCCAAATTCACCAGTTATAATGTGCTTGTTAACTCCCTTGGCCACATTTTTTAAATGATACAATCAATTTTTTATACATTACCATTTCCTTTTAACAAGGATATAATATGATGGGTGTCAGCACCCTGCAGGTCTATGATTCTCAATGAGTTTTTGTGCCAACTTCCCCCTCACAGACATGAAGTGTGTCATAGACTTATAAAGTGACCAGGTTATTCAGCTCAGCATATCCATGCTGATTAAGGGACCTTCCTGAGCTAGTCCCTTTTGCATGCATTTGCCGCATATCTCTTTCCTATCAGTGTACCTGTCCAACTTTCGTTTAAAAGATGTAATTGCACCCACCCCTGACAGCTCATGCTATATACCCACCACTTGATAACAAGTTGTGGAGATATGATTGTCATGAAAGAATATGGCACTGGTAAGAATGATGGTGTAGATGTGAGTAAGTAAAGGGCAAGGGGAGAATTGTAAGGAGAAAAGCAGTCCTGAAATGTACAAGTAGCATTACATGTTAGACTATCGAATTCTTTCAGCAACCAGATCCTGCTCACCTATTTGGGATCGCAATCCTGCTCATCCTTCTGAAATTTGAAAGAATACCTGCTCCCCATTCCCCCACCACTTGTCTTCTGTACAGGCAACTGCAGAAAATCAACCCTTACCCACATCAGACTGCTATTTCTATAGTAATTCCATGAATACAACAAATGTTCAATGCCTCATTCACAGGCAATGACATAGTTGCCCAGTTTTGGAAAGATCTTTAAGCAGAAAAATGATCCAAGAACCAAGTTTACTCGTGCCGTCCCCAACAAAGTCAGTTACATACAGGAGCTTGATCATATATTGCTGGTTGTGCTGCTATTGGATTTCATTTCCAATAGTATGTCGGGTTCTTCCTTCAAACAAAGTCTGATTTATCTTTATGAAACAGACAGGAGAGCATTCTATTGGGCATGAGTGATAGCTTGTCCAGGACCCTGGCATAAAAAGTTAAAAGATCTACAGAAAATGCAATTTATAGATATTTTAAATTATTGTGAACAATCATTATGTAGTCACATTCTATATGTAAAAGCCAGGCCATTATTGGTGATACAATATAACTACAGTAAATATTATTTTCATAGGGAATCTTGGTTATGCTTCTTTCCAGGAGGCTGTGAATTCAAGCTCCACTTCTGAAGTGTAAACACACAAACCTAGGCTAATATATTTGTGAGGAACTGGGAGAGTGCCTTGTTCTTAACATGATCTGTCAAGATGCATTACACCAAATCTCCATTGACTTCCCCTGATGGTGTAAAAAATCTTATAGACCTCTTTTACACAGCAGGAACATTTTCCCTGATGTCTTAACTGATGTTTACCCTCAACAAAATGAGTAGGACAAATTATTTGATTAATATTTCATTGCAATTTGATATGTACAACCCAGCTCCTACATTTACTATATTCAAGTAAGACTGAATTATAAGTATTTTATTTACTATCAACTGTTTAAAACCCCCCTCATTATTAAAATTAGTACTTATTCTAAGAACATTCTGTAAGTAGGAAGGATGGAAAGAGAGGGAGGGAGGGAGAGGGAGGGAGGGAGGGTTGGGGAGAGAGGGGGGAGAAAGAGAGATGAATGGTGAACATTATAGTGTGCAGTCCATACAGAGAGAAAAACTGTAAGGCAGAGAGAAATGAGAAAAAAAAGCAATGCACAGTATTTTCTCCAGCACTGCCTGATTTGGGTAGAAGGAGATGCAGTGCAGTTAATTTTGTTATGGTGATTGCACAAGCTGCTAAGTACAGAGTTGTGATGGTAAAGATTGTGAAAGTGCGACCTTGAATAAATACACAACAGCGTTCTTGCTTTTTTTTTAACGACATTGCAACCTCCATTCATCTTCTCAATGACCAAATCATGCGTATGCTTTGAAATGTTTAATGGCCCCATCAGAATCCTTGAGGAATGAATGCAGCTCTTTTGATCTAAGTTCTCAAGGCCAGTATCTCTAGCATCAGTGCCCGTTATTTATAATTGTGCAAACACTGTGACATAACTCACTGAACTTCCTTCACTGTAAAAGTCAGTACTGAAGGATGCTTCATGCAATACTTTTTGTCATAATTCCCCTTAATTTCTGTTTCATTAAGTACAACCTGTATTTCACAATGCAAGACCTTTCACGGTCATGTCTTTCTTCCTCTCTGCTCTACTTTAAGAATAATCTTTCTTTCCTTCCCTTTAAAGTGCTGAAGAAGCAGACGTACCTTTGCAATATTGAAAGAGGAGGCCATTCTGCCTCAAGTCACACCAGCTTTGAAACTCCTCCTCACAAGCAGCCACTCAGATTCTGGCAGCAAACGTGTGTTCAATTAGGACTCAGCAGCTGTATGAACAACAGGAATTCTTTTGGTGACAGGAGGACCTGACTAAAAGTGGAATCAGTCACATGGTAGTTGATTTCAAGCTCAGTCCACTAAATAAGGAAAGTTTAGGTGCATTGGGAAAACTGTCTGTCCACACACCAGTTCAAACCATGGTAAAGACAAGGTTCTGTGCTATACATGAAGATAATTCTATGCAGCATGGACTTTACTTTGCAAAGTTCTTATTTCACAAGGAAGAACAAATTTAGCTTCAGTTGAAGGTGTTGTGGATAGTGAGGAAGGTTGTCTATGTCTACAGCAGAATATATTGTAGATCAGTTGGAAAGTCAGGCAGAGCATGAGCAAGTGGAATTTAATCCCAACAAGTCCAAGATGATACATTTTGGAAATTCAAACTGGGGTAGGACATATAGCGTTTTGCACCCTAGATTTTTTATAAGGTTTCAGATGGTACGGCTTCCATATACCCCTGCTCTCAACGTTATCAAGGCTCTCTGGGACTACCTAGAGAGACAGAAGCAAGACAGCCAAAGTTTCCAAAAGAACTGTGGCAAGTTCTCCAGAATGTTTGGAAAAATCTACCAATCGATTTTCTTAAAAAAACTGCATGACAGTATACCCAAGAGAATTGATGCACTTTTAAAGGCAAAGGTTGGTCACACCAAATATTGATTTGAATTAGTTTATTACTGTTTACTGCTCTTTATAGTCATTTTTATATTTAGAAACTTTTCATTTCATTATTTTGAAAGCACCTTCGCTTTACAGAATTATTTTAGATGTGCCTATGCATAGTACTTAAAATAGTAAATGTTAGGGTGCTGTTGAGGGATTGTAGGGGTTCAAGTCCATAGTTCCCTGAAAATAGCAATATAGGTGAATAGGGAGGTAAAGAAAGCATAAGGCATATTTGCCTTCATAAATTGAGGTACAGGATTTAAGAATTGGTATGCTAGGCTTCAACATTGCAAAATACTAGGTGGGTGGAGTACTGTGTAAAATTCTGGTTGTCACATTATACAGAGGATGTGGTTGTGCAAAACAGAAGGCAGAGGAAATCCTCCAGAATACTCCCTGGATTGGAGGACGTTGGTTATTATGGGGTGCAATTGGATAGGCTGGGTTTCCCTGAGTGAAGGAAGCTGAGTTGTGACTTGATAGAGGTGTATAAAATTGTATAAGGCATATGCGAAACTTTTACCTATGGTAGAGGTATTGGAAGCAAGAAGGCATGTATTTAAGGTGATTGACGTAAAACATGGTTCAACAAAAATCAAAAAAAAAACTGTAGAGGCTTGAAATCTGAAAAGAGGAAATACCGGGAAAGCTCAGCTGACCAGGCAATGTTTGTGGAAAGAGGAACAGTTGAATCTTTAGGTCCATAACTCTTCCAGCGGTCTGGTGATGAGCATTTTCAGAGAAGATGGGGTGGAACAAAAAAGTTATCTCTGATCGGGTGAAACCAAATGAATAAATATAACAGTTAAGATCAGATTAAATCTTTAGTTTTGTGTTATGTGTTGCTAATGGTAAGACTGTAAGGCATGCCCAGCAGGCCCGACCACACAACTAGAAGAAGCAAGTCTGAACTAAAATTACAACATGCAGCAATGGCCAGTTCTGATCATGACAGAAAGAAAGAGTAAGTTATCTAAATTTGGAGAATTAAATATTGATTTCTGAAGGCTGTAGCATGTTCAAGTGGAAGATGAAGTGCAGTTTTTCAAATGTGCATTGGGCCAATTTGTAACAGAGGAGAAGGTCACAGAGAGAAGGGTCAGAGTGGGAAGAGATGGAGAATTGCTGTGTCAGCTAATAAGATAAGCGTCACTTGCACAGAATGAAGCATTCCCCCAATTTGCATTTGGTTTCTTCAGTGTACAGGAGGCCATATTGTGAATACAGAATGCAGTATAGTAAGTAGGAAGAAGTGCAAGTGAACTACTCCTTCCACCTGGAAATACTGCTTAATCCCCTGGTTAGTGGGAAGGGAAGAGGTGAGGCACAGGTATGTACAGTATCACCTGTGGTTGCTTGGGAAAATGCTGAAATATGAGAAGTTGGAGGCTAAAAGTTCATAGTTCAAAGTCGCTTCATTATTGGCGCTAGCCCTCCTCATCATCGAGGACCTTTTCAAAAGATGGCATACATTATTAAGGACCCCCACCACCCAGGACGTGCCATCTTCTCATTACTACCATCAGGGAGAGGGTACAGGAGCCTAAAATCGTTCCACATTTTAGGAACAGCCTTCTCGCATCCACCATTTTCATGAACCCACGATCACTACCTCGCTACTTTTGCTCTCTTTTTCCACTACTATTATTTCATAATCGATAGTATATTTTATGTATTGCACTGTACTGCTGCCACAGAACAACAAAGTTCCTGACATACTGTATGTCAGAAATAATAAATCTGATTCTGATTCTATGGTCCAGGTTGTCCAGGTAACAGAGAAGATGGGAGGATAGATGAGTACACGTAACAAAAGGAATGTCTCTGATAGCATGAAAGAATATGGTGTGAAAGGACAGTTGAGCTCCCTTACCCATTTAATGTGTTGCTAATGTTGTTAAGTCTGGTAAAGGTGTTATGACACATAAACTTTATCATATGAAGAACGTTTGATGGCTCTGGGCCTGTATTCACTGGAATTCCAAAAAATGAAGGGTGACTTCAGTGAAACCTATTGAATGGTGAAAGGCCTTGATAGAGTGGATGTGGAGAGGATGTAGGTAGATGAGTCTAAGGCCAGAGGGCACAGCCTCAGAATAGAGGGGCATCCTTTTAGAATGGAGATGAAGAGGAATTTGTTTAGCCAGACAGTGTTGAATCTGTGGAATTCATTGCCACAGGCTACTGTGGACGCCAAGTCTTTATGTATCTTTAAGGCAGAGGTTGATTGGTCAGGGCATGAAGGGATATGGGGAGAAGACAGGAGATTGGGGCTGAGAGGAGAAATGGATCAGCCATGCTGAAATGGCGGAGCAGACTCAATGGGCCAAATGACCTAATTCTGCTCCTATATCTTTTGGTCTTATGGACTTATAGTCTAAATTTATTACCAAAGTACGTATATGTCACTATATACTACCCTGAGTTTTGATTTTTTTGCAAGCGTTTATGGGAAAACAAAGAAATACAATAGAATTTATGAAGAACTGTAAATAACAAAGAATGACAAACAAGAAATATGCAAAAGCAAACAAATCATACAAATACAGTAATGGAAAAAAAGTAAATAAATAATACAGAGTTGCAGGTTTCTTGAAAGTGAGTCTAGAAGTTGGAGAGTCAGTTCAGCATTAAGGTGAGTGAAGTTATCCATGCTGGTTCCGGAGCTTGATAGCTGGAGGTCACAACTGTTCCTGCACCTGGTGGTACGGGACATAAAGTTCCTGTATCACCTGCCTGTTGGTAGTAGCAAGAAGAGGGCTTGGCCTGGATAATGGGTCCTGGATGATGGATGCTGCTTTCTTGTGGTCGCAGTTGTAAAACTGCTCAGTGATGTGGAGAGCTTTGTCTCCATTGATGGACTGCAACAAGGTGTTCAGTGATGGCCCATGTGAAGAGGGAGAGACACGGTAGTGGGATGAACATTTTGCTGAGTTACAATAAAAACTGTACAGAACAAAAGGAAAATAATAAACACTAGGCCAACAGGGCTGTAACTGAAACTCTCAAACTAAAATCGAACACCGTAACTGTGGCTTTGAAATAGTAACTTAATACTAAATTAATATTGCTCCTTTACAGCGTCCATCTAAGTTGTAATCCTCTTTCCCAGAATGTGGACTAAGTTAAGCGGGGAATGCTGCCGTCACTGTGCTTTGGTTAAGGCTTGACAAGAGTGAAGCAAAAAGGGAATTAAATTAAATTACCATGAAATCCAAATTGGCTGGAATGTGCGTTCTCATGCGTGATTGCTGACTTCTTCCAGCTGCCTGCCTGCGAGAGCACCTGGACTCCGTGGCAGTCGCTGTAGGGCTCCCCTCCCTAGGCGCTGCTCCCACAGCTCCAGAGGCCTGTGCTTACTGGAAATCCTGGATGAAAGACTCATCCAGGATGTCATGGACCGGAACTCAAGAGTGTTTCTCTGGGCCATACCCTTCCCAACACGAGATACTAGACCTGCCCCACTGTCGGCGAGATGCCAGGAGGCACTGCACAGAATAGATGTGGGAGGCATCCAGCAAGCGGGAAGGAAGAGGAGGAGGAGTGACTGGAGGAAGTCACTGGCTTGAGCCGGGAGCACTGGGTGACTCCTCATGGATGATGGTAAGCAGAGCTTCTAGAAGGTTCTGTTGATAGCCTTCTCCACAATGAATAGCCACATGTAGCATGGGGTCAACTTGCAGCTCTCAACTCTCAATGGATGCATCAAACATTTTCTCCTAGCTTGGGAGGCCTCACTATTCAGCAGAGCCAATCAGCCTGCCAGGTTTATTGTTTCTGAGTGCCCAGCAGAGAAGCCCTGGCCTGTCTGTACATGCGCTCTTTGTATTGGACAAACTGCTCAGCAGCAGGAACTCCTACATCAATCTCTTGGTAAGGGAAGGGTGGTAGCTGGCATCCCTTTTGGCATTCAAAGGGGGACATGCCAGTGGAGGATGATTGAAGGTTACTGTAAGCAATCTCTGCCCAAAACAGTTGGGAGCTCCAGGTTGTGGGGCTGGAAGTGATAAGGTAATGCAGGGTTGTCTTCATTAGACGGGGATGGAAACCTGATGAGAGAGTGGCTGGACCTCCCAAGAGAGAACAGAAAGCCTTCAAAAGCTGGGATGTGAACTGTGATCCTCAATCAGACACTGTCCTGAAGGAATGAACACATGCTGAACTGTGATGGTGGCAGTTTCACATGCTGATGGGAGTTTGGAGAAGTGGGCTGCTTTGAAGAACCTGTCCACAATGACCAGAATGCTAGTGTTCTCATCTGACGGAGGCAGACCAGTGATGAAATCCACCGGGAGGCGGTGAGGCACAGGCAGTGGGCAGAGCAGACTGACAGGGTGGTGATGTGACATCTTGCTGTAAGCCCAAGAAGGACAGGCAGATTCAAAGTCATGAATACCTTGGGAGATAGATGGCCACCAAAATTGTAACTTTACAAATTCCAGGATCCGTTGAATGACCCGGTGGCCAACTGGGCAGGATGAATGACCCCTTTCCAACACTCTGGGGTGCACAGTGGTAGGGACAAACAGCCGGTCGGGAGGTTCCCCACTTGGCCCTAGATCCGACTTAACTTCTGCTTCTTTCTCCCAAATCACTGGAACAGCAATGCACGAGTGTGCTCCGGATAAGGCATTGTCTTCGTAGATGTCAAAACTGTCGGAAGAGAGAGCATCGATGTTCTATTCCAGCTGCCAGGACAGTAAATAGGGCTGAAAGAAGCGAGCCCAACAAACTTGACGGGAGTTGAGCACTGGGAGAGTACAATTCCAACACCAACACCAGATACATCAACCTCAATGATGAATGGATGGAATGGGACTGGATGCTGCAGCATTGGAGCAGTGGTGAAGAATTACTTTAGCTCTGAGAAGGCTTGATCTACTTCACTTGTCCACTGTAATCCTGCAGACGTCTTCTTGGTGATTGCATTTATGAGAACCTTAAAGGAATTGTAGTTTCTGATGGAACAGAGATAAAAGTTTGCAAACCCCTTGAAATGCCTCACCTGTTTGACTGGTGATGGTTTGGGTCACTCAGCCACCACTTGAACTTTACTTGGGTCCATTTGAACTCTTGAAGGGGTGAGGATGTAGCCCAAGAACAATACTGCTCTTTGTGGAACTCACACTTCTCTGGATTGGCACAAAGTTTGTTCTCAAGGAGCCACCTTTGAACCCTGTGGACATGCTGACATGTCCCTGGTGAGAGCGGGAATAGATAAGAATTTTGTCCAAATACACAAAAACAAACAGTTTCAACATGTTGAAACATATGCTGAACAAAGATGTCCTGGAGCACATCTTCATCCAGAGCCTGAAAGCCGGCAAGGGGGTTGCCCAGACCAAATGGCATCATGAGGTACTCGTGGTGGCCAGTAGAGGTGTTGAATGCTGTCTTCCACTCATCACCTTCTCGGATGCAAACCAGGTTGTAAGCATTGCACAGATCTGCCTTGGAAAATAATGTTGCTCCCTGGAGCTGTTCAAATGCAGAGGCTAGCAGGGGAAGAGGGTAGCAGTTCTTCACCATAACACTGTTGAGGGACTAATAATCAATGCAGGTTCAGACCCTGCCATCCTTCTTGCTCATAAAAAGGAAGCCTGCCTCTGCTAGTGAGTTTGATGGATGGATAAATCCTAAGACCAATGTCTCCTTGATGTATTCTTCAATGGCCACCCTTTCAGGATGAGAGAGGGAGAAGAGCGGCCCCCGGGGAGGACTACAACCAGGTTAGAGGTCAGTGGTGCTGTTGCATGACTGCTGTGAGGCAGAGAGGTGCCCTTCTCCTTACTGAAGACCTCAAGGTCCGCATATTCAGCTGGAACTCCAGACAGGTCTGCACTAGCAGTTCGCACAGGAGGTATATGCTGACATGGCTTGAGTTGGATCCAGACAAGTAGAAGGAGAGTTATTCCTTGTGGTTGCCTTCGAGCGCAAGTTGGATGGGCTCTGTGGAAATGTGGATCCTGCAGGTGCCCAGAGGCCAACCATCCAGAGCCTTGACATCAATATTCTCTCTCAGTTGTGGAGTGGAAACATCTTTGGGCCTGCGAGACATCCATGAGGTTCCTGGCTTTTCTGGAGTCAATAAATGCTTGAAGTTCATGGGTCTGGGACCCCGTAACAGGGAAACTGGGAGTATTACTTGAGTAGAGGAAAAACCTTGCAGGGAGAAACGTCCCTTCAGAATTCCTCTTCCTGCTGATGGGCATCCTTTTTTACAGGGTGCTTGGGACATGATGCCTAGGAGTATCCCAGAGAGTCACAGCAGAGTCAGCAATCTGTTCTCCTGCAATGATCTTGCTCTGCTGGAGATAGGTGCAGGGTCCGCCACCTGCATTGGCTCCTCCATTGTCTGTGTACTGGGGTGGCGAGAGAGGGGTGAGGACCTGCAGTAATTAATGAGGAGGCTCAGGGAATTCTGTTTCTGTGCCACTCAGCTGGCCAGTTGTCTATTCTAATGGCCAGACTTATCAGATCATCCAGGTGGTCCTATTCATCACAGACTGTGATCTCGTGCCAGACAACAGTGTTTAGATCACACTGGAAAACGGTGATGAGGGATCTTTCATTCCACCCCGTACCAACAACAGAAGTGTGTAACTTTACCGCATAATCCCTCACTGTCCCTCTCCCTAGAGTCAGTGGGCAGCCTCCTGACTCTGCACTGGAAAGTCAAAAATGCTTTTGAAATTGACTACAAATTACTGGAAAGACTAGGCCGCAAGGGAATCTTGTTTTCACAGAGCATTGAACAGGTTGAGTGGGGGTTCCATCTAACATATTCACCAGGTAAGCCAGTTTACATGCTTCATCACTGAACTGACCTGGCCGGGGCTTGGAAAATTGGCCTGCACTAGGTAATAAAGTTCCTGCAGCCGTCGGGGTCTCCAAGTGTTTTCCTGGTGGAGAAATGCTCGTCTCAGGTGAGGAGGCTGGCAAGGGAATGAGGGCAATAGTGGCTAAAGCTGAAGAGACTTCTGTAGAGGGGGATGTGGGTGGTACTGATGCTGGGAGTTCGACTGTTCTCACAGAAGGTTACTGAATAGCTGCCATGAGAGCAGTAGTGACTGCTACCTGATTCTGACTGTCTCTGGTGAGCTGTGTGTGTGCTGACACTTGTTGTCCCTGCTTGCACTGGGCTTGCTGCTCTGAGATTGTTGTTTGACTGCGTGAACCATTTCTGCTAACCCAGCCTCCACTGACTTTAATTTCTCTCCTACCGGACCAGTGAAACTCAGAGCCAATGTCAGCTGTTCTATCTCTGCTGGGTCCATTTTGATGGTCAAGTCTTATTGACAAGGTGTTCGGTGATGGCTAAAGTGCAGAGGGAGAGACACTGAAGCACATTGAACAGTTCACTGAGTTTTAAAAAGAATTGTACAGAACAAAATGAAAATAATAAATGATAGTACAACAGGGCTGCTAGCTAAAACTCTCAAACTAAAATCTGATGCCAACACTGTGGCTCAGAAGAGGTAACTTAATACTAAATTAATACTGCTCCTTCACAGCTTCAGACAGAATTGTAATCTTTTTTACCAAAATGTGGACTAAGTTAAGCAAGGAACATTGACATCAATGTGCTTCAGTCAAGACTTGACAAGACAAAACAAAAGGAAGGAAATTAAACACAATTACCAAAAAAACCCAAATTGGCTGGTATGTGTATTTTCATGTGTGTGATTGCCAACTTCTTCCAGCTGCCTGCCTGCGAGAGTGCCCAGATTCCACGGCAATCACTTGATGATCTTGATGCTACCAGTCAGGATCCTCTCCACTGTGCACCTACAGAAGTTTGTTGAAGTTAGACTCAGTGCAATGGTGGACCAGAGAGCTGCAAAGACAGCAGTCCTTATGAGCTTCTGAAAGGGTAGAGAAATAAGTCGGTGGAAATTAAGAAGGTTGATCGACTGGATGTGGAGGCTGATGGGGTGAAAGCTAAATACCATGGGAGCTCTGTTAGATCACCAACTCTCCCAGGATCACATGCAATCAAACTTACTATAGCAACTTATCCTATGGAACCTTATCAATGGCTTTACTGTTCCACATAGATTACATCAACTGCACCTACTATCTTGATCACTTCTTCAAAGGACTCACATCAAATTCATGAGACATGATTTCACACAATTACATTGCTCCATCTCTCTTCTTGCTCTGTCCAGAGAGTGGTGAGAGCAGGAGCTCAAGAAATAGATGAAATGCATTGTGATAGCCATGATTCAGGAAGAAGCAACCCATTTCAGAGGCACCTATGCGGAATATCTCATCAGAGCAAATTTGACTGAAATGGAGCAGCTAGGAGAAAAAGAATAGAACCCTATCGGAGGCAATGTGGGAGAAAGTATAGTCAACGTAGTTGTGAAAATCTGTGAGCTTGTATAGATGTTTGTAGATACAACATCCCCCAAGATGGAGAGGGAGAATTCCGGAAGGGGAATGCAAGTCAGAGGACTGTGAGACAGTAGGGTGAAAATCAGCAACAAATCTAATGAAAAATTGGAATGCAGCAAATAGAATTGTCGATGGACTGATGTCTCTGTTTTTAAATGCAGTTTAGTCTTGAACACATTGATAGTTCCAGCCAACAAAAGGGAGGATAATTTGGTAATTCTGTCAGTAAAATTTTCACCACATATATTACTGATCTGTGATTACGCTGTATTCATTATGTTATCGAGCTGGAGGATCCCAATTAAATTTTGCTATAATATTTCAACAAAATTCAGTATCTGCATACAGTATACGTAATTTCAAACTTCGATCTTCCTGCAGTAGGTGGCGATACTTCTGGAGCAACCAAGTTCTTCTTCTTCTTTTAGTAATTTGTATTTCATAGAACGTTGTTGGTATCCCGCAACGTAGAAACAACCAATCAGAAGGATAGGATTGGTTTCAATACGGATTGTGTAGTAAGTGCCTTACTTGTATTAAGTTGACCATGTTTATTACAGCACATTGAAGTCATGCTGTTGTGATTTTTGCCTTTTAGTGTATATCATATATTGAATTATCAGTATTTTGTTTATTTGCTTTCTGCAATTTAAATGTGATGCATTCGCTTGTCAATGAAATCAAGGCTTTTTCCAAAACGTCGCTCAGGAAACAGAGCACGAGAGTGACAACTATAACTGGGAGAAGACTAATTGAAACGCTGAAAGATGCTCGAGTGCACGTCGAAGAAGATGCTCAGCAAACGGATGGAGCTTGTGGATATGTCCACGATACCAGCCTTGATCTGCAAGTTGGTGTTATTAAACCGTGGCTTTTGCTGGGTGAGCGTAATAGAACCTCTGCTATAACTTCTAATCTCACAGAGGGGATTACTACATTGCCTTTTCTCATTGTAGCGTAGCTGCGTGTGTTTGATTGCTGAAAGCGGGTAAAAGTAAACTTGTTAGTTTGTTACCAAGGAAGTTTATTTTTCGCTACATCTTTCTTGCCTCCCTTAAAACCCTGATTTCCTCGTGTTTGCTTTTTAAACTCAGGGAGTCATTTCTTTATTGGCTTGATAGCAAGGCCAACTAGTACAATTTCTTTATAGTAAGAGATTGTTTTGTTTACTGGAGTAAGTTATTCTCTTGAAAAAGTAATGACGATAATAATGGTGCTATCTAACAATATAAGTGAGCTTTTCTGAGGGTGTTTCCATGTTGAATAAGCAAAACAAAATGTTTCTGTAGGTGTTTTGCTTATTAAATCCCGTGCTCTCTTAAGAAGCAATGATTTTCCCTGTTTTTTATGGCTTTGTAATATTGAGTAGATCATATCATACCGATAATAGTTGGAGCTGTTTATTTAAATTATTCTGAAGTTATTTAAATCATACTTGTTTTGGGACCAGAATTTGGAATGATTCTTTGTGTTTACGGTATTTAAATTGTATCATTCTTGGTGTATTCTGATATTTTGACAAAATTACATTGGAAACAGTTATACCTTCACATGTAAGTTTAGCACAATCAACATTCGGTAATAATTACGAATCTGTACGCCATTTATCACATGCACCTCTAGACTCTGCGCCGTTAGCATTAAGTTCTACACTTTCATGCTATTGGCATTAAGTGCTCTCAATGCATAAAATGACAAGGTTGAAAGCTGCTCTCCCATCCAGTCATCAAGTTACTTATTAAGACAATTGATTTTCAAAAGGTAGTCTCCCAAAGCCAGTGTCAGTCAGCTAGCTGCTTGTTCAGTGAGTTTACTCAGCTACAGCTGGTTGTATTTCTAGCCTCAGTCCAGAATTCACAAATTTAAGAAGATTGTTGATAATGTTTGTATTTGTGTCTTTTCCAGCTTCACAAGATGTGGCCCATAATTATGAGAAATTAAAAACACACAAGGTAAAAAAAATAAGTTTTACTTTGGTTTAAAAATGGGTGAATGACTGAAATGAGTCATCAGCACCAAATTTGGTTGGACCATATTGAGTGCCACTGGACTTTAGAGGTTAAATTCTCTTTTTACATCAAAATCGTACTTCATTTTTAAAAAGAATTCTTTCTAGTTTGTGCCTCAGTCGGATCTACAAATCAGAGTTTTGTTTTGGCTCATTGCTCTACATTCTATCTTCAAATGCCCACTTTATAGACATTTTCTGCTAATCATCCCACAAAGATTTGATGTGGGTTTCCCTCCTTCAGGTACATTGGAATATTCTTCTACATCAAAAATAACATGCAATTGCAAATTAGAGTTCAGACCAGCAGGTAGTGCGGCCCGACAGTGCAGAAGTAGTGTTGCTGCCTCCCAGTTCTGAACGCTGGGGTTCAATCCTGACCTTGGGTGTTGAATGTATGGATTTGCATATGTTCCTTCACGTGCTTCAAAGAACATGCTGGTACGTAGATTTATTGGTTTCTGTAAATTGTCTATAGTGTGGGTGATTGACAAGAGATTAGCCTATGAGATGATAAAGGAGATTAGTGTAAGCTTAGGTAAACTGGGTATTTTATGATTAGTGCAGGTACAATGGGCAAAAGGCCTCTTTCTATGTTGTATGGGCCTTTGTACATGCACCTTTTAATGTTTTTAACAGACAAATTGTTTGAAAGTGGATCAGAGGGACTCTCCTTGACAGGAAGTAAAGCCGGTAGCAAAGTCAACTCTTGTGCATTCGCTAGCAACTAGCTAAAGAGCAGCTTGAATATAAACCTCGAACGTTTCACAGGTGGAAAGGTGAAACAGATAGCTTTCTAAACAAAAAAACCTGTTTTCTTTCTCAGATATCTCACATCTTGAACGTGGGCTATGGCATAGAAAATGCCTTTCCCTGTGAGTTCATTTACAAAAACGTTTCCATACTGGACCTCCCTGACACTGCCATCACCTTGTACTTTCAAGAATGCTTTGACTTTATTGACCAAGCCAAGACACAGGTAAGAAGCGCTGGTCGTGAATTAATTTATTGCAATTAAACACATAAAGAGCATTTCACATTAACTGGTGAATCTATTAATAAAATATTTCCACTTGATGCGTGTGCAATGCATAATTTATTCTTTTTTCCACTGAGCTCTGTTTTCCTTTGACAAAGGAATGTATGTACGAGGAAATTGACTCCACACACATACCAGTGATCAACTGGTTTTATTATTTATTACTGAAGACTTGATTGAAAGACTATTCCACCAACAATTCTTTTATAGTTTCCTTATCTGACTTTAGGTATCATGTCTAGCAATGTGAAACTGCTTGTAATGGGTTTGATCATTTACCTTCAAATCCACCGAACAGTTTAAAAACCTCATCACAAATGAAAATATTTGTTTAATGAGAAGCAAATATTCATTAGTAGGAAAAAACAACATACTAATAAATATCCAGACTAATTTAATCAAGTATTTTGTTTAGCATTCCAACTTTTGCAAAATCAGTGATATTACGTACGTATCTATGTTGCTCTGTGCACATACATCCATCTTGTTGTATCAGTTTTGTTCTGCTTCCTATTGGTTTTCTCTTAATGTTTTCCTATTCATTGTGAAACACTGCTTTTTCTATTATTTTGCAGAAGTGAGTAGGTGGTGTGATGGATAGGATTTGCATTGCATTGGCCGGGTAAGGGGTGAAAGATAATGTGCGACAAGTATAGGAATAATCATAAAAATTGTAGTTTAGCTTGAGTATTATGTATTTGACAAGATCTAGATAGTGGTGTGCTGCGTTCTGAGTTATGATTAAAGGAGAGGACCTTGTCAAGTCATGGGAAGGTTAGTATAAGAAAAACACTAGGCTGAATGATGGTGACTTTGTCAACAGTCCTACGCACACAGCCATTTATTCTGTAGCAAGCCTTGGGCATCTGTCTCATGGGATCTGAAGCAAAGTCACTAAGGAATTGTATTTTGAATCCAGCATCCGCTGAGACCTGACATGGAATCTGAAACACAATTGGTTTCAATTGAGTATTATGGAAAAGTTTTTAGGAAAAAGGAAAAAATACTTTGCCTCCCTGTTATGTTATTATTTTTAAATTATTTCTGTATTCCTCGTTAACTTTTTAAAGGATCCAAGATGACTTGGCTGTTTGGATTTGGAGTTATTTTTCTCATAGGAAGCAAGAGGAGGGTGGTTGATTGGACTAATTCTGACTAGAGACCCATGGCTAATGGCATTCTGTAGGGATCTGTACTATGACCTCTGCTGTTTGGGATAACATATGACTTGATGGGTAGTTAGTAAGTTTGCTGATGACACAAAGATTGGTGGCATTATGGAAAATGTAGAGAGTTGCCAATGGATACTTCAGGATATAGATTACAGTTAATGGCAGGACCCTTAGATGCAGATATAGACAGAAAAATAGCAGGTGGTATTTTATCCAGGGAAGTGTAAGGTGTTGCACTTTGGGAGAACAAATGTAAAGGGATAGTTAATGGCAGGACCCTGAACATTGTTGATGTACAAAGGGATCTTGCAGTCCAAGTCCATGGCTCCCTGGAAGTTGACAGTGCTGGAGAGGGCGTATGACATGCTTGCTTTTATTAATCAAGTCATTGAGTTTAAGAATCAGGAAATTAGAATGCAGCCTTATAAAACTTTGGTTAGGCTGCATTTGTAGTATTTCAGTCAGTTCTGGTTGCCCATTATAGGAAGGATGTAGAGGCTATGGCGTGGGTTCAGAAGAGGTTTACGAGGATGCTGTTTAGATTAGAGGACATGTACCATGACAAGAGGTTGGACAAACTCGGCTGCTTTCTTTGGAATGGCAGAGGCTGAGGGGAGATCTAACAGAAGTTTACAAAATGATGAGCAATAGAGATGGAACAGACAGCTGATATATTTTCCCGGTGTTGAACTCTCTAACACTAGAGGAATTGCATTTAAGTTGAAAGTGGAATGTTCCAAGTAAATGCTCAGGGCAAAATTTTTTTAGACAAAGGAGTGGTAAGTGCCTGGAATGCACTTCCAGGAGTAGTGCTGGGGCTAGTATGATATAGTGTTTAATAGGGTCTTAGATAGGCCGATGAATATGCAGAAAATGGGAGATATGGTGCCAACAGAAGGGATTAGGTGCCATTAGCTTAATTAATTTGGCGTAATATCGTGGGCCAAGGGACCTGTTCCTATGCTGTACAGTTCTGTGAGTTTATGAACAGTAGAGGAGGATTGATGGAGACTATTTATGTCCTGTTTTGGGAGAAAGTGGATCCATTACTGCAGTAGTAATGGTGTTAAGTTTGGGAGATGGTAGGGCTGGGTTCTACTTTACCATCAAGTTGCAGAACATGACAGACTGATGTATAGGTTTTAGATGTGACTGTAATGTCATAAATATTTGCATTGAAGATTTATATCAGTATGTTTTTATCAGTATGTATTTCCACCATTAACTTCAACTGAAGAGACCTTGCCAAATAATTATTTTTAACAGGTTAAGAGATATAAGAGTAGCAGACCGCATGACCCCATCTACATCAGTGGTGCGCAGGTGGAACAGGTCAAAAGCTTTAAGTTCCTTGGGGTGAATATCACAAATGACCTGACTTGGTCTAACCAAGCAGAATCCACTGCCAAGAAGGCCCACCAGTGCCTTTACTTCTTAAGAAAGCTGAAGAAATTTGGTCTGTCCCCTAAAACCCTCACTAATTTTTATAGGTGCACCGTAGAAAGCATTCTTCTAGGGTGCATCACAACCTGGTATGGAAGTTGTCCTGTCCAAGACCGGAAGAAGCTACAGAAGATCGTGAACATATCCCAGCACAACACACAAACCAATCTTCCATCCTTGGACTCACTTTACACTGCACGCTGTCGGAGCAGTGCTGCCAGGATAATCAAGGACACGACCCACCCAGCCAACACACTTTTTGTCCCTCTTCCCTCTGGGAGGAAGATCAGGAGCTTGAAGATTCATACGTCCAGATTTGGGAACAGCTTCTTTCCAACTGTGATAAGACTGCTGAAGGGATCCTGACCTGGATTTGGGCCGTACCTTCCAAATATCCGGACCTGACTTGCACTACCTTACTTTCCCTTTTCTATTTTCTAATTAGGATTTATAATTAAATTTTTTATTATATTTACTTCGATTTGTACTGCAGGGAGCGCGAAGTACAGAATCAAATATCGCTGTGATGATTGTACGCTCTAGTATCAATTGTTTGGTGACAATAAAAGTAAAGTAATGCATGTACATGGAACATTAATCCAATTTTGATATTGATGCATTTGATATAATACCTTTAATATTAATCGAGAAATCAAATAGTATTTTGGGTACATTTTAAAAAGAAATGAAAGATACAAAATCATAAATTCTATCTTAGAGTAAGAGCTGAGAATGTATAGGAATCAAATAAAATATCACAGGCTTGAAGAAGAAAGCCCTTAACTCCGAGTGGAGTCATCGGGAAACCATCATGATGACACTTTTTTTTTAGCAGGCTTTCTAATTTTTACAAGGCCTAGTTGCTAGCTCAATGCTCAACCCAGCAAGGATGGAAAGTGTGCAAGGGAGCCGGCTGGAGCCTTCGCTCTGAAGACCGGCGCTGATGCCACTGTGTCACCAGCCAGCTTGAAGTCCTAATCAAAAGCAATTAGCATGCAGTTTGATTTTTTTTTTTTGTTGAGGATGTTTGGAATGCTAAACAGCAATATTCTGTAATTAAATCTGAAGATATAGCCAGTGCTTATTTTACTGTTGATATGCTGTTGGGTATCATAGTCTATAGTATTACCGTAGATTCCGGACTACAGAGCGCACCTGATTAAAAGCCGCTGGCTCTAATTTTAGAAATAAAATCAATTTTTTACTTGTACAGGCCGCACCGGATTTTAGGCCGCACCGGATTTTCGGCCGCAGGTGTCCCACGTTGTAATATGAGATATTTACACAGAAAGATATTACACGTGAGGATTTTTTAACTTTTAATTAAATCCATATGGTAACATAAACAAATACATATTGCAAGTGCTTTTTTTCGAACCGTGCCTGTAACGCGGCTACTTTTAAATATACGTTGCGTATACTTTTTTACTGAACAACATTCCAATATCTCCTAACGACTGGTAAAAAATATATATACTGCAGCCTACCAGGAAAAGTTATTGATCGCCTTTAACTTAAAAGCAGCGTTTTGGCTCCGCCGCTCGCCCCCCGCCTTCCCGTTTATCGCAAACGGCATTTTTCCCACAAGACGCGGCGAAACCGGGTGTGACGTCATAGCATCCCGCGATGTAGTACAGAAAACAAATATAGTTAAAACACTTCTAACTTTAACTAGAAAATGAATTACTAAGCGAAAATATTATAAACTAAATAACTGCCATAAAGGCAGCACAATGCTTTTCTTCGAGTGTTTTCCATGTTGATGAGGGTGAGTACAAATGACTGATTTACAATAATTTAATTGTGAAAGTGCGCTTGATTTATCGTACAATTTCATTGGACCTCTGTGAACTACTCATCAATTTTATTGGTCTACTGTTACGAGGCAAAATGTTTTTGGCGGCATGAAAAAAATAATGTATTAGCCGCTCCGTATTAAAGGCCGCAGAGTTCAGAGCTGTTCAAAATGTGGGAAAAAAGTAGCGGCTTAAAATCCGGAATCTACGGTATATAGGCATCCGTTAGTCTCGTGAGACCATGGATTTGTGCCTTGGAAGATTTCCAGGGTGCAGGCCTGGGCAGGGTTGTATGGGAGACCGGCAGTTGCCCAAGCTGCAAGCCACCGATGTTGTCCAAGGGAAGGGCACAAGGACCCAAGCAGCTTGGCACCGGTGTCGTCGCAGAGCAATGTGTGGTTAAGTGCCTTGCTCAAGGACACAACACTCTGCCTCAGCTGAGGCTCGAACCAGTGACCTTCAGATTACCAGTCCGATGCCTTATCCACTAGGCCACGCGCCACCACTCTATAGTAGTAAGATACTCAAAAAGCAGACCTGTAGTTATCATTTCCCATTAACGAGGTTTATATTGTATAAATAAATGGCACTGGAATCGTTCAAAATCAGGTAAGTACCTTGGGGAGAATAATTTTGAAAAGCCAAATATTAGGTAGCTACCTTGAAAACATTTTGTACTATTTACGTTATATATGAACTAAGTTTGGTCTTATTTAAGTGACAGTGAGTTGATAGTCATTTAATCACTTTGCCTTGTTTGTCATATTCTTTTCAAGAATGGTGTGGTGCTGGTTCATTGCAATGCTGGAGTGTCTCGTTCTGCATCTATAGTGATAGGTTATCTCATGTGGTTATATGGACTCAGCTTTAATGATGCTTTCTCAGAAGTGAAGAATGCAAGACAGGTTATCAATCCTAACCCTGGGTTTATGGAGCAACTGAAGAATTACCAGACAAAGAAATGAATAGAACAAAATGGTGCTGAATAAGAAGGACTGAATTGTATGAATGCTACATACTTTTGACAGGAGAGCAATGCTGTTAATGCAATTTGTACATTTTCAACTTGATTTTAGCTGTATTTACTGTTAATGTTTCCCAAATTAATGTTATGTAAATATAAATAATGTATTTATGCTGGTTTGAATGTTGATAAATTACAAACTACAAAAAACTAAAAGGGTTAATATTGAGCAAAGTAAAAGAAAGTTGCTGTGATTTATACAATCAACAGCTTGGTAACAAAACTGTAGATACCATATGTTTATTGTTAGAAAAATATGTACTGTAAAACTTATGTTGTTGTTTATTTTAGATTATCTTGGAGCAATGGATCTTTAATTATTTATGCTTGTAGAACTGTTTATTTAATGGTTAATATTTACAATGCTAGATACTCGACAAATAAAACATAGAACAGTAAAGAGACGAGAAAATCTAGAGATGCTGGAAGTCCAAGCAACAAAAATGATGGAGGCACTCAGCAGGCCAGACCCTTCATTGAGAGTGAAGAAGGTTCTCAGTCTGAAACGTCACCTGTTTACTCTTTTCCATAGATGCTGCCTGGACTGCTGAGTTCCTCCAGCATTTTGTGTGTGTTGTATAGAACAGTACAGTACAGCAACAGGCCCTTTGGCCCACGATATTGTACTGAAATGAAACTAACTTAGAAGAAATCATAATCCGTTGAGTTTAAGAAATTGTATAAAATTAGTGTAAAGTATAAATGGTTACAAATGTGTCAAGCAGGAGTTTTTGTTCAAATGGATTCACCTGCCATTAAAAATCATAAATGATAAAAAAGATGACTTCTTGAGGCAGATTCTTTATATTTACTTGAGTGTCTTAAATAGATTCAAATTCATACGAATATTATTTTAAAAGTTAATATTAAAAGTTCATGGCTTGGAGTATTTTGATTAAAAATGTACTAACATGTAATGATATGACCAGTGTATAAGCAATAAAATATCCAGTTGTTAAGATTGATTTTTGGGTGTCCTTTTCAGTAAGTACCAATCTCCTTTCTTGGGTCCTGTTTGGTGTAGCAAATATAGGGGATGTAAGTGATGCAGATTAAAATCTTCTTATCAGATTCCTAATAAAATTGGCTCCCTATCACACAAAATCCTGACTCAGTCCACAGAAAACTTTATAAGATTGATTAATACAATTTACTAATGGGCACAGATAGGGTAGATAGTCAAAATTGTTTTCCCAGGGCAGGAAAGCCTCGAACTGGAAGCTATTGGAGGGAGAAGGCGGCGAGTGAATGGCTGATTTTTTTGGAGTGAAGGGAATTTTTTACTACTCGGGGTAAAAGAGAGGCGAGGCTGTGCAGGCGCGTGATGTCAGCCAGTAGAGTGCGAAAGGTTTCAAAGGAAGACCGCCCTATCCATTGGGCACTGTTCGGAGTGGGCAGCGGAGATAGAGGCAGCAGTGTGGTAGGGCTTTGGCTCAACGGGCTGAGGCGGTAATGGGACAAGGCGAGGTAGGTTTACCTGTGTTATTTGCGGAAAGGAGGAACTATGTGTGTGAGGCCAGTTTTCTGTGCTCAGTGTCAGATGTGGGGGGGTCCTGGAGTCTCCCAGCCTCTCGGACGGCCATATCTGCACCAGGTGTGTCAAGCTGCAGCCCCTAAGGGATCGAATTAGGGAACTGGAGATGCAGCTCGATGACCTTCGTCTAGTCAGTGAGAGCGAGGAGGTGATAGAGAGGTGTGTGGTCACATCGGGGCCACGGGAAACAGACAAGTGGATCACAGTCAGGGGGGGAAGGGGAAGAGTCAGGTACTAGAGAGTACCCCTGTGGCTGTACCCCTTGACAATAAGTACTCCTGTTTGAGTACTGTTGGGTGGGGACAGCCTACCTGGGGGAAGTGGCAGTGGCCGTGCCTCTGGCACAGAGTCTGGGCCTGTGGCTCAGAAGGGTAGGGAAGGGAAGAGGATGGCAGTAATGATAGGGGACTCTATAGTTAGGGGGTCAAACAGGCGATTCTGTGGACACAGGAAAGAAACTCGGATGGTAGTTTGCCTCCCAGGTGCCAGGGTCCAGGATATTTCAGATTATGTCCAAGATATCCTGGAGTGGGAGGGAGAACAGCCAGGGGTTGTGGTACATATTGGTACCAATGACATAGGTAGGAAAAGGGAAGAGGTCCTGAAAAAAGAGTACAGGGAGTTAGGAAGGAAGTTGAGAAGCAAGACCGCAAAGGTAGTAATCTCGGGATTACTGCCTGTGCCACACGACAGTGAGAATAGGAATAGAATGAGGTGGAGGATAAATGTGTGGCTGAGGGATTGGAGCAGGGGGCAGGGATTCAGACTTCTGGATCATTGGGGCCTCTTTTAGGGCAGGTGTGACCTGTACAAAAAGGATGGGTCGCACTTGAATCCCAGGGGACCAATATCCTGGCGGCGAGGTTTGTTAAGGCTACTGGGGAGAGTTTAAACTAGAATTGTTGGAGGGTGGGAACTGAACTGAAGAGACTGGGAAGAGGAGGTTGGCTCACAAATAGAGAAAACTTGTAGACAGTCACGAGAGGGAGGATAGGCAGGTGATAGAGAAGACTCGCTCAGACTGAAGGATTGAGATGTATCTAATGCAAGGAGTGTTGTGAACAAAGCGGATGAGCTTAGAGCGTGGATCAGTACTTGGAGATATGATGTAGTGGTCATTACAGAGACGTGGATGGCTCAGGGACAGGAATGGTCACTTCAAGTGCTGGGTTTTAGATGTTTCAGAAAGGACAGGGAGGGAGGCCAAAGAGGTGGGGGTGTGGCACTGTTGATCAGATATAGTGTCACAGCTACAGAAAAGGTGGATGCCATGGAGGGATTGTCTACGGAGTCTCTGTGGGTGGAGGTTAGGAACAGGAAGGGGTCAATAACTTTATTGGGTGTTTTTTATAGGCCGCACAATAGTAACAGGGATATTGAGGAGCAGATAGGGAAACAGATCCTGGAAAGGTGTAATAATAACAGAGTTGTCGTGATGGGAGATTTTAATTTCCCAAGTATTGATTGGCATCTCGCTAGAGCAAGGGGTTAAGATGGGGTGGGGTTTGTTAGGTGTGTTCAGGAAGGTTTCTTGACACACTATGTAGATAAGCCTTCAAGAGGAGAGGTTGTACTTGATTTGGTATTGGGAAATGAACCTGGTCAGGTGTCAGATCTCTCAGTAGGAGAGCATTTTGGAGATAGTGTTCATAATTCTATCTCCTTTACTAAAGCATTGGAGAGAGATAGGAACAGACAAGTTGGAAAAGCGTTTAATTGGAGTAAGGGGAATTATGAGGCTATCAGGCAGGAAATTGGAGGCTTAAATTGGAAACGTTCTCAGGGAAAAGTATGGATGAAATGTGGCAAATATTCAGGGGATATTTGTGTAGGGTTCTGTATAGGTACATTCCAATGAGACAGGGAAGTTATGGTAGGTACAGGAACTGTGGTGTACAAAGGCTGTAATAAATCTAGTCAAGAAAAAAAGAAAAGCTTACAAAAGGTTCAGAGAGCTCGGTACTGTTAGAGATCTAGAAGATTATAAGGCTACTAGGAAGGAGCTTAATAAGGAAATTAGGAGAGCCAGTAGGGGCCATGAGAAGGCCTTGGCGGGCAGAATTAAGGAAAACCCCAAGGCGTTCTACAAGTATGTGAAGAGCAAGAGGATAAGACATGAGAGAATAGGACCTATCAAGTGTGACAGTGGGAAAGTGTGTATGGAACCGGAGGAAGTAGCAGAGGTACTTAATGAATACTTAAGTATTCACTATGGAAAAGGATCTTAATGATTGTAGTGATGACTTGTAGTAGACTGAAAAGCTTGAGCATGTAGATATTAAGAAAGAGGATGTGCTGGAGCTTTTGGAAAGCATCAAGTTGGATAAGTCGCGGGGACCGGACGAAATGTACCCGAGCCTACTGTGGGAGGCAAGGGAGGAGATTGCAGAGCCTCTGGCGATGATCTTTGCATCATCAATGGGGACGGGAGAGGTTCTGGAGAATTGGAGGGTTGTGGATGTTGTTCCTTTATCGAAGAAAGCGAGTAGAGATAGCCCAGGAAATTATAGACCAGTGAGTCTTACCTCAGAGGTTGGTAAGTTGATGGAGAAGATCCTGAGAGGCAGGATTAATGTACATTTGGACAGGTATAATATGATTAGGAGTAGTCAGCATGGCTTTGTCAAGGGCAGGTTGTGCCTTATGAGCCTAATTGAGTTTTTTGAGGATGTGACTAAACACATTGATGAAGGAAGAGTAGTAAATGTAGTGTATATGGATTTCAGCAAGGCATTTAATAAGGTAACCCATGCAAGGCTTATTGAGAAAGTAAGGAGATGTGAGGGGTAAGATTTTCATAAGAGGTTAGTGGTTATATGGAATGAAATACTAGAGGAGGAGAAACAAATAGAATTATTACATCACTTAAAAAGCATTTAGTCAGGTACTTGGATAAGAGAGGAGTGAGGGATACATGCCTCACACAAGCAAATAGGACTGGTATAGATAGACATCATGGCAGGCATGGATGAGATGGACTTTAACACTAATTTCTGTATGATTTTAATTGCAAAGGATACAATTTAACTCATCAGTGTGGCAAAGAGTATCCTATAGATAGAGCAAAAAGCAGATACTAACTCAAGGTTTTAAATCAGGAACCAGCACAACACCATTCTTGGGAAAAGGTTTTGATTGAAAGCTTGTGCATTTAATATAGATTATTGTTTAAAATGCTAAGTTTTACAGCTTGGAATATTATGCTGAGTAGCAAACTTCTATCACTGAGCAGGAAAATAATGTCCATTTACATCCTAGCAAATGTGAGTCTATCATTTAATCAATGGCCTCTTCCAATTAGTGGCACACATAAAATCAGCTTCTATTCTAAGCCTCTTGTTGCAGCCTTCACCTTTGAAGGATGAATTTCTGCAATTTATTCAATTTTTTTATATTCAAAAACCCAGCAAGTGTCAAAAACTGGAAACAATTTTTCACATGAAATTATATCAATCTGAACTGGAGTTCAGAAGGAAGAAAGACTGAAGATGAGATACAATGACATTACCTCAACAGACCTAAGAAGTACTTTCATTAACTGCTTCAGTGAGTAGCTAATGTTTTGGAATTTGAGTGCTATTCTCCTAAAATTTTCATACAAGGGATGATCTTAAATTTGTATTAAGAACACATCGTGATCTTTCTTAAAAGATGCAAACAAAAATATTACACTGAGTTTCAATTGAATTCAAATTTTATTCAGTATAGCTTTTTACAAAGAGACAGAAAGGTTAACATTGTGATATTGTTGATTATTCCACTTCATTATAAAAGGGAAAGGCGAATAAATCCTTGTCATGAAATGAGATCTTTACAGGAAGATTAGTAACAGTATTTTGAGGGTGTTTCTCAATCTTGTGTTTTCCTGTTTCCACTTTGCCAGTCAGGAGCCAGTGATTACTATACTGCTATTTGTTTTATGTTCAATTAATTTCTCTTGCACACTTTGTGGAAAAGGATCAGCAGAGAAAAGATAGCTGAATCTGTGGGAATCCCTGCAGCCGTAAACTGGGGCAGAAGTGAATCTAACTGCATTTACCTGATGCACATTTGTTTGAACTCACACTGAATCACCAGACAGGCAATGGTAAAGTTCTCCAGGGACTCCATCAGAGAACAAAAAGTTGGTTATGATTTTAGCATGTTATTTAATAAGAAATGTATCATGTCTTACCAAACCTGACAGCTCTCTTCAGACATTTGCTTCTGTGAGAAGGTCATGCCCAGAGCTTCTTTGCCATTTGTTTGTAAACTTCATTTTGTGTCTTTAAATTGTGTTCCATTTTATGTTAATGGGGTGATGGAGAAGTTGGAATTCAGCACATTGTGTCTATTTCTGTTGACCCTCTCTTTATTAAGCATTTACTAAGGACCAAAACCATAGCTGCCTCCTCCACGTATTGCTTTCCTTTTTGGTCCCTAATAGGTTCTACTCTGTTCATGGTATCGCCTAGCTCTTTATGAACATAAAATATCTTTGGATGTTCTCTGAGGTTACTCGCCAGCAGTTTCTCACATCTCCTCTTTGCTTCCCTTTTTTAATTTTCTAGTGTCGCTCCTACAGTTTCTTTATGCTCCTGTCAGTCTGCAGATTTGGTATCTGTTTTGTTTTGCTTTATTGTAGTTTCAATGGACTTTATTATCTGTATGTTGTAAATTTGGCAGTCTTGCCTTTTCCATTCCTGGGAACATGTTTATCTTGACTCTGCTAAATCCCCTGATGAATGTCTTTCATTGCTCTAAGATTGATTCAATATCGATTAGCTAATTCTAGTCTATTTTTTGTCCTTCATCATAACCAAAGCCTAGTAAAAACAGTGTTTTCTCTCTTTTTTAAACCTTTGTCTTTATCCATATTTACAGTATGTTGTCTAAATGAATTATGATTACTATCATAAAAATATGCTCCCACTGAAATTCTTTTCATCTGGGTATTTCATACCTTAAAGTCCAGAAGTTCCCAACTATTCCCCACTCCCTCTTGTTGAAGTTACTGTGTGCTGACTTAAAAGTTCATTTGAATGCAATTTCAGAGTTCTGTATACTCTGTAGCTTTCACATTGACTTTATCCAATTAGTATTTGGGTAATTAAAATCAATGATTAGAAGGTAGACCAGATGCTGATACAAAGCAAACCAAAGCAGTTGCTGTTAGCGATTCCTCCCAATTTATGTATGTGATTATGTCATAAAGATGTCTCATTGTTACTCCAGTCAGATTAGGTCATCCCTCCTAGGGATTCACTGAAATAGGTTTGATTTGAGTTTACAAATCCAAAAAGTACACACTCAGAATAACACTGCAGCCAAAATGTCCAAATAATTCAGCGTAACAGGTCAGTCAGCGCCTTTAAAAAGAAAAGCCAGATGATGACATTTTTATTTTATGTCAGTCATTATAACTGAATGGTAAACAGCAACAAAGTAGTAAACTGGTGAAAAATAATTTCTAAATGATGTCATAAAACTGCAAATAATTTACTTGTTGTCTATATAAGTATTTATTCAATGGGAAACCCAATTAGCTATTGAACATTTAGTGATGCTGTATTACTATTTGAAACATACCGCCACATTTTTCACCTATTAGAGATGAATTAGTGGAGAAATTATTTTTATTTTTTAAAATCTTTAAATGATCTTGGTAGAGAATAGCAGCAGTATATGCTCAGTATTTATAGGTGTAAATCATCTTCCTGGATATCATAGCTCAAAGTTAATCTGAAGAGAAAAAGAGTAACTGTTTGAAAGACAATGAGAAAATCTGCAGATGCTGGAAATTACTTTGTGTGTCTGTTTCAAAGTCTCAGTACTCAAATGTCAAGCATCATGCTGGTCACGATCAGCTAAGGTTGCATTTATTTTAAAGCTAGTTAGAATGAAATCGGTAAGTACTTTTTGAACAAAGCTTCTCTTCTCCCAAAAGTTCTGAATACTGGGTTGATTATGACATTCAGAGCAGGAACAAATGGATTTCAGATCACATCTCTTATTAACTGGGTGAACAGTGGGACAGGTATGAAGGGTGGAACAGTCTGTTCTATAAAGAGATAAGTGGAGATGCAGACATGATGGAGAAAAGCAGCAGAATTATTTGATGGGGGAAGGTGTGTGTGACAAGAATTGAGGTTCAGATAGATAATAAAATATAGAAAAGGTAAGAAATGGTTGTACCAGCTCTTTCAAGAATCAACAGGCAGAACTGATGTAGGTGGCACAAGGAGATGTTACTAATTGTTAGTGACAGCATTTCATATGCATTATTATCACTCTTGCTTCAGTATTGCTGAGTCAAACTCAGGGAACTCGATGTCCTACAGCATGTTTGAAGTACATTCACTCAAAGGATTGTAGTGGTTCAGGAAGGTGTCTCACCATCATCCATTCAAGGGGGAATTAAGAGTGAATTACAAAAAATAATGAAATTACTTGATTTGAATGGAGAAGTCCTGAGGTGGCAAATTGGTCCCTAAGATGAATAAATTCCTCTTGGGCTTTAAGCCAGGTACAGTAAGCCCGAGAAGAGTTTAGTTGTCATATACAGCAAGAAAGTACTAGATCCTGGTCCATAACACATTTTTAAAAAAGTCTTTGAACTCCATCCAGAAACAGGACATATAAATACGTGAATAAGATCCTTGACTATTGAAATTCAGGAACTGCAGACAGCTTCTTCAAAGATTCTATAACTATATACTGTATGTTGTAGCAACTCACAACAAACTAAACATGATGATCTTAATCTTTGTCAACCACAAACATTTTTGCTTCAGCACTCTGTTACGAACTTCAGTATTCTCAGTCGCTGGTGTTCTCTTTTGAAGGCAGGCAAGAAGAACCTAGTCATCAACTGCAAAGGTTGTTTTGGTGTTGACATATTTGGCACAAATCTGGGCCATACACCACTGCTCCGCTGAGCAAGTCACCTGAGCATCTTCTCTTTTACTGGGATTCAAGATTATGATGCATGTCTCTAGAGCAGGGACTGCCAACCTGTTGTTGACCCCTTGTTGAAAGGTAAGGTCCATGGCATAAAAAAAGGTTGGAAACCCCTGCTCTAGAGGAATGAAGGAAAAAGCATTCCCAACGTTACCCAGTTTTGATTACTACCTTTTGTGTGGCAGCATCAAGCTGCATGTAGAACTGCTGTACATAAATGTTAAATACCACAGTCAACGTTTCAGACCAAGATCCTTCTTCAGGACTGAAAAGGAAGGGGAAAGATACCAGAATAAACAGGTGGGGGAAGGGAAGGAGGATAGCAGGAAGGTGATAACGGAAGCCAGGTGGGTGTGAAAGGTAAAGGGCTGGAGAGGAAGGAAACTGATAGGAGAGTGGACCACAGGAGAAAGAAAGGAGGAGGGGCCCCAGGGGGAGGTGATAGGCCGGTGAGAAGAGCTAAGAGGCCTGAGTGGGGAATAGAAGAGGGGAGGGATAGGGATTTTTTTTTACCGGAAGGTAAAATCAATATTCATACCATCAGGTTGGAGGCTACCCAGACCAAATACCAAGTGATGTTCCCCCACCCTCAGGGTGGCCTCTTTGTGGCACAAGAGAGGCCATACACTAACACATTGGAATGGGAATTGGAATGAAAATGCTTGGCCACTGGGAAGTTCCACTTCTGGCGGTTGGAAAGAACGTCCTCGACAAAGCAGTCCCCCAATTTACGATGGGTCTCGCCAATGTAGAGCAGGCTGTACCAGGAGCACCGGACATAATAGACAACACCTGTAGATTTGCAGGTGAAGTGTTCCCTCACCTGGAAGGACCTTTGGGGGTCCTGAATGGAGGTGAGGGAGGAGGTGAATGAGCCAGTGTAGTACCTTGGCTGCTTGCAGGGATAAGTGCCCAGGGGGAGATTAGTGGGGAGGGACGAATGGAATCATGGAGAGTGCAATCCTTGCAGAAAATGGAGGGGTGGGGTAAAGGTATGCTTGCTTGTTGGTAGGAATGTTGTGGAAAATGATGTGTTGGATGCCTAAGGGGTGGTAGGTGGTCAGGAGGAACTCTTTATCATTTTTAAGGCAGCAGGAAGATGGGGTGTGCACAGATGGTTAGGAAATGGAGGAGATGCCGGTGAAAGCAGCATTAATGGTGGATGTTGCCCTCATCCTCACTTAATACTAAGATTCTACCCATCCCCAGTGTTGTGAAGGATGGGTCTGTCGTATAATGTTCTATTCACTTGGACTTCACCACTCTATCTGTCCTTCATGGAAAAGATCATAAACACATAACAGGAGAAAGGCATGGTGGATCCTGTGGAACACACACAAAATGCTGGAGGATCTCAGCAGGCCAGACAGTATCTGTGGAAAAGAGTAAGCAGTCAATGTTTCGGGCTGAGAACCTTCATCAGGACTGGAGGGAAACGATGAGAAGTCAGAGTAACTAGGTGGGGGGGGAGGTTGAAATAAATACAAGGTAGTAGGTGATAGGTGAAACCGGGAGAGGGGGAGGGGTAAAGTAATGAGCTTGTATGTCGATTGGTGAAAGAGATAAAGGCTGGAGAAAGGGGAATCTGATAGGAGAGGACAGAAGGCCATAGAAGAAAGGGGAGGGGGAGGAGCACCAGAAGGAGGTGTTGGGCAGGTTAAGGTGACAAGGTGAGAGAGGCAAAAGGGGATGGGGAATGGTGAAGGAGAGGTGGGGCCATTATCGGAAGTTCGAGAAATCAAAATTCATACCATCAATTTGGATGCTGCCCAGTCAGAATATAAGGCGTTGTTCCTCCAACCTGAGTGTGGCCTCAATTTGGCAGTAGAGGAGGCCATGAACTGATATGTCAGAATGGGAATGGGAAGTAGAATTAAAATGGAGATCCCACTTGTTCTGGCGGACAGAACATAGGTGCTTGATGAACTAGTCTCCCAATCTATGTTGGGTCTCTTTGTTATTCAGGATGCCACACTGGTATCACCAGATACAATACATGGCCCCAAAAGACTCACAGGTGAAGTGTCACCTCACCTGGAAGGACAGTTTGGGGCCCTGAATGGTAGTGAGGGAGGAAGTGTAGAGGCAGGTGTAGCACTTGTTCTGCTTGCAAGGATAAGTACCAAGGGGGAGATCAGTGTGGCAGGACAAATAGACAAGGGGGTCACGTAGGCAGCAATCCACGTGGAAAGCAGAAAGTGAGGGGTAGGCAAAATGTACTTGGTGGTGGGATCCCATTGGAGATTGCAGAGGTTACAGGGAATTACCTGCTGGAAGTGGAGGCTGGTGGGTTGGTAAGAGAGGACAAGAGGAGCCCTATGCTTGGTGGAGTAGCAGGAGGATGGGGTGATGGCATACATTAGAGAAATGGAAGAGATGCAGGGGCGGGCAGTGTTATTGATGGAGGAAAGAAAGCCCCTTTCTTTGAAGGAGGAGGGCATCTGCTTAGTTCTGGAATGAAAAGTCTCATCCTGAGAGCAGATGTGGTGGAGACGGAGGAAGTGAGAGAATGGGATGGCATTTTTACAAGTAACAGGGAGGGAAGAGGTATAATCCAGGTAGCTGTGAGAATCAGTGGGTTTATGAAAGGTATCAGTAGATAAGCTATCTCCAAAGACAGAAAGGTTGAGAAAGGGGAAGGAGGTGTCGGAAATGGACCATGTAAATTTGAGTGCAGAGTGATGTTGAAGGCAAAGTTGATGAAGTTGACGAGCTCTGCATGGGTGCAGGAAGCAGCACCAATGCAGTCATTGATGTAGCGTAGGAATAGTGAAGGAGAGACATTAGTGTAGGCTTGAAACATAGACTGTTCCACGTAACCACAAAAAGGCAAGTATAGCTGGGACCCATGCGAGTGCCCATGGCTACACCTTTTGTTTGAAGGAAGTGGGTGGAGCCAGAAGAGAAATTATTAAGAGTCAGGACCAGTTCCGCCAGGCAGAAGAGGTTGGAGGTGGAGGAGAACTAGTTGGGTCTAGTGTCCAGAAAGGAACTGAGAGCTTTAGGCCTTCCTGATGGGGAGTGGAGGTGTACAGGGATTGGACATAAACCCACCTGTAACAGATCCTGTGAGATGGGTTCCTGAGCAGACTGTCAAAACAACTCGAAGATCAAAGATAAACATTAAAGATTAGCTTTGTCACATGTATATTGAAACATAAAACATGCACTGAAATCATCATTTATGTCAAATCAAATCAGTGAGGATTGTGCTCAGAGCAGTCCTCAAGTATTGTCAGCATCTGGCCTCAACATAGCATCCCCAGAAATGACTAATCCTAACCGTACGTCTTTGGAATGTGGGAGGAAATCCACACGGTCATGGGGAGAACATACAAACTTCATCAGACAGTGGCGGGAATTGAACCCCGGTCAGTGATCCCTGCTGCTGTAAAGACATTGCCTGCCTCTCCGTATTAGGAATGAAGATCTGGAAAAAGATGTAAGGGTGCTTTTCTAGACTTGTTCTGAGCAGATGTAGCTGAGTACCCTCTGGTCTGCAGACTGTTCCCAGGACACATACCAAAACAAACATCAAATGTTACTGGATGACGATCACCTTGGTGAAAGATGCCCTTTTGTGTAAGACTATTAAAATACTTACAATTTCATGCACTTTATTCAATCAAATAATTTATTGTCTTTCCTAACACATTTTATGTCACCTCACAATACTGTACTCTGTCTAACTAATGTTTTGTACAAATGCAACACCATGTTCCAACCCTCATCAGAATTACAATCGGACTTAATATCACTGGCATATCTTGTGAAATTCATTGTTTTGTGGCAGCAGTACATTGCAATACATAATAAGAAAAATTGGGAGGGCATGATAGTGTAGTGGTGAGCACAATGCTTTACAGTCCTAGCGACCCAGGTTCAATTCCTGCCACCGTCTGTAAGGAGTTGGTACCTTCTCCCCATGACCATGTGGGTTTTCTCCAGGTATTCCGCTTTCCTGCCACAGTCCAAAATGTCCAATAATTAGGGTTAAGTCGGGGGCTGATGGTTGGCACAGTTTGAAGGGCCAAAAGGGCCTAATCTGCGCTGTATCTCAACTTTAAAAAAATAAATAAAACTATATATTGCAATAAGAAGTATAGATAAAAAAATAAATTAAATAAGTAGTGCAAAAAGAGGAAATTACCAGGAAAGTTGGTGAAGGCAAGGCAGTGGATGTTGCCTACATGGACTTTAGCAAGGGATTTGACAAGGTCCCACATGGAAGGTTGGTCAAGAAGGTTCAGTTACTTGGCATTCAAGATGAGGTATTAAATTAGATTAGATGTTAGCTATGTGAGAGAAGCCGGAGAGTGGTAGTAGATGGTTGCCTCTCTGACTGGGCACCTGTGACTAGTGTAGTGCCACAGGGATTGGTGCTGGGTCTGCTGTCCATCATCTATATCAATGATCTGGATGATAACGTTAACTGGATCAGCAAATTTGTGGATGACACCAAGATTGGATGTGAGGAAGACTATCACAGTTTGCAGCGGAATCTGGGCCAGCTAGAAAAATGGGCTGAAAAGTGACAGACGGAATTTAATGCAGAAAAGTGTGGTATGTTTCACTTCAGTAGGACCAACCAGGTTAGGAGTGCTGTAGAACAAAGGATCTAGAATAAAGCTACGTAGTAAATTAAAAGTGGCATCATAGGTAAATAGGGTCGTAAGGAAAGCTTTTGGCACATTGGCTTTCATAAATCAAAGTATTGAGTACAGGAGATGGGATATTATATTGAAGTTGTGTAAGATGTTGGCGATGCCTAATTTGGAATATTGTGTACAGTTTTGGTCACCTACCTACAGAAAACATGTAAATAAGTTTAAAGAGAACAGAGAAAATGTACAAGGATGTTGCTGGGACTGGAGGACCTGAGTTATAAGGAAAGGTTGAATCAGAATCAGGTTTATTATCACCAGCATGTGACATGAAATTTGTTAACTTAGCAGCAGCAGTTCAATGCAATACATAATTTAGAAGAGAAAAAAACAATAAATAAAATTAAAAAAAATAAATATATCAATTATGTACATTGAATAGATTTTAAAAAGTGCAAAAATAGAACTACTGTATATTTTTTTACAAAAGTGAGGTAGTCTCCAAAGATTCAATGTCCATTTAGGAATCCGATGGCAGAGGGGAAAAAGCTGTTCCTGAATCGCTGAGTGTTTGCCTTCAGGCTTCTGGACCTCCTACCTGATGGTAACAGTGAGAAAAGGGCATGCCCTGGGTGCTGCAGGTACTTAATAATGTATGCTGCCTTTCTGAGAAACTGCTCCCTAAAGATGTCCTGGATACTTTGTAAGCTAGTACCCAAGATGGAGCGGACTAGATTTACAACCGTATGCAGCTTCTTTCAGTCCTGTGCAGCAGCCCCTCCATACCAGACAGTGATGCAGCCTGTCAGACTGCTCTCCACGGTACAACTATAGAAGTTTTTGAGTGTATTTGTTAACATGCCAAATCTCTTCAAACTCCTAATAAAGTACAGTCGCTGTCTTGCCCTCTTTATAACTACATTGATATGTTGGGACCAGGTTAGATCCTCAGAAATCTTGACAACCAGGAACTTGAACCTGCTAACTCTCTCCACTTCTGATCCCTCTTTGAGGATTGGTATGTAATTCTTCATCTTACCCTTCCTGAAGTCCACAATCAGCTCTTTAGTCTTACTGACGTTGAGTGCCAGGTTGTTGCTGTGGCACCACTCCACTAGTTGGCATATCTCACTTGAGATTCTGCCAACACTGGCTGTATCGTCAGCAAATTTACAGATGGTATTTGAGCTATGCCTAGCCACATAGTCATGTGTAAATAGAGAGTAGAGCAGTGGGCAAAGCACACACCCCTGTGGTGCGCCAGTGTTGATCGTCAGCGAGGAGGATATGTTATCACCAATCTGCACAGATCGACTTCTGGTTAGGAAGTCGAGGATCCAATTGCATAGGGAGGTACAGAGGCCCAGGTTCTGCAACTTCTCAATCAGGATTGTGGGAATGATAGCATTAAATGCTGAGCTATAGTCGATGAACAGCATCCTGCCGTACATGTTTTGTTCTCCAGGCAGTCTAAAGCCACGTGGAGAGCTACTGAGTTTGCCGTTGACCTATTGTGGTGATAGGCAAATTGCAATGGATCCAGATCCTTGCTGATGCAGGAGTTCAGTCTAGTCACGACCAACCTCTCAAAGCATTTCGTCACTGTTGATGTGAGTGCTACCGAGCGATAGTCATTAAGGCAGCTCACTTTATTGTTCTTAGGCACTGGTATAACTATTGCCTTTTTGAAGCAAGTGGGAACTTTTGCCTGTAGCAGTGAGAGGTTGAAAATGTCCTTGAATACTCCCGCTAGTTGGTTGGCACAGGTTTTCAGAGCCTTCGGGACCTTCCGCCTTGCAAGGGTTCACTCTCTTTAAAGACAGCGTAACGTCGGCCTCTGAGACAGAGATCACAGGGTCATGAGGTGCAGCAGGGATCTTCACGGCCGTAGTTGTGTTCTCCCTTTCAAAGCGTGCATAGAAGGCGTTGAGTTCATCTGGTAGTGAAGCATTGCTGCCATTCATGCTATTGGGTTTCGCTTTGTTGGAAGTAATGTCTTGAAGACCTTGCCGTGCATCCAATGTCGCCTCGAATCTCATTCAAAATTGTCTCTTGAATAGGTTAGGACTTTATTCCTCGGAAGATAGAAGATTGAAAAGAAGTTTGATAGACGTATACAAAATTATGAAGGGTATAGACAGGTAAATGCAGGCAGGCTTTTTACACTAAGGTTGTGTGGGACTACAACTAAAGCTCATGGGTTAAGAGTGAAAGGTGAAAAGCTTAAGGGAATGAAGGGAAACTTCTTCACTCGGAGGGTTTGAGAATGTGGAATAAGCTGCCAGCATAAGTGATGTATGTGAGCTCGATTTCAACATTTAAGAGAAGTTTGGATAGGTACATGGATAGTACTAGTATGGAGAGATGTGGTCCCAGTGCAGGTTGATGGGAGTATGCAGCTTAAATGGTTTGACACAGAATAGATGGCCAAGGGTCTGTTTCTGTACAGTACTTTTCTATGACTCTAATATTGTTCATTGGTTGATGGACCATCCAAAAATTGGATAGCGGAGGGGAAAAATCAGTTCCTGAATCAGATAATGGGGGTCTTCAGGCTTCTCTACTGCCTCCCTGACAGTAGTAACAATAAGAGGGCATATTCTGAATGCAGAACATTGTAAGTCCTTGGAACTTTCTTCATCAAAAGGCAGTGGAACCATAGTTTGAATATTTTAAGGAGATTGATACTTGATAACCTGGTGGGGTGGGGAGATTCATGAAAAGAAGGGGATGTGGAATTGAGGAAACAATCAAATGCTCAGCTATGATCTTTTTAAACAACATAGCGAAGTTAAGGAGATGAGTGGCCTACTGTCCTCCTAATTCATATGTTCATGTGAAAATTATTGATTTGGAATGTTAACTATGCTTCCCTTTCCAAAATCGTCGCTTGATCTGCTAAATATTTCCAGCATTTCAGATTTCTAACAACCACAGTAATCCCTCGGTCATGCAATACTTGAATTGCTTTTTCAAAGTAGTAGCAGAGTCTCACTGGGCTGAAAGGTTACTTCCTATACGTTTCGTATTGCATCTTATCACACGTCACCTGTCGCAGTTTGGCAAAACCCGACGAAAATTCTCCGATCTGAAACGTTTCCTTTTTCTACAGAAGCCGTCTGACCTGCTGAGTGTTCCTAGCATGTTTCAGACTTACACCATCTGCAGTTTTCATTTTCCTTGTAATTCCTCTAAGCAGCTCCACGGGAGATTATTACCACTCTTGCTTATAAATGTCACGACATTTATTAACGTCAGCCTTGCCATTTGATATTTGTAGGACTCCCCTCCTCCCTGCTTGTTGTTGTGCAGACCTGGAGGATTTTGCCCTCTGCTTATCTGGACGATGGCCAAATAAACCCATTTTGCACATAGTGCTTTTATATTCGACGCAGACACCGGGCAGGGCACAGCCGAGCGAGGCGGAAAACCCTCGCAGTTTCAGCCGCCTGGAAGCCGAGTTGAGTGACGCCTTTTTTTCCCGTCGTGCAGCTCCGCGGTTGTAATTGGGAGGGAGATTTTCCGCCATTTCCGAAAAGCGGTGTGCGGGGCCTGTGGGTGGGGGGACGGGCTCGCCCTTCGGGTCCACGTGTGCGCAGCGCTTCGGAAAGCCCCGTGCCATGGACTTCCAAGGTAAGGTTCGGGGGCCTGGAGCCCGGGTCTGCCGGCGGCCGGGGCCGGGGTCGGCGGCACGGAGCTCGGCGCTCAGGCCCCGCTGGTGCCGCCGGGGCCGCTTGCGGATCCCTCTCCTGACGCGGGGGTGGGGGGAGGAACGCCACGCGTGGTCCGGCTCGGCTTGTGTTGGCGGTACATTTGAGAAGGGCTCAGGTCGCTCACACTGAACTTAATGCTCCGATTTTTGCTGGTCTCTGTGAGTTCGTTTGTGCTTTGCACCCAGCCAACAAAGCTGGATCACGGTCTACTCGTGATCTAAGCTGCAGTTGGAAAGCACGATTGCATTATTTTATTCATCGTGACCTAAATCACTAGTGGGTGTTTCAGTTTAAATTTCGAAACTGGATCGCGAGTCTGCCCATCTTTAGAACAGACCAATCAATCTGTTTTACGCTGGAGGGCTGTGGAACTCACTTTGCAAAAGTCTGGATCTTCCAGGGGCAGAACAAGAGATTAAAAATCGAGTGAGATCATCCTAAACTGACAGATTTGGGTGACTCATTTTCTTTTTCAGAAAATGTTGAGACACGCCAGGGAATTGGCAAGATACTCCATGATACCCATTTGTTAAAGAAGCTGAATTTGTGCTCCAGTTTGTATTTGATTGTGTTTTACCTTTGGATCCTCCAGATTATTTATTGCTTCAGATTCCTGTATTGCACTCGCTTGAATTTGGGTGTGAACTAGACTTTGACTATTTATTGTCCAACTGTAAATTTAAAAAAATATTAAAATTAAAGTTCATGGTTAGACTCACCAAGCTGATCTGTCTTACAAGGGGCATAACTTGAGTAACTTAAACCAAACTGTTATGAGCCTTTTAGAATCCAGTGTGGCATATGGGTGGCAGGCCTTCAGGAGCAGAGAGCAAATTGTCAAGTATGGTTGGAAAAAAAGAGGCTTGAATCACCAGCTGGGCTATGCTCAGGTTTTTGTCTGCATACACTACAGGCTTGTCTTCACTCTTGTGCTTGGAGGATTCCTTGTTATAAACTGCATTGTGATTTAACAATAGAAATTACAACTTGATACTGTTATCTTAGTGCATAGACTTAAATTGCTTAAAGGTTTAGAGAGAAAATGAGAAAAAAAATGTTCAAAAATGTGGTAGGGTTTGAAAATCATTGCCTGAAAGACTGGAAGTAGAAACCCTCATCCCATTTTAAAAAGTGCCTGGATGTGTGCATGAGCAATTGTGATCAAATGCTGGAAGATGAGATTAGGCTGGGTAGTTCTTCTCTGGCTGGTATGGGCTTGAAGGTCCGTGTGACTTTTTGTGTTATTAATTTGCTATGATTTATGATCTGTGCTAAAAGATTAATCTGAATGGAATATGTTGGCTTGATGTTTGCGTAATGTCTATTGTTATAATTCATTGTTTGTAGTCTTAGAAGCAGTATCTTAAAATGAAGTAGTACTTTTTTAAACAAGATTGTAGTCTTTAATGTGGATTTTTATTATGACCTGGCTACTTAATGGTAAATATCAAGAAGGAAAAAGCTAACAAAAATACCGTGAGGGGTTCCGAACAAAATGCTCTTTTGAACATTTTTTTTGAGTGCGCATCCTTAAAGCTTTACCTTTTTAAAATGTCGATGGATTCGACGGTTTTGTGGGTTTTACAGGAAGACCATCATTTAATGTCCATACTTAATTATCCTTGTGAAAACGTGAACCACTGGTTTCCTGTGATGCAGGAATTCCAGCATCTTCCCAGGGATTATGAAGGAATGGATATTTTGTAAGTTATTTACTGTGATCAGAAGGGCAGCACAGATTTAAAAACATTAAGCTGTTGCTTTGCCCTGCTTGATGATGATGGGAGATACAGATTTGGCAAGGGCTGTCATTAGACCTGGTGCATTTTGTAGATGTCACACAGACTTCATCCATACTCTACCATGGACCAAGTGATCTGTTTTGTTCCAGTGGTATTGAGATTCTTGAGTGTTATCAGAGTTCACCCAGACATATATCATCACACTGCTGATCTGTGCCTACCCTGTGTATGATTTCAAACTATTCATTAATTAATTTTCCCCACCATTCTTGTATTTAGTTTATTTGACCATTTTACTGTGACTATGAATGAAATGCTATAATCTGTGAAAGTCTGCAGTTTAAGCCTTTGAAATATCTGCACTGGAAAAACAAAATGATTAGCTCTATCCATAACCCACACGGCCTGTTCTGGCTGTTCCACACTGGAACAAACCCTTAATACACTGAACTGATGTTCTAGAGCAAGATACAGTCTGACCGAGTGCTGCAAATTAGCACAAAGTCCAGAACATTGTGCCAAGGGACATGCTGATCATGAGTATGGGCTCTGCAAAAAGGCTTTGGGGAAGGGCCTCAGTTTTTGCCCTCTTCAAAATCCTCTCCACTTCAATCAGTCCCTTGCTATAATGTGATGTGTGGCCTAACCAATGATTTGTATGCTTTAGCAGAGCCTCCCTGCTGGTGTATAATATGCCCTTGCCAATGAAGGCATGAATCCCATATGCATTCTTCATCACCCTTCACCAACTATCTGTTCTGCCACTAAGTGATCTTTTGATTTGCACTCCAAGGTCTCTTTGTTCCTCAATAGTCCCTAGAGCTATGCCGTTTGTGGTATATGGCATACCATTGTTTGACCCTAAAAAAAAACATACTTACCAGGATTATATTCCATCTGCCATTGCTCAACCCATTTTATCAGCTGATCAATAATATACTGTAGCCTAGACTCCTCCTCACTATCCATTCATTTCCATGTCATTTGCATGCTTAGTAATTATTTATATATATGTGTGTGTGTGTGAAAGTAATATAAGTTGTACATAAATAAACTAGCAAATGTTGTAATACTGATCCCCTGAGATGCTTTTCTGTTCATAGGCTTCCAATCACAAAAGCAGGTCACCACAATCACCCTCTATTTCCTTTTACCAAGCCAGTACTGGATCTGACTTGCTGTAGATCCTACGGGCTCTGACATTCTGGCCACTGTTCTATTGGGACCTTGTCAAAGCCTTTCTGAAACTCAATCTGCTGCATTGCCTTTAATATATTGAAGTTCAAAGTACATTTATTATGTATGTATGCATTATACAACCTTGAGATTCGTCTCCTCACAGGCAAGCCACAAGAAACCCAGAAGAACCCATACAGAAATATATTTAGTTAACATCTTCAAAAAAAATCAGTTAAATTAGTTAGACAGGATCTCTCGCCAAAAATCCATGCTAATGATCCCTAATCAATGCAGAGAGTAGACTAATTTTAATCCCCACGATTTCTTCAAATAGATTCTGTACCTTTGACATTAGACTGAATGCCTGGGATTACCTGTTTTATTTCCCTGCTGTTACTCTTCAATAAAAGTTGCACATTTGCTGACAAAAGAGATTGTAAAAGCTGTAATTTGAAGTTAAAAAAAAAAAGCAAAATGCTGGGCCAGGTAGCATCTGTGGAGTCAGAAGGTATATGTCGACATTTAGGTCACGATCTTGTGTTGGTCCTGATGCAGGGTCTCAACCGTAAACACTAATGCATGATTTGCCTCTAGTTGCTGCTTGACCTGCTATTCATCCAACTTTCTTTTGTACTAGTTTCAGTGCCTTCTAGTTATTTGGCACCTCACTTGTGACAACTGAAGATTTAAATATCTCCATCAGGTCCCCAACATTCTCCTCCCTGTTGGAATGCATCATAACAGGCCTTTGGGATAGATACACATTTATGCCTGCCATGGCATGGAATAACTCCTTTATAAATGAAATGTTGTCCAAAATTTCTCTGTCCCAAATATTATTTCCAATTGCAATGGCTTCCTCATTGATAGATAGATAGATAGATACTTTATTCATCCCCATGGGGAAATTCAACTTTTTTCCAATGTCCCATACACTTGTTGTAGCATAACTAATTACATACAATACTTAACTCAGTAAAAAAAATATTATATGCATCTAAATCACTATCTCAAAAAGCATTAATAATAGCTTTTAAAAAGTTCTTAAGTCCTGGCGGTAGAATTGTAAAGCCTAATGGCATTGGGGAGTATTGGTAAATGCAAGTTTAGAATATTCATTTAAGATCTTCCCCATGTCTCCTGGCTCCATGCGCAGATTGGCCCTTTGGTCTCTAATAGCCCCCTGTCTTTTCCTCGTTACCCTCTTGCTCTAAAATATGAATGAATTGCCTTTATTTCTTACATCCTTCACACACATGAGAAAGAATCTTTACGTTACAATATTCCTTGGGGTTTCACTGTTGGTGATACATTGTAGCCCTTCTTTGCCCTTCTAACTTTTGTAGGTACCATTTTACACTCTCAATTCCTGAAGGGCCTCTCCCATTTTCAGTACTTTATACCTACCATATGGTTCCTTTTTGTTTTAAACAAACTCTTCTATTCCCTAACACCCTGCGTTTCCTTAGCTTGCTGTCTTTACCCTTCACCCTTATGGGCAATGTTAGCTCTGACTTGTCACTAATCTTGTTATTTATGGCTTTTGATTTAAGACTGTCACACATGAAAGCACATTTTCCAAGAGTACTCTGTCAAATCCCTTCATACATTTAAGGCGTTTGAAAAGCAAGAGTTCTTCATTTCTAAAGCAGCTCTTAAAAAAGAAGATTGAGTAATTTTTATATACCTACATACAATTATCACTCATTGGGGCTTTTAATTATAGGATCTGAACCAATGGCTCTGGGATCGCCAGCATCTCCTAAGCCCGGTGGAGGGGCCCAGTTTCTACCTAGTTTCTTGATGGGAGATTTACCATCTCCAGTCACTCCTCAAGCACGTAACTTTGGCGGCACCTTAGCTAGTTTAACGGATATACGAACTCCATTTGGAGGTAAGGAGCATCGATTTTGGCTCTTCAGTTGTACTTGGACATAGCATTTTTAGTTTGGGTAAGTATACTAATTGAAGGTAAAGTCATGTTTTTAATGAGGAGGAAATCCTCAGATGGCAGTCTTCAGTGTTTTGTTACCTTTAAAGAAAGTCAGGCCTCGACTCTGTACTACCGTAGCCTCAATCTAAAATGTTAGTTTATGTTTAATTTATTTGCAGTATTTTTTTTTCAATCTTGTCTTACTAATGAAAAGGTTTGAATAGTAAAGATAGAACTGACTCGGCCACATTATAAATCTCAGAAGCTTTTGCCTTTTGGTTACCACTGACCCTTAAATTAAATCCAGTTGAGTACTGTAATGCAATTACAAGTCCATTGTACAGATACTATTTTGCATTTGAGTTTATACTTTTGCTCTGTTAATATGTATAGTTAATCTCCATAGTTATATGTATTCCAACAAAATTATAGCTGTTTTAATTGTGAAGTTTTCTTACATTTGAGAAACGTGTTCATGCATTTTATTTTTTTTTAAATTAGGGGGTACACCTCCCCAACCAGTTGTACCCACTCCTAAAGATAAGTGTGGAGCGCCACCGGTCCGTAGTCTCTATGATGATTTAGGAACTTCAAGATCCGGGCTCACACCCTTAAATTCACGTCAGCTGGTAAGAAGCTAGATTCAAATAAAAGGGTATTTGATTTTGGCAAAGCTTCATGCTTTTGGACTGCTGGACCGTACAGTAGGCTATGTATATCTAGAGTTATATTTGTGAGTGGAGAAGGAGGGATGCATGAGAAGCAGTGAGATTTTTTTTGCAGGAAAAATAAATTTGTTTCAGATTAAAATTTTGTAAATTCAGGTGAAATGTTGAATGGTTGCTACCTTTTTTTTCTTAAACTAATGATGATCAAGACAGGATTATTTCCTTTAGGTTTTAAATTAAAATTAAGGATAGTAAGTAGGATAGTTATGCATGATGAGCTTGCTTCTATAAATTGCAATAGCCACAAGCTAAATATAGATGATTGAATCTGAAACGTATACTGTGATCCCACAGTACTTCACCTTACTGCGCAATGTCTAAGTTTTCTTTCTGTCCATTTGGATTATTTTAAGGGATCAGTTTATTCATCCTTAAACTGTTTCTTCTATCTTTTGCACTGGTTTCTTGATACCCTGAAGTGAATGTGTCTTAATGGAGAAAAGAAAACTTCTAAGACTCTGGCAGTGCTGTTTCTCAATGCCTTGATACATATAGGTGTTGCAAAGAGTGAATTCCTTTTATCCATATTTATCATTCCTTCATTTTATCAGCATGGTAAGAAATTGTTTGAATCAGTGATTTTGAAGATCATTTTTCATTGGCTATTTCTTTTATTATAGGGAAATGTTTCAAGCCTTCAAAGTCCTTTGTGTGGGAGTAATTTATCAACACCTGGATCAGGTATGTTTCCTGCCAATATAGTTCTTTCAGCAATTATAGTTTATTGCTCAGGGAGATGCTTTAAAACTTTATGTATAAAGGCTATCTTGTTTCTTTATTTACAATATGTAAACAAACCAGTTTACATGATAATTAAGTGTAGGAGACTCCTTAATATTTAAAAATCATAAAGAAGTGACTTCTTTCCACTCTTAAGACAGTACTCTGGCAAATGTAGCCTGTTAAAGCCCTCTTGCTCACTCCTTAGTGCACAAACATCATTAGTACAAATTTTTAATCCATGCTTTAAACTAGTTCTTTTAAATCTATGAGATGAAGGCTTTCGTCATTAAGTTATGAATGATTCAGTACGAATTCTGCCCTTTGTGTTGGTTGGCTTCTAAAAGCCTGTTTCACCATAACATAGAAAAATAACAGAAATTATCAGATCATATAAACATGTAGCATAGAATGAGGCCCTTCAACTCACTAACTAGTGCCGACAGACAAGTGTCTATTTACTCTAATCCTACATTTTCTATGTTGATATTCCATGCCCTCTTGACACCCCCAGATTTAACATACACATCAGGCAATTTACAGTGGCCAGCTAACTTACCGATCTCCACATCTCTGGGATGTTGTGGAAAATCTACATGCTCACAGGGAGAACATGCAGACCCCTCACTGATGTCATCGGAGGTCGAGGCATGGAAACATATAGCATAGAAACAGACCATTTGTTCCACGTGAACAAGAACCCTTCTGTATTTATCCCAGTGCTTGGCTCTTGGTCCGTCGTATTTTAAGCTCGTGATTCAAGTACTCTTCTGGATATTTCTCAGTAACCCAACTTCAGCTATTCTCTTATTCATTGCACTTCAGTTATATGCCATTCTTTGTGTTGGAAAAGATCCTCCTCAGATCGCATCTAAACTTGTTTCTATTTGCTCTAAATCTATATCCTTGATATGGAGAAATGTTTCCTTCAGTTTACCCTATCTACATCCCTCAAAATTTTACATATTTCAGTCATACCTCTTAACATTCTCTGCTCTAGGGAACTTCTCAAGTCTCTCTTCAAAATGAAATGTGGCAACCCTGGTGAATCTGCTTTGCACTGTCTTGTCCCATCATACCCTTCTCATAACTTGATGATCAGAATTGCACACACATGGTTTTCCAGCTGATACCTGACTGAGATTTTATAAAGTTGCAGCATAATCTCCCACACTACTGACCAATGAGAGCCAGTATCTCAGTATAATCTGGGTCGCTGGGTTCAATCCTGCCCCAAGAAGATATATTTTATGGCATAGAGAGAGAGAGAGACCCGAGAATGCCTGGCTTCTTGCTTCAAATTATTACTTCCAGAGATTTATTTCAATACGTTCTACATGTGTGTCAGTAGTCAGTGTCTACACTACACTATTCTCAATCATTCTGAATTCTGTTGTGAACTATCAAAAAATATAGTGACAGTTTACAAAACCTTCATTACCTTAAGAAAAGTGTTCTAACATAATGAAGTTTCCTGCTCTGCACATTATTACATGATAATAAGTTTTGGGTTTTTATCACTGGACATCAAATGGTGGGACTTCATTACATTCAATTGAAATCCAAGATCTGTTTCTAATCAGAATCTGAATCGAGTTTGTTCTCTCTAACTTGTATGTCATATTATTTGTTGCTTGGTAGCAAGACATAAAATTACTATAACTTATAAAAATGTTCAAAAAAAAAAGTATGAGTTAGTGTTCATGTATCATTCAGAAATTTGGTGGTAGGAGGGGAGGAAGAAGCTGTTTCTAAATTGTTGAATGTGGGTCTTCAGCCTCCTGTAACCCCTTCCTGATGGTAGTAATGAGAAGAAGGCATGTCCTTTTTGAGGGTTTTTAGTGATGGAGACTGCCTTCTTGCAATCCTGTGCAGCCTTTTGTGATCCTGTGCATTGGAACAGCTGTGATGCAGCTAGTGAGAACGTTCTCCGCTATACTTTAATGGATATCTGCAAGCATTTTTGGCAACACACCAAATCTCCTCAAGAAATAGAGACACTAGTGTGCTTTCTCTACGATTGCATCAATGGGTTGGGCCCAGGATAGGTCATCTGAGAGGACCAGTGTGTTTTTCTAACTTTGCCTTCCTGAAGTCCAGTCAATTTATTGGTCTTACTGACACTGAGTGCGAGATTATTATTGCACCACCTTTCTCGCAGCTGAACTGTCGTACATCTTGGTGCTTCTTCGTCACCCTCTGAGATTTTACCAACAACAGTGGTGTTGTGTACGAATTTATAGATGGTGTTTGAGCTGTGCTTGGCCACATAGTGTAGAGTCAGTAGAGCAGCAGACTAAGCAAGCACCCTTGAGGTGCTCCTGTGTGGTTGCCAGTGAGCAGCAGATATTGTTTCAGATATGTGATCTCCCAGTAAAGAAAGTTGAGGATCCAGTTGCAGAGGAAGGTTCAGGCCCAAGTTTTGAAGCTTGTTGATTAATACTGAAGGGTTGATAGTGTTGAATGCTTAGCTGTAATCAATAAACAGCTTAACGTATGTTTTGCTGTTGTCTAGGCACTCTTTTTTTTAAAAAAAAAAGGTGGAGAGCCAGTGAGATAGCATCAACTGTAGATCTTTTGTGTTGATAGACAGATTGTGGTGTTAGGCAAATTGCAGCGGGTCCAGATCGTAACTTGGGCAGAAGTTAACGAAGTACAAAGCACTTTTTCAAAGTAGATGTGAGTGCCACCAGGCGATAGTCATTGAGGCAGCTCACCTTGCTGTTTTTGGGCATTGGTATGACTGCAGTAGTGAGAAATTAACATGTCCTTGAACACTCCAGCCAGTTGGTTGGTTTTCAGTACCCAGCCAGCTACATCATCAAGGCCTGATATCTTGCGAGAATTCACTTTTTTGAAGGATCTCCTATTATTGGCCTTCGAGACAGTGATCACAGAGTCACCGAATGCTGTGGCGATTTATACAGGTGTAATATTCTCCCTTTCAAATCGTGCATAAAAGGCATTGAGCTCATTAGTGGGTGAAGCATCACTGTCATTTATGGTGTTAGGTTTCACCTTATAGAAAGTTTGTGGCATGCAAGCCCTGCCACTGCTCGAGCGCATCTAATTTTGTCTCTAGCTTCACATGGAATTGCTTTTTCGCTCTCATGTTTGCGTTCCGTAAGTTGTACCTGGGCGCCTTGAAGTGTTCTGAATTTGCTGGTCTTGAATGCTGCAGGTTTAGCCCTCAGCAGACAGAATCTGCTGGGTCATCCAGGGCTTCTTGAAGGCACACACTTGATGAAGATGACTTGATGAAGTCAGTGATTCCTGACTAGACTGCAGCAATGAGAAATCTGTTGTGATGTTTTTGAGTAAAGGATGCACATTGCTTCTGTAGTTGCTATGCATTGTTCAATAAAATTGAAGAGCACATTTGCTTGCCTTTCGGTACTCCTTTAATTAATGTGAGAAAGAACTAGACAGCTTAGGTGCAGGAAGTACATTCCTAATGGGGGGAGTCCAGGTTCAGAGGTTGCAGACTGGGGTAAAAGAAGCAAGTCATTTGAGTTGGAAAATTTGTTTTCCACCCCCCAAACCCAAAGGAGGGGGTTGGAGTGAATGGAACCAGAGGGATTTTCCACCGTAGAAAGCAATTGAAGCTAATCACTAATCTCTTCAAAGGAGGGGCTAGATACTCTTGGGCTAAACAAAGTAACAGTTACAAGGAGAAAGCTGGGATGGACTACTGAATTTGGATGATCAGCCGCAATGGCACAGCGGGCTCAAAGGGCTGAATGGTCTTTTCATCCTATTTTCTGCATCTTGAGGTGAAATGATTGTTCTTTAGAAAGTACTGAATCTTATCTGTTTATTTTCTGTCTTTAGGTGGTAATGTATTTACTCCAACCACGATTGGCCAGCACAGGAAGTCCACACTTTCTCCTGCACAAGCAGACCCTTTCTATACTCAAGGAGAATCACTGACTTCAGATGATCATTTAGATGAAACTTGGATCACAGTTTTTGGGTTTGTGCCATCTATTTTCTCTGTCAATTTTAGAAATGGCTATGAATTTGTGATACACATGACAGTGAGGGTACTAGCATCATAATTGCTGGAGTGCACACTTGCATTGTTAAATGCATACATTCTAAAGTTGCTTTTACTGATTCTCCTGCATTGTTGCTGTCTTTTCAAAATGCAATTAGAAGGTTTAATGAATTGGCAGGAACTTTAAATATTTATAAGCTGTTCTCATTATTAAGGAAAAAAAGAGAATGTATTTTGCCGTTGGGGTGCAACTGAGTTCTCAATGGCAGCAAAAGCCATAATCACTATCTAAAAACAGTTGCCTCTAAAAATAAACTGCTTCTTAAGTTTCTAATTGTCACACAGCTGAAACTAAGATCAATTAGTTAATTTTTAGATAGCCATGTCCAAGTACATTTGCCATGCTCTACTAGGCAGTGTATTTGAGGTATTGAACATTTATGGCCCAAAAATCCACTCCTTTGAGACCTCTGGAGCATTCTTTTGATTTTTTTTCTCTAGCCATTAATTTCTCTGGCTAAACCAGTATTTTATATAGTTCTTTCCATTTTGTGCTTTGGCCCTTTTCAGGAGAGGGTGAGTAATCACATCAGTGTATCAACAAAAGATTAGCCCTCAACCATTGAGCAATTCCACTAAATCCCTGCTGAAACAATTCTCCTTCTTAAAGTCTGCTGGCTAGAAAGGAGGCATACTCCAGCTTTGGGCTTTTGCATAAGTTTAGCATAACTTCTACCAGTTTGTTATTCTGTTCCTTTGTTTATAATACTGGAGTTGCACGTACTCCGTTTTATCGCTTTTTAAAAAAATTTGTTCACTAATTCTCTCATTTTTGTTTTTTCTACTTCTTGGAAAATTTAAGTCATTCTCTATTTTCTTTTCATTCTTTTTATCTGTATGTTTGTCTAGTTCATTTCTGTAATAGATGCCATCTGCTGTGTGCAATTCTATCATTATCCTATTAAAATGTATTAGTGTTCACTACTCTTATTTATTTAATCTGCTCCATATTTTGAAAGCATGGCCCCTTTTCCCAAGCCAATTCCAGGTATCAAATTGTGAAGAAAACTACATTTCCCCCAGGCTGGAAAAACATGCACTTCGATTCCTCTGTTTTCTGTTGCTTTGACAATTTTACACCAATCACTCAGTTAGCTTATGTTGCTATAACCTGTTCCTTGCTTTATTCAGTGAAGCTTTTTTAATTGTTTGATTCAGTCTAATAGGCATAAGGCTGAATTATGATACAAACATCCTTGCATTCTTCATTGGTTTCAATAATAAGAATATTTCTTTTTGAATTAGTAGTATCCCTAGTCTGCTGATTAGTCCTGATTGCAATGACTTGATTAAGTTTTTTTACCACTGCTTTTGGTTTATGATGATAGAATCTATGGTGACCCACTTTCTGCGCGGGCGAACCGGCTCACAAATAGCCAGCGCGTGGGGGGGGGAGACTTTGGTAATGCACCTCTGATGTCATTTCTGCCCGGAGAGGGTGGGCGCTAGGGATTAAATGCCAGTGCCGCGAAGTTTGAATAAACTAGTCTCCAAACGACTTACCGACTGCGTGTCGTTATTTCAGCACTGTGTGTAGCACATCGCTACATTGGTGACCCCGATGGTCCAAACGGGATTTGGACCAAAGATGACCGACTCTTCATCTGTTAACGCAGTTTCGCTAAAACTGCCAACTTTCTGGACGCTGCGACCACGCGTGTGGTTTAGCCAAGCAGAAGCCCAGTTCCAGATTCGGCAGGTATCCTCTGATTCCACGCATTACTACCACGTGGTGAGCGCCCTTGTCCGGGAGATGGCCGCCCAGGTTGTGGATTTCATACAGTCGCCCCCGGAAGAAGGCAAATATGAAGCATTCAAAGCGCTGCTCATTGGGACCTTTGGCCTCTCACGACGTGAGCGAGGTGCCCGCCTGCTTCACCTGGACGGTTTGGGAGACAGACTGCCGTCAGCATTGATGAACGAGATGCTGTCCCTGGCTGACGGACACAAGCCCTGCCTCATGTTCGAGCAAGCGTTCCTAGAGCAACTGCCCGAGGACATACATCTGCTGCTGGCCGACGCAGATTTCAGCGACCCCCAGAAGGTGGCAGCCCGGGCAGACGTGCTGTGGAAAGCCAAGAGGGAGAGCGTGGCATTCATTGGTCAGATTACCAGGCCACGCGCCCAACAGCAGACCAGACCAGGCCCAGCAGGGGGGCGCATACAACACAGAGGCAGGAGTGAGGAGGACAGTGAACAGTGGTGTTTCTACCACCAGCGGTGGGGCACAAAAGCCCGCCGTTGTCGCCTGCCCTGCAATGGCCAGGGCCAGGGCCAGCTGCTGCTAATGACTATGGCGGCTGGCCACCAGGACAGCCTCTTGTACGTCTGGGACAAACAGTCAGGACGCCACTTCTTGGTCGACACCGGAGCGGAGATCAGCGTCTTTCCCCCGACGGGGTACGACACCCGCAACAGGAAGCCAGGACCCACCCTGAGGGCCGCAAACGGCAGCACAATATGGACCTACGGCACCCGCACAGTGCAAATGCAGTTCGGCGCCAGCCGGTTCACGTGGGACTTCACACTGGCCGCTGTGGCCCAATCACTCCTGGGGGCGGACTTCTTGCGTGCTCACAGCCTGCTGGTCGACTTGCAAGGGAAAAGACTGGTACATGCCAAGACTTTCCAGATGTCCTCCCTGGGTGAAGCCAAGTTGCCGGCCTCACACCTGGACTCCATCGCGCTGTCGGACAACGAATTCACCAGAATCCTGGCAGACTTTCCATCGATTCTGGCACCGCATTTCACAGCAGCCATGCCCAGACATGGGGTACAGCACCACATTCCGACCCAGGGACCACCCCTCCATGCCCGCGCACGAAGGCTCCCCCCGGAAAAGTTCTGCCTGGCGAAGGAGGATTTCAAGAGGATGGAGGAATTGGGGATTGTACGGAGGTCCGACAGCCCATGGGCCTCCCCCCCGCACATGGTGCCCAAAGCGGCCTGGGGTTGGAGACCATGCGGCGACTAACACAGACTGAACGAGGCTACCACTCCAGACCGCTACCCCGTGCCGCACATACAGGACTTTGCAGCAAACCTGCACAGGGCAAGAATTTTTTCCAAAGTAGACCTTGTCCGAGGATACCATCAAATCCCCGTGCACCCTGAAGACATCCCCTAAACAGCACTCATCACCCCGTTTGGCCTGTTCGAGTTCCTCTGAATGCCGTTCGGCCTGAAGAATGCCGCACAGACGTTCCAGCGGCTAATGGACGCGGTGGGACGTGACCTGGACTTTGCGTTCATCTATTTGGACGACATCCTTATAGCCAGCAGTTGTCATCAGGAGCATCTGTCCCACCTCTGCCAGCTCTACTCCCGCCTGAGTGATTTCGGCCTCACAATCAACCCGGCCAAATGCCAGTTCAGTCTCGATACCATCGACTTCCTGGGCCACAGGATTACCAAAGACGGGGCAACACCTCTGCCCGCCAAAGTAGACGCGATCCGCCACTTTGCCCGCCCCAACACGGTCAAAGGCCTGCAGAAATTCGTTGGTATGTTGAACTTTTACCACCATTTCCTCCCCTCAGCAGCCATATCATGCGCCCTTTGTACACCATGATGTCGGGTAAAGGCAAGGACATTACCTGGGACGAGGAGGCCGCGGCCGCTTTTGTTAAAGCCAAGCAAGCCTTGGCAGATGCCGCGATGCTGATGCACCCCAGAACGGACGTTCCGACCGCCCTCACAGTGGACGCATCCGACACAGCAGTTGGTGGGGTGCTGGAGCAGCTCATCGAGGGGCGCTGGCAGCCCCTGGCGTTCTTCAGCAAGTACCTCCGACCACCCAAACTCAAGTACAGTGCTTTCGACCGGGAGCTGTTGGCACTGTATCTGGCAATCCAGCATTTTAGGTACTTCTTAGAAGTAATTCTAATTCTTAGAAGAACATTGCCACGTTCACAGACCACAAACCGTTGATCTTCGCATTCACGAAGGTGTCCGATCCCTGGTCGGCTGGCCAGCAGCGACATCTGTCCTACATCTCCGAGTACACGATGGACATCCAGCATGTCTCAGGAAAGGACAACGTCGTGGCGGATGCACTCTCCAGACCAGCTATCCAGGCCCTGTCCCTGGGGGTGGACTATGCAGCACTGGCGGAGGCACAGCAGGCAGACGACGAGATGCCCAGCTACAGGACCGCAGTCTCGGGTTTGCAGCTGCAGGACTTACTCGTAGGCCCAGGTGAGAGGACCCTCCTGAGCGACGTGGCTACCGGCCAACCTTGCCCCATCGTCCCGGCAGCCTGGAGGCGGCAAGTTTTCGACTCCATACACGGTTTGGCACACCCATCTATCAGGACAACTGTCCAGCTGGTCTCCAGCAAGTTCGCGTAGCACGGACTTCGCAAGCAGGTCAGTGAATGGGCCAGAACATGCGCGCAGTGCCAAACAGCCAAGGTGCAGCGGCACACTAAAGCCCTGCCGCAGCAGTTCGAACCCACCCACCGGAGGTTCGACCACATTCATGTGGATATCGTGGGCCCCTTACCAGTGTTCCGAGGAGCGCGGTACCTCCTAACTATGGTAGAACGGTTCACGAGGTGGCCAGAGGCGGTCCTGCTCACCGACACATTTGCCGATTCCTGCGCCCGAGCACTGATCGCAACCTGGGTAGCACGTTTCGGGGTACCGGCCCACATTACCTCCGACAGAGGCGCCCAGTTCACCTCCAGCCTGTGGTCGGCTGTGGCCAGCCTGTTGGGAACGCAGCTACACCACACTACTGCCTACCACCCACAGTCGAACGGACTAGTGGAACGCTTCCACTGTCACTTGAAGTCGGCTCTCATGGCCCGCCTGAGAGGACCTAACTGGGTGGACGAGCTTCCCTGGGTCCTGCTTGGAATTCGCACAGCGCCCAAAGAGGATCTGCACGCCTCGTCGGCCGAATTGGTGTACGGCGCGCCCCTGGCTGTCCCGGGAGAGTTCATACCAGCCCCAAGGGGGCAAGAGGAAGAACCCGTAGCAGTCCTGGACAGGCTACACGAAAGGCTCGGCAACCTGGCCCCCGTACCAACTTCACAGCACGGACGGACCCCGACCCATGTACCCAAAGACCTGCAGAACTGTAAGTTTGTGTTTGTACGAAGGGGCGGACACCGGGCACCGCTACAGCGGCCGTACGAGGGGTCATTCAAGGTGATCAACAACAATGGGTCCACATACGTTCTGGACATTGGGGGGAGAGAGGAGGCTTTCACTGTGGACCAATTCAAATCAGCCCATGTGGACAGTGCAGCCGGTCGAGTTTCAGGCACCGCGGCGCAGAGGCTGATCCAGACTGTGGACATTGGGGGGGTGTATTGCCGGTTCTGGGGGGGGGGGGGTGGTGGTTATGTAGCGACCCACTTTCTGCGCAGGCAAACCGGCTCACAAATAGCCAGCGCGTGGGGAGAGACTTTGGTAATGCACCTCTGACGTCATTTCCGCCCGGAGAGGGCGGGCGCTAGGGATTAAATGCCAGCGCTGCGAAGTTTGAATAAACTAGTCTCCAAACGACTTACCGACTGTGTGTCGTTATTTCAGTGCTGTGTGTTGCACATCACTACAAATCAACCTTTCTCTGTATAGACGTGTGTGGAATAAATGATTGCCCAGGATTTAAATTGGAGAGCAGAAGTGACTAGTCTTGCCTTTGATAAGAGTTCTCTGTGATTAATGCTTGGAAGAAATGCAGGTTATTTTGAGGAATTGTATTTTGAGTTAACATTCCAAAATTACATTAGGACTTCAACTGTGCCTTAAATTGTTGCTTGTTCACTAAATCTATTTGTTAACCTGATTTTCTTTTTTTAAATATCTGAATCATTTATGTGAAGATTTAGAATGTTGACAAGTCTCACCAAGGATTTAACCAGTTTATTTAAAGTTAATAGTGGTAGTGGAGGATTGCTTCTCTGAGTGGAGGCCTGTGACTAGTGGTGTGCCACAGGGATCAGTGCTGGGTCCATTGTTATTTGTCATCTATATCAATGATCTGGATGATAATGTGGTAAATTGGATCAGCAAATTTGCTGATGATACAAAGATTGGAGGTGTAGTGGACAGTGAGGAAGGTTTTCAAAGCTTGCAGAGGGATTTGGACCAGCTGGAAAAATGGGCTGAAAAATGGCAGTTGGAGTTTAATAGACACAAGTGTGAGATAATGCACTTTGGAAGGACAAAGCAAGGTAGAACATACAAGGTAAATGGTAGGGCACTGAGGAGTGCAGTAGAACAGAGGGATCTGGGAATACAGATACAAAATTCCCTAAAAGTGGAGTCACAGGTAGATAGGGTCATAAAGAGAGCTTTTGGCACCTTGGCCTTTATAAATTAAAGTATTGAGTATAAGAGTTGGAATGTTATGGTGAGATTGTATAAGATATTGGTGAGACCGAATTTGGAGTATTGTGTGCAGTTTTGGTCACCAAATTGCAGGAAGGATATTAATAAGGTTGAAAAAGTGCAGAGAAGGTTTACAAGGATGTTGCCGGGACTTGAGAAACTGAGTTACAGAGAAAGGTTGAGTAGGTTAGGACTTTATTCCCTGGAGTGTAGAAGAATGAGGAGAGATTTGATAGAGGTATATAAAATAAAATTATGGTGGGTATAGATAGAGTGAATGCAAGCAAACTTTTTCCACTGAGGCTAGGGGAGAAAAAAACCAGAGGACATGGGTTAAGGGTGAAGGGGGGAAAGTTTAAAGGGAACATTGGCGGGGGGGCTTCTTCACACAGAGAGTGGTGAGAGTGTGGAATCAGCTGCCAGATGAAGTGATGAATGCGGGCTCACTTTTAACATTTAAGACAAACTTGGACAGGTACATGAATGAGAGAGGTATGGAGGGATATGGTTCAGGTGCAGGTCAGTGGGACTAGGCAGAAAAATGGTTTGGCACAGCCAAAAAGGGCCAAAAGGCCTGTTTCTGTGCTGTAATGTTCTATGGTTTGGGACACAGTTAAATTAACAAAAGAACAATTCAGCATTTTGTGTATTCTTAATGACATGGCATATTTAAATTACCAATTTGTAATAGAACAATATCTTTATTGCATTGCGTTAACTTTAACTTGGCAGAGGATTCTTAAGGCGTCTAATTCTTATGACAACATGAATTATTGACTAGTGAATAGAATATCGTATAGTTTATGATAGTTTCCAGTCTCCAAATTGGTTTTAGTGGCTGTCAGTTGTAGACTGAACGGCTGGTTTAATGGGATACGATAATAAACTTGGAAGCCCAACATCTGGCTGATTGCATTTTTTTTCTGATTTGTAAATGTTCAAATTGCAAATGTTTATCTGCAAAAAGAAATCAAATTTCTAGTGATTGGAAGTAATCTTGCAAAACTTAGTCATTGCTAATGCTAATGTTCCTGGTTTTAACTGTAAGTTTAGCTTCTTGTGCAGTATGATTACTTTATTTAAAGTTAATCATGATTGGAAAATCCCATTTCAGGTTTCCTCCAGCATCTGCTTCATACATCCTCCTACAATTTGCACAATATGGACATATCTTAAAGCATGTGGTAAGGTTTCAAAATCTGATCAAACTCTCCAGTTGTAACTTTTTCATGAGGCTTTTACCAGAGTGCCTTTTACTAAAGTACCATTTAATGTTATGGGTTAATTCATTCGTTCGTATAAAATTCAAACATTTCTATCAAATGAAATTCATTTTTTTCTGATCCTGAAGTGGTTTGGTGTAATCAGCAAGCTGAATACAAGTTGCACTTGAAATTGTGTTCATTTTCTGAGGATAGATTGAGAGCATTTACCTTCAAAAAGATAAATAGAAGCAGCTGTCTAAATCGGTAAAGCTTGCTACTACTTGTTTTAAACGTAACGGTATATTTAGGCAGAAACTGGAGCTCTGCATTCACTTGACAAATGTAATATTCCCCTCAGGACTAGCAAAGATTGACAAGCCAATGTAGTTAGTATAATTGGATTATTTGTCATGTATACAGTACTGTTTTGATAACAGTGACTGCAATACTGAATATAAATTCATTATTACAAAGGCGTACTACCACAAAGCTGACTTTAAGCTATATGCTGTTTCTGCCGTGGAAACATTTTTACCTTCCAAAGGATCAAAATACTTATTTTTTTTGTGCTTCTATTAATGAAGGTTCTCTTTAATTTGTAAATGAGCAGTTTAATGTAAGGAGCAGAATGATGATTCATATTTCTACTCAAAGGGATAATTCATAATTTTCATATAATTCATATTTGTACTCAAAGGGAGAACTTTCCTTATGCATTCAGTTGATGAACTTATTCAGTGAACTGAATGTATTTGAGCTGAATTGCAATTGACTGCTACATTGTGGTTTTATTCACATAATCCAAGCTAAAGCTATTGACATTTTAACCTTTGAAAAATACAATAAATATGTCTGCATTTTCCCAGGTCAGTTTGAAAGGCTTTGTTTTTGAATTCTGAATGTATTATCCATTGACAATGTATTTTTTGGCTGACATGAATAGAAACCAATTGTGATTCTGGAGTCAGCATTTTAAAAAGAAAACCTGATAACTGATCAAATGCTACACAGTTAATGCATTACATTGTCAACATTGGTCATATAAAGTTCCTAAATATTAAATGATATTCCTTTTTGTAACTTTTTGCGTGTAATATAATTTCTGCTGTTGTGTAGATATTTTACATTTGACCTATAGCTTTTCAAATTTTGTGAGGCAGACAAAATTGTGCACTTTCTTTTTAGAAATGATGCACTGCAGTAGATCAGAATATTTACTTCCACACACATAATCATATCTGGCTGTGGATTCCACTAATCTTGCCCTCTCCAAAAATTAAAAATTGACCTGAATTCTGTTCTTCCACTCGGAGGAAGACTTTTTGAATCAAACTGTTTCAAAAGAGCACAGTCCCCATGAATCTATTTCTTCCCAACTGTTCTGCCATAATTCCTTCAGTTCAAATGCTAGAGGCTTAATCAATCTATTGATTAGCCAGTGGAGAGTTAAATAAAAAGATCTTTTCATTTTGAACCATGCTTTAAGCTGTTGCTCTTTGATTCTATTGGTAATTTCTGCTGAATTGAAATTACTGAATTTATTTTACCCAATTTAATAACAGATGTGCCATAATCCTTCAAAATGGTAAAAATGCACTTTATGGAGTGAAACTTGACTTCAAATTTTATAAATTTAATAAAACAAAGGGATGCCATTTGGCTTTTCCTGAGTGCATTGTTTAAGGAACAAGACTGCATTCCTTACAATCACTACGTAATCTGATGTTGTGTTCTTTTTATTCTCTACATTATGCGTTGCATAATCCTTACCTACACAGTAAAGCAAACACTGAATATTGCCCTGTGCTGCTTTTTTTTAAAAAAAAGCAGTTTTGCATCTAAAACTGATTTTTCTTGTGTTGAATGGTACACAGATGTCAAACAATGGAAATTGGATGCACATTCAATATCAGTCTAAATTGCAGGCCAGAAAAGCATTAAGTAAAGATGGGAAAATTTTTGGCGAGTCCATCATGGTTGGAGTTAAGCCGTGCATTGATAAGGTAAGCTGTCTTTTTACCATTATTTTAGTTGAAGTTTGTATGTTTCTTAAGGTACAGTCAAGGGTTTTGGAAAAGCTTCTAGACCACTGAGCATGCCAGCTTATATATAGGCTGGCATGCTTAAGACTTCTCTGGTTGTGCCGGACTGACAGATTTTCCAGACTGTTGGATGTTATTTTTATTAATACCCCAAATGTATTTTCAGTTCCCTTTTCTTAGAGGTTACAACATAAAATATATTTTCAGTGAACTAGGTAAATTGTAAGGGGATGTTGAAGCTGGTGAGTAGGAAGGAGAGTGTGACAAATATCTGGTGAGCTAGATGCCAAACAGCTGGGATTCCTGACTGATTGAATAACAGATTTTTGGAAATTTAATGTACATTGTAAGTTTTTAATTAAAAAATCACCGAAGTTCTGCTTATTTTCTATCTTGATTATACATGGAATTTGCTCTTTTAAATAAGTTAAAAGAAACATCGCGGTGAACTTGAGATTATCAGTTACCTTGAGTATACTATTACAGCTTTCATTGATTCAGAAGTCTTTTTCCTCCCCAGTTTTCCTGGTTTTATAAAAATTTAGATGCTTTAGTGAGGAGTTTAAAACAATTTTATGACATTATAGGAATTTTAGAGTTTTTCCAAAAAGTAAAACATGTTGGTGTTATTTCTCTTCTCAGTGCCTTTCCCAATTGGGAAATATGTCTAGTTATGATGTATGTGTGTATGTTTCAAGGATAGCTTGATTTTTTTTAATGGAGTAGTTTTGAAGACAAAAGTTCATTAAAAAAATTTCAAAAACATGCCTTTTAATACGTAGAGTGTTATGGAGACTAATGATCGAAATGGTGGATCTGTCTACTCTGTCTTCACTCCTCCTATCAACACTATGGGTATAGCTGCCCAGTCACCAAGTACGCCCAAAACTACTGCAATGAGGCCTTTGGCTGCTGCATACAAAGCTTCTAGTAGTGACTATCAGGTATGTGATTGGCAAGTACAATACTTGTACCATACTTGTCTCTTGATTTTAAAGTGTTGAAATAGGTTTGGATAACATATATTGGTCTAATGCTTTAGATGGACAGGTGATTTTGAGTAAAGGTTGGACTACCTATACTTGTATCTGCTGAAGTTTAGAAGAGCGAGTGGGAACTTACTGTAAAATACTGTATGTAAGATTATAAATGATCTTGATAAGGTGAATATGTTTCTCTTGTGGGTAAATCTGGAGTAAGGGGATGCTCTTTTTAAAAATAAGTGCCCATGTAACATAAAGTTAAGTATTGAGTGTTTGGAACTGTCTTTAAAAAGTGCAGTGGAAGTAATTTATGAATTTTTTTGAAGTAGATAAGTACTTGATTCTGAAAGCAAGTGGAAGCCTTAGTAAGTAGATGGGGATGTGAGGTTGAGGTTACAATCAGATCAGCTGTGATCTTTCTGAATGGGGAGCAAGTTTGAGGAGTTGAGCGAGCTCCTCTTGAATGTAATTTATATGTTAATGCGAAAAACTGGAGACTGATGTTGTTAGTTAATTTGAAATGGTAGTTGGAAACTAAATCAGTTTTTCATTTCATTTTTTTCCCCTCCATTTTAGGTGGTGTCAGACAGGCAGACACCTAGAAAAGATGAAAGTCTTGTTTCCAAAGCCATGGAGTACATGTTTGGTTGGTAGTTCTACTAAATTAAAGAGCCTTGAAAAGAGATCCCTTTCAAGTTTAATGGACATTTGCTGATCAACTCTTTATTTATGTGCTATTATGGACACCACTTTATTAAGAAGGAAATCCCAGCACTAATACAGTATGGTTAGTTGTATGACCGCTGTTATTAGTACAAGGACATTCATGTCTTGTTTCTGACCAGACACCCTGTAAATAGTTTGCACTTTAGAGTTTGACCATGTACGAGTTTGTAAGAACTGTGATTAAATGGAGGTTTGCCAGATAAAATCTGCATTGTGTACAAAATGTCCAGTTATTGCCTTTTTAATTTTTTGGTGCATGCATAAGAAAATCTTGACTGGGGTTGGTGGTATAGTTTTCTGATCATGTACATTATTTCTTTGAATTGAAATGTCCCAGAGTTTACCAGCTGTAATTTTATAATCTACCTTCTCAAGTAAATGCACTTGATCTTTCTACATGCTGGAAAAATCCAAGACCATGACATTGAATTTGCCTTCTTTTATATTGAACTGACAATGTTACGTTATCACACAAAATAATGATAATTTGATTTATATTTGACTAGTGAATGCCAAAAAGTTTCAGATTTTAATTATTACTACATATTCCTCAGTGTTGCTAGTATTTTTTTGGGTATTCATTGTTTTGTAAACCTTTTTTAGAAGACATATTTTTCAAAAAGTCAAATTGTTGTATGATATACCTGGATTCTCAAACAGTTAATAAAATTTATGGATGAGACCATTTTGATTTAGTAGATTTTATAAATTGTGTATATTTATAAAATGGTTAATTCTGTATATTTAAAAAATCTTGGAAAGCATTGTCCAGCTGCAGTCAACAAACTAAAATAACACACATCTAAAATGGTGTCTTGGAAATGTAATACAGTTTTCAAATAAAAGTTGGATACTTTAAGTCGTCAGTGGCATGAAGTCATGTTTCATTGTTCATTAAGTAGGACCAATTTAATTTCAGCGTTTCACTGAAAACATTGAGCCACAAAGAGATTTACATAGTACCAAATCTTTGCCGAAGGAATGACAGCTTGCGTGAAAGCCTGCATTTGTGAGATCTTTGTGCATATTTTCAGTACCGAGTTACACAATTTTACTGTGATTTGTAATGAAGCTATTGATAAAAATGCTTTGGGTTCTTGATTATCAGTAAATTTTGTAACTGAAGGAATGAATATCCAATCCATGAGAAATATTTCTGATTTGTGTCATTAGTTTACATAAGAACTGATCGAACCGGTATTTCTTCGCTGTAAATGATGTCTGCCATGTCACAATCTGTCCTAAAATTGTAAGGTAACGCAATTAACTAATAAGTCAAAAATTGTACATTTAAAGAAAAAACTTAATGAACATCTGTAATGTCAGAGTGATCTGCAGTTTCTGATCTGTTTTGAGTTTCAGACACATGGGTCATTGGAGTGTGGTTTGTTCTGTTATTGAATATGGTGCCAGGCTCTGTCGTAGCAGCTGATTTGGTGAAAGCTTGCTGGGAAGTGAAAGGGAACAATTGATCCTTTTGCTTCTTGAGTGAGAAACGAGGGGATAAAGATGGTTAATGTGTATTGTCACTATCTAGTGACACTGCGAGAAACCATACTTGTGAGATTCGTAAAGACAAGATGGGTTCAGCTGATGCCCTTAATGTGGGGGTCCAACCACTTGTAGGATTGGGTTAGAGCATATATGTCAAACTCAAGGCCCGCGGGCCAAATCCGGCCCGCGGTGGAATTACCTTTGGCCCGCGAGATAATATCTAATTACTATTAAAGCTGGCCCCAGTCATTGAAGCGCCTATGGTGTATGATATGGCTAATGCTGAGTTTATTCAGGTACCAGGTTTTCAGGGTTTTTAGTGTTTATTCGGCAGTCTTGCTCGGCAGTCTTCTTCATAAGAAATGGAATTTGTAAAGTGAAACACTTTGTAGTTATAGCAGAGACTGAGACACAAGAGAGCAGGCTGAAAAAACGGAGGCAACGAAAGCTGCGTTCGCACGCGTCCGACTGATCCGGCTCGCATGAAGCTGCATTTTGCTCAATCCGGCCCGTGACCTAAAATGAGTTTGACACCCCTGGGTTAGAGAATCTGCAAACAAATCTGCAGATACTAGAATCTGAAACAAAAGCAGAAATGTTGGAAGAACTCGGCTCGTCAAGTAGCTTCTGTGGAGCATCTGTGCTCATGCCACAGGACTAGTCCTGAGTTTTCTGTTTAAGTTAATATTCTCAATCTCATGTCTGCAGCTCCCTCCACAAGTATAGTGATGCCGAACTTAAACTAGAACAACTATATCTTCTGACTTAGCATTTTATAACCTTCTTAGTTAACACTGAATTTTCCATCTTCAGATAAAGTGCTCACTCACTTCCAATAACTTTGGACAACAAATATTTTGCTTCCTGAATACTTTGGGTGTATCTTTCAGAGCTTGGGCTGCTGATCACGAAAATCATAAAATTTCCCTATCACATCCCAATTTTAAAAAAATCACCTATATTTGTTATTTCAGTTCATAAATCAGAATAACTGATGCCAAGATTAAGGAAAGCATTTTTATTGGTCCACAAATCAAACAGGTCAATGACAGGCAATTTGAAGAACTTCCAGTGGAACCTGAAAAAATTGCATAGAAAGCATTCAAAGATGTTATTAAAAATTTTCTTGGCAACTACAGAGAACCTAACTACATGCTTCATACGTACAAAACCATGAAGTACAACATGTCACTAAAGATTCATTTTCTGAATTCCCATTTAGACTTCTTCCCTGCAAATCAGTCAGTGATGAGCATGGTGATAGTTTCTCCATCACAATATCCTGGTGAAACCTATCAGGGCAACTGTTGGGCACTTCAGCGAGAAGCCTCAGATACTGAGTACAAATGAAAGTCATTAACAAAACATCTTTAGTTAACCTATTGCGAAGTGTCAGTACCACTATGTAATTAAATGCATTATAATTCAATAAAAGCTAATTTCTTGTTCCTCCAAATTCTTAAGACCTACAAGTAGCCTGAAATCATATTCATAAGACAAAGGAGCAGAAGTCGGCCTTTTGGCCCATCGAGTCTGCTCTGCCATTTTATCATGAGTTGATCCATTCTCCCATTTAGACCCACTCCCCCGCCTTCTCACCATAACCTTTGATGCCCTGACTACTCAGATACCTATCAATCTCTGCCTTAAATACTTCCAATGACTTGGCCTCCACTGCCACCCGTGGCAACAAATTCCACAGATTCACCACCCTCTGGCTGAAAAAATTTCTTTGCATCTCTGTTCTGAATGGACGGCCTTCAATCCTCAAGTCGTGTCCTCTCATACTAGACTCCCCCACCATGGGAAACAACTTTGCCACATCCACCCTGTCCATGCCTTTCAACATTCAAACTGTTTCTATGAGGTCCCCCGTCATTCTTCTAAACTCCAAGGAGTACAGTCCAAGAGCGGTCAAACGTTCCTCATATGTTAACCCTCTCATTCCTGGAATCATTCTAGTGAATCTTCTCTGAACCCTCTCCAACATCAGCACATCCTTTCTTAAATAAGGAGCCCGAAACTGCACACAGTACTCCAAGTGAGGTCTTACCAGTGCCTTATAGAGCCTCAACATCACATCCCTGCTCTTATATTCTATTCCTCTAGAAATGAATGCCACTATTGCATTCGTCTTCTTCACCACTGACTCAACCTGGAGGTTAACCTTAACGGTATCCTGCACAAGGACTCCCAAATCCCGTTGCATCTCAGAACTTTGAATTCTCTCCCAATTTAAATAATAGTCTGCCCATTTATTTCTTCTACCAAAGTGCATAAACATGCACTTTCCAACACAGTATTTCATTTGCCACCTCTGCCCATTTTCCCAATCTAACCAAGTCTCTCTGCAGACTCTCTGTTTCCTCAGCACTACCGGCCCTTCCACCTATCTTTGTATCATCAGCAAACTTAGCCATAAAGCCATCCATTCCATAATCCAAATCGTCGATATACAAAGTAAAAAGAAGTGGCCCCAACACGGCCCCTGTGGAACACCACTGGTAACCGGCAGCAAACCAGAATGGTATCCCTTTATTCCCACTCTCTGCTTCCTGCCTATCAGCCAACACTCTATCCACATATGTAACTTTCCCGTTAATTCCATGGGCTCGTATCTTGTTTAGCAGCCTCATGTGCAGCACCTTGTCAAAGGCCTTCTGAAAATCCAAATACACAACATCCACTGCATCTCCCTTGTCTAGCCTACTTGTAATTTCCTCAGAAAATTCCAATAGGTTTGTCAGGCAGTATTTTCCTTTAAGGAAACCATGCTGAGTTCGGCCTATCTTGTCATATGCCTCCAGGTACTCCGTAACCTCATCCTTGACAATCGACTCCAACAAACTTCCCAACCACCGATGTCAAGCTAACAGGTCTATAATTTCCTTTTTGCTTCCATGCCCCCTTCTTAAATAGCGGAGTGACATTTGGAATCTTCCAGTCCTCCGGAACCATGCCAGAATCTATTGACTTTTGAAAGATCATTGCTGATGCCTCCACAATCTCCACAGCTACTTCCTTCAGAACACGAGGGTGCATTCCATCTGGTCTGGGAGATTCATCTACCCTTAGACTATTCAGCTTTCTGAGTAATTTCTCTGTCATAATTGTGACTGCACACATTTCTTTTCCCTGACACCCTTGAGTGTCCGGTATACTGCTGATGTCTTTCTCAGTGAAGACTGATGCAAAATACTTGTTCACTCCCTCAGCCATCTCCTTATCTCCCATTACAATTTTTCCAGCATCATTTTCTATCGGTCCTATATCTACTCTCACCTGTCTTTTACTTTTAACATACTTGAAAAAGCTTTTAGTATCCTCTGATATTATTTGCTAGCTTCCTTTCATAGTTCATCTTTTCCCTCTTAATGATCTTCTTAGTTTCCTTTTGTACGCTTTTAAAAACTTCCCAATCCTCTGTCTTCCCACGAATTTTTGCTTCTTCTTTGCTTTTACTTTGGCTTTGACTTCTCTTGTCAGCCACGGTTGCATCCTTTTTCCATTCAAAAATTTCTTCTTTTTTGGAATATGTCTGTCTTGCATCTTCCTCACTTCTCGCATAAACTCCAGCCACTGCTACTCTGCCGTCCTTCCTGCCAGTGTCCCTTTCCCGTCAATTTTGGCCAGTTCCTCTCATACCACTGTAATTTCCTTTACTCCACTGAAATACTGACACATCAGATTTCGGTTTCTCAAATTTCACAGTGAGCTCAATCATGTTATGATCACTGTCTCCTAAGGGTTCCTTCACCTCAATCTCTCTAATCACTTCTTGTTCATTACACAATACCCAATCCAGTACAGCCGATCCCCTAGTGGGCTCAACAACAAGCTGTTCTAAAAAGCCATCTCATAGACATTCTACAAATTCTCTCTCTTGAGATCCAGTGCCGACCTGATTTTCCCAATCCACTCACATGTTAAAATCCCCCACAATTATCATAACACTGCCCTTCTGGCAAGCCTTTTCAATATCCTGTTGTAATTTGTAGTCGACATCACTGCAGCTGTTAGGAGGCCTGTATATAACTGCCATCAGGGTCCGTTTACCCCTGCGACTTTTTAGCTCAACCCATTAAGATTCTGCACCTTCTGATCCTACATCACCTCTTTCTAATGATTTAATATAATTTCTTACCAATAAAGCCACGCCACCCCCCTCTGCCTACCTGCCTATCCTTCCAATACACTGTGTATCCTTTAGCCACATCTCAGTGACGGCCACAACATCATACCTGCCAATCTGTAGCAGTATGGCATGCTCACCTTCAAGCTGTCTATCAAAAACAAAAATAGAATTCTGAAGAAGAAACACTTTCAAAAAAAATTGTTCTCCAATGTAATCATGCTGATGTCCTCTTCTCACTCGTTTTATTTTAAATGCCTTTTTAATGGTCAGTACATGCTCTTTAAAAACTTACCTGTGAAATAAGGGCTTCTGTCTGATGCCTCACCCCTCTACCTCCTCCCCTCCTCACCCCCAACCCTGCTTTGAAAACTTAAATTCTCCACTCTTCCCCAGTTCTGAGGAAGTGTCACATGTCCTGAAATACTGACTTTTTTTTCCACAACCATAGTTGCTGCTTGATTGGCTGAATTGGGTTTGTAGTGTTTTCGTCAAGCTGGGTTTGTGTTTGCTGTGGTTGAGTTAGCTTCGCAGTGGTTGGCATAGGTATGGGTCAGCCATCTCAGGCAGGTTGGGTTTGGGATTTTTATACTTAGTCTTATCATAACATGGTTTGTGTTATTGCTGTTGCAGCACAGGTATGAAAAATACCCACTGTAGTTTTGGAGGAAGTACATAACCTATGGACGTTCCCAGTAGGACATCAGAAGAGGCAAAGGACAGATAAAATAATTTTTGGAAGAGCAAATTTTTGCAAACTTGTATGTGAGAGTTAACCTTTACTTTCTCTCAAAAACTATTGAAGAGCCTAACATGAAACTAGTAACAAATTCTAAAGTTTTCAATACAGATCTCTGGATGCCAGAGCATCACATTTAGTAATATTCCAATTATGTTATGTTGAGACAACCTCAATATTTCCTTGTGTAATTGGATCCTCGATTTCCTCTCTTGCAGACCCCAGTCAGTTTGGATTGGCAACATATCCATGACCTCCATCAGCACAGGTGCACCACAGGGTTGTGTGCTTAGACCCCCGCTCTATTTGCTTTACACTTATGACTGTGTTGCTAAGCACAGCTCCAATGTTAAGTTTGCTGACCACACCACTGGAAGGCCAAATCAAAGGTGGCATTGAATCAGCATATAGGAGGGAGACTGAAAATCCAGCTGAGTGGTGCCACAGCAACAACTTCTTACTCAATGTCAGCAAGATTGAGGGGAGCAGAGGTGGAGAGGGTCAGCAACTTCACATTCCTCAGTGTTATTGTCCTGGGCCCAGCATGTTAGTGCTGCAGCTTTGCTTTCTTTTTTTCACAAAATATCTTTATTACAAATTCAGTGCTACAATATATACAAACCAGTGAGCAACACAATTACTACACGACAAATACTCAAATGACATTAAACTGAAATGCTTCCATCTCTGTCAATGACGGCACTAACCCCTCGCGGAGCTCAATGTTCCCGGAACGCCTCTATGATCACTATGGAGAACGTGTGTTCCTTCTCAATATTTACCTAGGCACGAACATATCCCCTATACATTGCCAGGCAGTCTGCCCGGGCAGATCCCTTCAACACCCGTTTCCAAGACCCATGGATGGCTGATTTTGCCAGGAGCAACCTGACAAGGACACCCTCATCCCTCCATGCCCCCCTCCTTACTGGATAACCGTATATAAATAGGGTGGGGCTAAAAAGTAACCATAAGATGAGAAGCAGCCCACGCAGATACGCAAAAAGGGGGTGCAGCCTCACACAGTCTATGTACATGTGGTACACCGTCTCCTCCAGCCCACAGAAATGGTATGCAGCTGGGAGATCAGTATACAAACTAAAGAACTTATTGCAGAGCAACTCTCTATGCAGTAGCCTCCACCCCAGATCCCCAAGGTGTATGGGAAGAACTCCCTTGTAAAGGGACTTCCACTGGGGACCCCTATCACCTCCAGGTGGAAAGACAGCCCGCCATGGCATGTTGGCACGGTGGACAAGGGCTAGGAAGTGGAGGGTGTGGAGGAGCAAGCCCATACAGGTACCCGCTACTTGCATCCTTGAATGGGATTGTGGGTGTCGAGGAGAGACAGCTCAAGTTGCGTGGGCTCGGCTCTCGGATAAGATTGCGGTGCCTGGGCCCGGCAAGCAGCTCCGGCGTTGCAGACGTGAGTTCAGCCTGAGTCGTTCCACACATTGACATCCCTTGAGGTAGGACAAGAGTCGGCCAGGACTCCACCCTCTGCTGGAGGAGGGGATTCCTGGCCTGAGGCAACCATGTTCCAGACTCTCAGTAGGTCCTGATAGAAGCTGGGCACACTATGCTAAGCAGCACGGCTGACGCCTGCCGGTTGTAGCCACATCTCTTCGTGAAGACAGCAGCCCCTTTGGAGAAAGAATGTTGCCAACACGTGCCACCTGGGAGGGTGCTCAGCATACAGGAATCTCTGCAGGGTCCTGAGGTGGAGAGCCGCCAGTTGTGTATGTACACGTACCAGTGACTGTCCGCCCTTTCCCACTGGGAGATTCTCTGCTTTCCTAAAAGTTTGTGGAGCTTCAGCACATCATCTACATGAAATTCTGTCACAGGAAAGCACCATCCCAGGTCATGTTCTGTTCTCACTGCTGCCATCAGAAGAAAGGTACAGGAGCCTCAGGACTCACCACTACCAGGTTTAGGAACAGCTGTGACCCTTCAACCATCAGGCTCTTGAACAAAAGGGAATCAGTATGGGAATAGAGTGAGGTGGAGGATAAATGTATGGCTGAGGGATTGGAGCAGGGGGCAGGGATTCAGATTTCCGGATTTTTGGGACCTCTTCTGGGGCAGGTGTGACCTGTACAAAAAGGACAGGTTGCACCTGAATCTGATGGGGCCCAATATCCCGGCAGGGAGGTTTGCTAAGGCTGTTCGGGAGAATTTAAAATAGAATTGCTGGGGGGTGGGAACTGAACTCAAGAGACTGGGGAAGAGGCAGTTGGCTCACATATAGAGAAAGCTTGGAGACAGTGTGAGAGAGAGGATAGGCAGGTGATAGAGAAGGGATACGCTCAGACCAATGGTTTGAGATGTGTCTATTTTAATGCAAGAAGCATCATGAACAAAGCGGATGAGCTTAGAGCATGGATCTGTACTTGGAGCTATGATATTGTAGCCATTACAGAGACTTTGATGGCTCCAGAGCAGGAATGGTTACTTGGAGTGCCAGGCTTTAGATGTTTCAGAAAGGACAGGGAGGCAACAGAGGTGGGGGTGTGGCACTGCTGATCAGAGATAGTGTCACGGCTGCAGAAAAGGAGGAAGTCATGGAAAGATTGTCTACTGAATCTCTGTGGGTGGAAGTTAGAAGCAGGAAGAGGTCAATAACTCTACTTGGTGTTTTTTATAGACCACCCAATAGTAACAGGGACATCAGGGAGCAGATAGGGAGACAGATTCTGGAAAGGTATAATAATAACAGGGTTGTTGTGGTGGGAGATTTTAATTTCCCAAATATTGATTGGCATCTCCCTAGAGCAAGCGGCTTAGATGGGGCGGAGTTTGTTAGGTGTGTTCAGGAAGGTTTCCTGACACAATAAGCCTACAAGAAAAGAGGCTAAAATTGATCTGGTATTGGGAAATAAACCTGGTCAGGTGTCAGGTCTCTCAGTGGGAGACCATTTTGGAGATAGTGATCACAATTCTATCTCCTTTACCATAGCATTGGAGAGGGATAGGAACAGACAAGTTAGGAAAATGTTTAATTGGAGTAAGGGGAAATATGAAGCTATCAGGCAGGAACTTGGAAGCATAAATTGGGAACAGATGTTCTCAGGGAAATGTAAAACAGAAATGTGGCAAATGTTCAGAATATATTTCCGTGGCGTTCTGCATAGGTACGTTCCAATGAGATGGGGAAAGGATGGTAGTGTACAAGAACTGTGGAGTACAAAAGAAAATCTAGTCAAGGAGAAAAGAAGAGCTTACGAAAAGTTCAAAAAACTCGGTAATGATAGAGATCTAGAAGTTTATAAGGCTAGCAGGAAAGAGCTTAAGAATGAAATTAGGAGAGCCAGAAGGAGCCATGAGAAGGCCTTGGTGAGCAGGATTAAAGAAAACCCCAAGGCATTCTACAAGTAGTGAAGAGCAAGAGGATAAGACGTGAGAGAATAGGACCAATCAAGTGTGACAGTGGAAAAGTGTGTATGGAACTGGAGGAGGTAGCTGAGGTACTTAATGAGTACTTTGCTTCAGTATTCACTATGGAAAAGGATCTTGACGATTGTAGGGATGACTTACAGTGGACTGAAAAGCTTAAGCATGTAGATATTAAGAAAGAAGAAGTGCTGGAGTTTTTGGAAAGCATCAAGTTGGATGAGTCTCTAGGACCGGACTAGATGTACCCCAGGCTACTGTGGGAGGCGAGGGAGGAGATTGCTGAGCCTTTGGCAATGATCTTTGCATCATCAGTGGGGACCGGAGAGGTTCCAGAGTATTGGAGGGTTGCGGATGTTGTTCCATTATTCTAGAAAGGGAGTAAATATAGCCCAGGAAATTATAGACCAGTGAGTATTACTTCAGTGGTTAGTAAGTTGATGGAAGAGATCCTGAGAGGCAGGATTTATGAACATTTGGAGAGGCATAATATGATTAGGAATAGTCAGCATGGCTTTGTCAAAGGCAGGTCATGCCTTACAAGCCTGATTGAATTTTTTGAGGATGTGACTAAACACATTGATGAAAGTAGAGCAGTAGATGTAGTGTATTTGAATTTCAGCAGGGCATTTGATAAGATACCCCATGCAAGGTTTTTTGAGAAAGTAAGGAGGCATGGGATCCAAGGGGGCCTTGCTTTGTGGATCCAGAATTGGCTTGCCCACAGAAGTCAAAGAGTGGTTGTAGACGGGTCATATTCTGCATGGAGTTTGGTGATGAGCGGTGTGCCTCAGGGATCTGTTCTGGGACCCCTTCTTCGTGATTTTTATAAATGATCTGGATGAGGAAGTGGAGGGATGGGTTAGTAAGTTCGCTGATGACACAAATGTTGAGAGTGTTGTGGATAGTGTGGAGGGCTGTCAAAAGTTGCAGCAGGACATCGATAGGATGCAAAACTGGGCTGAGAAGTGGCAGATGGAGTTCAACCCAGATAGGTGTGAGGTCGTCATTTTGGTAGGTCAAATATGATGGCAGAATATAGCATTAATGGTAAGACTCTTAGCAGTGTGGAGGATCAGAGGGATCTTGGGGTCAGAGTCCATAGGCCACTCAAAGCTGCTGTGCAGGTTGTCTCTGTGGTTAAGAAGGTATACGGTGCATTGGCCTTCATCAACCAAAGAATTGAGTTTAGGAGCCGAGAAGTAATGTTACAGCTATATAGGACCCTGGTCAGACCCCACTTGGAGTACTGTGCTTAGTTCTGGTCACCTCACTACAGGAAGGATGAGGAAGCAAAGGGTGCAGAAGAGATTAACAAGGATGTTGTTGCCTGGATTGGGCAGCATGCCTCATGAGAATAGGTTGAGTGAACTCGCCTTTTCTCCTTGGAGCAACGGAGGATGAGAGGTGACCTGATAGAAGTATATAAGATGATGAGAGGCATTGATCATGTGGATAGTCAGAGACTTTTACCCAGGGCTGAAATGGCTGGCACGAGGGGGCACAGTTTTAAGGTGCTTGGAATTAGGTACAGAGGAGACGTCAGGGGTAAGTTTTTTACGCAGAGAGTGGTGAGTACGTGGAATGGGCTGCCAGCGATGGTGGTGGAGGTCGATACAATAGGGTCTTTTAAGAGACTTCTGATTAGGTACATGGAAATTCGAAAAGTAGAGGGCTATGGGTAACCCTAGGTAATTTCTAAAGTAAGTACATGTTCGGCACAGCATTGTGGGCTGAAGGGCCTGTATTGTGCTGTAGGTTTTCTATGTTTCTATGACTTCATTCAACTTGCCCCATCAGTGAAATGTTCCCACAATAAATGGACTCACTTTCAAGGACTCTTCATGTTATGTTCTTGATATTTATTGCTTATTTGTTTATTTATTCTTTTTGTATTTGCAGAGCTTGGTGTCTTTTGTACTCTGAACACCCTAGTTGGTTAGTTGAGTATGCCCATAGGAAAATGAATCTCTCCTGTATAAGGTGACACGCATGTACTTTGATAATATATTTACTTTAAACTTTGGTGTAGATTACAGGTCAGAGTAATATAGTTATCCACACATTTAAAGACAAAGGTGTGGGAAAGTTATATTTAACCAAGGTAGTTTGTTATATTTAGATTAGTGAATCACGAATCAAAATGTGTGGTTTTAGTGGGAATTTTTATACAGCAGGTACCACTGGAATTAATATATACCTGGACAGATTTTTGAGTGGACGTTATGTAATGATAACAGTCAGGAAATGCTGAAGTCGAGTGTTGGGATATATTCGTAAGAGTCAAAAAAGGTGATGTATAAATCGATTTTCCTTCATCATTGCTGGATCAGACTCTCTGCAGATCAGCACTGCTCGTATTTGCATATTGTGGCGACTGTGAGCTTGCTACTTGCACTTCAAAGGAATGGATCCAATAAATGTATTTTACAGCTTGGATTGAGGGATAAGTATAGGCCAGTATGTTCAAGATAACTTCTCTACATACATACCCATCTGAGAGCTAATTTGGTCTCGGTTTAAGGGCGGATTCAAAGTACTTAACACAGCCTCCTTTCAGTATTGCAGTGCAGCATCAGTTTAAAATTTTGGGGCTCAGATAACTGTGATTGGATTTGGACCTATAACTTTATGACTTCATCATGAGTGACAAAGGTGCTTTGAAGACCAGATTGAGCTTGTTTAGGAAGTTGTTTTTTTAACATGTTTCACAATGGCTACATGTGGTGGACCTTTGTAAAATGGTCTGTTTAATTACTTTTACTGTATTTAATTGTTATCCCAGAGTAACCTTTCAAATTATGCCTCTACACTAAATTCTATCAGTTTATTTAAAGAGACAGTGTTTTATTCATATCGACTGGGAATTTAATTTGTAATTAAGATATTCAAGTCAGTTGTTCCCTGTTCAATATTGCTTGGACTGCAGCTTGTAATTCAGCTTGATGAATTAAATGTAAAACTTTTGATGGCACAGGAGAGTTTTAAATCATAATGGTTTATTTAAACGCTTGCTGTTACTATTAAAGTGTATGCCGTTTCATATCTTACAGAATAACTTGCTAATACTGCATGATGTGAAATGAGCACCATCTAGTGACGAATTATCTACAGAAAATTTTGCATCTGTTTCTGAAAGCACACAACTGCAGCCTCTCTCTTCTTGACAGACATTCTGCTTGTATAAAAATTTAAGGGAACTTCATGAAAAAGAATTCTAAACTGCATATTGCAGCCTTTTAAGGCCAGACATTCTGGAAAGAAAACATACAAATAAATGATAGTAGAGCCAGAATATTCTGGAAATACGTTGTAGATTGGGCAGCACCGATGGCGGGAGAGTAAAACAGAACTAATATTGCAAGTTGTGTCAACTGATTGTTGGCACTTTTGTCACTCGAGGTAATATTAGTAAAATGGGTCACTCTGCTAGAAACTGCTGAGTATTTGTTAATGGTAGCTGTCACAGAGAATCACAGAAATGGCTTGACATACCTGCTGGCTTTCCTAAGTTAACCTGTGCTTTTCCAGGTGATAGCTATCCTGTGCGATGTCCACTATTAATAACTTTGTCTACAATATGTTTATTCATTTTATGAACTGATTTTTAAGCCATGTTAGATAACTCTATTGGGAGTGTGATGGATCAGGACTAGTTGTTGTTACCCCTTGGCGACACATCATCATGACCTAATGTCTTTCACGATGATTTGCATTAACTTCATGCAGTGTTGGGCAAGAATATGGAATTTTCCTATTTTCTGTCAAATGAACATTTAAATTTTGCAATTTCAGGTAACCCACACTCACATGTTGTCTTTCCACACACTATCTCACCTGTCCACCTTGTTAACTTTCTTATTTTCTTTGTTCATCTCTCCCATCCCCCCGCCAATCCACCTAGTTCCATCTGTCCATCATCCCCCCTCATCTAGTTCTACTTATTAGCAACCAGCTCTGCCTCACCTCCATCCAGTATGGTTCCATCTGCCCATCACCCTCTCCTTGTCTGGTTCTGTATACCAGCCTCTATCCCAATCAGTCCTCTCCCCCGTCGTACGACTCTATACTGGCAATTTTTCCTCTCCCCGCTCAATCTCATCCTGATATATTGATTGTCCCTCTGCCTCCACATATGTTGGTTGATCTGTTGAGTTCAAGTTATTGTCATTTAACTAATGTATACAGCTAAATGAAACATCATTCCAAGATGCAAAACACAGTACATATAGTCATACACAGCACAAATAGTTACAATCCGGCACATGCGGATGATATTAGCACAAGCCCTTGAGTAGCCTAGCCTGAAGACTGACAGGTTGGCATAATCTGCGAGGTGGATGTTTAGGTAAGACAGTATAATGTTACTGGCACTATTATAATAAAACAAGCAGCATTATAAATATGTGAAACAGCAGCAAAAAAGACAAAATGTGACCAGTGCAGAATGAGAGTGTGTCTGTGAGTAGAGGTGAGTGAGGTGCGGGGCATTCTGACAGAGGGCACATGATGCCAACTATTGTTGTGTCATCAGCAAACCTAATGATGTGGTTAGAACTAGATTTGGCAGTACAGTCGTGCATTAGCAGTGTGAATGGCAGCAGGCTGAGCACGCAGCCCTAGGGAGCCAGTAATGTTGCTGCCAATACAGACTGGACTGTCTGTGGTCTTCGTCAGGAAGTTTAAGATCTAGTTACAGAATTCGTAAAACATTCTGCTTTTTGTCACCTATTTCCCCAAGCTATTAATTCCTGACGAAGGGTCTCGGCCCAAAACGTCGACAGTGCTTCTCCCTATAGATGCTGCCTGGCCTGCTGTGTTCCACCAGAATTTTGTATGTGTTACTATTAATTTATCACTGTTTTTAAAAAACTTTGATATAGACTAATCGATATTGACCGTGCTCTCCGGTTTTTGGTTTTCAGGGAAGTTGATTGTGTTCGTACAAGCCCATAAGACATGTGAGCAGAATTAGGCCATTTGACCCATTGACTTTGCTCCATGGTTAATTTATTATCCCTTTCAAACCCATTCTCCTGCCTTACTCTATAACCTTTGGTGCCTTTACTATTCAAAAACCAATCAACCAGTATACCCAAGATTTTGGCCACCACAACCATCTGTGGTAATGAATTCCACAGATTCACCACCCCTTTGCTAAAAAATTCTCCTCATCCCTGTTTTAAGGGGATGTCCTTCTATTCTAAGGCTGTTCCCTCAGGTCATAGACTCACCCACTTTAGGAAACATACTCTCCTCATCCTTTCTGTCTAGGCCTCTCCATATTTGATAGGTTCAATGAAATTCCAACCCCCACCCATTCTTCTCATCTCCAGCGAGTACAGACCCAGGGCCATCAAATGCTCCTCAAATGTTAACCCTTTAAAATCATTGTTGTGAACCTCTTCTGGACCCTCTCCAAATCCAGCACATCGTTACCTAGATAAGGGGCCCAAAACTGCTCACAATTGCTTATGGTAATAGAATAATTTGTAGTGCAATGGTAAAGAGAAGGGGAATGTTCTGTTTGGAGTTGACGTACATACAACGGGTGAGTTAAATGATTCTCTCAGAATCATAGAATTGTACAGCACAGAAACAGGCCCCTTTCAGCCTACCTCATCCATACCGAGCACGATGGTTAGCTGCACTAATTCATTTCCCCTGCATAGCCTGTAGCCGCCTGTGCCTTTCCTATCTAAGCGGCTTTCCAAATGTCCCATTTATACTTGATTGTATCAGCCTTGCAAATTGTTCCAGATAGCCACCACCTTCTGTATGGAAAAACTAACCCATAAGATTTCCTTTAAATTTCTCCCCTTTCACTTTTAACCTGTGCCCTCTAGTTCTAGCCCTCAGAGAAAGGGTACAATCTAGCTATAACTATCATGATTTTATAGATATCTATAACATCAACCCTCTGCTTCCTACATTCCAGTGAGAATAAATTCAGCCCATCTATTCTCTATAACCCTCCATTCCAAGCAATCCATATCTACTAGCATCCAATCTAATAGCACTACTACATTTTCAATTCTTTTGTTGGGTAAGTTGGGTAAAGGAGAAATACAAAGAGATCTCGGAGTCCTTGTTCATCAGTCACTGAAGGTGAATGAGCAAGTGCAGCAGGCAGTGAAGAAGGCTAATGGAATGTTGGCCTTTATTACAAAGGGAATTGAGTACAAGAGCAAGGAAATCCTCTTGCATTTGTACAGAGCCCTGGTGAGACCACACCTGGAGTATTGTGTACAGTTTTGGTCTCCAGGGTTAAGGAAGGACATCCTGGCTGTAGAGGAAGTGCAGCGTAGATTCACGAGGTTAATTCCTGGGATGTCTGGACTGTCTTACGCAGAGAGGTTAGAGAGACTGGGCTTGTACACGCTGGAATTAAGGAGATTGAGAGGGGATCTGATTGAAACATATAAGATTATTAAGGGATTGGACAAGATAGAGGCAGGAAATATGTTCCAGATGCTGGGAGAGTCCAGTACCAGAGGGCATGGTTTGAGAATAAGGGGTAGGTCATTTAGGACAGAGTTAAGGAGAAACTTCTTCTCCCAGAGAGTTGTGGGGGTCTGGAATGCACTGCCTTGGAAGGTAGTGGAGGCCAATTCTCTGGATGCTTTCAAGAAGGAGCTAGATAGGTATCTTATGGATAGGGGAATCAAGGGATATGGGGACAAGGCAGGAACCATGTATTGATAGTAATTGATCAGCCATGATGTCAAAATGGCGGTGCAGGCTCCAGGGGCCGAATGGTCTACTTCTGCACCTATTGTCTATTGTTTACTTTTTAGAGGATCTCCCTGTTAATAAATGAGTCAAATCTTATGTAGTGTAATGTTTTGGCCACTAGATGGTGTTTTGTGCAGATTTGATATCATTTATTTATTTGTTTGCTTGTAAATTTTCTCCTTCAGTTTCTGAAAATTCAAGGCCTAACTTTTACTAGGTCCATTGGAGAAACTGTAGATATTTCCAGTCTCTAGTCCATAGTTTATACTGATTTGTTTCAGGAGTGGAGGCTCAGTTTACAGAGATTGGGATTTGTCCTTCATTGCCCGACGAACTTCAGCCCCCACAGAATTCTGAGCTCTGATGGGAGTCACGATGGCAGAGGGATGATAAAATGGAACTGACTGAGACCTTTTAACCATATGTGTATTGTGGGTGGTCAGCCCAATCCTTTGGCAATTTGAAACTGCAAATGTTTTAATTACTTTTGTTAGGGTGATTAAGTGTGCGACTTCCACCAGGAGCTATGTCGATAGTAGCCATTCATACTACTGGGAGTAAATTTTCAGTCTATGACAGGATAGCTGTATGAACACACAACATTGTCTGCAGAGAGAACCACCTTTCAATACAGTGGTAAAAGAAGTCTGTTTTGGATGACTGGATTCCCAAATAAAGTAAAATGTGGAAAGGTGTTATTGTCAATTGAGATGTACCCACATTGCAGAGTAACTCTGTTGAGCCATTTGCCCACACCAAAGTGTTGAATCTGAGACTATATTGAATAACCGGCTGTAATATATTTCTGTTGATAGAGTATAAGATCTTAATGTACTTTGAGTTTGAAGAGATTCTATCAAGATTCTTTCAACATATCCATGTAGTCATAAAGAAGGCAAGACAGCGGCTATACTTCATTAGGAGTTTGAAGAGATTTGGCATGTCAACAAATATACTCAAAAACTTCTACAGTTGTACCGTGGAGAGCATTCTGACATTCTAACCCTAGCCTACCAAGTACCCAGGACATCTTCAGGGAGCGGTGTCTCAGAAAGGCAGCATCCATTATTAAAGACCTCCAGCACCCAGGGCATGCCCTGTTCTCACTGTTACAATCAGGTAGGAGATACAGAACCCTGAAGGTACACACTCAGCGATTCAGGAACAACTTCTTCCCCTCTACCATCTGATTCCTAAATGGACATTGAATCTTTGGACACTAACTCACTTTTTAAAATATACAGTATTTCTGTTTTTGCACATTAAAAAAAATCTTTTCAATATACATAATTGATTTACTTGTTTATTTACTATTATGTTTTATCTTATTTATCATTTTTCTCTCTCTCTGCTAGATTATGTATTTCATTGAACTGTCGCTGCTAAGTTAACAAATTTCACGTCAGATGCCAGTAATAATAAACCTGATTCTGATTCTGTAAAAAGAGAGATTCTATAAAATGCCTACTTGTGCTGAACATGTCTTACACACCTACACCATCGGTCTCTGTGTGCCTCATTCAAAATCACAGCATCTGATGGCTCATCCTGAATATACTCCTGACCCATCCTGTGGCCAATGACTCCAGGAGTCTCAGAGGTGAGTATTTTAAAGAGTAACATGGCATAATTAGATGTGTTCCCCTAATTCCAGCTTTGTACAGAACGGTGCAGTTCTGTAAGGAGTCTCTGTATGTTCTCACTGTGGATTGCAAGGGTTTACTCTGGGTCATCTGGTTTCCCCCGACAGTCCAAGACTTCCCAGTAGGTGAACTGGTCACTGTAAGTTATCCCGATTAGGTTATGGTTAATCAGATTTGTTGGGGGTTGCTGGCGCAGCATGGCTCAAAGGGACAGAAGGGCCTACTGGCACTGTAAAGCTAAATAAATAAAATACAATAAACGAAGCATAATCCCATCTTCTCATCTGCCATTGCCTTCACCTCTATCGTGCCTGATCACGCGTGGAGCTTTGAGGATTGAGCTGTCAGTTCAATCCTGCCCGACCCTCATCCACATTTCTGTAATAACTATAACACCACAGTCCCATGTGCCGATCCATGCATTGAGTTCTTCTGCCTTACTTGCTAGGTTTCTTGTGTTAAAATAAATGCCGCTTAACCTATTAGACCCTCCTCACTTTCTGTCCTACACACCTGCGTTACCGACTGAAGTTGCTTGCTTTGACATCAGTATTTGCTGCAACTTTCTCATCTGCCACATTTCTACTTTGGGTCTCAGCTCCATGCCTGGGTAGTTTAGACTCTCCCGAGCAGCCTTAGCAAATCTCCCCACTAGGATATTGGTCCTCTGCAGCTCAGATCCAACCCATCCTTCCTGTATAGGTCGCATTTGCCCCAGAAGAAATCCTGTTATCAGCTCTTCAGCCATGCATTCATCTGTCCTACCCTTCTATTCCTGCCCTCACTAGCACATGGCACCAGAAGCAATCCGGTGGTTACAACGCTTGTGCCTTTTTTAACTGAGTGCAGGACCTCATCCCTTTTTCTACCTATGGCTTTGGTACTAATATGTATGGTGACCTCGGGCTGCTCATCCTCACCCTTGAGGATGTTCTGTAACCACTCAAAGCTAGCCATGACCCTAATTCTGCTCCTATGTCTTTTGGTCTAACGGTCTTATAAAGTTGCTTTGGAAGGCTTGATTTTGACGTAACTACAGTGCTTTGCTTTGAAAAACATAAATAAGCAGCCCAGATTCAGCTCGGTCCTGTTTCACGGAATGGAAGTATGCAATGCGTTTGAAATTTAACATTTTGTTTGGTAAAATGCAAAGTGGTGGAAGGGGGCAGTAGAGGGTGGAGGTTCAGCGGTGATCCATTCCTGACCACCAGGGGGAGCTAGAAAGAGAAGGCAGACAAAATAAGAGTGCGTCATGCAAAGCATGGCATTTTCATATGACATTATTTTCAATAATTGCATTGTGGTGAAGGCTGGGTGTTGGATGTTTAGTGGGATAGATCAGCCTTCACAAAGGATCCCCTCCTTCAGATTCACACCTATCCGTTAATATGAATGTGAGAAACAATCCAAGTTATGGCCAGTTCCTTAACTTTCATCTTTGTCTCTCACCAACTTGGCCATCGTAATGTTAGATTTTTCTTCTTTCTCTTTGCTCAGTTTGTTAGTCTGTGAGGGAAGAAAAAGGTGATGTTATGTTGATCTCAGGTTCCCAACCTGGGGCCCATGGACCCCTTGCTTACTCGTATTGGTCCATGTAATATGAAGATTGGGAACCCCTGGTCTAAATGGTGAAAAAGAAACTGAAAGGACATAATACTTGTGTGAGACCAGCCATATTTCTGTAGCCAACCAAAGGTAAACAAATTAAATTACCCACCCTGAGTCCCTTGCCCTTGAGGTAACTATTGGCAGCCAATTTTGATGGTCTCAAACTTGTTCTGAGACAAAAAACGGTGAAGATAAGAATGTGAAATAAGGATGAAATTTACGCCGCAATGAGCCAGCAAGGATGGTAGTAGCAAAATGTCATGAATGACGTAACCGCCATCTTCAACGCAGCACCTTCAACAGGATGGACCTAAGCATATGCCCAAAAGCGCACCCACAACAGGAAAGCAGACATTATTAAAAAGATGAAATGCATTCGGGATGATCTTCTAGAAGACGATGACATCAGACAGCTTGATCAAAATGTTAGCACAATCAATGATTGATTTGATAATTTCCTCAAGTTCTTGTAGATGATCAGTTTGTGATAATAAATACCGTAGTTGCAGGTCCACAAGGGGATATTTTCCTGTAGGGTAGTGTAGGGATTTGGGGAAGGGGATCCTTGGAGAAGGGCTTTTGCTGTCCTGTTTAAATAGATTGTAGCGATGTGCTACACACAGCGCTGAAATAACGACACGCAGCCGGTAAGTCGTTTCAAGACTAGTTTATTCAAACTTCGCGGTGCTGGCATTTAAATCCCTAGTGCCCGCCCTCTCCGGGCGGAAATGACATCAGAGGTGCATTACCAAAGTCTCCCCCCGCGCGCTGGCTGTTTGTGAGCTGGTTCGCCTGCGCAGAAAGTCGGTCGCCACATAACCCCCCCCCCCCCCAGAACCGGCAATACACCCCTCAATGTCCACAGTCTGGATCAGCCTCTGTTTGGGAGGTCTGCCTCTGCACCGTGGTGCCTGAACCTCGACCGGCTGCGCCAAGTCCACAAGGGCTGGTTTGAGTCAGTCCACCGTGAAAACCTCCTCTCTTCCCCCAATGTCCAGAACGTATGTGGACCCGTTGTTGTTGATCACCTTGAATGGCCCCTCGTACGGCCGCTGTAGCGGTGCCCGGTGTCCGCCCCTTCGTACAAACACAAACTTACAGTTCTGCAGGTCTTTGGGTACATGGGTCGGGGTCCGTCCGTGCTGTGAAGTCGGTACGGGGGCCAGGTTGCCAAGCCTTTCGCATAGTCTGTCCAGGACTGCTGTGGGTTCTTCCTCTTGCCCCCTTGGGGCTGGTATGAACTCTCCTCGGACGGCCAGGGGTGCGCCATACACCAACTCGGCCGACGAGGCTTGCAGATCCTCTTTGGGCGCTGTGCGAATTCCAAGCAGAACCCAGGGAAGCTCGTCCACCCAGTTAGGTCCTCTCAGGCGGGCCATGAGAGCCGACTTCAAGTGACAGTGGAAGCGTTCCACTAGTCCGTTCGACTGTGGGTGGTAGGCAGTTGTGTGGTGTAGCTGTGTTCCCAACAGGCTGGCCACAGCCGACCACAGGCTGGAGATGAACTGGGCGCCTCTGTCAGAGGTAATGTGGGCCGGTACCCCGAAACGTGCTACCCAGGTTGCGATCAGTGCTCGGGCGCAGGAATCAGCAGATGTGTCGGTAAGCGGGACCGCCTCTGGCCACCTCGTGAACCGGTCTACCATCGTTAGGAGGTACCACGCTCCTCGGGACACTGGTAGGGGGCCCACGATATCCACATGAATGTGGTCGAACCTCCGGTGGGTGGGTTCGAACTGCTGCGGCGGGGCTTTAGTGTGCCACTGCACCTTGGCTGTTTGGCACTGCGCGCACGTTCTGGCCCATTCACTGACCCGCTTGCGAAGTCTGTGCCACGTGAACTTGCTGGAGACCAGCCGGACGGTTGTCCTGATAGATGGGTGTGCCAAACCGTGTATGGAGTTGAAAACTCGCCGCCTCCAGGCTGCCGGGACGATGGGGCGAGGTTGGCCGGTAGCCACGTCGCACAGGAAGGTCCTCTCACCTTGGCCTACGAGAAAGTCCTGCAGCTGCAAACCCGAGACTGCGGTCCTGTAGCTGGGCATCTCGTCGTCTGCCTGCTGCGCCTCCGCCAGTGCTGTATAATCCACCCCCAGGGACAGGGCCTGGACAGCTGGTCTGGAGAGTGCGTCCGCCACGACGTTGTCCTTTCCCGAGACATGCTGGATGTCCGTCGTGTACTCGGAGATGTAGGACAGATGTTGCTGCTGGCGAGCCGAGCAGGGATCGGACACCTTCGTGAATGTGAAGGTCAACGGCTTGTGGTCCGTGAACGCTGTGAACGGCCTGCCTTCTAAGAAGTACCTGAAATGCCTGATTGCCAGATACAGTGCCAACAGCTCCCGGTTGAAAGCACTGTACTTGAGTTTGGGTGGTCGTAGGTGCTTGCTGAAGAATGCCAGGGGTTGCCAGCACCCCTCGATGAGCTGCTCCAGCACCCCACCGACTGCTGTGTCGGATGCGTCCACCGTGAGTGCGGTCGGAACGTCCGTTCTGGGGTGTACCAGCATCACGGCATCTGCCAAGGCTTCCTTGGCTTTAACGAAAGCGGCCGCGGCCTCCTCGTCCCAAGTAATGTCCTTGCCTTTACCCAACATCAGGGTGTACAAAGGGCGCATGATACGGGCTGCTGAGGGGAGGAAATGGTGGTAGAAGTTCACCTTACCATCGAACTCCTGCAGGTCTTTGACCGTGTTGGGCCGGGCGAAGTGGCGGATCGCGTCTACCTTGGTGGGCAGAGGTGTTGCCCCGTCTTTGGTAATCCTGTGGCCCAGGAAGTCGATGGTATTGAGACCGAACTGGCATTTGGCCGGGTTGATCGTGAGGCTGAAATCACTCAGGCGGGAGTAGAGCTGGCGGAGGTGGGACAGATGCTCCTGACGACAACTGCCGGCTATAAGGATGTCGTCCAAATAGATGAATGCAAAGTCCAGGTCCCGTCCCACCGCGTCCATTAGCTGCTGGAACATCTGTGCGGCATTCTTCAGGCTGAACGGCATTCGGAGGAACTCGAACAGGCCGAACGGGGTGATGAGTGCTGTTTTGGCGATGTCTTCAGGGTGCACTGGGATTTGATGGTATCCCTGGATGAGGTCTACTTTGGAAAAGATTCTTGCCCCGTGCAGGTTTGCTGCAAAGTCCTGTATGTGTGGCACGGGGTAGCGGTCTGGAGTGGTAGCCTCGTTCAGTCTGCGGTAGTCGCCGCATGGTCTCCAACCCCCGGCTGCTTTGGGCACCATGTGCGGGGGGGAGGCCCATGGGCTGTCGGACCTCCGTAGATCCCCAATTCCTACATCCTCTTGAACTCCTCCTTCGCCAGGTGGAGTTTTTCCGGGGGGAGCCTTCATGCGCAGGCGTGCAGGGGTGGTCCCTGAGTCGGAATGTGGTGCTGTACCCCGTGTTGGGGCATGGCTACCGTGAACTGCGGTGCCAGAATCGATGGAAAGTCCGCCAGGATTCTGGTGAATTCATTGTCCGACAGCGTGATGGAGTCCAGGTGTGGGGCCGGCAACTTGGCTTCACCCAGGGAGAATGTCTGGAAAGTCTCGGCATGTACCAGTCTTTTCCCTTGCAAGTCGACCAGCAGGCTGTGAGCTCGCAAGAAGTCCGCCCCCAGGAGTGGTTGGGCCACGGCGGCCAGTGTGAAGTCCCACGTGAACCGGCTGGCGCCGAACTGCAGCTGCACTGTGCGGGTGCCGTAGGTCTGTATCGTGCTGCTGTTTGCAGCCCTCAGGGTGGGTCCTGGCTTTCTGTTGCGGGTGTCGTACCCCATCGGGGGCAAGACTCTGATCTCCACTCTGGTGTCGACCAAGAAGCAGCGTCCTGACTGTTTGTCCCAGACGTACAAGAGTCATTAGCGGCAGCTGGCCCTGGCCCTTGCAGGGCGGGCGACAATGGCGGGCTTTCGTGCCCCACCGCTGGTGGTAGAAACACCACTGTTCACTGGCCTCGTCACTCCTGCCTCTGTGTTGTGTGCGCCCCCCTGCCGGGCCTGGTCTGGTCTGCTGTTGGGCGCGTGGCCTGGTAATCTGACCGACGGACGCCACGCTCTCCCTCTTGGCTTTCCACAGCACGTCTGCCCGGGCCTCCACCTTCCGGGTATTGCTGAAATCTGCGTCGGCCAGCAGCAGATGTATGTCCTCAGGCAGTCGCTCTAGGAACGCTTGCTCGAACTTGAGGCAGGGCTTGTGTCCATCAGCCAGGGCCAGCATCTCGTTCATCAATGCTGACGGCAGTTTGTCTCCCAAACCGTCCAGGTGAAGCAGGCGGGCAACCCTGCTCATGCCGTGAGAGGCCAAAGGTCCCAATGAGCAGCGCCTTGAATGCTTCATATTTGCCTTCTTCCGGGGGCGACTGTATGAAATCCGCAACCTGGGCGGCCGTCTCCTGGTCAAGGGCGCTCACCACGTGGTAGTAATGCATGGAATCAGAGAATATCTGCCGAATCTGGAACTGGGCTTCTGCTTGGCTAAACCACGCGCGTTGTCGCAGCGTCCAGAAAGTCGGCAGTTTTAGCGAAACTGCGTGAACAGATGAAGAGTCGGTCATCTTTGGTCCAAATCCCGTTTGGACCATCGGGGTCACCAATGTAGCGATGTGCTACACACAGCGCTGAAATAACGACACGCAGTCGGTAAGTCGGTAACTTTGTGGTGCTGGCATTTAAATCCCTAGCGCCCGCCCTCTCCGGGCGGAAATGATGTCAGAGGTGCATTACCAAAGTCTCCCCCCGCGCACTGGCTATTTGTGAGCCGGTTCGCCAGCGCAGGAAGTGGGTCGCCACAAGATCCTCCTTAGATTTAGTATTCCTGGGTCAGGTTTCTGTCCTGAGGGATAACAGCAGTGTACATTTACAATATTGTCCATTGGGATTTATATGGATCACGGCTATTAATATAAACAAGAACCAGTCTTCACTCTAAGTCTAGGATAACTACATGAATACACATCATTGTCTGTTGAGTAAGCCATCTCTCAATATAAGTTAAGACTCAAATCCTTAGAGATATTTTGTGAAGAGACTGCCTTGTTTAATTACTTTCCAGATTCCACTTCAGCAGAATGGAGAATTGCAGACGGTTCTTTGCTGCAGCTGAACTTTTCTCAGAACATCATAGGGCATGAAAATGGACCCTACAGCCCAGTGACTCTGAGCACAAAGCACCATTTAAACTTAATCCCATTTTATTTTCTCCACATTCCCATCAATTTGCACCAGATTTGGCCACTCGCTTACACACTGGAGCCAATCTACAGTGGCACTTCAGCTAACAATCTGCTTGTGATTTGCATGCTGGAAGAAACTTGGGGAAAGGTAGGCGATCACAGGGAGAGAATGCGCAAACCCTGCGTAGTTATCGCTCGGGGTCAGGATTGAACCTAGATCTCTGACACTGTGAGGCAGCAGCTCAGCCACTTTGCTGATTTAGAGGGCAGGATTAGCTGAATCCAACCGGGTGCTGATAGTTTCATTTCCCCTGATCCATTAGTGTGCAGTGAAATGTAATTCCAGAAACATCATAATGAAGATGTGCATCAATTTCTTTGGCAGAGCCGTAATTCATTTATCTGTGCTTATTGTGAGCTAATTAGGAAATTAATGGAATGAAAATCTGCTTATGTCCAGCTTCTCTGAGCTCTTATCCAGAAATGTCAACACGTGAGGTGTGTTTTGGTGCTTAAGTGCATTTTCTTTCCAGATAGTTGTATTTGGTAGTTTGTCAAAGAATCATGTATCCATCGACTATTCTCCCTAAACCAATGTCACACACATAGTACACATTCTACACAGAGTCTATTTCATCCTTGGGCTTTAAATATGCAGATTTTTTCAGGAGCTGTTAATAGTGTGTGATTGAATGTGCAAGGCCAAATTGAGATGCAGATAATTAACACTGACTCGTTGTACTGGTAATTTAATAACACGTTTGGACCAAGTGATTCCCATCAAGATTTCCAAGAGATGACAGTAGCTGTGCATGTAGAAACGCCGCTCTTGAAGCGGGCTCTTTGTAGAACAGCAAGACCTGCTTTACTTAATGTTTTTGATGATCTCAGAATATTGCAAAGCATCCTGCACTTGAACGAGGACTTCGTTGTTGTATGGTCATGGGGGCAATCTAAAGTAAAAACATAAAAGGCTGAAAACAGGTCAGGCAGCATCTACAGAAAGTATAACTGTTGGTATTTCAAGTCTGGATCTCTTAATCAGAGTTCAGTTCTAAAGTACCCTTCAGGCTCCTAAATAAGAAATTAATGCAATAATCAGATTATAATTACATTGTAGTTCCCAGAACAATGAGCTCTCTGTGGATGTGTTTTTACCCTTTGATGGGGTTTGCATGTACTCCCTGCCCTTTATTGCACCTCTTCATGGAGAAATCATTCAGACTATGTAACAAGGAGCCAGGTTGTGCTTGACCCCACCTGTGCTTCCTGTTCACATTTAACAGAACACTTGCAGTCTTTGCAATAGTGGTCAAAGGATTTTTGTAATGTTGCTAACTGTCTCTGACGATCCAAAAGAAGTTCAAGATAATTTAATTGCGTTATCAACAGTTATTTCAGAACTAATTGACTTATCGAATGGTGAAAGGCCTTGATAGACTGGATGTGGAGAGGAGAGTCCAAGACCAGAGGACACAGCCTCAGATTAGAGGGGTGTCCTTTTCGAACAGAGATGAGGAGGAATTTTGTCAGCCAGAGAGTGGTGAATCTGTGGAATTCTGTGGGGGCCAAGTCTCTATGTATATTTAAGGTGGATGTTGGTAGATTCTTGATTGGTCAAGACATGAAGGGATACGGGGAGAAGGCAGGAGATTGGGGCTGAGAGGAAAATTGGATCAGCCATGATGAAATGATGGAGCTGACTCGATGTGCCAAATGGCCTAATTCTGCTCCTATAGCTTATGGTCTTAATACATACAGTTTATGTGAATTATGAAGATCAATATTAGATTGCAATTAAAAAATAAAGCTTTTCATTTGCAATAAAATGCATATTTTCATTTACCACTCTAATATTAATTGACAGTCCTATTTAAGTGAATGAGGCCACACTAGAAGTGTCTGATATAGTTGTTGTATCAGCATGTTAAGTAATATCCCTCGATTCAGAGTTCATCCAGCACCTAAGCTTGACATATTCTGTGCTGATGCCAGCAATATAGTTTGCCAGCACAACTGTACACATCTCTGACACTGGCAGTATGATGAAGTCCAATCTATGCTCATCATCAATGAAATAGCTACAAGTTTTATTTCAAATATTGGAGATCCATTTTGAGAGTGGGGAATTGTGGCAGATAATGGATTTCAAAAATAAAACCTGACTTTTAACATTCACTCCATCAGCTGTGAGAAAAGGTGACAAGTAAGCTCTGTAAACTAGATGTTGTCTTGTACGGAAAGATTAAAATGTTTTAATTTTCTTATAGTTAATCATTTCATAGAAAGAATACTTCAAGTGAGATTAGTACAATCTGTTTGGTTAATTTGTAGAATTTGGGTCATTTCTATCAATATATTTTATATAATGACTTCTGGCTGTTTGCCCTCCCTTTCAAGAATTTTCTGCAGCCATCTTTGACACTGGCACTGGGGAGGCATCACACTATCCCGGCATAATTTCTGTGGCCACAGATTTTCCTGTCTGCTCCCCTCACTACCAAGTCTCCTATCACTATCACCCAGCCTGACTACACCTTTTTCCCACTGAGTCTCAGATCAGTCACTGTGCCAGAGATCTGACAGCTGCTGCAGTATGGGAAGAGGAGTAAATGTTTGTGTGGAGACTAGCCATAGGGGAATGCTGTACTGACAGCCTACTACCCTTGCATCTCCTGGTGGTCATCCAACTATCTGAAGCCTGTACCTTGTGTGTGACCACCTCACCAAAACTCTCATCTGTGAAGCCCTCAGCCTCTCGGATGATCCTGAGCACGTCCAACTACCCCTCCAACTTTTCAACTTGGTCTGCCAGGAGCTGCACCTGGGTGCACTTCCCACAGATATAGTCCGCAGGGAGAACATGAGGTTCCCTAACAACCCCCGTCTTGCAGGAGGAGCATTCCACTGCCCAAGCTACCATTCTGCCTACACTGAGTCAAGGACAAAGGACCAATGACAAAATAAAATCTTACCTGTTCTACCCTGTGCCTGCTATTTACTTTAAAATAAATTGCTAAATTAGTAATGGCAGTGAATAATACTTCTACATTCTATGCTATTCAATTTTACCCATTCTTTAATTTTGTTAATCCTAGTAGTTCCTCTCCTCCCCTTAAATTTACCCAGTCACGCTGCCGATTAATTATTCTACAATTGCAAATGGTCAACACTGTGCAAAATATTCACATTTCGAAAGCTACTAAAGTTCAAAGTTCAAAGTAAATTCATTATCAAACTACATATATGTCACCATATACAACCCCGAGATTCATTTTTTTGTCGGCAAACTCAATAAATCCAAGAAACACAATAGAATCAATGAAAAAACTGCACCCAACAAGATGGACAAACAATCCATGGGGGAATAAAAAATATAAACAAATAAACAAACAAACAAACAAACAAGCAAGAGTTGAGAAGTCCTTGAAAGTGAGTTCATAGGTTGTGGGAACAGTTCAGTGATGGGCAAGTGAAGTTATCCCCTCTGGTTCAAGAGCCTGATGGTTGAGGGGTAATAAATGTTCCTGAACCTGAAAATACAAACAAAACTGGAGATTCTTGACATTTGAATAAAAAACATTAAAGCCCGAAAAGCTCAGCATATCAGGTAGCATCTGTGAAAAGAGAAACAGTTAATATTTCAGACCTCTGAAAATAGAGAAAACAGTGAGTCCAGGGAGCAGAGAAGGTGGGTCGAGGAAAGTGTGAAATAACGTTTAAGCAAGTTGGTAGATGGTTATTGAAAGCTATTGGAATTACTTGGGATCAATAATTTCAGTGAGGAGAAAATAAAAAGGAGAAAATTCTTAAAAGAAAAAAACATGGCAGCAAGTTTCAACTATTATTATGAAGCTCGGTTATCAGTAAACCAGAAGAATTCAAACCTTGATCATGCTCTGAATTGATTATGTTGGGATCTGATCAGAGATGATCAAATTTTCTCTGGCACAGAAGAAATGCCTGATACCAGAGAACAGTAAATATTCAAAACAGGCAAAAGGATAAGCCAGATAATTTAGAGGTCGGCGTACTTAGCATCAGTATTAATGAAATTAATGAAAATAATTCTGGAAAGAATGTCTCAATCAACAATAGGCCAATTTTAAGGGGTACTCTGCCCAATTTGACTGATATTTTGTTGGGGAAATGACTACATGGTCCATGACAGTAGTTTGATTAATGTTGTGTACATGGATATTCAGAAGGGCCCTTGACAAAGACTTGGTTAAAGGACCAAAAGGAAAACCCATGAGAGAGAAGGTAAAGATATTTAACTTGAGTCATCGTGCGACTAGTTTGATAGGTATTTCTAGCATTTTCTCTTTATTATGTCACATTTTCACTATATGCAGTGTTTTAAGTAAATGCTTTTTCATTATCGTGGTTACCAAATTCAAAGATCATCATTTCCTGAATGGCATACAGCCTCTTGCTTTGATTTAATTAAACTGTAATATGCAAAGAAATAAGAAACTTGCTAATATAAGCTAATAGATATGCAATTGTGAACTGACTCCATGGAAACCCACGATTCTGATTCCTTGTCTTCTTGACTTCAAAATCCATACAGTATTGTTTTGCTTTCCTCTTTACTAGGTGACACCAAAATCCATAGCTATTTGTTAATCTGTTTCAGCAGACAAGCTTCTTAAATCATGATGCCCAGATTAATTAGCCTGAATGAAAACAGTTCTCAACAGCAGGAATTCACCTGCATAGTTACAACCAAAAATATAATCATCAGCAAAATTCCTAGTAGGACAACAAAGATGAATATGTAGAAGTTGTGCAGTATTTCTGTTGCTGTCTTGTTTTAAAAAAATACAAAGTGATGTACAATAGCTTTTCCACCCGGGAACCAGCCAAGGCTGTTAAGATTAAGAGAAAATATATCATCTTGGTCTTGTGAGTGGTTTCCAAGAACTGTCACTTTGCAAATTAATTTGCATTTTCCTTAATTTCTGGAAATGTCAATGTTTAGGTGACTTCTTTTTGAATTTGCTGCAGCTTCGGTTTACCGCAACAAAGTGCATAACTTCATGTGTTCAGTTCTGATCACCTCTCTACAGGAAGGATGTGGATAGTATAGAGAGAGTGTAGGGGAGATTTACAAAGATGCTGCCTAGATTGGAGGGCGTACCTTATGAGAATAGGTTGAGCGAACTTGGCCTTTTCTCCTTGGAGCGACAGAGGATGAGCGGTGACCTGATAGAGGTGTATAAGATGATGAAGGGCATTGGTCATGTGGATAGTCAGAGGCTTTTTCCCAAGGCTGAAATGGCTAGCACAAGGGGGCATAGTTTTTAGGTAACTGGAAATAGAAACGGAGGGAACGTTGGGGTAAGTTTTTCCTCACAGAGAGTGGTAGATGCATGCAATTGACTGGAAGTGAAGGTGGTGGAAGTGGATACAATAGGGTCTTTTAAGAGCCTCTTAGATAGGTACATGGAGCTTAGAAAAATAGGGGGCGATGCACTAGGGAAATTCTAGGCAGTTTCTAGAGTAGGTTACATGGTCGGCACAACATTGTGGGCCGAAGGGCCTGTAATGTGCTGTAGGTTTCTACATTCTATGTTCAAACAATATTTCTGGTACTTCCCTTTCACATGAATCTTATGAGGTGTTGCTTGCAATAAGTTTCAGGTTTGGTTTAATGTCTTCTTTGTCATTTTGCATCAAACAGGGTAAGAGAGTCATAAAACACTATAAGCACAGAAACAGGCCACTTGGCCCATCTAGTCCTTACAATTCTGCCTACTCACATCAACCTGCACCCAGACTTTAGCCTCTGTGATTAGGTTAGGGTTATAGCGGGGTTGTTGGGTATTTTATTTTATTTTATTTTTTACTTTTATTGGTAACTGTTGTTGTGTGAACAAAGTCACTGGAGAAAGTTACTGTTAAGTACAAAGCAGCTTCTTTTTTCGACAAAACAAGGTACAGCAGGCATCATATGGAGACGCTTTTGGTGGAAAGGTCTCATCGGCCCAACATAGAGCTCGATATTTTATGAGCCAAACATCAAAGGACAATTCCATATTTACAAAGTATGGACAATGCTTTCCACATACAACCTTCACTCCTCCTGATTTGCACCCACACCACAGATGTCCAAATGAATTTTAATCAGCATTGTCTGGACTGGGATTCACAGCTTTTAGGAGCTCAGTGTTCGGAGTTGCTCTCCAAATTAAATCCACAATACCTTTACAGATGTGAAGACTGGTAGCCAAAGTCAATAGCTAAATGTATATGTCCTAAACCCAAAAATCACTGTAACAGCAACAATGCAGAATAGACCCTTCCAGCCCTTCTGCCGCACTGCCCAGCAATTCCTGATTTAACCGTAGCCTAAGCACGGAACAATTTACAATGACTAATTAACCTACCAACCAGTACGTCCTTGAACTGTGAAGGGCCACTGGAGCACTGGGTATTTGAGTGGCCTTGCACTCAGTGCCGGTGAGCCAAAGGAATTAATTGTGGTCTTCAGGAAGGAGAAGGCCAGGAAACACACACCGGTCCTCATCAAAGGGTAAAGGGTGAGCAGTTTCAAGTTTCTGGGTGACAATATCTCTGAAGATCTATCTTGAGCCCAACATATTGATGCAATTACAAAGAAGGGGACAACAGCTGCTGTATTTCATTTGGAGTTTGAAGATAATTGGCATGTCACCAAAGATTCTAGCATATTTCTACAAATATACTGTGGAGAGCATTCTAATTGGTTGCCTCACCATCTTGTACGGAGGGGGCACTGCACAGGATTGGAGAAAGCTGCTGAAAGTTGTAAACTCCGCCAGTTCCATCATGGGCACACAGCCTCTCCAGCATCCAGGACACCTTTAAAGGGCGATGCTTCAAAAGCAGCATCCACCTTTAAGGACCCTATCACCCAGGACATGACTCTCATTGCTACCATCATGGATGGGATGGAACAGCCTGAAGACACACAGTCAACATTTTAGGAACAGCTTCTTCCCCTCCATGGTCAAATTTCTGAATGGTCTGTGAACCCATGAAAATTACCTCATTATTTTGCACTCCTTTTACACTATTTATTTTAAAACATTTCTTACTCTAACATAGTATTTTTTACTGCATTGCACTGTAGAAGGATATTTGAGGAGAAGTGTTGTGACTGTGATGAAAGTCACTGGAGCCATACTGAAGCTGGTTATATAGAAGTCTTTATTCAGCACAACAAGCTGTCATGGTCCCTTCTGGCAATCGCCCACCTCAGGAATTGGGCCTCAATCCCCTCGTTTAGTTCCAATCATTCCTAGGTCCCACTAACTACAAACACCTGCTTTCCATCATCAAATGCAGTATAAAAGCCCTGTGATCACAACAAGGAGTTGCCAGTTTGTTGGTTGACTCCGGTGTGAGTAACCTCGTTTCATGGTTCTTGGGACTACCAGTTCTAGGTCAAGCATCGCTCCTGGATACCAACTCCACGCTCGCTATGTTAATAACGCCTCCTGACTCTGCCTCCACGCCTGTGTTCTGCACTTGGGTTTGTCCACTGCCATGCTCATGTAACACAAGCAGGAATCGTTCTGGAGACACTCTCAGTAGAGGCTCACAAACCTAATGGTACATCACATTCTTATATCCCTAAGATCAAAGGGACAAGTAGGTGATTCAATAGAATTTCAGTAGTTACCATGACATTATTTACTTCAATACTTTGAGTTGACAAATGGCTCCTTTGAGATACAAAGTGGAAGCACATTGTAAATGATGAAGACACCTCTGAAGGTCCAAATGCCTTTGAGAGAAACTATTAACTCAAATATTCTGAACTTCTTGATGATAGAGAACCATTAATTAATGTTGACAGTGTGTCTCTGAGTGCAGAAATATGGTAAGTACACAAAAATTATTGATTGCCTATACCTGTGACCATATTTGATATAATAAGTGACAATATCTGTCTGGTCTACCAACTTGCACTCAAGTCACAATGATGCAAATAACTTAGCCATGTTAACTGGTTTGATGCAAGCCAATTAACACAACCCCATTGTCTTTATATCTGGCTGGTGCATATGCAATCTCTCAGTCTGTGGAGCAACCTATGTTTTTAACTACAATTTACTGCTTGCAATTTTCAAAATTCTGAAGGCTAATTGCATGTTTCCTGAACTTATTTACATTTACAATAAGAACTGAAGCCTGGTTCTTGCTTGAATTAATATCTGCTATATTCACATAACTCCAGAATACTCCCTAACAGGAAGCTGCTTTCAACTTTAAGTAAATATTTAATTGAGGAAGCATAGAGGAAGAAAATGGAGGACAACTGATCTTATCCAAGGAAATGAGTACAATTGTTGGTGGCTAGATACTGCAACATCAGCTCATCAGAGTTTCCTCAGAATGGCCCAACCATTTTCAACTGCTTTATCGATGACCTCCCTCTGTTATAAGATTAGAAATTTCATCTGTGTACCTCCAATAATTAACCAACAGACATCAGCCTACAACAGAGACAAGTCCACATGCAAATTTGACTGCTGTACTAAGTAATCACTTTGAGAGTAGCAAGATCGGTTTCCTTTGTTACCAATCAGCAGATTTAATATACTGCAGAAGTATAGAAGTCAGTCTTAGAGAACCTGCCACAATTACCCTGACTGTAAGATCAGATCTGAGGCTCTTCCTCAAAGCTGAAGGTTGAAGGAGAAACAGGAGAGAAAATTGATCAGTTGTCTGTGTGAATACAATAGAGGATAGATTAGCCCAGGGATCTTAATCTTTTTAATGTCATGGACCCTTCTGGCAGTCTGGTGAAGCCTATGGATCACTTCTCAGAAAAATGTATTTCAATAAAATACATGAGATTACAAAAGAAACTAATTATATTGAAATGCAGTTATCATATATTAAAAAAACAAATTTGTGATATAGTAATGAATTTGCTTCTTTATTAATACAGTAAATAACGAGACTATAGATGTAAAATGTAGGCAAGTTAAAATTAAGTTTTACTCTTTAAAGACATTTCAGTTTGAAGGCTGTTGTTGCTTAGCTTGAATAAGAACATTAAACTGTGGGGTGGTCTTTGACAAAGGAATGTGCATGTCATATTGGACATAGAGTGGATCTTGATTTTTGTTTTAATAGTTACAAGTGTTGCAAGTCCTGATCCACAAGGATCTGTTGTTGCAAATGGAATTACAGTGACAGTTACAGGTACTGTCAACGCCACTGTGTTTTGTTGCCTACATTCATAATTGAAGGAAATGCAAAATTTCGTTTAGATGTCAGTGAAAATAAAGATGTAAAATTTTCCCATCTAAGTTCACAGATCCCCTAGAATCTGACTACGTACCCTGAGGACCCCAGGTTAAGAACACCTGGTATAGGCTTTTGATCCAATACCCACTCCTTCATCATTAGCCAAATGTGACTGTAATACTTTCAATCTACAGGATACACTAGAGCAGCTGAATGAGGTTACTGCTTTCTGCAATCATTGCCCAAGGAAGAAGAACAGCACCCAGTACACTATCATTTACAGACCATACATTATTCTGACCTTGCCATACGTACATGTTCCTTGAAAAACCTGTGCCAACCAACTGCTGGGTGTGTTCAAAGACATTTTCAATCTCTCACTGCTGAAGTGGGAAGTTCCCACCTGCTTCAAAAGGACATTATTCATACCAGTGACCATGAAGAGCAGGGTGAGCTATTTTAATCCAGTAGCACTCACAGATACAGTGATGAAGTGCTCTGAGAGGGTGGTCATAGCTAGAATCAACTCCTGTCTCAGCAAGGACCTGGACCCACTGCAATTTGCCTCCCAGCACACCAGGCCTACAGAGAATGCAATTTCATTGGCTCTGCATGCGGCCTAGGATCACCTGGACAATACTAATATTTACACCAAGCTGCTGCTTATTGACTACTGGTCTGTGTTTAATATGATCATTCCTACAGTTCTGATCAAAAAGTTCCAAAACCTGGACCTCTGTGCCTCCCTCTGCAACCACATCCTTGTCTTCCTCACCGGAACCACAGTCTATGAGGATCAGGAATAGCATCTCCTCTTTGCTGATAGTCAACACTGGCGCACCTCAAGAATGTGTGTTTAGCCCACTGCTCTACTCTCTCTACACCCACGACTGTGTTACTAGGCACAGCTCGTCCCATCTATAAATCTGATGATGACACAACTATTGTTGGCAGAACTTCAGATGGTGACGAGAGGGACTATGGGAGTGAGATAAATCATCTGGGTGAGTGGTATCACAGCAACAATCTTGCACTCAATGTCAGTAAGACCAAAGAATTGATTGAGGATTTCAGCAAGGGTGAGACAATGGACCACACACCAGTCCTCATTGGGGGATCAGAAGTGGAAAGGGTTAGCAATTCAAATTCCTGGGTGTCAACATCTCTGAGCATTTATCCTGGGCCCAATATATTGATGCAGTTACAAAGAAGGCACAACAGCAGCTATATTTCATTAGGAGTTTGAGGAGATTTAGTATGTCACCAAAGACATCTATAAAAATTTCTATAGATGTACCATGAAGATCGTTCTAACTGGCCATATCACCGTCTGTGCTGAGTAGCACTGCACAGGATCGAAGCAAGCTACAGAAAGTTGTAAACGCAGTTGGCTCCTTCATGGGCATTAGCCTCACCAGCATTCAAGACATCTCCTCAGAAAGGCAGCATCCATCATTAAGAACCCTCATCACCCAGGTGACAGGGAGGATGTACAGAAGGCTGACGCTCAACGATTCAGGAATAGTTTCCTACCCTCTGCCATCAGTTTTCAGAATGGACATTGAACCCATGAACACTACATCGCTATATATATGTAACTGTAATTTACAATTTTCATTAATATGTACTGCAATATGCTGCTGCCACGTCACAACAAGTTTCATGGCATATGCCAATGATACTTAAACCTGATTCTGATATCCTGGCATTTGTTTCCTAAAACCTTTGTGGAAGCTCCACAAGAAGCAAAGTGGCTTAATGAGAAGATTAACATTATCCTGTCAGGGCACCTGGAGATGAATGATAAATACAGCCTCATCGATGTCAGATACAACTGAAAACAGATTATGGGAGAACTTTCAGCACTCTATGGAAATAAAATTGGCTGCCGTCATCTTTGAACTTAATGTACTGCAACTAAATATATAAAGTTGCCAATTCAAAACTACAGAAAAGAACTAATTTTTTTGCAGATCTATTTCCAATTTGACCTTCCAAAGAGAGAGCAGGCTTGTAGAATTCTCTAAGCTTTAATTTGATCTTTGGCATGATATCATTTTATGTGCAATGTGTCCACCAGGTGGCAGACATTGACTAATCTTAGAAAAGACTAACCAATTGCTGCTGTCAGTGAAGTTTATATGTTTATACTAAAGATTTGAAATTGACTTAAGTGGGAACACAAACTGGAGAGAATCCATTTATCCTGTTATTTGCAGCAGCCAATCTACAACTCAAATTAAATCAAAATAATTGAACACAGGTGGGCACACACAAAATGCTGGATCGGGGTTCCCAACGTGGGGTCCACAGATCTTGCTTAATGGTATTGATCCATGGCGCAAAAAGGGTTGGGAACTCTTGTGCTGGAGGAACTCAGCAGATCAGGCAGTATCCATTGACGAGTCTCGAAGGGTCTTGGCCCGAAATATTGACTGTTTATTCATCAGTTGGGTGTATTAAGGGAGGACGGGAAGATGAATATAGGGCCCTACTGGAGGACTTTGTCAAGTGGTGCAAACTGAATCATCTGCAGCTCAACATCAGTCAGACAAAGGAGATGGTGATGGACTTTAGGAAGACTAAGCCTGCACTGCTCCTTGCTATTATTGATGGTGAGGATGTGGATGTGCTGAGGGCCTACAAGTACCTAAGGGTGCACCTGGATGACAGATTTGAGTGGAGCAGCAACACAGAGGCTTTGTACAAGGGTCAGGGTCTCCTCTGCTTCCTGAGGAGACTGAACTCCTTTGGAGTATGCAGGCCTCTCCTTCACATGTTCTACCAGTCTGTTATCGCCAGTACAATATTCTGTGTGGTGGTGTGCTGGGGCAATGGCATCAACATGGATGATGCCAACAGGCTCAATAAACTGATTAGAAAGGCTGGCTCTGTTACAGGAGTCAAACACTTGAGGCTGTGGTAGAACTAAGGACCCTACAGAAAATCCTGGCAATTCTGGACAATGTTTCTCACCCTCTGCTTGCCACCCTGGCTGAACAGAGGAGCACATTTAGTAATAGACTAAGACAACTGCGCTGCTCCAAAGAGTGCTATATGAGGTCATTCTTACCCTCAGCCATTAGGCTCTGTAATGAGCCAACCTGTAGCTGGAGAAGTGATAACCCCCTCCTGTTAGAGTGTTTGAGGTAACGTTTTTTATTCTTTCTACTTTTCTTCTAATATTTATGTATCTGTGCACTTGCAATGCTATTGTGACATGGTAATTTCTTTTCCGATCAATAACATTTATCTATCTATCAATCTACCTATCTACCTCTCTATAGATGCTGCCTGTTACTCTGGATTTCTGGCATCTGCAGAATCTCTTGTGTTTATGCACACCAGGTGCGATGTAAAAAACCAAAGCACTTTTTGAATCCCTGCTTAAGTTGAATTACTCCCCTCTGCTGCTTACAAGCTACTGCAGGTCTATTAAGCAATACAGCACACTAACAGGCCCTTCCATCTCAACGAATCTGCGTCACCCAGTTACACCCACCTGACCAATTAACCTACTAACCTGTACGCCTTTGGAACGTGGGAGGAAACCAGAGCACCCAGAGAAAACACACGCTGTCTATCTAGGTATGAATTCATTCAAAATTTTAAAACATATGTATGAAATAAATTTGACCACCACCAAGAGATAATTGTAACTTTGCATGCCTGGCAGAGGTTTGACAAAGTTGTAAACTTGTTCAGGAGATATTTACCAAAATCCTACATTCATCAGTCTGAGCCAGCTCCTCCGAGTAGGTGGAAATGATTGCTCATGTTGAGCCTCAACAACATCTATGAACATGAAAGGGGGAGAAAGTTGTGGTTTTCTTGACAAATCAATCAAGTGGGAAGTGGAGTCAGTAGTAGAAGAAGGCCCAAAGGCCCAAGGTCTTTTAAGCTGCACTGGAACTAGAGAATCTGGAGTCATGTTGCGATGACAGTATCACAGGAGATATGACAAACAATCCAACACCACAAAATGAAGATAAGTGGGATATTTTTTGCAATGTCATTTAAAAAACAATAGTGTGCCAGAGAAGTTAGTGAGGATTGAAAGCTAACAGATTCCAAGGGCCTGCCAATGTACATTCCAGTGTTTTGAAAGAGGTGATTTGATAGGTGATGGGTGAACCATTTATTATCTTCCAAGGTGCATTTGATTCGGGAATTGTTTCTGTGGGTTGGAGAACAATACATGTGACCCCAGAATTTAAGAAAGGAGGGAGAGAGAAAATGGATCAAGCAGCACATTAGCAAATGTCAGTAGTGAGAAAAATGGCAGAATCCGCCATGAAGGATGTAAAAGTGGAATGATAGCAGAATCTGCGTGGATTTATGAAAGGAAAATAATGTTTGACTAATCTGTGGGAATCTACTGAGGATCAGATGGTAGTATATATAAGGAGGATCCAGTAGGTATGGCCAGACCTGCACCTACACCTCCTCTGTCACTACCAATCAGGGCCCCAGTCCTTCCAGTGAGGCGAGTAAGTTGGAATCACCTATTGTAACCAGTGCTCCCGGTGTGGCCTCCTGTATATAGGCGAGACCTTTGTAGATTAGGAGACTGCTTCGTCAGGCACCTATGCTTCGTCAGGCACAAAAAGCGGGATCTCCTGGTGGCCACCCATTTCAATTCTACTTCCCATTCCGACGTGTCGGTCCATGGCCTCCTCTACTGCCACGATAAGGACGCACTCCTTGTATCCTTATAAGGACACACTTGGAGGAGCAATGCCTTATATTCCATCTGGGTAGCTTCCAACCTGATGGCATGAACTTCATTTTCTCGAACATCCAGTAATTGACCTCACCCACCCCTTCACGATTCCCCATTCCTGTTTCTCTCTCTCACTTTATCTCCTTACCTGTCCATCACCTCCCTCCGGTGGTCCTCCCCCTTCCCTATCTTCCATGGTCTTCTGCCCTCTCCTATCAGATTACTCCATTCTCCAGCCCTTTATCTCTCACCAATATCCCAACTCCTTACCTCACTCCTCCCTCTCCCAGTTTCTCCTATCACCTGCCACCTTGCACTTCTTCTTCCCCTCACCCCCCCCCCCCCACCTTCTTACTCTGACTTCTCATCTTTTTTTCCATTCCTGAAGAAGGACCTCAGCCAGAAATGTTGACTGTTTGGTCTTTTCCACAGATGCTGCCCGGCCTGCTGAGTTCCTCCAGCATTTTGTATGTGTCGCTTGGATTTCCAGCATCAGCAGATGTTCTCGTGTTTGTGATTCCAGAAGGGATGATGTAATTATATTTCTCAGAGGCTTTCCGTAAGGTCCCATACATTGAATTGGGAAAAATGTACTGACATGAGGATTAGACAGCAATGAGTGAAAATAAACTGATCTTTCATGGGGGCAGCAGGTACTTGGTCAATCTTTATCAATGATTTGGCTAAGAGGGCAATATGTCATATTTCCAATTTTAATAGTAAAACTAAACCAGGTGAGATTGTGAGGACATGAATAATGAACTGAAATGCATGAGACTCTGCATACGTTGGAATTTTGCGCAACAAATAATCTGCTGGAGGAACTCAATCGATCAAACAGCATCTCTCAGGGGGAAAGGAACTGTAAATGTTTTGGGTTGAAATCGTCCAACAGGATTAAGAGTGGAGACAGAAGATAGCTGGTTAAAAGGGAAGTGGCAGAGTGGTGAGACAGGAGCCAGTGGGCTGAGGATTGGTGAAGGATGACAACCAGATGGAGCAAGTAGGGGAGGGAGAGGGGAGGATTTGGGAGCCAGAGGCAAGTGCATGAGAGGTTGCAGGCAAACAAAAATGTTAGTTGGAACCAGGTTGGAGGGGAGGAGGTGAAAATGAAAGTAGAGACAGCTAAGATAGAGATAAGCCAAAAGACGAAGGCTACCAAAGTTGTAATGTGATACTTAACAAAAGTGATATTGGGAACCATTATGGGAGAGTTGGGCAGATGGAACCAAATAGGTGAGGGGGACCTGGTGGTTAAAATGTGTGAACGGTAGGTGTGTAGGACCAGAAGTGGGAGGAGGACACCTTGGGCAGTTGGGAAGTAGATGGGATATAAGAGAAAGGAGTCAAAAAGGTGAGTCAGAAGGAGTGAGAGAGAGGGAAAGGGCAAACAGAGGAGGGAAGGGTGACCTAAATTGCAAAATGCTTGAGGAACTCAGTGGGTCAGGTAACATCTGTGGAGACATGGTTTTGGGTTGATCTCCTGCATTAGGAATGGATAGATAGAGTGAGCAGATGGAATATTATGTGGAAATGTGTGAGCTCATCCACCTTGGTTCATGTAGCAAAAATGCAGATGTTTTGTTAAACTTTGAATTTCAGAAGTCCTATATTCTTTTGTCTTTTTACTTGTTGATGTTCTCACCTTCTAACTATTCCCTGTCACTCACTGACCAAAATAATCTTTTTCTTACAGCCCACCCCTATGACCACATTGAAACTTGAGAGACTGCAGACGTTGGAACATAGAGCAAAAATCAATCTGCTGGAGGAGCTCAGGGGGCTGAGCACCATTGGTGGAGATTGGGGAGGGTGAAGAAATGATCAAATCCCTGTATCAGGACTGGACGTGGAGAAGGGGCTGCTTGATTACAGACACCCAGGAGAGAGGCGTTGGAGTCGGTGGGCTCCATCAGAGGCTGTGGGCCACGGCATACAAGCTGCAGTCAGTGCTGTCCCACAGTGTTCGCTTGGCAGAAGACAGGTTCTATTGTGGTTGATTGCAGATTTCTGCAACATTCATGGACTCAGGGTCCTGGATTTATTTTTGTGTGACTCTGTTTTCCTGATATCTTATATGCACCTTGTGCTATGCGTGACAGCTTGGCCCCAGAGTAACGCTGTTCTGTTTGGCTGTATTCATGCATGGTTGAGTGACAATTAAACATGAATTTGATAACCAGCATAAAGATGAGAGAGCAGATGGTGAGACAGGGAGCAGTGGGTGCTGAATGTTGACAGGCAGATGGGGCCAGGTAGGGAAGGGGTAAGGTGGGATGGGAGGCAGAAGCAGGTTAGTGATGATGAAGGCAGAACAGAGAAGCAGACAGAGAGCCAAAGGTGGTAGCAGCTTTGAACAATGAAAAGTATGGGCACAAAGAACGTGATATGTAAGGAAGATGATTATGGGAACCATTAGGAGAGAGGTAAAGGGAAGATGGGGGTGGTAGATGGATGGAACCAAGAGGGGAAGTGGGCCAAATATGGGTGATGGGTGCTGGAAGTTATGGAGTTATGGAAAAGGAAACTAGAATTAAAAGACAGAAGGTGTATCAGAAGTTTGGGGGATGGGGAACACAGGAAATAAGGTTCTCTGAAAATGCAAAATTCAGTGTCCATAACATGGGACTGTCAAACACCCAGGTACTCTATGGTTATCTAGGTTATACCCTATCAGAGATGTTGCTGTTCCTGCCCTTCCTGTGTTTTAATTAGCTTATGTTGTCTTGTAGAGTCATAGAACACGACAGCACAGAAACAGGCCCTTTGGCCAATCTAGTTTGTCCTACATCGACCATAGCCCTCCATACCCTTCTCACACAAGTACTTTTTCAAACTTCTCTTAAACTTTGCAATCAATCCAGCATCCACCATATGTGCTGGCAGCTCGTTCCACACACCCACCTCTCCCTGAGTGGAGAAATTTCCCTTAAGCATTTCACCTTTCATATTTAACCCATTATCTCTGGTGTAGTCTCACCCAATCTCAGTGGAAGGAATCTGCTTTCACTTACCCATCTATATCTCTCATAATTTTGTATAGCTCTATCAAATCTCCCCTCAGTCTTCTACATTCTAGGAATAAAGTCCTAATCTATTCAACCTTTTCCCTGTAACTCAGGTCCTCAAGCTCCAGCAATGCCCTTGTAAATTTTCTCTGCAAACTTATTTACATCATTCTCATAGATAGGTGACCAAAGTTGCAAATCAGGCCTCACCAATGTCTTATACAATTTCAACATCACATCTCAACTCCTGTACTCAGTACATTTGTTTTATGAGGACCAATGTGCCAAAAGCTCTCTTTATGACCCTCTCAACCTCTGAAGCCACTAATAAGGAATTGCGGATCTGTATTCCCAGATCCCTCTGTTCTACTGCACGCCTCAATGTCTTGCCTCTCACCATGTAAGACGTACCCTAGTTTGTATTCCCAAATTGTGACACTTCACTCTTGCCTGCATTGAATTCCAACTGCCGTTTTTCTAGCTGGTCCAGATCGTATTGCAAGCTTTGATAGTCTTTCTCGCTGTCCACTACACCCCAGATCTTGATGTCATCACAAATTTGCTGATCCAGTAGTTTTGTGTTGTTGAAGTCAATCCTAGTGCGCCGTGCCAGTTGCTTCTGGGACTGCCTGGTAAAGGAAGCCATTGAAATAAAGCGCGAGAAAAAGAATTTTAACAAAGGTTGTGATCTAAATAAGAACTGGAATTGAATTATAAACAAGGTTATAAACCTGATTGGTTGAGGACTAACCAATCAGGAGGGATGGAATACAGAAGTATAAATAGCACCAGACTAGACATGCTCAGGCACCAGCCCTGAAGAAGATGGCATAGCTTGTCACTGAAATGTCGGTTATAATCAATACCTGTACCTGGTTTGCAGCCTGAGAAGAGTTTATTCTTCATACAAACTCTGTTTTTTGAAACTTTCACTCTTGAAGACATTCCCCTTACCAAGTATGCCTTTGCCAGTAAATAACCTATCGCAGTCCATCTGATAAGTTATCAGATCCTTTCTGATACCATCATAATGGGCCTTCCTTTAATTTAGAATCTCTACGCCAGGACCAGACCTATCCTTTTCCATAATTACATTTAAACTAATGCCATTATGATCACTAGATGCAGTGAGATCTAATACTAAATGGAGATCTCATATCTCACTCTCTTTAAATGGGACTTCTATGTGCTGATTAAGGAAACTTTCCTGATCACATTTGACAAACTCTTTGCTGTCCAGTCCTTTTACAGCATGGGAGCCCCAGCCAATATGTAGAAAGCTAAAATCATAACCTTATGTCTTGCCATAGCCTGCGATCTGTCTGCAAATTTGATCCTCTAAATCCCGTGTACTGTAGGGTGATCTCTAATATAATCCTATTAATGTGATCATACTTTTCATATTCCTCAGTTTGACCCACAAAGCCCCAGCAGACAAGCTCTCTGGTCAGTCCTGACTGAGCATTGCTGTAATATTTTCCCTGGCTAGTTATGCCACACCTCCCCCTTTAATCCCTCCTCACGTCTAAATCAACTGAACTTCGAAAGATTGAGCTGCCAGAACTGTCCCTCCTGCAATCAAGTCTCACTGATGTCTACAATGCCATCATTCCACGTGCTGATCCATACCCTAAGCTCATCTTCCTTTCCTATAGTACTCCCTGCATTGAAATATACACAGCTCAGAACATTTTTCCTACCCTGTTCAACCTTTTAATTCCTGACCTTGTATGTAAGCTTAACATCTTTCTCCACAACCACTCCACTATCTGTCCTGGCACTCTGGTTCCCATCCCCCTGCTACACTAGTTTTTTACCCGCCCATCCCACCCCATGCAGCACTAGCAAACCTTCCTGTTATGAAGTCTGAAACATTGACTCAGATTCTCTCCCCACGGATGAATCCTGACCTGCTCTATACTTTCAGCACATTCTGTTTTTACCTTAGATTTCCAGCACTTTTTTTTTGCCTTCCACAACAACGATTAGAATATTGGTCGATGATGAACGTAATCCCATGTAATTGCCATCTGGGAACAGCAACTTGGTTCAAAGGTCGAATTTAATGTTGGAGAAATGTATACAATATACATCCTGAAATGTTTTTTCTTTGCAAACATCCATGAAAACAGAGACGTGCCCCAAAGAATGAATGATAGTTGAACATGAGAACCCCAAATCCACCTCCCCAGTTCCCCCCTCCCACGCAGAAGCGGCAGCAAACAACGATCCCCCCTCCCTCCAGCAAAAAAAAGCGCATTGGTACTGTCACCGAGCCCCAGCGTGTGCTAAGCAATAGCAAAGACACAGACCGAAGTTACCCCAAAAGCTTTGTATTTCATCTGAAATTTGACAAATCACAGGTTCTCTTTCTCCCTGGTAAGGGAGAGGGAGGGGTCCCGCATTTTCACAGTGAGCGGGAGACATAACAACAACCCGCCGGTTTATGATGTTAAAAGTCCGTTTCATCGCTTTTTTCGAGCTCTGTGTCCAAAGATCGCAATGACCTCGGGTCTTTGGGCCCACAGCGAAAGATTTTCCGTCCTCCCCAACAACACACGAGTTTCCTGCTGTGACAGCAACCCTCAGTCCGCCCGTCTCCAGAGCCCCGAGATCTTAGGCTTCCGAACACAATCGAGATTCTCAGGCTAAACCTTCGGCATTTCGAATAACAGCCAGTTGTGGAACCCCGAGAGCGGGTCCCATTCCCACAAAGAACAGAAGCCTGCCTGTAACTCCAGGTCAGGGTCTTCAAAAAAACCCTGAAAGGGAAAAATAAAACTATTAAAGGTGGAAATACAGCTGTTCCTGAAGATGCAAGCAAAGGAGTCGTCATTAGGCGCCATTAACCCTCCTAGGCTCCACTTTCTTGGTACTAAGCTTAGTGTAACTTTGATTTTGGAGAGGAAGTGATATAGATTGAATAAATTCCAATTTGTCCTGTAGATTAATGACATTCCAGAAGGAAGGAAGTTGGGGGAGGATTGCAATACTGTAGCAAGTAAGACTAAGAAAGGCATGGTTTTATTTCAACAGGGCTTTACTCAAGCTCCATTTTCAGTGGGACTGCCATAATGGAAGAAACAATGGTTAGAATCACAGTCTGAATATCATAATTTAAGCTCTTCTCCGAGAAAACAAAAGGATAGCACTGAATTTTGCCAAGACCACTTTCCCTCATGGACCATTCAGCATAATTGAATCAGTGAGTAAGTTCAGGAACCTTGTATGATTGCTTTTGATCTCCAGAGCTGCCTCACAGAGTAGATTCTGATCATCCACTACTCAGCCAAACCCTTGTTCTGAATTACAAACATCAGTACCTAAGACCTATTTTGTTATTTGAAAAATACTGGGCGGAGCTAAACACCAGATAATTGTAGACTTCACTGTGTTTTGAAGTAATACCTGGTTGTGTTTTTCTCAGTTACAATTACTGCCGTGCAGAATAAACACACAAAAAGTATATTAATTGTGGAGGCAAACAGAGTGAATTCATTTAGAAAAGTGTATGATGTGTAACAACTCTCCTGATAATCAGATTCCTGATACAAATAACTACATAAATATCCTAAATTTGGCAATCTTTCTTTTTGTCCAATAACACGGTGTAATTGAGAAAGATTTGTAAAAGTGAATCTGAATTAAATGATGTATTATGATCCTCTGAGGCCTAGTGATAATTATGTGAGTACAAATTGAAAGAGTCGATCTATCAGTCTTAATCATTGTATTCAAAGTCATCAAAATTATGCAAATAAATACCAAGGGCACAGTAAAATTGTTCATAGTGTAATCATAGCTAGTTGCACGCAGTTAAGATCTTTGCTCAAATATGCACTTTATTAAAGATGTGATAAGGCCCCTGGAGCCTGCTCCAATTTGTCAATTTATTGTGCCTCCATTTTGATTAACCTATGGCCCATTGCCTTCTCACTTTGTAAGGTCTCTGTGCTTTGCAAATGTCTTTATTTTCCTTAATCACTCTCATTATATCTCTTGTTTATATCATATTAGCCAGTAAATCACTTGGTAAGTGAAGATCTTGATAAACTATTCTACCAGCTTTGTTCTGTGAGTTTTTGCTTTGGCCCTTTTTGACCTATGACATTTTAAATGCCAGTCCTCTGCAATCCCTTCCCCTCAAAGACACTACGGCTAAAATTTTAACTCGCCAGTTCTCTCCAAGGTTGCAGATTGAACTGCTGAAGCTTTGTAACGTTTTCTGTCTTGCTTCTCGCTTATTGGAAGCTACTTTAATTATTCCCCGACCATTTGTTATCAGTTTATCTGCTTAATGCATCGTTTGGGAATGCTATCTCCGGTTCAATAACTGAGTGTTTCCCTTAATACATTTTATTTAATTTATTGGCAGTCAATGATGACACTAATTACAGCTGATTCTTCCTGGACCCTTTCGTTTTATAGGGCATGGTTAAGCTCACTAGTATAAATGTGGGGCATTTACTGTAACGCTCAGCTGATAATTCAAGATCTTTAACAACCACTGTGTATCAAATAACAGGAAAGTTTTAAATCTGCTTTTAGCACGTGATAGAAAATGAGGTAGAACATTTTTACATTTGAAAAATCCATTCTGCATTTTGGGTTAATGATTAACAGTATTAGAATCAATATTTAAAAGTCTGCTGAGATTCAAAAGTGCTGGTAGAGCCAGATTTTTAATATTTTATTAATCTTTTATCAGGATAATATCAAATTACCTTCATAAACCAAGGCTGCATTTATTGCTCATCCTATTTCTCCCAGAGTAATGCTCAGGTAGGTCACCTTCATGAATCACTTAGGTCTTGTAACCTTCCTACAATGCTGTTGGGTTGGTTGCACTCAGCTATAATGAAGGAATGGGGGTAGATTACCAAGTCATGTGTTGGCATCTGACATAGAATGGAATTGATGGGTGGTAGTGCTCTTTCTTTATGTAGAGCTCATGAGTTTGTGAGGTGCAGTTGCAGTTGCTTGGGCAAATTAATGCAGTGCATGCTGTAAATGCTCTACTCTGCAGCCACTGTACTGGTGGTGGAGAGAATAAATGTTTATAAAGTGGATGGGGTGCCAATCAGGGTGACGGGGTGGAGATACATCTCTACCAAAGGAGGTGCAATGCGCTCCTTTCCGCGGCTAGCCGGCAGATCACCCTTGGGCAAGGTGTAGCACCTGCTTAGCCCTACAATCGGGGTCACATGAAGCCCTATGAGCAGGAGGTGGTTGGTGGTATGAGCAGCTGGTGTATATCACAAGTCCTGGTTACCTGACGACTTACACCAGGTAGATAATCTCTGAAGAGTATTGATAAAGGCTGGGATCACCCATCTTGTAAAGACACTGTTCGGTATAAGGCAATGGCAAATCACTTCTGTAGAAAAAAATCACCAAGAACAATCATGGTCACAAATAGAGAAAAGAATAAGCAGATCAAAGACACGTGAAAGACCATGATTGCCCATGTCATATGGTATGGCACATGATGATAATGATGGTGCCAATCAAGTAAAATACTTTACCCAAGGAATAAGTCAAGTTCTTAAGTGTGTGTGGAGTTACGCTCGTCCAGACAAGTGAAGAATATTGTATCACACTTCTGGCTTGTGCCTTGCAGATGGTAGAAAGTCTTGGTGTGTTGGGAGGTGAGTTACTCTGCAGAGCAGCCACCTGCTGAGCTTACCTTATTGAGTTTCTTTCTAGTCAATGCTGACCCCAGAATGTTGATTCTGGGGAACTTAATGGCCATGAAAATTAACCATTGGAGCTGGTTATTTCTTGTCAATTCTGGCACACAATTCAATTACCAGTTATCAGCCCAAGTGTAAATGTTATCTAGGACTTGCTGCATGCTGACGTGACTGCTGACATCGGCTGAGATACTGTCTCAGAGGATCATGACAAAATCTTTGATTCACACATCTTGCATCTTGTTCTTCAGGCATTGCTTCAATATAATAGACTTCTGTGATAAGCGATCAAGGCAAGGATGGTTAAGACCCATGTGCTGGGTATCCAAGACTAAAATTGAAACACAATACAAGACTGAAACAAGGTCAAGGTTCTAATCCAGATGCTAGATGGGAATCCAAAGTTAAGTTGATGATTGAGCACTTAATCTCATTTCAGGTGCTCTTTAAATATTAAAATCCCGGTGCTAAAGCATGGCTGCCAATTTGCAGGGTGGGCCTGAATCTTTAAAGAAGCTGCACCTGTTATCCATATTCTGGAAAATTAGAGCATCTAAACCCCGGAGGCTGGCACAGTTGGGTGCGTGTCGTAACAACTTCACTTCTGTGAAGCTCTGCATTACTATCTCTTACCACTATCTGCCAATAGGGGAAACAAATTTGATTGAGGAAGTACTGAAGATGCTTGATAAGGATAAGGTGCTGGATGTTATCTATGTGGACGTTAGTAAAGCATTTAACAAGGGCCCTAGTGGTAGGTTGGTCCAAAAGATAAAGTTGCATAGGATGCATAATAAGTTGGTAAGTTAGATACAAACTTGGCTTAATCATAGAAGTCCGAGGATAGTAGGTCACGGGTGTTTCTCAGATTGGAGATCTGTGATTGCAAGGATCAGTGCTGAGACATCCGTTGTTTGTGATATATGATCTGGATAAAATTTAGCTGGCCTCATTAATCTACAGATGATGAAAGTTGGAGGACTTGCAGAAAGTGAGGAAGGCTTTCAAAGGATAGTTTTGTCAGAGAAGTGGTAGATAGATTTTAATTTGGGCCAGTGTAAACATTGCACGTTGGGAGGTCAAATATATGGTTGTACAGATGATGTAGCTTCTTGTTATGCAAATTCATGATACAGACTGTTTTCTAAGAATGCAACCCACCTGTGACAATTGTGGGGGGGGGGGGGGTGTCACCTGTAGTTCTTATCAGCTACATGTATGCATTATATTTAGCACTTTATTGGATACTATGAACGCAGATGCATCAACATCTACTTTGATTGCTTCTTACAGTCTTCATGTTAGTGCCTTGCTTTAAATCCATTTTTGTACATAACTCTCACTTTGAATCATTGCACACACAGAACCTTTACTTACTTCTGGCACTCCTTAAGAGACCACGAAGTAATCTCCTCAGACTTCCACTTCGGGATCATTTACAAGATTTTCAACTCCGCCACGACTCTTTCAGTCTGTCTTGTTGGACAGGTTCACCATACTGGGCCGACATTAGTTTCTTCATGCCTTAAAGAAAGTTCAGGGCATTGAAATGCATCCATAATTATATGTAAATTTCTCTTAAATCATCCTAAATAATCAGTGCTTGATTCAGTAATTCTATTATCAAGAAACACGTAATTAAAATAGTGCTTTCCTACAACTCCCTCCATCTTGTCTTCTCCATTAGACTCCAATATTGTCTCACCACAGCATCCCTTGCTCAGCCTTCGTCTTTCCATCTTGCTTGGAGACTATTGTAACAGTATACCTGTTGGCTTGAAATTCTTGTGAACTGACCCTCTCCGTAGAGTTACAGTGCAGAAGCAGGTCCTCACAAGTCTGTGCCAAACATCAAGAACACACGCTACGTTAATTCCATGCTTTTATATTCCTCCCCCCTATCCACTAATGCCCCTCACATCCCACCACTCACCTACATGAGAGACTTCTTAGAGTGGCCAACTAACCTACCAACCCACGTCTTTGTAACGTGGGCGGAAACCAGGGCAGCTGGAGTAAACCCACAAGGTCACAAGAAGAAAATGTGAACTCTGCACAGGTAGGACTGGAAGTCAGGATTGAACTCAGGTTGATGGAGCTATGAGGCTGGTGCTCTATCAGTTGTGCCTCTTGTTCTATTCAAAGAGATGATGGACTCTTAGAATTGCTTGCTGCTGAAGTGATAATTTTCCCCATTGTTCTGAAATAGCCAACACATTGTTGAAATGACAGATAAAGAACATTGACTCTTCTGGGAGACTTTGCTGTGTTCTGCTTCCCCAATCACCTTACTTGTGGAGCAGGTCCAAAAGAATCACACCCAATATTTTAGAAACAGTTTATTTCTATGGTGATTTAGATGCATATCATATTTTTTTTACTGAGTTAAGTATTGTATGTAATTAGTTTTGCTACAACAAGTGTATGGGGCACTGGAAAAAAAGTTGAATTTCCCCATGGGGATGAATAAAGTATCTATCTATCTATCTATCTATCTATCTATCTTCTCTCACTGTTAGATTTCTAAACAGTCCATGAATCAAGGAACACATTATTATTCCTCTTTTGATTTTTTTTGGTAAATTATGTTAATGCTGCTGCAAAACAACAAATTTCACAACATGTCAGTGATTCTGATTTTGATTCTTTTTCTCAGCCTAGCATCTCATTAACCCCTGGCATGTCATTAATCGGCATCTTTTGGCTTAGAATTTTATTGCCAATGTCCTGGCATTACCTGAAATACCCCAGGGTGCATTATGAAATGGACAAGTGTGCACTGTTTACTGACAGACACCCAAACATTCGACACTGCAAGATCATAACCTCAAAGAATGTTGTGATTGTTCTCTTCCATTTTCCACTCTTATAGCAAACATATTAATTTGAAAAAGGATGTAGTGTTTTCCCGGCGTATATGATAAATAAACTCTTCTCAGGCTTCCAGCTGGGTACAGGTATCAAAGATAACCGATGTTTCAATGACAAACTTCATCAGGGATGATGCCTGGGCATATCTAGTCTGATGGTATTTATATCCCTGTAGTCTGTCCACCACCCAATTGGTTAGTCCTCATCCAATCAGGTTTCCGCTCTCCACTATTGCCGATTTCTCTGGGTAACCCAAACGGATACACCTCCTGTGCTCCTTAATGTAGATTTGCACCATGGGTCCCGTCTGGCTGATATACACTGCAGGAAATCCTGTAAATGCCAGCTGACCTGAGTCCCAGGTCATCTTTGACCCACATAAGTTTATGATGGAGATGGAGAAGAATGGTTACCTCCTGTTCCTGGACATACTAATACAATGGAGCCCGGATAGTAACCTTGGACATGGCGTCTGTTGGAAACCCACTCACATGGACTTAACCTCATCAATAACAGCCACCATCACGCCTCCCAACATAGAATGGTTCTTTCTACTTTGATTAACCGTGTGAAAACTATTTCAGACCCGAAGAGTCTCTACGAGGAAATAAGACGATTATGCACAATGTTCCTACAGAATGGCTACAAGGTGAAAGAAACCAACTGGGCTCTTAAAAGGGCCAACCAAAAAACCAGGAAACCTAATAATGAGGAGGAACCTGTTGCTGCTCCCTGTTTTCCCTACATTTCTGCAGTTTGCCACGGTCCCGAAGAAATACCCAATTAATACCATCAACAAACCCTTAGGGAAGCTCAAATCACAGTTAATGTGAGTCAAAGATGATGCAGGGACTCAGGTTGGCTGGTGTTTACAGGATTCCCTGTGAATGCAGAGCAGTGTATATCGGCCAGGTGGGATATATGGTGGAAACCAGCAACAAGGAGCACAGGAGGTGCATCCATTTGGATTACCTGGAGAAACTGGTGGTAGTACAACATTGCTTTTGCAATGGCCATAGGATTGACTTCAACGGCACAAAATTATCGTGCCGTGCTAGTGTTTTTGGGACCACCTGGTAAAGGAAACCATTGAAATAAAACTAGAGAAAAAGAATTTTAACAAAGACAAAAGTCTCACTTTAAGTAAGAACTGGAATTTGGTTGTTAACAAGGTGGGAGAGCAGAAACCTGATTGGATGAGGAATAACCAATCAGAAGGGACAGACTATGGGGGTATAAATATCACTGGACTAGACATGCCCGGGCATCATCCCTGATAAAAATAGCAGAGTTTGTCATTGAAACATCAGTAATAGCTGATACCTGTACCCAGCTGGAATACTGAGAAGAATTTATTCAACATTAATGTAAGCTTAGAGCAGTTAATAGAGTGGGAAATAGGAGAGAAACAGTCATGTTCTCTGTTACCATTCAACACCATGCTGTCTCACTGAAGCCTTTATCTTGATATTGTAGGTTTCCCTGAATTTCCTTTGAATGCACATTTTGCATATTTCAGCCAGACAATTGGCTTCCCTCCCAAGAAGGTCCGGTGTTTAACTGGTTAGTTCTCCTCCTTTTCCCGTTGGGTGGGCTGATATCAATTCCATCTGCAATTGTCTTGGTACATTGCTACCAGTGCTTTCATCAAAGGTCTGATTATATTCACTGCATTCTTATTCAGATTTATTCAGGAATAGGAATAAAAGATTGTCTGTGTCAATTTATCTCAGGATCTTTCATTTGATTTTAAAACCTATTATTGAAGTCATTGCCATTAAGCAGAGGAAGCATTTCCCCAGCTGTTGGCGAGACTCTGCCTTCAAACATTTAGAATGGCCACATTTCACAGTTACTCAGGGCAGATTGATGTGCAGCGCTGATTTTACTCAGTACATTGGAAATCTGTAATGAAAACCAAAGACGCAGGAAATAGTGGGTCTGACAGCAACTGCAGGGAGTGAAACTGAATTAATTATTCAAAAAAGTATTAATATTAATTTTCAGTCTGCAAATACTATCTGGCCTTTTGAATGTTTCCAGAAATTCCTGTTTTTATTGCAACTGACTTTTCTTTTGAGGTATAAATTAATATTTCTCTGATTTTATTAGTTTAATAAAACCACAATTGCTTAACTAGGCAATAAGCCAAATCCATGTCAAATTGCAAGTCTTCATTTTAAATGGTGCTGTTGCCTTATGCTTCACTATAGCCATTGAACTTTGTGTTTCAAAAGAAATCCATAACAATGTGAATTTTACTGAAGTGTTAGCCTATTTATGTTATCAAAGATCATTTCAAACTTGACTGAGCTAGCCAAGGAGTTAATAAACACAGGAGATTCTGCAGACGCTGTAAATCCAGAGTAACACATACAAATGCTGGAGGAACTCAGCTGGTTAGACAGCATCTATGAAAGTGAATAAGCAGCTGATGTTTTGGGCTGAGACCATTCATTGGGACAGTCCTGCTGCGTTCCTCCAACACTTTGTACATGTTACAAAGGAGTTGTGTCATATTAGATTTTGTAAAACAATGAATGAATGTCTGTCAGGTCAAATGGCCTCTTAACTCTTTCTGATCTGGTAGTATGTGAGGTTTGTTAGTGACTAAATATCAGTTAAGATCAGTATAATGTCTGTTGATGGCTGGATTCTTTCTTCAGGCTTATCACATGTATGTAAACATTAATGGCCTTTTGTGAGTTCAAGAAATATTATTTGTCCAAACATTGGTAAATTAAGGAATGTTGTATGTTACGAGATAATGAGGAGTGAACATTAAAATATCTGATTGATTTATGAGGTATACTGAACACTGTGTTAATGGACACGTGTTGCTTGAATGAAAGAAACCAAAGTTAATGGCATAAGAACCAAAAATCTGCCTTGCAATTGCTCTGTGCTTGCAAAGCTTAAGCATATATTGGGCTGTTATTTGAATATTCTTTGGAATTTGCCCAGAAGGGGATCGTGATTGGCGCTTGGGGCCCAGAGGCGGTTTCATGTGTGAATCAGAAATCAGAATTCTTCCAACTACAGCAATGATCTAAGAATATTGAGCCCAGAAATCTTTGTGACTGAGTACATAGTACTTTGTGTGGCTTATTTGTTCTCTACTTTCATGGTAATAATTTAGGCTTAAATTACCTTGTTGTGCTTGTATGCTCCTTACCTCATCTCCTGAGCATTAGAATCATTTGGGACTAATTAACTCAGCCCACTTCAGGAGATGAAATTTATTTATTCTATTTATTGAAGCACAGTGTGTAACAGGTCCTTCAGCCCTTTGAGCTATACTGCCTAGCAATCCCCCAGTTTAATCCTAGCCTAATCATGGGACAACTTACAATGATCAATTAACATACCAAGGTCTTCAGGACTGTGGGAGAAAACCAGAGCACTTGGAGGAAAGCCATATGGTCACAGGGAGAATGTACAAACTCCTTACAGGCAGCAGTGGTAATTATTCAAAGCCTCCCTAGGATGTTGGGAATGACAAAGATTTGACCATTGCATAACTTCTTGCTTCCAAAAGACTTTGTTCTTCCTGTGCCTCTTGTTCTCTGAGTAATCGTATTTACCACTGTGGAGTGAAATCCCTCTTCTGATAATAAATCTCCTCATGTCAGCAACCACACTTTGATGTGACACATGTTTTGGTAGATGGTGATTTCCTTTCCTATTCATATTTTTCATAATCAAACGGTTTTTCACCTGGTATTGATGAAAGCACAAAATTACCGGCCGTGGGCGGGAACCCAGAATTGCACGGGAAATGTAGATCCTGTGTGCCCTTTCAAGCTCAGGTGGAGTCGGAAGAAATTCTTTCCCAAAAATTTCACAGAGAAAATCGGAAAAAAAATTCACGGGAGAGCCCTGTTCGGTGGCCTCTGGCAAACCAAGAATTCGTAGATTACAACGTCTGCTCCAGTTTTCAAGATCCACCATTTTGGAAAAAAGTTTACAATTCTGCTGCTCTAGGCTGGAGCAGAGGGTTTCCAGATATTGGACACGGCGTTTTAGATCTTCAGAAGTTGAGTCGATGCGAGATAAATGTTCAGCATGTTCGTCCACTCTAGCGTTAATCCGATCCAATTTGACATCCAGCTGGTTGAAAGAAGTTCTAAAATCCTTTAAAATATCTTGTCGATGCTGCTCCAAAGCAGCGAAAATGTCAACCGACAAAGCCGTAGAAGTTTCCTTTTTCCTGGTTTTAGTACTTTTGTTAGACATTATAAGATAGATGTGTTCACAGGCAAGTAAGAGAAACCTAATAAAATACCTAACTAAGGTTTAAGAATGGAGCCATATAATGCAAAGGTAGGGAGAAAGACGGAGCAAAAGTTCGGAGCAGCTAAACAGTCGCCATCTTATCGGAAGTCCCCTTTCCTATTCATATTTTTGGTGACCAAATCTTATTCAGTAAATATATTTTCCTTTGCAGTTATACTTTTATCATCCTTAATTATTTCTACTGTTATTTTGCAATCTCCTAGTATATTGAATTTTAAAGAAAATTCCATATTCACAAAATGAGGTTCAATAACAAAGTTAATTTTTTCTAATTCTTTCAGTTCACAACTTCAAGCAAAAATAGTTATTCACTTCAGATAGTAATGGATGTGTATACATAAAGGTTAAACCTCTGTAGTTTATTGCCTTCTCTGTTCGCTGCTATACGATGATAGATATAGACATCAATAGGATTGTTACAAGTGCAGTCAGGTGGGAAACAATGATTTGTTCTCAGATAGGGGCCAAGCCGTTCTCTTCAAGGACAAATGTGTTGTGATCTCGTGAGGCTCATGTTTGATTGTGGTTGTGTTTCTGTAGGCAAAGCTTATTTTAAATTCTTTTATTGTTAGGAATCAGTGAAGCACTTGAATCTGTGATATGGGGAAGGGCAGGCCATGATTTGACATAGCAGTCTGTGCTCTGCTGTGTGTTTGGTGGCCTTTGATTAACTTGGGAATCATTGTGAATTTTAAGAGATGGAAAGTAATTGAAAAGTCCTGTGGTTGGTCAGGATCAAACTGACCCATAGAACTATATTTCAAGTTCAAGTTTATATTGATCGCTGGTGCAAAAAATGATTTAGCTGTTTTTTTTTTAAACACTTTATGCTCTCTCATAGTTTATTTTATCCATGTGATTTATTTCCAGCGCCTTCAGACACATTCTTACAAAAGTGCTTATCGCTCGTTTTGTTTTCTGGATTCCTGAGGGCTGTGGTGTTCCATGTCTTTCTTTTCTCATCTTTTTTCCAAGCTTCCATTATTTTCTCTTTCTTAAAAAGCACAACCTATAACTCTTTTTCCCCTCAAATTTGACCCTTTGTACAATCCTTTTTCCTCGACTTCCTCTCTGTGGGCTGCCTCATTATTATTTGAGATTGGGCCAATCAGTGTAGTGTTGTCAGCAAATTTAATTAGCAGATTGGAGGTGTGGGTGGCGATACAGTCATGGGTATAGAGAGAGTAAAGGAGCGGGTTTAGTACACAGCCCCGAGGGGCACCTGAAGCTGTGCAGTCTGGTCCTAAGCTCTCCCACTCTATAAACATCCTCTCCACATTCACACCATCCAGGCCATTCAATGTCCAGTAGGCTCAATGAAATTTATTCCCCCCCCCCACTTCTCTCTTCTCCATGCCATCAAGTAAAGTCCCAGAGATGTCAAACATTTGCTCCACATTCATTCCATCCGAGCCATTCAGAGTCCAGTAGGATCAATGGGATTTAACCCCACCCCACTACACTCTTATTCTTCTCTATGCCATTAAGTAAAGTCCCAGAGACATCAACCACATGAAGACTATTATTCCTGGGACTGTTCTTGCAAACCTTCTCTGTTCCAGCACATCTTTCCTTGGGAACAGGGCCTGAAACTGTGGGAGATTTGTATGTTTTCCCTGTGACTGCGTGGGTTCCCTCCAGATGTTCCGATTTCCTCCCACAGTCCAAAGACATACCAGTTAGTAGGTTAATTTGTTATTGTAAACAATCCTGTGATTAGGGTAGTGCTTAATAGGTGGCTCATTGGGCTGGAATGGCCTGTTCTGTGCTGTATCTCAAAATAAAAATGAGCTCTCCAAAATCCTCTTGTCATCTTTTGTATGCTTGTCCATTATCTGAAGATTTGCAATTATTTCTTGGCCTCTGCTGCACTTAAACCCAAGCTACTGTCAAGAATGTGGAAGAGGCTTGACAGGAGAAGCAGAGCAGCAGAGATGATTCAGCAGTGAACAATAATTTAAATAATAATAACAAGCCACAAGGGGCTACGAAACAAGTGAGAACAGAAACTAAACTCAACCAGCAACAAGGTAAACTGTAGGCAGGAGGAGTGAAAGCTTTGAGCACGTAGTTAGGGCCAGCTGGTTCGAAGAGTGAACAAGGTCTGTGGATATGAACTGGGGTTAAGTAGATTGCAGGTGCTGAGCTTGAGGTAAGTGGCAGGTGACTTCAATTAGCTGATAGAGTTTGGGAGGTGCCTATATGTCCCAAACAAGATTTGTGACCTTCACTGAGGTACATCATTCCTTTTCACAATCTTCAACACCTCCATTTCCATTTATGTACCTGACAAACCCGGCCTCCAACAAGGCTGTGTAGTTTAGCTGATTGGGACTGCTTAGTTTGGTTTCATTCTGGCCCTGTATCTAATCGAGTTCAATTTTCAGTCATGGGGTTTCCTCCTGCTAGAGATTGATTAGGAATGTGTTCTTGGAAACTTCCTCTGATTTACTTCACTGCTTCCTCAAGCCTATCACATCCACACGTTAACATCAAAGTATAGTCCTCCCTAGTAAATTCAGCACCTTTGATTCCAGGTTCATTACTAACTCAGAATGCTCAGTCTTGGCATCAAATTTGATCCCCTAATTACTGCTACAATACTGCCCTTGCTGAAGTATCTTAAGTAGAGCTTGTATTCACCAATTCTGATCTTGGAGATGAAGCTTCTACCACAGCTGCCACTCTAGATAAGAGAGATTAGCACCCTATGCCATGGTGGATATAAATCTAGGTTCCTTTAAAGATCATAAGGCATAGGAGCAGAATTAGGCCATTCAGTCTATCAAGTTCGCTCCACCATTCCATCATGATTGATTTATTATTACTCTCAACTCTGTTCTCCTGTCCTCTCCCCACAACCTTTGACAACCTGCTTTATCAAGAACCTATCAACCTCTGCATTAAATATACTCAATAACTTTGCCTGCACAGCTGTCTGTGGCAATGAATTCCACAGATTCACCACCCTCTACCTAAAGAAATTTTTTCCTCACCTCTGTTCTAAATGGATGTCTTTCAATTCTGAGGCTGTGTCTTTTCTGAGACCCCCCCCCTCCCCACTATAGGAAACATCCTCTTCACATCCACTCTATCTAGGCCTTTCAATATTCAATAGGTTTCAATGAGATCCCTCCTCATGCTTTTAAAATTCAGTGATTACAGACCCAGAGCCATCAAACCCCTCTCATATATTAACCCTTTTAATTCCTGGGATCAATCTTGTGAAACTCCTCTGGACCCTCTCCAATGCCAGCACATATTTTCTTAGATAAGGGATCCAAAAATTGCTCGCAAGACTCTATGTGCAGTCTGAACAATGCCTTATAAAGCCTCAGCATTGCCTCCTGCCAGTCCTCTTGAAATGTATGCTAACATTGCATTTGGCTTCCTGACCACTGGCTTAATCTGCAAATGAATCTTTAGGGGAACCCAGCACAAGGACTCCCAAGTCCCTTTGCATCTCTGATTTTTGAATTTTCTCCCCATTTGGAAAGTAGTCCACACCTTTATTCCTTCTGCGAAAGTACATGACCACACACTTCCATACACTATATTCTATCTGGCACTTCTTTGCCCCTCCTCTGTATTCTTCCTGCCCCTCTACCTATCATTGTGTCATCTGCAAACTTGGTCACAAAGCCATCCATCATAACCTTCAACATAACAAGAAGTGGTCACAACACCGACCCCTGTGGAACACCACTAGTCACAGGCAGCCAACCAGAAAAAGCCTCCTTTATTCCCACTCTTTGCCTCCTGCCAGTCTGCCAATTTTCTATTCATGCTAATACTTCTCATGTAAAACCATGGGCTCTTATGATGTGCAGCACCTTGTCAAAGGCCTTCAGAAAATCCAGTTAAACAACATCCGCTGACTATTCTTTGTCTATCCTGCCTGTTATTTCCTCAAAGGATTCCAACAAATTTGTCAGGCAAAACTTCCCCTTAAGAAAACTATGTTGACTTTGGCCTATTTTATCATGTGCCCCCAAGTACTCCAAAACCTCATCCTTAATAATAGACTCCAAAATCTTTCAAACCACTAAAGTCAGGCTAACTGGCCTATAGTTTCCTTTCTTCTACCTCCTCCCTCCTTAAAGAGTGGAATGACACTTGCAAAGTCACTTCTATAGATGTACTGTGGAGAGGATTCTGACAGGCTGCATCACTGTCTGGTATGGAGGGGCTACTGCACAGGACCAAAAGAAGCTGCAGAAGGTTGTAAATCTAGTCAGCTCCATCTTGGGTACTAGCCTACAAAGTACTCAGGACATCTTCAAGGAATGGTGTCTCAGCGTCCATTATTAAGGTCTTCCAGCACCCAGGGCATGCCCCTTTCTCACTGTTACCCTCAGGTAGGAGGTACAGAAGCCTGAAGACACACACTCAGTGATTCAGGAACAGCTTCTTCCCCTCTGCCATCCGATTGCTAAATGGACATTGATCTCGTGAACACTACCTCACTTTTTTTTAATATACAGTATTTTTGCTTTTTGCTCGATTTTTAATCTAGTGGGTATACATATACAGTAATTTATTTATTACCATTATTTTATATTTTTTTCTTCTGTATTACATATTGCATTGAACTGCTGCTGCTAAGTTAACAGATTTCACGACACATGCTGGTGATAATAAACTTGATTCTGATTCTGATGTTACGAGGTGCCCCACCCGCGCCAGCTTCTGGGATTTAGATGCTCAAACTCCCCGGAGTACAGGTAGCTGATGTAGGCCCTTTAAAGGTTCAGGACGGTTCCGCTAATTGGTAATCATGTTTCGAGCACCCAGAGTTGAATATTTAAGGAATACCTGAACTGTGGTTCAGTGATCAATCGTAAGCTTACTTGTGATATCGTCTGGTGTTTGTTTTGAGCTCAGAGCCAGTGTCTCAAACCTTGCTTCAGATATCCCAGCACTTGGATCCAATTCATCCTCATCCAGGACTCTTGACACATGCAATTTTCCAGTCCTCCGGAACCAATTCAGGATCTAGTGATCTTGAAAAATCATTGCTAATGCTCCTATCTATCACCTCTTCATTTTTCCATAGGAGCCAAAGATCATTCAGCTGCAGCTCCAGTTCTTTAACGTAGTCTCTAAGGAGCTGCAGCTCAGTGCCCTTCTTGCAGATGAAGTTATCAGGGAGACAGGAGGTCTGCCAGAGTTCCTACATCTCACACTAAGAAAGATAGGTATCAGTGTAGCATTATATAGAATAGACAATTGGTTACCCAGGATGAAATAAAATCACCTTATTACAAAATGCCACACTTCCATATGTACCTTCAACATAGACTATGCAAAAATAACTCCAGGGAACAGGTCGTTTTAAGTCACACAGTCACATCCTCATTGATCCTGGCACTGCAAGCAAGCAGCCACTGCAACCTCCCAGGAGAAGTAAAGATGTTCAGATAAGGAACCTGGACCAACAAAAGGGAAGAAATGTGGAAATGTATCATGGCATAGTGTATCTGTGATTTATCAGATATAAAATTTTTTAGTTTTGCAAAGAAAATCTGTAAACACATAGGTAGAATGTACAGTTTTGCACTGAAAATTAAAAAAGAATCAACTTTGCAAGCAAACTGGATATTTATAGTTTTATCACCCCTTTGTGCAATGTGAATACTCTTAAATTATTGGGCTTGTTCTCATCTTAAGTAATGGGCTGTCCCATTTTTATCTTTGGCAGGATTGAGGCTTGGTTTCACAAGCCATTCTTTCACTACTTATTCTTGGTTGCTTTGTAAAAAGGGAAATCGGAATTCTTGACATAGAGATTCTCCAACCCTGCCATGTCAATCTTTGGCATGGTGACCTGTTTAAGACCATAAGACATAGGAGTGGAATTAGGCCATTTGATGCAGTGAGTCTGCTCTGTCATTCTATCATGGCTGATTTATTATCCCCATCAACCCCATTCTCCCCATAAACTTTCACATCCTTACTAAACAAAAATCTATCAAACTCCACTTTAAAACTACACCCAATGCCTTGGTCTCCATAGCTGTTTGTAGTATGAATTCCACAGATTCCCCACCTTCTGGCTAAGAAATTACTTCTAATCTCTCTTCTAAAGGGACATTTTAGATGAGATGATGATTCTGTCCAATTGTTCTATTATGGGAATCCCTGAAGTATCACTAGCTCTTGAGACTTTGTTGACAATTTATGCTTAATATGTTGTTTCCATGCACCCTTAATTGAACCTTGGTTCAAGTTCTACTTGAACGTGTGTATCTGGAATTTCAGTTTTGATTTATGTTGATTTTCTAATTTAGATTTTAACTAAATTTCCAGGCCTGAACTGACAGCCCCCTCCCTGTCTCCACCCAGCTAACAGGAATCACCAGCCTCTTGTTTCCAACTCTTCACCTGCAGCCCATTTAAACCCTACTCTCATCCATAATCTCTGTTTGATGTTTTCACTCCACCCCTCGCTGGAGTAGGTTGGTTGAGTCGAGGCACAAGCACACAAATTAGTTAGATTGATTGTGATTGGAGCAGAGGACTGAGCCTGCTGTTGGGTGATTTTTTTCCTCAGACAGGAAGTGGAGATGGTGGGGGAGGGGGTAGAGATGGCAGGAAGCGCTGGAGAAGATGGAGGTAGTGAATGGGAGGTGCAATGAATAAGAGGTAACAAGAGTTGTATGAAGGAAGGAGAATGGCAGGTTTCTGGGAAAAGGGAAAGTAAGTGCTCAATTGAGGATTGTAGTGGTTTTTTATCCAAAGATGAAGGCAGTGGACAGGATTTAAATAATAAAAGGAAGAATGAGTTTAATATTTCATTTTGGATGTGAACCTATTTCTGATATTAAAGCAACTAGACTAAGAAAAGATTTGGAGATATTATGGGTGCAAAACCTTAAAGAGATGGGGCACTCAGGTTTTTTTGCAATGAGTAAGCAATGTGAGAAAGCTTTGGGATTAAAAGCTATGGGATGAATGAACGTAACACCAAAGAATTACATTCGGCTCTCCTTATCTGCGAGTTCCACATGCACGAATTCAACCAACCGCGAATCGAGAAAACCCAGAAGTGCTCTTCCAGCACTTGTTGTTTGAGCATGTACAGACTTTTTTTCTTGCCCCTAAACAATGCAGTATAACAACTATTTACATAACATTTACATTGTATTAGGTATTATAAGTAATCTAGATATCATTAATCACATCACGTGGAACAGGATCGAAAAAAAACGGAAGTTCTCTTACCAAGTAAATTGGTAATAATAATACACCCAGTATTATTTAGCATCAGTTAGTCAAAAGTTTGTCTTAGTATATATTTTACCTTACTATGCATATAGAACACTTAAGAACGTATATTTCAGTGCTGGGCTTGGGAACTGAAGTTCCCGAGTTCGATCCAGTGACAGATCACTCCTGAACGCGCTGTCCATCCGTGCCTGGTTGATGTGGAGGATCAAAAACCCAAAACCTCAAAACCCAATAATTAAACCACTGCGTTGCTTAATTGTAGCTTTCATCGGGGCAGGGCCTTTCTCACTTTATCCTTTAAAATTGTTCCGATTGTTGACCGACTGTAGCCTAACTCTTTTCCAATGACCGATGGCGTTTCACCTCTTTCCGATCACTTAATTATTTCCACTTTATTTTCAACCGTGATCATGATTATTTTTGTGAACAGAAACACTGTGCATTCAGAGCTCTGGTGCCGGGTCCTGATGTCCACCGCACTGAGACAGGTTAATTAAGGTCTGGAGTTCCACTGAGTCCCAGGGTCCACCGCATTGAGACTGGTTGGATAAGGGACTTGAGCATCCACGTTTTTTGGTATCCGTGAGGGGTCTCGGAATCAATCCTTTGCGGATAAGGAGGGCCGACTGTATATTAAATGACAGTGGCTTTGAGGAGTAAACTCTGGAGCGCCTCTAGATGTATCCAATGGACCAAGTTTAAAAAATAATTTGGTCCATGAAAAGTTGTGGATACTAAACATTTAAGTGTTTCATGGTGGAGTAAGAACAGATAGCTTATTGGTGTTGACTAAATTTGATGGAAACTAGTTGCTGGCCTGAATAGGGTTAATTTAGGTTGTATGAGTTGTATGGTTTGAGTCCATGTGACAGCCCACTCTGGGATGTTTTCAATGCCAGAAGTTTCAATGCCAGCTGTGTGTAAGAGTTAAAAGCAGTGTGGTAGATGTAGTGGAGAGTATGATATGGCAATTGTGGAGAAGGTGTTAGGCTAAATTGTAGCAACTGTGAAGGAGAACATAGCTCTGCTTATGCAGGATGTCCTGTACATAAGAAAGCTGTGGGACTGCAGCATGTTTGGGTGGAAATGGGCATATCATATTCAGAGGCTCTGCAGAAAGTACAGAAGACAGTGTTAATGGGTCCTATTAACATCCAGAATACAGATAGTGTGTAATGTTCATGATTGTATAATAAAAGATTCTCTGATTGTTGGTAAACTGAAGTTTGTCATTTTCATGGCAAATGTAGTAAATTGTACAGTACAGACTAAAAGTAGGACAGAAAAATTAAAATGATATTAGCTGCAGAAAACAAAAATCTAGAGGTAAAAGACTTAACTCTAGAAGTCACTAATGATGCCTGACAAGGAAGAGTAAATAATGTTCAAACTTCAAAGGAGGATTGTTAATGTTTTTTTCTAATCTTAATGGAATGCTAGAAGCCTGTTTACCTATTGGTCAAGAGTATTGAAGGTTTACCAAGTAAACCTGATGTTATATGTGTACAGGAAACTGGTTAAAATATTGTCTAAGTTTTAAGACAGTAGGTTATGTGCATATCAGATGTGATAGTAAAATGAGCAATGGAGAAGTGCTACCTTTTTTCAAAACTGAGATAGCACACAGAGTTTTGGAGATTGGGGTTGTTTGAGTCAATTGTGGTTGAAATTTGGGGAAAGAATAGTAAAGTACAGATGATTTTTTTTATAACGCTTGTGAAAGGTTAACACTTGACATTGGAAAGTGTGGGAAGAAATGGGAAAAATAAGGTTATATGGTGTAGAGATTTTAATGCTCATAGTTGTAGTAGTTGTGTAGTGACACAAATGTGAATGGAACAGTGATGGAACATTTTCTGGAAGAAAAATGTTTGGTGTGCTTGAATGATGGCAGGGGTACAAGAATAGATCTATTTAACAACACTGTTTCAGCTCTAGACCTTACCCTATTATCTGAGGAAATAGCGAAGTATGTAACTGGGAAGTGTATGGTAATTCAAAGCTCAAAGTACATTTATTATCAAAGTACAACCTTATAGGCAGCCACAAAACAAAGAAACCCAATAGTACCAATAAAAAAAAAGACCAAAAGGAATTGCCGCCTCGATTCAGCCATTATCCGACCTTTGCAATTTGGCCAGGTGCTTAAATTGGTCAAATCTTGGCTTGTTCCTCATTCTCAGGCGCAGGCCTTGCTGCCTTGACTCTGCCTTGCCTCAACTCATTTCATCTCACTCGAGTCGCCTCCAGGTCCGCTCCAGCAGCCAAACATTGGCTTGTTCCCCGCTCTCAGGCCCAGGCTCTGCCACCTCGATTTGGTCCATGCATGATCACTGATTCACCACTGTTCAAATGCTGAAAGTTTAGTGAAGCGCTGCTTTTTATTGCTCACTTGCTGACCTGAGTCAGTCACCTCTTCTCTCTCCCCCGATCTGAATCGATGCTGTTCAAATGCTGTTTAATTAAAGGTTGTTATCCCTATATTGAAACCTGGTAAGGTTCAATCAAATCCTTCCAGCTATCGGCCTATTTCACGAGCTTCATGAGTAGGTAAGGTAATGGAACAAATGATTATTGCAAGGCTTCCTTATTTTGTGGATAGTAGTGAAAAATTAGCTATATAGCAAAGTAGCTTTTGATGTAAAGAAACAAGGATTGCAGCTTAAACTAGAAAAGAAGGGAATAGGTAGTAGAGTGTTCAAATGGATTCACGATTTTTGTGATAGACAGATACAAATTAGGGAGAGAACAACATTCTCTAAGGAGTATGTGATAGAGAATGGGAATCCACAGGGGTGTGTATGTTGGCTATTCTTTTTTTAATATTATGATTAATGATTTTTTTTGTTGGCTCAGACATCTCTAAATCATTATATGCTGATGGTGCAATGAGGAACAAAGGCAAGAATATTTTTATAGTTAGGAAAATGCAGGCAGCTATTAATGAAGTAGAGGAATAGAGATGTTGGTGGGGGGGTGTTAAGTTTTCTGTCACAAAGACTCAAGTTAATTGTTTTTCTAAAAGGAATATCATACGCACAATTGCTCTCAAGTTATAGGGTAAATATCTTAATAAAGAGTCAGTGGTAAAGTGTCTAAGTATGTGGATGGTCACAAGGCTAACATGGAAGATACATGTGAATAAAGTTCTAGAGACGTGTGGAAAAAACCCTTAATGTGCTCTGCTGCTTAGTTGGGTGTGACTGAGGTGCAAGTAGGAGGTCACTTGAACAAATGTAGATTGCCTTAATCGGATCTGTCTTTGATCATGGATGTGTTGCCTCACCAGCAGTTGAAAACCCCCAGATAAAGTTCAAGCTCAGGCATTGAGATTATGTTGTAGTGCTATCAAATCATCTCCGGTTTCATCATTACTAGTAGAAGTCATTGAAGTACCTTTACATCTATGCAGGTTACTGTTGGTGATAGTTTATTGAGTTAAGGTACGAGAACATGGAATCGGTCATCCAACATTGGTCACAGTAGATTGCTGGGAGCACTGTATTTGTAAGGTCTTCAGTTTTGCGTGAATGGGAAATGAAAGTGTTCAAAATCTTAGGTTGTATAATGTGGATTATAGTCCCAGTGTACCATTTTCCGTCACTCGTCCATGGTTTTTCTCTTTTGCCTGTGGCTGATTTGGGCCTTTGGGAGAAGATCAAGATGAGGAGAGGTTGTTTATCAGTGGCATGGGGAGTTCAACGATGTATGCAAGGCAGATATTATGGATTCTCGCATATCTATACAGATGGTTCAAAAGATCCAGAGACAGGTCATATAGGTGTTTCTCTATATGTTCCAAAGTTCCAGGTGACTATTAAGAAAAGATTACCAGACAAGATATCAGTATTTACGTCTGAGATGGTTTCTATCATTTTAGCCTTAAAATGGGTCGAGAAAAGTACACTCTGATTATGTATTTCTGTGCATTGATTGTTCATAGTGTTGACATCTATTAAAACAGGCATTTCAAATTGTAGGCCAGACATTCTTCTTAGGATGGACATCATCTGTAGAGCCTGCGGTGTCTAGGTCTGTGAACACACTTCCTATGGGTTTATGCCTGTGTTGGGGTTGAAGGAAGTGAGGTGGCAGACATTCTTGCCAAATGATCACTTAAAATTAAGGATATAAATGTTGTGCCTTTGCGTGGGGAGAGAGATGAAAACCATAATTAAAACATCTTTTTAATTACTATGACAACAAAGTTAGGATAAGGAAAAGAAAAGACATCATTTATATAAAATTCAGATGATGGTGGGAACTGAATTGGAGATGAATATAAAAGGAGAGAAAGACTTATGTTTACGTGTTTACGTATTGGACATGTTAAGTAGAATAATTTCCTGCTCAGAATTAATATGTATGATACTAGCAAATGTAGGGAGCGCATTTGTCAAGAAACAGTGCAATATATATTGCTTGACTGCAGTTCCTATGAGGTTTCAAAGGTTTTAAAGGTACATTTAATGTCAGAGAAATGTATGCAATATATATCTTGAAATGCTTTTTCTTCACAACCATCCACGAAAACAGAGGAGTGCCCCAAAGAATGAATGACAGTTAAATGTTAGAACCTCAAAGATCCCCCCAGTTGCCCTCCCTCTTGCGCATAAGCGACAGCAAGCAACAATCCCCCCTCCCCCCCACTGGCAAAAAGAAACATCATCACCCACCACTGAGCACTTAAGTGTGAGCAAAGCAACAGCAAAGACACAGACTTGCAGTATTCTGAGACTGTTCACCCTGTATTCAACATACCATAGGCACTCTCTCTCTCTCTCTCTCTCTCTCTCTCTCTCTCTCTCTCTCTCTCTCTCTCTCTCTCTCTCTCTCTCTCTCTCTCTCTCTCTCTCTCTCTCTCTCTCTCTCACACTCTCCCCCCCTCTCTCTCCCCCTCTCTCCCTCCCTCTCTCCCTAACAAGGGAGAAAGAGGTGTCTCTGTTTCACAGCGAGAGGGGAGACGTAACAAACAACTCGCTGGTTTATAATGTTAAAGGTCCGTTGTGTTGCTTTTTCCGAGCTCTGTGCCCAAAGATATTGGGTCTCTGGGCACACAGCCTTAGATCTTCCATCTCCCACGACACACCAGTCTTCTGCCTGGACACTGACCTCTGATCTCTCCCACCTCCAGAGCTACGAAATCTCAGTCATCTGAAGGCGATTAAAGCTCTTAGGCCAAGCCCTCGGCGTGCCGAATAAAGGCCATTCGTGAAAACCCGACAGTGGGTCCCATTCCTGCAAAGAACCATAGTCAGTGTGTACTCCAGGTCAGGGTCTTCAAAAGAACCTTGAAAGGGAAAAATAGAGATGTTAAAGATGGGAATAGAGCTGTTTTCAAAGATGCAAGCAAAGGAGATGCCATCAGGAAACATCTAATTTCTAAATTGGGAACTTTGGTACAAACGCAGATTAACATGGAAAGCTAGTTAAGATATCACTGTCATCATGATGTATATATGTACGTATTTGACTTACTGAGATGTGGTGATATCACGTGTAAGAACATGATTGGGCAGAGTTATGACCATGCGCAGAAATGATAGAATGATCTAGAAGCATGGCAATGTAAAACGTGGTTGCTGTTGTAAATAAAAGTTCTAGTTTTAATTTTTCCAGAATATGGTTTGTTCTTAGTAACTGACGGTGCATATAAAGAACACAACATGAGAAATATTAGACTTTTTGATATCATTTGAGGTTTTTTTGAAAGGAGTGAATAATTCAGTGGGTATACTTCCTGTCTGTTTGCTCCACACCCTAACGCAGTAGCTGGTGGTAATGTACCTTATGTTGGTCTGCCGATAGCCATTAAACATTGCAAGAAGAAGATGAATAATTCTTGTTCTCTCATATGAACCAGTCAACATCAGCTATTTGCTCCTACGTTACTGAACTTAAAAGGGCTAGTAATGGTGCCTGTCAGACATCACCCAGGAAAGATGACGTTTGTTGTAATATGTTTAGATGGTTGTCGGACACGAAGCTTAAGTTGGTTTTGAAATTCTTTAATACAACATGGGTATTCCGGCTTCCTGGTAATTAGCAGTTGTTATCCCTATATTGAAAGCTGGTAAGGGTCAATCAGATCTTTCCAGTTATGGCCCTATTGTGCTAACTTCACATGTATGTAAGATAATGGTTACAGTCAGGCTTTCTTATTTTGTAGAAAGTAGTGAAAAATTAGCTGTATACCAATCTGGATTTCATAAAGGGAGAATGACCATGGACTTGGTGTTAAGTTTGAAATCTGATATTTGTAAGGCCTAAGTTAATGAAAGCTTATGATCTGTTACGGGCACAAGGATTGCTGCTTAAACTGAAAAAAAATAGCAACGGGTGGTAGAATGCTCAATTGGATTCAAGATTTTTTATGTGATAGAAAGATACAAGTTAGAGTGGGAACAACATTTTCTGACGAGCATGAGCTGGAGAATGGGACTCCACAGGATAGTGCGTGTAGGCCTTTCACTTTTAATATAATAATTAATGATGTTTTCTTAAATGTTGGCTCAGACATTTCCAAAATGTTATATGCTGATGATAGTGCAGTGTGGAAGCGAGGCAGGAATATAAATTATATAGTGAGAAAAATGCAGACAGCTATTAATGAGTAGAGGTACGGGGATGTCAGTGGGGGATTAAATTTTCTGTTACAAACATGCAAGTTAATTGTTTTTCTAAAAGGAACATTAAACCACAATTGAACAGAAGACAGTGGTGTTGTTTCTGTGCATGTGGATGGACACAAGGCTAAAATGGGAGGTATATGTGAATAAAATTCTAGAGAAGTGTGAAAAAGCCCTTAATGCGCACAGGTGCTTAGTTGGGTGTGATTGAGGTGCAAATAGGAGGTCACTTCAACAAATGTATATTGCTTTAATCAAATCTGTCTTTAACTATGGATGTGTTGTTTATGGATCAGTCCCACCAGTGGTTTTAAAGTCCCGAGATAAAGTTCAAGCTCAAGCATTGAGATTAGGTTGTGATGCTATTAAATCATCCCCAGTTTTGGCATTACTGGTCAAAATCACTGAAGTACCTTTACATTTACATAGGTTATAGTTAGCAATGGTTTATTGAGTTAAGAGTAGGCCATCCAATGTTGGCCACATTAGCAGAGCGCTGGGAGCATCGTATTTGTAAGGTCTTCAGTTTTGATTGGATGGGAAATAAATGGGCTCAGAATCTTGGATTATTTAGCATAGATTATGGTTCAAGTATACACCTTTCTGTCACGCCTTAAGGGTTTTCTCCTTTGCCTGTGGCTGATTTGGGCCTTTGGGAGAAGATCAAGATGAGGAGAGGTTGTTTATCAGTGGCATGGGGAGTTCAACGATGTATGCAAGGCAGATATTATGGATTCTGGCATATCTGCACAGATGGTTCAAAAGATCCAGTGACAGGTCATACAGGTGTTTCTCTATATGTTCCAAAGTTCCAGGCGACTATTAAGAAATGATTACCAGACGAAATATCAGTATTTGTGTCTGAGATGGTTGCTATCATTTTAGCATTGCAATGGGTCGAAGAACTGTGCACTGATTATGTACCATGTTCTGATTTGTTGTTGGCTTTGACATTTATTAAACAGGTATTTCAAATTGTAGGCCAGCAGTACACCTTCTTGAGATTGGACATCTGTTGAGGCTGTGGGGTCTTGGTCTGTTATGTTTCATAATTCCAAAACATTAAACTAATTCAAAATAAGACATGGGATTCTGAAATGTGCATCTAACTTTGAGTTTACTTTCAGCGAGGCATGCGTGTCGCACGTGGTAGCATGATGACGTATGCAAGTAATGTATTTCTGCATATAACCCCAAATTCTTTAAACAAACAAGAATGCTTTATCAAACGATATATATATGTACAAAATTGCTCAAATATTACTAAAATATTAAGCACACAACACCTGTGTACACATTTCATATGAGTTCCTGGCTGTATTGGGGTTGAATGATCGAAGTGGCAGACATTCTAGCCAAGCAATCACTTAGAATAGAATAGAATAGTATAGCACATTACAGGTCCTTCAGCCCACAATGTTGTGCTGACCCTCAAACTCTGCCTCACATATAACCCCCCACCTTAAATTCCTCCATATACCTGTCTAGTAGTCTCTTAAACTTCACTAGTGTGTCTGCCTCCACCACTGACTCAGGCAGTGCATTCCACGCACCAACCACTCTGAGTGAAAAACCTTCCTCTAATATCCTCCTTAAACTTCCCTCCCCTTACCTTAAAGCCATGTCCTCTTGTACTGAGCAGTGGTGCCCTGGGGAAGAGGCGCTGGCTGTCCACTCTGTCTATTCCTCTTAATATCTTGTACACCTCTATCATGTCTCCTCTCATCCTCCTTCTCTCCAAAGAGTAAAGCCCTAGCTCCCTTAATCTCTGGTCATAATCCATACTCTCTAAACCAGGCAGCATCCTGGTAAATCTCCTCTGTACCCTTTCCAATGTTTCCACATCCTTCCTATAGTGAGGTGACCAGAACTGGACACAGTACTCCAAGTGTGGCCTAACTAGAGTTTTATAGAGCTGCATCATTACATCGCATCTCTTAAAATCTATCCCTCGACTTATGAAAGCTAACACCCCATAAACTTTCTTAACTACCCTATCTACCTGTGAGTCAACTTTCAGGGATCTGTGGACATGTACCCCCAGATCCCTCTGCTCCTCCACACTACCAAGTATCCTGCCATTTACTTTGTACTCTGCCTTGGAGTTTGTCCTTCCAAAGTGTACCACCTCACACTTCTCCGGGTTGAACTCCATCTGCCACGGCTCAGCCCACTTTTGCATCCTATCAATGTCTCTCTGCAATCTTCGACAATCCTCTACACTATCTACAACACCACCAACCTTTGTGTCGTCTGCAAACCTGCCAACCCACACTTCTACCCCCATCCAGGTTGTTAATAAAAATCATGGAAAGTAGAGGTCCCAGAACAGATCCTTGTGGGACACCACTAGTCACAACCCTCCAATCTGAATGTACTCCCTCCACCACAACCCTCTGCCTTCCCTCTGCAGGCAAGCCAATTCTGAATCCACCTGGCCAAACTTCCCTGGATCCGATGCCTTCTGACTTTCTGAATAAGCCTACCATGTGGAACCTTGTCAAATGCCTTACTAAAATCCATGTAGATCACATCCACTGCACTACCCTCATCTATATGCCTGGTCACCTCCTCAAAGAACTCTATCAGGCTTGTTAGGTATGATCTGCCCTTCACAAAGCCCTGCTGACTGTCCCTGATCAGACCATGATTCTCTAAATGCCCATAGATCTTATCTCTAAGAATCTTTTCCAACAGCTTTCCCACCACAGATGTAAGGCTCACTGGTCTATAATTACCTGGACTATCCCTACTACCTTTTTGAAACAAGGGGACAACATTCGCCTCCCTCAATCCTCTGGTACCATTCCTGTGGACAACGAGGACATAAAGATCCTAGCTAGAGGCTCAGCAATCTCTTCCCTTGCCTCATGGAGCAGCCTGGGGAAAATTCCATCAGGTCCCGGTGGCTTATCCGTCCTAATGTATTTTAACAACTACAACACCTCCTCTCCCTTAATATCAACATGCTCCAGAACATCAACCTCACTCATATTGTCCTCACCGTCATCAAGTTCCCTCTCATTGGTGAATACCGAAGAGAAGTATTCATTGAGGATCTTGCTCACTTCCACAGCCTCCAGGCACATCTTCCCACTTTTATCTCTAATCGGTCCTACCTTTACTCCTGTCATCCTTTTGTTCTTCACATAATTGAAGAATGCCTTGGGGTTTTCCTTTACCCTACTCACCAAGGCCTTCTCATGACCCCTTCTTGCTCTTCTCAGCCCCTTCTTAAGCTCCTTTCTTGCTACCTTATATTCCTCAATAGACCCATCTGATCCTTGCTTCCTAAACCTCATGTATGCTGCCTTCTTCCACCTGACTAGATTTTCCAGTTCACTTGTCACCCATGGTTCCTTCATCCTACCATTCTTTATCTTCCTCACCGGGACAAATTTCTCCCTAACATCCAGCAAGAGATCCCTAAACATCGACCACATGTCCATAGTACATTTCCCTGCAAAAACATCATCCCAATTCATACCCGCAAGTTCCAGCCTTATAGCCTTATAATTTGCCCTTCCCCAATTAAAAATTTTCCTGTCCTCTCTGATTCTATCCTTTTCCATGATAATGCTAAAGGCCAGGGAGCGGTGATCACTGTCCCCCAGATGCTCACCCACTGACAGATCTGTGACCTGACCCGGTTTGTTACCTAATACTAGATCTAATATGGCATTCCCCCTAGTCGACCTTAAAACTAAGAATATAAATGTAATGGTGCCATTGCATGGGGAGGGAACAAAAACCATAATTAAAACATCTGTTTAATCACTGTGACAGCAAAGTTGGGATAAGGAAAAGAAAAGATGTTATTATATAAAATTCAGATAATGGTGGGAACTCAACTATGAGATGGATATAAAAGGAGGGAAGAAGTTATACTTGCATGTCTACGTATTGGACATACTGGGTCAAATAATTCGCTGCTCAGAATTAATATACATGATACTGGCAACTAGGGAGGTGCACTTGTCAAGAAATGGTGCAGTACTGTATATGTTGCTTGGACGCAGTTCCTACGAGGTGCAAAGCGAACACCCAATTGCTAAGTTGAGATCTTTGCTATAGACAGAGTTTAACATGAAAAGTTTGTTAGGATATCACTGCCATCATATTGTATACAAGTGTGTATTTGACTTTCTGAAAAGCATTAACATTTTTGATATTATTTGAGTATTTTTGGGGGCAGGCTCAATGTATTGGGCATAATTCCTGTCTCCTGCACACTCTGACTCAGCAGGTGGGGGTAATACACCTTTCATCACTGTGCCGACCACCATTAAACTGCAAGACAAAAGAAGGGCCAGTTGCTCTTAGCCATCACTTACTTTGTTGTCTTTTTGTGTTAAGTATCTGTTCTCTCCTGCTTTGTGGTCTCTCGTGACTTGTTACTTTGCAGTTTATTAGTAAAATATCGTTTACTGCTAAATCGTCTCCACTGCTCTGCTTTTGAGTCAAGCCTCCTCTACATTTCCCTACATAAATAATTTCACTAAATTAGCATGGCAGAAGCTGTGATGCGACTGTGAATATTTTTTCACATCTTTGCACATTCTCATTTCCCATGACGTTACTGGTGAAGGTAAGGTAGAGATCAAAGCTCTGGCTTCACATGTGATAGGGCAATTCAAAACATGCAGAGTCAGATGTGTATGTATATATGTAGCTCAAAAGCTGGCCCTTCAGGGGGGGAATCTTCCATCCTCACACAATCTGGCTTATGTGTGTCTTCTGACTGACCAATGTGATTGACTTTGAAATACTCTCAAAATGTCCTTGCAAGTCATTTATTTCAAAGGCAATTTGTACAAGGAAATGAATGCTCTTCTAGAAAGTGACTCACATATTCCCTCCTCAAAGTGACTAAATTAAAGAAAATCTGCTGTAACACAGACTTTGGAGGCTGATACAGTTTATCCAGTAAAATGCACTGTGTTGGAAAAGGACTATTTATTGGAAACTTCTTGGATACAGACAAAGTAAACTTTTATATAAACTACCCTAAGTATAAAACTTCAGAGGCACTTAAAGTAATTGGAAGGCAGCACTGAGAATGGGTAATGAACTGAAGAGATATCTGTGTGATAGATTGAATGATGTATGGTGGAAGATGCTCTTTTACTTGGTGCCTAATTAAAAATCCAAATAGATAAAAATGGTCAGAAATCAATAAAATAAAATCCAGAATTACTAATGAATAACTTCTCAATCTAACAGTCTCTCTTCTTAGGAAAATGAGAGACAAAGTACTATGCTCATTGTCACCTTATAATGAGCATACACATTAAAAGACAATTACTGTGGTTGTTTGTAATTTTTCACAAGAGCATTTGTAATTTATCAAACTCTTAGCAGCATGCACATAATATATGACATTTGTAGCGGGTTTATTGTACTTTAATAATTTCCATGTCTCAGGTTGTTATTTGGGAATCAATACATGGGCACAAAGAGGGATTTCCACTGCCTAGACAAGTATCCCATGTGAGAAGAGAAATACCCCCATTAATATTTTGCCTTTGTGACTTCAAGATGTTGCAAAGCATTTTATGATTCACTTGATGCTTTGACTAAATAAAAGCAGAAAATACTTGAAATATTTGACAGGTCAGACAACATTGGAGGAGAAACATTTTAGTTCATCTATATTTTTAATTCCTATCTGCAGTTATTTGTTTTTTTAGAAATACTGTTTAAAGTGTAATAACTATAGTTGTGTAAGAAACACAGTGGACAATTTGTGCACAGCAAGTTCCCATTGACGGCAATGTAAAAACTAGTAGATCATCTTCCTTCTTTAAAATGTAGTGGTCTCCAGTTAATTGGGTCACTGTACATTTTGGCATGCAAACAGCCTACTTGGAGCCATAGGTGAGAGTTGAGTGTCCAGCAGAGACAAAAGATATTTGTCGATATCTTCAAATTCTTCATAGTTCCCAACATGTTGAAGTAGTGAAGCCTTTTCATTTTCACTCCCAGCCATTTCTGGCTTCTCCAAGCCTGAATGCTTGAAAACGCAGTGAGCAAAACAGTTCTGAGTTGTCTTATTGGTTATTTCTTGCCAACTGTCAGTGTCAAAAATCGCTGCTTTTTGAACACTAACACACGGAACTGACACTCTTTAAAAACTGTTTGCTCTAAGCACAGTGTACTGACTAACTGCCACACAAGGGAGTCCACAGCCAAGGAGCCAGTTCAGTGCTGAGGTGAGTGTCTGTATGGGTTGAATTGATCAGATCCAAACAATTCAAATGCCCAGAGATATGGTAATAAGCATACAAGCACAACAAGATAACTTAAACCTAGTTTATTATCGTAAAATTCAAAGCACAAATAAACCACACAAAATGCTATGTAGTAAGTTAAAAAGCTTTCCACAAAGATATCAGGGCTCACAACTCTCGGTTGCCACTGTTGTTGGGCAACTCCACATTCCGACCCGTGAAATCACTCTGGGTACTATGCACCAATTGTGATCTTTCAGTCTAGGCGAAGTCCCAAGAACTGAGGGAAAGATGCCATAATAAATAGGAGTTTCACAGGTGTAGAGAGACACACAGAGACAGACAAACTCTTTGATCTTTTGTTCTCATGCCATTAACTCTTTCATTCAAAATTTCATGCTCATTAACAGATATCCTCATGCCAGTGATGCCTGAGACCAAGAAAGGATCCAGCCACTATCAGCAAACAGTAGACATTAACAAACCTATAGGGTTTAACTTGTACAGAACACATTACATGCTGCAAGCTCACAAATTGTTGCGTTGAACTGCTCAGACTTTCATCCAATATTTTACAAGCCTTAATACAACACAGAGCCGATGGCTGCAGGCCATAGGAGCTGAGGTGAGTAAACCTCATGAAGTAGTGAGCTGAGGGTTCATCCTTCTCCCTTGTCCACAATGACATGATACTTATAATCTGGCTTGCCACTTCAATCGGCCAAACATTGGTTCAATTTTTGCTCTTGGGCCTGGGCCCCACCACTTCGATCCAGCCCTAAGTCTGCTCCAGCAATGGATAAACATCAGTTTGTTTCTTGCTCTCAGGCCCAGGCCCTGTCACTTTGATCCAGCCTGAAGTTTCAATCCGGCTCCAGATCTGCTCCAGCGATGGTCTCTGTGGCCATACATGCATTATCAGGAGTATAGTTCACTGAATCCTTCATCATACTGTAAAAATGCCAGGTCATACAAATGAATCAAAGGGGAAATTACAGGCTGCAGTTTGCAGAGGTAATAGTCCAGAAAAAATGTAATAACTGGAATAGTTAGTCATCTTGTTTGCTGCCTGTAAAAAGTTCCAGTGTCTTGACAGTGCCATTTATACTTGGATTAATTTGTAAAATGGATTATATTTTTAAAAATAAGATAAATTTTACTGGGCTGAGAATTGATTTATTTAAGCGTGTATTGAAAACAATGTGAAGGTTGAGAAGTAGCTGGGCATTTGGAGTCCTCCAAGGAGATGGTGAAAGAAGATAAAAGTCTTCAAAGTGGAAATTGAATGGCTATTTAAGTCTTGGCATGCTGCATCTAACTTATGTAGGAACTTCACCTTTATCTCTTGTCAATCAGTTGGTCTTACATATATTTTTTGTGGCCAGAGAGTGTTCTACGCAGGGTAGACTACCCCATCCTCTCCTCCCCTCATACCATTATAATCTGTCACTGCAGTGACATGCTTAGGAACCTAGCTGAACTGCAAACATTAGAGCATTATATTTGAATGGTAGACCTTTGCAGTTTGCTAGGGAAAGGACAGGCAACTGAAACCAGTTTCATGCCATTCTGTGCCAAATACAAAAGCAATTCCAGCATCTTTCCAGAAATAATATCTCTGCTCACAACAACTTCTGTGCAATGAAAATGTTTATATGAAACTGTATTATGTTGGAGAAAGAGGCAAAAATTGTAACCTCAGCCACCTTCATCGTGGGCACTAGACTCCCCAGCATCCAAGATGCCTTCAAGAGGTGATGGTTCAAAAAGTTGGCATCCTTCATTAAGGATCTCCATCACCCAGGTTATACCCTCTTCTCATTGCTTCCCTCAAGGAGGAGTACAGGAGACTGAAGACATATACTCAATGTTTCAGGAACAGCTTCTTCCCCTCTGCCATCAGATTCCTGAATGGACAATGAACCTATGAACACTACCTCAGTATCTTCCCCATTCTCTTTGCACTATTTATTTAACTTAATTGTATATATATATATAAAACAACTTATAGTATTTATTGTTATATATTGCAATGTACTGCTGCTGCAAAACAACACATTTCATAACATATGCCAGTGATATTAAACCTGATTCTGATTATGTATCTGCCTACTGGTTTTGATTACTCCTCGGTGTCAATGCATGAGCAGGAAGGAACTTTGATTTATAAAACGGCTCAATAATATAGTGTCTTTCATGACTTCAGCAGATCCCAGAGTACTTTGCAGCCAATTAGATACTTTTGAAATATAGAGCTGTATTTCTAACAAGTAGGCATTAACAGCAGAGAATATTTCAAGACTGGAGAAAGACTGTTTAACCCTTGGAATTCTGTGTTTCACTCATGGAAGTAACCCCAGCTTTATTTCTTGTCAATCAGTTGATTTTAAGTATAACCTCTATCACCAAAGAATGTTCCAAATTGGCTGACCACCTCCTCTACACTCCCTCAGACCGTTATATTCTGCCATTTAGGAGCTCAGCTGAACAGCAAATATTAGAACATTTTACCTTGCTGTCTAAGTCTTTTTCACTCATTACTAACCACAATTGAGCATGTAAGTGAGTTCTCCCAAACCTTCATCAGAAATGCTTTTAACTAAACCAACATTAAATGTTCAGACATCTGTAATATAATGGCAGTTCTGTGAGTCTCCAGCAAAAAATGACCACATTTAATATTCTTGCATTCCAAGAGGAACCGAGTGGCTTTAAAATGAATCACATTTTAATATAGGCTGTGAGCTGAAGAGAAATGCTGCAGGAAGTGATATACTTTCAATCATCTGGTTTTCTTTGAATCTTTCTGGTCTAGCTATCAGCAATTCGCAGATAAACAGCAGGCCAGGCTTCACCAAGAGTTGATTCATTCCCAAAAGTCTTTGGAAATGCTAATATTAAATGAAATAAAACCCATCCACCAGCTCTCTTAAAATAGATGATGAAGTCAACTATTTTCTCATCAAAGAGTTTTGCATGATAATGTTCACATGTGAAGCAGAATGACTGTTCTTTTTGACAAGCGGCTGGTTAACTCACAAGCTTAAGAAGATAAGGTTAAGATAGTGTAGCTAAATGATGGTGGTGATGCTCCAGCCATGAATGCAAAGGGCCAAACATCTCTCCGACTGCTGGGCCATCTGTATTGTGACCTGTTGTCTCTCCAGTTACAATCTAGGATTATACTCCTTGCGGAGGCCACTGGTATTATCTTCCTGCACTTCCCCATCAGCCATTTTATGCTGTTTTTAATACATTTTGATTATTCAAACGTAATTGTCTAGATTTAGCAATATGAGGAACGTTTAATAGATGTTGATTTTAATGAGTACTTTGCGTTTAATTGAGTGACCCTGGTAGTGGGTGGAAGTTGCCACGTTTAGTGGGAAGGATGAAAATCTGCTGCTGCAGATTTGAGTGGGTGGTGCTGGAGTAAGCAAGGGAAGCTCATTGCTCAGCCAGGTGGATCAGATGCAACTTTCCCATGAGCAATGTTCTGTATATGGCCCCCATTTGCCTAAGGAGGTCCAAACAGCAATACAATAAGTGATGGTATGTCTTTGTCTGATGGTATGAACATTGATTTCTCTCAGTTCTGGTAACCAGTCCCCTGTGTTTCCCTCATTCCATTGCCCCTCCCAACTTTCTGCCCTCATGACTTGCTGATCACCTCCCTCTAGTTTCCCACCTGCTTTCCTTTAGCCCATGGTCCACCGTTCTCTCCTATTCGATTCCTTTTATTTTAGCCCTTTGCCTCTTCCATCTATCATCTCCCTGCTTCTCACATAATCCCCCTCCCTCAACACCCATCTTCTCCTTGACCAGGTCTCACCTATTACTTGCCAGCTTGTACTCCTCCCCTCCCCCATCTTTTTACTTTGGCTCTTGCCATCTTCCCTTCCAATCCCGATTGAGGGTCTTGGCTCAAAAAATTGATTGCTTACTTCTCTCCACTGATGCTGCCTGACCTGCTGAGTTCCTCCAGCATTTAGTGTGTGTTGCTTTGCCTTTCTCTGTTGGTTGATTGATGATTGTTGACTCTGCTTTTTCCCAGCCACTGCTTTATGTCCATCAGAGATCAGATGGAGCCTTAACTTAATAATGCCATTGAAAGTCAAGTTCTTAGTCAATGAGACATTTCTATTGAGGTCCCTGAAGTGGGCTTGAATCCACCACTTTTAGATTCAGAGACAATTGTCCTACCACCAAACCAAGGATGATAACCGATATGAAGAACATTACTTTGTTACCTTAACGAATACTACCAGTGAGCAATGTTAGATTCCAGTGGTAACTTCCTGCCACACGATATCTCCAGTTCCCACACCATTACACACCAGCCATGCCACAGAAGAACCTGTTCATGTTTTATTTCATAAGCATGGTATTTTTGGCAAAGGCAATCCAGGAAGTTGACTGGAAAAGAGATAGTTTCCATTCCTAGGATGGCAACACGGTGTTTCGACTCTCAATATGGCACAAGTACTGGCATAGATATATCATGGTGGATCCACAAAATTAGCAAGACTTTGTCTGCAGAATACTTGTAACCATAAGACCACAAGACTATAAGACAAAGGAGCAGAATTAAGCAATTCGGCCTATCAGGTCTGTTCTATAACTTATCAACAAAGTTTTCAAACTGGTCAATTAAATCACTATGATCCACACACAGAAACCTGGAGGAACTCAGCAGGCCAGGCAGCATCTATGGAAAAAAGTGCAGTCGCCATTTCAGGCTGAGACCCTTCACCACGATAGTAGTCTGAATATCTATGGAAGAACTAAAATTCACTGTTGCAGATGTTATTCCACCAAAGGGTCTGTACAGCTGAAGCATGTTCTGCAATGGATTGCATTGCTGTAGCTACCTTCCAATGGTTAGTGGATGTTAAAATTCATTACATAAGCAACCATCCATAGCACATTCTCTGACAATGTAATTTCCTATTGTTTATTTGTGTGCATATTTTTTTAAAAGCAGGTTTCTGAGATTAAACTACACTCTAGCTGAGAAATGAAACATCCTAATTCTCCAGCTAGCAAGCACTTCTACTTCTGCCAGCAGCAACTGCTTCTGTTTGCATCTAAGAAAACAATGTGACAGGGACTCTTCCCTCTCTCATTATCATCAGCATTTTAAAAATGAACCCCTCTGTCGTTTCTCTGCCGCAATTAACCATGACACCCAGTGCAGCTCCCACTACCGTCCACCATGGCAACTGAAAACTGTGATGGGACTGTCTCAAGAGATGTGCGGAAATGAAAAATTACAATGTTAATTGTTCCCAGCCACCACAGTGCATGAAGACAATAATACCCGGAAAGAAAAGCAAGTCATTTCCAAATTGGATCTATGTGGAAACTTACAAATTAAACCAAAGTAATCTAGTTTGGCTTACTTTCTAAATTCTGCTTTGAGCTCTCCATGTTATGTAATGGAGGCTCTATTCTGTGGTATCATTTCACTCTAATAAGCACTGGCTGAGCTGAGCTGACTGCACATGTGATGAAATGCAGTAAAGAGTGATGTCAAGTTAAATTACTGTGAACGTGTTCAAAATAAGATCTAATCTTTCATTAATCCCAGAAACTTGACTGGTTCTTTCACAATGAAGTATTAAAAGAAGAGGCCCACCTTGAAGATTCAGACACTGGTTGAGTGCAACAATTTAAAATCTTGCATTGTGTGTCTGAAATGGGGCATTGGTTAGCATGCACAGACTGATAATGGCTGTTAGGTTTTGGTCAGTAAAGTAAAAATCTTGTTAATAAAAAGTGAAATAATATGAATTTGAATGAAGATATTTTATACAAACATCAAATACAGAATAGCACATGAACAGGCTCCTTCAGCCCAAAATATTTTGTCGAACTAATTTAGCTAATGATATGGGTCCATGAACTCCTCTGTTTCCATGACGGGGTCACACCAAGTTGGAGGAGCAACACTTCATATTCCAGCTGGATAGCCTCCAACCTGATGGCATAAATATCGATTTCTCCAACTTTTGGTAATTTTTTCCCATTCCTCCTTCCCTCTTCTTTAATTCCCCACTTTGGTCCCTCTTACCTCTTCTATTCTCCTCACCTGTGTAGTACTTCCCCCTGATGCTCCTCCTCCTTCCCTTTCATCCCTTTCTTTCCTATCAGATTCCTTCTCCAGCCCTTTACCTTTTTCCACCTGTCACCTACCAGCACTCACCTTCTAGCTTGTACTCTTTCCCTTCCCTATCCCACCTTATTCTGCCTTCTTCCCCCTTCCTTTCCTTTCCTGATGAAGGGTCTCGGCCTGAAATGTCAACTGTTGATTAATTTCCATAGAGGCTGCTGAGTTCCTCCTGCATTTTGTGTGCGCTGCTCCAGATACCAAGATTTGCAGAATTTTCTGTGTTTATGGCTAGCTGATGAAATCTAATGGCCTGTAAATGGTCTATTTGCAGCAACATTTTATTTTCATGCAGAACAGAGCTGGAATCAAGGTGGTTCTTGATGAATTTAAACATTACAGCTGGAAACGTGCAGCTTGGCCAAGTCCTATGACCTTCTGCCCATTAAGTGACTGCATCAGGATCAGGTTTATTATCATTGTTTTGCAGTAGCTATGCAGACATAAAATGAGCATCAATTACACAATAAATGAATAGTGCAACACGAAGGGATGATAGGGCACTGTTCATGGGTTTGTGGGCTGTTCAGAAACTGATGGTGGTGGGTAAAAAGCTGCTTCTGAACTTCTGAGTATGGGACTTTACGCTGCCTACCTCCTTCCTGATGGTAGTAATGAGAAAAGGGAATCTCTCCAACGCTGAGAGTCTTTAGTGATGGATGTAACCCTTTGGAAGCGCCATCTCTTGAAGATCTTCCAAGAGGACCACAACCTTGTCAGGGGTTTGGAGGCTTGCATGCTTCAATGACCCGGAGAGCTATGCTAGAAGTAGTCAGGACTTTATGCTCTGGCTCTTGGAAGGGTTACCCATGCCAGACAAGTCAAAAGGTAAAGGCTAAACTAACAGTGGTCCACCGGTCCTCCAGGTTTGGAGGTTTAGCACAGGGCCAACAACTCTGACTGATCAAATAAAACAGTAATAGAAAGAGCAATGAAGAACCCTTCCACATCTGTGTGTGACAGTATTCCTGAGTCTCTACTCGGGACTTGCGTGGCCGACAGTAGTAAAAATCAAGAGGAAGCTACTGGCATGATGAAGGAAGTCCTGTGGCCAAGGACAGACAGAGATACAGAGAAGGAGGACCTTAATTGCTGCCCTAAACGCCAGCAGGTGTAATGGGCAGTAAGTAAGTAAGTCTCTTGAATGCATCGATGGTGGGGAACATTGTCCCTGTGATTGAATTGGTTGAGTTGATAACTCTTGGCAGCCGCTTGCAAACCTATGATTTGGAGCCTCCATTCCAGCCTATGATGCAACCAGTCAGAATGTACATCTATAGAAATCTGCGAGGAGTCTCTGGTGACATACCAAATTTCCTCGAGCTCCTAATGAAGTAGAGCAACTGGCATGCCTTCTTCATGATTACATCACGACGTTGACGCCCTGCAGCTTAAAACAGCTCATCCTTTCCACTACTGACCCCCTAATGAGGAAGGTTGTGTGATCTCCCTACTTCTTCTTGAAGTCCACAATCAGTTCCTTGGCTCCTCACATAATCAGTGCGAGGTTGTTGTTACAACACCACTCAATCAGTCCATCTACATCACTTCTATACATTGCCTTGTTGCCATTGGAGACTTGGCCAACAGTGCTGTCAATGGAAAATTTATAGATGGCATTGGAGATGTGCTTAGCTACACAGTCATGAGTCTAGAGAGAGTAGAACATTGGGCAAAGCACACATTCTTGAAGTGCATTTATGTTGATTGTCAGCGAGATGGAGATGTTATTACTGATCCACACTGACTGTGGTCTCCTGATAAGGAGGCTGAGGTTCCAGTTGTGGGCTGCCAAGATTATGTGGACAATTGTGCGTTGATAACCCTGGCGTGACATTTGACCCTCAGCTGATGCTGAACCTATAGCACCTACTCTGTATTTCTGGTCACTGGAAACTCATCACTGGGAATAAGCTGGTGCAGAGCTCAATCTGTGACAGGTTTAGCAAGAGCTCCAACCCTATTCAGGGAAACAGATAAGAAACAAGTCAGCTAACTGATCAAAATGGAGTCAAGAATGAACAGAAAGTCTAAAATATCTTCATTTGGAATATTACATGGGGGCAAGAAAATTTAAAAAGATGCTGTGTAGTGTACATATCTAAAGTAAAGGCCATGGGAGAGGGAATCCCACAGGTTGTAGTTTAATCACAATTTTGAGTGGTTGAAGATGGAGGCCTGTCACCAAGGTGTGTGATTTTTAGCATTCGATTAGATAGAGGCATTAGAGTAAAGTGTTCAGTAGACAGTTGTGAGATGGTGGTTAGTACTAGAAGTCAGACCATATTTCAGATTATTTGAATATTGCCCTGATAGATAAAATGGACGAATTTGCCTAAACATCATTTTCACAGTTTGTTTAACATCGGAACAGTCTATGGAGTTGATCATATTTTAGTACATTGACATTATTGGAAGAGCATTGGAGACAGGAAGAATTTGCTGCAGAGTTAGGCTAACAAATTCTTTTGGACTATCTCCCAATCCATTGATGCAATTTAATTGGAAGTTTAGCCAAAACCCTATTCTATGTGTGTAAGAGAGGTGAGAATGTGCAAAAATAAAATAACGTATCATGAAGAAAATCCTCCCTCTTCTCTTCAATGAAGACCCCAAATCCCTCCACATCTAAACCAGGCTTCAATCTCCTGATTCTCAGTTCCAGATTTTTGCCCCCATTCAACCTCGTCTTAACCAAGACAACACAACAGCAATCGCCATACTGCCCATCTTCCTGAAGAGAAACCACTGCTTGAAATTTCTGGAAACCAGAAAAGAACAAACCCATACATGCCACACCACAGCCTAGTGCCATGATTACTGTTATCATTACAGCATGGATTGAGACTAGATTGAAATTCCTGGCTCACACGAAGCTCAGAGTCTCACCAAAGTAAGAAAATCCTTTATGGCTTCAAACAATTGAAGCTGTGGTCACAGATGAAAAAAAAAGGTAAATTGGTTTATTATTGATATGACGTACAGTGAATAACTTTGCATGCCATCCATATAGATCATTTCACAATACAAGAGTTAGTACAAGGGAAAGCAATGATAGAATGCTTTCCAAGTGAGAAAGTGTGAACAATTTTGGAGGAAGTATAGTGCAATGGACAGTAAGTTGCAAGGCCATGATGAGTTAGACTGTGAAGTCAAGAGACCATCTTATTGTACAAGAGGTTCAATCAATAGGCTTATACCTGCTGGATGGTGGTAAGTGTCTTCAGGCTTTTGTATCTGCTGCCTGATTGGGGTGGGGAGAGGAAAGAATGTCTTGGGGCTGGGTTGTGGTGATGGAGTCTCTGACTACGTTGGCTGCTTTACCTAGTTTCTGTAGCTAACATAGTTCTGCTGGTTATTTGTGCCAGGAAGAGAGCACAAGAGAGAATTTTTTGGCAGGGTAGGTTTGGATTGTGGATTTTCTGGATGGCCCATAAACATTAACCTCAGGCTATCTTTTGGATTCTGTAAGAAGCTTCCTAGCCAGCAGTCAGTCAGATTTACAGACATGTTGGGTGAGAAAGCAGCAAGTGTGAGCGATGGGATTGCAGGGTTAGGTTGGGAAGATGCAGTCTGGACATGGCAGTGGTCCAGGCTGGTGAGGAGGACAAAGAGGTGTTGAGTATCACATGAGGTAGAGCAAATCCAAAATTGCTGTGGGTCTGAGGACTCGCTGATTATCCCAGGAACTCAAAGTTCAAAGACCAAAGTACATTTATTATCAGAATATTTATGCTAAAGTTCATCTTCCCCACAGACAGTTACAAAGCAAAGAAGAAGCATTGAACCAACCTGTTCAAAGAAAACCATCAAACATCAAACCCTCCTCCCACCACGTGGAAAAACGTCGCACAAGCAGCAACAAGAAAAGCAATCAAAAGCACAGAATATAAAACAGAAAAGGCACATTTCAGTACAGCTCAGCTCAGTGTTCATTATCTGCAGGTTACCTGAATCAAAGATCCCCAATAGTAGTAACAAAAAAACAGCTAGATCTAGAAATAGGAATAGAATTATCATAAAAACAGAATTAATGTCTACATCTACAATCTGTGTTGATTATTCTTGCTCTGGCACTGACATCATCGAGAGAGAGATCACTTGAATGTAAGGACTTTCCCTCGGGAGAGAGAGATCACTTGAGATCACTTTTCCTGGGGAGCAGCGAGCGAGCAACTACCAAATGCAGACACCTTCTCTAGCAGCAGTGAGTGAGAGGCTGGTAGATGGCACTGAACATGCACTCACCTTGTGCACTCTCCTCGATGATTTCAATCTTCCTTGGCGCTTTAATTGGCAAGTTGAGTAAGAGATGGAGTTGATCTCAGGCCCACGCCCTGTCTCCAGGCTTTCTGGCCTCCATGCTGCACGCTTTGGTCGCAGCCTCATGGAACCCTCTCAGAGACAGCAAAGTGCCAAATCACTTGATCAGGCCAAAATCACGCCACCAAAATGTAGATAACATGCTCTAACAGTTGCAGAACCACATCTGAAATAAAAAGATGCAAAAAACAAAATTAATGGGGTTGTAGTCCAGGAATTTGTCAGCAGGGATTCCCAAAACCTGTTGAAAGAAAAACTGTGATGTTTTCAAAACAGTGCTGAAGAAGGGTGTCGGTCGAAACATTGACTGTTTATTCACTTGCATAGGCGCTGCTTGACTAGTTGAGTTCCTCCAGCATTTTGTGTGTGTTGCTTTCGATGTCTCATAAACTCTCACTGATCAGCTTCCCCTTTGAAAAGATGATGGTGGCAACCTTTTGCTAACTTCCACGCCCCCTCCCATCACTTCTCAGCACTAGATCCAAAGCTGTCTTTTGTCAGCTGCTTTGATTAACAGTGGAGGTTAAAAATGAACAGGGATCGAGTTTGAGATATAAAATTACTTTAACTTCCCAGAAATTCCCAAATTCCCCAGTCCCAGCCCTCCTCCCAATCCTAGTGTACGTTGAGGTTTCATATTGGCCACCCAGTCTCTGGCAGCAGAATGAGGTGAGCAGAGAAAAGAATGATATTTGGAGAGTAGGGGAGAGAATGTTTACAGAATATAGGCAATGTAAATCTAATGGTATATTTTCCAGAAATTTCACAAAAAATGGTTCCATTCACAAGAGAGTAATAATCCAGAAATGCTGATTGTTTCAGCAAACCAGAATACAGATGGTCTCCTGGTGTCTGCCAGAAGGAAGATGTTGCTGAAGGCAGATGATCCCGTAGTTATGTTGGAAATTGTTCCGGCAGTAGGTATGCCAACATCCCATGTACATTTTTCTCATGCAGCTGACCATCTGCTCTGTCTACTCCAAGCTGTGTTCCGTATGTCTGATTTAACCAAGCATGATAAAAAATAGTCAATTCATTGCAGTTATATAGATAGACTGTACCTGCCATTACTAATGTGTTGACTTATTTATAAATGTAATTATTTTTTGTGGCTTATTAAAATTTTTATGTAAGTTTTGATGATTCACTACCTTGCAAATGCATGGTAAGTAGATTACATAAATTGCTGCAGTAAACCTGTGTGAAGGAGAGAGCAGAGGTATAACAGCATTTTTATAACAAGCAAACAATTCAACAATCAAAATTGTAACAACACAATCTTCAATATTTGCTAAGCATAAGAAAACATAACGAGATGAACAAAATATAATTACTGGATTCGGAAGTCATCCTTTACTACTGAAATTATTTTGACTTCACATTTTCTTTGTGCAATTTGCTTAATACTCCCACTAATTTCTAATTTGTCAAAAGCTGCATTGCTGAATGCTGAATTGAGGACCTCTTCAGATTTTAATCTGAGTAACGTTCACAACATTGAGGATGGATTTTTGCAAACTGGGTGCGGATGTGGACCTGCCAGAGTTGGAGTTGAATTGGACCTGAAAGGGAAAAGGCCTCACAGACTGTATAGGGTGAACCAGGAACAGGAAAGAACAGAGCAAAGTGGCAATTGATTAAGGAAAGCATAACAGTGATCAGTTGCTGGGTGTATGAACAACCGGGAAGGCAGAACCAACTATGTGTAGGACACAGAGAGAAGGGCAGCAGTGGCAGGATAACCGGGGGCAGATTTAATGGGTGCAGACTCCACAGGGTATCACATAAACGTGCCTGAAAGGGAGAGTGCAGAGTGGGGCTGAAGTGGCCCTGAAAGAGATAAGGGATGGTGAAACTGAAGTGGACCAGAAAGTGAGAGGGCGGGGTGGTGCTCTAGTGGCCACAGAAGGATGAATGAATCAAGATTAGGAATGGACAGAGTGAAGGGGCAACTAATTAAGGAGTTAGAGATCAACCATGTGGCGATTGGTGAAGAATGAACAGGCCAAGAAAGCAGAGGTGTAGGGCACAGAGGTGGTGGATGGAAAGAAAAAGCACTGTGGCTGTGGAATGATCTGGAGCTGATTTAGCAAACTGCCAGCAACCCAGCAGGATGTAGCTCAAGTGGAGTTTAAAGGGAAATGCAGGGTGAGGCTAAAATGGGCCAGAAAAGGAGAAGGCAGGGTGGCGTTCAGGTGGATTTGAAAGAGAAATGGTCTTGCAGACCGTGGTGGGTGTACCAAGAGTGGGAATGGGCACAGCAAAGGGTAACTAATCACGATGATTGGGAGTGGAGTGCAAAGTGTAAAGGGGTACAGGGTGACGAGTTAAGTCAACAATGTTGGGTGCTCGGAAGGCATAGTGAAGCAAGAGGAAAATACATGTAGGGCTCAGCGGTAGCGTGTGACAGGGAGAAGAGCAGAGGCTGTGGGATAATCTGGAGTGTATCCAACAGGTGGGGATTCCACAGGATGCCACACAAGTGGAATTGAAAGGTACGCAGGATGGAGCTGAAGAGTAACAGGAAGGGAGAGGGATGGGTAATGCTCAAGCAGACATGCAAGAGTGAAGGTCTTGCAGACTGTGTAGGATAAATTGGGAGCAGAGATACACAGCAAGAAAAGGCAACTAACCAAGGAATGCACAACAAAGGTTTTTTTTTTCTTTGTGGCTCCATATTTTTTTGAAATCATAACCATACGTGCTATTTGTGCTATGCACTATCTGGAGTGTGCTGTGTGCTGTTGGTAATGATTTTTACACCTTGGTCCTGGAGGAATGCTGTTTTGTTTGGCTACATTCATATATGGTTGAATGATAATTAAACTTGAATTTGAACTTGAATGAATGGTACCCAGTCTCTGAACTCAGGTTATTCATGCTCTGCTCCTGTACAAAGTTGCAAGGCCAGTGTCAGAACAATGACTCTGGATGACCCATACTACATCTTGCATGGAAGTAGGGAAAAAATTGAGTACTCCGGCCTGCAGTGACTCCATGATTAAAACCAGCATGGTCTAGTAAGTGGGTGTCACATGCGCATACAAATCTGTGACCAATGAAAGAAACTGAGACACACAAAAAAAAACCAAGGCGGATAAATTTGGAGGAGGAAATGGAAAGGCTTCTAAATATTTGTAATAACATCTACTATCTGTGCCAGAAACAAGGCGGATGTTTTGTTATCAGCCATTTTAAGTTTGTGATAGACTCCACAAGAGTGAAAATTGCTGCCCCGGTTGGATTGTAAATTCAAGATTAGAATATAAATTGATGTAACCCTACTTTAAGATATACTATTGATGCAGAAGGAGGGCACTGCAACAGGGAATTATTACTGAAGAAGCTTGTATAGACCATCACGCCATTGCTGGGTCTTTATCAAAGCAGTTCTCAGTTCCGTCCACTGGACCAATCACTGTATTCGTGTCGACTTTTCTCTACCATATACTTCTGCTATTGTTTTGAAGACCAAAGTGCAGACAGAGTATTCCAGAATATATGCACATGATGCGTAAAAAAAAAAGCAATACCATTTTTCTCAAGTCACTCTTAATTTTCTTTTCTTTTTTGTACCTGTGACCTCTGGACCTAAAACTCACCAGAAACAGGTAAAATCTCCCAGTATCCTCTCTGTACAGACCTTTCATCACTATATATACTTAAGCCATATCTCCTCTCTGCCATTTTTTTCTCGAAGAAAACAGACCCAGGCTTGCTAATCTGTCCTTCTTACTGTTGTCCTTTATCCCAGGAAACATTCTTCTAAACTTTTTTTGGATCTTTTCCAAAGTGTTCACATCCCCCCCATAATGAGGCAACCAGAACTGAACTCAATACTTCGAAGGCTGGGCTAGTGTTTTATAAAATTTCACAAATTGTCCTCCATCTCTGTAACTTCATTAATGAAGCCGAAAATTATTTCTGCCTTGTTATAAAAAGCCCAGGAGTTTTTCAGTGTTTAGGTCTGCAGGACCAGGAAAAACCAAAGTTCTCCTCGGCTCACACTGGAGTCAGGCACATTGATTCACTGCTGTCACACTGGAGGCTCCTTCACTGACCTTGGACCAGTTGTTTGGATAGGTATCGGAGGAGTCTGCTCTTCCTCCTGCCAGACTGGCAAGCTCTGGCAAGGTGCCTGATTGATACGTCCAGCACCGCAGTGGCATTTCAATGCAGCCAATTTAAGCAAACCAACGTGGAGCACGTGAAGAGCTTTTGTACAATTAACCGTGTGTGTTTTGAGTGTAGGACAACATTCCTATTCAGAGCAACCGATTTATTGTTGGGCAGCTTATTCTTTTTGGAAAAAGTTGAGTAATGTATCTTGTTAATGCTTTCTTAAACTTTAGTAGTGTTGTGGATTTGTTATTTCTTAGTACAAGTGGGAAATAGAAGGGCCAAATCAAAGGAACACTTACAGTCACAAGTAGGTCTTCAAGTTAACCTGTAACATCTCAAAGAAGGGTAACAGGGCATTGTGCTAAGTTTGGAAAATAAACTAAAGTAGAAACCAAGAATTGATACATGCTCAGTAATACCAGAAAATAAATAAACTTGTTGATTTTAGAACATAGAACAATACAGCCCAGGAACACGCCATGATATGTGCGCTGAACATGATACCGAATTAAACTAAAATTCTTTTGCTTGTATTGATAAATGTCCTTCTATTCCCTGCCATTCATGTGTCTATCCAACAACCTCTTAAATATCACTATATTACCTGCTTCTACCATTACCACAAACTGTCTGTTTCAGGCACCTACTATTTTTATTTAAAAGAAAGCTTGCCTCCCCCCCCCACATTGTTTTTAAAGTTTCCCCCTTTCCCCTTGAATGCATGTCCTCTAGTATTTGAGATTACTACCTTGGGGAAAAGGAACTGACTATCTACCCTGTCTATGCTGCCTCTCATAATTGTATAAACTTCTGTCAGTTCTCCTCTCAGCCTCTGATGATCCAGAGAAAACAGCCCAAATTTGCCCAACCTCTCCTTGCTGCTCATACCCACCAGTAAACGTTTTAGATTGCCTTAGATTTCAAGTGCTCATTAAATTTGAACAAGGTTTAATGTAGATTAGAACCTTATCATATTGTTCTTGGCAGGAAAGGTGAAAAATTTTGGATCTTCTACTGTGGTGAGAAGGGTGGCTGAGGCAGGGTGTATGACACCCCTAGACAGCAAATGTTTGCTGTTCCAAGGCATCAAGTTTGATAGAACAGGCCTAGTACACTTGTGATCCAGGACAACTCTTCTGCTGGCTCTGCCATTTCGGAGATAAAAGCAGGTAGCAATACATTGAGAGCCAGGTGGAGTGTGTGGTGAATGTGGGTGGAGCAGCAGCAGGCGATGTTACGTTGCTGCTTGTACGTGTTGGATTTTAGGAAGCCACATCCACCTAGTGGGGCATCATGGAAGTTGGATGCAATTGGAGTGCAGTAGGGTCAGATGGGTGGGCAGATAATGAATCAAGAAGTTGAGGAGAGGTTGGATATGTGATTGGGGTTGGGGAGACAAAGGAGTATCTATAGCCTCATGTCTGATTTGGAGGAGTTGGAGATGGGAATACTAAATTGGTATTTAGGTTGATTGGATGAGTAATGGAGAGTTTAGTATGTGATTGGGGTTGGGAGGCAGTGTGAAACTCAATCCAATAGTCCAGCCAGTCAGAGGGAAATTTGGGATATCAGTCAGACTTGAACCCTCAGGTCATTGACAAGCATTAACTCCTCAAAGGTAATGGGCACACAGACCTTGTTTATTCACAGTTTATTCATCACTGTACCCTTTCTCCAGAGGGTGGTGATTCTGTGGAATTCATTGCCACAGACGGCTGTGAAGACCAAATCACTGGGGACATTCAAAGAGGAAATCCACAGGTTCTTGATTAGTAGGGGCATCAAAGGTTATGGGGAGAATGCAGGAGAATGGGGTGAGAGGGAAAATAAGTCAGCCAAGATCGAATGGCAGAGCAGAATAAGTGAAATACCCTATTTGCTCCTAAGTATGTCTTATGACTAGCTTTGGAGGTTAGATGTTTGGTGAAAATTAATTACAACATTTTTAATTTTTAATTGCAAAGCTTTAGCTGCTGGTTCTTGGTAGTTTTCTTGTTTCTGAGTCAAGAACCATTGGACACTGCGGAGTCAGTCTCATGAATCATGAAACCAGCAGCCCGCGACAACGCTGTAGTGTGCACTGTCAGTCAGTGTCTTTTGAAAGAATTGTTTATTCAAGGCTCCACCTGCATCTTCAGGTGATAGTGCAATCCTAAAAATTCTTTATTGGTCTGTAAAGGCCTTTGAGGTGTTATAAGTGATGTTATTATTAATGCAAGTCTTTTTTTTCCCAAGGATTTGAGGGCCATATTTCTGTCCACAGAGAAGGGCAGTCCTTATTCCTTTTACATGCTGGGCCAGGCACGAGGGAGCAAAAGATCAATGGCACAGTTGTCGTTTAAAAGAGAAGTTTGTTTTCCATTGGCTAGAGGAAGGGGGATGGTTGTGGGGGGTGGGTGGACTATTGGATATGCTAAGTTTTCTGAAGTTCTCTTAGATCAAATGGCTGAATGGAAGGCTCATTGTATCCAAGAAAACTCCTCAGAGGAAGTGGATTGGTTAAATACAATGAACGTGGAGTCCATCTTTTCATTATCCCTGCTCCCAGTATCCATTTAATTCCTTGAACACATCCTCAGGAATGCTCTTTTTGTTTTTTGGACTGGCACTTGGCTTTCATCCCATTCTGTCACTACAGGCAGATCTAAAGAACAAACTAGGTTTCAGTTTATGAAGCATGGTGCAAATCACATAAATGTGATATTGTAGTATCTCTCAGTTGGAATGTACACTTGTTCATTTTCCTTGAATCTAATACCTTCCCATTAATTCAACGGATTTCTCTTCATACTCAATTTTTCCCTCCATTCCTCAATCTGGTTCATCTGCCTTCAACTGTAGCAGCTTTGTGCTTTAAAACTGGTGATCTGAGACTCGTTTTATTCCTTCCTCTGGTCCAGTTTTTCAATTGTATTAGTCGTACAGTGACTGAGAATTTAGTGTGTACCATGGAACTAAGAATGGCATTGTGTGAACAAAGGCCACGTTAACAAATTGTGTGCACCTTTCTGGGAACGTTAATGCTGGCTATTAATATGATTTGATTATAGTGCCATCAGCACAGAGACAAGGCCCTTCCCTCCACCGAGTCCATGCTGATTATTAATTAACTGTTTACACCGATCTTACAAGAAGCTCATTTTATTCTCTCCACGTCCCCAGCATCTCCGCCCACCCCCAGATTCTACCACTCATGTACATATTAGTTGCAACTTACAGTGGCTGATTAACCATCAAGTTATCAGGTATCTGAAACGTCCATGAACTTATGAACTCTGCCTCTCTATTTTGTTCTTTTTGCACAATTTACTTACTGATTCTCTATCTATCTATCTATCTATCTATCTATCTATCTATCTATCTATCTATCTATCTATCTATCTATCTATCTATCTATCTATCCATCCATCTATCTGTCCATCTGTCCATCTATCCACCCATGTATTTATTTAAATATTTGTTCACAATTGTACCTCATTGAATTTTTAAAAGAGTTATTACACTGTACTACTGCCCCAAAACAAAAAGTTTCATAGCATATCCCGGCAATAATAAAATTGTTCTGATTCCTATTCTGATTCAACCCAGATTTCTTTTGGTTGTGGCAGAAGTCTGCAGCACCTGGTGTAAACCCACACAGCCACCGGGAGAATGTGTGAACTCCCCATGGAGGCACCCATTCAGAGGTTAGAACTGAAGTTGGGTCACTGGGTCCGTAAGAAAGTAACACCATCACCTGCACCACTGGGCTGCCTTTTAGGTGCAAGATTTTATGGGTCCCTTGTATTGGTTTTCCTTCCATCCAACATGGCCCTCAACTCTGTGCAGTCTCCAAGGTTTGTCTCCTGAATGATTTTTAAACACATTAGTCCGAACTCGCAGAAGACCCACCTTTCAGTAAGGCCCAAATTGAATGTTATTTAAAGGGCCAGATACATCTCTCCCCTAAATGCAGGCAGGTTGCTGCACAAGTCTCCCCAAAACAAACCTCATCCAGAGCAGCCCAAACTGGAATGTCATCCACCACACTCCTTAAGGTTTTAGCAGATTCCACCAGCCCCTATCAAAAATAAGTGGCTGGAAATGCCAGAAGAAATTCTGCAAAATGGAATGGGTCTGTTTTCATCTGAGCAAAAAGTAATAACAAAATTAAGATATTTCATTTAAAAAAAATGGCATCAAGAACATTTCCTATCTTACTTCACAGCTCCGGTCTCAGCAAGTAAAGGGCCACACCACAATATTACATGTATCCTTTCAGCCTCCGAGGAGCGCTGGCTAGTGCCGTCACAAAATGCTTGTTTCTGGTGAGGCCCTGCAGAATGAAGCATCAAATGTTAATGCCACACTTTACCACTTGAGGATATGCTTTCATTCCTGTATTGCAGAAGTGAGCGGCCAGGTGGCATCTTTCAGCAGGGAACAGCTGACAGGGATCCTGGGGCTGGACTCCTGAGTGTGAGGGTGACTCGGACATCAACTTTGATGGCTGAGCAGTCCTTTGTGTGACCTTTTCACGGTGGTTCAGAAGTGACAGTCGGACTTTGCACATGGCTCTAGAAGGGACACTTGGCTGAAGCGTAGGGCTTCCAAAAGTCCATGCTTGTTGGGCTGGATCGGCCTGTTACCAAGCTGTATCTCGAAATAAATAAATATTCCCCTCCACAGATGCTGCCTGACTTGCTGAGTTCCTCTAGAACTTTATGTATGCTAATAGGAAGCCGATGTATTGTATTGCGACCTTTTAAAGGCTACTTCTTGAGGTCAGGGCTGTAAGGAAAGATGCTTGGGTTGCAGGAAATTCAACTCTACATCTATGGTTCCTGAATCATGTGGGAGATACACACTATTTTCGATCCAGTGAACTGAATTTTGCCATAAAAGTGGGGAGATGCATTCCAAAACTCTACAATTCAAAGAAATGGCTTAGCAATTCATCCTGTTTTAATGCTGGAAACATGGAATGGATGAATTGCTCAGCTATTTCTCTGAGTTAGTACAGAGCTTTGGCATGCATCCAGAAATGCTATCATCTTTATAGTTGGCTACAGTAGCTGCTTTGTAGCAATATTCTCATTCCACTTTGAGTTTAGGAACTTTGCCCAAACTTTGCTCCCCACAGAACTGATGCAGAATTTAGTGCTTGGCAGGTGCTTTGCTAATGGACCATGGCTATAGGCAGCTCTGCAGAATGTCGTCAGTTGAGCTGTGCTGGCTGCATCAGATGGCTCTGAAGGAAACTGTTGGTGTCCAGCCACTCAAAGCAAGACTCAAACTTGTGTCAGATCTGGTGCAGGATCTGTTGATTTCAATGGATTTCCTCCAGGCATTGGAGAAGAGTCTCAGTTTTAAGATACTTCATTTCTTGTAATGTTTTAATATTTTTCTTATTATTTTTAATTTGCTTTAATTTTATTTAGTTAGAGATACAGTATGGTAACAGGTTCCTTTGGCCCAATGCCGAAAGTTTGAAGTTAATAACTCATCTCCTTCTCTCTTAGGCCACAAACTTATCAATCAGCCATGCTGTGGACACTTTCTGGAGGTCCAAGATCCGTATGCTCCACGACCGCTGGACTCAGTGTGTAAATGTAGGAGGTGACTATGTTGAAAAATAAATGTGCTAGGCTTTCTAAAATTGACTCCATCTACCTTAGGCCATGAATTTATCAATCACCCCTCGTATTTGAAGGTACTCAAAATGGTTTACCAGAATTGACCATGCACCTGTTATTTCCCAGATATGTTGCTCAATCTCTCAACAAGCAATACCCCATCCATCTTTACGAAATGCCACCCTCTGTTAATAGCAGCAGCTTGTTTTATTTCAGTAGAATTACTGCCATGTGGGTGGGGAGTGAAATTGCTGAGGGAGGGAGAAAACAGAGAACTATCGACCTGTCAGCCTGACATCGGTGGTGGGGAAGATGCTAGAGTCCATTATTAAGGATGAAATAGTGGCATATCTAGATAGCAGTGATAAGATCAGGCTGAGCCAGCATGGATTTACCAAGGGTAAATCATGCTTGACTAATCTATTGGAGTTTTTCGAGGATGTAACCAGGAAGTTAGACAAGGGAGATCCAGTGGATGTAGTGTACTTCGATTTTCAGAAGGCATTTGGTAAGGTCCCACATAGGAGATTGGTGGGTAAAATCAAAGCTCAGGGCATCGGGGGGAAGACATTGACATGGATAGAAAACTGGTTGTCAGATAGAAAGCAAAGGGTAGCGGCGAATGGGTGTTTCTCGGAATGGCAGGTGGTGACTAGTGGGGTGCCACAGGGTTCGGTATTGGGACCACAGCTGTTTACAATTTACGTCAACGATTTAGATGAAGGCATTGAGAATAACATCAGCAAATTTGCTGATGATACTAAGCTGGGTGGCAGTGTGACATGTGATGAGGATGTTAGGAGAATTCAGGATGACTTGGATAGGCTGGGTGAGTGGGCAGATACTTGGCAGATGACGTTTAATGTGAATAAGTGTGAGGTTATCCACTTTGGGAGTAAGAACAGGAAGGCAGATTATTATCTGAACGGTGTAGAGTTAGGTAAGGGAGAAATACAAAGAGATCTAGGAGTCCTTGTTCATCAGTCACTGAAGGTGAATGAGCAAGTGCAGCAGGCAGTGAAGAAGGCTAATGGAATGTTGGCCCTTATTACAAAGGGAATTGAGTACAAGAGCAAGGAAATCCTCTTGCATTTGTACAGAGCCCTGGTGAGACCACACCTGGAGTATTGTGTACAGTTTTGGTCTCCAGGGTTAAGGAAGGACATCCTGGCTGTAGAAGAAGTGCAGCGTAGATTCACGAGATTAATTCCTGGGATGTCTGGACTGTCTTACGCAGAGAGGTTAGAGAGACTGGGCTTGTACATGCTGGAATTAAGGAGATTGAGAGGAGATCTGATTGAAACATATAAGATTATTAAGGGATTGGACAAGATAGAGGCAGGAAATATGTTCCAGATGCTGGGAGAGTCCAGTACCAGAGGGTATGGTTTGAGAATAAGGGGTAGGTCATTTAGGACAGAGTTAAGGAGAAACTTCTTCTCCCAGAGAGTTGTGGGGGTCTGGAATGCACTGCCTTGGAATGTAGTGGAGGCCAGTTCTCTGGATGCTTTCAAGAAGGAGCTAGATAGGTATCTTATGGATAGGGGAATCAAGGGATATGGGGACAAGGCAGGAACCGGGTATTGATAGTAGTTGATCAGCCATGATCTCAAAATGGTGGTGTAGGCTTGAAGGGCCAAATGGTCTACTTCTGCACCTATTGTCTATTGTCTATTGTCTTATCAGCCTTCAGAACATGGTGAACAAGAGCTGGTCGAGAGACCAGCAAGACCTGGTCAACTCCGGACTAGACAATGCTTTCTGACCTCTGCAGGCATCCTGAAATAGTACTGTGAATGCCTGAGGAGGTCAGAAAGCATTGAAAAGTGCAGGGCCACCAGGGCCCTTGAGGTCATTCAATTCAGCAGCACACTGCTGGCATTTGTCAATGAGGGAAGTGTAGGTAGAGATAGCTGAGAGCAGAACAAAGTGAAGACGATTAGCCAGAAGTGATGCTATATTTATCGCTGTGTTTATTTAACGATACTGTGTGGAGAAGGCCCTTCCAGCCCTTCGAGCCAACAAGCACAGGGATGTACTGCAAAATGGACTTGGGCAAGAAAGGCCTGGTACTTGGATGGGTTCAGCTTTATAGAACATGCAAGGTAAGAGGCTGCTACAAATGGGCTTGTATTATCGGGTCCAAAAGTTGGATCAGGGTTTAAATACTGGCTGAGCTGAAGTAGGGGTGAAATTGTCAAAATAACTTGCAGAGATTTTCAGTGGAGAACTGAATAATAGTCCTCTCCCTGTATTCAAAAGAAGGGTTTCTAGGCGTCTGTAATATATTATTTTTTTTCACTTAGTGAAATGCCATAATTTCCATTTTCTTCATGTGCTATTTCCCAAGAAAACCCTTGTGAGACAGCACAAGCAGCTGTTTCTCATTTTGTATATGAGTCAATTAGTGGCTCAGTTGTGTAGCAAGTCCTGCTTTTGGGCTCACCTTTCTAAATGGTCGCAGGACCATAGTTTCAGATTTAAGAGGTGGTAATGTGTTATGACCTGGTTCTGAGTGAAACCCATCCAAAGGCTGCACAGAGGGGTTTAGACAGATTATCCTTCAACCTCAATTAAAGTGTAATTAATTGGGTTAGAAAACCTCTCTAGGCCATATTTAATGCAATATGCATAAAATGCTGGAAGAACTCAGCAGGTCAGTCAGTGTCTATGGAAATGAATAAACAGTCGACGTGGCCTGTATTTAATTTGCTATTGAACAGATGTGAGGAAGTACTAGCTAAGCCTGACTTGCCAAATGCTCTGAACTTAATAAACGGTATTCTCACTTGTGTAACTCTCGCTTCTCCTAGTGGCTTAATATAGGGGGTGATATCTCCCTGCCTGGCCAAACTTAAGAAATCTCGTTTGGGTGGATGCTGCGTGATGTGTCCCCTGTTACAAATCAGTACCACAAAATAACAAACAGTACACAATATGCGATTAAACGATTAAGATTTGTAACTCTTACTTTGACTACATGGTTAGTGGAGAAACAAAATTTTAAAAAAGGGCCCAATCTTATTAAACAGTCTGTGCCAAAGTTGGAGCTCACTCATAGGCTGATCAGTCCCCATTGACCTCCTCCAATCATTGCTGTCCTTTGGACCCTCGCTCCGAGTCCACCCCGTCTGGCGGTCTACCAACTCTCTTCATTTGTGTCTTCTCTCTTCATCTCTCTCTCTCTCTCTGGCAAAAGCCTGTGAAATCAACTGCTTCCAGATTCACAAGACAGGACAACAAAATCCTCATTGGCTAGCATGCATCCAACAGTCCTGTTATCTCCAGCCATAACCCAAACATTGCTGCTACAGAGAAACCATTACTTCAGCAGTGACCATTACAAAGAAGCCATTACATTAGCAGTGAAACCTTACAGCATGTTACACTTGTATTTGCCTCATCTCTAACTTTGCCCAATTGCCTCACGCCACCAAACTTAAGCTCATCTATTTCCCTTGGTCAGGGGTTTCTTTTCACACACAGTCACCTTCTGGTGAGATTTCCACTGTCTGTTGTCAGCTGAGGACATGCTGGTGACCCACTTCATTGGGAGTGTGAAGAATGATGGAGTTATGCTCTTGGTTTAAACCAAAACCTACCTAGGTTAGTTCGTGTTTCCATTATACCATGGATAATGCCAAGAAGAGCAACCTTCTCTTACGACATTCAGTAGGCTAGATCATCTGGCTCTTTACTCAGTCACAATTGCAAGCATATTTTAAAAAAATGGAGCAATCCAATTTAAAAGTTCATCCTATTTAAAAGCTGTACCCTCACCATCCAGGACATGCCCTCTTCTTGTTACTAAAATCGAGCAGGAGTTACAGGAGTGACCAGATTTCTGAACCGTCCATGAACTCTCCCTTGCTATTTCTCTTTTGCTCTGTCTCTCACCCTCTCTTTCTCTCTCTCTATCTGTTGTAACTTTTGGTGTTTTTTAATGTCTGGTACTATACTGTTGCCACAAAACAACACATTTCATGGCATACGTATGTTCGTGATAATAAACCTAATTCTGATTCAGATCATGAGAGCTGCACCTATATGACGTTTCTCAGACAACGAATATCAAATGATGTCAGTCCTGAAAATGGACAAAAACACAAAAGGTAGAACAACAAGGCAGAGGAACAAACCCTTCGACCCAGTATTGTGTGGAACAAATTAACCTAATGATGGCTAATTAAACTAATCCCTTCTGCCTGAACACAGTCTATCCCTCCATTCTCTGCATCTTCATGTGCTTATCAAAGAGCCTCTTAAATGTCTCATCTTATCTGCCTTCACTATCACCCCTGAGTGCACTTCAGAAGCCCACCACTCTCTGTGCAAAAAACTTGCTCCCCACAACTCCTTTGAACTTCTTCCCTCTCACCTCAAATGCCTTCTAGAATTAGATGTTGTGACCCTGACAAAAGGATACCAGTTGTCTACCTTTGCCACTTATAATTTTATAAAGTTTGATTAGAGCTCCCCTCAGCCCCCTGAGAAAGCAACCCGTGTGTCCAACTTTGCATGATAGTATACGCCCTCTAGTACAGGCAGCATCCAGGTAAATGTTGGATTTCGGGTGTTTTGTGTCCCACTGGTATAACAGCCATATTGGAAAATTCACCAAGGTGATCTTGAAGGGAGAGAGCTCTGATGGGGAAGACTGAATGGTCAAGAAGGTTGGAGTAATTGAGAATGGCCACTAAGCAAATCTGAATTTTGTTCTCCAATACATCATTTGATTCAACATTTGAATATTCCAGCTTCCTCTAACTACTGCCCACGGCAGGCAGGGTGCTCCAATCAGATAAGCAAACATGAGTGATTGATGGTCAACATCATAAGAATTTTGTGATTCAATTACAACCTTCAACAGGATCTGAGCATGCACCGTGCTTTTTGAAAGCTATTATTATTGCTAATAAGTGCCTATTCGTGAAAAGGTTTTTGAATCAATCTCCAGGCTAGAGCTGTGCACGAAGAAAGGCTGACATTTCAACATAGTGTTGTGGAACAGGCTAGAGATGTCTGTGGATTGCACTGCTAAATATCGTATTTATGAGATGAGTTGCTGAACTGAAACCTTGGTCCAGAAATAGTTCTATAATGGGAAATATTAAAAAAGCGGCCCAAACTGAGATGTATTTGGGGAATAAGATGTGTTATGTTATGTGCATGTGCCTTTGTTCATAAGAGAAACGGGGATATTCCAGGTTATTATGGGCCAGTGAGCCTCATGTCAGTGGTACGAAAGCTAATGGAGCGGCTACTGAGGGATAGGAGTATTGCTTATTTGGAAAGTCATGGCCTGCTTACATACATCAGGGTGCTCTTTATTGAATATAGTTCGGCATTCAATACCATCGCCCCCTCAAAACTAATCATAAGCTTCAACACCTTGGCCTAAATGCCCCCTTGTGCAATTGGATACTTGATATCCTCACTTGCAGACCCCAGTCAATTTGGTTTGTCAGCAACATCTCCTCCACAATCTCCATCAGCACAGGTGCAAGTCCGTGTGTTTATCCCCTTGCTCTACTCACTTTACACTTATGACTGTATATCTAAGCACAGCTCCAGTGCTATATTTAAGTTTGCCGATGACACCACTGTCACAGGCTGAATCAAAGGTGGTGATGAATCAGCATATAGGAGGGAGATTGAAATTCTGGCTGAGTGATGCTACAACAGCAACCTCTTACTTAATGTCAGCAAGACCAAGGTGCAGATTATTGACTGCAGGGGAGGAAGCCAGTGGTCCATGAGCTAGTCCCCATTGGAGGATCAGAAGTGGAGAGGGTCAGCAACTTTGAATTCCTTGGTATTATCATTTCAGAGGACCTGTCCTGGGCCCAGCACCTAAGTGCATTGCAAAGAAAGCACGACAGTTCCTCTGTTTCCTTAGGAGTTTGCGAAGATTCAGCATTCAGCATGGCACCTAAAACTTTGACAACCTTTTGCAGCTGTGCGGTGGAGAGTATATTGACCAGATGCATCACAGCATGCTATGGAAATGCCAATGCCCTGCACGGAAAATCCACGGAAAAAGTAGTGGATACAGCCCAGTCCATCATGGGTAAAGCCCTCCTAACCTTTCAGCACATCTACGCGGAATGTTGTTGCAGGAAAGCAGCACCTATTATCAGGGACCTCCACCACCTAGGTCATGCCCCCTTCTCACTGCTGCCATCAGGAGGAAGGTACAGGAGCCTCAGAACTCTCACCACTAAGTTCAGAAACAGTTATTACTCAAATTCACTTTTCCCCATCACTGAAGTGTTCCCTCAACTTATGGACTCATTTTCACGGACTCTTCATCTCATGTTCTCCATATTTATTGCTTATTTATTTATTATTGTTATTGTATTTTTATTTTTTTCTCAACTCAAGCTGGTAAAACCTGAGGTACGGGAATAGCCAAACACACTCATTTTCCAATTGTAAGGAACTTTTGGACTCTTCTAGTGGTATTTAGTATTGTGGCTTTCTGAATATATAAATAAATATTGTTGTTTAGGCCTACTATTTAATGCTGTTGTGTAGTGACTTTGGGATTGTTCCTGATGTAGATATTACTCATGGGACAATGAATCCCCTGATCATGTTCCATAGTCTTTCAATTTCCTCTTTTAATTCAGCATATTTCTGGTGATTTTCACTTATTGATTTCTGTATGTTATGTGTGTTTGGAATGGCGATATCTGTTAAATAAGATGTGCTTACTTGTTTATCCAGTATTATTATATCCAGGCGGTTATTATGGATTGTTCTATCTGCAATGACGGATTGGTTGCAATATAAGTTGTGCAATTCTAACTCAAACACTGGATCAGGCTTGTGTTTATAGTAAGGTATGGTGTCTTTTATGAATTTGTTTTATCAAGCAAGATTTTGGTAAGTGATATTTGCCACTCAGTTGTGTCTGTGTAAGTAGATAGATAGATAGATAGATGATAGATAGATACTTTATTCATCCCCATGGGGAAATTCCAACTTTTTTCCAATGTCCCATACACTTGTTGTAGCAAAACTAATTACATACAATACTTAACTCAGTAAAAAATATGATATGCATCTAAATCACTATCTCAAAAGCATTAATAATAGCTTTTAAAAAGTTCTTAAGTCCTGGCGGTAGAATTGTAAAGCCTAATGGCATTGGGGAGTATCAGATTGATTTAAATTGCTGCAGGATCCTGTAAAGTGCTGGATTTTTTTCTGGTTTCTCTTGGCACCTTCTGCATTTATCTTCATTAATTTCTGGCCTTTTGTATTTTTGATCTTTTTTTTTTTGTGTTAACCACCTAGTTCTGTATTGCCACAAGGAATCTTTCTGTTTCTGGGAAGAGGGTCTCCAGCTCGGAGCCAGGCAGCTGGCACTTCCTTGTTGACATCTAGTTTGCTCATATCTTGGGAATGTCTTCCATGGAGGGTCATGTTCTTCCTTTGGTTAACTTGTTTTTCTGTAGTGATTTTCTTGATTTTTCTGGGTTGTGCTTTTATTTAGGTTTAGTGGTGTGTACATCTTATCAGAATTGCATATGCTTGCTTAGAATGCTGAATTCTGTTTTTGTTAATTAAAATATATCCTTAGAAGTGTTATCTGACTGTTGTGCAACTTTTTTTAATGTCTGTTATTCCTCTTCTTCCTTCTGTCCTAGGTTGTGTTAATTTAAGTGTGTTTGAGAATATATGGTGTTTTTTAAAATTTATCACTTCAGTTCTTATTTTTCTTTGCAAATTTTCCAGATTGGTTTCAGAACCAAGATCTTATGCCAAAAGAATACATTAATATGAGCAGAGCAAAAGTGTTTTTGCCTTTGTTATATTTTCACTATTGAGCGTTGTTTGTTAGATTTGCTTAAGCCTTGAAGTAAATTCTATCAAAGTTTTCCCTTTATGATCTATGTTCTTTGTTAATACCTCAGATATTTAAATATATGTTTCAGATTTGTCCATTGGTTGTATTGTATCTTGCTGCTCTGTTTTATATTCTATAAGCTCCATTACACCTTTCTTTATGTTTAATGTTCTGCACTTCTCTTTTTTTGTAATTTATTTTTTTATTGAAGTTCATCATTAAACAAACATTTCCATAAGATGTATTTCAGACATTGTACATATATATCATATAATCATATATATCACAAATCTCCACAAAGTATTTATCTGAGGTATACACTTATAGAAAAGAGTGGAAAGAAAAAACAAGCAAAAGGAAAAAACTACGTACAAGTAGGGAGTGATCTTTTTTTTACAACATATTCATTGATTTGTGAGAATAAAATCAGGCCTATGAGGCATTATGTAGTTAAATCATTTTCCCCAGTATGAATCAAATTGTTCCAACTTATGATGAACAGCATTATATTTAAAGTTGGGCTCTCCTGTGATAACCATTTCCTAGTAAGAGTCTTTTTACCAGCCACCAACAGTATATTCATTAAATATTTATCTCTTTTCAACCATTCTTGAGGTATATATCCAAAATATATGGTCTTACTCTCCAAGGGTATTTCACATTTAAAGATGTCTTGTAGGGCATTGTGTATCCCCCTCCAATAGTTTTTGATAACAGGGCAGTCCCAAAAAATCTGATAATGATTTGCATTTTGATTTCCACAATTTCTCTAGCAAACATGAAGGCTGCTATCATAATGGGATTTCTGAGAGGGTGTAATAAAATATCTTGTCAAGTTTTTCCATCCAAACTCCCTCATCCAAAATTCATGTTTATATATTTATAAAATAGTTCTACTATGTGAATTAATTGCTTCAGTTTTACTGAGGAAGGAGCATATAATTTCAAATTGTCCATGAAAAGAAGGTGAGTCAAGGTATAATTCATTTGGTTGTTTCTGATTTGATACCCTACTTTTGTCCTATTCAGTAAATTAGAGAGCAGTTTAAAATCTAGACAAAACCATAGTGGGTTTGCAGAATTGCCCTGGAAAATGCCTCAGTTTATCTTGATAATGGTGGTTGTTCTTTTTTGGTTGGTAATAGGTATAGTGATTAGAGCACACCAATGCTTCATTAGATTTTGTAGGAATTTCTCAAGTATTTGGTGCAGTTTATATATTTTAAGAACTTCTTTATCATGAGTGTGGGACAGAATCAAATGCTTTTTGGTAGTCAATATAACAACATGAAAAATTTCTGTTTTTCCACCAGGCTTGATTTAAAATTACAGAACCTATTATCAGTTGTTCTTTACATTCTCTCATACCCTTACCACATCCTGTCTGCTCTTCTGTAAGTATATTGTGGTTATCTAAGTGAGTGATGACTAGTTGTGAGATGCATGATGTTACAATTTTATATATTGTTTGTAAACAAGTACTGTAATAGGACTCCATTTTGATAGATCATAGAAACATAGAAAATGTACAGTACCATACAGGCCCTTTGGCCCACAATGCTGTGTTGAACATGTACTTACTTAGAAATTACCTAGGGTTACCCATAGCCCTCTATTTTTCTAAGCTCCATTCACTACTCACTGTGTAAAAAAACTTACCCCTGACATCTCCTCTGTACCTAATTCCAAGCACCTTAAAACTGTGCCCTCTCGTTTTAGACATTTCAGCCCTGGGAAAAAGCCTCTGACTATCCATATGATCAATGCTTCTTATCATCTTATACACCTCTGTCAGGTCACCTCTCATCCTCTGCCGCTCCAAGGAAAAAAGGCTGAGTTCACTCAACGTATTCTCATAAGGCATATTCCCCAATCCAGGCAACATCCTTGTAAATCTCCACTGCACTCTTTCTGTAGTTCCCAAATCCTTCCTGTAGTGAGGTGACCAGAACTGAGCACAGTACTCCAAGTGGAGCCTGACCAGGGTCCTATACAACTGTAATATTACCTCTTGGCTCCTAAACTTCATCCCATGGTTGATGAAGGCCAATACACCATACACCTTCTTAACCGCAGAGTCAACCTGTGCAGCAGTATTGAGTGTCCTATGGACTCAGATCCCAAGATCCCCCTGAACCTCCACATTGCCAAGAGTCTTACCATTCTGCCATCATATTTGACCTACCAAAATGAACCACCTCACACTTATCTGGGTTAAACTCCATCTGCCACTTCTCAGCTCAGTTTTGCGTCCTATCGATGTCCCGCTGTAACTTCTGACAGCCCTCCACACTATCCACAACATCACCAACCTTTGTGTCATCCGTATATTTACTAACCCATCCCTCCACTTCCTCATCCAGGACATTTATAAAAATCATGAAGAACAGATCCCTGAAGCACACCACTGGTCACCGGCCTCCATGCAGAATATGAGCCGTCTACAACCACTCTTTGCCTTCTGTGAACGAGCCAATTCTGGATCCAAAAAGCAAGGTCCCCTTGGATCCCATGCTTCCTTACTTTCTCAATAAGCCTTGCATGGGGTACCTTATCAAATGCCTTGCTGAAATCCATGTACACTACATCTACTGCTCTACCTTTATCAATGTGTTTAGTCACTTCCTCAAAAAATTAAATCAGGCTCATAAGGCATGACCTGCCTTTGATAAAGCCATGCTGACTATTCTTAATCATATTATACCTCTCCAAATGTTCATAAATCCTGCCTCTCAGGATCTTTTCCATCAACTTACCAGCCACTGAAGTAAAACTCACTGGTCTATAATTTCCTGGGCTATCTCTACTCCCTTTCTTGAATAAGTGAACAACATCTGCATCCCTCCAATCCTCCGGAACCTCTCCCGTCCCTATTGATGATGCAAAGATTATCACCAGAGGCTCAGCAATCTCTTCCCTCACCTCCCACAGTAGCTTGGGGTATATCTCGTCAAGTCCTGGAAACTTATCCAACTTAATGCTTTCCAAAAGCTCCAGCACATTCTCTTTCTTAATATCGATATGTTCAAGCTTTTCAATCCACTGTAAGTCATCCCTACATTCGCCAAGATCTTTTTCCATAGTGAAAACTGAAGCAAAGTATTCATTAAGTATCTCTGCTATCTCCTCTGATTCCATACACACTTTTCCACTGTCACACTTGATTGTTCCTATTCTCTCACATCTTCTCCTTTTGCTCTTCACATACTTGTAGAATGCCTTGGGGTTATAGTTTTGATCTTTCTTTTAGGTAAGAGATGGGTTTTACCTTCTGTCAAAAATTTGGGCACTTTTGCACTTTTTCAGGATTTTTAAGAAAATTATTATTTTTTTACTTTCTTTTGGTATTTGCAAGTTTGTTGTCTTTTGCACACTGGTTTTCTGCCCTGTTGGTATGGTCTTTCATTGATTCCATAATGGTTATTGGATTTATTAAGTATGCCCACAATTAAATGAGTCTCAGCGTTGTGTATGGTAACATATTTGTTCTTTGATAATAAACTTACTTTGAACTTGAACTTAGTTTAGGGACAATCAGCAAGGCTTTGTACAGGACAAATCATACCTTTGATCTTATTTTGAGGAGGTGGGGATCATGTCTGATTTTTTTTTTCATTCCAACCACATCCTTCTGCCTTCTCTCTGAAAACTTTGACACCTGTACAAATCAAGAAGCTATCAATAAATATACCCAATAACATAGCCTTCCCAAGCATCTGTGGCAATGAATTCCACAAGTTCAACACACTGTAGCTGAAGAAATTCCTCCCCATCTTTATTCTAAGGGGACATGTTTTTTTTTTATTGTGAAGCAATGCCCCCTGCTCCTAGACTTTCTCACTATTGGAAACATGTTCTCCACATCATGTCTATTTGGGCCTTAACAATTTTCAGTAGGCCTCAATGAGACCTTCCTTCATCCTTCTGAGCTCTAGCAAGTATAGGTCCAGAGCCATCAAACATACCTCATATTTTATCTATTTCATCCCTGGAATCATTCTCATGAACCTCCTGTGGATCCTCTCCAATGCCAGCACATCCTTCCTTAGATATGGGGCCCAAAGCTGTGCACATTAGTGGACCACATCAGTTGTGGTCTGACCAATGCCTTATAAGGACTCAGCATTACATTCTTGTTTTTATATTCTAGTCCTCTCACAATGAATGCTAACATTGCATTTACTTTCCTCATGACTGAATTAACCTGCAAGTTAACTTGCACTAGGTCTCCTATGCCCCTTTGTACCTGATTTCTGATTTCTCTCCCCAGTTAGAAAGTGTTCTTTGCTTTTATTGCTTTTATGTAACTACAGGTCCACAGTCCCTTGTCTGAAATCCTTGGGGCATTTCGGAATTCAGAATTTTTCGGATTTCAGAAAATTGATAATTATATTGATTATTAACCTCAGTGTGGGTGGACTTTACGTCCTGGGGGAGCTCCGGGCCTATGCACATCGTCCCTTATACTTTAACTCATCTGTAGATTACTTATAATACCTAATACAATGGAAATGCTATGTAAATAATTGTTATAATATATTGTTTAGGGAATAATGACAAGAAAAAAAGTCAAACAACGAGTGCTGGAGAGAAAACTTCTGGGTTTTCCTGATCCGCACCCTTTTACAAATACTATTACAGTTTATTTATAGAGTAATATACTGATAAATTAAATAGTGGGATAATTATGGACCATAAATACATTAGTACATTTTATTTCCAACAAAAACATTCAATAAAACATAAAAATATACAGCTTCAAATGAACCGAATCAAACACATGGTAAGTGATTTATTGGAATAAATGTAGAATGTAAATACAGTGAAATTAAACACAAAGTCAACAGTGAACACAAAATATCAGTGAACAGCAAATGCACGTGTAACCAGTACGAGCACTGAGCCACAACTGACGTCTGGCGGCCTCTGCTAGTGCTGCCACGTCACACCTGAGTGACGTCAGCTGTCGGCGCACCAAACAAGCCTTGTTACGACAGGCTCCACACCCCACGGAAAGAACTGCATTTTTTGGAGCTTTTTGGATTTCAGAATTTCGGATACGGGATTGTGGACCTGTATATGCTTTCTGTAGTAGACAGGCAAAGAGCTCATTCACCTTGTTCCGTATGCTGCGTGCATTCGTATATCACCTGCTGTCCTATATTTACCATCCTCTTACTCAAATTTGTCTCCACGTTCCAAGTTAAGCAATTACCTCTTCCTAACATTCTATCTTGTTTGTTTTAGTTTGTAGAATCCAGCAATCTCTCCTGTATTTTCCTTCCACTTTAACCATATTTTTCCATTTGGTTTAACCACCCCACCCCCCCCACAAAGCCCTATTAATAGCCAGTGCCCCCAATCCCAGTCTGGTTCAGATTCATTGCAACAGTCCCTTCTGTCCCAAAACCGGTGTGAATGTTCCCCAGATTCAAACGGCAGATTCTTGTTGTGGGACCAAGGGTTTGAACCCACTCCGTCAGCACCTTTTTAGGAAAATTGAAGCAGTTTGACACATGCAGTAAAGATCAGCTGTGGCACAAATGGCCCTCAGATTGATGAATAAACATAAAGGAAGGAGGGTGAAGTTGTGCACTGCACTTTATTGGAAATACGGTTCTCTTAAATGCTTGGGCTCCTCCTTGAAGCAGCATATCAGTAGCAAGAAAAGCTAGAAGGGCAAAATCACAGATTTTAAACTTGCATTGTCCACAATTTTCCACAATGTTGAAATCCCTTGGTTCACAAGAAGTGTGGCAATATACAATTCAGTGTTCGGCATCTGTACTTTCATTCGTTCAATGATAACCCTCTAAGACTTTGGCACTCCTGGAGTTTTGGCTTCCGGAGTATTCCTGATAGTCATTATCCGAAAGCTGGCTGTGGTCCCAGGAACTCAGCCTCAACCACTCCTGTTTCCTTTAAGATATTCTTTAAAACCTTAGTCTCATTGTGTGGCTCTTTAACTCTATTGAAGATGGCACTGACATGGCAGCACTTTGCAGGCAGCAGACAAAACTACTAACTATTCTATTAATTTCACTTTCTCTGGACCATGATCACTGCAATCTGCAGCGTGTGTTTTCCCTTTGGGAGTTGTGCTATTGAACCGCCTGCATGACCTGATATTTTTGTGGTATATTGAAGGATTCATGAACTGGACTCTTGTGAATGCTGGTACAGGTATGACAAACATTGCTGGAACCCTCTTTTGGGGCCAGATTGGAATGGTGGTGTCCGTGTCTGAGAGCGAAAAATGAACCAACGGTTTGGCCGATTTAAGTGTCAAGTCAAATTAAAAGGATCAGGGATTCAAGGCCGAGAGCGAAGGACAACCAGGTATTCAGCTGACTGCTCCGGAAGGTTTACTCACCACAGTACTGAACTGAATCTGCAGCAGTGGCCGGCAACCACTGGCGCTCACCTCAACACTGAACTGACTGTGGCCCTGGCCTGCAGCCTTCAGGCTCCTGGACCGGCGGCCCTCGCATCAGCGCTGAACTGACTCCGTGACTACTGACTCATTTTTGGGGACTCTGTAGTTCATATTATGTGTTTTATTTCTTTACTTTTTTTATTGTTGATACTATTTGTTTTTTTTATCTCACATGTGTGTTTGATGAATTTTGTTGTGCTGGTTTTTTAATGGGTTGTGTTATGTTTCTTTGTTCTGTGGCTGCCTGCAAGGAGACGAATCTCATGGTGTGTATAGCATACATACTTCAATAATAAATGCACTTTCACTTTGAACTTTGGTCTTGTGTGATGGGCCTTTGTTAATATTATGATGTTAACCTTTATTTCCGCTAATGTGCATAAAAATTGGTTTGATGACTGGCTGTACACTTAAATTTTGTAGATAAAGAAAATGACAGAGTGAAGGAATGTGATGCTAGCAATGACTGTGTTGGACTTTAGTAGTTTACACTGATTCCACTTCCATGTCCTGACATCTGATGCTGTCTGTGTGATGTTGGCTTATTCTGCCAGTGAGTTTTCCCTGTATACTCCAGTTTCCTTCCTTGTCTCAAAAGCATGCTGGTAGGTTAACTGGCCCAAAATATGGATTTGTGGCATAGGGAATTTCGAAAGAGTTGATGAGTGAGTAAGTGGGGAATGGGCATATGAAAATGTTTTAAACACAGGTATGGATGAACTTTGGTAACATACTGTATGGAGATATGGTTCCAGTATGTGCAGGTCTTATGAGATTCAAATATCACTTGGCCATGGGTATATCTCCATAAATTTCACATTATCAGTACTAAGGCCAAATTGAAAGTGGAATTGATTTATTATTGTCACACGTACCAAGATACAGTGAAAACCTTGTCCTGTTCATACAGATCAAATCATTACACAATACATTGATGTAGAGCGAGATAAATCTTTAAGAGAATGCAAAATGAACTGCAGCCACTACAGAGGAAGTGCAGTGCAGGTAAACAATAAGGTGTAAGATCGTAATGAGTTAGATTGTGAGGTCAAGAGTCCATTTTAACACACCAGGGAACAGGTCATTCTGAATCTTTGAAGATAATAAATTAAAAATAAGTGATGTTAATGCAAAATAAAAACAGTGAATGGAGAAAACACTCAGCAAGCCGGGCCACATCTGTGAGAGGAGAAACTTAGTCAACATCTTCAGATTAGAGACCCTTCACCAGGACTGGGAAGAACACAAAATAAGGTCATGAAGATACAGGGAGGGTAAGTGTCTGACAGGGTAAAACTATGCTGACCACTGAGATAAGAATGGTGATCAGATAACAAGGAATCGGAGCATTCAGAGGGTGAGAACATAGATAAAGCAATGTAGGAGTTGTGAAATGAGGAGGAGGACATATCCATCAGATTTATATTAAAAAATCAAATTAATCCAAGGAACAAGTTCTTTCTCTCTTCCTGTCTCTCTCTCTCCCCCTCCCTCTCCCTCTACCTCTCCCTCCCTTTCTCTCCTTCTCTCCCTCTCTCTCTCTCAGCTCCCTCTCTTCCTCTCTCTCTCTCTACCTCTCCCTCTCCCTTTCTCTCCTTCTCTCTCTCCCTGTCTCAGCTCCCTCTCTCCCCCTCCCTGTCCCCTTCTCCTCCCTCTCCCTCTCTCCTTTTCTCTGTCCCTCTCCCCCCTCTCTTTCTCCCTCCCTCTTTCTCCTTCTCCTGCTCTCTTCTCTATCAAAGACAGCAATATTTGGATTGCATTCTATGTTAATAAAAACACGTGGAAGGCAATGGTGCAGCTCGGTGGAGTAAGTTTGCTTTGCAATCCAGAACAAAGAGTCTGTTTCCTATTATGTGTCATCCAATAAATGAAGTCTTGGATTATGTGTGAATTGCAATGGAAACAAACTTGTAAAGAAACAGATTGCTAATTATTTTCAAGTTAAAACTCTTTGTTAAGTATGACGGCTTTGAAATTTGAAATTTTGTTGTTAAATCTGTGGTGTGTTGGGAGCCCACAACAATTCCAAGTGAGGATCTTCTTCATCCAAATTGGATCATACATGAAGTCCGAGATGTCTCGTCTGGTTAAGTAGTCCAGACAGGGGTTAAATAGTCCAGACAGTGGATAGTAGAACATCTAGGTAAGGAACCAGGTCAAGAAATGTCAAGAGTGCAGTGGAAAGGTGCACTGGAGGAAAGTGCATCAGTGTTACACATGGAAGGTGATGGGGCCAGATAGTCAAACTGACCAGAGACTAGAATGGAGAATCAGACACATGGCAATGGGGTCAACCAACACTGGCATTATGAGGGCAGCTGTGAGAGAGAGTAGCAAACTAAATTATTGTAAAGGACCTCCCTTCCAGACCATCATTGCCTCAGACTCCAAGCAGCAGTTCGGCTAAAGACTTCATTCTGTACTTTTGGCAACGGAAATACACAGGACCTGGAACTTGCTTTTGAAAGTATGTGATTCACTCACAGAGCTCTTAGCATTTCAAACCTAAATGAAACGTCTGAAGGGAATACATAAAATGTGAAAGTGTCTCTAATTCTTCAAATCAAAATTGAAAAGCATTTATGAGTCTTTAATACGTACATAGAGTGCTGAGTCAAATAGGTCAGCAATGAAAACACACACACACACACACAATGACAGAGATCCTCTATAACATTATGCCCTTCTCTATCTGGTTCCTATTTAGACCATAAGACCATCAGACATAGGAGAAGAATTAGGCTATTTAACCCATCATATCTACTCCTCCATTTCATTATGGCTGATCCATTTCTCTCTCAACTCCATTCTCCTGGCTTCTCTTTCACACCTTGGCTAATCAAGGACCTATCAACCTCTGCCTTAAATACACCCAATGATCTGGCCTCCACAGCTGCCTGTGGCAATGAATTCCACAGATTTACTACCATTTGGCTAAAGACATTCCATCTCATTTCCATTCTGAATGAACATCCCTCTATTCTGAGACTGTAACTTCTAGTCCTAGATTCCCCCAACATAGGAAACATCCTCTCCACATCCACTCAATCTAGGCATTTCAATATTTGATAGGTTTCAATGAAACCCCCCCATTCTTCTAAATTCCAGTGATTACAGGCCCAAAGCCATCAAACGCTCATCATTTGATAATCCATTCATTCCAAGGATCATTCTCGTGAACCTTCTCAGAACACTCTCCAATGTCAGCACCTCTTTTCTTAGATAAGGGGTCCAAAACTGCTCTCAATACTCCAAGTGAGGCCTCACAGTACCTTATAAAGTCTTAGTATTACATCCTTGCTTTTATATACTAATGCTCTTGAATTGAATGCTAACATTGCATTTGCCTTCCTCACCACTGACTCAACCTGCAAGTTAAACTTTAGGGAATCCTACATAAGGACTCCCACGTCCCTTTGCACCTCGGATTTTTGAAGTGCTTCCCATTTAGAAAATAATCTATGCTTTTACTCCTTCTACTAAAGTGTATGACCATACACTTATTGGCACTTTTTCCATCTGCTTCTTAACTGTGTCCATTCTCCTAAACTCTCTAGGTCTTTCTGCAGCTTCAAAGGTTCAGAAGTTTATTTTAATATCAAAGTATATATGCAGAATACAATTCTGAGATTCGTCTTCTCCAGATTGCCATGAAATATAGAAAAAACATTGAAATCATTGAAAAAGAAGGCATCAACCCCCCACACAAAAAGAAAAAGAAACAAAACTCACAAACCCCAACCTCCCAACCCCTTCCTTGCATAGAAACTAACATATCGCCCACCCACCCGGAAACAAGCACCAAGAAAGCAAACACTGTAAACTGAAGGAGACCTGTTATGAATGTACCACAGCTCTGAGGGGCCGAATGGTGCGGGACCAGCCCCCTCCTTCGGGTCTTGGACCCAGGAAATGAGAGACAATGCAACAGATTTGACCATTGTTCTTAGAGGCACCTGTGTGAATTGCAACTCTATAGTACGTGACAGCTATCAGGGACATGGACACCCTCGGGCAATGTGGGGGTGGGGATTGTATCACCCTACCTTGATTGACATTTACAAATCTGCCAGCCATGATAAAATGGAGACTGCAGGAGGCGGTACTCCAGCGACGCACCAGACGGAGACACCATCGCTCATCGCTCCCGTAAGGACGGGAAGCTGTTCAGGAGCCATGTGTGATTTGGTTCCCCTAGCTAGGGAATCGAGTGGCTGATAACCCTGAAAAGGATTCTGAACTGACAATGGGGAACTCACGTTCCCGATTCCACGATTTGAGTCCAACAGGCTGGCAAGTTTATTTTCTCTCTCCAACCCGTGAACACCCAGCGGTCCCTCAAACGGCTAAAAGCCTTCATGAACTGGCGAGACTTTTTATATTTCCATCGGACAATAGTTGTACCCCTAGACAAACGATAGAGCTACTTCGAATTGTTGATTATTACTATACCCGTGCTTTAGATTGAGTATTGACGATGTATATTATCTGAATGTTTGTATTAACCTTACTTTTGTGCCCCTTTATAAATAAAAACGTTTAAAAATGGTACCATCAGACTTCAGCGGACCTCTCTATCTTTGCTGGTAAGTGACCCAGTTATGGGGTTCATAACAGACCATATAAGCTTCAGTCCACAACAATAATCACACAAGTCTCAGAATTTCAAAAACATCCTCCATCAGCATCGAGGAGAGCGACAGCTCGAACTCAGTCCTTCTGTGGGCAGTGACCGCCCCAACCTGTGGCCAGCCCAACATGGCCTTTGTGGAGAGTGACCGGCGAACCGGCCTCCTCCGTATTTGCCTCAATGTTTCAATCTTGCTCGACTCTTCGATGGGTGAGAAATTCCTCCTCATCTCTGAATCGAAGGGATGGCCTTCTATTCTGAGGTTGTGCTTCCTGGTCCTAGACTCTGCCATTATTGGAAACATTCACATTATCTAAGCCTTATTCCCTGAAACTCATAACCTCAGGAGAGAACCTGTGGACATTTAAAGGGAATGCAAAGAATTACTCAGTGAGAATGTAAACAGCCTTTACATGCTGGTTTTCTGATCATTTATATGAAACTAAATACGTGAAGCAAACTCAAATAATGAACTTGACTGAACAGAATGTTATCACCATCCTTCTCATCTGTCTCAAGCACTTCCTCAGCACTTGCCAACACAAGAAACACATTTGGTTGCAAAGGGGCATCTATATGAAAACATTCATATCTTTGGTCAACTCTGGCACAAATATTCTATGCTTGTTGTAAATTTAAGGTGGTATCTTTAGAAGATTGATAGTGCTGCGCAAAATGTTGAAGGGAAAGGTTTAGAGCCTGCCTATAACAGTGGCAAAGCCTGCACGTTAAATGAAGCAACACACACAGTGACTAAATAGTATGTCTTTCAAGGATGGTGAAACCAAGGAGCCATTAGACCTCAAATGAGATCGTTGTTTCAAAGTTGCTTATGGTTGTATCTAAACTTATTTACATGTTGGCAAATTCCTGAATACATTGACATAGGAATGTGTGAGGGAGAGAGTGAGGGAATGAGTAAGATGAGAGTTATTTGGAAGGAAAATGAGGGAACAATGGAATGAATAGAGCAGTCTCAACCAATGGTTTTCGTCTGCCGGGAAAGGTTGCCATGCCAACATCAATATAGCTGAAGAAAGCTAGTAAAATGCTCTATAACTTCTCAATCTAGAAGTAATTGAGAAGGTTATTTACCCATATTGTATTAAGCTAATTCTTTGTCTTTCAGTATTTAAATTCCAACAGGAAAATCAAGTAGAAGTTATATGAATTTGCTCTGACTAGATCAATTGCTTGTAGCCTTTAGGCTATGCAATGAAGTATAAGCTATCACATCAGTATTATTTTGTTAATGGCTACCCTGGAGAGTGCTCAGTTAATTAACTTCTGAATGGTGCTAGTTCTTCACAGCATAGTGCCGTGATTTAGCTCATAATATACTAGCCCTTTAAAGCTTTTAGGCTATTAGTAGAAATTGTATTAGATCAAGAGTTCCTGCCAACCTTGGTTGCCCAAGATGGATTTTACACCTAACACAAAGCAATTAATGCAGTACTTATGCTGTAAAAATATTTCTTATGGATAATTTATGCTTCTAATTGTAATAACTTTGATATGCTTTCAATAAGTGATTTGGAAAAAAATAACACTTTGGGAATTCTAAAACTTTTTAATTGATTGCATTTTTATGTGTATTAAGCCAAGGAAGGGTGTTCTTGTAAAATGAGTAATACTTCCCTTACAATGGCTCATCACCAATTTTGATCTCAGTTCATAGGCAATGAAGCCATTTCAAGAAAGAGTCAAAATCAAGGTAGGTAAATAAAACTAAAGATTATTGGGGGGCTAAATTTGACAGGGGGCTGTAACGGATACAGGGGTGCAATGCATGATTGGTCATGACAATTAGTTCCAATGCATGCGGAATGTTAGCTTCTCCTGGTTACTCATTATAATGATTTCATCATCCTGCCAGCGTCAACTGCGTAATTCATTGGATGGAGGCTTAAATAATTGTGTGAGTAGATAGCATCAGCAAAAGCTATGATCAGGTGGCATAGTCACCCACTGCCTCAAGGTCCCTGAGAACCAGGTTCTGTCCTGATCTTGATGCTGTCTGTGTGAAGGTTGCATCCTCTCCCTGTAAATGTGGGTTTCCCCTGTTGCCCTCGTTTCCTCCCCCATCCCAAACATATGGGTTGATAAGTTATTGGTGTCTGTAGGTTGCCGGTGAGTGGTAGAATCAGGGGGTTTAGGTGAGAATAAGTCTTGGAGTCAGAGCTGTACAGCACCGAAATTGGCCCTTCGGCCCACAGTGACTGTGCTAACCATCTTCTTCAATCCCATTAGCCACATTAGGTCTGTATCCTTTTATGCCTTGCCCATTTAGGTTTTAACTTGCTGACTGTCTCTTAAATGTTGGTGATTATATCTGAATCCACCACCACCTCTTACAGTGGGCTCCAGGTACTGAACGCTCTGTGTGAAAAAAACTCTCTCTTAATTCCCCGTTCAAAACTCCTTCCTCTCACTTTGAAACTGTACTGTCTGGCTTTTAATGCCCCTGCTATGGGAAAATGATTCTGATTCTCTACTTCAGCTATGTAGTTTCACCAGCCTGTCTGTTTGCATTGTCACCTTCATGGAAATATGGGCTAGAACTCTCATATCCCTCTGTTCATCACTATTTCTCAGTATCTTCCCATCTCCTTTATCTGTCTTGCCCCTATCTGACTTCCCAAAATGCACCACCTTGCTCTTGGGGTATTAAATTCCAGCTGCCTCTGCTCCACCTAATTTTCCCTCTAATTCAGTTTGCTTTAGACAACCTTCCTTGCTATCCACTTCTTGTGTTGTCCGAACACTTACTAATTATACTTTTATCACTAATATATATCACAAACATATGGGGTGATTATAAAATGGGCATTAACATAGGATTACAGTAAGTGGGTGGTTGATGGTGTACACTTGGTGAGCCAAAGGATAGGTTCCCATGTTGTATTTCTCTAAGAATCTACAACTGTATTGCTTTAAGCTAGCTTATTGGATTGGTGTTTGGGGCAGGTGATGACATCTGTGAGGAAAAGTAAGCCAATAAAGTGAACTTATTCAGCAAGTAATTTATATGCGTTAATTATGTAACTGGCATATGATGTGCCAACTATTCCTGTATCCCCTGAGAAATAAATATGAAACAGTATGAATATTCCTGTCCCCTTATTTTGAAAGTGCAACATTTTTATTCTCTACGCTCCAGGGTCTAGGCAAGTAGAAGTGAATCTTTACTCTGTCTGAATAGCTGATACTGGATGGCCAAAAGATTTCCTTACTAATTTCTTGCTCTGACCTTTTATATCAAAGTACATACTGTATGTGTCACCACTCTGAGATTTATTTTCTTGTGGGTAATTATATAGTCACGCACTTTGGTAGAAGGAATTAAGGCATAGACTATTTTCTAAATGGGGAGCAAATTCAAAATCAGACATACAATGGAACTTAAGAGTCCATGTGCAGAATTCCCTAAAAGTTAACCTGTCGGTTGAATTAGTGGTAAAGAAGGCAAATCCAATGACAGACAGATATACTTCATTGATCCCGAGGGAAATTGGGTTTCGTTACAGATGCACCAACCAAGAATAGTGTAGAAATATAGCAACATCAAACCATAAATAATTAAATAATACTAAGTAAATAATGCCAAGTGGAAATTAGTCCAGGACCAGCTTATTGGCTCAGGGTATCTGACACTCCGAGGGAGGAGTTGTAAAGTTTGATGGCCACAGGCAGGAATGACTTCCTATGATGCTCAGTGTTGCATCTCGGTGGAATGAGTCTCTGGCTGAATGTACTCCTGTGCCTAACCAGTACATTATGGAGTGGATGGGAGACATTGTCCAAGTTGGCATGCAACTTGGACAGCATCCTCTTTTCAGACACCACTGCACACAGCAAACATGATAGCACTGGCCACCACAGACTCGTAGAACATCCTCAGCATCGTCCGGCAGATGTTAAAGGAACTCAGTCTCCTCAGGAAATAGAGATGGCTCTGACCCTTCTTGTAGACAGCCTCAGTGTTCTTTGACCAGTCCAGTTTATTGTCAATTCGTATCCCCAGGTATTTGTAATCCTCCACCATGTCCACACTGACGCCTTGGATGGAAACAGGGGTCACCGGTGCCTTAGCCCTCCTCAGGTCCACCACCAGCTCCTTAGTCTTTTTCACATTAAACTACAGATGATTCTGCTCGCACCATGTGACAAAGGTACATGTTAGAATTCATTTTGAGATGACTAGAATGTAAGAGCAAGAATGTAATGCTGAGGCTTTATAAGGCACTGGTCAAACCACATTTGGAACGTTGTGAACAGTTTTGGGCCCTTTATCAAAGAAAAGATATGTTGGCATTGGAGAGGGTCCGGAGGAGGCTTACGAGAATGATTCCAGGAATGAAAGAGTTAATGTATTTGGAGCATTTGATTACTCTGATCCTGTACTTGCTGGAGTTTAGAAGAATGAGGGAGAATCTCATTGGAACCCAAAGTGTGGATGTGGAGAAGATATTTCCTATGGCGGGTAAGTCTACAGATTCAGAGTAGATGGATGTCCATTTAGAACAAAGATAAGAAGGAATTTTTTTTTAGACAGTGGGTGGTGAATCTGTGGAATTTATTGCCATAGAGGGTTATGGAGGCCAAGTCATTGAGTATTTAAAGCAAGGTTGATAGGTTCTTGTTTAGTCAGGGTTTCAGAGGGTACGGGGAGAAGGCAGGAGAATGGGGTTGAGAAGGATAATAAATCAGCCATGTTGGAATGGCAGAGTAGGTTCAATGGGCCAAGTCACCTAATTCTGCTCCCAACTCTTATTTATTTATTTGTTTGTTTGTTTATTTATTGTAATTATTTATTTTTAATTTATTTTTGTATTTGCACAGTGTGTTTGTTGCCTTTTGCACATTGGTTGCTTGTCTGTACTGTTGGTTGTGGTTTTTCAGTGTTTCATGTACTTGCTGTGATTGAAACAGGAAAATGAATCTCAGAGTGGTGACACATACAGTATGTACTTTGATAATAAATTTATTTTGAACTTTGAGATTCAAATCCATTGACATATGCACTACAATTGTTTTGTTTGGGAAGTTCAGACAAGACAAAAAAGAACACTTAATAAACAAAAAGCCTTAGCTGAGAAATGTGGTGAATTACTAATCTTGAAAAACTGTAGCGGCTTAAGTACTCAGATTCTCTTTCGGAAAGTTCCACTTACTACCAATGACCTGCTTCTTGTCCCCTTCTCCTTCTGTCCATAGACTGGCTTTGACCTCTTCTATTGGGACAGAGTTGGCGAATGGAGATTTGAGTTTGGGCACAGTAAATGGGGATTTTCAATCCCACTGCCCCTCTGGAACTTCATTCACAATGTGAGGTGGACTCCTGGCTGGATTCTTGTACTGAAGTGAGAACACAGTGCAGCAGAAAAGGTAACTCAGAATCTGACCATTGTAGTATTACAGCTGTTGTCGTTTGCTGACACTGTTGAATGCTCCTATACATTCTGGCTGACTTTTCTATGCAACATGGTGGATAAAATTGGCATGGTTTACTGCTGGCTCTTCCACACCAGAACACCAAATTGATTTATCGTCACTCTCAGTTAAATTCAGTCAGCAAGAAACAGATAAATAATGGAAGCAAAGTAGAGATTTAACATTACGAGTTGCAATAAGGAGTGGAAGGTGGATGGGTAGATCCTCAGATTGAAAAGCAAACAATGCAAGCACATTTTGATTGAGGGCCAAAATAGAGGTCGGGTTGTTGTCGAAGCTGGTTTCCAGTTAGCTCACTACTATTGCACTTATTTAATCTTCCGTAGTGTGCATAGAATTGTATAATAGAATATTGCTGATGTAAAACTGGATATTGTGCCTTCTAATATCTTTATAATTCCAGGACAATGGTAATTAAATAAAAAAGAAAAAATAGCTTAAGAAAATTTACTTTAATCGTGAATGAAGCATAGCCTATAGACAAAACTTACTTTTGCCTTTTGTGCTATTATCTCAAGAGAAAAGTCATTATGTCAATGACAACACAGACAGTTGATTTAGCATCGTATCAAATTTATCAGCTACAGATAAAAGAACAGAAAATTATAACTATTGTAAAAAAGGAAATCAAATGGAAAATAAAAATCAACCAACACCTTTTTTTGCAATACAGGCATCTGGCCTTCAAATTATGCTTTGCATTTTTTGATCAAAGTACTTTCTGTTTTTGTGGGTGCTGGTAAAGTAAGGATACTCCTGCATGCTGCCTTTCTCATGGGATGATCTGCCTCCTCTCCAACCTAAGCAAGGCACCTGTTTGGGAACATAACTTTCAAGTGCCATTTACATTAGGACCCAAATAGAGTCTTGAACTTTTACTTGGCATCATGTGCATTCCTGGGAATGTTGACATTTTACTGACCTCAGGACCCTCCTTTATGTTGCAGGCTCCTGTCAGGTGCAGACCCTGTAAGGTACGCATCTGCGGCTATTGATCCATGTGTCTTTTGTGACCTGGACTTCAGTTTTCAACTGAGCCCCAGTAATTCAGCAGGAACTCCAGGTCACATCTGCAGACTTCTCAAATTTGCTCCTGCTCCCCAACTCTGTGCCTGGCTGCAATTGTCCTGAGCTCCTTCCTCATGCTGACTTCTCCTCTACTGTTCCTTCTTAAAAATGCAGTGATCGGCAGCTCCTACTTGCAATATCCTTTTCACCAGGGTAGGGAGTGGTCCAACGACTGGCATCATACAGTAGATAGAGGGTGGGGGAGCAGGGCGGGGATTTAAAATAATTTAAAGACCAACTTCTTCACACATAGGGTAGTGAGAATATGGAAGGAACTGTTAGTAAGTGGTGGCATGAAGAATAGTCTCATTTAAAGTGCACTTGGATAGGTACATACAGGGGCAGGGCCTAACTGAGTAGACAGCATGGTTGCTATGGATTTGTTGGGCCAAAAGGCCTGTATCCATGCTCTTTTGCTCTGCCTGTATCTGTTTATGCAGTGTGGGAGTTACCAGGTGCCAAGCAGAATAGATACTGAGATTTTATTATCATTCACATTCTGTGGACATGATAACTCATTACATCTTTTGTATCCACTTAAGATTTAATAATTAGGGCTATGTTAGGGATTGTTAAGCACCTTCATTGTAAATTATAAGGGTAGCTGATCATAAAAAAGGAGCCAATATTCAAAATGTAATTACAAGCAATAGGATATTCTGAGTGCTGCACCCTTGTACGTCACACTGGGAAACAATGGAAAAAATCAGAGTTAATCAGACTAAATTGGCATCCCCATATAGAGATCATGAGGGGTCTAGGTGAACTATCCCACCATTAAACACATAGTCACAAATGCATTGCGTTTTTCATCATCATCACTGACTCAACCTGCAAATTAACCTTTAGAGGTTCTTGCACAAGGACTCACAAGTCCCTTTGTACCTCTGATTTTGAATTTTCTCTCCATTTGGAATATAATCCACACTTTTACTCCTTCTTCCAAAGTGCATGATCATACACTTCCCAACACTATATTCCGTCAGCCACTTCTCTTAATCTGTCTAAGTCCTTCCGCAGCCTCTCTGCTTTCTCAATATACCTGCAACCTCCATCCATCTTTGCATCATCCGCAAACTTGGCCACAAAGTCATCAATTCTGCCATCCAAATCAGTGACATATATACGTAAAAAGAAGTGGTCCCAATACAACCCCCTGTGAAGCACCACTTGTCACCAGCAGCCAACCAGTAAAAGCCCCTTTATTCCCATTCTCTACCTTCTGCCAAGCAGCCAATGCTCTATCCATGTTAGTACCTTTCCTGTAATAACATGGGCTCTTTTCTTGCTAAGTAACTTCATGTGTGGCACCATGAAAAAGGGGCTTCTGAAAATCCAAGTACACAACATTCACCGATCCTCCTGCTTGCTACTTCTTTAAAAATTTCAAACAGATTTGTCAGGCAAGATTTTCCCTTAGGGAAACCATGCTGTCTCTGGCTTATTTAATCATGTGCGTCCAAGTACCCCGAGACCACATCCTTAACAGTCCAGTCCAACACCTTCCTAACTGCTGAGGTTAAACTAATTGGCCTATAGTTTCCTTTCTTCTGCCTCTCTCCCTTCTTTAAGAGTGGAGTGATATCTGAAAATTTACAGTCCTCTGGAATCATGCTAGAATTCATTGATTACTGAAAGATCATTACCATTGCCTTCTAAATCTCTTCAGCCACCTCTTTCAGAACCCTGGGGTTTGGAGCATCTGGTCTAGGTGGCTTATCTACCTTCAGACCTTTTAGTTTCCCAAGCACTTTCTCCCTAGTAATGGCAACTTCAGTCAGTTCTGTCTCCTGACGCTCTTGAATTTCCGCCATACTGTTGGTGTCCTCCACAGTGAAGGCTGATGCAAAATATTCATTCAGTTCATCTCCCATTTCTGTGTCCCACATTACTACCTCTCCAACGTCATTTTCTAGTAGTTTGATAGCTACTTTTGCCTCTCTTTTACACTTTATATATCTGAGGAAAGTTTTGGTATCCTCTTTAATATTACTGGCCAGCTTAGCTTCGTATTCCACTTTTTTGTTCTTTATAATTTTTTTTATTTGCTCACTTTTTTAAAAAGCTTCCCACTAACTTTCCATTAACTTTTGCTCTATTGCTCTTTAGCTTTTATGTTGGTTTTGACTTATGTTGTCAGCCATGGTTTTGTCAACCTTCATTTAGAATACTTCTTCTTTGCGATGTAGCATGTGGCATTCAAGCTCCTTATTTCATAGATCATAAATTCAGTGAATAGTTAAAGACAAGCAAAATCTGCTTGATTTTGTTCCCTTCCTGTCTCATGATGGTGTGGTTATTTTTAGGGCCTCTAAAGCTGTTCTGGTTATGATTAAGTTTCTCAGCACAGTTTTCTTGTTTATCAGGGGTATCTCTTCCAGAATATAGATGAATTATTCCAATCAAGGTCAGTGTGCAGGCTCTTTGATTTAATTTATTAAATTACTGTTCAATGAATAGGGCTATAATCTTATTTAAAATTTATAATAGTTGGAGCTATTTGAAAACATAGGCTTTTGAGAACTAGGTGTTGGATATAAACAGAATGCAGATTAGGTATTAAAACATATTGGGGTTTATAACATATTTATGAATATTAATGTAATTTAAAATATAGAATTCTAATAAAAATATTTAATCCATGCATGTTTCACTTTGTTACTCATTATCAAATAACATTATTGTATTACTTTATGATCATTGTATTTTAAAAGTTATTTTCATATTATAATGACTACAATTTACAAAGGAAAATGAAGCTTAGCTGTAACATTTTAATTATATTCAGTTTTATCAATATTAATATTTGCTGTGACTTTGTAAAGAAAGGAATTACGGTATTTTATTTACGAGAAGGTCATTAGCAAACTAAACTAATTGTCATATGAAAATTACTTTTAATTGGCATAATTAATGAAGGTGTAATCTATTTTATAGTTGTTTGGCTTTTAAGCAGATCCTGCGTGGTTTATAAAGATAAAGTTGCTGCTATTGAATTAATTGAAACATGGTAAAATTATGCAATCTGCTGCCAATGATTGTTTTTGGCATCAATGCAACTTCTTAAGCATCCTTATACTTTTTACACTATAAAACTAGAGAATGGCAAGCTAAACCAAATCTTGCAATTTACAAGTATATATTAATAATTATTTGCCAATAAAGATTACTCAGGGCCTCAGTTATTCAAAATCAATTAAGTATCGTGTAGATGATTATGGGAACAAGTTTCACCAACTTAATAATTTTGATTCGGTGTTCCATGGATAAATAAATGTGATCATTTAAAAATGAAAATATGCCACAAATTAAATTTAAATGTTGAGCTCAATAGTTAGAAATTAGTTTTAACTTGCTCATTGCAAAATGATCAAAGAAGGCCAGATCTACAGAGGTTTTTATGTTTCTATCTCAAATTAAGTACCGTAGATTCCGGACTACAGAGCGCACCTGATTAAAAGCCGCTGGCTCTAATTTTAGAAAGAAAATCAATTTTTTACTTGTACAGGTCGCACCGGATTTTAGGCCGCACCGGATTTTCGGCCGCAGGTGTCCCACGTTGTAATATGAGATATTTACACAGAAAGATATTACACGTGAGGATTTTTAAACTTTTAATTAAATCCATATGGTAACAAAAACAAATACATATTGCAAATGCTTTTTTTCGAACCGTGCCTGTAACGCGGCTACTTTTAAATATACGTTGCGTATACTTTTTTACTGAACAACATTCCAATATCTCCTAACGACTGGTAAAAAATATATATATTGCAGCCTACCAGGAAAAGTTATTGATCGCCTTTAACTTAAAAGCAGCGTTCGCTCAGATCCAAAGCCGCTCCGCCGCTCGCCCCCCGCCGTCCCGTTTATCACAAACTGGCATTTTTCCCACAAGACGCGGCGAAACCGGGTGTGACGTCATAGCATCCCGCAATGTAGTACAGAAAACAAATATAGTTAAAACACTTCTAACTTTAACTAACAAATGAATTACTAAGCGAAAATATTATAAACTAAATAACTGCCATAAAGGCAGCACAATGCTTTTCTTCGAGTGTTTTCCATGTTGATGAGGGTGAGTACAAATGACTGATGTACAATAATTTAATTGTGAAAGTGCGCTTGATTTATCGTACAATTTCATTGGACCTCTGTGAACTACTCATCAATTTTATTGGTCTACTGTTACGAGGCAAAATGTTTTTGGCGGCATGAAAAAAATAATGCATTAGCCGCACCGTATTAAAGGCCGCAGAGTTCAAAGCTGTTCAAAATGTGGGAAAAAAGTAGCGGCTTATAATCCGACATCTACGGTAACTAAAATTATTTTTTTTTCCTTTTTTTGTGTCTTTCAATGGGAGCACCTTTAGTCTTTCTGTGGGAAAAAACTGTGCTGCAGTTTAATTTAAATGGAACTGTGATTTTGGGAAAAGCAGCCAGATTTGAGTTCAACTAATAAATTTTGCAGTGATTCATAACTTTGGACAATCAGGTTAAAGAGTTTAAACTGCAGGAGATTGTATGACCGTGAAGGATGTATGCCTTTGTGTTGTCAAATATTATTTGGTCCTTGTGGAGCTGTATTAGGAAGGAAGATTGCATTATAGTGGGAACAGCTCAAAATGAGAACAAACAGAAAGCTAGGTGATACTGTATAATCCTAACAATCAGTCGTAAATTGTTCCATGCAATAAAGGAGTTAACCTTTTGAGCTCAAATAAAAATTAAACAGGACTATAAGCTTTTTCTCACTAGAAAGGAAAATCTTTAAGAGCTACAGCTGACTGAACCTGTAGTAATTTTATTTTTAATTTGGTAGTTTTAAGATTCTTCAAGTGGTATAGATATAAAATTTTTAAAAAAAGATATAGCCATTCTAAAGTTACAATAAAACATTAGAGCTCAATCTGGCCTAATTGTAGAATGCAGGTATTTCCTATAATTCAGTACTTTGCAATCTCCCCACTACAACATGCTGGATAACAAATGTGTGCTTTAGATTAGATGTATACAGTTAGTAAATTAACAACGGAGCTTGCAGTTCTTGAGGTTCTGTTCAGTCATTTAGCATTTGAAATTGAAAAATCTTGTTCTAACCATTTTTATTTCACGGACCCTAATTTTACCTTTTTGAGGCTGTCCGTAAGAAGATGGATCTCAAGGTGGTATAATGTATACATACATATATACTTTGAACTTTGAATTTCAGGAACTTGAATCCAGAATTGTGATGCAACTCGAACAAACGTAAGTATTGGCTTCTCACCGTTCTGACATTTTACTTTACATCATTCAGTTGCCAAAGTTACAAGGAAACGAGGATTTAGACATTTACTTTTGTTCCGGTGTGCCAGTCTCAAGAGGTTCCTCACTTTTGGCAATTATGATCCTGTAATCTTTGAAGTTTATTATCTTTGTTAAAGTACTGATAGAAGCCAAAGGACAAGAAACACAGCACATTTTCCAGTCTTGTTGCTTGAGTCCTTAAAATCAAGTGGAATATCAATAATATTGTCAATATACATTGCTTAGTTCCATCTTGATCAAGATCATGATTGTTTATGGCATTTCCAGGACACCAGTGTAAAGGGGAGTATGAAATAATTTTTATTTGGATCTGATGCAGCACAAAACCACACAAGGTACAAAGCTCAATAATATAAAAAACACAATAAATAAAAATACATAAGATAAAGTAATGCTAGGTACTGGGGTGTCAGTATGTAAGCTGACTCTGCCAGGAAATGATAAAGTAGTGGTGGTGTGGTTGGTTAGTGGCTATAGGTTTTGATCAGCCTATCTGCTTGGGGAAAGTAACTGTGTTTGAGTCAGGTGGTCCTTGTGTGTATGTTATGCAGCCTCCTCTCTGATGGGAATGGGACAAACAGTTCATGAGCATGGTGGGAGGGATCCTTCATACTACTGCTGGCCTTTACCCAGCACCTTTCTCTACATAAGCATTGATGGTGGGTAGGCTGATGCCAGTGATACATCAGACAGTATTGAATACCCGTTATAAAGACTTCCTGCCTGCCGCAGAGCAGTTTCAGTAATGCAGCACGTTAGGATGCTCTCCACTGCACATCTCTAGATGGGTGTGAATATTGATGTCCAGCTCTCTTCATTTTCCTCAGAAAGCGGGGGCGTTGGTGATGCACCATCAATAGCTCTCGGAGATGTGAGATGAGAGATAGGCTTTTATTAGCTGGAAGAGAGCACTATCAGCAGCAAGAGTCCATCACACAACATGCTGGAGACTGAGGAAGGGTCTGTGCCTCCAATCGCCTTTATACAGGCGTCTGTGGGAGGAGCCACAGGAGCAGCAGTCAGCGGGGGGGGGGGGGGGGGGGTGTCCAGACAGGTATATGTAGTTCACCACAGTTGGTGAGCTTTCTTGATTATGTAGAACATGTTCTGGGACCATGAAAGACTGTGCTAGATGTGCACTCCCAGAAGTTTGGAAATGCTTGCAGTTTCCACTGCTGTGCTGCTGATATAAAGAGGGTGTGAGTGCTGTGAGTTCTCCGGAAGTCAATAACCATCTCCTTTGCCTTGTTGACAATGAGGAAGATGTTATTTGCCTGGTACCAGGCCTCGAGCTCTTCCACCTCCTCTCTGTAGGCTGTCTCATCGTTGTTGGTGATGAGCCCCACCACTGTCATGTCATCAGCAAACTTGATGGTGAGGAAAATCACCTTTAGACATATGTATTTATATTTATTGTAGGTTTTTATTATTATTATTATTATTATCATCATCGTTATTGTGTTCTTGTGTGCTTTTTTGGGCTGCATTGCACTCACAGTAACAATTACTTCATTTTCCTTACACTTGCTTACAGGAAGTGTCATCAAACATGCTTGGATCTTGAATATACGGGATGTAATACAGGTTGAGCACTGATTTTCTGACACCCTCGTTTCCTGAACCCTGCCGGATTAATATTTTTGCCTGATTAAAAGAGATCACGCATAATAATGGAAAAAATGGACTGTAGAACCTTAAATAGGATCATTAATTAAACAAAAACTAAATGTAAATTTATTAACTACTGTGTTTACAAACAATGTTGCTTATTGGCTATCTTTTTAAACATTTCATGCAGGCAAAGTTGTTTCATGTGTTTTGATCTTTCCCTGTGTAAATTTTCTTGCATCAAATAAAAATTCATTAGCTCTTGTTCCGTCACAAAGGTATGTTTCTCTAACCCTTTGATTAAATCACCCAACAACTCAATCCACATTGTCTATAGTAAATCTTTCAGTTTCATCCATTTCATTATCATTGCTGCCATCTTTCAGTGTGTTTATCAGCATTCAGAACACTGTCCATCTTTTCCAAGTCCGTAAGCTGATGCACACTGGCGTTTTGTCACCCTGTAATACTTTTTGCATACGCAAGCAAATCACGAACAAGTACTTACTCCTTTGGTGCACAGAATCCTGTAAAATCATCATCAAGCTTTTCTTCAGGCACATTATCAAACATCCAGGGGGGCCACAACCTATGCCAGCCATTCTTTAGTGTTGAAGGTTCTACCTTCTCCCACCCTTGAGCAATGAACCAAAGAACAGCCTTCACATTCAATTCTTTAATGAATGTCTGTACAGGATTGCCAGCATTCACCTCATCTAACAGACATTTGATGGAAAATGAGCAATACTTGGCCTTTAGAGAGCACTGTATTTCTTGGTTTTGGGGTTGGATAAGCAGTATAAAATTTGGAGGTAAGTACACTGTAAAACATTATTCTTACACAAGAGTTCAGCTTTGGGGTGATCTGAACAGTTATCCAAAATAAGAAGAATTTTGCAATCTTCGGATAGCTCTACAGATGTGCAATGTGCTCTGGCTTCTGGCACAAAATATTTTTCAGACCACTCTGACTTAATATCAGTGGTAATCCAGTCATTTTTATTTGTGCAATATGTTACTGGGTATATTTTAACACCTTTCAAGGCCCTAGGGCATTTAATTTTTCTGATCACTAGTGGTTTATATCTGTGAGTACCTGCTGATAGGGAGCACACTAAAATGGTAGCTCTGTCCTTAGATTGTTTGAATCCTGTGGGATCATCTTCATCTTCTATTGTTTTTCTAGGTGTGCCTCGCCAGTAAAATGCAGTTTCATCTTCATTATAAACATGCTCAGGACAGAGGATGATGCCTGCTCTGAGCTTCACAAGTTCATCCACATACTCGGTGACTCCTTTATGGTTTGCAGACTATTTTTCTCCATGCGTTTTATGCATGGAAATTCCACAGTGCTTCTTAAACCCTTGAAACCATCCTTCACTATAGTTGTATGCATGTTCTAATTTAAGTTCTTTACGGAAGAACTTAGTTTGGTTCATTATCATACTGCCTGACTCTATCACTCCGATGCTGGTGAAACCATTCTGTCATCACTCAATCATACTCAGTGCTCTTCCCAACTTTCATTGTTTTTCTAATGCTCTTTTGCTTTAGTGAATCCCTGTTTGCATAGAATCGCAACATTTTTCCTCTTAGGTGCTTTCCATCATACACAGTTGACAAATCAGTGCCATATAAGTCACACAGCTTCTGCACAGAAACACCTTGGTCCAGTTTTTTCAATGTTTCAACCTTTTCTTGGATCAATATGGGCAGATGTTTACGTGTGATACCACCACTGGTACTTGCACTTAGAAGCCATAGCTAGGGTTAAATTTATGTAAAATAAGCAAAAGTAAGCACAAAATATTGGGATTACTATCAACAAATGCAATGTAAATTATAAAAATGGCATGCTTTTGTCAAAATGAGTCTCGCCTCAGATGGCGCTGTGTGCGCTTTACAGAGTGCCATCTAGTGGCTGCTCAGTAAACTACTTCCCATAAAGAGGTGCCGAACCATCAGTTTCCAGAAAATCGGCAGTCGATTTTCTCTACAGTCTGATATAACACAATTGTCAATTATAGTTATAGTATGCATGGAAATAATTTAATATCTACATTAACAATAAAAGAAATTGCTTGCAGAAAATTGACTTTTTTTGAAATCTATCATTCAATTGATTATAGACAATAAGTACCAAAGATGCAAGAGAATAGTTGTTTTCTTTTGATGTCTAAAAAACAACACTGAAGCAATATCAGATTTTTTTTGTCATTATGACTATTGTCACAATTTTTGTCACTAATTTATTTCTGGAGACTGATTTTATAACAGTACTATTGGATATTAGCTGTCATCAAATAGTTTTTTTTAATGTTTCAATTGACTGTTAAAACCATGCTTGGTGCTCTTTTGCCCAAGATTTAAAACAAATCTAAATTACAGATGGTAACAACTATATAGCCTTGATCTATGGGACTAACATGGAGTTGCCACAGATACAATAGGCTAATTGGCCTTTAGCAATGCAATGTTTACTTGGCTCTGTGCTGAACTTTGGGTCTTGGATTCTCTTTGTGGACTTTGTTATTGTTTGCATAATTTGTTTTTTCTCTCTGCACATTGGGCGCTTCATTGTCTTTTTTATGGATTCTGTCTTGGGTTTCTTTGTTACGTGGCTGCCTGTTAGGAGATAAATCTCAAGGTTGCATAATGCATACATACTTCAATAATAAATGCATTTTGAGCTTTGAACTGTAAATATTCTGTGACCACGTGACTTGCTAGAGCTGTTAGATGCATACGAGATGCAGCTTAATACAGGGGAGTTTCAGATTGTCCATCCGTAATATTTTTCCCTTTTCCTAAGAAATTGATCAAGCCATCCCAATGATCTGCTTTCAGCATATCAATAGTAGTTAAAAGTTCTTTCTACTAACCAACAAATAGGCAAATTAGAGCACCGATTTAAGATAGTTGTTAAAGACATCGAAGAGATGAGAAACGTGTTTGCATAGGTGATGTTTAAAAATCAGAATATGCCTGCATGGCCTGCTGCAAAAGAAAATTTGAGAAAAATTCCATTTGAATGATTTTATGAAAATATGAAAATACTGAAGTGTCCATAGAGATCCAGTGGGACTATAGATAGTTCTCTGAGGTGTAAATCAGTAAATTGATTTATTATTGTCACAGTGAAAATCTTTGTTTTGTTGGGCATGTATACAGTTCACTCCATCATGTACATACAAGGGAAAAGCAATAACAGAATATAGACTGTAGAGTTGCAGTTACAGGGAAAGTGCAGTGAAAGCAGACAATAAGGTGCAAGACCATGACAAAGTAGATTGTGAGGTCAAGAGTCAATCTTATTGTACAAAGAGACACTTATGACAGCAGCATCGAAGCTGTCCTTGAGCTTGATAGTGCATGAATTTCAGATTGTATACCTCCTGCCTGTTGGGGGGTGAGCATGGAAGTCCAGCTACAAAGTTAATGGGCTGCGTGAGCTCTCGTTGCACTGCAGACATTGATAACGTTGGAAGGATCTGCTGTGGGAGAGGAGGCATGAGATGTGTGCAGCCTTAACTAATTCTTGTGGGAATACCAACTGTCCCTCTGAGGACAGCGTTGTATCAGAATCAGGTTTATTATCACCAGCATGTGTCGTGAAATTTGTTAACTTAGCAGCAGCAGTTCAATGCAATACATGATATAGAAGAAAAAAATAAGTAAATCAATTACAGTATATGTACTGTATATTGAAAAGATTAAAAACTGTGCAAAAAACAGAAATAATATTTATTTAAAAAGTGAGGTAGTGTTCATGAGTTCAATGTTCATTTAGGAATCAGATGGCAGAGGGGAAGAAGCTGTTCATGAATCGTTAAGTTTGTGCCTTCAGGCTTCTGTACTTCCTATCTGATGATAAGAGTGAGAAAAGGGCATGCCCTGGGTGCTGGAGGTCCTTAATAATGGACGCTGCCTTTCTGAGACACCGCTCCCTAAAGATGTCCTGTGTCCTTTCTAAAACATTTACTTAGTAGCTCCATAAAGTTGTTATAGCGATAGCTGGTAATGGGGACAAGCTCCCACTACCTATTAAATGCTCGCAGTGGTGTGTGCCTCAAATAGCTTCTGACAACTTAGTCCAGCACTTGGCCTTCACGCGTGCCTTAGCTACTAAGTCCTGACAGGAGAAGTGGTAAAGCCGGGTTACTGGTGCCTTAAAACTTGACGCTCCTAGCAGATGGGACTCGTCACCTATGATTGGCAGCTCATCTAGGAGAGGGAAAATTTGATCTTAAACGTCCGCTGCCTGGTGACTATACGCTCTCTTGGGTAAGGTTTTGGGAGTTAACCCCGAGGGAAAAATCTGGAGCTGGAGTCGTCAAGGCAGTCCTACATTCAGTTCAATGTTAACTGGCAACTCCTGCGATGCTGCTGGTACCAAACTGTATCGGACTCTGCCGTTCTTTTGGGCTCATCAGATGCAGGGAGAGGGGGAGCTTGCTACATGGGCAACAGCTTGCTCTCCATATTGTACTGCCCAGGCTTGTCTATCTAGACAGCTAGGATGCAATGTCCATGGTCAACCCTGACTGACAGAGGCCTCACTCACTCACTCATTTAGTAGCTCATGCAGGCTTACTTTTTTCTGCAATGCTATGGACTTGTGAATTGTATCTGGAAAAATGAACCAGCAAGCAGTCAGGCAGAGGCTTTGAACCAGAACATTCTGAGAGTTAATCAGGCCGTTTAAAAGCTTTAAGAAGTTTACTGATCAATAGAGAATTGTCAGAAATCATTTTGTTTGAATCAAGTAGGACAAGCCAGCGAAACAGAATCAGTGGGTGTTCTTTATTTCATATTATCAAATAAAGAAATTTTATGTGTTCTTCTCATTGTGAATTCAATTTTGGCTGCTATTCTCTTCAGGTCCCTGTCAAGTCACAAACCCTGCTGAGTTTTATCAGACCGTGGATTTGCCAGAGATTCACTCTTCACAAGAGATACTTTGGGATAATCCCTGGGTATACCAGCCTTCTTTTTATGATTTGGATGATCAGGCTGTCCATCTTAGTTAATGAGCTGTTGAAGTTCACCTTCATGAACTCCATTCTGAATGTCAATCGCTTACTTTTATTGTTTGCATAATTTGTTTTTATTTTGCACATCAGGTGTTTGATAGCCTTTTGGAAATAATGGGCTTTATTGGGTTTCTTTGTTTTGTGGCTTTGTAAGGAGATGAATCTCAAGGTTGCATATGGTATGCGAATTCTGATAATAAATGTACTTTGAGCTTTGAAAGATAAGGAGAAATGAGATGGCACTGACAAGAGAAAACCTTCAGATGCTGGAAATCCAAGCAACCCATGCAAGATGCTGGAGGAACTCAGCAGGCCAGGCAGCATCTATGGAAAAGGGTACACTCGACGTTTTGGGGCGAGACCCTTCATCAGGACTGCAGAAGGAAAGATGAGGAGTCAGAGTCAGAGGTGGGGGAGGGGAGGAAGAAACACAAGGTGAGAGGTGGAACTGGGAGTGGTGGAGGGGTGCAGGGAAGGGGTGAAGTGAAGAGCTGGAAAGTTGATTGGTGAAAGAGATATAGGGATGGAGAAGGGGGAATCTGATAGGAGTGGACAGAAGGCTATGGAAGAAAGAAAAGAGGGAGGACATTTCAAGTCAGCACCTACAGTCTGTCCACCAGAAAAAGCGGGATCTCCCAGTGGCCACCCATTTTAATTTCACTTCCCATTCCCATTCTGACATGTTAGATCATGGCCTCCACTACTGTTGTGATGAGGCCACACTCATGTTGGAGGAACAACACCTTATATTCCATCTGTGTAGCCTTCAACCAGATGGCATGAACATCGATTTCTCAAACTTCCAGTAATGGCCCTCCCTTTCTTTCACCATTCCCCCATTCCCATTTTTCCTCTCTCACCTTATCTCCTTACCAGCCCATCACCTCTCTCTGGTGTTCCTCCCCCTTTTCTTTCTTCCATGGATTTTGGTCCTTTCCTATCAGATTCCCCTATTTCCATCCCTGTATCTCTTTCACCAATCAACTTCCAAGCTCTTCACTTCTTCTCCCGCCCCAGTTTCACCTCTCACCTTGTGTTTTCTCCTTCCTTCACGCCACTTCCTTACTCTGACTCCTCATCTTTTGCTCTCCAGTCATGATAAAAGGTCTCGGCCTGAAACTTTGACTGTCCTCTTTTCCACAGATGCTGCCTGGCCTGCTGAATTCCTCCAGCATTTTGTGTCTGTAAGTGAGATGGCTCAGACCTGAACGAGGGGTTGATGCAATGTGATGTGCTCCGGGTTTGCCTCTCGCGACCACAGCTGTATTTGGGCTATATAGTATCTCTCATTCTGCACCATCCATGGGCTGATGGACTCAACTGAGGACCATGCACTGCCTTCAGGAAATGTTGAAGCCAATGGTTTCTGCTGTTTGCTCGGTGTTGAGGTATCCATTCCCTGCGCTAGATGTTCCCTGTCATCCTGGTAGTGGGTATATATCCACAGCAAGGACACTGGCTGCTTTTTTCCAGGGAAGCCAGTCTGATTTTAAATGGCTCAGTTGTTGGGGAGGCAGGTGGGTGCTCAAAAATGTCTCTTTCCATCGGGCAGAGGAGGGGATAGATAAGGACAGAAGCCCAGTACTACTCAGTCAGAGTGGAGTTAAAGACCTCAGTTACTGTCACCATGACACCATTTAGCTGTACATCCATAGTTTATATGTGGTGATTGCTTGACTATGATAAACAGATGATAAACATGGGGTGAAGTGCCTTTGCTGTTCTCCACCACAATATTCCAGGTGGTGTCTGGATGAGCTTTACGCTTGTTTTTAATTTGTGCCTGCTTTTACTTGGATGAGACTAGCGTGTCCAGGGTGCCACCAAAACTACTTGGGATGAGATTCATGGGTAAGCTGCCACCTGCAGAAGTAATCCATATGTTTTGGCCCAACAGGTGGAACCATCATATCTGATTGAGTATTGGGAATGGTATTCCACTTTGAGCAACTGGCCTGCTTCATCAAGGGTAGGTTCTGTGACAGCAGAGCACTGTGTTTGCCATGTGTGAAATTCTATATTTGAGCGTGAGACAGGTCCCCTGCATAAAGGTTAGAAGGAACTGGTTTAAGCCCTGACCCCTTGTGACAGCCCATTGAATGTAATCAATGTATCCATGGAACCCAGAGTGTTGTATTAGGATATTAATCTGCATCACTGAATAATTTGTGAAATGTTCAGTAGCGAGCCCAAAATAATGATGCAGTAAATCTACAAAGTCATTTCCACTTTTCATTTACCTCTGAAAACCTGCCACAATGTTGAGTGTGAGGTTTAGGCCTGGTTATCTTCCCTCATCTGGGAAAATGGGTTAAGAATGTGTTGGCTGCACACTGGGTAGATCGCAGAGATAAGGGTTATTGCGATTGAAAATTTAAATAAACCCTGCAGAAGCTGGAACTCTGAATGAAAACAGAAAAGGCAGAAGCTCTGTAATAAAATATAACTAACTGGAAACACACAGCAAATGATGCACTTCATAGAAAAAAATTAGAAGTTAAATTCCAAGTTGAAGACCTGTTAGGGCGTTTTGGGGGTTAGGACGTACAGCAACTAACTTCAGCACCAATCTTCAAATCTGAATATGGACTGCAGATTAAATTAAAAATAGAAGCTCTATACAATGGGATCCTAGAGCTGTGAAAACAGCAGTTGACTGCAGGACCAGACAACATTGTCTGGGGTGTGGGTGCAAAAATGGAGGGGGGGGGAGGGGTTGTAAGAACTATGTGTGGTTCAAAGGAAGCGTTGTAAATATAGAATTCTCCTCTGATCTTTAGCATATAAAACATCATGTAGTGTTGGGACAGCAGGTCTCTTCCTCTGAATGGGTCTCAACAGGATGCCTGCTGCCAGGGTGATAGCTGAGAATTTGGGATTGGCACATGTAAGACTGCTGCTTTTCAAAGGCCACTCCCTAACAGACAGAATAAGTGAAGGAAAGTGAAGAGGATGACTGTTATGTTCTCTGTGGTACACTGATAGCTAATAATATTGTATGAAGGAGCACAGAACCACATCCATCCCAGACCTCCCGTTAACACTTATCAACACCTGGCACCAGGAAATCCATTTGAGGGTTTTAATGCAAGGAGCATTACTATAAACTGAAACCAGTCTTTCACTAACAGTAAATAGATGCAGCCGCATGCTTTAGATTCAGGGATGAGTCTGCTTAGAGGCCATGGGCTAAAATTTCTAGGTCTTGGGAAACCCAGTCGTTGAAGAGGAATGGGAATGACTAAATCCAACTGCTAAGTGATCTAGCCTTCTCAGTTTTGGGAACAGTCCCCATGTGATGCTTTCTAACACAGCCTTTCCCACTTAACAGTCTGCCAGCGTCTCCATCTGAAATGCCATGCAGAGAAAAGAGCAAAACAAATTCTAATGGAGGTTCCACTGCAGAATATGGCAGTAAATGTTCCTTCCTGGTATTTCCAGATTCACCAGCTGTTGGCAGATGTTCTGCTGTATCTCAAGACATATCATAGAGATATACAGTACATCTATATCTAGGTCCAGGAGTCTGGATTTGACTCAGCATTGTCTCTCACTGTTGCACAGCTGATACATACCATAAAGCAAAATATCTTCATAATAAAATGAAGTTTATATACAGTATTTAAAAGATTGGATATAAATAAAATTAAAAGCTGTACAATTTACGATGGAATTCTGCAAAAGAAAGCTTGCATGCTGTTCCATCTATGCAGCTATCGACTATTCTCTCAGCCAGAAAAAAAATCCCTATCGGCTATGACTGTTGATCATTTTCACAGACATTTAGTCAGAGCAAAGCTGTTATCAATAAAGTTAATGAAATGAATCACAATGGTATTTGATTAAAAGTGACAAGAGGTAAATTAAACTTGTTTGGAGAAAGCTGAAACTTGTACATCAGTGCGTTTGTGAACTTACACGGAAAAGTGCTGAACAGGATTTGGGAACATAAAATCAAAGGACAATCTGCGTTCCTTATGTACCGAACAAAAACGAGGTGATATGAAAACATTCCATTAGCAAGGTAAATGAAAGTTCTAGGGTGTTAAATTGGATAAACCCTGAATCGGACTTGGGAGTTCTGCTGTGTAATCAAGCAGAACACATTCATTGTGCGAAATTCATGCTGCCTGCTGTTTCAGATAATTACTACATGTAGCTAGCTGTACCTATGTTGTTTAGTAGTTCCAGACAACAGTAGGGAGCCTGACTATGTGAGCAACCAACATGATTTAAGGTATCCTACACTACTTAACAGGGAGGTAGCCGCAGGCAATGGTAGGAAATTTTTAAATGGCTAAGTTTATGAAAGAGCAGGTAGACAAATTTTTTGACAAGATAATAGAAGTCTTGGTGATAGTGAGGAGAGAAAATAGATGTTCTATATCTTCACTGGGGGAACTTGTCTTTAGAGAAATTAAAATGCAGGGAAAAGGAAGAAGAGTAGCCCTTTATTTTCATTAATCCTGTCAGTCATTCAATAAAGATGGCTGATCTGTGATCGTTCCTCATTCACATGTAATCACTATTTCCCTCTGTGCCCTTAGTCCTCAAAAATTCTTTAGCTCACCTCAGAAGAAATAAACACTTACTGCCCTCTGTGACAGAGGATTCCAACTCAATGAATGAAAAATAGACCTTAATTCAGTGCTAAGTGATTGATCCTTTATCCAGATGATATCTTCAATTTCTTCTTGGTAGGGAGGGGGGATCTGTTGTATATTTAATTAAGTTAAAGTCTGTCCCGGGCCTTATAGGCTCATCGGGCTGGTGCTTATGCCGGTTTCCATGGCGTGAAGTGACTGAGTGTATGAGACTCACACCCCCCCCCACCCCCTAGATAGGACGCCAGTCTATCACGAGGTTAACTCCCAACATTTTGCTGGTACACATTTTCAGCTGGGTAGACTAGAGCAATGTGCGGTTAAGTGCCCTGCTCAAGGACACAACATACTGCCTCGAATGGGGCTCGAACTCACGACCTTCAGATCACTAGTCCAACGCCTCAACCACTTGGCCACATGCCACACACTTTTAGTTTAATATTTCTGTAATATTTGATTAAGGTGGTAAATATGTTGTTTCATTAAGCATTCATAAGGCAGAAAATTGATGAATTTATAGGTTCGTAAGCAGTGAGTACTGGATAATAATCATAATTTTTTTAAAAAGCAGGAGTGGCTGACTATATTGGAAAGATAGGTGAGTTCGATTGCACAAGAGGTAACTGGATATTGTATATGGAGCGAATTGAGCAGCAGTTTCAAGCTAATGAAAGCGCCAATGTAAAGTGAGTACCATTTTTGCTGAGTGTACTAGGTGTAGGAGCATACAGATTTCTTAGAAGTTTGACTACTCCAACCAAATCAGCTGAAATGAGCTTTGCTGATATCATGAAAGCAATACAGGAACATATAGAACTGAAACTATTGTTGATTGCAGAATGCTTTAGGTTTCATAAGCGGAAGGAAGTGGAGTCCATTTCAGTTTATGTGGCTGAATTGACGAGATTGTCTGAGCATTGCCAGATTAGCGATGGGCTGAATGATACACCAAGAGATTGTTTAGTTTGTGGAATTTTACAAGAAAGCATTCAAAAACAGCTCCTAACTGAAGAACAACTCACATTTAAAAGAACACTTAAAATGGCTGTATCTATGGAAACAGCAACCAGAAATGCAATTGAGTTGCAGTGAGGAATGAAAGTGAGAGTGAACAAAATTGCTACGTCCAAACAGAAAATGGTCTGGCTGAACAAATTATGTTAGCATTGTGCAAGGGGCTCAGATATACCAGAACAATGCAGGTTTAAAGGCGAAACTTGCAGAAAATGCAACAAAGTAGGGCACATACAAAGAGCATGTTGGGCAGGTAAAGATAAGTGGACTGCACAGGGAAGAGAAAAAGATAAAAATTCAAATTGCCATTTCAAAAAGAGCACTAATCTGCAAGATGTTGATGAAAAATCTGATGATGATGAGAGTGACACAGGACTGCTAGCCTTCAGATTTACAATGTGAAAGCTAACAGTAGACAAGCAATATAGCTTACACCAGAAGTGGAAGGCAAATTAATTAAAATGGAATTGGACACTGGCTTGGCTCTTTCAGATATTCCACAAAATGAATTTGAATGGCATTTCAAAGGTACTAAACTGAAGCCTGCAGATATCCAACTAAGAATATATACTGGAGAAAAAATAATTTATGTGGGAGTGACATTCGCAACAGTGAGATACAGCAATCAACAAGTTGCATTAGGCTTTGAATATGACAAAAACAGGAGGCCAGCGTTGTGTGGCCATGAGTGGCTGAGACAAGTAGATCTTGACAGGAGATCCATCCACCATTTGCATGCCAGATCCCCTGCAATAAAGTCAACTGGACCTGAATTATGAAATGCACTGGGTGAGCCACATCAGTATTCAAGGAAGGCATTGAAAAACTCATATATATCAAGGATAAAATAGTCTTAAATGAAAAAGCCACACTCAAAGTTTTACCAAGTCCATCTGGTTCCTTATACCAAGTAGCCAGTGAGCTGGATTGTATGAAGGTTGAAGGGATTCTTTCCCAGCTTGAGTGTAGCTGATGGGTAAGGTTAGTAGTCCCATTAGCTAAGAAGAGTTGGTCTGTCAGGATCTGTGGTGATCTTAAAGTCACCATCAAACCAGTACTGAAAGTGGATCAGTACCCACTGCCCAGAATAGAGGATGTCTTTGCAAAACCTCCTGGAGGGAAACACTTCAGAAAGTGAACATAGCTGATGCCTATCTACAGACTGAGATGGAAGAATTGTCAAAGTGTTTCTCACCATATACACTCAAAAAGGGTGTTATTTCTGTGATAGGCTTATTACTGTAGTAGCACCACACCTGTGCTCCGGCAGAAAGCTGTGGATTGGTGGTACAAGCCTGTCCAGGCACTCAGTGACACCTGGATGACATCATTGTTACCGGTAAGTGTGACAAGGAACACTTCCAAAATTTTGAGATTACCGTTAAAAACATTGGAAGATTATGGGCTCAGAGCACAACATAGCAAGTGTGAATTCTTTATGCCAAGCATCACTTACTGTGGTCACACCTTTGACTCACAAGGATTACACAAGTGTGTTGATAAAAATCAGCACATATGGTGGATGCCCCAAGGTAAAAAAATGTGTCACAGTTGTGGTTCTTTTTAGTAATTATCAAATCCTATAACAGATTCCTGGCAAACCTGGCTACTGTGCCTCACCCTTTGAACTCATTACTACAATCTGGGAAGAAATAGCAATGGACAAAGCAGTGTGAGGTGGCTTTCCAAAAGACAAAGGAAATGGTGACATCAGACACTGTACTCATGCATTATGGTCCATATTGTCCAGTGAAGCTTGCCTGTGATGTCTCACATTATGGTATTGTTGCAGTCATGTTGCATGTTGTGAGTGATGGAAGTGAACAGCCCATAGTCTTTGCATCATGTTCTCTTCCTGCTGCAGAGAAAAATTGCCCACTGATTGACAAAGAAGCCTTGAGTCTGGTTTGGGGTGTAAAACGTTTCAGCCCATACTTGTATGGGAGGGAGTTTACCCTCACACTTCCCTGGACATATTTTCCCTAATACAAGTCTAAAGTCTCCATCTGACGGCAGAGGATATCCAAAGGAAATCTCGTAAAGACCCCACACTGTGTCAGGTCTACATGGCCACCCACAATGGTTGGAATGTGCAGGAGAACCTCCAGTTCCTTCATTTTTACCCACTGGGATGAACTTAACCTTGGCGGAGGTTGCCTTTTGGGGATTGTACCATCTAAGCTGAGAGCTGAAGTGTTAGAGAAGCTCCAGCCAGTCATCTAGTCATGGTCAAAATGAAAGCTTTGGTTCAAAGATTTGTCTGGTGGCCTGGGATAGGTCAACAGAATGCCAACACATTCAGAAGGAAGGTACACTGAGCTGTCAAAACCACTTCACTGCAGTGCCAGAACTTCGCAGTCAGCAAACCCAATACTGTCACATAATGAGATCATAGATCATAGAACAATACAATTCAGGTATTGTCTTATAGAAACATAGAAAACCTGCAGCACAATACAGGCCCTTCGGCCCACAAAGTTGTGCCAAACATGTCCCTACCTTAGAAATTACTAGGGTTACCCATAGCCCTCTATTTTTCCAAGCTCCATGTACCTATCCAAAAGTGTCTTAAAAGACCCTATCGTATCCACCTCCACCACCGTTCCTGGCAGCCTATTCCATGCACTCACCACTCTCTGCATAAAAAACGTAACCCTGACATCTTCTCTGTATCTACTCCCAAGCACTTTAAACCTGTGTCCTCTTGTGACAGCCATTTCAGCCCTGTGAAAAAAGCCTCTGACTATCCACATGAACAATGCCTCTCATCATCTTATACACCTCATATCCCCCATCACTCCAAGGAGAAAAGGTCGCGTTCACTCAACATTATAATCCAAGATGTTGTGCCAAACCTATTAAACTAATAATTAGGAGCCTACTAAACTAATCCCTTCTGCCTACACATCCATGCCCACTGATTCTCTTCATATAGTGCCTTTAAAAAGGTATTAAACCCCCCTAGAAGTTTTATTGTTTTACAACATTGAATCACAGTAGATTTAAGCACAGTAGCTTTTTTCACACTGATCAATAGAAAAAAGACTCATGTCAAAGTGAAAACAGATCTCTACAAAGTGATCTAAATTAATTACAAATAGAAAACAGAAAATAATTGATAGCATAAGTATTCACCCCCTTTAATATGACACACCAAATGATCACTGGTGCAGCCAATTGGTTTTGGAAGTCTCAAAATTAGTTAAATGGAGATCAGTTTTGGAGACCTGTGCGCAGTCAAGCTGTTTCAATTGAGTGTAGTAAAAGTACACCTGTGTCTGGAAGGTCCAAGTGCTGTTGAGTCAATATCCTGGCAAAAACTACACCATGAAGACAAAATACCACTCCAAGCATCTCTGTGAAAAAGGTTATTGTAAAGTACAAGTCAGGAGATGGATACAAGAAAATTTCTAAGACACTGAATATCCCTTGGAGTACAGTTAAGTCAGTGAGACAATGACCACAAGAATAAAGCCAAAGCTGCACAGAAATGGCTTAAAAACAACAAAGTTAACATCCTGGAGTGGCCAAGTCAAAGTCCAGACCTCAATACAATGGAGAATTTGTGGCTGGACTTGAAAAGGGCTGTTCATTCTTGATTCCCATGCAGTCTGACAGAGCTTGAACAGTTTTGTGAAGAAGAATGGGATAAAAATAGCAGTGTACAGATGTGCAAAGTTGATAGGGATGTATCCACACAGGTCAAGGCTGTAGTTGCTGCCAAAGGTGCATCTGCTAAATACTAGCAACATACACAAAATGATGGGGGAACTCAGCAGGCTAGGCAGCATCTGCGAAAAAGAGTAGAGTTGATATTTCAGCGGGACTGGAGAAAAAAGATGAAGAGTCAGAGTTAGAAAGGAGGGGAGGAAGAAACACAAGGTGATAGGTGAAACTGGGAGGGACAGGAGTGAGTAAAGAGCTGGGAAGTTGATTGGTGAATGAGATACAGGGCTGGAGAAGGGGGATTCTAATAGAGAAAACAGAAGCCCATGGAAGAAAGAAATGGAGGAGCACCAGAGGGAAGTGATGCGCAGGCAAGGAGATAAGTTGAGAGAGGGGAGAAAGTATGGGAGATAGCGAAAGGTGGGTGGGGGGAGGAACTTTGAGAAATTGATGTTCATGCCATCAAGTTGGAGGCTACCCAGACAGAATATAAGATGTTGCTCCTCCAACTTGAGTGTGGCTTCTTCACAACAGTAGAGGAGGCCATGGATGGATATATCCGAATGGGAATGGGAAGTGGAATTAAAATAGCTGGCCACTGGGAGATCCTACCCCTTTCACTATTCCCCATCCCCTTTTCCCTCTCTCACTTAATCTCCTTGCCTGCCCATCACCTCTTTCTGGTGTTCCTCCCCCTATTTCTTTCTTCAATGGCCTTCTGTCCTCTCCCATTAGATTACTCCTTCTCTTGTCCTGTATCTCTTTCACCAATCAACTTCCCAGCTCTTTCCTTCATCCCTTCCCTTCCCAGTTTCACCTATCACCTTGTGCTTCTCCCTCCACTCCTCACACCTTTTAACTCCAACTCCTCATCTTTTTTTCTCCAGTCCTGATGAAGGGTCTCGGCCCGAAATGATGACTGTACTCCTTTCCATAGATGCTGCCTGGCCTGCTGAGTTCCTCCAGCACTTTGTGTGTGTTGCTCAGATTTCCAGCATCTGTAGATTTTCTCTTGTTTGTGATTGGTCTACTTGAAACACTACTTATGCAATCAATTATTTTGTGTTATATATTTGCAATTAATTTAGATTACTTTGTAGAAATCTGTTTTCACTTTGACACAAAAGAGTATTTTTCTGTTGATCAGTGTACAAAAAAGCTGAATTAAATCCACTCTGATTCAGTGTTGTAAAACAATAAAACATGAAAACTTCCTGGGTGTGTTGGTGGGTGGTGAATAGTTTTTATATGGCTACTGTATTCACGTACATCTGTAAGAGTTCCTTAAATGCCTCTATCCTATTTGCCTCTACAGCCACCCCAGGCAATGCATTTCCACCATCCACTACTCTTTGTGTGCAAGGAAAACAGATTGTCTTGATCAAAACTCAATCATCATTCTCTTTTCTAAATTCCAGTGAGCACCTGCCAGTCCAACTCAAAGTCTCACAGAAGGCAACATTTCTATTCCAAGATTCAGTCTAAGGACTTCTTCTGGCATTGCCTACAAAGCAATATGCTCAGAAAGCAGGGGGACAGGGATATGAGTAGAGGTCACTGTCAGTATTACTCCTAGATGAGTACAAGTTTTCAAGGTAAAAGATTTTATTATCAAATTGCTCTAGTTCCAAAATACATTGCTAGACTCAAACAAATGCTCTACAATCCTTCCAACTCACTACGGTATTTTCATTGAAAAATAGCCAACACTGAAACTTATATCCTTTACAACTGGTAGGCTATTCTACTGTTTCTGAACCTTTTCCTGCCTAGTGCATACAACCTGTCTCACACCCAACCCAACACCATATGCATATGTAAAGAAAACTTTGCTACATTTTAATGTTCATACAGTATATTTGTGTCTTTAAAGTGTGATTCTTTTCCCCTAATTATTCAGCATGCCCATTCTCTGGCTGCGTCCTCAGCCTCCTACTCGTTACACACTCATGACCGTGTGGCCAGGTTCTGCACTAACCTCTTCTGCAAGTTTGCAGATGACACCACTGTAATAGGCTGAATCTTAGATAATGATGAGTTGGAAACAGGGAGGAGAGAGGACATAGTGACAGGGTGTCATGATTACAGTGTTTCCTTCAACATCAGCAAAACAAGAGCTGTCTATTGACTTCAGGAAATGGGGTGGATTAGACCGATGGTGCAGATGTTGAGATGGTTGAGAGCTTGAAGCTCCTGGTAGTGAACATCAGCAACAGTTCAGGTTTCTTGGAGCAAATGCGTGAAGGCCTGTACATGTCCAATATATAAACACCATGGCCAAGAAGCTCAGCAGCACCGCCAACTTCCTCATGCTAAAGAAATATGGCATGTCGTCTTTGACCTTCAGCAATTTTTATCGATGCATCGTAGGAAGCGTCCTATCCAGACTCACTGCAGCTTGATTTGGCAACTGCTCAGCCCAAGACACCAAGAAACTGCAGTGAGTTGTGGACACGGCTCATCATATCACAGAAACCATCTCCCCGCCCTACCCCTTCCATGGACTCTGTTGACATTTCTTGTTGCTTCAGTAAAGCAGCCAGCAAGATCAGAGACTCCAGACATTCTCTCTTCTCCCATCTCCCATCAGGCAGAAGATATAAAAGGCTGAAAGTACATACCCTCAGGTTCAAGGAGAGTTACCGTCCCGCTGTCTCTTGAACAGCCATCTTCTTCAATAAGATCGATTCTTGACCTCACAATCGACCTCATTATGGATGCACCTTACTGTCTACCTCGAGTGCACATTCTCTGTAACTGTAAGACTTTGTTCTCAATTCTGTTGCTGTTTTCCCATGTATTACTTCAATGCATTGACGCGATGTAAAGATCTGTATGGATGATATGCAAAACAACATTTTTAACTGTACCTCTGTACATGTGACTATCATCAACCAATTCCAATTCCATTTCTGATAGAACACTGTTCGTAATACTCAGCTGGGACAGCTACGCCTGGTAATCATTGTAGGATGTTCAAAGGTACGCCTCACTCTTCCTTGCAGCTTAAGACTGATCAGGAGGAAGGAAAATGTGAAAAATATTTTAGCCCGCGTGATGGAGACTGCACTGGCCATCTCAGGGAGAGTTATCACTGTGGAAAATGGCACAACTGGAGGGATGGATGATGTGGCTATCTTAAAATTTAAGTTTTCGTTTCATTCCACTTTTCCTCATTCATCAGTCTCTCTCAACTCAGTCGTACAATGCGCATCCTGTTATTTTTCTGCTTGTCAGCTACACCAACACTCACCCAGGCACAGTGACTTGAAAGTGATGCGGTGCATAGTGAGTCACAGGGCCAAGAGAGGTGGGAATGGATGGTTAGCATGGCAGGGTGGGGGTGGGGGGGGGGGTTCTCACACAATGGTTCTGCTATAGAAAAGTCAAGAGAGCTTGGAACTAGTCCTTTCCACCACTGAACAGCTTTCACCTCCAGCAGTTCAGCGTAAACATGTTGCTGACATCTTTAACAGCTGCTGGTATCAGGTTTAATTATCACTGTGCATAAAAGCCAAGGCTCCGAGTGACTGTGCCTGCCACTGGCTATGCTGCCTTTCCCTGATCTAACAGTGCAATTGTGACCACAGCAACCGGCAGATGCTGTCCTGACCTTGTCTCTTAGATGCAGGCATTTGTTCTCTTTGAAACTTGGGTAAGAGGATTGGTCCCTGAAAATTCCTGATGGAGGTTGTTACCTGCTAAGAATTCTTCTCCTCCTTCTATTCCCCAATCCTCTTCTACATCAGCGGGCAGCTTCTCTTCCTTATCCCAGTCCTGTACATTTTCCAGGGCAAGTTTAATGGGATCCCATGTTCCAGAAACAATTAGCATTTTTAAATCAAGAAAAAAATACTTCAGAGTTTGACTGTTCAAAAATCAGGCAACTATAGGGCGTATAGGTAGTTTCAAAGCTGTACATATCTACAGCAGTAGCCATAATCCAGCAAGTGGTCTGTGATTACTTTACATTAGCATTTTTTGTTATATTCCACTTTTGTTAACATGTGTTCAGCTCCCTGAGGGTAGCACATGGCATAGGTTTCCACGCAATATTCAAACACTACAATGATGTTGTTAAAAATCAGGTGCCATAATACAGCTCCCTGTATGCTGTCACCATTGGATGCTAGTCGGTGCGTATCTGTCTGGGCAATTCCACTTCCAGGGTAATGTATTTCTAGTCAGAAATGTGCCTGTCCACCTTGGACCCATTTTGAAATACTTTGAAGCGGCATTCCCCCAATATGCAGATGAAGTGCCATCCAATTTTGCCACAGTGACTCTGTGATTCACCTTATCAATCCTTCCATAACCCAGTGGAAAAAACACTTCAGTGAGCACCGGCCATTATTGACTGTGTTGTTTCAGCTTACAGCCCAGCTATCAATCAGTTCCAGCAAGGACTATTACCAGATTATTTTTCTCGCTGCATAATTGTAGAAGCACCTCTCCGTGTGCAATTCATGTGATATTCATTTGAACTTTCTGATTAGGTGTTGACATTTTTACGTGGTTTTCTGCATATTTGTTAAGTTCCACGGCCACAGATCTTTAAATTCTAAGATGATAGGCAATTTCTATTGAATTGGTATAAGTACATACGATTTCTGCTTGTCAAATACTTGTTCTGAAAAGAGTATGAATGAAAATTATGGACCAGAGATAACAGTGAAAACATCTATTTAGATAACTTATGATTGTCTGGTTTGATTAAATAATGATTGTACAGTATCAGCCACCATTCTTTCTCTATTATCCTCACTTATGAAAGTACAATGTTTCTCCTTTCTGCATATTTCTGTTTTCTAGGTCGAAACATCTTCCGGTTTACAATGGGTTGATTTGATTCTCTGGATGGATTAAGACAGACAAGTGGGTGGATAAAACTGGTCATGCTGAGGCTTTACTTGCTCTTGAATTGGCAGCAGAACATAAGCTGCAAATTTTACCTCTGCTCCAGAGCAGGCAGTGAGAATGCAACATACACAAAATGCTGGAGGAACTCAGCGGGCCAGGCAGCATCTACGGAAAAAAAAGTACAGTCGACCTTTCAGGCTGAGACCCTTCAGCTGTCCTGCCTGTTCCACACTCTTACAACCCTCTGAGTGAAGAAGATCCCCTTAAACTTTTCACCTTTCACCCTTAAACCATGACCTTTGGTTGTAGTCCCACACAAACCTCAGTGGAAAAAAGCCTGCTTGCATTTATCCTATAGTTGATCCAATTACTTCAATGATTTCACAAATGAATATTTAACATTTTAAATTGACTCTCGGCTCCTCGATAGCACTAGTTTACTCTCCTCACCATCTGTTGCCACTCCACTTACCCTCACAAGGAATGTGTGGGAATCAGGCAGCGGAATTGTTTGAGGAGCAGCAATTAAAATACTCTGTCCTTATTCTTGTGAAGCAGAATAAAACAGACAAAAGCCTTGAACCTTAGTGGAGATAAAGTAATGATACATCTTCTCTGATGCTATTACGAATAACAAGAACTTATCAGGTGAAATATCAACATTGTGAATTTGTTGCTTAGTTGACAGAAAAAGTCCCTTGCACATTTTATTCTTAATACATTTTTCATTCTCCTTGCTGATTTAATTCTCCATCTGTAGGCAACCTATCTAAGATATAGATCCCATGTGCAATGTGTGTACTACTGTGGGACCTAATGAACGTACTTGATGAATTGCATTTCAGTTAGCTTACAGTGGGTTTTTCTATACAGGGTCTAGCTGGTCAATGTACTGTTCTGCTTTTGACATTTGAAGAATCTCCCAGGGCCATAAACAAGACATCACAATTTGCTGTTTTACAAGATTTCACAAAAACAAACAAACATGTCAGGCTTTGGTTTGATATACAGTAAGGTTATAACTTGCATCTCTTCAACAGAGTTCTTTCGCTATGACAAAAGGCAAAAGTTTTTGACAAAGATCTTTCTTCTCAAATAACTACATGCTATATTAAACTACCAGAATGGCAATAATACTGGCAACTTCCGGAACAGGAAAATCAGACTAAAGCTTTCCAGTAGGGCAAACCATCTAACCACATCATCTTTGCAATTGTCAGATAGATAGATAGATAGATAGATACTTTATTCATCCCCATGGGGAAATTCAACTTTTTTTCCAATGTCCCATACACTTGTTGTAGCAAAACTAATTACATACAATACTTAGCTCAGTAAAAAATATGATATGCATCTAATCACTATCTCAAAAAGCATTAATAATAGCTTTTAAAAAGTTCTTAAGTCCTGGCGGTTGAATTGTAAAGCCTAATGGCATTGGGGAGTATTGACCTCTTCATCCTGTCTGAGGAGCATTGCATCGATAGTAACCTGTCGCTGAAACTGCTTCTCTGTCTCTGGATGGTGCTATGTAGAGGATGTTCAGAGTTATCCATAATTGACCGTAGCCTACTCAGCGCCCTTCGCTCAGCTACCGATGTTAAACTCTCCAGTACTTTGCCCACGACAGAGCCCGCCTTCCTTACCAGCTTATACCCTCATACCTTGGTCTCACACATTCTGGATGATATGATCCTCTGCAGAGATATTGAGGTTTTGGCTTCTATGGATTATGTCTCTCTGTTCCCTCTCTTCATTCTACTTTCTTCATTATCTCCACTCCATTGATTCTTCATACCCTAGCAAAACACAAAGTGAGCAACCGTGAGCAGGTTATTAGTGAATAAGAGTCACTCAATAACTCTGATAATATTTGCTATGATTTTGCTGAAGATTGAGAGTAAACTGACTGGGTGATAATTTGAAAATTCATTGATCTTGTACATTTTTTGCACAGGACACACCTGGGCAGTCTTCCACTTTGCTGGATTGATATTAATAATGCAACAGTACTGGGAAGCTTGGCTGGAGGTGCAATATCTTAGGAGTGCAGGTCTTCAGTATAGAGTTACGACGATGTCTAGTCCCTTAGCTTTTGCTGTATCCAGTGCCTTCAGCCATTTCCTAATACCACATGCAGTGAATTGTATTGGCTAAAGAGCTGTGATGTTTCTTAGATAATAGGGATCTTGGGAGGAAGTTGAGACACCTCAACTACCTATTCAATACTTCTGGCTGAATATAGCTGTGGATACTTGTCCCTAGTACTTACTTCTGCCTTTCCATTGTAGAGGATGGGGAGATTTTTGGAGTCTTCTCCTCCTGTTATTTGTTTATTCGTCCATAATAATTAATACTATTTACAACTGAATGCGGTAGTGTTCTGAATTTCAATTTGACCTGCTGACTGTGGGATTGCTTAGCTCTTTCTATTGTCTGCTGTTTTGCTGTTTAATGTAAAGATAATCCTGTTTTAGCTTCACTAGAAGGATAGTTACCATTTCTGGCCTTGTTTGGTGCCTCTTCCAGCAGTTTCCACACCTTAATTGTCTTTTATCTCAGATTTTCTGGTACTTTGTTCTGTTTATCTTCATGCTTGGATGATTTTATTTAATCTCTCTCTATTTACACTGCTCTATACTGATCAGGTGCGACCATCAAGTCTTCCCATCCTCTTTGTACCATCACACCACCTACTGTACTGTACCTTCTCTCTTGACCTGCAGCTTATCTCTGTGCTTTCTGAACCCCTTCTCCTGTGCAACTTAAACTTTTCCTATTGCAGATGAAAGGCTAAACTCTGTCTGGTTCTCTATAGACGTTGCCCCACCGAACACAGTTGCATACCTTGACTCTGCTTTATTTCCCCTGGTTCAGTCCCTTCGTACCCCCCTCTCCTTTATCGATCTCTCTGTCTCTATCTCAGGAGACAGTCCATCCACCAATATTTTTTATAAGCACACTGATTCTCACAGCTACCTGGACTATACCTCTTCCCACCCTGTCACTTGTAAAAATGCCATCCCCTTCTCTGGCTTCCTCCATTTCAGGCACATCTGCTTTCAGCATGAGGCTTTTCTTTCTAGAACTACCCCCTTCATTAAAGAAAAGGGCTTTCCTTCCTCCACCATCAATGCTGCCTTCACCCACATCTCTTCCATTTTGTGCATATCAGTTCTCGCTTTATCCTCCTGCCACAATACCAGGGACAGGGTTCCCCATGTCCTCACTTATCACCCCTTTAGCCTCCAAGTCCAGTACATAATTCTCCAGAACTTACACCATCTCCAATGGGATGCCACCACCAGGCACATTTTTCCCTCCCTCCCCTACCCCCCCACTTTCTGTTTTCTTCAGGGATTGCTCCTTACACGACTCCCTTGTCCAATCATCCCACGGATCTCCCTCCTGGCGCTTAACCTTGCAAGTGGAACAAATGCTGTGACTGCCCCTACACTTCCCTCACTACCATTCATGGCCGTAAACAATCCTTGCAGGTGAGGCGACACTTCACCTGCGAGTCTGTGCTCCCGGTGTAACCTCCAATGTATTGTAGATTGGGATACCGCTTCACCAAGCATCTACGCACTGTCTGCCAGAAAACCTGGGATCTCCCAGTAGCTACGCATTCTAATTCTGGTTCCCTTGTCACTCCATGGCCTCCTCTGCTGCTGCGATGAAGCCACACTCAGGTTGGAAGAGCAACCTGTTATATTCCATCTGGGTAGCCTCCATGAACATTGAATTCCTGAACTGCTGGTGATGGCCCCGCCTCCCCTTCACCACTCCCCTTCCGTGCTTCCCTTTCTCACCTATCTCCTTACATGCCCATCACCCCCTCTAGGGCTCCTCCACCATCCCTATCTTCTGTGGTCTTCTACCCTCTGCTGTCTGATTCTCCTTTTCTCCAGCCCTTATCTCTACCATTAATCAACTTCCCAGCTATTTACTTCACCCTCCTTCTCCTTCTCCCGGTTTCACCTATCACCTACCACCTTGTACTTCTTCCTCCCCTCCCCCCACATTCTTACTCTGACCTCATCTTTTTTTCCAGTCCTGATGAAGGGTCTCGGCCCCAAACATTGAATGTTTAATCCTTTCAATCGATGTTGCCTCACCTGCTGAATTCCTCGAGCATTTTGTGTGTGTAGCCTTGGATTTCAAGCATCTGTAGATTTTCTCGTGTCTGTATCCCCACGGATGCTGCCTGTCCTAATGTGCATTTCCTGCATTAGTGTCTTTATTTCTTTTGTCAGATGGCTGATTCTGACAAAACAATTGAAAGCACTGCTGCTGCAATTTTAGTACCTGCTGCTCAATAAAGCTGAAATTTGTAATGAAATCAATTTTAAGAAACTGAATTGAAAACTAGGTTAGGAATGTTTTCGGCACAAAAAATGGGGTAAAATACAAAAGGTGCTGTACAGAAAAGGATAAAAATATGTTGAGCTTTTTGTGACGTTACAGAGCAACTACAGATTTTTAAAAATAATTGATATGCCTAAGGTTCATCACCAGCTGTATTCCTACCAATTGTAAACATAATCGGCTACTTGGCTGATGAATGTCCATTCATCAGCTGTACAATTGGAGTCACACAATGGTGAATTGAAGGTGTATTGCCTGCCTCAAAACAACATGCAGAATTTGTCTCATAGATCAAGGGATCATATGGAGGTTTGAAATAAATTACAGGTGCAATTTTCTGAGCAGAGGATGTTAATGGTGCATTTTCTGTGGTTAATTCGCTGAACAATTATAATGGCAATTAAACCATCCATTTGAATCCTTGGACCAATAAGTACAGGGACCTGGGGAAAATATTTCTACCCAGCTATGATTTGTGTCACCAGAATTTTAGATGGTTAAAATAGAAAATGAATAACAGTATTTCTGGAAGATTTAATTTTGCATTAATTAAGGCAGATCCATGTCATAAATTGACATTTATAAGCCACAAAATAATACTGTATACCATTTCCCTTAAAAGGTGCAATGGATAAGCAGAAAATTGCTATCCATACTTAGATGTTTAATAACTCTGTTTCTCATTGTGTGTGTATGTTTTTAAAACTTTTTAAAAGCTATTATTAATGCTTTTTGAGATAGTGATTTAGATGCATATCATATTTTTTACTGAGTTAAGTATTGTATGTAATTAGTTTTGCTACAACAAGTGTATGGGACATTGGAAAAAAAGTTGAATTTCCCCATGGGGATGAATAAAGTATCTATCTATCTATCTATCTATCTATGTGTATGTGCAGGGGTAAGGAAGGAAATCCTGGGATATTTTTCTTATATATATTTCAGATATTGCCCTTAAAGCTGTCTACTGCTGCTCCAAGCTAGCTTCTTGATTAAATTGACCAAAACAAAACAGAGTTCATTATATTCTTCTTTCTACAATTTTATCAGGGGTTAAACCGTGGAAAGTTACTAAGAAGAAGCACATAACAGTTGAAAGATTCAGAGGAAGGGGTGAACTTGGAATTCTAGAACATGTTAATGTTATTTAGGAGGAGGTATTCGATGTTTTAGTACCATTTATAATGGGTAAATCTTCATGGCATAATGAGATGTAAACAAGGAGGGAGGTTGCTGAGGCACTAGCAAGATATTGAAATCTTTGCTGGCACTGAGCGGGGAAATCCTATCTGAATAATTTGACTGAATTATTCAAAAAGGTAAGAAAAAGTATTGAAGAGGGCAGTTTAGTTTTGAAATAGTTCGCATGGACTTCCTAAAAGCCTTTGACAAGGTTCCACTTTGGATACTGATCCTAAACGTTTGAACCCTGGAATCCTGGGCAAGCTGCCAAATTTGATCCAAGGTCACACACAAAAAAAATGCTTCAGTTGCTGGAATTCTAAAACAACAACAGAAAATGCTGAGAGTACTTAGCAGGTTAGGGAGCATTTGTGAGACGAGAAACAGGGTCAATGTTTAAGGTTGGAGACCCTGTCCCAGAATTTTCTGTATTTTGCTTTAAATAGCATGCAAAACTGTTTTGGTAACAGGAATGAGAGAATGATGGTCATTTGGGGAGGGGGAGGTTGATTTGACAGCTTGTGACCAATGGTTTACCTCAGGAACAGTGCTGATACCCTTACAGTTTGTTATATACATTAATGACTTGGACCTGAAAATAGGAATTATAAGCAGCAAGTGTGCAAATGACATGAAAATTAGTTGTTGAAAGTAAAGAGATAGCCCAAGGATACAGGATGACATTAATCAGTTGATAACTACAGCAATGGCAGATAGAACTTAATCCTGATAAGTGCAAGGCGCTGCACTTTGGGAGGATTAATACACAGTGAATGGTAGGGCCTAGGGCAGTATTGAGAAACAGAAGGACCTTGGTATATAAGTGCAAGGATTTTTGAAGGTGGCAGCACAGATAGAGAAGGCAGTGAATAAGGCATGTGCATATTTACCTTCATGTTCTGGGGCACAAATTATAAGAACAGGGAGGATATAGCACAACTTTATAAACCAGTGGTTGGGCCTCAGTGGAATACTGTGTGCAATTCTGTTTGTCACACTATATCAGAGGTTCCCAACCTACTTAAGCAAATGACCCTTATCGTTAACTAAGGAGTCCCAGAGCACCAGGTTGGGACCCCTGCACTATTTGAAGGATGTGATTACACTGGAGAGAGTGAAGAGGACATTCACTAGGATAAAACATTATCAGTAATGAGGAGAGATGGAATACGCTGTGTTTGTTTTCCATGTGGCTGAGCAGACTGCAGAGGCCTGATATAGGTATGCAAAATGATGAGAGGGATATAGTGGTTAGGAACAAAAGTAGGAAATGTTTCCCTAGAGCAGAGAAGAGGCCATACGTTTAGGATTAGGGTAAAAAGTTCAGAAGGGGATCTGAGGAACAACTTCTTCATCCATAGGGTAGCTGGAACCTGGAGTACACTGCCAAATGCCCTCACAAAATTTACGAATAATCGAGTCGAACCCTTGAATTGACCTGGATCTGGGCCATACCTTTCCAAGTATCTGGACCTGACTTGCACTACCGTACTTTCCCTTTTCTATTTTCTAATTATGATTTATAATTTAAATTTTTATTATATTTACTTCGATTTGTACTTCAGGGAGCGCGAAGCGCAGAAACAAATATCACTGTGATGATTGTACGCTCTAGTATCAATTGTTTGGTGACAATAAAGTATTTGTATTGTATTGTAATTGCCAAGACAGAGAAATCTAATGAGCAAGCCCTTCTAAAGGGGAATTCAGACAGGTACTTGCTGATTGGCATAGATGTGACAGGCTAAAGGGAACTTGTTTCTGTGTTACATGACTCTATGTAAAGGCTAACATCACCACTTGGTATGAGCACTCTAAGCATTCATTTAATATCATTGTATGTTGTCAATTCCAGGCCATTATTCCACTTTATATTTTACAACTGTCCATATAATCAAAGATATGGCAGTACAGCTTGTGTTGTACTTCCGACATACAGCTGTGACACTTCACATGTTCTGGATCTTTTCAATGATTTCAGGTTCCCTGCTCTCTATCATCTTATTTTTACTATGGATACTATGTCCCTATACACCTCCAAACCCACCTAGGAAGGCCTCAAAGTTCTCCTTTTCTCTCTGGACACCAGACTTAACCAGTTTCCCTCCACTACCACTCTCCTCCGCTGAGCAGAACTTGTCCTCACTCTAAATAATTTCTCCTTTGACTCCTCCCACTTCCTTCAAAGAAAAGGGTTGTTGGACACTCGCATGAGTTTCAGTCTCGGCCCGAAACGTCGACAGTGCTTCTTCCTATAGATGCTGCCAGCATTTTGTGTGTGTTGCTCAGCTATGCCTGCCTGTTTGTCAGCTATGTTGAAAGCTTACACTGGTGACTGTCCTGCACTTTTCCTAGGCTACATCAATGACTGAATTGGTGCTGCTTCCTGCACCCATCTTGAACTTGTTGACTTCATCCACTTTGCCTCCAACTTTCACCCTGCCCTCAAATTTACCTGGTCCATTTCTGACACTTCCCTCCCCTTTCTCGATCTCTCTGTCTCTATCTCCGGAGACAGCTTATCCACTGATGCTTATTATAAATCCATGGACCCTTACAGCTACCTGGGCTATACCTCTTCCCACCCTGTTACTTGTAAAAACACTATCCCCTTCTCTCAATTCTTCCATCTCTGCCAAATCTACTCTCAGGATGAGGCTTTTCATTCTAGAATGAAGGAAATGTCCTCCACCATCAGCGCTGCCCTCAAATGCATCTCTTCCATTTCACGTATGTCTGCTCGTAACCTATCCTCCCACGCCCTACCAGGGATAGGGTTCCTCTTGTCCTCACCTACCACCCCACTAGCCTCTGCGTCCAGCACATATTGCTCTGAAACATCCGCCATCTGCAAAGGGATCCCACCACCAAGCACATCTTTCCCTCCCCCCCCCAACTATTTGCTTTTGGTAGGGATCATTCCCTACCCTACTCCCTCGCCCAATCATCCCTCCCCACTGATCTCCTTCCTGGCACTTATCCTTGCAAGTGGAACAAGTGTTACACCTGCCCCTACACCTCCTCCCTCACCACCATTCAGTCCTTCCAACTGTGAGTCTCTTGGGGCCATGCGCTGTGTCCAGTGCTCCCGGTGTAGCCTCCTGTAAATCAATGAGACCCGACGCAAATTGGGAGACAGCTTCGTTGAGCACCTACGCTCCGTCCGCCAAACAAGGCGTGATCTCCCAGTGACCGCCCATTTTAATTCCACCTCCCATTCCCATTCCGATACGTCAATCCACGGCCTCCTCCACTGTTGTGATGAGGCCACACTCAGGTTGGAGGATCAACACCTTACATTCCGTCTGGGTAGCCTCCAACCTGAGAGCTTGAACATCAATTTCTTGAATTTCCGGTAATGTACCCCCCCCCCCCAACTCCCTCTTCACCATTTCCTATCCCCTTTACCCTCTCTGACCTTATCTCCTTGCCTGCCCGTCACCTCCTTCTGGTGCTCCTCCCCCCGTTTCTTTCTTCCACGGCCTTCTGTCTCTTTCATGAATCAACTTCCCAGTTCTTTACTTCATCCCTTCCCCTTCAGGTTTGACCTATCACCTTATGTTTCTCTTTCCCCTCCCCCCACTTTTGAAATTCACTTCACAGCTTTTTACCTCTGGTCCTGACAAAGGGTTTCAGCCCAAAACGTCAACTGTATTCTTTTTCATAGATGCTGCCTGGACTGCTGAGCTCCCCCAGCATTTTGTGTGTGTTGGCACAACTGGTGTATGTTCACTTGACACACGAGAACATTTGTGGTAAAGGCTCACTTCAAAATCAAGCTAAATGAACTCTATTGTTTTAAACAGATAACAAGTTCAACAGTTTTTGGGGATATAAAGAAGACAGTAGATGTGGGATTGGCATTTAGTGAAAGGCACTGTGGAAAAATCTTGCCCCTTATCATCTCTCCTGGAGCATTCCTTTATATACAGTAAATCCAGTTGGTGTTGGTAGACATCTCTGATATAGGAGAGCATCCATAATGGAAAGGTCGCATAACCTGAAATTTATTTGTTGATACTCAGTGCCAAGGGAATGAATGGTCTGGAAATACAATAGGTGTTGAACAGTACTAAAACTACATTGTTTAGTTAAATCATTCCTACTCACGCTGATGATCGAATGGGATTGCAGTGTTCTTGAAATCCTAATGAAAATACTGCACATTTACACGTTTGGAGCATGCTGTACTTTGTTGCTTTGCCTAGTGGTCGTTTCCCCAAAATGCAGAATACGTACACCTTCATGCGTAAATTGACATCAAGGCTCCAGCTGTTAATGGGTGTCTATCCATAGAGTCATAACCCTACAGTGTGACGGATATTCCTTTCCAGGGCCCAGAGGGCTTATTGCTAAACTCAGATTGCAGAATGCAGCTCCACTCAGCTCACAGGTCACAACAGGAGCAACAGCATACTGCAGTTGCAGTGACAATCTCACAGATGCACACACTCAAACACAGATACAAGAATGCAATCAGCTGAGCCACTACTGCAATCATGTTCCTGGCCGCCTAGCGCATTCCTTGTTCTGAACTGCTCAGCTGGTGACACTCAGTCTCACAACCATTCCAATCATGTCATTACATCGTTTTGAAATTAGTTTTCAGAAAAAATCGACCACAGTGGGCACCTATTCCTCCAGACTGAAGGAGATCCTCAGCCCCAAAGGCTCAGTAGTGGAGAGGGTGTCAAAGACACAGAAGGTTTGCAAGTATTGACAGAACGTGTTTTGTTCCTTCACCGTACTGTGTATTGTGTACATCCATTCTGTGGGCAAATGCAGCAAGAGTGGAAAAAAAAACTATCAAGAGCATGAGATGCAGAGCCCTGGAAAGAGAGTCCATCGATCCAGACTATGATCACTTAGAGATATTAGAAGGCATCTTCTGAATTCAGTTTCTCTGCGCAGAGGTTGTCTGACCTGCTGAGTGTTTCTGATATTTTCAGCTTATATCTTTGACAGTGAGGAAGTGAAACTTTTTTTTTCTGTGAGTTCACAGGCTCCGAAAGAGAACCCGGAATTCTGTTGTCCTAGGACACACGCCAGCTGCAATCAACATGGACGTGCCTTACCGGCACTGGCTCTGGCCCTATCTTAGGCTTCCGTTTTACCTGCTACTCTGGATGTCTGAAGTTCAGATATCAATGAGGTTAGAAACTCATAATAATGGGATACCTTTCCCAACAAGTAAATCTGCCCCACTAATTACGTGTGCATGTTCCTTTCCTGGAGGTGTACAGACTCGGTTCAGTGCTGTTGTCATTGATGGGTGTCAGGGCTTTGAACTGCACAAGAACAGAAGCTGTTGAGCACAATGTATAGTTATAAAAGCCTGTAAGTGTGGATAGTTGTTGCTGGCAGTGCATTGGAAGATGTGCTATGTTGTTTTTGGTGTGCAAAGTTCAAAGTACATATGTATCTGTCACCATATACAACCCTGAGATTTACTTTCTTGTAGCCATTCACAGTAAATATAAAAAACACAAAGAGTGACTGCCCCAACGAAAGGACAACAAACTGTGCAAATATATAAGTGGAAAATAAAAGAAACAATAAATAAATAGATAGATAAGCAGTAAACATGATATGAAGAGTCCTTGAAAAAGAATCCAGTGGTTGTGGGAACAGCTCAATGATGGGGTGAGTGAAGTTATCTGCTCTGGTTCAAAAGGCTGATGGTTCAGGGGTAATAACTGTTCCTAAGCCTGGTCCTGAGGCTCCTGCCCCTCTTTACTGATGATAGCAGCAAGAAGAAAGCAGGGCCCGGATGGGAGGTTCTTGATGATCGATGCTGCTTTCCTGTGACAATGCTCCGTGTTGATGTGCTCAATGGTGGGGAAGGCTTTAGCAGTGACTGGGCCGTTTCCACTACTTTTTGGAGGATTTTCTGTTCAAGGGCATTAATGTTTCCATTCCAACCTGAGATACAACTAGTCAACACATTGTCCACCACAAATTTATAGAAGTTTATCAAAGTTTTAGATGGCATGCTGAATTTTGCTAATTTCTAAGAGAGTAGATGTATTGCTTTTTTTTGTAATGGTGGACTCTGTCCTGGGCCCAGAGCAGATCCTCTGAAATGATCACACCAAGGAATTTAAAATTGCTGACCCTTTCCACCCCCAATCACCTGATAAGGACTGGCTGATGGATGTCAGGTTTCCACCTCCTGAAATCAATAATCAGCTCATTGGTCTTGCTGACATTGAGTGAAAGGTTGTTGTTTTGGCACCACTCAGTCAGATTTTCAATCTCCTTCCTATATGCTGATGTCTTAAGCCAATTTGAATATGGCATTGGAGCTGCGCTTAGCTTCACAGTCATAATAAAAAGCAAAAAGAGCAGAGCAGGGGCTGAGCACACAGCCTTGTGGTGTACCTGTGCTGATGGAGATTATGGAGGAGATGTTGTTGTTAATCTGAACTGACTGGAGTCTGCAAGTAAGGAAATTAAAGATTCAGTTGCATGAGGAGGTATTGAGACCAAGGTCTTGAAGCTTATTGATTAGTGTTGAATGGATGATAGTATTGAATGCTGAGCTATAGTCGATAAAGAACATCCTGATGTATGCAACTTTGATGTCCAGATATTGGAAGGTTGAGTGAAGAGCCAATGAAATGGAGCTAATCCAAGCAGGAATTGATATATTTCACCACCAACATTTCAAAACACTTCGTCACAGTGGAAGGATAGTCACTGAGGCAGTTAACCACATTCTTCATAGGCACCAGTATAACTGATGCCTGCCTAAAGCAGGTGGGTACCTCAGACTGCCAAAAATGAGAAGTTTAAGATTTTAGTGAGCTCTCCAGCCAATTGATCAGCACAGTTTGTTGGGGTCATATACTGTGGGCACTTCGCCTGCAAGTCTGTTAGGGTCATATACCATGTCCAGGGCACCCTGTGTGGCCTCCTGTATATTGGTGAGACCTGACATAGATTGGGAGACCACTTCGTTGAGCACCTATGCTCCATCTGCCAGAAGAAGTAGGATCTCCTAGTGGCCACCCATTTTAATTCCACTTCCTATTCCCATTCCGATATGTCTATCCATGCCCTTCCCTACTGTCATGATGAGGCCACACTCAGGTTGGAGGAACAACGTCTTATATTCCGCCTGGGTAGCCTCCAACCTGAGGGCATGAACATCGATTTCTCAAACTTCCAGTAATGCCCCCACCCCCCCTTCACCATTCCCCATCCCTTTTCCCTCTCTCATCTTATCTCCATGTCTGCCCATTCCCCCTTCTCCTGCCCTGTATCTCTTTCACCAATCAACTTCCCAGCTCTTTACTTCATCCCTCCCCCTCCCAGTTTCACCAGTCACTGGTGTTTCTCTCTCCCCTCCTGCCACCTTTTAAATCTACTCCTCAGCTTCTTTTCTAGTCCTGGTGAAGGATCTCTGCCCAAAACATCGACTGTGCTCTTTTCCATAGATGCTGCCTGGCCTGCTGAGTTCCTCCAGCATTTTGTGTGTGTTGCACCTGAAAATTTTCTCTTGTTCACGACAGGTCTTTAGTACTCATCTAGGTACCCTGTTTGGGCCCGATGCTTTTTATAGGTTCACCCTCCAGAAGGGTGCTCTCATGTTGGCCTCAGAGACTGAAATTGCAGGGTCATCAGGGCTGTGTGTGTTTGCGAAGGTGCCTCTATGTTTTGACAGTCAAAGTAAGCAAACAAGGCATTCTGCTGATCTTGGTTGTCACCTATCCCATGTCACTTGGTTTTACTTTGTAGGACGTGAGAGCATTCAAGCCCTGCCACAGCTGCCAAGCATCTTTCTGTGATATTTGTTGGCATTTCCCCTCAATAATGTCATGCTATCACTAGTCACTGTTTTTCTCTGTACCTAAGTAATGGAAAATACCATCTGCTTGTACCTTTTGCTGCTCTGTCTTAGCCTCAGCACAAGAAAAGCACTTCACCAAAGGAGAAGAAAGAGAAGATGGACAAGGAAGACAAGGCATCATTGTACTTGACTCCATTAAACCCCGTGCTGTTACTGACACCATGATATCAAACCCTTTCTTCAAATGATACCATTGTAGCTGTTTCAATGAAGAGTTTAGGTGGGTTATAGAGAAGGCTTTGAAAAGGTGGAATTGGCATGGTGCAGTGGATTTGATCGGCCTAATCTTTGTTTTTCTTTATTGTATTCTATAAAAATATTCATATACATTCATTGTATTCAGTGTGTGAAAATTTAGATGCGCTTGGTGTTCCCCATCGACAAAGAGTTGGATCTGGTGCAAAGGCAAAGTGAATTTTCTTACAAAATGTTTGGAAATGATCAGGGCCATCAAGGTATATGACATCAGTGTATCATAATGTGTCCTTATCTGAGTCAAGAGATTCTATCCTTTATCATTTCAGGGATAAATCCAGTACCTGTTAGAGGAAGCACATGCAGACTGACCTTTTCTTGGCCCTATAACAAGAGTAAGGTTCTTTTTCACAGTCAAAGTGGAACAAAGTGGAACAAAGTGGAACAAAGTTATCAAAATGCATCCATTCTAGTGGCTTGTTATTTAACAAGCACCATAGAGAACTGAAGCTGCTCTGGGTGTCCACTCTGTCTGGTGGGCTGTGCACTGGGAAATATACTGTAAATCAACTGCTTATGCTTGGAATAATCAGGAAACTGGCAATCCAGCATGGCAGGGGTCTTAATCTCTATGCACAGACTGGTGTACTAGCCATGGAAGATCATAGATATCTGCCATCATTGACTTAGAAAACATTATCCTCTGATTCAAGATTCAAGACTGTTTATTACCATTCATCGGTACACAGGTGTAAAGGAGAATAAAATGAAACTGAATTCAAAGCAGCATAAAAAACACAAAAGCATAAACACGATAAAATGTCATACTAAATATAAATACTTAAAATTAGCTTATATACATACATATATATAGACCGACTTATGTACATAAAGTGATGCTAGCTAGATGAAGTAATTCTTGGAGAACTGAGGAAAGAAGTTTAGTTCCCTGTTGACTCTTCTTTCCCTCCATACTCAGCCTTCCCAGACTCATCTATCCAGGAGAAAGTGAGCAATTTCATGTTCCTAGATGTCAAGATCTCTGAGGATTTAACCTGGTCGCAACATATTGATGCAGCAATAAATAAGACAAGGCAGCACCTATATTGCAGCACTAGGAGTTGAAGAGATTTGGTTTGCCAACGAAAACCCTTAAAAACTTCTACTGTGGAGAGCATTCTGACAGGCTGCATCACTGGCTGATGTGGAGTGGGGGGTGGCAGGGTGGTGCTACTGCACAGGACCAAAAGAAGCTATATAAAGCTCCATCTTGGGTACTAGTCTCCGTAGTACCCAAGATGTCTTCAAGGAGCGGTGTCTCAGAAAGGTGATGTCCATTATTAAAGGCCACTATCACCCGGGGCACGCCCTCTTATTATTACCATTAGGAAGGAGGTACATAAGTCTGAAGGCACACACTCAGTGATTCAGGAACAACTTCTTCCCCTCTGCTGTACGATTCCTAAATGGACATTGAACCCATGAGCATTACCTCGCTTTTTTTAAAGATATAAAATAGTGTTTTTGCACTATTTTTAATCTATTCAATATACATATACTTAATGTAATAGTTTTATTTATTCTTTCCATATTATCATGTATTGTATTTTACTGCTGCTGCTAAATTAACAAATTTCACGACACATGCTGGTGATAAGAAACCTGATTCAGATTCAGAATGACCTGCAATTCCGACACCTACAGCATTCCTATTGACATCACCACTGCAGCATCCATGAAAGACGATGATAACCAATGAGATGGCATGTGGCCTGGCCACACTGTCACTCTGTCAAGCTTTCTGCACCTCCTGATTTCTGAGGCAGCCTCCAAAGTATCACAGAATAAATGTTGAATGGTTGCACATCTTATACAGGTGGCTGCAGCGGACAGAGAGCTTTAAAAACTTGATCTTCTGGAAGTGCCCGATGGTGATCCAAATGCAGGAAAACGTGACCTAACTTAAATGGCTAGCACTCTAAGCTGATGTCACATCACATATGGTGCCATCTAATCTTTCAATTTACATGTGGTATGAAGTTGCATTGTTGAATTTCCTGAACTGTGTAATTTGCGTATAATTACACAAGAAAAGACTTTGAAATTATGCAGCATAGTATTGGAAAATATGATGCTGTCTATCTTTGTTTCCAGGCCAGTATACTTTACCTTCCACCTGAATAAGTTCTTCAAAATCTTTTTTGAAGCCTTATATTAATTACATGATATATGTACATCTTACTTTTAAAGTGTGTTGTTACCAAACTGACTTTGGTCAGATCAGCAACAAAGGCAGCAAAATAGAAAAAAAATCCATTTGTAATAATAAAAACAGAGAAGATCTGTGAAGAAGTTTGCAGATTTGATGAAGACCTCTCGCTTCTACTTTCCACGCTATAAATTAGAACTGACTTTAATTTGAGCCTGTTCTTCTTTGAAGGTCAGGTGTTGAAAAATTTTTGGAGCAATAACATTGAGGTAGTGATAGTAGCAAACAGGCTGCTGGAAAACCATTGACAGGGAAACATGTTGATTATATTTTTGAGTGGACAGAAATCTTCATTCAGTCTAAATTGTTCAATCAATTTTGTAGATTGACTAATCACATTGTTGCTCAGAATTACTAAAGAACCATGCAATTCTGCATTGGCAGGTAAGGGTCACTGATTACTTCAGAAATGGCTGTAAGATGTAATTTAATAAAATTATTTAATCACTTAAGGATTTGATTGGGATTCATCTTCTATTTAGTCATTCCCTCCAGGCTCAGGGCTTTCTTCCTATAAACTAGAAAATGCTGGAGACGTTCAGTAGGTCAGGCAGCATTTCATGGAACAAGAAACAGAATTAACTTTCATCAGAACAATTGGGTTGTGAAATGGTTGGCAAAATGGGATCACCAGAGCATATCAGTGGTTGACAGGAGATGCTTGATAGTAGGGATAAGTCTGTACTGTGGAGTTGCTGTGTCTCTTTGTTTTTACATGGTTTTTGAATGATAGTTGCTTAAGTCCCAACTATTTTATTTTCTTCTATGTTACAATTTTTGATATCTATCTTTTTTCTTGTTTTCCAGATTACCTGACAGGGTGGAGACAGTACAGAAAGATAACTGATAGGAACTTAATTTCAACGTTCATAGGTCAAAGTAAATTTATAATCAAAATCACCGTATACAATGCTGAGATTAATTTTCTTGCCAGCATTCTCAATGACTCCAATTACCATAATGGAATCACAGGAAGACTGCATGAACAGGGCAAATGAGCAGTGTGGAAAAGATAACAAACTGTGCAAAAAATACAAATAGAAAGGAAAAAAAGGAAATTAAAAAAAATAAAATAAATAATAAGCAATAAATATTGAGAACATGAATTGAAGAGTCCTTGAAAATAAGTCTATAGATTGTGGGAACACTTCAGTGTTGGGGTGAGTGAAGTTCAGTGAAGTTATCCTCACTGGTTCAAGAGCCTGATGGTTGAGGGGTAATAACTGAACCTGAACCTGGTGGTGTGAGTCTTGAGGCTACTTTACCTCCTTCCTGATGGTAGCAGTGAGGAGAGAGCATAACCTGGGTGGTGGTGGATCCTGACGATGGATGCTGCTTTCCTGCGACAGTGTTCCATGTAGATGTGCTCAGTGGTGGGAAAGGCTTTACCCGTGATGGACTGAGCCATATATGCTACTTTTTGAGGGACTTTCCATTCAACTGCATTGATATTTTCATACCAGGCTGTAATGCAGCTAGTCAATATACTCTCCACACAACCTATAGAAGTTATGCAAAAGACAGAATAGGAAGACTATACATTTAAATCAGGAGAAGGACACTTGCTCCATTCACTCCATACTATCATAGCTAATCAAATTACAAACTCATGCTCACATTCTTACCTTGGTCTCAGGTAAGTGTCTCTTTATTTTCAATAGTGACCTCAGAGTTTTAAATACATTCATAAGAGGAAACATCCCCCTCAAAGCCAAGCTGCAAATGCTACTCTGGATCTAATATGTTTTAATTTCCCCCCCTCACTCTTCTGAACTCAATCATATACAATAATCTATCCCCATTAGCAACCTATCCATTCCAGGTATTTGTCTGGGAAACCTTCTGCAAACTGCTCCGATGCATTAATATTCTTCCCTAAGTCGGCTGGCCAGCCCTAGACATGTTACTCTCAACAAAACCCTTTGCAACTGAAACATAACCTCCACATTTGTGTTCAGAGTTCAAAGTCACCATATACAACTCTGAGATTCATTTTTTGTGGGCATACTTAATAAATCCCATAAATGTAATAAAATCAATGGAAGACTGCATCAACTGTACGAAAAACAACAAACTGTGGAAGTACAAAAAGGAAAAACAATAATCATAAATAGCGAAGCAATAGATATCGAAAATATGAGTTGAAATGTCCATGAAAGTGAGTCCATAGGATGTGGGAACAGATCAGTGATGGGGCAAGTGCAGTTGAGTGAAATTATCTCCTTTGGTTCAAGAGCCTGATGGTTGAGGGTAATAACCTGGTGGTGTAAGTGCTAAGGTTCCTGTACCCTCTTTCAGATGGCAGTGGTGAGAAGAGAGCATGTCCCTGGTGGTGGGGGTCCCTGATGATGGATGTTGCTTTCCTCTATGTGTGAATGTGCTCAGGAGTGGGGAGGACTTTACCCATGATGCACTGGGCCATATCCTCTACTTTCTGTAGGATTTTCCATTAACAATCCCCTTAGAAATAAGTGAATATAATTTGTCATGTTTCCTAATTACTTGTATCTGCAAACTAACATTTTGTGAATAATGGTGTTTCAATTAATAACTGAGCACCTTCGGAAATAGCCTCTGAAAACCAAGTCCAGCTCCTGGCATTCATGTGTGACTTAGCTACTAAGCTCTGTGAAACCGTTTCTACTGACAGGAGAAGGGGCAAAGGCGGGTTACTGGTGCCTTAAAACCAGTCGCTTCAGGCAGATGGGGCTCATCAGCCATGGCTGGCAGCTCATCTAGGAGCAGGAAAACTCTGATCTCAAACCTCCGTTGCCATGCAGCTGTACCCACTTGGGGGTATGGCTTTGGGAGTAAACCCCGAGGGAAAAATCCAGAGCTGGAGTCCCCAGGGCAGTCTTACATTGTGTTCAACGCTGACTGGCAACTCCTGCGATGCTGCTGGTGCCAAACTGTATCGGTCTCTGCTGTTTCTTTGGGTTCATCAGATGCATGGAGAGGGGGAGCTTGCTACATGGGCAACAGCTTGCTCTCTATGTTGTACTGTCCAGGCTTGTGTATCTAGGCAGCTAGGATGCATCATCCATGGTCGATCCTGACCGATGGAGGCCTCACTTGTTCACTCACCTTCAGAAATATTGAACCAAGGGTAATTCATTAAATTTCAAAAAAAAATTATCTGGATTGTCTGACCTTGGAATAAGAAGCATGCAATTTTTCTTGATACTAGTTGGAGATTTTCTATATAGAACTAATAGGTTCTAACTAATATACTGAGGTTCTTTTTACAAATGCTATCTAAAGGCACACCATTTGAACCAGTAGCATTATCCTTCATAGCCAGACAGTAGAGGGTACTTCAAGCCAGAGACCACAAAGGTGAAAATACTTGTGAAAATATAACCCAACATGAAGAAAGCAACCTTCAAAAAGTAAATTGTTTATTCTCTTCTCCTAATCTATTTTTGTAGTCTTCCATGCAGCTATTTCAGTTGAAGAGAATAGGCTTGAACTGATGAGTGTACATCTGCTTGCCAATGCTCCTTGTATGTTAGTGGCACAGAGTTAATGCTCGCTGTTGGCTTAATAATGTTTCCATCCCCTCCACCTGCAGAAGAAATGTCATATCTGCTTACCGCAACCATCTATCTCCATCCACTAACTTTGGTAGAAAACCAGAAGGTCTGTGGTGGATTCAAGTCAGCACAGACAAGATGCTGGAGGAACTCAGCAGGTCAGGTAGTATCTATGGAGAGAAATGAACAGTGAATGCTTTGAGCTGAGTCCATTCGTTTGATGAAGGGTCTGCTCCAGCATTTTGTGCGTGTTGCTCAAGATTCCCAGCATCTGCAGAATCTCTATTGGTCCCTGGATTCAAGTCAATGATCTCTAACCAGAGCCTTTCCATCAGCTACATATTCTTTTCGTTTTCTGTACAACTCTAGCACCATCCATGAATTGGTCAATGGTGAGATAGTTAAGCATATGATATTGTAGAGAGTATGACATCTATTATACCTATGAACAGCTTAAATAGACTAGATATATTACTGAAATACGAAAATGCTAAAAATATACAGTAAGTTAGTAAGTGAGAATTTCAAGCATAGTTCTTTGTCAGAACAGATTTAATCTGATCACACTGCCTGATGAGAGGAAATAGATTAAGACAAGCATACTGCAGAGAGGAAGAACTCAGCAGGATCCAATTAAAAATCAAAATGCTGCATATGCTGCAAATCTGAAACAAAAACTGACAATGATGGAAATACTCAGCAGCTCAGGCAGCATTTGTGAAAAGAGAAACAGTGTGAATGTTTCAGGCTGAAGATCCTTCATCCAATTGGGAAAGATTCAACCAATGATTAGTTCTAAGTTGCAGAAAAGGCATAACATCACTGGAGACCTGAGTTTGAATCGGACCTCGGGTGTAGCCTGTGAGGAGTTTGCATGTTTGTCTTATGACTGCATGGGTTTTCTCCACGTACTCCGGTTTCCTCCCACATCTCAAAAACATGTGGGTTGGCAGGTTAATTGGCTGTTGGAAATTGTCCCAGTATGTCGGTAAGTGGTAGAATTTGGGGAGAATTGATGGGAATATAGGGAGAATGAAAAATAAAGGATTAATGTAAGATGAGTCTAAATGGATGGTTGATGATCAGTGTGGTCTCAGTGGGCTATTTCTGCACGGTAGCTTTCTGTGGTTCTCTAAATTGGAGAATGAATAAGGTTGGCTTATTCAACGGCCAGAGCTACCTCTACTTCCTGAGGAGGCTGAGGTCCTTTGGAGTATTCAGGCCTTTCCTTCCCATGTTCTACCTGTCTGTTGTCATCAGTACAAGCTTCAATGCAGTGATGTAGCTGGAGCAATGGCATCAATACGAGTGATGCCAACGGGCTCAGTAAACTGATTAGAAAGGCTGGCTCTGTGATAGGAGTCAAACTGGACACACTGGAGGCTGTGGTAGAACAAAGAAACCTCCAGAAAACCCTGGCAATTCTGGACAATGTTTCTCACCCTCTGCATGCCACCTTGGCTGAACAGAAGAGCACTTTTACTAATAGATTAAAACAACTGCACTGCTCCAAAGAGCACTACATGAGGTCATTCTTGCCCTCCGCCATTAGGCTCTAAAATGGGTCAACCTGTAGCTGGGGAAGTGATCACTCTCTCCTGTTAGACTGTTTGAGGCAACTTATTTTTTATTCTTTCTTAATTCTCTTTTAATATTTGTATATTTGTATATCTGTGCATGTGTAATGCTACTGTGACACTGTAATTTCCTTTGGGATCAATAAAGAATCTATCTGTCTATCTCCATAAGGTGATGTCAAGGTTGTAGTGGGGATATGTTTTAGAAATCATCTGGTCAACAGTTTAATTGAAGCAATTAAAGAGAGAGAAAATGAATAGCAGCACTGAGATGAAGATAGTTGGAGCGTGAGAATAATAAAACCGGTTTTGGGAACAGCACAGTGATGGGGCAAGTGAAATTGAGTGAACTTATCTCCTTTGGTTCAAGAGCCTGATGGTTTGGGGTAATAATTGTTTCTGAACCTAGTGGAGTGAGTCTTGGGTCTTCCTGACGGCAGCAGTGAGAAGAGAGCATGGTCTGGGTGGTGGGGTCCCTGATGAGAGATGCTGCTTTCCTGTGAGAGAGAGGATACAGATGGAGAATGTGGGTTACCTACAGTAACAGATTTCAATGTTGAGTCCAGAAGGCTGTAACATGCATGGATGGAAGATGAGGTACTATTCCTCAAGCTCACATTAGGCCTTGTTGTAGGCTACAGACCGATAGGTCAACATAGAATTGGAATGGAAATTTAAAGTGGAAAGTAAGAGGGAGCTCTGAGTCCCTGCTGCTGTGCAGAGTGGTCACCCAACGCATAAGAAGAACACTGAGTGCAGAACTGTGGATTGGAAGAAATGCAAGTGAATTGCGCTCCAACTGGAATGACTATTTGCATCACCGGCTGTGGGGAAGGAAGAGGTGGAAGGACAAATGTTGCATCTCGTGACCTGCTGTTGCAGGAGGAAGTGACCAAGCTGTGGAACAGTTGGTGGGGTAGGACTCAGAACATAGTACAGCACAGCAACAGGCTCTTTGACCCACAAGTTAGTAATCAAATCGATATCTAAAAATATCTTCTGTGTAAACAATGTCCATTCCTTACATTTCTTCACATTTATGTGCCTATCAAAATGTCTTTTAAAAGTCTCTAATATTTCTGTCTTTACCACCACCCCAAGTGGTGCATTCGAGGTATCCAACACTCCCTGTGTAAAAACTTGCCCCTCACATCTCCTTTGAAATTACATCTACCCTCCTTCCACCTTAAATGTATGCCCTCTAGAATTAGACATTTCATCTCCTGGAAAAGGATATTGTCTGCCTACTCTATGCTTCTCAATATCTTATGAATCTCTATCAGATCTCCTCTCAGCCTCTGCTGCTCCAGAGAAAACAACAGTTTTTACAAAGATATTGGTCAAGCCCTGAGCAATCTTTTCCTTTGCTTCACTCAATAACCTGGGGTATATCCCATCAGGCACTGGGGACTTACCTACCTTAATGCTCTTTAAGAGACTCAACACTACCTCTTCCTTTGCCTCAAAATGCCCTAGCAAATCAATATGCTCAGCACTGATCTTCCTGTCCTCCATGTTCTTCTCCTTCATAAATACTGATGTAAAGTACCCACCAGAAAACAAAGTTTAGCCATCCTCTCATTATAGCATGTGAACACCAATCCTGGCAACATGCTGGTTAACTCTTTTGCATCCCTCCAAAACCTTGACATCCTTCCTATAATGGGGTGACCAGAACTATATGCAATACTTGAGATGCAGTCTAACTAGAGTTTTATAAAGATGCATCATAACCTCCTGACATTAAAACTGAATGCCTTGACTATTAAAGGTAAGCATACCATACCTATGTAGCCATTTTCAGGGACCCCAAGATCCCTGTGCTCATCAACACTGTTAAAGATCTCACTGTAACAGTGTACTGTCTCTTTGCATTTGACCCACCAAGGTGCAACACTCCACACTTGGTCAGGTTAAACTCCATCTGCTACTTCTCCACCCATATCTCAACTGTTGTTTTTCCTGTTCAAGTCTTTGGCAATCTTCCATGCTATCCAGAACACACTAATCTTCGTATCATCCACAAACTTACTAGCCCACCCATTTACATTTTCATCCAGGTAATATATATACATCAAAAACAGCAAGGGTCCTAGTGCAGATCCCCATAAAATACCACTAATTGCAGACCTCCAGCTAGAATAATTCCCTTCGACTGCTACCGTCTGTTTTCTGTGGGCAAACTAGCTCTGAATCCAAATGGCTAATTCATCATTAACCACATGCGTATTAATCTCTTGGTTGAGCCTCCCATGAGGGACCTTGTCAAAACCCTTACTAAAATCCATGTAGACAACATCCACAGCTCTACCTTCATCAATCATTCTCGTCACCTCAGCAAAAAATCTCTATCAAGTTAGTAAGACATGACTTGCCCCGCACAAAGCCTTGCTGGCTTTCTCTAATAAGGCCATGGTTTTTCACATGCTCATAAATCCTATCCCTATGATTTTTTTCCAGTAACTTCTGCACAACTGATGTGAGATTCACTGGTCTAGAGTTTCCAGGATTATTCCTGGTTTCCTTTTTGAATAAGGGAACATCATTAGCTACTTGCCAGACTTCCAGGACCTCACCTGGGGCTAGAAAGGACACAAAGATATTGGTCAAGCCCTGAGCAATCTTTTCCTTTGCTTCACTCAATAACCTGGGGTATATCCCATCAGGCACTGGGGACTTACCCACCTTAATGCTCTTTAAGAGACTCAACACTACCTCTTCTTTTGCTTCAAAATGCCCTAGCAAATCAATATGCTCAGCACTGATCTTCCTGTCCTCTATGTTCTTCTCCTTGGTAAATACTGATGTAAAGTATCCACCAGAGACCTCACCCACATCCTCTACTTCCAAGCTAATGTACTCCACATTACCAATCCCCCCTCCTGACTGTGACCCACTTTTTTATAGGCCGCCCAATAGTAACAGGGATATCGAGGAGCAGACAGGGAAACAGATCCTGGAAAGGTGTAATAATAACAGAGTTGTCGTGATGGGAGATTTTAATTTCCCAAATATCGATTAGCATCTCCCTAGAGCAAGGGAGTTAGATGGGGAAGAGTTTGTTAGGTGTGTTGAGGAAGGTTTCTTGACACAATATGTAGATAAGCCTAAAAGAGGAGAGGCTGTACTTGATTTGTTATTGGGAAATGAACCTGGTCAGGTGTCAGATCTCTCAGTGGGAGAGCATTTTGGAGATAGTGATCATAATTCTATCTCCTTTACAACAGCTTTGGAGAGAGATAGGAACAGACAAGTTAGAAAAGCGTTTAATGGGAGTAAGGGGAATTATGAGGCTATCAGGCAGGAAATTGGATGCTTAAATTGGAAACAGATGTTCTCAGGGAAAAGTACAGAAGAAATGTGGCAAATACTCAGGGGATATTTGTGTGGAGTTCTGCATAGGTACGTTCCAATGAGACAGGGTAGTTATGGTAGGGTACAGGAACTGTGGTGTACAAAGGCTGTAATAAATCTAGTCAAGAAGAAAAGAAAAACTTACAAAAGGTTGAGAGAGCTAGGTAATGTAGATTATAAGGCTAATAGGAAGGAGCTTAAGAAGGAAATTAGGAGAACCAGAAAGGGCCATGAGAAGGCCTTGGTGGACAGGATTAAGGAAATCCCCAAGGCATTCTACAAGTGTGTGAAGAGCAAGAGGATAAGATGTGAAAGAATAGGACCTATCAAGTGTGATAGTGGAAAAGTGTGTATGGAACTGGAGGAAATAACAGAAGTACTTACTGAATACTTTTCTTCAGTATTCACTATGGTAAAGGATCTTGGTGATTGTCGTGATAACTTGCAGCAGACTGAAAAGCTTGAGCATGTAGATATTAAGGAAATGGATGTGCTGGAGCTTTTGGAAAGCATCAAGCTGGATAAGTCGCGGGGACTGGATGAGATATGCCCCAGGCTACTGTGGGAGGCGAGGGAGGAGATTTCTGAGCCTCTGGCGATGATCTTTGCATCATCAATGAGTACAGGAGAGGTTCTGGAGGATTGGCGGGTTGCGGATGTTGTTCCTCTATTCAAGAAAGGGAGTAGAGATAGCCCAGGAAATTATAGACCAGTGAGTCTTACCTCAGTGGTTGGTAAGTTGATGGAGAAGATCCTGAGAGGCAGTATTTATGAACATTTGGAGAAGTATAATATGATTAGGAATAGTCAGCATGGCTTTGTCAAGGTCAGGTCGTGCCTTACGAGCCTGATTGAATTTTTTGAGGATGTGACTAAACACATTGATGAAGGAAAAGTAGTAGATGTAGTGTATATGGATTTCAGCAAGGCATTTGATAAGGTACCCCATGCAAGGCTTATTGAGAAAGTAAGGAGGCATGGGATCCAAGGGGACATTGCTTTGTGGATCCAGAACTGGATTGACAACAGAAGGCAAAAAGTGGTTGTAGATGGGTCATATTCTGCATGGAGGTCAGTCACCAGTGGAGTGCCTTAGGGATCTGTTCTGGGACCATTATTCTTTGTGATTTTCATAAATGACCTGGATGAGGAAGTGGAGGGATGGGTTAGTAAGTTTGCTGATGACAGAAAGGTTGGAGATGTTGTCGATAGTGTGGAGGGCTGTCAGAGGTTAAAGACTGATACAGATAGGATGCAAAACTGGGCTGAGAAGTGGCAGATGGAGTTCAACCCAAATAAGTGTGAAGTGGTTCATTTTGGTAGGTCAAATATGATGGCAGATTATAGTATTAATGGTAAGACTCTTGGCAGTGTGGAGGATCAGAGGGATCTTGGGGTTTGAGTCCATAGGATGCTCAAAGCAGCTGCACAGGTTGACTCTGTGGTTAAGAAGGCATACAGTGTATTGGCCTTCATTAATCGTGGAATTTAATTTAGGAGCGGAGAGGTAATGTTGCAGCTATATAGGACCCTGGTCAAACCCCACTTAGAGTACTGTGCTCAGTTCTGGTCACTTCACTACAGGAAGGATGTGGAAGCCATAGAAAGGGTGCAGTGGAGATTTACAAGGATGTTGCCTGGATTGGGGAACATGCCTTATGAGAATAGGTTGAGTGAACTTGGCCTTTTCTCAGAGCGACGGAGGATGAGAGGTGATCTGATAGAGATGTATAAGATGATGAGAGGCATTGATCATGTGGATAGTCAGAGGCTTTTTTCCAGGGCTGAAATGGTTGCCACAAGAGGACACAGGTTTAAGGTGCTGGGGAGTAGGTACAGAGGAGATGACAGGGTTAAATTTTTTACTCAGAGAGTGGTGAGTGCGTGGAATGGGCTGCCGGCAATGGTGGTGGGGGCAGATACGATGGGGTCTTTTAAGAGTCTTTTGGATACGTACATGGAGCTTAGAAAAATAGAGGGCTATAGGTAAGCCTAGTAGTTTCTAAGGCAGGGACATGTTCGGCACAACTTTGTGGGCCGAAGGGCCTGTATTGTGCTGTAGGTTTTCTATGTTTCTATGTTTCTATTACCCATGTGGTTCCTCCTAGTTATCATCTTGCTTTTGATGTATGCATACAATGCCTTGAGGTTTTCTTTCACCCTACTTGTCAAGGGCTTTTCATGATTCCCCTTCTGCTTTTCTAATTCCTTTTTAAAGTTCTTTTCTTGCTGATTATAATCCTCAAGGAATCTATTTGATTCTAGCTTTCTAATGTTTACATACTTTTCCTTTGTCTGCTTGACTAAATTCATCACCTCCTTTGACATCCACAATTCTCTTATGTGGCAATCCTTGTCCTTCCTTCTGACTGGAAAATACCTGTCCTGTACTCTGTGTAGTTGGTCTTTAAACACCCTACACCCTACAAGATGTGGACTTGCTCAAAGACAGCCATTCCCAATTAACTCTCCTTTGTTCCTGCCTAATGCTCTCATGATTTGCCTTTCTCTAATTTAATACTCACTCGTAAGATCCGTACTTATTCTTATCTATATCTGTCTTAAAACTTTAAGAGTTGTACTCACTGTTCTCTTGCTGTTCACCTACTGAAAGGTCCATCACCCGGCCATGTTCATTACCCAACATCCAGTCCGATACAGACCCTCCTTTTGTAGGATTTTGTAGGATATTGATTCAAGAAACCCTCCTGGATGCACCTAACAAATTTAGCCCCATTTAAGCCTCTTGCACTCAGAATAGAAGAATGAGAGATATGAAACAAACAGACTCTAAATAGCTAAAAGAAACAAAGAAACATAGAAAACATACAGCACAATACAAACCCTTTGGCCCACAAAGCTGTGCCGAGCATGTCCTTACCTTAGAACTACCTAGGCTTTACCCATAACCCTCTATTTTTATAAGTTCCTTGGAGCCATCCAGTAGTCTCTTAAAAGACCCTGTTGTTTCCGCCTCCACCATCGCTGCCAGCAGCCCATTCCACGCATTCACCACTTGCTGCATAAAAAAACTTACCCCTGACATCTCCTCCATTCATACTTCCCAGCACCTTAAAACTGTGCCCTCTCAGTGGGGTCTGACTAGGGTCCTATATAGCTGCAACATTACCTCTTGGCTCTTAAACTCAATCCCACAATTGATGAAGGCTAATGCACCATATGCCTTCTTAACCACAGAGTCAACCTACACAGCTGCTTTGTGTGTCCTATGGACTCTGGCTCCAAGATCCCTCTGATCCTCCACACTGCCAAGAGTCTTACCATTAATGCTATATTCTGCCATCATATTTGACGTACCAGAATGAACCACCTCACATTTATCTGGGTTGAACTCCATCTGCCACTTCTCAGCCCAGTTTTGCATCCTATCACTGTCCCGTTGTAATGTCTTACAGCCCTCCACAATATCCGCAACACCCCAACCTTTGTGTCATAGGAGATTGGAAAATGGAGATTTGGAAAGCATGTCTCTGATGCTGGAATCTTGTTGGAGATAATGGAAACTGCGGTGGGCAATCTGTTGGTTATTGAGCCTGGTACGGTAGAAAGTGAGGACCAGGGGAACTTTATTTTCACTCTGTCTAGAAGGGCAGCTGAGAGCAGAGGTGCATGAGGTAGATGAGATACAGTTAGATTCAGATTTATTTATCATGTGTATATGGAAATATAGAGTGAAATGCATCATTTGCATTAACAACCAACACACTTAAGGATGTAAACACGAGGAAATCTGCAGATGCTGGAAATTCAAACAACACACACACACAAAATGCTGGTGGAACTCAGCAGGTCAGGCAGCATCCATAAGGAGAAGCACTTTTGACGTTTCGGGCCGAGACCCTTCGTCAGGACCCTTTAGTCCTGACGAAGGGTCTCGGCCCGAAACGTCGACAGTGCTTCTCCTTATAGATGCTGCCTGGCCTGCTGTGTTCCACCAGCATTTTGTGTGTGTTGTTTGACACTTAAGGATGTGCTAGGGGCACCCTGCAAGTGTCACCACACATTCCAGAACCAGCTTAGCATACCCATGATTCTTGGCAGAACACACAAGCAACAGCAAAACAAGCCCATTTCCTCCCTCCTCCAATCACACATGAGGACAATCCTCCAGCTCCAGGACAGGACTTCAGCCTGCAGTCTCCAGACTTGAGGCTTCGGCCATCTTCTTGACCTTGATCTTCGGTATTGACCCCTGAACTAACCAATAATGTGATCTTGAACTCTGGGCTCACTGACTGACCAGCCCTCGTGCCTCCTTGTGCCTCCTACTTGAACATAGGTTCTATCAGCTTTGGCTGAGAAAACACCGTGGCTTGGGAAGAAGAAAGACATCTCAGGGACACCTTATCAAAGGAATACATTTGAAGGAGAGGGAGGAACTGGGAGAATGGAATGGAATACTTACAAGAGGTTGTGTGGGAGGAAGTATGGTTGAGGTGGTTGTGGGAGTCTTTGGCTTGAAGCAGATGTTTGTGGCTTGCTTATCCTCTGTGATGGAGATAAAGAGATCCAGAAATGGATGAGTCAGGTGGACTATGCAAAGTTGAAAACAAAGTGGAACTTGACAGCAAATGTCATGGAATTTTCACGTTCTGTATGAGGAACCAGCACCAGTGCAATCATCGATGTATTGGAAAAAAGATCAGAGAGATTGGGCCCAAGCAGGTCTGAGACATTGTTCTACATTTTCTACTGTCTACATGCCCATGCACATTCCCATAAATCTGCATTCAATCTGGAGAAAGTGAATGGAGTTGAAGGAGTTCAATATGAGAACAGTAGGATCCAAACTGTGGTTTTAAGTTTACAGATTTGTGTGTGATTTCCTCAGGGGGTATCCATATAATTAGAAAGTCTACAAGGGTTCTCCACTACTATTATGTTTACTGGTAATGCTGGGAACCTGTGGTTGTTTTCTACAAACAGTGGAGCTTCCATCTGTCTGCAGTGCAGTTAATGACCTGTAAGCTAAAATGTTGTGGCTCATTGCCCTCCTGTTAACTAGTGCCATTAGCCTTTCAAATGGTAGGATGAGACAGAAATATTTGGCTTTACTTGTGAACTTGAAACTTGGGTTATTAAAGGAAAGAACCTGCTGCATGTCAGAAATGGTATAATAATTCCTACCAGTTTATTAACAATACAGCTTTAGTTCAATTTGACTCAAATATTTGCAGCGAATGGGAAAAATTTCAACTTTCTCAAAGCATTGTTATTTCCCGCACCTCAGAACATCCTGAAATCTGGGTTATTCTGAGCTGTTACTGCTTCAGTGATTCCTCTTATTTTCTCTGCAGGGAAACATATCAGCTTTAATATTAGTAGTACTGTATATTTAAGGCATGATAACAGGAGGTATAAGCTCTACATATTGAAATCCCTGTGGAGTAAAGGTCAATGTGTTTCTTTATTGGGAAAGAAGTTGAAGGGTTTTCAAAATGTTATACGAACAGGCAAACTAATTGTCAGAAATTATAGCAATCATTAACTTATTCTATTGATCCGTAAAGAGGCATATGTTGTCACTTCAGTAATGATTATGGTGTTATTTGCCAGTGAAGTTCAATGATTAGGAGACAGATTATTTGCCCAACCCTAGAACAGCAAGGCCCAAGTCTTCCTGGTGAAGCTATCTTTGTTCTTTCAGATGACAGAAAGAATGAACTGAAGAAATGTGAGACCGGATTGTTATGCTTGTCATTTGATAGAACATGTCTCATTAATACTTGACCCTCATAAAACAACTTCTTATCTACAGGGGAATATCACAGAGTACATAATAAATGCGCTCCTGTTAATTAAATTTAATCATGCATCATATTTTTCAAAATGGCTTTTCTGGTCTCCAAAGATGGAGAAACTGATTTTTGTGTGCTGCGTTGAGCTCCAATTTGGATGTAACTTCAAGGAGGTATGTGACAGGTGGAAAGCACAGCTACAAGTAATGCAACTGGCTGACTCTGAATTGCTGGCATTAATTCCCTCAGCTAAATGCACAGCAGTTAGCTGGAGTGGTCTGACACCCTCACAAGTAGTTGGAACAGTGTAAACCAGAATCATTGTGGCTGTAGTCAGAGGTTGGTGGCAGAGAAAAAGAGGTTGATGCTCATTCATCAGAATGATGCTAACTCAGTTTGATTCATTTCAGATGATTACCTTTCAGACTGGAGGCCTGTGACTGCAGGGATAGCTACTGAGTCAGTTGTTCAATGTCATCTATATCAATGATGTGGATGATAATGTGGTAAACTGCATCAGCAAATTTGAGAATGATACCACGATTGAGGATTCAACCCCATACACCTGCCCTCCCGCTATACCCCTTGATGACCTGACCAATCAGAAATCTATCAACTTCCTCTTTGAATATACCCATGGACTTGGCCTCCACTGCAGTCTGCGGCAGAGCATTTCACAAATTCATTACTCTTTGACTAAAAAAAAATTCTCCTTACTTCTGTTCTGAAAGGTTACCCTTCAGTTTTGAGGCTGTGTCCTCTAGTTCTGGGTACCCCCACCAGAGGAAACATCCTCTCCACATCCACCCTATCTAGTCCTTTTGACATTCAGTAGGTTTCAATGAGATCCTTACACATTAACTAAATTCCAGTGACTACAGGCTCAAAGCTGCTAAACGCTCCTCATATGTTAACCCCCTCACTCCCAGAATCATCCTTGTGAACCTCCTCTGGACTCTCTCCAATAAGAATACATCCTTTCTGAGATAAGGGGCCCAAAATTGTTGTCAATACTCCAAGTGTGGCATGACCATTATCTTATAAAGCCTCAGCATTATCTCCTTATATTCTATTCCCCTCGAAGTGAATGCCAATATGGCACTTGCCTTCTTTACCACAGACTCAACCTGTGAATTAATCTTCTGGGAGTCTTGCATGAGTACTCCTTAGTCCCTTTGCACCTCTGATGTTTCAATTTTCTCCCCAGTTAGATAATAGTCTGCACTATTGTTGCTTTTACTAAAATGCATTATCATACATTTTCCAACACTGTATTCCATCTGCCACTTTTTTGTCCACTCTTCCAATTTGTCCAAGTTCTGCTACAATCACATTGCTTCCCCAGCACCACCCTACTCCTCCACCTATCTTTGTATTGTCCGCAAACTTTGCAACAAAGTAACCAATTCCACTATCTAAATCATTGACAAACAATGTGAAAAGTAGCAGGCCCAATCCTGACCCCTGAGGAACACCACTAGTCATTGGCAGCCAACTAGCTTCCTGCCTGTCAGCCAGTCCTCTACCCATGCCAGTATGTTTCCTGTAACACCATAGGATTTTATCTTGTTAAACAGCCTCATGTGAGGCACCTTATCAATGGCCTTCTGAAAATCTAAGTAAATGACATCCACTGTCTCTCCTTTTCCATCCTGCTTTTTACTTCCTCAAAGAATTCTCGCAGATTTGTCAGGTAAGATTTCCATTTACAGAAACCGTGCTGACTTTGACTTATTTTCTCCTTAGTCACCAAGTACCCAAAAGCCTCATCCTTAATAATGGACTTTCCAAACCACTGAGGTTAGGCTAACTGACCTATTATTTCTTCTCTTTTGTCTTCCTCCCTTCTTAAAGAATGGAGTGACATTTGCAGTTTTCCAGTCCTCTGTGACGATGCCAGAATCAAGTGCTTCTTGGAAGATCATGACCAATGCATCCACTATCTCTTCAGCAACCTCTTTCAGGACTCTGGGATGTAGTCCATCTGGTTCAGGTGACTTATCCACCTTAAGAAGTTTCAGTTTGCCTCGCACTTTTCCCTTTGTAATAGCAATGGCACTCACTTCTGCTCCCTGACACTTACGGACCTCTGGCACACTGTTAGTATCTTCGACAGTGAAGACTGAAGCAAAGTACTTGTTAAGTTCACCTACCATTTCTTTGTCCTCCATTACTACCTCACCAGCATCACTTTCCAGTGTTCCAATATTAACTTTCACTTCCCTTTTATTCTTTATGTAACTGAAAATCTTTTAATATCTTGTTTTATACTATTGGCTAGTTTGCCCTCATATTTCATCTTTTCCCTTATTATAGCTTTTTAAGTTGCATTTCGTTGGATTTTAAAAGCTTCCCAATCATCCAACTTCCCATTCCCTTTTGCTACCTTACATGCCCTTTCCTGGGCTTTTATGCAGTCCTTAACTTCCCTTGTCAGCCATGGTTGTTGTCAGGAGTTGGGATGTTATGTTGAAGTTGTATAAGTCATTGATGATGTCAAATATGGAGTATTATGTGCAGTTTTGGATATCTACAGTACCTGCAGGAAAGATATCAATATGTTTGAAAGAGTGCAGAGAAAATAAAAAGGATTTTGTTGTGGCTTGAGAACCCGAATTTACAGGAAAGGTTGAATAGGTTAGGAGTTTATTGCCTGGAGCATAGGAGACTGAGGAAAGACTTGATTGAGGTAAAGGAGTTTATGAGTGGTATAGGCAGGGTCAATGCAAGCAGACTTTTTCCGACTGGGGTTGGTTGGGCGAGAGGTTAGAGGTTAACTGTGAAAGGTAAAATACTTAAGGGAAACTAAGGGGGAACTTGCTCTCTCAGTTGGTGGTGTGAGTGTGGAATAAGCTGCCAGTAGAAGTGGTGGATGCAAGTTTGATTTCAACATTTAAGAGAATCTTGGATAAGTACACGGATGGGAGGGATATGGGGAGGGGGGTGCTATGGTTCCGGTGCGGGTTAATGGGACTAGGCAGAATAAAAGATTGGCATGGATGAGATGAGCCAAAGAGCCATCTGTGCTGTAGTGCTGTATTTCTCTGCCGCTGAGAGAACTGCTGGGAATTTCTAGCATTTTAGTTTCTACTGCAATCTTCATACTATTAGTCTGGGCCTCCAGTCAGCTCTTCTGCCTGATTTTCACTGAATTTTGAAAACTTTCATGGAGATCCATCCATTTAAATGTTGGTCTAATTAGGGCAAGTGGATTAAGGATGAGGATATAGTCATCTTTGTTGGTGTTAGCATTTGAACTGGTCACAGATTCAGCAGTATGCATTCCAAAGATTAATGTTACTGTCTGTATCGTGGAGATTAAGAGAAGCCTTTTCCTTTTCACTACACACTGTTCAGGACCTTGCCCACCTGAAGAGAGTGAGTGTATCAGTGAGCATTAAACTGAAAGTCTGGAGCATCTGAGAAAATCCACAAATCCTGAAGAATAGATTGTTGTTAGGTGAGGAAATGGGGAATATATGGAATTAAGTATTCCTTGTGGTTAGTGACATAGCAGTTGGAATATAGAGGCATGTCTTCTAATGGTAATACAGTATTAAAGTTATTCATCTGAACGAATTCTCCCTTGGAGACACAGACTGGAGATTTCCCCACACAGCTCACAGCCTTTTCAGCCATGAGCGACTGGCACTGCCCTGTGAAAGCCAGTGAGGCTCCAGCCATGAAATGATAGTCAGTGGAGCTCCACCACATCCCACTGGCAGCTGAATCCTGCAACTGGCTTGGGAGTACCTTTTCAATAAACCTCCAGCTTCAACAATCTTTGAAAATCCTCTATTTCCTCCAACTAAATTTATAGCAATTGGAAAAACAGGTGTTTTTTATGTGAACAAAGTCACCAGAGAGGAATACTGGTAGACCTGAAGTAGTTTCTTTATTGGACAAAATGAGATACAGCAAACATTATGCTGTGACCCTTTTGGAACCAAAAGGTCTGCCTGACCCAACACTACACAACATTTTATGTGCTAAAGATCAAAGGACTATTCCATATTTACAATGCATTCAGAATGCTTTCTTTGAACTATACACAAACTTCACATGTTCTGCTTTGCACCCAAACCACAGGCATCTAAATGAATTTTAATCATCATTGTCTGGTCTGTGATTCATGGCGTTTAGGAATCCACTGTTCAGAGCTGCATTTTAAATTTAAACTACAGTCTATATTCAGATTTGAAGATAGGAAGTTGAAGTTATTTGCTATAGATATTAACCCCAAAAATCCCTTAACATCAGATGGAACATATTACTGAGCACAAAATACGCAGCATTTTTCAATTTTGTTAGCAACTCAAGTTCGAATTGCAATAGCAGTCTATTCTGATGAAGGTTCTTCAACGAGAAACATTAATTCCATTTCCCTTTCCACTGATGCGGCCTGGCCTGCTGAATGTTTCCAACATTTTCTGCTTTTACTTGCAAGACAATCTGTTTTATTACAGATCATACATTCACAGCTAATTTATGCTTGGACCTTTCTTAACAAGACTAATTATTTCTCATGAGAGAGTGTGAGTGTGTAATGTCTCTGTAGTGCTGGGGAATTTAGCTGAAAGCTAAATTTTTGATTTCTGCAGATTGAGAGTTAGTGATTATGTGAATCTTCTTCAGCCACCTGGCAAACTTAATCCGAAACTTACATAAAAGATTCAGGATTGCAATTTGGAGTCTTAAAATAGATTTAACTACCTTCTTGAAAAACTGTCATAAACATTGGTGTGGAAACAAGCTGTTTGGTCTCTCAAACCTGTTCTACCATTTAATTAGATCACATTGAATTTGTATCATTGGTTCTGCTGTGATAAGTTAATGGTGAATCCAAGTTTTATCCTTTTACCCAAAGCTTTGCAAGATTTACTTTACTTTCAGCAACTTCATCATTAGTAACAACAGGTATGATTAATAACTTTAATAGGGGGGATGTTTCTAATTAGTACGGTCCAGGAAAGGTGTCAATGCAGATCAGTTTGAAGAACTGCAGGAACAGCAAAGGATTGAGGCAGGGTGGAGGCTGTTTCAGAACACCACAGTCTCCGGAAAAGCTAGAGAGCCTTTTCTAACTGTTCAAACTGTTCAATTCTTTTGTGTTTTACTTTTATATTAAGATCTCAATTCTCACTTTTAGGTCAGACCTTGCCCGGCTGAACTACGATCACTCAAAGATGTTTGAAGGCAACCTCTGAATTCAATTTCTCTGCACAGAGGTTGTCTGACCTGCTGAGTGTTTCTGATATTTTCAGTTTAAATCTTTGCCAGCGAGGAAGTGAATCATTTTTCTGTGAACTCACACGGTCTGAAAGATAACCTGGAATTGAACCCCACAAAATCACACAGCGTCTTCCCCAATCAGAAGCCCTGGATGAACCACTAGATGTGAAATCTGCTGAGAACCAGGTAAGAGGCATTCAAATCAGGTGACCAAGAAAGTTACTAGAGATCCAGGTATGATCTCTGGAAAGCTATCTCATGGGCGATGTGCCTATTCCAGACCAAACATGGATCAACGAAGGATGCTCGACAATTGCAGCAGGCTTGAATACTTCTTATAAAGTTAAATCAAGCGACATAGGAGACAGCAGGTCTTCATTTCCAGATGAGCTCATTACCTTCTATGCTTGATTTGACCATCAAAACATGGAGGATACATCACAAACTTCCACGTCCCCTGATGATCCTATGATTTCAGTTTCTGAAGCCAATGTGCAGGCAGCCTTTAGAAGGTTGAACTCATGAAAAGCAACCAGTCCAGATGGGGTACATGGCTAAGTAATAAAGACCTGCACTGATCAACTAGCTGGAGAGTTCACCAATATCTTTAACCTTTCGCTTTGGCAGTGTGTGGTGCCCACCTGCTTCAAGCTGGCTTCACTTATACCAGTGCCCAAGACGAGTGTGGTGACCTGCCTCAGTGACTACTACCCAGCAGCACCTACATCCACAGTGATGAAGTGTTTGAGAGGTTGGAGATGAAACATATCAACTCCTGTCTGAGAAGCGACTTGGATCCTCTCCAATTTGCTTACATGCACAGCAGATCCACAGCATCTCAATGCCATCTCATTGGCTCTTCACTCAGCTCTGGAGCATCTGGACAGCAAAGGTGCATACATCAGGATTCAATACAGCTCAGCGTTCAATACCATCATCCCCACAAAGCTCCAACACCTTGGTCTGAATGCTTCCTTGTGCAATTGGATTGTGGATTTCCTGACTTGGATCGCTGTCAGTTCAGACTGACAACAACATCTCCTTCATGATCTCCGTCAGCCCAGGTGCACCTCAAGGCTGTGTGCTTAGTGCCCTGCTCTATTCACTTTACACTTATGATTGTGTGCCTAAGCATTGCTCCAAAGCCATATTCAAGTTTACCAATGACACCTCTCTGTCGCAAGTTGAATCAAATGTGGTGAAGAATCAGCATATTGGAGGGAGATGGAAAATCTGGCTGAGTGGTGTCATAACAGTAATCTCTTACTCAATGTCAGCAAGACTAGGGAGCTGATGACTGACTTCAGGAGAGAGAAATCAGAGGTCCATGAGCCAGTCCTCATTGACCAACTTTAAATTCCTCAGTGTTCTCATTACAGAGGACCTGTCCTGGGCCCAGCATATAAGTGCAATTATGAAGAAAGCATGGCAGGACCTCTATTTACTTAGGATTTTGCAGAGATTTGGCATGACATCTAAATCTTTGACAAGCTTCTATAGTTGTGTGGGGGAGAGTATACTGACTGGCTGCATCACAGCCTGGTATGGAAACACCAATGCTCTTGAATGGAAAGTCCTACAAGCAGTATTGGATTTTGCCCAGTCCACCACAGGTAAAGCCCTCCCAACCACTAAGCATATCTACATGAAGTGTTGTCACAGAAAAGCAGCATCTATCAGCCACCCAGGCTCCTTTCAGGCTGCTACCATCAAGAAAAGGTACAAGAACCTCAAGATTCACACCACCAGGTTCAAGAACAGTTACTATCCCTCAACCATTAAGCTCTTGAAACAAAGGGGACAACTTCACTGGTCCCATCATTGAAATGTTCCCACAACCAATGGGACGTACTTTCCTGGACTCTTCATCTCGCACTCTTGATATTTATTGCTTATTTATTTATTAATATTTTTTTTTTCCTTTTGTATTTGCAGAGTTTGTTGTCTTCTGCACTCTGGTTGAATACCCTAGATGGGCAGTTTTTCATTGATTCTGTTATGTTTATTATACTAAAGATTTATGGAGTATGCCCACAAGAAAATTAAACTCGCGGTTATTTATGGTGACATATCTGTATATTGATAGTAACATTTACTTTGAACATTGAACTGTTCCTGGACAAGGTGGTGTGGTACCTGATGCTCCTTAACTTCTTCCTGACTGCAGCAGTGAGAAGAGATCATGGTCTGGATGGGCAATCATTCGTATTCACTGCTTTCCGGCAACAGTGCTCCATGTAGATGTGGGGAGGGCTTTACTCCTGATGGACTGGGCCATATCCACTGCTTTTGTAGGCTTTTCCATACAAGGGTATTGGTGTTTCCATACCAGGCCATAATGCAACCAGCCAATATACTCTCCACTACACATTTATAGAAGATTGTCGAAGTTTTAGAAAGTTTGAGAGTCTTAGCAAACATCTAAGAAAGTAGGTGCACATTCGCTGATCATGACCGATCGAGTGGCGTCATTGAACGCACTACATAGCATCCGGCACTGAGACTTGACTCCTGATGTAGATCTGCAGCAACATCTGCTTCCACTGTGTGAGTCTCTGGAGGCTTTCTCAATTTCCTACACTCTTACCCTCTTTGTTTCTTCCACCAAACTTCTAGAGCAGTGTCCAGGAGCTCTGATTCTCTCTTTTACATTATTCTTCTCAGTTTCTCAGGTTGTCTACAATTTTAGAACCGTCTGGTCATTTAGAAATTGCAGCTAGCTTCAATTGATGCTCTCCATTCTCGAAGGAGATCCCTGCTGAAGCATTCATCAAGTGAACACTGCAGTTACACCAGCTGGATATGAAATTTATTTTAATGAGTTAGTCACACAAATTTGGCACGCTGTCTGTATACAGTTAATGATGTAGGTTAATCACACGTCTCAATATATGTGCCTGTTCCAGTGACTATCAAATTAAGTTCATAAAAGATAATTTCATGAAGCGTTGGTGTATTGTTTTTCATTATAAACTTATTCCCTGTTGTATTTATGAGTAATAATTTTATCAGCTTATTAATACAGCTGAAATTAGTTAATCATTAAAAATAAATGATTTTAATTAAGATGGCTATTTCCCTACCTGGCATTAACTGATTATTACTGAAAACCATTTTGAAAAAACACACAGAATCCTTCGTTTCATTGGTGCACATCAGTGACATTTTGAACAATTTCAAGATTTCTGGACAGGAAAGGAACTTCACAATTTGATTCTAAGAAACAAAATGTAATTTGAAAAAGTATGTTGATTCAATAGCACTGTGTATTTTATGTAAGTCTTGGCCAGCTCTGTGGCCAATGTTTGGTTTAGGTGATTGAAAACACAATACAGTGTAAAAGGATTTGGAACAACTAAACTCCCTGATTTTATCTATAACTCATTTATACTGAACCCTCAACTCCCCTTCTCTGATTTGGTTGATATTGACAATTTGCACTTACAGAGTTAACAAGCTTAAAGGACCTCAACCTCTGAGTGGGCTTTAAGGGCAGTTGTAGGTGTGGGGGATTGGGAGTGTTTCATTGTCATTGGCACTCCTGGAAGCTAGGTAAACAGCAATAACATTTAGGAATAATATGAGATGACCCTTAATCTGTACACCATTTGCTGGACTATCACCACATAATTTTTCTAGTCAATTGGGAAGGCTGACCGATTATTCCAGAATAAATAAATTTTTTTCAACTTGAAGTGCAGAGTTTGATTCAATAGTGGTTTTATTTACACAGGATTGATTTAATGAAAGGCAGGTTGAGGCATTTATGAATTTTCCCTGATAAATATAAGTAATTAGAACTCAGTTTCTGCCTGAAGATATTCAGAGTTATTAATTTATTGTCTCAAACTTCCTACCATTATTGGTCAGAAACTGAGTACCTTATTAATCTATTTATTAATATTTATTAGTTTAATCTACCTTCATGACGCTTTTTTTCCCTGGAACATTTGAGTATGTTGTGCTCTGTTTTGGTGGCCACAGTTTTCAGATAGTGGCTAAAACAGTGTCTGAAAATAATTTCCTAGTCATCTTTAGTCAATCATTGATACCTCTTGCCGATCAAAGCCTTTCAAGTGGTCTGCATCCAGAAGCTTTGGAGCACCTCCTTGGCTACCTTGAAACAAATAAAAAAGTAGTGATCAGCAAAACTCTATTAATTAATTTAGAACGAACAAAAATTCATCAATATCAATTACTGATAAAGTTTCACTGCAACATTACTGGTGTTTCTCCTTTCAGTTTTTGAATCCTTGACAACTAGAATTGAATGACGATCATCTAGTGGTCACTAACAACAGGGAACAATGATGCCATGATTGCCCATCTTCCACTGGGTGGCACAGTGACACAGCAATCAGTGCTGCTGCATCACAGCTCCAGCGATCCAACTTGAATACTGACCTCGGGTGCTTCCTGTGAGGAGTTTGCATGTTGTTCCTGTAACTGCATGGGTTTCCACTAGATCCCCTAGTTTCCTCACATATTCCCCATTGTAGGTGGCAGTACAGGAAAATCAAGGGATGGAACTGAGGAGAAAATGGAATAAGCTGTTAGCCAATTGCAATGGTCAGAATTTCCTGTTTCCAACTTGTATAACTCAACACTCACCGTAGAGAATGACACAGCAGATGCTGTAATCTGGACCAAAAAAAACAACAGCTAAAGGAACTCAGCTGGTCAGTCAGCATCTGTGAAGGCAGAGGGGTAGTTTATATTGCACGTTTAGACCTTGCATTAGGGCCTCGATCCAAAGTACCAACTCTTTGCCATCACAGATAATGCTTGACCTGCTGAGTTCCTTCAGTAGTTTGCCTTTAGCTCTACAATTAATATTTCCTTGCTCAAATTTTTAGGTAAAATGCCAGCAATTTTATATGGAGCTGTTGCCTTATCCCACATAAGTTCAGAATTCTTTAGTGTGTGAGTATATCAGTTAATAGGTCCCACTTATGTTGTTGGAATTCAGTGGTACTAAGTTAGATCTGATGGAGAACAATGTCTTGAAACAACTCAATGAATCTAAGTTAAACATCTTGTTATGATACGTACCCAGCCGTGCCAGCTTCCAGCATTAAGATGCTCCAACTTTTTGGAATATGGATAGGTGGCACGGCCCCTTTGAAGATTCAGGCCTGCTCCACCATTTAGGAGCCATGGTTTGGTGCGCAATCGTCAGCTCTACTTTGGATTCTTGTCTAGTGTCTAGTTTTGAACCCTGTCTTTGTTTAGTCTCGATTCTAGTCTCAGATACTCCAGCACTTGGATCCTAACCAATCTCACCTAGGTCTCTTGTCACAGTATGAATGAGCCTAACGTGCACCCAGCGGGCTATTGGAGCCTTTTGTCAGCTGTGGCCAGCCACAGAGAGAGAATTTTAAGCCAGACCCTGGAGATACATGAATTCCAGGTTGCCATGCGCCAACTATCACAAGGAGGAAGCCTGAGTCGCTTGGGTGAGGCTATCGCTTGCTCTGTGGAGCCAGTCCATCTTCCAACCCCAGAGAGATTCAACGGAGACCCAGGCTCTTGCTGTGGCTTCCTCACTCAATGTCCATTGGTGTTCGAACTCCAGCCATCCCGGTTCCCTACAGAGCATGGAAAGGTGGCCTTCATGATCTCTCTCCTGACAGTCAGCAGCTGACTACACTATTGGGTTTCAGACTTTGGCCCAAGAGAGTGGCTGGAATGGTGAAGACTTGGCCACTCTGTACCACCACTGTCTCTGAGACGAACTAAAGGATGCCCTCACCTTGGGACAGCTGGAAGAGTCCCTGATCAGCCAGTCTATCCGCCTTGATAATCACCAGATGGAGCGAGAATGGAACTACCACAAGAAGCGAAGGGGGCTAGCCTGAGCCAGGTCTCAACGCATCACAGTTGTACTACCTGACCTTGGACAATGACCAGCCTGTTCACTGCTCAAGATCCTGTCGAGCCCATGCAAATTGGCTGCACAAGACTCTCTGCCGATATGAAATCACAACATTGGAATCAAGGTTGCTGTTATTACCGCAGGGGCTGAACATCTGCCGATGCAGCCATGGCTCAGCTGGCAGTCAAGAGATATTTTTCAATATTTTTGTGGAACGAATCTCCTCTTGCACCACAAGGCCATGTGTCCAGCCCTCAGCTCTACTTCCTTTACAGTTATGACTGTGTGTCAGGGTCCAGTCCGGTCCGTAATCCACGTTCTGGGTCTCAATCCGGTCCGAGTGCTCCGGACTCCGGGTCCTGCAGCTGTCCCTCCCGGCCCCTTTGAGCCTGTTAAGATCAGCCTGGATCAAGGAGGCACACCTGTGGCCAATTCGGCTGCAGGTGTTTATAAGGGACCGTGGGGGCGGAGACTGGGTGGGAGGTTGTTTTGTTCTGCCCTGTCCTGCTTGGAATCCTGTCCTACCCTGGTTGCTGCCCTGCTCAGAATCCTGCTCTGCCCTGGTTGCTGGACTGTTCTGTATATGCTCTATCCGGTTGGTCTTGTTCCCCTGCTTCTCTCCTGTGTGCTGGTCCTGCTGTTCCACCTTATTCTCCTTGCTTGCGCTGCCACACTGTTGGTTGCCTTTCCCAATTTACCCATGTACCTGGTGGATCACTGTAGTTTTGGTGCTTACCCTGGACCAAGCTTCCAATCCGTTGCCTCCGTCGGGTGGATCGGGCCGGACTGCTGCTGCCCGGTGAGTGTTCTGCCCCCTCCTACCCGTTGCCTCTGTCGGGCGGATCCAGCTGGACCGCCGCTGCCCGGCGGGGGTTCTGTCCCTTCCACCTATTGCTCCCTAAGGGTTGTGCCCCGCACCTGCCCAGGTGTCCGTGACCGGCCCAGGCTTCTGTGTTCCCGCCTGGGAGGCGGCCCTGCCCGGGATCCCTGCGGCCCGCCATGAGGAATCTGCCTGCCTGCCCGCCTGCCTCGTCTGAACTCTGGGATCCTCCTGCCTGCCTGCATTAACCCTTGCATGCCATGGCATCCCCATCCTGTCCTCCCCCTAGTACTTCAGTGCCTGCGTCCTGCGTTTGGGTCCATCTGGCCCCCGTTCCTGACACTGTGTGGATAACCAGAGCCCCAATTCCATATTCAGGTCTGCTGACAACACCACTGCTGTAGACTGAATCAAAGGTGGTGATGAAACAACATATAGGAGGGAGTGGTGCCACAACACTACATTTTACTCAATGTCAGCATGACCAATGAGATGATCATTGATTTCAAGAGCAGGAAATCAGAGGTTCATGAACCAGTCCTTATCAGTGGTGGAGAGCATTCCTCAGTGTTATACTGGAGATCCTTCCTGTGCCCAGCACATAAGTACAGTTAAGAAGAAAGCACAGCAGCATGTCTACTTCCTTAGGAGCTTGAAAAGATTCAGCATGACATCTAAAACTTCCACCATCCGCGCCATGATCTTTTCTCACTGCTCCTATCAGGAAGAAAGTACAGGAGCTTCAGGTCCTGTAACACCAGATTCTGGAACAATTATTAACCCTCAACCATCAGGCATTTGAACCAAAGGAGATAATTTTACTTGACTTCACTTGCTCCATTTTTGAAATGTTGCCTTAACCATTTGACTCACTTTCAAAGATTTTTCACCTCTTGTTCTCAATATTTATTGCTTATTTATTTATTTTATTATTTCTTTCTTTTTGTATTTTTGCAGTTTGTTGCCTTTCGTAGATTGGTTGAACACCCAAGTTGGTGTGGTCTCTCATTAATTCCATTATGGTTATTAGTCTATTATAGATTTATTGAGTATGCCGACAGAAAATGAATCTCAGGGTGGTGAATGGTGAGTTTAGACATACTGAGATAATAAATTTACTGTGAACTTCTGACTTTGTGTTTTCTTCCAGTCCCATGTAATGGAATTTCCTTGCAGAAGTTTCCGCTATCGTGAATGGATTAATGTTGGCTTTGTCTGACCTGTTAGCTTCGGGAGCTCCATACAAGGTAAGTGCAATCAGCTAAAATGGAAGACTGCATAGTCTGATCTACATCTTTTGTAAAATACTGCATACTTTTTGTACTCTTTAAACTTTAGCAATGAAAGCTACAATTATTCACAAGTTCGCTATCTCTTGTAAATTAGTAATGTTGCAGCATTTAGACATTTGATTTGTAAAATGGTATATATTTAGATTTCATGACTTGAATCTTGCTTATCTACTAAATTTCTAAACAAGGAGTACTTCTTATATTTGTCCACAACGGTTTTACTTCTGTGTTTTTTTTCCAAACTTCATTCATATGTACAGCTAGGAGCCAGCAAGAAGAAAACGCATTATAAAGAGATAAAGAAGAAAGTTGGCACAAATTTTCCCCATTATAAAATGCTTGCTGGCATAAATGCTCTAACATTAACTGCAATAACAAAATCTTCAATTTATATATGATTATAAAGACAATCAAATCTAGTTTGGTTTTATTTCTCTGAAGCTGATTAAACTGCTTACCTTGATTTGATTGCCTATTGTAATTGAATCAGTAGATTATATACATATATATATATCATACATATATAAAATGTGTGGCTTCAAGCTGTGAAATGATATCAATATGTTACTCTGTTTCCTTAAATCTATTTTTAGGATGTATAATGCTACATGACTAAATTTCACCCTGACAGCCATTTACCTCCAGAGGTAGCTTAAACCATATTCCAGTACAGAAATAATTTCATTCATTCATTATGTGCCATGTTATATGACATAAGCGAGCATGGTCTTTTCTTGAACTTGATTATTTTCGGCAAATTTTTCTGTAGGAGTAGTTTTCCATTGGCTTCTTCTCGGCAGTGTCTTTACAAGACGGGTGACTCCATCGATTGTCAATGGTCTTCAGAGATTGCATAACCAGGGCTTATGATATACACCAGCTGCTCATACGACCACCTGCTCCCATGACTTCACATGAGCCTGATCAGGGTGGGGTGGCAAAGCAGGTGCTACACCTTGCCCAAGGGTGACCTGCAGGTTAGCGGAGGGAAGAAGTGCCTTACACCTCCTTTAGTAGAGACTGATTTCCACCCTGCCACCCAGAGAAACTATCTAATACAGTGAATTGTGAAAATTCCATGATATTAATTCAGATGTTATGGTCCCGCACCACCAGGCTCAGGAAGAGCTTCTTCCCTGAGGCTGTGACCCTGCTGAACCTCCCATCACAGCGCTAAGCAGTATTGCACCCATATTGTACTGTCTCAGTACTTTTATATTTGTGTGCTGTAGCACTTACTTTTTATTCACAGATATTTTGTAAATAACACTATTCTTTGCATTTCTGGTTAGATGCTAATTGCATTTCATTTGGCTTTGTATCTGTACTCGGCACAATGACAATAACATTGAATTGAATCTAATCTAATCTAAAACTTCTGAAACATTCACACCAACTTCAGCAATCTATGCTTCTAATGTGCAGGAGCTGAGTATTTGAAAACATAAAGGAAACATCAACTTAGTCTTCAGACTCCACAATTTTTGATAAATGAATATAACTTTATTCAAATTGTAACGTGTCAAGTTGACAGGATACTAATGCTAGTTGATATTTTATATTATTTGGAAATATATTCATTTTCTGATTGTAGCCTTCCACAAATGCAGTTAAAGAAGATGAAACTTTGAGCAGAATAATAATTTGAGGAAATGGCACTTTTTAGATTTATCAGGCTCAGATGCCATTACAAGATCACATCATAAAATTCAGAGCATATTTGAAGAGAAGCCTACAAAATTTGAAACCTTTAGTTATCCCACCAACACACTTTGAGGCAGCTGGAGCTGGATGTGAATTTGAGCAGGGTGTAGTCTACCTCTTCATTTACACTGCATGGTAAAGCTGCACTACATAATAGCTTTTTCACTGTAAACTTGTGACATTGTTGGATTGTAGCCAGTTTTGCAGTATGCTGCCATAACCTTAATGGATAAAGTTAGCATTAGAAAACGTGGTGAAATAAACCAGCTAAAGTAGATTGTTGGAAATACTCAGCAGGGCAGGCAGTCTCTCAGCAAAGAGAAAGAATTAACATTTCAGGCTGCAGAGGCTTCATCATAATCTATCTGTTCTGAAGGAGAGACTTAGATACAATATGAAACACAATATTTGTTTCTTGTTTCACATTTGCTGCCTGACCTGCTGATTTTCTTGCAATTTGTTTCCAGCATCTGCAGCTTTTTTTTTGATTTTCAGCTAATAAAACAACTTCTACTGTCTTAATGAAAATCAATACCATCTTCCCTGTTCTTGTTACTAACTTGATTGCTTTTAAGAGCTAATTCCATGACCACATTTTTATCCAACTCATTAAATATCTTCTATGGCACTTTATGATTTATTATCAAAATATCCTCAGAACAATGAAGGGGAAATCTGGCAATTCTATAAAGTTTCATGCTTGATGACACAAAGGTTGGAGGTGTTGTGAATAGTGTGGAGGGCTGTCAGAGGTTACAGCGGGACATTGATAGGATGCAAAACTGGGCTGAGAAGTGGCAGATGGAGTTCAACCTAAATAAGTGTGAGGTGGTACATTTTGGTAGGTCAAATTTGATGGCAGAACATAGTATTAATTGTAAAATTCTTGGCAGTGTGGAGGATCAGAGGGATCTTGGGGTCCGAGTCCATAGGACACTCAAAGCTGCTGTGCAAGTTGACTGTGTGGTTAAGAGGGCGTAAGGTGTATTGGCCTTCATCAAGCATGGGATTGAGTTGAAGAGCTGAGAGGTAATGTTACAGCTATATGGTACCCTGGTCAGACCCCACTTGGAGTCCTGTGCTCAGTTCTGGTCGCCTCACTACAGGAAGGATGTAGAAGCTATCAAAAGAGTGCAGAAGAGATCTACAAGGATGTTGCTTGGATTGGCCAGCATCCCTTATGAGAATAGGTTGAGAGAACTCAGCCTTTTTTCCTTGGAGCGATGGAGGATGAGAGGTGACCTGATAGAGGTGTATAAGATGATGAAAGGCATTGATCGTGTGGATAGTCAGAGGCTTTTTCCCAGGGTTGAAATTGCTAGCACGAGAGGGCACAGTTTGAAGATGCTTGGAAGTAGCTACAGAGGAGATGTCAGGGGTAAGTTTTTTTATGCAGAGAGTGGTGAGTGTGTGCAATGGACTGCTGGTGACAGTGGTGGAAGTGGATCTGATAGGGTCTTTTAAGAGGTTCCTGGATAGGTACATGGAGCTCAGAAAAATAGAGGGCTATGGGTAACCTGAAGTAATTTCTAAAGTAAGCACGTTTGGCACAGCATTGTGGGCCAAAAGGCCTGTATTGTGCTGTAGATTTTCTATGTTTCTATAAAAGTTGATGCTTTTATTCAGTTTTCTACCTTTTTAACTATTTAAGAAGCACATTTTTAAAAAAGCACCAGATAAAATAAATAACTCAACCAGATTCGCAGGTGAAGTGTCACCTCATCTAGAAGGACAATTTGGGGCTCTGGAAAGTGGTGAGGGAGGAGGTGTAGGGGCAGGCATAGCATTGGTTCCACTTGCAGGAGGGAGATCAGTGGGATTTGGAGTTCCTCATTGGGCCTCCACTATGTCGGTGACACACAACACAGATTGAAGGACTAGTTTGTCAAGTACCTTCTCTCCGTCCAGCATAAAAGACATGATTTCCTGGTGGCCATTCATTTCAGTTCAACTTCCCATTCCCATTTTAACATGTCAGTCCATGGGCCTGCTCCACTGCCATGATGAGACCACACTCAGGTTAGAGGAGCAACACCTCGTATTCCATCTGGGTAGCTTCCAGTCAGAATTAAAATCAGGTTTAATAGCACTGGCATATGTCACGAAGTTTGTTGTTTTGCAGCAGTAATATATTGCATCACATAATAATAAAAAAATATGAATTGCAATAAGAAATACGCAGTATATTAAAAACCAAAAAAAAGTCTATTGAGGTAGTACACATGGGTTCAATGTCCATTCAGAAATTTGATGGTGCAAGAGAAGAAGGTATTCCTAAAATATTGATTGTGTGTTTTTTGGCTCCTACTGGTGGTAGCGATGAGAAGAGGCTACATCCTGGATGATGGGAACCTTTAATGATGGATGCTGCCTCGTTAGGGCATCCATTTTGAAGATATCCTCAGTGCTGGGGAGGTTAGTGCCTGTAATGGACCTGGCTGATTTTGCAGCTTTCAGATCCTGTGCAGTGGCTCCTCCAGACCAGACGGTGATTCAAACCAGTTAGAATGCTCCCCACAGCGCATTTGTAGAAATTTGCGATAGTCTTTGGTGACATACCAAATCTCTCCAGACGCCTTATGAAATATAGCTGCTCTAGTGCATTCTTTGTAATTGAGTTAATATATCGGGCGCAGGATAGATCTTCAAAAATGTTGACACACAGATACTTGAAACTGATGGTATGAATATCGATTTTTCTAACTATTAGTATTTTCTCCCCTCTCCCCTTCTCTATTTTTCCATTCTGGCTCCCCTCATACCCCTTCACTTCTCACCTGCCTATTACTTCCCTCTGGTGCCCCCCTCCTTCCCTTTCTCCAATGGTCCACTGTCTTCTCCTATCAGATTCTTTCTTCTTCAACTTTTACCTCTTTCACCAATGACCTCCCAGCTTCTTACTTCACAATACCCCCCCCCCCCCACCCTCCCATTCACTATTTTCTCACTAGGTCTCACCTATCACCTACCAGCTTTACTCCCTCCCTTCCCCCCCACCTTCATTCTTGCTTCTTCCCCCTTATTTTCTAGATCTGATAAAGAATCTCAATCCAAAATGTCAATTTTTTATTCCCCTTGGTTGCCTGACCTGCTGAGTTCCTCCAGCATTTTGTGTGTTGCTGCAGATTTTCAGCATCTGTAGAATCTCTTGTGTTGTTTGAGCATATCTACATGAAATACTACCACAGAAAAGCAACATCCATCTTCAGGGGCCCTTAGCACCCAGGATACACTCTTTTCTCATTACTGCCATGAGGAATGAGGTATAGGAGCCTTAGGACTCACGCCACTAGGCTCAGGAACAGTTACTACCCCTCATCCACCAGGCTCTGGAACCGGAACAGAAAACTTCAGGCAACTTCACTTGCCTCATCATTGAAATGTTCCCACAACCTCTAGACTTACTTTCAAGGACTCTTCATCCCATGTCCTCTGTAGTACTCAAGATATCTTCAAGGAGTGGTGCCACAGAAAGGCGACACCCATTATTAAGGACCCCCTTCACCCAGGCATGCCCTCTTCTCATTGTTACCGTCAGGAAAGAGGTACAGAATGAACATAGTGATATTCAGGACAGCTTCTTCCCCTCTTCCATACGATTGCTAAATGGACATTAAACCTATGAACACTACCTCACTTTAAAAAAATATATATTATTGGTTTTTGCACTATTTTAGTATATTTTCAAAACAGACACACACATTTATTTATTTATTTATCTTTCTATTCTACCATGTATTGTACTGCTGCTGCTAAGTTAACAAATTTCACGGCACATACCGGTGATAATAAACCTGATTCTGATTCAGATATTTATTGCTTATTTATTTATTATTATTTTTTTCTTTTGTATTTGCAGTTTGCTGTCTTCTTCATTGGTCGAATGCCCTAGTTGGGTGGTCTCTCATTGATTCTGTTATGGTTATTATTCTATAGATTTATTGAGTGTGTCCACAAGAAATTAATCTCAGGGTTGTATATGTTTGACATATATGTACTTTGATAATAAAGTCACTTTGAAGTTTGATCTTGTGTTCAGTCCGAGTAGATAAACTCATATACAGAGAAAAATGCTGGAAATTCTCAACGAATGAGGCAAGATTTGCAGAGAGAGGACTAAAAAGTTAAGGAAGCATAACTCTTGAACAGAAGGCTGAAATAAGATAATGGAATAAATCAGTCAGATTAGTTTTTACATGAGAATTTATTGGAAAATAGCTTTTTGGAAATTAAGCACTTGGTATGAATAGAATCCATAGTATTTCTACAAGAGAGCAGCTAGTTACTTCGGGGGAAAAAAGTCAATAATAAATGAAGAAATGGCACGGGACAAATATGGAAACAATAAAGGTAACTTCTGTGGGTTACAACTCATTTCCTGTTGAATGTACTAAATGTGTGATGTAGGAACATTTTCATATTGAACTCAGCTTCAGCACTTGACTCTACTCCTTTGGAGGACAGCAGGTTCTTGTTTAATAGACACTCTGTCTGCAAGGCTTGGGCATCAGTTGCCCAAGTAATCTGCTTGCAGGCCTGATCATAGGACTGACATCCTAGTCAGGAGGTCCATGTCGGTGGAATCAAAAGCCATGATGACAGCAGACCGTGCCTGGCTGGCAGTAACTACAGCTTGGATGTGAGTGATATAATACTTTCCCCTCTTCCTCATGCGACACTGGGTCCTTGCAGCAGTGCTGAAGGTGATTCTGGGCTGCTATGTATGTGGGTTCCCTTGTGAATCAGAATTAGGTTTTTTCTCACGGGCATTTGTCATGAAATTTGTTGACTTTGCAACAGCAGTATAATGCAATAGATAATAACAGAAAATGACGTAAGTATGTATATTAAGTAGTTAAGTTAAATAGGTCGTGCAAAAACGGAAACAAAAATGTAGTGAAGTAATCTTCATGGGTTCAATGTCAATTCAGAAATTGGATGGCAGAGGGGAAGATTCTATTCCTGAACCACTGAGTGTGTGCCTTCAGGCTCCTGTACCTCCTTCCTGATGGTAGTAATCAGAACAAGGCATAACCTGGGTGATGGGAATCCTTAACGATGGATGCTGCCTTTCTGAGACATCGCTCCTTGAAGATGTCTTGGATACTGCAACGATTATGGCACAAACACATGATCATAGAGCAGGAGATGACAATAACAGCCATTTGAGGGGCTTAAGGTTGAGTGAAGCTCAAATTAGAGGTAATAAGTTTCCGATGGAAGATGAAATATTTAATGGGAACCTCTTCATGCAGAGGTGTAGGTGAGGAGTAAACTGTCAGCTGAAGTGGTAGATGTGTTTTTAGTTAAAAACATTGAAGCATAAAAATCTTACAGCACAATACAGGCCCTTCGGCCCACAAAGTTGTGCCGAACATGTCCCTACCTTAGAAATTACTAGGGTTACTCATAGTCTATTTTTCTAAGCTCCATGTACCTATCCAAAAATCTCTTAAAAGACCCTATCGTATCTGCCTCCATCACTGTTTCCAGCAGCCCATTCCACACACTCGCCACTCTCTGCGTTTTTAAAAAAAAAACTTACCCCTGACATCTCCTCTGTACCTACTCCCAAGCACCTTAGACCTGTGCCCTCTTGTGGCAACCGTTGCAGCCCTGGGAAAAAGCCTCTGACTATCCACACGATCAATGCTTCTCATCATCTTATACATCTCTATCAGGTCACTTCTAGCTGCAACACTTAAGAGAAGTTTGGAAGGTACATTGAATGGTGGACTATGGTACAATGGCAGCAAGATGTAACTAAGCAGAAAAATAAGTGGACATGGACTAGATGGGCTGAAAGGCCTGTTTAGTGTTATATGATTCTTTGAGTGGTATAAGGTATGCTGGGCTAGTTCTTTTAGGTGGGATTTGTGGTTAAATCTAGAGAAGTGAATTCATTAGATCTTTTTCAACACTGAGACCAGCTCCAAGGTGCCTCGCTTTTTCACTTAGTAGCTTCATATTTCCTTACAACCTAGGATGCTACTCAGCCCATCAAGTCAATGCTAACTTGCAGAACAACCTCATTCTCCCTCTAGTGTTCCCTGCAGCCTATTCCACCCCCAACATCTATTAATTAAACTACTAATCTGCACTAGTGACCGCTTCCTGTGGCTGATTAACCTGCCAACACAGATAACTTTGGGAGGTGGAAGGAAACCATAGTACATAATGGAAACCCTTGTGGTCACAGGGGGAATGCACAAACACCACACAGTCAGTCAGCACTGGTGTTGATCGAACCCAGGTTACTGAAGGCGAGAGGGAGCATTTCTATTCCAGTGGCTTTTCATTTCAATGCAAAATTCCTCCTGGAGTTGCTGATGTGGACTCATAGGATGCAGAGGCTACCATCACTGAAACTGTGGCTTCACTCCATGCCTGCTAGCTTATTGCTTGGAGTTAGTCCTGAAGCCCAGACTAGTGACAATGCAGTGAAGTTTTCCAGCAGCGGGGTGAATTCGTGCTCAGCTCCCCTTCTGATCTGAAACTCTGACACCTTCTACCTGACCGACTTTCCAGGTGCCAGCTACAGATGAATAGACAAGTTCACTGCACTGGCAAAAGAAGAAATTGATGCACTCCAGATTTTAAATGGGCATTGAGAAGCAAACTGCACATCAACAGTACTGAGGTGTGTGGGAGTGAGCTGCTGTGTGGGTGTTTGTGTGTGTGTTTGAGGGTGGTTGTGCTGGATAAACGTGTGTGTCACAATTAAATGCATGTTTTTAAGGGGGAAGGAATTTTTGGGTCCAACAGTAATATAATAAAGAATACACATCTGAGAACTATTACTGATAGTACTGATATCATGTAAAGTGTAATCTTGTCAAGCCTGAATCTAATTTTCTTAACAGTAATTCCATTAATTAAGGTAGGTGGGTTAGGATGGCTAATTAAAATCATAATTAAAGTAAATGAGCTTTCAGCTCATCTACAGTCTTGATATATTGGTGGGTTAAAATGCCATTTAATCTGCTCATCATCACCAGCAATCATAAAAATAAAACCCTACAGTATATTCTTTTTTGTTTGAGCCTTGTGGAGGTCATTTGATTGTCATTAGCATTGGTGAACAATCAAGCTAGCTAATTTTTTGAACATCAATGTTTGTCATGCATCAGTTTATTTATGAACACAATCTGTGTAGTGACTTAGAACACATTAAGATGTATATATTGTTAAGAATTTCTCATTTTCGCTGTTAGGTTTGATATAAATGGAGGTATTGATAACAATTTTAGATTCTGTCCAAGTTTTCTGCTAGCTATGATCACACAAATAGTAAAGTTGGAGATTAATGGACACAGCATTGTCAGTAAACTAATGAATTCATTGGTATTTTAGCAACCTTAGCATTTCTATAAATGGAATGCTTTCAAAAACCTCCATTCTGGTTATGGAATAATTAAATCCCATTTTCTTTTTATAATTTATTGAATTTTGGATGCCCTGTATGCCACCAATGGAATTTATGTCTAATATTACATGATCATAGTTAGTCTTAAATTACAAAAAAAATCCTTAATAATTTTAATTTCACTGCAATCTGACTTCTTAATGGGCTAGACTTTTAATACACAATCTAAAATAAGAGTGAAACTATGGCAAAGCAAAGAACTTTAATTATTCTAGTTAGAAATTACTATACATTTATTGATCAACCCAGAATGTATGGGTTGATCAATAAAATGTTAACCATTTTAATGCTTTGAAAAATATTATTACTGGTAGTCCTTTGGATGCGAAGAAGACACAAACCTGTGCGTGATGGAGTTTTCAGGGACAATCCCACTCTCTCGGCAGAAGCGACCTTGATCCAGTGGCACGGGCAACCGTTACAGCTGGAGACCTCTCCTGCTGCAGTGGATGACCAGGATGTCTAAGTGCCTTGTCGTGCTCTTAACACTCTGTAACACCTGCTGTGCCTGCCTTCTTGACCGTTGGACCATTAATCGGTCTCCTCTGCTCAATCTGCCAGGGCCAGACGTCACACGCTGGGATAGACAGATCCCCTACCTCACCGAGGGTCGAGGACCCGCTGGCTACCCTCACCTGGTTTGGCCCGTCTGCCAAGACGGTTTACCGGGGTGTGGCCGCTGCACATGTTAGAGCTACTTGGGGCCACAGGTGAGAGCTGAACACCAGGTGGGGATCAAAGGTGGATGAACTGTCCTGTAAAGGCACAGCAGGCCCCTCCACCAGAGGTACTACCCCTCCTGAGACACCCCATACATTTAAGTTTTATTTATTTCTCATACATGAGAAATAAATAGAACTTAAATGATCATGATCAACACTGAGTCATTCTTTGTTTAAAGGGCAGAGTACTCTGTAGCTAGGCAACTACTAACTAGCTTCAAACTCACCAGAAATTGATGAAAGGTGGAATGGGAGGGAGAAAAAAACTAGAGTTTGGGAAGTTGAAATATTAAAGCAATAATAATATACATTGCACACAGAGAGAAAATGAATATTGCTTACCCAGGAGGGATATCAAACATACAGTAACTCAGCATACAGGAAACACTAGGGCAGATGACCACAAGTTTGGATGTGAATTCGCAATTTAAGGAGCATCCTGAAGGATGAAAGATAGTTTTTTTGAGAAGAAATTCTAGAATTCATGGACCAAGCAGTTGAAGACAGAGTCACCAGTGCCAGAGTAATTACATTTGGGAAGTCACAACTGGAGAAAGTCAGAATTTTTGAGGAATTTTAGATCAAAAACATTACATAAATTGAAGAAATTTACGTTGGTAAGATACTTCCAATAATCCTTTATAATATTCCTATATTTTCCTTTCACCTTTCAGGATAACCATCCTGATATCCAGGGTTTCTATTTTACTCAACAGAACATCTGTACTTGGGACCAAACCAAGGATGTTTGGTATTTATTAGCCATTGTTTCTGCAATGCTCCGGAAAGAACTAACTAAATTTGTTGAGCCTCTCTCATACACCCAATAAGTTGTTAAATTCCTACAAATTTTACATTTGCAGATCATTTTCCTTTGTCTTGTTTTTCTCTTCCTGTCCTAGTTAGATTTTGCACCCTTCATTAACTTGATTTAACTCTATTCACTTCATTTCTTTCTCTGTTGTTCTGATGTTTCTTTCTTCTTAATCCTTAAATCTCATTGATTAAGGACTGCTACTAGGGATCCTATTGTTTACCAAGGACTTGAATGTTCTGTTGACTTTGCCAGTTGTTTATTGACTTGCCTTTCTGGCAGTTTGCAAGACCACCGGTTTTTGAGGTTGAGGGCAAGGGAAAAATATAACTAAGGGATCTTGGCACAAGTTGTCCTGTTCCAACACATAGTAGGCTATATCAGTTTTGAAAAATAAATTCAAGAAAGTAGTTCACCATCAGGGAGGAGCTACATGAGCCTGAGAATGCATATTTAATGTTTTAGAAATAGTTTCTTCCCCTTCACCATCAAATTTCTGAACGATCAATGAACCCATCTTTCCATATATGATAAACAGAAGTTCTCCTTACCATTAATGAATGGAAATAGTTGCTCGTAAACTAAAATGAAAAGTTTCAAGTTGGTTGCTGATTCTCAGTGCTGAAAATGTGATTCTGAGAATACTTAATGCAGATCTAGAGTTGATGCTTCAAGTCTTATTTGTTCCTCTAAACATTGCTCCCAACAGTTGAGCTTCCCAAATCCCTCAGTGTATAAGCTACAGTTGGATTCACTGTAGTACCAAATAACAGGTTAATCCTCAACACTAGCTCAGTTTCTGGTTTAATAACTTGTGAATTACAATTTTTTCCCTCTTATCTTCCCTTTACTCCAAAAGATGCTGCTGATTAGTTTGGGAATAGGCAAACTTTAGTATCTAGTGTTCAATTCATTTTCACGTGTGAGCCTACGTTTTTCCAGTGAGCTAACTGTTTTTGTTTTGAGTAGTTGAAAGCCGGGGAGAAAAGAAACAAAGAGAAAACATGGATTGCAACTTCCTGGTGGCTTGAATTATAGTTGAAAATGCCACAATTATGCTTGCATACTCAGTATACTCAGCAAGACAGGGCAACGAACTATAGGGTGACTTCAGCTGTAGCGGAGGATTTCCGAGTAACAAGATTTACTATCACTTAGATAGTCAAGGCCTGATCAGGAATAATCAGCATTGTTTTGTTCGTGGAAGTTCATTTCTGATGAATCTTTCGGTGTTTTTCAACCAAAAGAGGTGATCAAGGTGAAGATAGTAGTGCAGTGGATGTTGTGGATATGGACTTTAGTAAGTCCCTTTACAAGGCAGGAGGATCTGGAAAATTAGGTTGCATGGGACCTATACAGTGAACAGTACAGCACTGATGAGTGTGTGGAACATAGGAACCTTGCAGTACACGTGCACAGTTCACTGAAAGCAGATGTACAAGTAGACAGGGTGTTGAAGAAAGTAATATACCCAAAATGCTGCAGGAACTTATTATTCCAGCAGCACCTATAGAAATTAATAAACAGTCGATGTTTCTCCAAGGCCTTTCTTCAAGACTGAAAAGGAAGATGCCAGAATAAAAAGGTGCGGTGGGTGGGGGGGGGGGGGGGGGGGGAGGAGAGGAGAAGGAGGATAGATAAAAAGGTTATACATGAAGCCAGGAAAGATAAAGGACTGAAGAGGAAGGAATCTGGTAGGAGGGGTGAGTGGACCATTGGAGAAAGGGAAGGATGAGGGGACCCAGGGGGAGGTAATAGGTAGGTGAGAAGTGGTACAATGTCAGAATGGTGAATAGAGGAAGAGGGGAGGGGGAGGGATTTTGTTTTGGTGAAGAAGGGCATTATTCAGGGCATTGAACTTAGGAGTGGGAACAATATATTGCAGTTATATGAGTCATTGATAAGCCCTCACATGGAAAATTGCATGCAGGTTTGGTTACCCTGCTATAAGAAAGACATTGTCAAGCTGAAGAGGGTGCAGAAGCGAATTCTGCCTGGACTAGAGGTCCTGAATTATAGGGGGAGGTTGGCCACACTGGATCTTTATTCTTTGGAGTGTAGGAGAATGAGGAGTGGCCTCATAAAATCATGAGGGGTATGGATAAGGTGGATGGTAATAGTCTTTTCTCCAGAGCTGGGAAGTCCAAAACAGGAGGGCACCTAGAAGATGGAGGATTTATAAGAGATCTGCTGGGCCAAAGGGCTATTTCCATGTCAAATTATTCTATGGCTCTTTTTTTTAAGCCAGCTTCTCGATGTTGATTTAATCATCTTTCAGATGAACGTTACTGGACAGCAATAGGATGCAAGAATTGCAAAATCCACGCTGTACCATTAGGTGAGATCAGTGAACTCTATTTTCTGCTTCTGCAGATTAAAATATTCAGATTACTGACTACTAATGTTCTAGCACTCATTAGCTGAGAAAGTGAAAATTGGATCAGAGTGCTTACTATTTGCATAATTTAGCACATTTACCAGACAGTGTCATTACCCAATAAGCCAATGGGGCAAATTTCCAAGATTTTAACTGTCACTTACCATTTTCAATCAGCTCCATGATGTGAATTGATGTCTCAGAAAGACCTTAGAGATTTTACCTGGCATTTAAATAAAAGCTATATTGTTAGTTAATTAGGTAAGTATAGAGAACCCATTTTAACACAGTGTTCATTTCAACAGTGTACCACAGTGAGAGCTGTTATTGAGCTACATGTCACTGAGTTTGTTGGTGACTAATTCAGAATTTGACTTGAGTTGGTAGTGATCTGTCATCTCTAGAAATAAAACATTCTGTGGGTTTCCTGACACCTGAGTTATTGAGAGATTAATAATCAAAATAATCTTTTTGGAAATGCTAGGAGTTCTGCAATTGCAAAGAAAACTCAAGATTCACATATTAGTACGCTGAACATCTATCACATTTGCCAACATCTGTCAGAAAAGGTTCCAAAAATGAATAAACAAAATCAGTGGACAATTTACAGCGAGCAGGTTGTCACTGGTATTAAAATCATTGGTGAATGAAATCTTCTCAGCAAGTTAGATGTTTTCAATATTATATCGCACTTTGCACTCATTTCATGCAGGTACATTGAACACCTCAGACTAAAGCTCAGAATAATTTAACAGTGCCCACAAGCACCTACACTGACTGGAGAGGCTTCTGCATACATTGCTACATTAGTTATAGCTGCATCCATTTTAATTCCTTAATTATTCCATTTTAATTAGTCGCAAACTGGTAAAAAGGGTGAGAACTTAAGGCTGGTCAAATGTCTTCAAATCATAGCATCTCAAATACTTCTGTTTCTTTGACAATATATCTTATAATGTGAAGGTACATGCATAAACTACAGCGAGAGTTAGAGATGCTATGTCCATTACTCCTATTGTGGAAATCCTACCAATGCTCAAATTCAAATCTAAAAGCATAGCACACAATACCTTATTATTATACATTGTCCTACTTTATTTTTGCTGAATTAATGAGAGACAATTTAAATTTCCTATTATTTATGCAGATTGTTTGCAGTTGTATCCCTTCAGTGAAATATGTGTGCTCGCTGTTCTTGAACTCCGGATCGGTAGTTAGATTCCTCATTCATTATAAGAACTGAAGAACTTTCCTTCATGGTTGGATCCATGGTCTGACTACAGTCACAGAATTGCAAGGGGAGAGTGTTGATCAACTTTGGAACTTCCCCATTCATGTGGAAATCTTAACTTTCTGCCATCTTTGCTGAAAAATGCTGGCCTGTGCAGTTCTGAGGATATTGGGGGCTGCACTCATGTCAGATCTTGGTTTAAAGTACATAACTGCTCATAGAAACTTTCAATCATTCATATGATTATTTCCTGAAATTGGACCACCATACCTTTGCTGGATGAAAGATCCTGTTTAGCTGCTGGACTGGAAATAGTAAATTATGAAAACATTTAGTCAATTTGATTGTTTTTATATCTATATGGAGCTGTTTTTATAGATATAGTTCATTATTGTTTGTGACAGACTAAAGTACCTGCTGAGCAATCTGCTTTCCAGTGGAAACAGATTGCAGGTTTATTTTAAATTCAATTACGCTGCATGCTCACCGTTAGCAGATAAGCTGGTGGAAATTAGAACATTCCTTTTTTGTTGCTTTCTCAAAATTGGAAAGTTTACTACTGAATTTGTCAAATGTTGCTTTTGCCATTGCCATTAAGCTGTGTTTGGTCAGCTGACAGGCCCTTTGTTCGCAGTAAACATGTTTGTAGTTTGTTCTTTGCACTTAAATCTATTATGGCACAGATATTGTGACAAGGTGTCCTGAATCCTACTCTGTCCCTTTTTCATATGATGACCTTTCCCACTCTATGTACTTTTGTTGATAGGTATCCACGTTTTCCAAATCAGAGCTTAACCCTCCACCCCCCCCCCCACCGTGCTCATTACCTCCCAGTGAAAGGGATCAAGCTGCTAGTTCCATTGAAGCATTATTTATAGTGCTTCAAGCCTGAGTTGAAATGTTTCTCAAGCGATAGTCTTCATAACTGAAAAATCAGAAAGGTTATAATTATTCTCTGATTCAAGTAGTGTTTTTGAAATAAATAGACCATGGTCTTTTTTAAAACATTGAGTTGCCATATGAAGGAGATGCATATCAGGACATAGAAAGAATTGAAAATAGTTGGTTTGCTTACAGATGGCTCCATAAATAATATTGATAATTATTGAGATAGTAGGGATGGTCTAGTTACATTTTTTTGAGAGACTGGCTTTACAGCTCAACAAATTAGGAGTAATCTACATAGGGGAATCATATTGTTAAAATAAATTGAATACAAGAAGCTAATTATACTCTGAGTTTTACACTGGAGGTGAGTTGGACCAGTAATGAACGTATTTCCTGTTTTGCAGTCATACTGGTGGTTTACATTGCCAATAGAAGAACAGTACCCTAAAGCAATTTTTTCCAATTCAATTCCACAGGGAGGTCCTACATTCAATGAGTTTTATACGCAGTGCATGGTGAAGCAGAAAGCAACTCTGAAAATGAAGTCAGTCACACTTACAATTTGGAGTAATTGGAATGTAAGAAAAATTCTTGCTGGATTTATTCTAAATCTGTATACTCTACAGCAGAATTTCACATACAAATTATAATTTAACAAAAAAGCCGACAGTGCAGTACTGATAACAACACACCCAAAATGCTGGTGGAACACAGCAGGTCAGGCAGCATCTATAAGGAGAAGAACTGTCGACGTTTCGGGCCGAGACCCTTTGTCAGGACAATACTGATGTCTGCATTGATGCTGGTTTAGTGAATCATAATTCTAGCAGAAGTAGAACAGAAACAGAAAGTGCTGGAAATACTTAGCAGGTCAGGCCATATCTGTGGGAAGTCATTCTCTTCCATGCGTTTTGGTACATCAGCTGGCACCCTTGCCATTTCTTTAACGTTAGTGTTTTTTTTACAAGGTCGAATTCCCAGCTTGACAATCAACCCAGCATGGATGGAAAGTGTGCCAGGAGCCAGCAGGATTCGAACCCACAACCACTCACCTCAAAGTCCAATGCAAACGCCACCACACAACCAGCCGGCTAATCAATGGGAAGAGAAACAGAGTTAGTGCTTCAAGTCAAAGACCCTCTGCCAGAACAAGTTTTGTCAGTTTTCATGAAGGATCATTGATGTGAAACATTAACTCTATTTCTTTTCCCATAGATGTGTCCTGACCAGCTGAGTGCTTTTAGTATTTTCGATACTTATTTCCAATATCTGAAGTTTTGTTCTTGATTTTCCAGAAGACATATAAACATTGTACTCATGTGTAGGGAGTTGGGAGAGAAATACATTGGGCATGGAGGGAATGTTTTTGGAAGATTCAACTCTCAGAGTTCTGCAGCTTCTGCAGTGAAGATAAGCCCAATGATGTAAACAAGGGAGCTTTGATAATGCAATGTGGAAGTGTCTGTAAATAAGTAAATTTTATTATCAAAGTAGATATATTTCACCACATATAACCCTGGGATTTATATGCCTGTGGGGACACTCAGCAAATCTATAGAATAGAAACTATAACAGGATCAATGAAAGATCAACCAGAGTGCAGAAAAAAGCAAACTCTGCAAATGCAGATATAAATAAAGAGCAATAAATAAGGAGAACATGAGACAATGAGAGAAAGAGTTCTTAAGGTGAGATAATTGGTAGTGGGAAATGTCTCAGTCATTGGCAAGTGAGTGTAGTTATCCTCTTTTATTCGAGAGTACATATAGAAGTGAGGGACCTTAAATAGAAATTTCCAGAGGATTGGGAAACTATGATGTTGTGGCCATTACAAAGACTTAGATGTCTCAGGGGCTGGAATGGCTGCTAATTGTGCCAGGTTTTAGTTGTTTTAAAAAGGACAGGAAGGGAGACAAAAGAAGTGGGGGCATGACATTGCTAATCAGGGAGAGTGTCACAGCTGCAGAAAAGGAAGAAGTCATGGAAGATTATCTACTGAGAGTGTGGGTAGAAGTCAGAAACAGGAAAGGGGTAATAACTCTACTGGGTGATTTTTTATAGACCCCCCCCCCTCCCAATAGTAACAGTGACATCAAGGAGCAGACAGGGAGGCAGATTTGGGAACTGTGTAATAATAATAATAGGGTTATTGCAATAGGAGATTTTAACTTTCCTAATATTGACTGGCATCTCCTTAGAGCAGAGGGTTTAGATGGGGTGGAATTTGTTAGGTGTGTTCAGAAAGCTTTCCTGATGCAGTACGTAGGTAAGCCAACTAGAAGAGAGGCTGTACTTGATCTGGTATTGGGAAATGAACCTGGTCAGGTGTCAGATCTCTCGGTTGGAGAGCGATTTGGATGTAGTGATCACAACTCTGTCTCCTTTACCATAGTTCTGGACAGGGATAGGAGCAGACAATTTGGGAAAACATTTAATTGGGGTAGGGGGAAATATGATGCAATTAGGCAAGAACTTGGGAACATAAATTAGGAGCAGATATTCTCGGGAAGTGCATAGCAGAAATGTGTCGTGTGTTCAGGGAACATTTGTATGGCATTCTGCACAGATATGTTCCATTGAGTCAGGGAAAGGATGGTATGGTAAAAGAACCATGATGTACAAAGGATGTGGAAAATCTAGTTATGAAGAAAAGCTTACAAAAGGGTCAAGAAACTAGGTACTGATAGATTCTAGAAAATTACAAGGTTGCCAGGAAGGAACTTAAGAATGAAATTCGGAGAGTCAGAAGGTGCCACGAGAAGGCCTTGGTGAGCAGGACCAAGGCATTCTACAAGTATATGAAGAACAAGTAGACAGGCCATGTGAGGATAGGGCCAATCAGGTCCAATAGTGTAATAGTGGAGGAGGTAGTGGAGGTACTTAATGAATACTTTGCTTCAGTATTCACCAGGGAAAAGGACCTTGGCAATTGTGGGAATGACTCACAGTGGACTGAAACGTTTGAGCATATAGACGTTAAGAAAGAGGATATGCTTGAGCTTGTGAAATGCATTTAGTTAGATAAGTTACTGGGACTGTATAAGATATACCCCAGGCCACTGTGGGAAGCGAGGGTGGAGGTTGCTGAGCCTCTGGTGATGATCTTTCCATCATCAATAGGGATGGGAAAAGTACCAGATTAGAGTGTTGAAAATGTTGTTCCCTTGTTCAAGAAGGGGAGTAGAGAGAACCCAGGAAATTGTAGACCAGTGAGTTTCACTTCAGTGGTGGGCAAGTTGTTGGAGAAGATTCTGAGAGGCAGCATTTATGAACATTTGGAGAGACATGATCTGATTAGGGATAGTCAGCATGGCTTTGTCAAGGGTAGGTCATGCCTTATGAACCCAATTGAATTCTTTGTGGATGTAACAAAACACATTGATTAAGTAGAGCAGTGGATGTAGTGTATATGGATTTTGGTAAGGCATTTGATAAGGTTCCCCATGCAAGGCTCTTTCAGAAAGTAAGGGGGTGTGGGATCCAAGGAGACCTTACGTTATGGATCCAGAATTGGCTTGCCACAGAAGGCAAAGGGTAATCATAGATGGTTTGTATTCTGCATGGAGGTTGGTGACCTGTGGTGTTCCGCAGGAATCTGTTCTGGGACCCCTTCTCTTTGTGATTTTTATAAATGACCTGGATAAAGAAGTGGAACAATGGGTTAGTAAGTTTGCTGATGTCACAAAGTTTGGGCGTGTTGTGCATAGTCTAGAGGGTTGTTAGAGGTTACAGAGGGACATTGATAGGATGCAGAACTGGGCTGAGAAGTGGCAGATCCCCCAACCCAGATAAGTGAGAGGTGGTTCAGTTTGGTAGGTCAAATATGATGGCAGAATATAGTATTAATGGTAAGACTCTTGGAAATGCGGAGGATCAGAGGGATCTTGGAGTCCGTGTCCATAGGACACTCAAAGCTACTGCACAGATTGACAGTGTGATTAAGAAGGAGCATGGTGTGTTGGCATTCATCAACATTGGGATTGAGTTCAAGAGCCATAAGGTAATGTTACAGCTAAATAAGACCTTGGTTAGACCCCACTTGGAGTACTGTGTTCAGTTCTGGTCACCTTACTACAGGAAGGATGTAGATATTATAGAAAGAGTGCAGAGGAAATTTACAAGAATGTTGCCTGGATTGGGGAGCATGACTTTGAAGAATGGGTTGAGTGAACTTGGCCTTTTCTCCTTGGAGCGACGGAGGATGAAAGAGAGATGATGAGAGATAAGAGAGATGAAAGCAAGATAAGATGATGAGAGACATTGATCGTGTGGATAGCCAGAAGCTTTTTACCAGGGCTGAAGTGACTAACATGAGAGGGCATATTTTTAAGGAGCTTGGAAGTAGGTACAAGGATGTCAGGGTAAGCTTTTTACTCAGAGTGGTGGGTGAGTGGAATGCACTGCTGGTCATGGTGGTGGAGGCGGATACAATAGGGTCTTTTAAGAGACTCTTAGGTACATAGAGAGCTATGCAGCAGGATAATTTGAGGCAGTCTCTAGAGTGCGTTAAATGGTCGGCACAACATTATGGCTGTAGGGCCTGTAACCAGCTATAGATTTCTATGTTCTATGTTTTTTGTTCTGTGCCTCCACAGAAAAATAGGGAAGCCAAGCACACACTTTCATGGAGAACTTTCAGGGCCTTCATACTGGTTCCTGCTGGTTAATTGGACCACTCACATGGCCGAGGAACGGGAAGAGATCTGTTTTGGACCAGATTATTTGCCGTCTGCCTGTATTCACAGTTGACACACACAAGGTGTCAAAGGAACACAGCAGGCAGGCATCATCTATGGAAAAGAGTACAGTCAACAACTCAGGCTGAGACCTGTTAGCAGGACTGGAGAAAAAAATATGAGGATTAGAGTTAAAAGGTGGGGGGAGATAGTTGAGGGAGAAACACAAGCTGATAGGTGAAACAGGGAGGGGGAGTGGTGAAGTAAAAAACTGGGAAGTTGATTGGTGAAAGAGACAGAGGGCTGGAGAAGAGGGAACCTAATATGAGAAGACAGAGGCCATGGAAGAAAGAAAGGTGGGGAGGAGCAGCAGAGGGAGGTGATGGGCAGGCAAAAGGATAAGGTGAGAGAGGGAAAAGGAGATGGGGACTGGTGAAGGAAGTGGGGCCATCACTGGAAATTTGGGAAACTGATGTCCATGCCATCAATTTGGAGGCTACCAGACAGAATACAAGGTGTTGTTCCTCCAACTTGAGTGTGGCTTCATCATGACTGTAGAGGAGGTGATGGATAGACATATTGGAATGGGAATGGGAAGTAAAATTAAAATGGGTAGTTACTGGGAGATCCCACTTTTTCTGGCAAATGGAGAGTAGGTACTCAGCGAAGCGGTCTCCCAATTTATATTGGGTCCTCTCCTTTCAGATTCCCCCTTCCCCAGCTCTGTACCTCTTTCACCAATCAACTCCCCAGCTCTTTACTTCAACCCTCCCCCTCCCAGTTTCATCTATTGTGTTTGTCCCTCCCCTCCTCTCACCTTTTAACTCCACAACTCATCTTTTTTTCTCCAGTCCTGCTGAAGGGTCTCGGCTCAAAATGTTGACTGTACTCTTTTCCACAGACGCTGCCTGGCCTGCTGAGTTCCTCCAGCATTTTGTGTGAGTTGCTCGGATTTCCGGCATCTGCAGATTTTCTCTTGTTTGTATTTACAGCTGGGTAGGAACGGTCAGCTGCAGTTCCGGGAGGTGCGAAAGCGCAGCTAGAGTGACAAGTTATGGCACCTTTCACCACGTTGTGACTTTGCAATGACTTTGGATGGGTTGGTTGTTCATGGAACTTCAATCAGAAATGGGTTGGAGCAGGTGGACAAAGAAATAAAGACTTCGAAAACCCGTGCTTAGTCTTGCTTGTTTTTCCATTCTATATTGAACAAAAGTCTTGCAAATTTGCTTAAAAGGGGAACGATGAACTCTGAAAATGAAGCAAAGGTAGTATAAAGAGGTAAGCTTGATGCCGTTAGAGCATTGTCACCTCATATGTTCAGTGGGAAGGCACAGATCCTAATAGGAATGACATTTTCTGTCTTCCTCTATCTGAATACCACCTATGACTCAGGCAGTGAATCAAGGAAATCATTTTCTCAAATGTCTTGGTAGCAATTGCTCCGTCACAACAAATGATGATTTATTATTATGAACCTATTGATTTTTCGCACATCCTATAAAGCTGGGCCCTTCCATTTATCATAAATTTACTCATTTTATTTCTTATGTTTCTTAAAGAAGGTTATATATGGATTGAAATGAATGCTTCTGTATTTTATTTATTTCTGTTTTACATAGATGCCCCCAAGAATTGCTGATGTTTTAAAATTCTGCAATCCAATTCTTTACAAGCTGTCCATCATCAGATATGATGAAGTCCATAGTGGGTAAGTGATACCCTATTTCTAACAGATTAGTATTATTCAGCCAGCATGTTCCAATCAATATCCTGGCCATATTGCATTACAGTGCATTTATTGTAGGTTTACTGAAGCATCAACATCCACCAATCTGTTAATGGATTTGATCAGCATAGGACAGAACCTTTAACTGCATTACAACCAATAAAATTCAAACAAAATGATTGCTCTAAAAATCTACCTTCCTAATGTTAGTTTGAGAAAGTACAGTGAATTCCCTATGAGCTTGTAAGGGGGTTTCTGTTATATCAAAGGGACAATATAATGAAATAAAACTTTAAAAAATCTGTTGTCTAAAGATTATTTTTAGAAAACTCAAATCAAAAATGTGGAGTGGAAACAAGGCGTTGAGCAGGTCAGACAGGATTTTGAAAAGAGAAACAACATTAATGTTTTTTGTTTGATCGAAGCTCACTGAAGTATTGGCTCTGATATTTAGTAGCCAGAAATCCTGAAACATGGGCTTTTCCCACATGGAAAGCACCAATTCTAAACCAGGCTGCAGTTAACCCACAATGTAAGGCTGCTGATGTGTCAGATGAAAATTCAACAGTCCTATCTGACCTTTCTCTCAGTTGGCAGAGATGGGTTGTTGTGAAGCGTATGAGGGGAGGGAGTTGTTGGGTGATATGGGGTGTGTGCGGGTAGATGTGCTGTGAGTAAAACTGTGCAGAGATCATTGGCCAAGTGAAAAATGGCAAGGATCACCCCCCTCACCTGGTATAATTTACTAAAAAGACAGTGCAATACTGACGTGTGTACTAGGTATTATTGACGTTAGTTTACATATGCAAGTGAGGAGAGGTTAATTGACAAATGGGGTCAGATGAGGGAGGGAAGAGTGGAAATAACAACAGAGGCTGGAAGGAGATTGGTGGATGCAACCAAGGGGCTGAAGATCATAGAACCCTTTATTCAATGCTTCCTCACCTGGATCCATCTATTGCTTGTCAGCTGCAGAAAATATTTGGGAAAATTAGATTACGATGGGGTTTGTGCGATAAATCTAGTTGCTAGGGAAGTTAACCTGATAGCTCATTAATTCAAGAGGGCATCTCTGCTGCTGTGGTCCTCAAGCAGTGCTTGAAAGTGAGTTGCCTAGTCTATCAGGCAAACATTGCTTTCCTTCAACTGATAGATTTCACAAGGTCTTGTGAAATCATCCAGCCAGCATTACGTTTGTAGGCATGCAGCCTCATTAAGATAGTTTAATAAAGGGTCAAATTTCCAGGCGATTTTTAAGATTTCAGGTTGTGCAGCAAGATAATTTGGGATTGTTAGTAAAATTTCTCAAATATTGTTTTCCTATTCAGGTGTTTTTGGGAATGGGTGGGTGAGAGAATAAAATAGATCCAATTAACTATTTTTCTATACACTGACGTTTCATATTTCTGGTGCTTTTTAAATGCTTTTTTAATTTCAGACTTCCATACATTAACCCACTCTACTAACTCCCACCACCACCACCACCTCATATGTACATCACCTAATGTCACTTTATATACATTCAGTAGTCCATGTATATAACAGTTACTTGTACATTATGTTTTATAGGATTGTTTTTATATTTAATATATTATGTTTTTTATTGTGTTCTTTATGCTGTCTCAGATCTGGAGTAACTATCATTTTGTTTTCCTTTACACTCGTGTATTGAAGAAAGGTGATAAAGAATCCTCAATTTTGAATCTTGTATTTGCAGTAGTTTTCCTGGCAAAGTGGAATTGGACCAGACAAATACCTCTCCAGCGTTGGTTGGACTTGAACCGAGGTTGTGTGTCATTGTGGGAGCCCATTTTTATGTTGTTGGGAAACTGCACTTGTTTATAACAAACTGATGAAGAAACTCAGCTGGTCAGGCTCCATCAGTGGAGGGAGATAGACTGCTGGCATTTCAGGTCAACACCTTTCACCTGGACTGAAAAAGCAGAAGTGAGATAGCCAATAAAAGAGGTGAGGAGGGAGGGGTGAGACAAGAACTAAAATACATCAGGAGAGGTTGATTGGCAGATAGAGTCAAGTGGGGGAGGTAAGACTGCAGATAGTGACAGTAGCTGTGAGGTGACTGGTGGAGACAACAAAGAGCTGCAGTTCATACAACACTTTGTTGAATTCCTCCTTAGCTGCATTCACCTTTTCAATTGTTGGTCTTTTCACACCTCCCCCCTTCATATTTTTATACAGGCTACCTACCTCTCAGTTCAGATGAATGGTTTTGTCCTGTAATGGTGTCTGTCCATTTCCCTCCACAGATGCTGTCTGACCTGCTGTTCTTCCAGTAGCTTGTTTTTGCTCTGAATTTCACCGTCTGCTCTCTCATGCGTCTCCATTGTATTTGTTAGTCTGGAGTGCCAAGCTGTTCAGAGATTGTCTATGAATGCTGGGTAGCAGTGAGCAATGCAGTCATGATTTCAGAACCTTTGGAGCAAGGGTTCCCAAACTTTTTTATGCCATGGATCCCTATCATTAACTGAGGGGCCCATGGACCCAGATTGGGGGACATCTGCTTTAGAGTTTACTGCTCATTTCGCCTCATAGCATTGAATGTTTCGTTATGATGGTGGGGATTATGCTGAGGAATGGTCACCTGTCAGTAATCACTCTTGATGCAATACTGGGTCAAATCAGAGTTGGTCTCTACTTGAGAGGGAAGAAGAAAATCAGAACTATCTTGCTTCATTTAAAAAAAATTTCATTGTGGTACATGTGCTTTCCATTGAAGGTTTATGATACCTTCTCGCACATCTACTTCCAAATGTATTTGTTTTGGGTAATTTATTTGTCTAACCACTCTATTACATTGAAGCAAATAGTTGGGCTGCCAGTTCTGCTATGTGCATGGGTCAAATTTTACAGAATTCAATAGCTTTCTTTTCACCCCATTATCTTTCACAGGCATTTATTCAACCAGAAATCTTGTGGATGAGCTCTCTTCAAAGTTTCCCACTTTGCTGCAATGATTTTTCAATTGAGATATAAAACAAAAATTGAGCATGATAGGATAATGCTTGTGCTAATAGACTGATATTCCAGATGACAGGACTAATGATTGAACTAATCCCTTGGCAGTTGGTTTAAGCTCACATTCCCAAAGCTAGAATAAAATGTTAGTGTCAGGATTACTGTAAAAGCCATCTGGTTGACTAACATTCATCAGGGTAGGAAACCTGCCACATCCTTATCAAGTCTGTTCTATGCCTGAGTCCCAGTCCTTGGCAACCTGGATAAATCTTGACTGCCATTAAAATAGCTGAACCGGTCAATGGAATTTGGGCCTGAATAAGGGCCTTCTCTGGGTCAAGAGCATGATAAGACTTGAATGTAGAATGTTCTGACTGATAGGTTGAGAAATATTTGTTCGGCCTCATTCCTACGTGACAGTTTTCAGTGATGAAGTCTGAAGTAAGTGCAGGTTATATCTGATCACTGTGGATTGATTTATTTATGCGGGTGTTAATAAACCAGCACTCAGGAGGACAAAATAGGAATCGCACATGACTGAACAAAAAGTAGCTGATAGAATCCATTATTTTATTCTAGGCGAGCAGAGGGAATCTTGTTATTTGATATATTCCTGTCACGCAGATACATTTTGATTATGTCCATGCATATTATAATGTAATTCCTTATTTATTGTTTAAAATCCCAGAATACAGGGCAGACTGCAGAGACTGCGGAACATTTTCTCCCCCAATTTTCCACCCCTGTCGCGAGAATTATGTTAGGAAGCTGCCCTACATCCAGCAGGAAGTCATTTTTCAGATATATTATATGTAACATCAATATCATTATTAAATGCCAGACTCACACAAGAAAAACTGCAGATGCTGGAAATCCAAAGCAATATGCACAAAATACTGGAGGAACCCAGCAGGTCGGGCAGCATGGAGAATGATTCTAAGACAACAATTAAGCTTCCATTTTATACTAATCCTACTGTAACGTATTTCATGAACCCAACAAAGCCTGCAGATGCTGGAAATCCAAAGCAACACTCACAAAGTGCTGGAGGAACTCAGCAGATCAGACAGCATCCATGGGAATGAATAAACAGTCGATGTTTTGGGGCCAAGACCCTTCTCCAGTACTGAAATGGAAGGGGGAAATTGCCAGAATAAATAAGTGGGGGGGGGGAAGGGGAAGGAGGATAGCTAGTAGGTGATAGGTGAAGCTAGGTGGGCAGGAAAGGGGCTGGAGAGGAAGGAATCTGATAGGAGAGGAGAGTGGATCACAGGGGGTGGTGACAGGCAGGTGAGAAGAGGTAGGGAATAGATGAGGGGAAGGGAAGGGATTTTTTTTTTTTAACCAAAAGGAGAAATCAATATTCATGCTATTAGGTTGGAGACTACCCAAACCGAACATAAGGTATGCTCCTCCACCCTAAGGTGGCCTCATTATGGCACAAGAGGAGACCATAGACTGACATGTCAGAAAGGGAACAGGAATGGGAATAAAAATGTTCTGCTTGACAAAGCAGTCCCCCAATTTATCATGGGTCTCATCAATGTAGAGTGAAGTAATTTGCATGGAATATTCAACAATTTTTCCTTGCTCCCATTCATTGACCATAAAATAGATAGATTTCAGGAATGATGGTCTGTCTTTTAGGTACTGATGTCTTTCAGATTTGAGAGCATCTGCATTGATTTTTGAGATTTTTTTTGCTTTGATTCTTGAGAAAGACACAAGGAATATATTACATCTTCAATAATTGGAACTTGTTAAGTTATTTTTACACAAGTAATAACATGTCACCTGCAGGGAATTTTGTAATGAAGTACACACACGCACGCACACGCACAGAGACACATACACATGGACACACACAGGCGTACATATAAACACACACTCATCCACACATGTACACACATAAATACACACACAGGCACACATGTGTATGCACATACATGGACATGCACTTCTTCTTCTTCCTTCTTCGGTTGTCCATTGGAATCCGATGACAATGTCCACTCCTTTAACGGTGAGATCTTTGATGACTATACAGTCCTATCCTGGACCCACAAGTTCTATTGCAGGTGGGACATGTATATGTAGTAGTGGTGGTGGTAGTGACGGCAACCATGGCTGCATTTCTTCTGGCTCTCTTCTGCTGTCTTCTGGTTGTTCTTTCCATCTCCAGAATACAAACCCCATCCCTCCACAGCTGTCACTAAGTGTTACAGTCAGCAGCAACATCCTCCAGGACCTCAGGTCTGATCTTGCATTTCCTCAAAGCATTCTTCATCTGATCCTTATAGCGCTTCTTCAGCCCTCCAGCGGAGCGTCGACCATGATGTAGCTGGCCATATAACACTCTGTGGGGTAGCGGACATGGGGGCATCCTTATCACGTGCCCCAGCCACTGCAGCTGATGCTGGGTGATTATGGCCTCAATACTTCTGCAGTTGGTCTTTACAAGTATTTCAGTGTGAGGCACTGGCTCACGCCAGGTAATTCCCAGGATGCGCTGAAGGCAGCTTATGTGGAAGCACTCCAAGGACTTGATGTGATGTCTGTAGGTTACCCAAGCTTCACAGCTATAAAGGAGGGTGGTGACACAGACCGCTTGGTACACAGTGACCTTTGTGGAGGGACAAAGGCTCCTGTTCTGAAAGACTCTATGCCGAAGTCTCCCAAAGGCAGCTGATGCCTGTTTAATGTGGCTCAGGATGTCGTTGTCAATGCCGCTATCCTCAGAGAGAATGCTCCCCAGATATTTGAAAGATGGCACTGCTGGCAGCTTTTCATCACCAACAGTGAAGGCAGGTAGGGTGGGTGGGACACTGGCACTCCATTGGCAAACCACTTCTGTCTTGGTGGTATTGACGGTCAGCCCCATCCTGCTGTACGCTCTCACCACCACAACAACAGGGACAGTCTGAAGATCTTCCGGAGAATGGGCTCCAAGACACAGTTGTCTGCATACTGCAGCTCCAGGACCCGTTCTCTATGGAGTTTGGTGGTTGTTTGGAGCCTCCTGATGTTAAAGAGGTTGCCATCTAATCTGACGTCCACTGCCACACCGCTGCTATCCTCAATCTCGTTGTGGAGAAGTGCACACACAGACACAGTCACACAAAGACAAACACACTCATGGACACAGATGGACACACACATACACATTCACAGACAGACGCACACACTTAGGGCACATATATATGCACACGCACACGTGGGCATGCATGTACATTCACAGACACACATGAAAAGCACTGACATAGACACACACACACACATATATATATATATATATATATATATATATATATATATATATATATATACACACACACACATACACTCACGCACACGCACACATGGACACACACTCACAGACACACATGGACACACACTCACAGACACACATGGACACACACTCACAGACACACATGAAAAGCACTAACATAGACTCACACAGACACGCACACACACTCACAGACACACACTCACAGACACACACCTACTTAACCAAGTGGTGATGATAAGGATGTCTTCCTAATGCCCATAAGGAAAATGAAATGAGTAAAAGTGACATTGTCTTAATACACTTTTTTTTATCAGTAAAATGAAGTTAAATGCATCCGCAAAGTCCTTTGCTGTAAAACAGATTTCTTACGATCTCAACCTTGGAGCACTAAACCAATTAAATATTAATTGGGGCATGATGGGAAGAGGAGTCTTATCAAAAATATCACCTGCCCTTTATGTAGTTTGATATTTGTAATCTTTAGGAGTAAGAAAATGAAACAGGAATGTGTGACTAGTTAGCCATCAACGTAAGGAAATAGAAACCTGCCCACTTTACCCAGATAGCACTGCATTTAAAGCTCACATCTACTAAACCCACGAGATTCAATTTATAGTGACAAGTAAACACATTGCCTGAAGATAAAGTAGCTGCAGAGCAGATGTCTGACCGGGAAACATCACATTGAATTGCATGGGATTCAGCTATATCCATAGCTCAGTGAATCTTGATCCATATTGGGATGAGCTGATTTTATGTCTTGTAGGTTTACTACGTATGAATGTAGCCACTTAGAAACTGTCACCATTGTAGCCCCAAGCTTGCCTTCTGCCTTCTAATTATTGGCCAAATCTCTTCATGGATCATAAAGTTTGAGTAAAATAAAAAATAAACTACATAATCATTTAAACTTTTGATTCTAAAGTTGAAATAATGTACTATCTGTTCTGATTTAGATAACAAAAGCAGCTAGTTTTTTTTGGAGATCTATGGAGAAATCCTTGTCGGTGGAGGACAGGTTCTTTATTTTTGGAATTTTTTTAAACATTTGATGAAAAAATCTTTAAAGGTGAATAATTCATCCCTTCAAATAGTAAAAAGCAGAGTGTTTGTAAAGTTTCTGTCCCAATTTGTCTCCATAATGATTTGAATGCTTGTAGCATTCTAATGAAGGGTCTTACAGTACATCAGGAACAGTCACTGTTTCTCTTTTCACAGATACTTCTTGACATGATCTTTTCTTAGCATTTTCTGTATCTCTTTTCCTTTCTGCTTTCCAGTGTTTGCAGTTTGTTCATTTCATTGACTGATGTGGAAGTCTCATTAACATATAACAACCAATGTCCTGGAACTTGGATAGGATGTAAAATAATTCAAACTGCTGACTGCCAAAAAGGGTAATTTTGTTCCCTGTCCATTCGTTTGATTGACTTTACGGCAGTTCACATTGTTTCCTAGTTCAGTGGTGATAATTTCTAGACCAGGCTTCCGTAATATTCAAGTTGTGAAAAATGAACATCATGCACATGGCCCAGAAACATTGAACCATCGCAATAGTCGATGATCTGGTTAGTTTTCAAACTTTGAACCGGATAGGTTAAATGTTAAGCTACTTTGATTGTAAACATGAAATATTTGCTCTGTTGTTAAGATTATGATAAGCATTTTTTTAGTTCATTATTGAGGTGTAGGAGCTATTGTCTTGGCCTGTATCCATCACTAATTACCTTTGAGATAGTAGTAGAAAGTCATCTCCATGAACTGCCTCAGTGTGCTCCATCAAAAACAATCTTGATTCACTACTAGAGTTCAGGTCTTCTGTTCATATTTGGGCTATAACTGTAATGGATGTGAGGGCAAGTGGTCTTGACAGCACAGAAACTTATCAATGGCCAATAACAGCTGCTGAGTAATTATAATCTGTTATGCTGTACTAACCCATTATATCACTTTGCTGATGACTGATTGTAGCCAGATTCGATTTGTCCTGCCGCTTGTAGCTTGGCTTTACAGTATTACAATAATCCTTTACTTTGTCAGGTATGCTGAAGCTGGATGGTTAGGAATGAGATTCTTTTCAGCAGATGGCTTCAGTACTGCTGTTCAGATGTTGTCAGGGTCCAAAGGATTTGCTGCAGCCTGACTACAGGACTATTTTTCAGCATAATCTGGAGTGAATCGAATGGGTTGAAGACTAGCTTCGGTGCTGTCAGGAAGAGGATGGATTATCCACTCAGCACTCCTGGCTGACTTTTAGCTGCTAACATATTGTGCTTTTCTTTTGAGCTCAGCTGCTGGGCTCCATAATCATCGATTTAAGTGTTCAGTTGTCCACCACTAACCCTGGCAGGCGTAGCATTGCTTCTGCACACAATGCTGCCTTCCAACTTCACTGGGCTCAAGTGGTTGCACCAAAGGAAGGATGTGTATAGGAGGCGAATCATTATGGGGGAGAGATTTTCTGGGATGGAATTGATTTCTTTTGAACAATGGAAATATGGAGGTATGATATTGTTATAAATTAACAGAGGTCTGCAAAATGATTAGGGATCCTGACTAGGTGAACAGGAAGAACATCTAGCAGAGAGCTCCATATCTCTGGAGGCATGGATTAAAGTGAATTGATGGAAAGATTAGAGGGGTCTTGAGGAAAATTGCTCTACATAAAGGGTTGGGAGTTCTGGGATAGCTTATCACCTTATCACCTTTCAGTGATATCTGAGAAACTTGAAAAACTCTGATATATAGAGAAAGCATTGGGAGTTGAGAGTAACCAAAATAGCCCAGTTGTTAGGAAAAGGGACCCCAATATACACTGAATATTGAGGACTTGGCTCCTGTTCCTAGTTTTTTTGTGTTCTTCAGTTTTCTTAATTGACAACATTAACACCCATAGAAAAAAATATCTGAAGTAAGTCCACATTTTCCAGCATGCATATTATAAAAATAATTTGTAATTCTTGGAATTATTTTCAAGACTTTAGAACTTAACAGGGGCTGGCTGACATTCTGAAGCTCCTTTATCTAAGCATTCATATTCTATAATATCAGTCAAACCACTGAGGTGTTCCACAACCTCATAACGCAGCCCCAGCCATCTGTTAGTTTCTACATAATATGTGCAACAATAATTCGGGATCTCATTACAATAGAAAGCTAGCAAAAGGCAAGGAACAATGAGATGCTATTGTAAAATATTATGAAATGAGTTTATTTGCATCATCGCATTCTACAGCTCAATGGACCACTGAAAAAGTGTAGCAAGTTTCAGCAGACTGTGATGAAATTGTAGCTTTCATGATTTCAATTGAATTTATAAAGTAACGTGAAAGTCACATCATTTGGAAGCCATCCAATTAAAATGAAATAAGATCAAATTTGACAGTGGCCTAGAAAATCCATTCCAAACTCCCAAAAAGCCTGTTGAAAATTGTCTTGACCCAGAGCAGAACGATTTTGCACATAGTTCTGGCTGTCCGGAAATTTGTCTCCTTGCATTTCAGCAGGACTTCTGTTTGGCTCAGCACATTTCTTCCAGTATTAAGCTCCCGAATGATATTGGTTTGCTGCAACGTGCAAAACTTGGCATCAGCAAGATTTTCAGAGACAGGTCTGCAGATTCTGCTAATCAAATAGAAACAAGGAGTTGATAATTGGTTTATCGTTATCACACGTGGCGAGGTACAGCTTAAAGCTGTATTGCATACCTTCGATACAGATGAGTTCAAAGTATAAACACATCAATGTAGTATAAGACAAAAACAATGACAGAATGCAGATATAATATTACAGTTACAGTTTTGGAGAAAGTGCAGTGCAGGCTGGCAATAAGGTGCAAAGGCTATGACAAGGTAGATTGTGAGGTGGTGACTTACCAACTGCCCATTACGCCGCGGGCATTTAGGGCAGCAATGAAGGTCCTCCGTCACTGTCTGTCCATACAGCTGCACACAGATAACGAAGGCGTCTTCATTGCTGTTTCACAGGGTGGTTATCCCTGAGCTGGAGTTGTTAACTCCTGAACCTGAAAGATGGCGGACCACTCTTAGTCTGGCCTCTACCCTTTGACCTGTTTGGCATGGGTGACCCTACCAAGAGCCAAAGCACAAAGCCCTGACTCCAGCCAACGTCGCTGTCTGGGTCACCAAGTCTCCAAGGTTGGTAGTCTCCAAACCCTGCAACAAGGTAGTGGATCACTTGGAGGAGTGAGGCCATGAGTTCATCTTTATTTAACAAGAGGTCCTTTCAACAGTCTTATAACAGTGGGATTGAAGCTGCCCTCGAGCCTCCTGGTGTGTGTTTTCAAGGTTTTGTATTTTCTGTCTGATGAAAGGGGGACGAAGAGAACGTGGTAGGAGAGGGCATTCAGCTTTTTGAACCTTGTCATCCATTGAATACCATCGTATCTCAGTGTCATTCCTGTGTTTTCACTATACTCGTTACTTTTCATTTAGAAATGTGTTTACCTGCATCCTTAGTATACTCAGTCCCTCAGTCTCTACAGCTGTCAGTGACTGGAAATCTGCAAATTCCACAGGTTCACACCATCCATGTGGAACTATTTCTCCTATTCCCTGCTCTGAACATCTTGCCTGACATTTTGTGACCTCTGGTCCTGGACCCCACAGCTAGAGGAACCATCTTCTTTATATCCAGCTTGTCAGGTCCTGTCAAAATTTTGTACTTTTCAGTAAGGTTTCCCCTGAAACTGTGATGTTTAAAGGGCCAACAGTCACAATGCATCCCTTGCTGTAACTGGGACCAACAATGTCAAATGCAACCTGACATGCTTGCCTTGACGAGTTTGTCCTTGTGGAGGTCAGGGTTACAGTCGTTCTCAAACTCCTAGCCTCAGGAGCGTTCCGAGCTGCAGCTGATGATCTCTGCCACATCTCATATTTGTAAATCCCTGTTGCATTAGAGGTGTCTGTAACCTATGAAAGGAGAAGAGGGTCACTGATGGGAAGATAGTTTTGGGCTACAAAGATATTAATCAGTGTAATTTGGTTAGTGGAATGGAGGATGGAATTTAATCCTGATAAGTGTGAAGTGATAATTTTCGGAGGTCAAACAAGGATGATGCATACACAATGAATGGTAGGCCCCAAGGAATATTAAGGAACCGCATGTGTACAGGTCCAAAGACATTGAAGTTAGCAGCACTAGATATTAACGGATGCACCTGAGAAGCTATTGTTCGTTAGCTGGAAAATAGAATACCACGATAGCGAAGCTATAGTGCAGTTTTACAAATATTGGTTAGACCAGCAATGGAGTATTGTACGTAGTTTTGGTCACCTCAGTATAGAAAAATGTGATTGCTTTGGAAGGGATGCGGAAGACATTCACTAGGATGCTCCCTGATGAAATGCCTCAGTTATGAGGGAAAACAGGATAGTTGTTTATTTTAGAGTGATGAAGTCTTAGGGAGATCTGATTGAGATATATTTAAATTTAGGAAGGGTGTAAATAGAGACATTTATAAACTTCCGCTCATATGCTAACTTTTGTCTACAACAAGGGGGCATTATAAGGTAAACAAGTAAACAGTAAAAAGGTTTAGGGGCCTTTTAAGGAAGAATTGCACTTAAGTATAGTATATAGATGAGCACTTAAATTGCGATGGTATAGAAGGCTACAGACCAAGAGCTGGTAAATAGGATTAATATAGTTAGTTATAGCTAGGCTATATATATATCTGAGAACTAGTATTAATGTAGTTAGGTACTTGATGGGGTGGAGCAAAAAGCCCACTTCTGCTCCGAATGTTGTCTATCACTCACATGTTTTCCCTTTGGCCCACATTAGCAGTAGGCAAAGAAGTTGTAGGCTTTGCACTAGCATTCTTTGGGAGAACTGTGCAGTAACCTCTGATTAGGAGCACCTAATTATTGCATTTTTATCCATGTCCTCATTGCTGACATACCTCCTTTAGGTGCTGCTTTTCATCAGCTGATCCTAGACAATCTGCCTCACTGGGATCACTCTTCTCAAGCACCTCCCATCAAAGCAGTGTTCACTCATCCTGTAGCAACATCCCCTGCAGCTGGAAGTGTGTTATTTGTATTGTGATCTATATATATTTTTAAAAGCTGAGTGCCAAGCCCTACTCCTCCAGACATCAATCCAGGTAAGTTACAAGTTAAACCTTAGGTTCTACTAGCTAGCCTCCAGGGTTTCCTCTGCAGATCGCTGTTTTGGCCTTAATGACTTGAGTGGATCAGTCACAGTCAACTTCCCTTCAGTATAAATGAATTTTGAGCCATCCTTATGGAGTTGCTTGGCCTCTCGCTTTGATTTGCCGAAGGCCTGATGCTGAGTTATAGCAGTTGATGATTAAAAAGTCACCTGAACAGAAATAGCATTTGACATAATCTAGGCACTCTTTGTTATAAAAAGCCTAAATTGGAAAGATTGCAATCATTTGCCCCATTGTGCACCTGAAAAATTGATGCAGTGAAACTGAACTTTCCCATTTCCCTGCACTCATATGCCTGCAACTGAAACTCATCCAAAATTCGTTGTAAAAGGGGAAGAGAATGGGAAAGGTCATGGGCATTCTCTTACAGTAGAATACTAATTTAGTTTCCTTTACATGGAAGATAAAATATTTAACTGATTATGTTTGTACTTGCCTGCAGTGCTCTCCTTCAAACCACAAAATAATGAACTTCACTATTGCTGTTTAAAATAATGCTCAGATTTTCCTCAACTGATGAATTTGATTGCAGAATATGATGTCTTTGGGTTTCAGAATCATTGAGAATACAACATGGACACAGGTAATTTAAGACAACAATTAAGCACCCATTTTATACCAATCCTACTGTAACTTATTTTATAAACATGAGAAAATCTGCAGATGCTGAAGATCCAAAGCAACACACACACAAAATGCTGGAGGAACTCAGCAGGCCAGGCAGCATCTATGGAAATGAATAAATAGTCACCGTTTCAGGCTGAGACACTTCCTCAGGACTGAGGAGGAAGGAGAAAGGAGGATAGTTCAGAGGTGATAGCTGAAGCCAAGTGGGTGGGAAAGGTAAAGGGCTGAAGAGGAAGGAATCAGATAGGAGAGAATAGTGGACCATAGGAGAAAGGGAAGGAAGAGGGGACCCAGGGAGAAGTGATAAGCAGGTGAGAAGAGGTAGAAGGCCAGAGTGGGCAATAGAAGAGGGGAACCCAAACCCTAATCCTGGCTTATTTTATTCTCCCCACATTCCCATTAATGCCCCTCCTACCTCAACCTACCCCCACCTTGCTTACACTACCCATTGATATAATCAGGACAATTCACCATGGCCAATTAACCTACCAAATGACAGATCTTTATGATGTGGGAAGAACCTGGAGCACAATGAGGAAACCCACATGATCACAGTGAAAATCTCCACACAGACAGTCCCTGAGGTCAGGATTGAATTCTGGTCATTGAGGCTGTGAGACACTAGACTTACGCTAGCTGTGCAACTGTGCCACCTGGGTTCTGAGCTCTACTTATTATAAAACTACAAGGAATGGCAAGGCCAATGGTTGAAGAGCTGTCTTAACTGCAAGCTTTCTGCCCTAGCTGGTTCTCCCATATACATGGCTGCTGTGGTAGACACTAACTGTGGAATACAGTGTGACCAGGGGACTGAGCAGTGGGTACATGTTGAGCAATGTCAGATGCACTGGCAGCAAGTGCAGGACAGGACTTTTGTGAATGGTTCACACTATCTGCCCCAAGAGCATCAGTGGGAATCTGTGAGTGTGATATCTGTTTCAAAGCCACCACTTGCTGCAGTCACACCTGGAACCCCTGAGTGGAATGAGGGTGGCGCTCACTGTCAAGGTGACCGTAGCGGTGATCTGTTACGTGGTGGGCTCCTTTCAGGCTGGAGCTGGAGATCTTAGAAATATCTGCATTAGTTGCCTACCACGAGGAAAGGGTGATCACAGCTTTCTATTTAAAGAGGTATAAGCACTTCACTTTTTCTTGACAGAATAGACAGAACGGGCATGAGGCATATCCAAGATTAGAGTTGTCTGATGGAGGGTACCATTGATTGAAAGTGTTTTAGTCTTTGGATGGCAAATGTAAGATGCTGAGATCTACTGCAACTGGGAGGGATTTCAGTCCCTCAATATGCAAAGATTCTGAGATTATATGTAACATATTGTGAGGGTGATGCCCAGTGAACCATCTACTATAACTGTTCACACCCTGCACTCTTCACAGATCCTTTCCCTTGTTTACAAACAAGAGAAAGTCTGCAGATGCTGAAAATACAAGCAACAAACACTAAATGCTGGAGAAACTCAGCAGGCCAGGCAGCATTTATGGAAAAAAAATGTACAGTTGACGTTTCCGGCTGAAACCCTTCAGCAGGACTTTCTTTTATCTGATTCTTGCAGACATCTGATTAACCCCATCAGTGTACCTAAAGATCTGATGAAGGTTATTTTATAGAACATCGCCAGGGAATTTTTCTATTCAGATTCTTGAACTCTCCCTCAGCTTTGGGATTGGCGAACTGATTCCATACCTAATATTCTATCTTCCAGTATTTTTAAAGTTCACAGAAAGGTACTGTACATTGCAGGCACTACCAATTTTTCAGATTTAAGCAATGACATCATTTCACTTTGATGTTTTTTCTGTTAATCGCCCTCAAGCAGCCTTTACTGATAACTTTCTCTAATTGTATTATGGTCAAGACTGTTGCACACTGCCTCTTGTAACACCATCCAAACAAAGCAAAGATTATGCTTCCCTTGACAGATCTATCCTACGTTCATGCACATTAGTCACTGTGGCTGGCAATTCTAGGTTTTTGTCTATCTGATTTCCAAGTGCTCCAGGGTGTTGTGGTCCAGTCTTAGTTGTAACCCTACTTAACAAAACCTACACTTCATTTGAAGCTTTCTCAACACATTGGGAAAATGTGCAGCTTTAATCATACTCAGAGGATTTATTCCTCTGTATTTTTATTTCCAATGAAGTTGGAGGCTGATATTATGTTATTTGATTTACTCTGCGCTCGAAGGGAAAGTGACCCACATTTCCTTTCTCTGTGACTCCATGGTGGAATATTACTTTTGCTAATACTTTAATATTCTGTACCAGTGTGACCAGAGATTGTCATCTGGTTATATATAGAGGTATATGGCATGGAAACAAATTGTCATTGCTGACCATCATGCCTTCCTGAGCGGTCCCATTTGCTTGCATTTAACCCATATGCCTTTAAACCTTTCCTATTCATGAACCTGCAGAGGGATGGAAACCAGAGCTCCAGAACAGACAGTGGTCTGGTTGTGGAGAAAGATGTTGTTAAACCTACATACCAAGTTAGGAATTCAAAGGTTGAGCATGGCAGAATTAAATTTCTGAGCTGCATATATTTCAATGAAAGGCATGGATCAGTACATGGACTAGTGGTGACTAGTGGTGTGCCACAGGGATCAGTACATGGACTAGTGGTGACTAGTGGTGTGCCACAGGGATCAGTACATGGACTAGTGGTGACTAGTGGTGTGCCACAGGGATCAGTACATGGACTAGTGGTGACTAGTGGTGTGCCACAGGGATCAGTACATGGACTAGTGGTGACTAGTGGTGTGCCACAGGGATCAGTACATGGACTAGTGGTGACTAATGGTGTGCCACAGGGATCAGTACATGGACTAGTGGTGACTAGTGGTGTGCCACAGGGATCAGTACATGGACTAGTGGTGACTAATGGTGTGCCACAGGGATCAGTACATGGACTAGTGGTGACTAGTGGTGTGCCACAGGGATCAGTACATGGACTAGTGGTGACTAGTGGTGTGCCACAGGGATCAGTACATGGACTAGTGGTGACTAATGGTGTGCCACAGGGATCAGTACATGGACTAGTGGTGACTAAGGGTGTGCCACAGGGATCAGTACATGGACTAGTGGTGACTAATGGTGTGCCACAGGGATCAGTACATGGACTAGTGGTGACTAATGGTGTGCCACAGGGATCAGTACATGGAATTATGACATTGTAGCCATTCATGAGATTTGGTTGCAGGAGGGGCAGGACTGACAGCTCAGTCTTCCGGGGTTCTGTTGTTTTAGACATGATAGAGTGGGAAGGTTTAAAGCGGGAAGGGTGGCATTACTAGTCAGGGAAAATGTCATGGCAGTGCTCAGTCAGAACAGACTGGAGAGCTTGCCTAGTGAAGCTTTATGGGTAGAACTGAGGAAGAAGAAAGGCATGACCACTTTAATGGGATTATATTATAAACTGCCCAACAATCTGCTGGATTTAGAAGAGCAAATTTCCAGAGAGATCTCAGACTGTTGCAAGAAATATAAAGGTGTGATAGTCGGTGATTTTAACTTTTCATGTATTGCCTGGGACTCACATACTGTAAAATAGCTGGATTGGAAAGAGTTTGTCAAATGTATTTAGGAAAGTTCCTATAATCAGTACATAGAAGTCCCACTAGAGACAGTGCAATACTAGATCTATTAGGGAATGAGACAGGATAGGTGACAAAAGTTTGTGTAGGAGAACAATTTACATCTGTTGATCATAGTGCCATTAGTTTCAACGTAATTATTGAAAAAGATAGGTCTAGTCCTCAGGCTGAGATTCTAAATTGGATGAAGACCAATTTTGATTGTATCAGAAAGGATCTGGCAAGTGTGGATTGGAATACAGTAGGTTGTTTTCTGGTAAAGGTGTACTTGGTAAGTGGGAGACCTTCAAAAGTGAAATATTGAGATTATGTAGTTTGTATGTTCCTGTCAGAATAAAAGGCAAGGATAGCAGGTTTAGAGAACCTTGGTTTTCAAAAGATATTGAGGCCTTGGTTAAGAAAAAGAAGGAGGTGTATAACAAGTATAACAAGATTCTTGAGGAGTATAAGACATGCATAAAGCAATTAGGAAGGCTAAAAGAAGACACAAGGTTGCTCTAGCTGACAAGATGAAGGGCTTTAACAGATATATTAAGAGCAGACGGATAGCAAGGGACAAAATTGGTCCTCTGGAAGATCAGAGTGATAATCTATGCATGGAGCCGAAAGAGATGGGAGAGATCTTAAATGGATTTTTTGCATCCATGTTCACTTGGGAAACAGACATAGAGTCTATAAAAGTGAGGCAAAACAGCAGTAATGGTCATAGACCCTATACAGATTACAGAGGAGAAGCTGTTTGCAGCCTTGTGGCAAATTAGGGTGGATAAATCCTCAGAGCCTGACAAAGTGTTCCCTTGGACCCTATGGGAGGCAAATGCAGAAATTATAGGGGCCATAGCAGAAATATTTAAATATCTCTGCTATGGCCCCTACAATTTCTGCATTTAAACATCCTTAGCCACGAGTGAAGTGTCGAAGTATTGGAGGATAGCTAATACTGTTCTGTTGTTTAAGAAAGGCTCTAAGAATAAGCCAGGAGATCATAGCTCAGTGAGCTGACATCAGAAGTAGAAAAGTTATTGGAAGGATTCTAAAGAACTGGATATATAAGTATTGGGATAGGTAGGGACTGATTATGGATAGTCAAATGGGTTTGTGTGTGTTAAGTCATGCTTAGCCAATTTGATTGAGTCCATGTCTCAATGTCTAATATTATCTCTATTTCAGCTCGTCAGAAGGTTCATTCACTGTAGTTGATTGCTTCTAGAATGGGAAAATTAGGAGGGGGAGGGGTGGTAGACCAAAATGAATGGGTGCTGTTAGTCAGTGGACTTAGTAAGCCAAAAGGCCTATTTCCATGCTGTACAACTCTCCAACTAAATATCCAGAGTTGGTGAAATGGCTGTTATCTAAGGCTATATTTTGTGAATCATTGTGAGAATTCCGAAAGAAATCTACTGAGAGTGAGAAATTCTGCAAGAAATCTACTGGCCTTTATTTCAATTTGCAGGTTACACTTTGCGGTGAGTACCAGAGATGAACACTGAATCCTTTGTAAAAGATTTGACTTTTCTTCCAGCTGTAATGTAGACATTATTTTAGTACCTAGATAACTTAACACTGACTGACATTGTAAATGCCACAATGCAAAACAATGGCTTTTTTCAGTGCGAGTGGAAGACGCACCTACCCTGACCTGCCAGCAATGTCTTCTTGCTCTGTGTTTTGCAACTCTTACATTATTTTTGTCTATACTCTAACTGCTTCAGAGTATTCTTGTTTACAGCTTATCCCTATCATCACCCAGGTATTTCCTATCAGGGATGTTCCCCAACTCTACCTTCCTTGCAGCTTTCTCCTTTAGTTTCAGCCTTGCATGGTTTGGACAGTTAATCTTCTTGTGTGCCCCTATGACAAGACTTGAATTGACCAACAAACCAAGTTTAAACTATGAACTGCTTCAGCTCTGGATTTATCTCCAGAAAATTTCAGCAACTTGGCATCTGAGATCTGAAAACTTCATCACCTCCACAAAAGGTGTCTTAGATAATTAGTGAAGCTAAGATAACACGACCTTGACAGTAAAGCTGATACTCCAGATGTTAATTAGTCGGGAACGACGACAGTAATCGGATTTTGCACTGCAAGATCTGGTGAATAAATCCTGGTGAAGACCTTTCATGACACACGTGGATAGGAAAGTATTGGAGGAATTGAGGCCAAATGTGGAAAAATCGGATTTATTTATTTATTTATTAATTTTTTAGAAAATTACAAAGAATAAATGTGATGATAAAATAGTAAGAAAGAGAAATATAATATTAATCCTCCCCCCTCCCCTTAACCCTCCCCCCTTAACCCTTATCTAAAGAAAGAAAAAAAAGAAAGAAAGAAGAGAAAGATTGCCTGGATATCAAAGGATCCCCACATGCTCCATGGAGTTCAAAATAGTTTTAATATTTATTTTTACTTTCCCCAATTACTTTATAATTTTATCTTCAAAGGACCTATGTATTTAATCCTATCTTTTGTAGGTATGGGAGCCAAATTTTCAAAAATATATCATATTCATTTCTTAGATTATATGTAATTTTTTCAAGTGGAATACAACTATATATTTCATTATTCCAATGATCCATCGTTAAATATAAATCAGATTTCCAAGTAACTGCGATAACTTTTTTGGCTACTGCCAATGCAATTTTTATAAATTTTTTCTGATACTTATTCAATTTAAGTTTCGGTATTGTCCCTTCAATAGCTCCTAATAAAAATAATATTGGACTATGTGGGAGTTGTACTCCAGTAATTTGTTCCAATAAAAGTCTTAGATTTATCCAAAATGGTTGAATTTTAGAACAAGACCAAGTAGAATGTAAAAAAGTACCAATTTCTTGATTACATCGAAAACATTGATCAAACATATTTGAATTTAATCTATTTATTTTCTGTGGTGTTATATATAATTGATGTAAAAATTATATTGTACTAATCTAAGTCAAACATTTATTGTATTTATCATACTATCAGAACATAATCTTGACCAGCTTTTTCCATCAATTTTAACATTCAAATCAGATTCCCATTTTGTTTTGATTTATGAATTCCTGATTTAATTGTCTGTTTTTGAATCAAATTGTACATACAAGATGTAACTTTTTTAATTTTTCCTTTTTGAATTAATATTTCTATTTCACTAGGTTTTGGCATCAACATTGTTTGACCCAGCTTTTCTCGTAAATAACCGGCATGGATTAGAATAGAATTAGTTAAGATAGGAGAAAACATACCAGAAGATTTTATATATAAATGGGAATCCAAATGGATACGGGAAAAAAAAGAATCTCCTATATTAAGACACTTGATTGATTTATGGAATAAGGTAAATATGGACGATGAGATAAAGAAATCTTTATTAGCAAAAAGAACTTTAATTCAAAATAGGCTTACTCCTTTTGCAATGGATAATAAACTTTTACATAATTGGTTTCAAAAGGGGATAAATATATAGGTGATTGTTTTGAAGGAGGTATATTGATGTCATTTGATCAATTAAAAAATAAATATAAAATATCAAACAACACTCTTTTCTGTTATTTTCAATTAAAGGCTTATTTATGAGAAAAGCTGGGTCAAACAATGTTGATGCCGGATTATTGTAGATAGGCATCTTTATATGGGCAACTTGTGCTAAAGGCCCTGTTTCTGTTCTGCAGTACCTCTATGATTCTATGACTCTGCAATTGGAAGTAATTTCGTGATGGCCATCAAAAAAGATATGAGACTGCTCAATAACTATTCCCATAAAATATGGAAAAAGCAGGAATAGTTTGTTAAATAAGGGAAAGAATGATTACAAACTACCATAAAGGCATGTCTAACAATAAGGCCCATCATTTTGCTGAAGAACCCAGACTGATACATTATAAATTTAAATTGTTTTCAATTAAATAAAAAGTAAAATAAAAATTAATAGCATATAACATTGATAATGTTAAATTCATAGTCTCCAATAGTATGTATTTAATCTGCTCTTATTTCACAGAAGTTAGATTAAAGTGGTAGGAAGCAGACTATCTACTAATGGTGCCAGAGGAATAGCAAATCTTCATCTATCTTCATCTGTGAAATTTGCTGACAACTGACATTTGCTTGATAAATTCACTGATGTGCTGTAAGGCATAGCATCCCTTTTATACTCAGTGGGATAGCAACAGGCCAACAATAAACACCTTCTTTTGAAATTCTTCTCTGTTAGGGGTTTATGACCTTTGCTTTAGATGGATGAACCACTCTGATTTGTACTTTTTTTGCCATTCACCAGTGAGAAAATGTTAAGTTGGAGTGAAAAATGTTGCAAGTTGTTCAGAAAAAAGAGACATTTTTTTGTTTGTCTTCAATAAAGATCATTATTGATTTATTTACAAATCTGATTCTGCATATTTGCTACAGCAGGCTAGATTCTGATGGAAAGTAAATGTTAGGAAGGAATGTTCTTCTTGTTTCTAGAAGCAGCAACTATATGTGCTAAAGTTTCCTCCATCAGGAAACTTACCAGCAAATGACTGTTGTGCTTTATCCAACAGCAAAATTGTGCAGATGCTGAAACTCTGAAGTGAAGCAGAAAATGCTGGAAATACTCAGCATATCACTGGTCTCTCAGTTGTGCCTACGTCTGTTGAACCAAAGCTGGAAATATCTATTGTGATTTTTTTTGAGTAGATACGAATTTCACAAACATCTGCTGAGATTTAAATTTGGTATTTTTTAAAAGATCAATTGTAAATTACTGGATGAACATTTCTAAAACCACATCTCATACATTTTATAGATAATTGCTCAGAGAAAGGAAGAGGAATGTTATTGATTGCCCCTCCTTACACACATGATAATAAAAAGCAATCCAATATATCAGAAGATATGGTCTACAGAAAGCTCCTGACTCAGGAGCATTAATTCACTATTGCTTGATCTAGCAAACAAACATTATAGCCAAATAGAATCTTAGTTTCTAATGATCTTTTAATCTTTAGAAGCTAAAATTATTGTGCAATTTCTGCTGTATGATAATTTAAAATTGAAGAACCTCGATGGATATTCAGTCAAAGAATTTGTATTATGCTATTCTATTGTTCTTTATCACCTTCGATGTCATGGCCCACCACCTCCCATCATTCCATGCCCAATCCTCTCGAGGTTTAGGAGAAATTGAGGCCACAGTCAGCAAGTGTATTGGAGGAGTCCATATTTGGATTTGACAAAATAAGCACTGATAAAGCAACTTTCAAAACTCTTAACAGCAGTATCACTATGTTCTCCTCAGTGGCCACATAATTGATGAGCAGTCCTCAATGCTGCCAAGGTGAGTTTGACAGTTAGACTGGAATCCTGGAAGTGAAGTGGACATCTTTGTTCTCCATTCACAAAATGCTGGAGGAACTCAGCAGACCAGTGTGGCATCTATGGAAAAGAGTACAGTTGATGTTTTGGGCTGAAACCCTTTAGAAGGACTGCAGATTGTCTCTTGTTTGTTCTCCAATGTCATCCCAACAAACTACTTGTGAAAAATCCCTGCTAACTTAACATTGATTAACAGGCTTCATCCTTGATTAATGCAGGTAATATGAAATTCATCTTCTTCCAGTAGACACTCTATAAATACTGCATGTGCTCCTAAGGCGGCCACTTACTAGTGGGCTGAATGGCCTGATTATATATTCCTCAGCTTTATTCATATCAAAGTATGGCAGGCTCTGCTTTCTTTACACAGGATGTTATCCTACATGAGGTTAGGTGGGATGGGAACAAATATGGGTGCTTGAAAATTCAGACTCCAATTTTTTTTACGTAAGATGTGAGCGAGATAACCAGGGAATGAAATTTGGAATTCTGTAAAGCTTAACATGTGGGTACTTGAACACAAAATCTGAGAGTGATATGCTTTTACTGAATAAAGATATCAAAATATTATCTGATCTGCTGGAAATTTCCAAGAATCTCTTCTACAACAAAGGATGCTCTGATCGAGTATGCTATTCTAAAGGGGGATGGTAAGCAGCATGAAGTCAGGGTACATATTGGTACTGATGACACAGGCAGGAAAAGGCAGGAGGTCCTGAAGAGAGAGTACAGGGTGTCAGGTAGAAAGCTGAAATCCATGATCTCCAGATTGTAATCTCTGGATTGTTGCCTGTGAACATGCCAGTCAAGCTAAGAATAGGATGATTTGGCAGATGAATGTCTGGCTGAGGAATTGGTGCAGGGGTCAGAGTTTCAGATTTCTGGATCATTGGGATTTCTTCTGGAGAAGTTATGACCTGTAAAAAAAAAGCATGGGTTCCACCTGAACCCGTGGGTGACCAATATCCTTGCGGGCAGGCTTGCTAGAGCTGCTAGGGAGGGCTTAACTAATTCAGCAGGAGGATGGGAACCAAATTGAGAGGGCTGAGGATGAGGCAGTTGGTATACAAGTAGGTGCAGTGTGTAGCGAGTACAGCCAGATGAAAGGGCAACATTTCAGTCAATGGGATGAGTGTAACAATGGGGCAAAGTCAGAAAGGGTGATGAAGATTGGATTGAAAGTGTTATATTTGACTGCACACAGTATATGGAATAAGTAGATGATTTTGAGGCACAGTTAGTGATTGGCAAGTTGACACTGTGGGCATCACTGAGTCGTGGCTGCAATAATATCATAGTTTAGAACTTACATTCCAAGAATACACATTGAATTGAAATGTCAGGTTGGTGCTGGATCTGAAGAGAGGGGATTTGTAGAATCCCTACCAGATATTTTTTAAGAGCAGCTTGTAGTTGAACCCACCAGGGGAAAGGCAATTCTGGATTGGGTGTTGTGTATTGAACCAGATTTGATTAGTGATCCTAAGGTACCCTTAGGAAACAATGATAATAATATGATAAAGTTCACCCTGCAGTTTAAGAAGGAGAAGCTAAAGTCAGATATATCAGTATTATAGTGGGGTAACAGGAATTACAGAGCGATGAATGAAAAGCTGTCAAAGTTGATTGGAAGGAGATACTAGTGGGGATGATAGCAGAACAACAATGGCTGGAGGTTGTGGGACCATTTGGAAGACGCAAGATACATCCCAAAGATGAGCAAGTATCCTAAAGGAGGATGTGGCAACTGTGGTTGAGAAGGAAGGATAACAGGCAGCATAAAAGCAAAAGGGAGGGTATATGATATAGCAAAAATCAGAGGGAAATTAGAGGATTAGAACCTTTTAAAACCAACAGAAAGCAACTAAAAAGCCATAAGGAGAGAAAAGATGAAATATGAAAGTAAGAATATAAAAGAGGATATCAAAAGCTTTTAAGGTATATAAAGAGTAAAAGAGAGGCATCAGTGGATGTCAGACAACTGGAGAGATAGTAACGGGGACAAAGACATGGTGGACAAAATGAATAAGTATTTTGTGTCAGTCTTCTCTGTGGAAGATATTAGCAGTATGCCAGAACTTCGAGGATGTCAGGGGGTAGAAGTGAGTGTAGTTGCTATTGCCAAGGATTAGGTCCTTGGGAAGCTGAAAATTCTGAATGTAGGTAAGTCACCTTGACTAGATGGACTAACCCCAGGTTTCTGAAAGAGGTAGCTGAAGAGATTGTGGAGGCATGAGTAATGATCTTTCAAGAATCACTAGATTCTGTAATGGTTCTGGAGTACTGGAAAATTTCAAATGTCTCTCCATTCTTTAAGTAAGAATGGAGGCAGAAGGAAATTATAGGCCAGTTAGCCTGGCTCCAGTGGTTGGCAAGATGCTGGAGTCCATTATTAAGGATGTGGCTTTGGGGTACTTGGAAGGACATGATAAAAAAGATCAAAGTCAGCATGGTCTCCTTAGGGGGAAATCTTGCCTGACAAACCTGTTGGGATTCTTTGAAGAAATAACAGGCAGGATAGACAAAGGAGAGTCAGTGAATGTTGTTTACTCAGATTTTCAGAAGGTGTTTGACAAGGTGCTGCACATGAGGCTGCTTATGTGCCCATGATATTAAAGGAAAGATACTAGCTTGGTTAGAAGATTGGCTGACTGACAGGAGACAAAGTGTGGTAACAAAAGGGATCTTTTCTGGTTAGCTGCCAGAGACTAGTGGTGTTCTGCAGGGGTCGATGTTGGGACTGCTTTTTTTCACATTATATGTCAATGATTTGGATGATGGGAAATGATGGCTTTGTGGATGATATGAAGATAGGTGGAGGGGCAGTTAGTGTTGAGGAAGCAGGGAGGCTGCTAAAGAATTGGAAGAATGTGCAAAAGAGTTGAAGGTTGAATATTGTGCAAGGAAATACTATATATGGGCATGATCTTTGTTAGAAGGAATAAAGGCATCGCCTGTTTTCTAAATGGGGAGAAAATTCAAAAAAAACATAGTTGCAAAGGGATTTGGGAGTCCTCTTGCAGGATTCCCTAAAATTTAACCTGCAGCTAGCATTGGTGGTAAGGTATGGAAATACATCAGCATGCATTTTGAGAGAACTGGAATATAAAACCAAGAATATACTGCTGAGGCTTTATAAGGTATTGGTCAGACCACACTTGTAGTATCAACAGCAGCTTTGGGCTCTTTATTTAAGAAAAGCTATGTTGGCATTGGGAAGGATCCAGAGGAGGTTCATGAGAATGATTGCAGGAATGAAAGGGTTAACATATGAGGAGCATTTGATGGCTCTGCACCTGTACTTGCAGGAGTCTAGAAGAAATGTTTGGGGGGGGGGGTGGTGCAGTGGGGAGAGCTCATTGAAACCTACTGAATGTTGAAAGACCTAGATAGTGGACATGAAGAGGATGTTTCCTATGGTGGGGGAGTCAGGTTGTGGAAACCAGGTCTTTGGATATATTTAAAATGGAAGCTAATAGTTTCTTGATTAGTCAGGGTGCCAAATGTTATGGTGAGAAGGCAGGAGAATGGGGTTGAGAGGGATAATAATTCTACCATGATGGAATGGAGGAGCAGACATGATGGGCTGAATAACCCAATTCTGCTCATATGCCTTGTGGTTTTATGGCCTTATGGTCTAACAGCGGTGTTCTGTGCCTGCAATTCCAGCATGAATCGCAATGTTCTCGATCATGCTCTTCCATTTACGTGTCACGACAGGTTTCTGCTTCTGAGAACAGCTCATAACCCAAGACGATTACAAGTCACAGATGTGACGGCTGGACATGTACTCAAGTAAAAATATAGGCAAACCAAGAGCAATATATAGTTAAATCAGGGCATTTAACTCAAACGTCCAGCTATTACCAAGAGCTGAGTTGGGTGAAATAGGGAGGTGTGGGCTCATTGGGCCAGAAGGTGCTGTATTTTTAAATAAATAAAAATAAGTAATTTCCAACATTATCTGTTGTATTTTACTTGCCTTTCTACTGCTGCTGGGTTAAATGCTGGTTTAATTTAGGTTTTTCCATTTCTTATGTTTTGAATGAGCGTTATATCTAGCAATTTTAAGCTGTGCTGTCTGTTTATTATAATTGAAAGTGAGTTTTGTGATTTCCCTCTTTCATCAAACTGTCAGTCGATAATGCTATGTCTTCATGTTGAAGTTTCTGATTGAAGGGAAATTTTGCTGAAACAAACAAAAATTCATGATAGATGCAACTACAGTAAATTTACTAAAATATTCTGCAATATGTTATGTCAGGCATCATGGTATTTTGTAAATTACATTTCCAGGTCATACTGCTCCTTTTATCTGGGTTTGCACTTTTCCGATAAATGAATGCTGCTTTTCTATTGTCATATTCTTGGAACTGACATGGGAAACAGTGAGGCCATAATAGTAATTCCACTAGAATTCTGTATTGTTTGGGATGCAAAAGGACTTGATGGTATAATCATAGTAAATCATAACATCACTGTTAGGAAAAGAGTATGCCACAGGTCCAAATATGAAACATCTGTTTTTCAGATGTATCACTGTCAAATTCCTTGCAAGAATGAGTGATGTCACACTTGCTGTGTGAGTCATGAGTACTTTTGTTTTTGGTTTAAGGTATTAGTATATTAGTAGATACTAAGACTCTCTGGAACTCATTGCTCAAACTACAACTTGTCACAGCTGAATATGCATTTAACAGCAGAAACAGCTTGAACGCACTGTTTAAGCAAGTTATGAACTACCTGAAGACTAATTTATGATTGACTCAGAGTAAGGCAAAAGGTCATGAAGGAGAGATGAGGAGGGATAGAAAAAAATAAATCTCAGAAGATGTTTTCAGGGATCAACATTCTTACTTGAACTATAGCAAGAAAACGAGAAGAATGTTCTCACTAAAGACTGTCAATTCTTAATCTTTCCATGATGTATACACTGTGAAGTTATGTGATAGCAAAGCTGGCTTAAATTTCAGAAGCTTGAGCTTCACTCACACTGCCCAGAGTGATAAATTTGAATTGCAGTGGTAATGATTCATGGTCCACAAGTGTTCTATAGGAGCCATCCATTGTTTCTATATGAGTAAGGAAAGAGCCTCAGTTCTACATAAAGCCTTGCACAAAGTTGCTACTAGTGCTGGATACTTCCGTGTTTCTTGACATTGCATGGAGATTATCTTCAGTGGTGCTACCAATGGGCCAAGTTTTGTAAGGAGCATGCACATCAGCTGCCTTTTGGAGTCCGTCACATCAAATGTGAATACTGTGCAGCAGGATATGTTGCAGTGATTATTTGTAGGAAATTAGATGATTTTGCATCAGAATGACTACAAGGTGAAGAAAATCTCTTGGGCTCTTAAAAAGGCTGACAGAAAAGCCAGGAAACTTAGTAATGAGGAGGAACCCGTCACTCCTGCCTGTCTTCCCTATAGTTCCATGGCTTTTGGAAGGATGTTGAAGAAATTCCAGATTAGTACCATCCACAAGCCCATAAAGAAGCTCAAGTCACAGCTTACGTGGGTCAAAGATGACCTGGGACGCTGGTCGGCTGGCATTTACAGGATTCCCAGACGGAATGCAAGGTGGAAACCCACATCAAAGAGCACAGGACATGTATCCGTTTGGGTTACCCAGAAAAATCTGTAATAGCAGAACAGTGCATTCACAATGGCCATAAGACTGACCTTGATGGCACAAAACTACTGTGCTGCAGCGATGTCTTTTGGGACTGCCTGGTAAAGGAAGCCATTAAGATGAAATTAGAGGAAAAGAATTTTAACAAATACGAAGGTCTCTAAGAAAGAACTGGAATTCACTCGTAAACAGGATGGGAGAGCAGAAACATGATTGGATGGGGAATAACCAATCAGGAGGGACGGAATACAAGGGTATAAATACCACCAGACTAGACTTGCCCAGGTATCATCCCTGAAGATGATGGCAGAGCTTGTCATCGAAATGTCAGTTATAATCGATGCCTGTTCCTGGCTCAAAGCCCAAGAAGAGTTTGTTCGTCATATACACTGGGAAACCATGAGATCTTTTTTCCTGGAACAATGTTAGTAAATAAACTGTGGTAAACTATGTATACCTGTCTGGACACGCCCCTCTGCTGACTGCTCCTGTGGCTCCTCCCACAGACCCCTGTATAAAGGAGATTGGAGGCACTGCTCCTCCCTCAGTCTCCAAGATGTTGTGTGATGGTCTCTCTTGCTGCTAATAAAAGCCTGTCGTCGACCACGGCTGCTGCCAGTCGCAAGTCCGCGCAGTGTTACTTCTGCGGACTCGAAAAGCACCCCCGAAAACGCTGCCCGGCCCGAGAAGCAACCTGCTGCTAATAAAATTGATGCACCATCAATAACTCTCGGAGACGGAAGGCGGAGGATAGGCTTTTATTAGCAGCAAAAGAGACCATCACACAACATCTTGGAGACTGAGGGAGGAGCAGTGCCTCCAATTGCCTTTATACAGGAGTCTGTGTAGGGCTTGGCGTGCACGGTGTCTCATGGGTATATACATCGGTGGGTACGGGGTTCATAGTCACCGTGGAGTGTTCGGGGTAGGGGTCTGGTGCTCCTGCGGGCGCCAGGTCGCAGACAGAGACCGTGTCCTCCTGCCCATCGGGTAAGACCACGTAGGCATACTGGGGGTTCGCATGAAGTAGGTGAACCCTCTCGACCATCGGGGAGTATTTATTGCTCCTTGCATGTTTCTGGAGCAGCACTGGCCCTGGGGACGTCAGCCAAGCCGGTAGGGTGGTCCCAGTGTCAGACTTCCTGGGAAAAGAAAAGAGTCGCTCATGAGGGATGGCATTGGTGGACATGCATAACAGGGAGTGGATGGAGTGGAGCGCCTCGGGGAGGACCTCCCGCCAGCGAGAGACCGGCAATCACTTTGACTTAAGGGCTAAGAGTGTGGCCTTCCACACAGTGGCATTCTCCCTCTCCACCTGTCCATTTCCCTGGGGATTATAGTTCGTGGTCCTGCTAGTAGCAATACCCCTAGCCAGCAGGTACTGGCACAGCTCATCACTCATAAACAAGGACCCTCTATCACTGTGAATATAGCAGGGATATCCGAACAGAGTGAAGAGCTGGTGCGGGGCTTTTATGACGGACGTGGCAGTGATATCAGGGCAGGGGATGGCAAAAGGGAAGCATGAGTACTCGTCGATTATGTTGAGAAAGTAGACATTGCGGTCGGTGGAGGGAAGGGGGCCCTTAAAGTCGACACTCAGTCGCTCAAAGGGGTGGGTGGCCTTGATAAGTTGTGCCTTTTCAGGACGGTAGAAGTGCGGTTTGCACTCAGCGCAGACTTGGCAGTCCCTGGTCATCGTCCTGTTGTCCTCAAGGGAGTAAGGCAGGTTCCGGGCTTTCACGAAATGGTAAAATCGGGTGACCCCCGGGTGGCAAGGATCTGCATGGAGGGCGTATAGCCGGTCGAGCTGCGCACTGGCACACACTCCCCGGGATAGGGCATCAGGGGGCTCATTGAGCCTTCCAGGCCGGTACAGGATGTCATAGTTGTAGGTGGAGAGTTCTATTCTCCACCTCAAAATTTTATCATTTTTGATTTTGCCCCGCTGTTGGTTGCTAAACATCAAGGCAACTGAGTGCTGGTCGGTCAGCAAGGTGAATCTTTTGCTGGTGAGATAGTGCCTCCAGTGCCTAATAGCTTCCACTATGACCTGGGCTTCTTTCTCCACCGCGGAGTACCGAATTCCAGGGCCTTGAAGGGTATGAGAGAAGAATGCTACCGGCCTTCCTGCCTGATTGAGGGTAGCAGCCAGCGCGAAGTCGGAGGCGTCACTCTCTACTTGGAAGGGAATGATCTCATCCACCGCATGCATCGTTGCTTTGGCAATGTCCCCTTCAATGCGGCTGAAGGCCATGCGGGCCTCGGCTGAGAGGGGAAATGTGGTGGACTTGACCGGGGGCGGGCCTTGTCTGTGTAGTGAAACATGCGAGGAGCAATAAATACTCCCCAATGGTCGAGAGGGTTCACCTACTTCATGCAAACCCCCAGTATGCTTACGTGGTCTTACCAGACCCCTACCCCGAACACTCCACGGTGACTATGAACCCCGTACCCACCGATGTATATACCCACGAGACACCACGCACACCAAGCCCTACACAGACTCCTCACGACATTCTCATACCGGGCGCCACACACATGCATACGGGATTACTGATGCCTAACGGGCTGGCACCTTAAGTCAGGCTGGAGCCAGCACAGCCACTGTCACCGGTGCAATCACCACCAGTGCTACGTAGATCGCAGCGACAGACTCGACCGCCTGATAGACTTAACCTGTAAATATACTTGTAAGAAACTTCGCTCCGTGGGGACTCTCTTTTACAACAAAGGGGGGGGGGTGAATGTGGTGAACTACATATACCTGTCTGGACATGCCCCCCTGCTGACTGCTCCTGTGGCTCCTCCCACAGACCCCTGTATAAAGGCGATTGGAGGCACTGCTCCTCCCTCAGTCTCCAGGATGTTGTGGTCTCTTTTGCTGCTAATAAAAGTCTATCGTTCGCCTCCCATCTCCGAGAGTTATTGATGGTGCATCACAAACCCATTCATGTAACTTCACAGCCCACTGCATCAGCATTTACTTAGTGAGTTGATAGATCTTGATATATCTGTCCACTTAGAAAATGACTGTTGAATCCAGATAAATGTACAATCACAACAAGAGAAATCTGCTGATGCTGGAAATTTAAGCAACACACACAAAATGCTGGAGGAACTCAGCAGGCCAGATTATAGAAAAGAGTACAGTCAATGTTTCAGGCCAAGACCTGATGGAGGGTGTCGGCCTGAAACGTCAAATGTACAATCATAACAGGTTTTATAAACTCCTGTGCTCCTTCCTTCGTCCTGGCAGTTGATACTGCCCCCTGGGTCTCTCATCTGATTCATGAAATACACAACTCTTGCTTCAGTTATTGTATCTTGATTTGGAGATAAAGTAGAATTCAGAGAACTATTGTGTTTCAATATAACCCTCTGTCTCAGATAATTCTTTCATTCCAACCTGTTTACAATTTTCCCTCTGGTGGGACATTAAGTCAGAAGTTCCATGAACTATTTGTCTCTGAATGTACTGTACATAACTATCTTGATTCCTTCATGGTACGTCATATCAATCTAACAAAGCTAAAAATTAACATTTACCAATACTTTGCAATATGAGAAAAGACTCTTGTCAATGTTGACAGTGTTTTCAGCTTTACCATTGGACTGTGTCTGTAGAAGTGATGAGAACACCTTAGCAAACACTGCAAATATTACGAATGTAAATTTTGATCTAATATTAAAAACTAAAATGAAAGCAGAGAATGCTGGAGACGTTCAACAGATCAGGCAGCATCAGTAGAAAGAGAAACAGACAGTGTTTCTAACCAGTGCTTTCTATTTTTATACTTCAGACTTCTAGCATCAAATGTTCTTGTGATTTTTAGTAGTTAAGATGGCTATATTTTAACTTGGCCAAATTGCATTTGAAGCTTTTTTTTTTCAAAGCATTGTGGATGGCAGTTGAAGTGAGACTTAGCTCCGTCAATAAAGTTCTTCTTGGATGTTCATTCTAGATCAAAGGTAACTTATTCAAGCACAAGTCTCCATGTAACTGAGAAGGATCAACAGAAGCTGTTGCCCATGGCTTAGACACTATATTGTGTAGTATAAAGGTTCCTTGCTTTGATGCATTATAATGTGCAAATAAATTCACACTACAAAATATACTGTTTAAGTTCAGGTGACATCTTTGGACAACAGGACAAATCCTATGAATACAGCCTTCAGTACTGAATAAGCATTAAACCTTTATGCAACACAAGAAGTATACCGAATTGTTGAACATTAGATTTGTTTAGAGGTAGCTCCCAAGATATAGGCCACTTTTTCCAGTGTTTTGCTGTTAACCTTTATTGTTGAAGACTGATGTAGTACAGTGGGGTGGGTTATTAGAGGATATCTATGATGGTTCTCAGTCATCCAGGTCATTGTATAGCAAGCAGTAGTAAATCAAGGCAACAGGACTTGTGTTGTCTGGGAAGTGTTTCACCACTCATCCAGGAGGCTTCTCCAGTTCTGATTCATGGTGGGTAGTTTTCCAGCTTATAAACTCTGTGAGTTGTTTAAAGGTATAGCATGAAAGTTGCTAAGAGTCTTAGAGGTCATGTGAGGGTCATTAATCTTATCTTTGCATGACTGGAGGTGTGAACTGTTGTGGAGTTGCTGGGGTAGAGATGTTAGGACTGCATTGTAAGTAGTTGATAGGTGGTGTTCGGGGATGGGCATATCCTCGTTATATGCATCTTCAGAAGGTGCAGATTCACAGTTATGCGAGGAACCTATTTCTACCAACTTCTCATTATATGTGTCCAAAACTCACAGTTACTCAAAACTCACAGGAGCACTGCTTTCCCGCCAATACAAGTCACCTGTGCATGCCTCACAGTCTCACTCCCACCAGTCTCACATTGGTTTTGGCAACATGTGGATGTGTGATCTTGTGCTCTTAAACTTTTGTTGTTTTTACCTATGGTGCAGTGATTTTGTGCTTGAAATATTTAACTATGCCTCCTAAGCGTCCGATGTCAAGTCTTAGGCCATCAGCCAAGTGGCAGAGAAGCACTTGAACACTGGAAAAAAAGTTGGAAATTATAAACAGGGCAGCGTTAGGTGAAGGTAACACAGCTCTGGGACACTACTTCAGCCTGGGTGAGTCCACAATCAGACACATAAAGAAAAATGCTGAGAAAATAAAAAGTGCAGTGATTGATTCATCACAAGTGCCTTCAAAGATTGTTGCCAAAGTACGTAACCCAATTATGACAAAAATGGATAAAATGTTGAGTTTGTACATTGAGCATGAAACAAAGAAAGAAACAACACTTAGTTCCGATCATCTTCGTGTGAAAGCTTTGGAAATTTATGATCGCCTTTGTTCAGAGGCTAGTGGGGAAGTTTCAAGTGATATTGTTAGCAAGTAGGGGATGGTTTTCTAAGTTTGTTCATCGTCACAGGCTTCACAACTTAGCTGTGTGTGGTGATCAAGCTAGTGCTGACCACGAAGCTGCTGAACGCTACCCTGTGCAGTTGTGGGCTATGATAGCTGAGTTAGGCATCACACCAAAGCAGGTGTTTAATGCAGACGAGACCGGGCTTTTTTGGAAGCGTATGCCAAAACGTACTTACATAAGTAAGGATGAAAAAACTGTGTCAGGTTTCGAGGCAGCAAAGGATAGACTGACTTTGCTTATGTGTTCCAATGCAGAAGAAGACTGTAAGATGAAGCCTCTCTTAATTTACCATTCACTAAACCCCCATGCTCTTAAGGGTTTGAGTACTGTACACCCTAGTATGTTAACTTCCTGTGATTTATTACATTGAATATTACCTTAAATTGATGAAATATAATATGAATGTTGTCTTGAGGTACTACTTTTGTGTCGTATTGGTATGAAAATGTGAATAAATTACAGATAAAACATATTTAGGAAGCCTTCCAGAATGCATCCCTGTTTTCTCCATTTAAATAATTATTCACATTATGCATTTTCGCATTATGCGTCGGCTGTGAGGAACGTATCCCCCACATATAACGAGGTTAGGGTGTATGACAGAGATGGCTTCTTTAACCCTCTTTCAAAACCACCTGTCCTCCCTGCTCAAAATGTGCACTTTGTTATCATCAAAGGAGCGTTCCTCATCCTTTAGAGGTAGATATACTACTGCTTGTTATTAGAGGATCTTCATCTTGCATAAAATCACAAAAGGCAAAAAGGGAAAGGAAGCCAAAAACTAGCGGGATTAGGTTGAAATGGTACCTGAAAAGAAACTCGTTTACACAGAAGGTGATCGTATATGGAATAAGCAGCAAGAAAAAGTAGTTGAAGCAGATACGACAATGACATTTAAAAGATATTTTTGTTAAATTAAGGATAGGAGTGGTTTAGAGCGATATGGGGCATGATATGAAAGTGGGACTAACTTAGAAGGGGAACTAGGTTAGCATGGAATAGTTGGGCTGAAGAGCCTGTTTCTGCACTGCATTATTCTTTCTTTTATATTCTAGCCCTCTTGAAATGAGTTCTAACATTGCCTTTGCATTTCTTGCCACCTGCAAGTTAACTTTTAAGGAATTCTGCACGAGGACTCCCAAGACCCTTTGAAACTCTGATTTTCGAATCTTCTTTCATCTTAGAAAACAGTCCATGCCTTTATTCCTTCCACCAAATTGCATGACTGTATATTTACCTACACTGTATTCCATCTGCCACTTCCTTGCTCATTCTCCTAGTCTGTCCAAATCCTTTCGCAGAGTCCCTGCTTCATCACCACTATCTGCCCCTCCACCCATCTTTGTATCATCTGCAAACTTGGCCACAGAGTCATCAATACCACCATCCAAACCATTGACATAAAACGGGAAAAACATAATCCAAGCACCACATCACTGGCAGACATCCAGAGAAGACTCCCTTTCTTCTCACTCATTGCCTCTTGCCAGTCAGTTAATATATATATGCTGGTATCTTTCCTGTAATACCATGGGTCTTATCTTGTTTAGCAGCCTCATGTACAGCATCTTGTGACAGGCCTTCCGGAAATCCAAATAAACAACATCCACTGACTTTCCTTTGTAAAACACAATCATTAAATTCACAGGCTGCATAAATTTGTTAAGTTGCCTACAGTGGGGCAAATGAGTATGGGTTTATTGAGCATCATGATCCCTGCAAACATTTTCCAGGAGATTCAACCTTGAAGAATGCAGCTGCACTCTAATGGTAGAGGCATGTTTTTGAACTTCATGTTCTGAAGAGCCTTTTAACATTTTAACATTAAATTGATGTGAACAGATCAAATAACACACACAAAATGCCGGTGAAACGCAGCAGGCCAGGCAGCATCTACAGGAAGAAGCACTGTTGACGTTTTGGGCCGAGACCCTTCGTCAAATGTCTGGTTTGCATTCCATTCATCATCACTTTCCACTGGCATGTGAACTTGGCTTGACTGTACTAGCTAAACTGTCCCAGCAATTTCCCTGTAAGATTGGTTAAATATTCTTACCCTTCACTACCTTTGGACAGTATCAGTATATTTTTAGTGTATGTTGCCTTTGGCCCAGAAAATATGGATGGAGTCATTCAACCTGTTTTCCATTTCAAGAATCAATTCCCTCCATTTTCTCCCTCCCCTGCCACGGGTCTTTCTGATTTTGGACCTCCCAATTAATTTTCTGCTGAGCCCTGATTTAGTGAAACTGAGTGAAATGGATATAACCTCAAGTTTCACTTGCAATGCCTAAGATAGTTTAAAATAGGCAGCATAAAAAAAGATGTTCAAAATCTAGCTGTATACTATGTGAGTTAAAGATGCTTTAACTTGTCCCTGACCTTTCCCATTACATGAGGTCTTACAAATTAAAATGTAAATTGCAATACTGCATTAAGCAACAATTAAATTAAATGGAACACAGAATGTTCAAAATAAACCACAGCAGGTGGCTAAAACTTTAAGTATCTTTTACTTTCAACCGATGACCTATTAACTTCAACGAGTTTTCTTTTCATTGTGAAGTTTTAAAATTAACAGCTCTTAGTTTTTGGTTGGAGAAACTCAGGTTGCTTTGTCTGGAATGTCAGAGGCTGAGGGGAGAGCTGATAGAGAATTATAAAATTATGACTGGAATAAATAAAGTGGACAGTCAGAAACTTCCCCCTAGAGTAGAAATGGTAAGTACAACAGGATATGCATTTAAAGTGAGAGGAAGAAAGTTTAAAGGAGATGTGCTTTTTACACAAAAATTTTTACATATTGAGTGGTAGGTGTCTGGAAGGGGCTGCTGGAATTCATAATGGTAGTGAATAGGATAAAGGCATTAAAGAGGCATTTAGATAGATCCATGCATATGTAAACGATGGACAGATATGGACCATGTTCAAGCAGAGGAGATTTAGTTTAATTTGGCATTGTGTTTGGTGCAGAAGTTATGGGCCAAAAGGCCTGTACCTGTATTGTACTGTGCTGATGTCTATCTATTAGTTTTAACTTTACAGTCTGGCTGAACTAATTTGCTTTGCTGAGCAAGGAATATATAATCTTGCATCATCTTAGTTGAACTTTATCAGTGGGTTGAGTCACAAACTTATTGGCTACTTCCATGGAAAATTTTATAACTGCAATAATCAATGAATTTTGAGGATGATATTGATTCTAATCTAAACAAGGGAATTGATGAAATCTTGCAAACAGAACTCTCAGAATTTATATTCCATCTGCAGTATTTTATGACTTAAATGCCTTTGGAAGACTTTCAACTTAAGAATAAATTGGTAGAAACTGTTTTGACATTTAAGGCATGTATAATTCAAAGAAGTTTTGATGTGGCTTATTTGCAAGCTCAGCACTGACCCAAACCAAGAACACAGAGCATCAATGATAATTGACCTTCAGGTCTGGCAGCTTATTCAGAGCAAACTACATCATCTGCAGCTCTCGAAAACAACTATTTCAGACTTACTCTGCACTCTGTACCCCACTGAGTCCTGGAAAAGGGAAATTCAAATGAGCCATGAGGGTAGAAGGAGGTAATATTAAGCTGAAATATACTCATGCCCTTGGAAATTGGACTGAAGTGTTGTGGCAGTGTTAGAAACATAGAAACATAGAAAACCTACAGCACAATACAGGCCCTTTGGCCACAAAGCTGTGCTGAACATGTCCTTACCTTAGAACTACCTAGGCTTACCCATAGCCCTCTATTTTTCTAGGCTCCATGGATCCATTTGATGAGTTTCACTCTTGTTTGAGATCAGTTTCAGTCTAGATGTCATAGTTCAGTTTCAATAGTGACTTGGCTTTCCATTCATAGCTTATCAGCACCAAACATTTCAGCAGACTGCCACTGATTTGATCAGGGATAATTTCTCTGTGTCATTACTCCACTGACTTCATCATTCATCGTCAGCCCTGCACATGCAGGCACCTCCCAGTCTCCACAGGAGTGAATGCCACTCATTTCCAACTGATCAGCGCAACCTATTTAAACTCAACTCTCATCCAGAGTCCTTTGTTTACCTATCGAGGCCAGACAGTCTTCACCAGTTTCTCTTACTGTTCAGTTACCTGTGTTCTGGAGCAATGGTGTACAACTGTCTAGATATTCAATCAGTCAGCTGAATATTTTCTTAGTTAATTGTCTCATAAGTGCTCTTTGTGCTGCTTAGGCAATGAAGGAAAGGCAAGAATACATATTTAAGTATAGATTGTTGGAAGAAAGAAATTTATGGCTGTATTCCACTTGAAAAAATTACTTATAATTTAAGAGATAAATATGAAACATTTTTGAAAATTTGGCGCCTTTATTTACAAAAGACAGGATTAAATATATAGGTGCTCCGAAGATGAAACAATTGGTTACTTGGGGAAAGAAATAAATATATATACTAAAGTTATTACGAACTCCGTGGAGCATGCGGGGATCTTCCAATATCCAGGCATTCCTTTTTTTTTCTTTCTTTCTTTCTTCTTTCTTTCAATAGGGATGTTAGGGGGGAGGGGTAACACATATTTTCTTTTTCACACACTTTTATTCTAACTATTTGAAAACACAATAAAAAAAGTTTAAAAAAAAGAATATAGCACAGTCAGAGTAAGAGCCATTTTCATTAAAGAGAATAAAGAGGAAAGAGAACAAAGACTTCCACTTCTCCAGTAGCCTTCACCTACTTTGAAGAGAACCTGAAGAGTTTTATGTCCATGATAGACCTCTGTAGTATACTTCCTGAGGCCGTATAAGACCCTGGCATCAATTTTACCACAACACACTCAGACAAATGCCACAATGACAAACACTGAACTATAATTTCCTAACTGTTGTCACTGATGCCTGACCTCATTGGGGGATTAGAGGTGGAGAGGATCAGTAACTTTAAATTCCTTGGTGTTATTATTTCAGAGGACCCTGCCCTGGGCCCAGCACACAAGTGTAATTACGCAGAAAGCCAGCAGTGCCTCAGAAGTTTGTGACATTTCGGCATGTCATCTAAAACTTTGTCAAACTTCTACAGATATGTGTTGGAGGGTATATCAACAGGCTGCATTGCTGCCTGGTATGGAAACATCAATGCCCTTGAGCAGAAAATATACAAGAAGTAGTGAATATGATCCAGTCCATCACAAGCTCTCCCCTCCAGTGAACACATCGACACAGAGCATTGTCGCAGGAAAGCAGCATCTGTTGTCAGGGATTCTTACCACCCAGGACCTGCTGTCTCTTCGCTGCTGCCATTGGGAAGGAGCAGGATCCTCAGGACTCACACCACCAGGCTCAGGAACAGTTATTAGCCCTCACTCCTCAGGCTTCTGAACCAGAGGTGATAACTTCACTCAACTTCACTCAGCCCATCACTGAACTGTTCTCATAATCTATAGATTCACTGTCAAGGACTCTTCATCTCATGCTCTCAATATTTATTGTTTATTTATTATTTTTTTCTTTTGTTTTTGCACTGTTTGTTGTCTTTTGCCTGTTAGATGTGGCCTTTCATTGATTCTATTATGGTTGTTGGATTTACTGAGTATGTTTGCAAAACGAATCTCAGTTTGTAAATGGTGACATATATCTACTTTGATAATAAATTTACTTTGAACTTTTGAATTTAGGTATTCTTGTAAAAGTTCCGAGCACAATGCTGCGCAATGGAAGCTGATACTGTCTGAAGCCCCAAGGCAGTCGAAAACTTAGGAGCCTGTGCCCTATATTACACCCGATTGTTACTGTAACCAGTGTCTTATATTTCATGTTCTTGACTCTGTTAAATTCCAGTTTTTGCCATTGCTATAAAATATAAAACGACTTTCTCTAACAGTTCTTCAAGTAATAGTCTGTTACATCTACCTTTTCAAACTCATTCATATAAGTAGCATGATTTAAAAAAGATTTATTTCATTAAGCATTTCTTGGAATGCCTGAAGATACAATAATATTTATGCATCTTCTATGGTTTGATTTTTCATGGAAAATTAAAGAAGTGACCATTTGATGAATTTACAGATATTTACTTCTCACCAGTATTGTTTCAAATTCCCACTGGCAGTTCCCAAATGACCAACCATGCCAAGATGAATCTAATGGGAGACTGGCTTTTTGAAGAATACCAACTGCAATTTTCCGTTTATAGCCATTGTTTTTGGATTTGACTTTTTTTTTGCATTTTCTTTGCTTCTTTGTTCCCACACTATTTTTAAAACTGATACAATTTGGCTGAATTACTTACACGATAATGATGGTCCTCAACATAAAATATCGATTCTCTGTATCTCATTCTAAAGATGCTGCTTGGCCTGCAGAACATTTTCATTTTTGCTCTTTCTAATTCTTAACAGTTATGTGAATTTCTGCTACTGTATTGTCATAGCCGAAGGGTGGTGGTGGTGACGAGCTCCCACTGCTAAACAGATGCTCTTCATGGCGTGCGTCTCAAACAGCCTCTGACAACTAAGTCCAACTCCTGGCCTTCACGTGTGGCATAGTTCTTATGCCCGGCAGAGCTGTTCTCACTGACAGGAGAAGTGGCAAAGGTGGACCACTGACGCCTTAAAACCAGTTGCTCTGGGCAGATGGGGCTTGTTAACCACGGATGGTAGATCATCTAGGAGAGGGAAAACTCCGATTTCAAACCTCAGCTGCCTTGTGGCTATACCCGCTCACCGGAAAGGCTTTGGGAGTAAACCCCGAGGAAAAATCTGGAATAGGAGTCCCGAAGGCAGCTGTCTGCTGTACCCAGCACTGGCACGGCAACTCCTGCGATGCTGCTGGCACCAAACTGTATCGACTTTCGTTGTTCCTTCGGATCTGTCATCAGCATGGGGGGGGGGGGTCCCATTCCATGGGCAACTAACAGATCTCCTTATCAACTCTGCGCTGGTCTGAGCCCTGGGGAAGCCACTCCAAGTGACTACCAGAGGTGCAGTACCCATGGTCAACCACGACCGACGGAGGCCACACAGATTGTAAATGAAAGCTATATATCGATATATAAGTGGGTATATGGGAATTAAGGCATGCTAAAATGGGGTGTTCATTCAAGAATAAGGTGGCAGTCTGTTGGAACAATTGCCTGAATATAAAACAATTACTGGATGTAACTATGTAGAGTCATTCTTTACTTGTATAATGCTGTAACTGTAAATATATCGTATCTGGAATGAATTGCCAGAAAGTTTAGTGGAGGCATATACAACTACAATGTTGAAAAGATGTGGGCAGCTCTTGGATAGCAAAGACATTGCGGGATATGGGTCAAATTTAGATAAATGGGGTTAGCATAGGACTGCCATATGATTCTGTGCTTCTATGACTTTATGACTGTAACTTTCAGCTGATGCTATCGTTCTATTTGTGAGGGAACAAAGACACCTTGTAGTAAATTTCACTTATTGATTTGTTGTCCTAAATTTCTCCTGTCTCACAAAAGGGGCAATGTGTCACATATTTGACTTTTGATGCACGACAGGGAAAGGTTTTGATTGAGGTAAGCTGTGGAGGTTTTGAGACCACTCAGAGCTATTTGGAATTCTGAAACTTACACAGGGTACAGCATTCATTCTCTTCTGTTCAAAGTTCCGCAAATCCCTACCGAACACTGCTGTGGGAAAGCCTTCACCAAGAAGACTGCAGCGGTTTAAGGAATGGAATTGGTTTATTCTTTTAATTGATTTATTAATATCACGTGTACCTTGTCTTACATGCTGTTTATACAGGCCAGATAATTACACGGTGCATTGACACAGAATAAGGTAAAACAATAACAATGCAGAATAGTGTGTAACAGCTACAGATAAGGTGCAGTGCAGATAAACAATAAGGTGCAAATCATAGTGAGGCAGTTTGTGAGGTCAAGTGTCCAACATTTCATACTAGGGTACTGCAGGATGCTTTCCATGTGCATCGAAGATGAAATGAAGACAGTTCCCATGAATGCTTCTGAGAGTAACAATGGCATCCACATCCATTTATAAATAAAAATGACAAGGGTTATGGACGAGCAAGAGGTGCCAGCTTTCTGTAAGACAGTACCTGTGACATTGAATTGCTTTTCACTATTATGATAGGGATGCTTCAGGTGATCACATGAACTGCTACAATTATTATTGTGAGCTTTATAGGAAGTAGCTGGAGCCTTGTGTTGGCACAGTCAGAAGAGCTCATTTGAGTTCCAATGACCTGTTCCTAGCTCAGTGTTGTTATTTAACAAAGTTATTTCCTTCTGCACATACTTACAATCACAGAACTGGCTGTGATAAAATTAGGACCCTGAACATTTTGTCTAAACCAGCTTGCTATTCTTCTGCACCTTCTGAAATACTGAGCCGCTGTGGGTGGATAGGAGAGATCGGGGTCTGAGCTTTTCTTTTGTGCACAGTCCTCTTATTATTGCAGATGTTGGCATGGTTGCCAGGACAATACATTTTTATTTCTGCTTAATATATGGATGAGAGGGATATATGGCATTTTGGAGCTGGTGTTCTTGTTGGATAAGTACCACGAGCACACAGTGCCCTATCCTTTTCAACCGAGCGACAATTCAGAAGCAATCTCCCTCCTCTTTGACTGGATCGGCTGCGAGGAGCGCCAGAGACTAGGAATGGCAGCATGAACTAGAGGAGCAGGTTTGAGGCAGTGAAGAGCGATGGAGGAGCAGGTCTGAGGCAGTGAAGAGCGATGGAGGAGCAAGGCAGAATTACAGCCACTTGAATGGACTGTATCAAAGATTGTGCAGGAGCATGGCAGCAGACTGTGAGCAGGAGAGGAATTGATAGGAATGCACAGGGAAGTTTGCTTCATTATAAAGATGATTTGGAAACTTTAGAGTGTGTACAGAGGAAGACGCCTGGGTTGGAGAGCATATCTAATGAGGAAAGGTGAGCAAGCTAGGGCTTTTCTCTTTGGAGTGAAGGAGAATGAGAGGTGACTTGATAGAGCTGTATAAGATGACAGGAGGCATAGATCAAGTGGCTAGCCAGAGACTTTTCCCCAGGGCTAATATGGATGGGTATAATTTTAAGATGATTTGAGGAAAGTATAGGGAGGCTTGTGCGAGGTAAGTTTTTTGCATGTTGAGTGGTGGATGCATGAAACATGCTACCAGGGGTGGAAGTAGAGGCTAACACATTAAGGGCATAAAAGAGGCTCTTTGGCACATGATGTCAGACAAATAGAAAGCTATATGGGAGGGAAGTGTTAGATTTATCAGAGTAGAACATCATGGGAAAAAGGGCCACTAGTGTTCTATGTTCTATATTAAATTCAATTTACAGTGCAAAAAAATCTAGGCCCACATAACTAGGTCAACAGGTGCTCCAGAGACAGTCCAGCAGAGAGTCTTGTCATTTAGAAGCAACAACAAAAGTGAAGATCCTTGCAGAGTGAAGAGGTGGGGACTTGACTCTTGCAAGAATAATGTGGTTTTCTTAACCCTTACATACTGTTCATATTCTATACCTTCACAGTATGGTCTGGGTCAAATTTGACCCGGCCCAAGAATCCCCTCATAACAAGTGTCTATACCAAATTTTGAACCACAGATCTATTTAGAATGTATAAATAGCCTATCTGACGTTAATAAATGGGTGATTAATTCTTAATTCCTGTACTGGGATTGCTGTATAGCATATTTAAATCTGTCCCAAATAGGTGTTGCGTTTTTGTTGAGGTGTTCTTCTACAGCTGTTTTGAACTGTTGCCTAAGTGTGCTATCTTTTTTATGTTCTCCCAACATATACTTTTTTCTCTTTTTTCCACATTTCAGTTTCTTTAATTTTATTTTAAAGGTAGCTATTACCGGATGGTGATCTGAACCAGAGTCCTGGGTAGGCTTTAGAATTTCTGATGGTATTGAAATCTATTTGATTCCTTTTTCGATCTCCAGGGCTAATCCAAGAATACAATCTATGAGGATGTTTTTTATACCAAGTATTGGTGATCACTTGGTTGTTTCTGACACACCAATCAGTAAACCTTCCTCCATTTTCATTCTTCTCCCCTAATCCAAAAGGTCCTATGATGTTATCAACCCTTTCCTGTCCAACTTTGGAGTTAAAATCTCTCATGACTAGTTTTATATCCTGAGATTTACATTGCTCATAAGCACTGTCAAGATCTTCTTAAAACTTGTTGATATCCTCTTCATCCACATCATTTGTTGGTGCATAGGCTTGGATTATGCTAATGTTAAAAGGGTTACCCCTTAAATTAACTAAAAGCAGCTGGTCGGATATCGCCCATATCCCATAAGACATTTTGATACTTGTTTGTTTAAAATAATTCCAACTCCATACATTTGCTGCTGACCTCCAGAATACATTATCAGAATCCCAGTACAAGAAATCCAACACACCAACAAGGGGTGGATAACCCAAGAATTTCTAGATCTGATGGAAGAAAGAATGTTAGTGAAGAATAATGAGGTGCAATACAGGGAGCTAGACAGACAGACCAGACAATTATGCAATATTGCAAAGGAAGAATCGCTGAATTAAAAATGCAATGAAGTAGAAGGCCATATTAACAACAGGAGAGAAATGCACAAGAAAATTATGGAAATTACTGGAATTAAGAAAACCTCCTCTACAGGATACATAAGATCAGCAGACGGATCCATACTAACAGGTCCAGATAAAGTATGTGAGAGAGGGATTCAGTATATAGAGCAGCTTTTTGAAAATAATGGAGGGCAACCCCCAGATATTAAACACCCTAATTCTGGCCCACCTAAAGAGGAAACAACTAAAGCAATGAAAAGCATGAAGCATGGTAAAGCCACTGGACCTGATGAAATTTCAGTGGAAATGATATAAGCCCTAGAAGTTCTAGGCATAAATATTCTTTTTGAACTGTTTACTGGCATATATGAGTCTGGTGTATTGCCTGACGATCAATTAAAATCAGTAATTATAACTCTGCCAAAAATTCCTGGAACTATTGACTGTGAAAATTATAGAACAATCAGTCTTATGAGTCACATAATAAAGATTTTGTTGAGAATTGTTCTGAGTCGAATTAAAAACAAGTTAAGGCCAGAAACTTCTAAAGTGCAATCTGGGTTTATTGAGGATAGAGGAACTAGGAACGCAATTTTCATACTATGAATGCTTTTAGAAAGGGCAATTGAATATCAAAATGATGGCTTTTTATGTTTTATTGATTTCACTAAAGCATTCGACAAAGTGCAACATGAAAAATTATTTCAAATTCTCGCTAAACTAAACATTGACGGAAGGGACCAACAATTGCTTCAAAATTTATATTGGAACCAAACAGCGGCGGTAAAAATTGATGATAATATAAGCAGTTGGACTAAAATTCAAAGAGGAGATAGACAGGGATGAGTTGCCTCACTAGAATTATTTAATATCTATGCTGAAATGAGTCTCAGAGAAATAGAAGACCTAGATGGAATAAAAATTAGAGGTGTTAACATCAACAATATAAGATATGCAGACGATACCACCCTAATAGCAAGTGCTGCAGAAGACCTATAAATCCTCCTAGACAAAGTAGTACAAACAAGTGCAGATTTTGATCAAACCATCAACTATAATGAAAACCAAATGTATGGTAATATCAAAACAGCAGGATACTCCCAACTGCCAATTGTACATTGGTAACCAAGAGATTGAACAAAAGACCAGCTTTAATTACTTTGGTAGCTTTATATCACAAGATGCTAGAAGTAAAGTAGAAATAAAAAGAAGAATTGCCGTTGCTAAAAACCAACTTCCAAAAAATGGAACCCAATTTTACCAGCAGGTACATTTCTATGACAACAAGGCTTCAGCTACTAAAATGCTACATCTGGTCAATCTTGCTGTATGCTTCCGAAACATGGACTATAACACAAGAACTCCAAAGAAACTTAGAAGCAACAGAAATGTTGTTTCTTAGAAGAATGCTGAAAATATCATATAGGGATAGGGTAACTAATGAGACAGTACTCCAATGTGCCCTTACAAAAAGATCTTTAATGAGAACATTAAATGAGAGGAAACTTAAATTCCTGGGCCATGTCATCAGAAAGGGAGAAATAGAATGCCTAACATTACAAGGCTGTATGCCTGGGAAACGTGGAAGAGGAGGGCAAAGAAGAAAATATATGGACACTGTGATAGAACGAACAGATCTAAGTATGTGAGATATCATTGACGCTGTGTGGGATAGTTCAATGTGGAAAGCCATGATCACCCAAGCGTGTAACGCACAAAGCACATGAAGAAGAATCCTTAATTAACGTTTCAGAGATCTAAAATCCATTTCAATAGATATGGGTCAAATTTGACCCAGAACAGCCCCAATGTACATTAATCCTTAATTAATATTTCAGAGATCTAAAATCCATTTCAATAGATACGGGTCAAATTTGACTCGGAACAGCCTCAATGTGCAAAAATTTGTAGCACCTGTACAAAAGTATAACATTTTTAAAATATTTTCATTTTTGTGCATTTTGGGTCACTTTAAGAAAAGCCATTGAATTTTGGCTAAAAAAAATGGCATTTGGGGTGTTTTTACTGCTGTCAAATGTCAAAATGGGTCAAATTTGACCTGGACAGTACGTAAGGGTTAAAGATGTAAAACAACAGCATTACAAGTCAATAAATTATAATAAAATGCGATGCTGAAGTCTAGTGAGTGGTGGTTGCTGTAGGTTCATTGGAACATAATAGCGCAAGCTGAGAAAGAACAAATAGCAGAAGTCAGCCTCAACTGCTGAGGCACAGAAGTATAGACTAGCAGAAGAGCAAATCCTTGTATAAAAGGAATCCAGGAACTTAAAGATAAACAGGTTCATCAAACTTGAGTAGTCTTCATTTCTGATTTATTCAAGTAATATCTGCTTGCCTCTTGATTTTCTATCAGCATCAAACTTCATTTGCGCTAACGCTTTGCGATTAGCTTTCATTTAAATTAACATTTGAAAGCCTGTCAAATAAGTATTCAACTGCATACATAGTAGCAACACTAAAGCCAGCCATAAAGGAAATGATTGGAGAATTAACCTGTCAATCAAGCATAATGATTACTCTAATCACTCTGCAGGTAGCTCTGATTAATTTTATGCATGTCATTTATATTAACTATCTTCCACTGACTGCATTTTTCCGGTGACACTGCTCTCCTCTTATTGGAAGAAGCTGCAATATTTTTAATTCCCTCTGCTTTTTTAATCAGACCCAATTTTCAGAGCAAGTTGCTTTTGATAAACATTAGCCCATCTGCAGTTGTGTTTTTTTAAAAATAATTCATGGATTTATAATTACATAGCATGGAAAGCGGCCCTTTGGCCCAATTCATCTAGGCTGAGCAAGATGCCAATCTGTGGGTCCACATTTGTCTCATATCCCTTTAAACCTTTTTTGGGCCATGTACCTGTCCAAATGCCTTTCTATCATTGTAATATTTCTGACCTCTACAGCCACCTCTGGTAGCTTGTTCCATATATATCTCTTTGAAAAAGGTGCCCCTCAGATCTCCTCTGAATTTCTCCTCTCTCAGCTTAAACCTACTGCATCTAGAATTCGACTTCTCTCCACTAGGAAAATGCGGGTGACTCTCTACCCTATGCATGCCCCTTAAGATTGTTCAAACCTCCATAAGGCCAATCCTTCATCCTCCTTCACTCCAGAGAAAGCAGTCCCATCTTATCCAACGTCTCCTTATAACTCAAATCCTTGAGCCACCCAACATCCATGTGAATTTTTACAGCTCTCTCTTTAGCTTAATCCCATCTTTCCTATAGCATGGTGACCAGCACTGCACAAAAATTCCAAGTGGCGTTGAAGTAATGATTTATACAAATGTAACATGACATTCCAACTGTTGTACTTGATGCTATGTTTCTGTGATCTACTACATACCCCAGAGCCCTACCATTCACCGTTCTGCAACTCTTTTGTCCGCATTCTCAGTTGATCCAGATCCTGTTGTAAATAAGATAACCTTCTTCACTGACCACTATACCATCACAGAGCCATAGGGAAGAATAGCACAGAAACAGCCCCTTTAGTCAGTGCTGAACCTAGTCCCATCGACCTGCCCCCAGACCATTGCCCTTCATGCACCTCCCATCCATGTATCTATTCAAATTCCTCTTAAATGTTGAAATGTTGATCTTCTGGTTGCTCCTGGTCTAGATGGTGCCAGCGAACAACAATTCCTTGGGCGACATCTTCCTGAAAGCCCATCACTTCAATTATTTCACTTTCTCTACGACTTCTGCTTGTTCCTTTTGTCGTGGTTGTGTTACGGAAACTTGAAGCCTGTGACATGCAGCTTGAAATTTGATCGAATGACCTTGCGCTCTGCTGTGTCTGGAGAGGACTGAGAGCTGGCTTGTTGAGAAGACCAGAGAGAAGGTCCTGAAAAGGACTGAGAACACAAACTGAAAAAACCAGAGATGGGGTGGGGGATGTGGGGTCATGAACGACTCCATTTCGAAGCGTCAAGGAAGGTTGAAGCATCAAGGCAAATGCAGAAGAGAACTGCAGTTGATCTCAATGGAACCACAGGGGGCAATGGTGCAGAGGCCATGAGGACAAAAATGGTTGGTAATCGGGTCACCAACACTTGGACCCGACATGTTTGTCACAGAAGGACTGAGTTTGTGCCACCACTCTCTCCAAATGCTGATGGGAAATAGTTTTCAATATCCTGGAATGTATGTGTTTATTGGGCTGTAGCTTATGGCTTTTGGCGTTTTCTTTCTCATTGCTGATTGGCAGGTGGGCGATATGTTAGGTTTTGTGTGAGGGAGGTGTTGGGGATTTGTTCTTGTTGGTGTTTTTCTCTGTGTGGGCGATCTGTTATTTTTTGTGTGAGAGAGGGGATTGGAGTTTTGATGCTATTGTTGCTGTTCGTTTAGCAAGTGAGGGGGTTGGGAGTTTGATGCTATTGTCACTGTTTTTTATGAGTGTGGAGGTTGGGGATTTGATGCTATTGTCACTGTGTTTTTGTGAGTGTGAAGGTTGGGGATTTGGTACTATTGTTGCTGTTTTTTCTGTGAGGGAAAGAGTTGGGAGTTTGATGCTATTGTCACTGTGTTTTTGTGAGTGTGAAGGTTGGGGATTTGATGCTATTGTCACTGTTTTTTATGAGTGTGAAGGTTAGGGATTTGATGCTATTGTCACTGTGTTTTTGTGAGTGTGAAGGTTGGGGATTTGATGCTATTGTCACTGTGTTTTTGTGAGTGTGAAGGTTGGGGATTTGGTACTATTGTTGCTGTTTTTTCTGTGAGTGAAAGGGTTGGGAGTTTGATACTATTGTCACTGTGTTTTTGTGAGTGAGGGGGTTGGGAGTTTGATGCTATTGTCACTGTGTTTTTGTGAGGGAGGGGGTTGGGAGTTTGATGCTATTGTCACTGTGTTTTTGTGAGGGAGGGGGTTGGCAGTTTAATGCTATTGTCACTGTGTTTTTGTGAGTGAGGGGGTTGGCAGTTTGATGCTATTGTCACTGTGTTTTTGTGAGTGAGGGGGTTGGCAGTTTGATGCTATTGTCACCGTGTTTTTGTGAGTGAGGGGGTTGGGAGTTTGATGCTATTGTCACTGTGTTTTTGTGAGTGAGGGGGTTGGGAGTTTGATGCTATTGTCACTGTATTTTTGTGAGGGAGGGGGTTGGCAGTTTGATGCTATTGTCACTGTATTTTTGTGAGGGAGGGGGTTGGGAGTTTGATGCTATTGTCACTGTGTTTTTGTGAGTGAGGGGGTTGGGAGTTTGATGCTATTGTCACTGTGTTTTTGTGAGGGAGGGGGTTGGGAGTTTGATGCTATTGTCACTGTGTTTTTGTGAGTGAGGGGGTTGGGAGTTTGATGCTATTGTCACTGTGTTTTTGTGAGGGAGGGGGTTGGGAGTTTGATGCTATTGTCACTGTGTTTTTGTGAGGGAGGGGGTTGGGAGTTTGATGCTATTGTCACTGTGTTTTTGTGAGTGAGGGGGTTGGGAGTTTGATGCTATTGTCACTGTGTTTTTGTGAGGGAGGGGGTTGGGAGTTTGATACTATTGTCACTGTGTTTTTGTGAGGGAGGGGGTTGGGAGTTTGATGCTATTGTCACTGTGTTTTTGTGAGGGAGGGGGTTGGGAGTTTGATGCTATTGTCACTGTGTTTTTGTGAGTGAGGGGGTTGGGAGTTTGATGCTATTGTCACTGTTTTTTTATGAGAGGTGGTGGGGAGGTTCTTGGGCTTTGTGAGTTTTGTTTCTTTTTCTTTGTGCTGGGACGGAGTTGAGGTTTTTTCTTTCAACAATGTTTTCTGTTTTTTCTGTATTTCATTGCTATCTGGAAAAGACGATTATCAGAGTCGTACTGTACGTGCATACATTGAGAATAAAATGAAACTGTGAAACTTTGAAATCGAACCCACATCCACCACTTCTGCTGTCAGCTCGTTCCACACTTTCACCACTTTCTGAGTGAAGAGCTTCCCCTTCATGTTCCCCTTCAACATTTCACTTTTTCATTCTTAACCTATAACTTCGGGTTTTGGTCTCACCCAACCTCAATGGAAAATGCTGGCTTGCATTTACCCTATCTAAACTCCTAATTTTGTATACTTCTACCAAATCTCCTCTCATTCTTCTACGCTCCAGGGAATAAAGTCCTAACCTATACAACCATTCCCTAAAACTAAGTCCTGGCAACATCCTTGTACATTTTCTCGGCACTCTTTCAATCTTATTCCAAGATTGAATGGTTTGTTACATGAAGAGGGATTAATTGCTCTGGGCCTGTATTCACTAGAAATCGGACGAATGAGTGGTGACCTCATTGAAACCTCTCGAATGGCAAAAGGCCTTGATGGAGTAGATGTAGAGAGGATGTCCCCTATGATGAGCGAGTCTAAGCTCAGAGGACACAGCTTCAGAATAGAGGAGTGTCCTTTTAGAATGACGATGACGAGAAATTTCTTTAGCCAGAGAGTGGTGAATCTGTGGAATTCTTTGCCACAGCAGCTGTGAAGGCCTATATATAAGGCAGAAGTTGATAGACTATTGGTTGTTCAGGGTATGAAGGGATATAGGGAGAAAACAGGAGATTAGGGCTGAGGAAAATTGGATCAGCCATGATGAAATGGTGGAGAATGCTTAATGGGCCAAACGGCCTAATTCTGCTCCTATATCTTATGGTCTTATAGTCTTATTACATCTTACCTGTAGGTAGGTGACCAAAACTGCACACAATACTCCAAATTAGGCTTCACCAATGTTTTATACAACTTCAACATAATATTCCAACTCCTGTACTCAATACTTTGATTTATGAAAACCAATATGCCAAAAACATTCCTTATGACCTTCTCTACCTGTGAAGCCACTTTCAAGGAATTATGGATCTGTATTCCAAGATTCCTCTGTTCTAATGCACTCTTCAGTGACCTACCACTCACTGTGTAAGCCCTATCCTGGTTTGCCATCTCAAAGTACAACACTCCACACTTGTCTGTATTGAATTCCATGTGCACTTTATCAGCCCATTTTTCTACATAGTCCAGATCCCAGATCAGGGGGGTGCCACAATAGCAAAGCATTTAGTGCGACACTATTACAGCTCAGGGTGTCCCAGAATTTGGAGTTCAATTCTGGTGCCATCCTGTAAAGAGACTCTGTACATCCTCCAGTTTCTTCCCGCAGTCCAAAGGCATACCGGATAGCTAATTGGTCACTGTTAATTGTCCCGTGATTAGATTAGGGTTAATCGTGTTTGTTGGGGGTTGCTAGGGTGACTTGTCTCAAAGGGTTGGAAGGGCCTACTCCCCACGGTATCACTAAATAAAATAAATAAATATCAGGCTGCCTTGTTGTCCACAGTTCTATCAGCAATCTTACTAATCATGCCACCTACAATCATCTTGTTGATTAACAAATATGTCAAACAACAGTGGACTCAGCACTGATCCCTGTAACACACAATTGGTTACAGTTTCCAATCTAAAAACACCCCTCCACTCCCACTATCTGCCTCCTAACCCAGCTAATTTTGTATTCAGCTGTTGAATTCACCCTGGATTTCATAAATTCTAATCTTAACGGCCAGCCTACCATTCTGGAACTTGTCAAAAACCTTGATAAAATCCATATAGACAAAGTCCACTCATCAATCCTCTTGGTCACCTCTTCAAATATTCAGTCAAATTCATGAGATATGATTTCCCACATACAAAGCCCAATCAGTATCCCCAATCAGTTCTTGCCTTTCCAAATCGGTCCTGTCTCAGAATCCTTTTCTTATCTGGACCTTAGGCTCATTGGTCTCTGGTCCCCTGTCTTATGATTGAGCCCTTCTTAAATTAGCCATTCTCCAGTCTTCTGGCACCTTATTGTGGTCACCTATGTCATAATGACAGCCATAATATTGGGGTCCTGATGTAGGGTCTTGGTCCAAGTCGACTGTTTATTCCTCTCCATGGGTGCTGTCTGAGTTCTGGCAATTGCAGAATCTCTTGTGGTCACAATGGCAATAATCTTCTGGGTATCACTGCTTCAGAGACATTTCAGTATCAAGTACCCCACCCCACATCTATTCTATTTTACAGTGTTACCAGTGAATACCCGGCTCTAAGGTAATTAAATGGTTAAAAAACTAAATTAATTTAACTGAAAATATTTTCTCAATGTGTTATTTACTTCAAATTCCTGAACATATTCTTTGTTAATAGGTTCATAAAATACTGCTGCCCACAGAAAATCCATCCACCTTGGTTCTCTTTTGACTTCAATCTCTTGTCTTGAAACGTATCTATTGAAATCATTTCAACTGTAAAATTTTATAAAAAATATCTCAAAAAACGAAATAATGAAAATATTTTAAAACATGACAGCAAGCTTTGGATGCTTATGTTTTAACTGTCTGGTTTTATTCAAATTTAACTAATCAATTCCAATCCCCAATGATTTCATAATAAATTGCTTTGCTCTATTAATGTCTACACTCTGTCTTCATTTACAGATAATGTGGAATTGTTCATAATGATTCGTTTCTCTCAAACACTTAAGCCTTTTCCCTGTTTCCCAACATGTCTGCTCGCTTTGGCTAGAAGAACATGAAGCTGAAAACATGAGGTTTATCCGTTTCAGTCTTCTGGATATCTAATCGCAAAATACATAAATAAAAGGCAAAACAGTTTTCATTTGAGAAAATTAATATTTCAAGGATTTCTATTCAGACAGTAATTTGAATGAAGTTAAAAAGAAAAATCCTCAATTCCTGTTACAATTTGGAAAAAGATAACCATAAAAGATTCTTCAGGGTCAAGGGGTCCAAGCTTCAAATTGATGCGCTATTATACATGTCTGCAGTTAGCCATCATGATTTTAATAACACGAAGGTAAGAAGAGTCATAAAAATTCCATTTAAACACACTTTAAGGTTTAATAAGATTAAATTTCACTCCCAATTGATTTCAGGCACCCCTTTAATTTACCTGAAACTTTAAATTGCATAAATGTATTTCTGATACAAAATTGGAGCTGGTGCTCTTTAACAATGAAATTCCATTCTCACACAGTTCTGCAGTATTAGTGTCTGCCACCTATGAAATATAATAAGCAAAAAAAAGGATTCTTCTATATGGGCAGAATTGGGACAGTATAAGTACAGGATTATATCATCATATTATATTAGTTCACTTCTGGTTCAGAAAACAAAAATTTAAGAAATCTCTTCTCTAGCAGTATCCATTTTTATCTGTTAGCTACAATTCAGATTTATGGATCCAAATTTGCAAGCTACCATAATTCTCTAACTTACAGAGATTCAGTTCTTTGTTAGCATTTATATGTTTTGAAAGCATTGTCTTACTAGATTGTGGAAACTTGCGATATAACAAACCCAAAGAACAAGTGACTGATCCCTCCAATCTACTGATGCATAATTGAAGGCCTATGAATATCAATTTCTGATTATGAGCTTGGGTTCCTATTTTCCATTAAGTTTGATGTACATTCTGAAAAATTACTGCTCTTGAGTGTTGAAAATATTACAGTCTTCAGTGGAAGCTATTTGGCATGCTAAATGTAGCAACAGATCTTTATAAATACCTGTGCTAAAAGTGGTTCAGGAAGATGAAACTGATCTTTAAATATCTTGTTATTTTGAAATCTAGATTAGAGAGGCAAATTACGTTTGAAATAGAGTAGTAATGCACAGTAAGCAAAAAAAAAATGAAATAACTATCTTCATCAGTCATAATATTGATTCATTGAAATCGAGCAAATGTATTAACCTGGCACGGCTTAAGTGAAGTAGCACTGCCACTTGTACTTTCAAATATTATTAATCACCTCCAGTAAAATGAGCCTCACTTACTGTCCATGGGGTTGTGGGTGCAATCATGTCACATTAGTGATGTGCAACTTGAGTTATGAAGGCATATTCTTCCACATTCATTGAACATACCTCCGAGTAGTTATAAAGTTATAGTAAGAAGACTATGTTCAATTTTAATTGGACATAAAATATGAATATTGTTCACTTCTTGATACCTTTAATTAATGTTCCACTTGAAACAAGACTCAGCAATTGCATAACAAATAACACTTGTCACCCTTCTCATTTAATAATATAATGGTTATTACTTATCTTTTATAACCGACATAATAAGCCTTTTGTTGCACAAACTGGGCTGTCATTACACATGGGCTTTTTTTATCTAGCTGAGTAATGTTTTTCTATAGCTTTTAATATATGAGGAGCAGCAGGTAATGCATTATTCTGGAACACTTGATAAATGGCACAATTAATTTGATACTTTGTTTTTGAGTCAGATCATAAAGGTGTTTACAGTTTTAGGTTAATTTGATGTAGCCATTGTTCATTATTATTAATGTGAGAATTAACTGAACAGGAATTCCTTGTGTCAAAATCTTGAAGCATTAGCTCTGGGGCAGTTGTGTGCTTGCTATTGAGGAACCCAATGAATATTTATCAACTTACACTGTTCCTAAAGTGCCTCTCATTTTGCATATTTTGTCATATAGCTGGAATAAAATGTTGGTTGAAATAGAATGCATTAGTCTTACTTATGCATCCTGTATAAGAATAACGATACTGTGTGAAAATACAGTTCAGGGAAAAAATGACCATGTTGCACTAATTATCATGGAAACCCCAGATTTGCAGCATTAATTAAAGAAAAAAGATCGCGGGGGTTAAAGAAAATAAATTCCGATAGCTTCACAACTGTAAAGAATGCTGTGGGTTTCGTTCAGTGTGAGAATACCAGTTTGGAAGTTATAAAGGAGTGTGAAGACAAAGATTGGCACTAATCACAGCTTCCAGGAGAAATGCTTTATGGGTTGTTGCAAAGGGCAATTAGACTGACTAAAATGGAAACAGTAACAGCTGTCTGTTTGCTTTAATTACACCAGAAATTGTACAGAGGCAAATGACAGGGAATCCAATGAATTCGACATTTCTTGCTGTCATTTGAGTGGGCTCTAAATATCCCACTTCAGGGATTTCAATCATAGGATCATAGAAAATTTATAATGCAGGAGGCTATTCTGTTCATTGTATCTGTGACAGTCAAAAATCAGCTACTCAACCTAATCTAATTTTCCAGTAATAGGTCGGCAGTTCTGCAAGTCACACCTCTTTGTGTATACATTCCTAAGACTGTTTAACTGAGATAAAGCTTTCTGTCTCAACCATCTTTTCAGTCCCTGAGGTCCAGGGCCTAATTATCTTCTGGATGAAATGTTTTATGTGTCCTCCAATTGCTCAAAGTTATTTTTAAAAATCAATGCTTCTGTTCTTGAACATTCTTTTGAGAGAAACATTTCATTCCTTTTTAATCTAGCTACAGTCCTCATTATTTGATGCACATGTAGTCTCCTCTTAGCCCTCTCCAGTCTAAAGAAAGCTTCTCTAGCTCATCAAATTTTTCCTCATAAAATGCAGCACTCCAATTCAGTGAATATTCTCATAAAGCTACTCTGCACCATTTCCTGTAGAATGACATACAACTTTAATATGGCAAGTTTTGATCTACCAAGTTCTAGCACAACCTCCTCACCTTTATATGGTGAATAAAGGAAAGCATCCATAAGTCTTCTTTAGATTATTGACTTGTCCTGCCATAGAAAACCTACAGCACAATACAGGCCCTTTGGCCCACAAGATTGTGCCATCTTTAATGATCTGCAGATATACTGTGCATTCAAAGGTACCACTGTTTCCCATTTTTCTCAAACTGTAATGCTTCAGATTAAATTTCATTTTAAAATTCTATGGCTGTCCATACCATTCTATGTCTAAACATTTCCTTCTCACTGTCAACTACATTTTTTTTAAATCTTCAAGCATCTGTACTGTGTCCTTTCATAGAAAAGCAGCATCTATAATCAAAGATCTTCACCACCCAGACCACATTCTTTTCTCACTGTTGCCATCAGGTAGAAGGCACAGGTGTCTCAAGACTCACACCACCAGGTTCAAGAACAACTACTACCCCTCAATCATCAGGCTCTTGAATGAAAGGGGATAACTACACTCATTCTATTTCTATAATTCAGAGCTCCATGGAACATAATTAGTAGCAACTTCCATTCATAGAATCACCTTTCTTTCTGCCACTGAGCTGACTTTGGATTCACTTTGTACCTCTCCTTTAGATCCCATGGATTTGACCAACCTGCAGTGTAAGACCTTACCAAAAATGGTATTAAAATTCATGCCTGCCTCAAAAGCACTGCTCTCATTTGCTCTCTATGTCTTTGGCTGAAAAACTTCAATCAAGTTAATCAGATATAATTTTTCCTTAAGGAATCTGTGTTGAATGAGCCACATTAATCTATGTATGTTTTCTAAATGAAGACTTATACTGTTCTTTGGCATGGATTCCAAAAATTTGCCCATCACTAAGGTTTGTAATGATTTATCTCTGCCTCCTTTTTTAAAATAACATTAGCAAGCCTCCAGTAAGGACTATGGAGGAATCAAGCCACTTCAGTTCCCTTCCAATTTCTTTTAACAACTTGGAGGATATTTTTTCATGGTTCTGTTTCAGAAGGACTGAACCTTTGAATGATTCTTCTATTACTATGATTTTATTTTATCCTATGCTTCATTCTCATTTGATTAACCACAATGCTTGGTGAAGGTAGTTGCAAAATATTCATTGAGACCTTTACCCACATCTTCCACGTAATGGCTACATTTAGGTCCCCAATAGGTCCTACTCTATTTTAGTTATCCTACTGCTCATTATAAGTGTGATTTCAAACCTCTCTGCATTTGGTTTTATTTACCAATGAGTTTTTATTTCGCTTTTGCTCCTTTTTTCCTGAGCACTTTGACCAATAGGCGTTTAAGTGTGTGTAAAGCCAGCTGCTTTAGATTTTCAAAGCAAGTAAAAGAGCTTAAGCCAGATCTCAGTTCAAATGCAGTTTTATTCACATAACTGAATTATGCAGTACTTATCCTTAGCTCTATCTAAGTGTCTGATCCCAAAACACTATCACTTATGCTTGGGACCAGTCACAGTATCCTTGCTGGACTCACAGTGTCAGGGAGTCTCTGCTCTTCATGTGGGTTCGTTTCCTGCTTCAGGTGTTGTTAGTCCAGCCTTTGCTCCTTTGACTGGAGCATTCAAAGTCAATATTCACTGGACTCTGGTGGTCATCCTTCACTGCTAGGCAACTGATGCACCATCAATAACTCTCTCTGAGACGTGGTCGAGATATCGGCTTTTATTGACTGGAAGAAAGAACAAGCAGTGGTTGACCACCATACTACATCCTGGAGAATGAGGGCCGGGCTCAGGCCTCAATCGCCTTTATACCGGGGTCTGTGGGAGGAGCCACAGGAGCAGGCAGCAGGGGGTGTGTCCAGACAGGTATATGTAGTTCACCACAGCAACAGACGGAGTTATCAATGCTCTGGTTTGCTGATGGTTGGGGGTGGAGGTGATATCATTATATCTCTGCTGTCACCTTCCAGAAACTTTTCTTGGCTCGACCAATTAGATGGCAAAGTGTGAGGGTCACTACTAGCCACTTCAAATTCAGAGGAAGCTTCAAATTCACCCCCCAAATGAGATAGGGATGGTCTAGTCGCCAATTATTTTCCCTTGGTGTTGCTTCTCTTTCCCTGGGCTGATACTTATGTTATATATTCAATCATTAATCAATGAGCCTGCACTGTGGTCACGACCACCTAAGAGTGACCTAGTATCATATTGCATGTTTAATTCAGCTAGTTTTGGATCTTACACTAGGATTGGGTCAAGGCTATTTTTCCTATTGTTCCCAGTTCCCTGTTCTGAGGACCTCCTCTCTTTACTTTTCCAATTTCCCTGTTCATTTCACATCTACAGTCTTCAGTGGAAGAAAATACAGTGGAAAATCACACGACCAGGTTCTGAAACAGTTTTTACCCCTCAGTCATCAGGCTCTTGAGCCGAAGGGGTAACTGCACTCAACTTCATTTGCCCCATCACTGAAATGTTCCCACAACCTATGGACTCACTTTCAAGGACTCTTCATCTCAGTTTCTTGAAATTTATCTATCTATCTAACTGTCTATCTATCTATTTATTTATTATTTCTTTCCTTTTGTATTTGTACATTTTGCTATCTTTTACACACTGGTTGATTGCCCAAGTTAGTGCAGTCTTTCATTGATTCTATTATGGCTATTATTCTTTTATAGAGTATATTATTAATCAATAATATTATATATATATATATATATATATATATATATATATATATATATATATATATATATATATATATATATATTATTGAGTATGCCTGTAAGAAAATGAATCTCAGCATATTACATGGTGACATAAATATACTTTGATAATAAACTTACTTTGAACTTTACCCTGGCTTAACTTCTGAGAATCTGACAAAGATTCTGATCTTGCCTCATCATGATCTTTATGCCACTAGAATTAGTTGTCCCGTCCTTTCATTGTGTGGGAACATATTTTTTCTGAATACTTGGTATTTCCTTCTCAAGTGCTTTTGATTTACCTTGAAATAGTTGTTCAATATTAATTTTTCCAAAACTAGTTCTCTGTCTAGTCAAGTTGGCCTTCTCCTAGTTCAGAAGCTTTATATTTTATAAATCAACTTCTTCTTCCAAAGTTATACTTCGTCCAATTAAATTATTATCTCCAGTACAAAAATACATTCTTGCTGCCCTCCTGAAGCAAAATTTAGAATTGTATCTTCTCATTGTATTTGAATACAACAATGAAGCAGAGTTCAGTGCAGAACTAAAGAAGTAAAGTTAGACATGCCAGACTGCAAATGGGACGTTAAAATGAGATCCTCACATTGATGCAAAGGTCCATTACCATTGTTTTGAAGGAAAGTAAAGAGTTCTCCCCGATGTTCTGATCAATATTCATCCAAATGTCAACAGCAGTAACATGGAGATAAATACTCTGTGGGCTAAAGAGAGTGAGAAGCGTCTCAGTCCAAAGTGTTGACTGTACTCTTTTCCATAGATGCTGCCCAGCCTGCTGAGTTCCTCCAGCATTTTGTGTGTGTTATTTAGGGAAGCTAATATTTGCACTTCAACTTCTAGTCACACACAATTCTGACAGAAATATATTTCTGATCCTTCATCATCATTGGGCCAAGATCCTGGAAGTCTCCATTTAGCAGCACTGTAGAAGTTTCTCTGTCATGTAAACTGACACATTTCAAGACCACATCACATCATTACGTACACGTTGGAATGGGTAATAAACTGGTCTTGACCACAATGCTGCATTCAATGAAAAGCTAAACCAAATCTTTTTTTTTCACTTTAAGTCTATGAAACAGATGTATCTGGTTTCTAAAAATCACAAAAATAACACTCTTGCTGGAAATCTGAAACAATAACAAACATGAGTTAAAATATCTTAAGAGAAACAGAGTTAACATTTCAGGTTGATGACCCTTCTGTTGCACTTTGGTTTCTTATCCTGGTTGTAAATTTTGCTCAGGAACCATTCTTGCATTCTTTCTCTTTAATCAGGTTTCATTAGTGAAATTTTAATTCTCTTCAATTATTGGGAAAGGAATAAGAATGCCATTAAAGTGGAATTGTCTGGAAATTTATCCTCAGTGTGCTAAATAGTAGCAGCAAGGATTTTACTCTGCTTTGGAATTCAGTTCCGACCAAGCATTTCTGAGTGGCTATTGTGTTTACATTCTTTATGTTACCCCTGATTTCTCAACTCCCAGGACTCAAACTTACACAACATGCATTTTCTCTACTTTACCTTGCTGCTAGTTTCTTGCTCCTTTTCAGCAGATGATCTCCTGACACCCAATTAAAAACTACTGATGTTCAGTGAAGTTCTATGTATGGGAATTCATTCAACCAGACTTCATGTTAGAAACTAACAACAGCTTATGTTCCACCAAGATAATGTGTTCAGAAAAATCTCATTGTCCCACATGAATGACTGATGTCTATATTTTCCATACTCCCGGTTCAATCCAGAAAAATATCCTCAAAATTATGAATCAGCAATATTTTTCATCTAAGTTCACCACAGTTTGTCACAAGTAACTGTTCTTTTCTGATTCATCATCATTTCTGGTACTTCACTTCCATTTTATACTGTCTATGTTTGTCGTGACGTGTGATGCATCATATCTATTAAGATATTAAGGATACAGTTCTCTAGCGTCATTTTAAGACAGCAATGATTTCTCAATACAATTTATCTTCTTAAAAACTTTATAGTCTGCTTGCCTTTGGATATTTTCTTTCTTCCATTGAATGATGTATTGTTAAATATACTGATTGCATCTTGCTTCATGTATATTGAGAGAACTATGGATGTTTTATTTAAATTCGATTGTAGCTCATTTTGAACTGTGGATACATTCTTATGAAGGAAGGTACTAATGGGGTCAGTGCTTCATTAGGTACAAGAGGATGTAAACAATGGCTATGATGCAACTGCGGGCCGATGCAGAAGGATCGTTCTGCATGGACTAATGGGCCAAGGGGCCTGTTTCCGTGCTGTGCTATAGTGCTCTATGTGATCCAAAAGATTCAGAAGTATGAGATTCACGGTGATGTGGTTGTTTGGATTCAGAGTTAGCTTGCTCATAGAAGAGAGTGGTTAACAGTAGCACAGTGTTATTCTGGCTGGAAGTATGCGACCAGCGATGTTCCACAGGGATCAGTGCTTGAAACCTTTGCTGGTTGTGACGTATTTAAATGGCTTGGATGAAAATAAAGACCCATGGTTTAGTAAATTTGAAGACAACTAAAGATTGCTGGAGTTGCGGACAGTGAAGGATGTTTACAACAGAGTTTCGATAATTACAGGTATGGGCAGAGAAATGGCAGATGGAATTTAATCCAGAAAAGTGTTGCATTTTCAGGGGTCTAATGTAAGGAGAGAATATGCAATTAAATGACAGGATCCTTAACAGCATTGATGTATAGAAGGGTTTTGGGGTCCAAGACCTTAGCTCTCTGAAAGTGGTCATGCAAGTAGATGTTCCACTGGCAGCTACAGGTCAGTATGTCTCAGTTCTCCTTCATCCCCTCACATTCACTGTAATTCTGCAGATGTCATAACAATGAACTGAAAGTTTGAAATTATGTTTCACTCTAGAGAGAAACTGAGACTCCTTTCAGTAAAAGAGACACCTGGTATCCTTAGATCTCTGGCAAGTTGTCATTCACATGGAGAAATTTACAATAATTTAGATTGTAGTTTACAGTGAGTGCTAGTGATTTGCATCAGAATTGGAGAACCAATTCCAACCGTTGAGTAGATATCCTCAGGAAAAGAATTTAATATAAAGCAACATGTTTGCATGTGCTGTAATCTGAAACGTAACGGGAGAATGTTGCAAATACCTGCAGGTCAGGGCAGCATGAAAAGAGGGAAATGAAATAATTTTTTCTAGTTGATGACTTTCCATTGTAATTCAACAACTGGGACTGTAACTTCTCCCTTGCTGCATTGCCAACCATACAAGATCAAATAACTTTCTGTACTGTATTCAACTTGAATCCTTTCTGATGTGTCAAATTAACACGGAATAGGGATAATGGTAATATTATTTTGTGTTATGGTTTGAAATTTGCAGCCATTTTTGGTTAATATTCCCTACTTTTCCATTCTGAGGTCAGATTTCCAATATACTCTTCCTATGGATGAACTTGATATCAATCACACACCTTTCACTTGCCCGCTTGATGTTTCGCTTTTGCTCTGCAATCATACTAGGAATTTTTGCATTAGTTTCCCTAACTTTCCTCTCTCTGTTACCTTATTACTTGGTCTTGCAGAATCAAATCCAGCTGTATCCCATTCCTGACTGCTTTCTGAAGTCAAACCCTGGGGGAAATCGACTTGAAACCACCCATCAGTTTGAAAGAAGCCACGGCAGTCATTATATATAGCAAACTGACTATGTAAGTGGAAATGCAGAATAATAGTGAAAGGTTTGAACTGGTGGAGATGTGCAGTAGAATTCTTCAGGAATCAACACAAGGACCAGTGAAAGAGTTATGAGTGAGGGAACATACAGTAGTTATAAGATAAATTAAAATAGAGTTGAGTAGAAATTAATTTTTGCTGTGGGTGCAAAATCTTTACAATTCTCTATGGCAAAGGGGTGTGAAGGCTGGATCATTAGATTGGGGTAGGTACACTTTCGAACGACTGGGGAAGTGAGGGGTATGGGTAAGTGGCACAGGTCAGCCATAATGAAATATGGGGCAGCTGGAGAGATCTGGTGGCATACTTCACTCCTATTTCCTACTGTTTTTCTTAGAACATCATCTGTATATGGACTGTATCTGAACTATCTCCTATGAAAGCAATTGGGAAGCAATGAGGAAAAGGGAATTAATGGGCTAGATTCTGGGGAATGATTTGGAAGGTGAAAACTTGGGAAAAATTAGGAAACTGTTATAATAGTAACATAGAGTTTGAATAGATATGTAGAAAAGGAGATAGACCATTTCAAGATAAAACTAGTCAATTGGAGGGAGACCAGTTTCAATGGGATGAGAAAAGGTCTGACTCAAGTAAACTATGTTGAAAGCAGGTAAAACTGTAAATGACCAGTGGGAGGCCATTGAAGTGGAGATAAATCAACTGCTGACTAAATGCATTCCCGTTAGGGAGAAAGGCATGGAGATTAAAGCTAGATTTCATTGACTGACCAAAAGGGTAGATTGTAAAACAGAGCAGAAAGTAAGAGCAAGTAACACATGTTAAGCTGTTAATGTAAGTGGGAACCAGACTACTGTAATTCCCAAAGGTTCAGATGGGAAACAAAAAGGAAAAGTGGAACAAAGAGAGAGCATGAGAAAGGACTTCTGGCAAACATATTAGAGAAACCCGAAGATTTCTATAGGCACTTGAACAGGACAGTGGTTGTAAGAGGAGAGATGGGCTAAACAGAAACCAAGAAAGACCAAAGAACCTTGGAAGCAATAGACACAAAATACTGGAGGAACTCAGTAGGCCAGACAGTATCTATGGAAAAAAAGTACAGTCGATGCTTCCAGCTGAGTCTCTTTGACAGGAAAGGCTTAGAGAGAGTGGATGTGGAGAGGATATTTCCTATAGTGCGAAAGTCCAGGACCAAAGGACACGGCATCAGAATAGAGGGATATCTACTTAGAAAAGAGATGAATTGGAATTTATTTAATCAGATTGTAGTCAATCTATGGAATTCATTTCCACAGATGGCTGTGGAGGCCAAGTCAATGGGTATGTTCAAGGTGGAGGTTGATAGGTCTTGATTAGTCAGGACATCAAAGGTTACAGGGAGAAGGTAATTCTAAAGGATAAAAATCAGCCATGATACAATGGCAGAGCAGACTCAATGAGCAAGATGGCCCAATTCTGCTCCTATACCTAATGACTTAGGGAAACCCACTTCTGGAGGCAGAGGGCAAGGTTGAGGTAAAAATGAGTATCTTCGCCAAAGAAGATGATTCTGCCAGAGTCTCAACAAAAAAAAGTAGCTAAGATTCTGTATAGCCTATAATTAAATGAAGGGGGTTTCTAAAATGCTAACTGCACAATGGGATAAATCACCTCATCTGAGAGAGAAGATTACTAGATTGTTGATGAATATAAAGTCTAAAAATTACAAAGGCCTTGGTCATCATCTTCCAAACCTCCATAGGTCTAGGGGTATAGCCTGAGGACTGGAAAATAATAAATGGCTTCCCCTTTAAAAGGAGTAGGGAGAAACCCAATAGTTACACCACTTGGTAAAGAGTCTAGATAGAGTTGAGACTATTGCCATTAATGGAAAATTCAGGAACCAGAAAACAAAGACCAAAATTATCTAGTTCCTGTCTCACTGTAATCCTGTAGGATTCTGGGGAGATTGTAACTTAAATATTGTGTATATATCTGGTCAACCTACCTCAGGAAGCATAATATTGTGACAGAAGGAGTGCAGCAAAGATTGAACAAATTGATCGGTGTGGCAGTGGGTTTGCTCTTTGTGGTAGATGCAGTCTAGACTTGTATTTCCTAAATTTTAGAAGGGACATTGATCAACTCATTTAACCCTACAAAATTCTTAAGAGGTTTAGAAGTTTATTATGCATTTTAGTTATTCTCTCAAAAGCAATGGTTCAGTCAATCAGGACAGAGATAAGGTATAATCTCCTCATTAAGAATCTTTGGAATTCCATAGTAGAGAGAGCCATGGAGACTCAGTCACTGAGCTTATTCACAACTTAAATTGGCAGGTGTTTGGATTTTTAGGGAATGAAGAGGAATGGAATTAGTGCAGGTTCACAGATTCACTCAAGTAATGATCTAAATGGATGAGAAGCAGGCACAAAGGGCCGAACTGTCTACTCATGCTTGATCGCTCTTTCACAAATTTGGCTCAGATCTGCTGGGCAGAATGGCATCCATCCCAACTCCATCTTTTTGGTGGTTCTGTGAGTGCAGAAGAATTTCCCATTTTCTCAGTCAAACCAACAGAACAAACTGCTCCTGTAGTGTATTTTGCAAACAACAGAATTACTACATTCTACTTAAGATTGTAGCATTTGTTTCCTGCTGATAGAAAGTCTGCAATTCATACATCAGAAGTCTTCTTAATACTGTTTGCAGATTTAATGGACTATAACCAAACAACATCCTCAGTATAACTCTGCGAGTCTCATGATATTCTGCATTTTTGTTTATCATAATATTTATTGACATTACTTGAGCTCATGTTCTATGATTGGTGACTCTTTCTCAGTATAATGACTAGGACAGTGTGGCATGCAAGTTGATGTTAGCAGTTACTCCTTAGTGGTGCACAGTGGACCAGAGCCAATGCTGATTGCTCTTAGTAGTGGAATTAATCAAGCACAGGATTAATATCTGGGCACCTAGACTATTGGTTCAAAGACATAAGTTTGAATGTTAACATGGTAAATGGAGAATTTGGTAAATTGGTAATTTGCTTTATTATTTGTCACATGTACCAAGGTACAGTGAAAAGCTTTGTATGCTTTCCATATTGATCACTTCAGCATAGAACATAGGACACAGAACAGTATATGCTCTTCGGCCCTCAATGTTGTGCCAAACTTTCAACCTGCTCCACAATCAATCAAATATTTGCTTCCTCATAGTCCTTCCTTTTTCTTTCAGCCATGTGCTTATCTAAGTCTCTTAAGACTCCCTACATTTCTCTAATGTGCCTGCCTCTACCACCAGCCCTGGTAGTGCATTCCACGCATTTACCACTCTTTGTGTAAAAAAAAAACTACCTCTGATATTTCTCCTATAATTTACTCCAATCATCTTAAAATTATGTCCTCCCATATTAGCTATTACTGCACTTGGAAATTGACACTGTTGTCCACTCTATCTATGACTCTTATCATCGATGTTTTCATCAAGTCACCTCTCATCCTTCTTCATTCCAAAGAGAAAAGACTCACTCAAACTTACATCACAAAACATGCTCTTTAATCCAGGCAGCATAATGGTAAATATCCTCTGCCCCCTTTATAAAACTTACAGATCCTTCCTATGATGAAGTGACAAGAAATAAACCTAAGTATGGTATAGTCAGAGTTTTATAGAGCTGAAACATCACATCGCAACTCTTGAACTCAATCCCTGACCAATGAAAGCCAACCCACCATACACCTTCTTAACCACCAATCAACTTGACCGGCAACTTTCAGTGATCTATGGATGTGGATGGCAACATCCTGCCAGTCCTCCACATTCCTCAGAATCCTGCAATTAACCTTGTAGTCAACCTCCATGTTCATCCTTCCACAGTATATCACTTCACACTTTTCTGGATTAAAGTCCATCTGTCAAATCTCAGCCCAGCAGTGTATCCTATCTAAGTCCTATTGTAAGCTGTGGAAACTTTCAATACTGCCCACAACATCATCAACCTTCATGTCAACTGCAAACTTACCAACCCAGCCTTCTATTTCATCTTCTAAGTAATTTATAAAATTTACAAAAAGCAGGGATCCCAGAACAGATCCCTGCAGAACACCACTGGTCACCAACCTCCAGGCAGAATATGTGCTGTCTACCAGCTTCTGCATTCTGTGGGCAAGCCAGTTTTGATCAGTGCATTGAGGTCGTTTTTTGGCCCTCCTTTGGTTGAGGTCAACCTTGGATGATGTGTGCTAGCTGTCTACATAGTTGGTGCAGCACCATCTGTGGCTGATGAGACCAATGTAGGAGTGGCAGTTTCTGTTGCAAGGGTTGTATCTATAAATTGTCTCAGCTTTGCTGCGGCTGCAGCAATCTTTTCTATGAAAAGAATTTGTCTTCTGCCACTTGCAGGATTTTTCTTCGTCTGAGTTAGGGTGTTGGTTCAGAGTGTTGCTCCACACTGTGCGGTTGGCTGTAAGTTTCTTCCCAGGACTCAATATTGATGTTCAGTGCCTTCATGTCACACTTGCAGATGTTCTTGTAGAGGAGTTGTGAGTGGCCAGCAGTTCTCTTACCTGAATTCAGCACACCATAGAGGATGTCTTTTGGGCTGTGGCAATCCTACATGTGGCAGATGTGGCCCAGCCAGTGCTGCCTCTACTGTGTGAGCAGCGTGTACACGCTAGGAAGGCTGGCATGAGAAGGAACCTCAGAAATGGGTACTCTATTTCTTGAGGTGATGCCCAAGATGCAATGAAGGCACCTTAAATGGAAGGCATTGAGCCTTATCTCCTGCATAGCATATACTGTTTAGGTCTTGCTGCTGTACAGCAGTGTGGTGTGACACAAGCATTGTACACTGCCATCTTTGTTTTATCTGAGAGTTTTGAGTTATTCCAGATTCATGTGGTAAGGTGGGCAAGGGTTGTTGCAGCCTTCCTAATGCAAGAGGAGAAAACCAAAATGCAGAGAGGAGGTTCCTCCAAGAGGACCTCAACCTTGTTGTGGTTTGGAGGCTTGCACGCCTCAAACTGGAGTCAGGGCTTTATGCTTTGGCTCTTAGGAGGGTCACCCTTGCCAAGCAGGTCAAACAGTAGAGTCTAGACTAATAATGGTACAACAGTCCTCCAAGGTTGGTGGTTCAGTTCAGTTCAGTTACAACCCTGACTGGTAAAACAAAATTGTTATGGAAACAGCAATGAAAGATCCTTCTACATCTGTGTGTGATGGTATCCCTGAGTTTCCACCTGGGACTTGCATGAAGAGAAAACTGCGAGGAGGCTACTGGCAAGATGAAGGAAGCCCTCGACACCACCGGAGTTGGAGGACCTTCACTGTTGCTCTAAACACCAGCAGTATAACGAGTAGTAAATAAATAAGTAAGAAAGGGAGTTACAGATACAAAGAAAGTGCACTACTGGGAGACTGGTAAATTGCAAGGCCGTAACGAGGTGTATTGTGATGTCAAGAGTTCATCTTAACTGACTAGCAGACCTTTAATAGTCTAACAGTGAAATCAAAGCTACCCTTGAGCTAGAAGGGTAATATAGCTTTATGGATTATAGCTTTTGTATCTTCTGCCCTATGGGAGAAGGAGTGAGTTCCTTGATAAAGTCAGTTGCTTTACTCAGGCAGCAAGAAGAGTAGATGAAGTCCATGGAGGAGAGGCTGGTTTCCCTGGTGTGCAGAACTGTATTCACAACTCTATGCTGTTTCTTATGGTCTTGGTCAGAGCCATTGCCATACCAAGCTGTTAGATAAATCTGGAATTTAAAACACTACGCTCATAAAGTATAACTGGTTTAGTTACATCCTTCAAGGAAGTTTGTCATCTTTACCTTGTCTACACCAGTCATCAATACATTTGACTCTTAAATGCTTCCTTAGTTCAGGGGCAAATCAGTCTCAGCATATCTGGCATCTACTTGTGAATGATTAAGAATGAAATATGTTTTTTTGGAGATTGTACAGTCTGATCACCACGGATAAATGCATTCGGATTTACTTAGGAGAAAATAGCACTGAGAAACATTAATGTGTATTAAGAAAGTAAGAGCACTAAAATGAAAGCATAAAGATAGAAGCATTATACAAAGGGTTAAACTTCTTTCTTTGTCAGACATGTTATTCACAGTTTCCTAATCTGTATTACTTCTGAATGAGACACCCTTCCATGGATTCTTAATAATGCCCCCTTGCTAGTAGGTACATTGATTTCTATCTTAATCAGAACTGAATCAGAACTGAAATTGTGGCACTTATTTTATGTCAAAAGTGCCCATGGAAATAGAACTGTCTATCAACCATATTCAAGGACACAATACCCTTGCAAGCAATGAATGACATGGTGCCAGGCCTGCACATGCAGACTCCTCTGGTTCACCTGCCATTCATTTCCAAATAATCGTCTGCAGCCTATTTAAACCCAACTCTCATCTACAACCCTTATTCAGCTATCGAACCAGTCAGCATCAATCAGTTTCTCCTAGCCTTCAGAAACTTTGTTACCTTGTTGTGTTATGTTTCTGTTCTCTTTTTTGTGGCTCATTATAGCTTGTTATTTTGCAGTTTATTAATGTTATCACTCACAACTGAATTGTCTCTGCTGCTCTGCATTTCAGACAAGCCTCCTCTACATTTCTTGACAGTATGAGTGAACCAAAGATTGAATCAGCACAGAGTTCTTGCCTAAAGAAAGTCATCCATCAACGGGAGCCCATGATCCAGAAGCAGCGCAAGCCATTGGCCATCTTGCCACCCTCATACAACTCTCTGTCTCGATACAGCAAAACTGCTCGCTCTGAGCCCTGGATTCCAGTGCCTGAATGCTTCAACTGATCCCCAACCCGATGGATGTTACAAGCTAAACTGAGTGCCTTTGTCATCTTTTCTTGACTGGGCAAGCTCTGACCTGGGGCGCTGATAATTGGGAAAGTAAAGCCACCATTTGCAATAATTATGAGGAATTCATCGCTGAGATGTGCCATCTGGGAAGTGGAAGGAGGCCAGCAGAACGGATACTTTGCCTGCATCATGTCTCATGTTTGGTGCTGGATTACACTGAGGAATCCAGGACCCTTGTGGTGGTTTGCAGCTGGAATGCTGAAGCACTTCTGGCCCATCATTATTATGGCCTCTCAGAGTGCTTGAAAGATGACTCAGGAGATACCTACCAAAAGCCTCATCACTCTGACCCTCTGAATTGACAAGCTTCTTATGGAACGACCCTTCAGATCATCAGCCGGAACCCAAATTCCATTCCCAGATCCATTTCAGGCTGCAGGACCCTCATCTTCAATGATTCCAGGACCCCCACAGTTAGGGAGAACTCCTTTAAACCGCCCCCACCCTGAGCATAAGGGGTCATGGAGAGTTAAGTTGTCGGCTTGCTGTAGAGCTGCCGATCACCCTTGCTTCAAATGCTCACTGCGTCTGGGGAAACAGCACCCCCAGGTAGAGAGGAGGTGCCTTCTATCTCGCAAGCACCCCCTGGCCCCTCTTTCCAGCACCATAGCCTGACTCACCTTCTCTGTCCTTCTCCATACTCCAGTGGCTCTATGCCGAGAGGAGGCTCTGGTGGATTCTGGCATAGCAGACAACTCGACTCTGTGTTTGCAGCCTGAACTCCCTATCAAGCCTTTTTCTCACTGCTTCTGTATCACGGCCATTGACAGATGTTCCTGGAGGTCTGGGATGTTCAGAGCACACACGTGGTTTGTACACATCATCACTGGAGAGCACCATGAGTCCATCCAATTGCTCCTTATCGACTCAGCCAACACACCCCTGGCTCTGCACTCATGATCCTCACTTTGCCTGGTCATCCGGTTCACTGCTGAGTTGGGGACACATCTGCCAGACCACCTGCTTACAAGCTCAGTTGACTTCACCTCTTAAATCTGTGAAGACGAAGGAATCTCTCAACGTCATGGAACTCCCACAGGAATGCCATGACTTGGCTATTTCCTTCAATAAAAGGGAAGCAGCACCCTGCCGCCTCACAGACCACACCACTGCGCGATTGACCTCCTCCCCAAGGTAATCTGTTCTCTCTCTCTCCCGCTGAGGCCCAAGCCATGAATGACTACATCATCTAAGTGCTACAGCATGGATTCATTTTACCATTCTAGTCTCCAGTCGAAACTGGATTCTTCTTTGTCAAAAAGAAAGCTGGGGGTCTTTGTAATGTGGACTCAACAAAATCACCATTAGAATCAATAGCTCCTCCCCTTGATGGATAGAGCATTTGAAACACTCCATGTGGCCCAGATCTTCATCAAACTGGATCTATGAAGCGTGTATAACCTGATCCACATCCACCAGGTGAATGAGTGGAGGACGATGTTCATGATACCTATCCAACTTTTCAATAGCCCAGCCATTTTCCTAAGCCTTCATCAATGAGATCCTCTGCGATATGCCATACAAGTATACGTTTGTCTATCTTGATGACATCTTTATCTTCTCCAAGGACCTCCAAGACCACATCTGTCACTCCGTTCAGTCCTTCAGCTTCTCCTCAAAAACCACTGTACTGCAAGTTTAGAGAAATGCCAGTCCCACACCCCAGTCATTTCCTGACAGGTTTATGTCCTTTCACCTCAAGGCATAAACATGGACCCAGAGAAAGTGCATACTATTGTTAAATAGCTTGGCAACTTCTACTGTTGTTTCATCAGGAACTACCACCACTCTTCTCACCTCCCTCCCAAATCACCTACGTCATGGATAACCTAGCCTACTGCCATGGATCGTGCTTTTGAGGAGCTCAAGAGATGCTTCACCACCATGCTCTTTCTCTTCCATCCAACTGCTCTGCAAAATCTGTGGTAGTGGTTGACACATATTATGTGGGTGCCAGGGCCATCCTCTTCCAGAGAGGGCCAGATGGGAAAACATACCCTTGTGCCTTCTTTTCACACAAGTTCAACTCTATACAGTGCCATTATGAAGTAAGAGACAGGGGACTACTTGCCTTTAAATGAACCTTGGAGGAATGGAGACAATGGCTCATAGGAAGCATCAAGCCCTTTGAGATCTGGACTGACCACCAGAACCTCATGTCCGTTCAGTGCATCCACTAACTCAAACTACATTACGCCCACTGGGCCCTCTTCTTCAAGCAATTTAACGTCACCATCTCCTTCTGACCCATCTCCCAGAACACTAAGGCAGACACTCTGTCATGACAGTTTGACCCAGCTGAAATGGAGATTGACACCTTGGCCCATTGTTCCAACCTCCTAGATCCTCACCCCATCATCTGGGACCTTGAACACTAGATCTGTCTGATCCTACATCAAGTGCCTGCTCTGGCTGACACACTTGACAGCCACATGTACGTGCTGGCTGCTGTGCGCTCTGAAACATCTCAGTTGGCCCACTCCTCACCCCTCCCTGGCCATCCAGACGCATGATAGACCCTGGATTTTCTGCAGTGATGGTTCTGGTGGCTCACCATGACCACAGATATCTGTCAGCTCAATCCAATTTATCCAATCAGCAGCCCTCTAGGCTCCTGTGACACCCATGATCCCACATCACCATGAATTTCAATACAGGTCTGCCACTTTCAATGGGGGCAAGGTGGTCATGACAGTGGTAGACCAGTTTTCCAAGGCAGAACTCTTCTCTTCATTGCTCGCACCAAACTTCCATCTGCTGAGATGGCAGACCTGGTTCTCCAATATGTAGTTTGCCTCTATGGCTTCTCCCAGGACATTATTTCAGACTAAGGCCCACAGTTCACCTTCTAGCAAGCTTTCTGATCTTTCCTCCACTCCGCAGTGAGTTTGTCCTCTTGCTATCATCCGTAGACCAACAGTCAGTCAAAACGAGCTAAACAGTAAGTGGAGAGATTTCTGCGATGCTTTGCTGTCTCTAACCCTTCCACATGGAAGAAGTATTTGCTCTGGGCTGAGCTGTCCCACAGTCTACAAACATCCTCTGCCGTGGGTATGTTTAGATAGTTTATATAGTAAATCTTAATGTTATTACTCAGTGCCGAATCATCTCCACTGCTCTGCATTTGGGTCAATCCTCCTCTACATTTCCTGACACACAGAGATATTTACATGTTTTGTTAGATATTGATGGAGAAGTCACCTCAAGGCACCATGATGATAAACTTTCCCCTGTATGCTGGCTTTTATAATAAGAGGAATTGAGTATAGGAGCAAAGAGGTCCTTCTGCAGCTGTACAGGGCCCTGGTGAGACCCCACCTGGAGTATTGTGTGCAGTTTTGGTCTCCAAATTTGAGGAAGGACATTCTTGCTATTGAGGGAGTGCAGCATAGGTTCACAAGGTTAATTCCTGGAATGGCGGGACTGTCATATGTTGAAAGATTGGAGCGACTGGGCTTGTATACACTGGAATTTAGAAGGATGAGAGGGGATCTGATTGAAACATACAAGATTATTAAGGGATTGGACGCACTGGAGGCAGGAAGCATGTTCCCGCTGATGGGTGAGTCCAGAACTAGAGGCCACAGTTTAAGAATAAGGGGTAGGCCATTTAGAACAGAGATGTGGAAAAACTTTTTCACCCAGAGAGTGGTGGATATGTGGAATGCTCTGCCCCAGAAGGCAGTGGAGGCCAAGTCTCTGGATGCATTCAAGAGAGAGTTAGATAGAGGTCTTATAGATAGCCGGGTCAAGGGATATGGGGAGAGGGCAGGAACGGGGTACTGATTGTATATGATCAGCCATGATCACAGTGAATGGTGGTGCTGGCTAGAAGGGCCAAATGGCCTACTCCTGCACCTACTGTCTATTGTCTATTGTCTATCCTTGTGACTTGACTTCCATAGTTGATGTGAGTTTGAAATATGAAGCCAAAGTCTATGGTTCAGTGCTGAATTGTGGGTATAATATTCATGGGATGGGAAGATAGAAAGGAAAAATATTGGAATGATAGAGGAGGGTGAATTGGAGTCAAATTAGGTATAGTGGGAGCAAAGTGAGAATGAGATGGTTGGAAGAGGAAAAAAGAAAATAATTTGGCAAATAATTTCCACTTAACCAGCAATTGGCACCATTCAGGATTGAAACTGAATAGCTTACATTTTTGCAGCTCTGAACCACTGAAGGCTATTTGACATTTTTTAAAGAAAGATATGCTGGTAAATTCCAGCTCTAACTTGCTGCAGAATATTTAATATTCATTCAAACATGCAAGTCATATGAATACACGTTGACTGTCACGGATTTCATCAACACCTGAGTGGATGACTGTATGCCTTTGCGAACATACCGAGTTTTCCCAACCAGAAGCCGTGCATCAGCAGACTGTGATTTTCCTTTTGAGGGCTTGATCTGTGGCATTCAAGACCAGTGACCCAGAACCTTACAAGAAGTTCAAGTATGAGCTATGGAAGGCCATTACGAGAGTAAGAAGGTAATTGTGTGTTAAGTTGGAGACTCAATCAGATGCATAACAGTTGTGGCAGGATTTGTATGCTATTATTTCACATAAAGCAAAACCTAACAGCATAAATGGCAGTGATGCTTCACTCCCCAATGAGCAATGCTTTTCATGCATGCTTAGAAAGAGAGAATAACACTACACCGTGCAAATCCCCACAGCATCTGGCACCTATCTTCCTCAGAGTCTGATGTCAGAACATCCTTCAAGAGAGTGAACTCAGGCTACAGTGGTGTACCTGGCTGAGTATTGAAAACCTGTGGCCACCCAACTGGCTAAAGTGTTCAAAGATATCTTCAACTACTTGCTGCTACAGTCAGAGGTTCCTATCTGCTTTAAAAGGGCAGCAATCATACCAGTGCACAAGAAGAGCAGGAAGATCTGCCTCAATGACTATTGCCTGGTAGCACTCAGACTTTCTGTGATGAAATGGTTTGAGAGGTTGATTATGGCTTGATTTCACTCCTGCCTGCAGAAGGACCTGGACTGCTGCAATTTGCCTGTTGCCACAGTAGTACAATATGTTCGCCCTGCAGCCCTCTTCTGTAGTGATTCCAAAGAAAAAAACACGATCTACTGAGCCTTTGTGATATTCTCTGCTTTTTGTTTCTGTTTTCTGCTGCCAGTGGGAAGGAGGTACAGGATGCTTAAGACTCACACCCCAAGGTTCAGGAACAATTATTACCCTTCAACATCAGGCTCCTGAAGTGGCATTGGTAACTTCACTCACCTCAACTCAAAGTTGATTCCACAATCTGTGGACTACTTTCATCAATGCGTTTAGTCACGTCCTCAAAAATTCAATCAGGCTCGTAAAGCATGACCTGCCTTTGACAAAGCCATGCTGACTATCCCTAATCATATTCTGCCTCTCCAAATGTTCATAAATCCTGCCTCTCAGGATCTTCTCCATCAACTTACCAACCACTGAAGTAAGGCTCACTGGAATGTACTTTCCTGGACTATCTCTACTCCCTTTCTTGAACAAGAAACAACATCTGCAACCTTCCAATATTCCAGAATGTCTCCTGACCCCAGTGATGATGCAAAGATCAGTAATCACCTCCTTCACTTCCCACAGTTGCCTGGGTATATCTCATCTGGTCCTGGTGACATATCCAACTTGATGCTTTCCAAAAGCTCCAGCACATCCTCTTTCTTAATGTCTATGTGCTCAAGCTTTTCAGTCCACTGTAAGTCATCCCTACAATCACCAAGCTCCTTTTCTGTAGTAAATACTGAAGTGAAGTATTCATTAAGTTCCTCTGCTAATTCCTCCGGTTCCATACACACTTTTCCACTGTCATACTCGATTGGTCCTATTATTTCACACCTTATCCTCTTGCTCTTCACATACTTGTATAATCCTGCTCACCAAGGCCTTCTCATGGCCCCTTCTGGCTCTCCCAATTTCATTCTTAAGCTCTTTCCTGCTAGCCTTCGAATTTTCCAGATCTCTATCATTACCTAGTTTTTTGAACCTTTTGTAAACTTTTCTTTTCTTCTTGACCAGATTTTGAACTGCCTTTGTACACCACAGTTCCTGTACCCTACACATTTCCCTGTCTCATTGGAACATACCTGTGCAGAACGCCATGCAAATATCCACTGAACATTTGCCACATTTCTGCCGTACATTTCCCTGAGAACATCTGTTCTCAATTTATGCTTCTAAGTTCCTGCCTGATAGCTTCATATTTCCCCTTATTTCAATTAAAAGTTCTCCTAACTTGTCTGTTCCTATCCCTCTCCAATGCTATGGTAAAGGAAATAGAATTGTGATCACTATCTCCAAAATGCTCTCCCACTGAGAGACCTGACACCTGACCAGGTTCATTTCCTAATACCATCTTTCCTCACATCCATTTAAAGAATTTGTTGCATTGTTCACTCAGCTTTTGTTTGCACCTGCTGCTTTATGGTATGATCTGTTCTGTGCTCCCATACATGTGTCTGTCACTTTAATTGCCACAAGCATATGACAGTTAATGCACATCACTTTCTTTCTGTATACTGTAAACCTACATTTTCAACTGAAGTCTTTTCTCTTTATCTGTCATCAATATGTTATTTATCTTCAATCTGTCATATACTCTTACTTTTAAGTTCATCCAGAAGGGTTGTTAATGCCTTATTGAGGTTTTAAAAGTTGGATATGGTGCTTTAGATTGGTGCTGAATTCACAGCAATAAATGTTTACAATAGATATCTTGCTGTTTTCCAGATGATCATTGAGTGTCAATATTTGGTATTCCTTTCCCAGAATAATTTGGCATTGCTGTAGTCAACAATTCCTTTGATAATTCTCTAGGCAAAAAGACAGGGAATCATGTATACTCCAAAACATCTTTTTTAGGGAGCCTTGAAAACTATTTTACCATCTTAACTTCTTCTGTAGTCTCCTTGTCGGTGACTCCATGACCTAATCGTTTTTGAGTCTGACAATTATCTGTCATCTCTCAACCACAACATTTTACTGTCTTTACTGAATTGCAAATATAAAAGGTTTATAATCTTCTGGATCTCTATCATTACCTACTTTCTTTGAACCTTTCATAAGCTTTTCTTTTTGTCTGGACTAAATTTACAACAGCCTTTGTACATCACGGTTCTTGTATCCTACAATCCTTTCTCTGTCTCATTGGAATGTACCTATGCAGAACGCCATGCAAATATCCCCTGAAAATTTCCACATTTCTGCTGTACGTTTCCTGAGAACATCAGTTCCCAATTTGTGCATTCAAGTTCCTGCCTGATAGCTTCATATTTTCCCTTACTCCAATTAAATGCTTTCTTAACTTGTCTGTTCCTATCCCTCTCCAATGTTATGGTAAAGGAAATAGAATGTGATCACTATCTTCAAAATGCTTTCCCACTGAGAGACCTGACACCAGACCAAGTTCATTTCCCAATACCAGATCAAGTTCAGCCTCTCCTCTTGTAGGCTTATCTACGTATTGTGCCAAGAAACCTTACTGAACACAACTAACAAACTTCACCCCATCTAAAGCCCTCGCTCTAGGGAGATATCAATCAGTATCGGGGAAATTAAGATCTCCCATCACAACAACCCTGGTATCATTGCACCTTTCCAGAATCTGTCTCTCTATCTGCTCTGTGATGTCCCTGTTACTATTGGGTGGTCTATAAAAAGCACTCAGTAGAGTTATTGACCCTTCCCAGATTAACTTGCGCCCACAGAGACTCAGTACACAATCCTTCCATGGGTCCCTCTTTTTCTGCAACCGTGACACTATCTCTGATCAGCAGTGCCATTTAGTTATTTATTATTGTTATTTTTATTTTTTTCTCAGATCAAGCCAGTAAAACCTGAGATACGGGCATAGCCAAGCACACTCATTTCTCAATTGCTAGGAATTTTCAGACTATTCTAGTGATGTTTACTATTGTGATTTCTGGAGATTTACATAAATATTGCTGTGTAAGTCTAATTGCTTAATGCTATGGTGTAGTGACTTTGGGATGATATCACTATATATTACCATTGAGACAATGTATACCCTGTTCATGTTACATAGTCTTTCAATTTCCTCTTTTAATTCAGCACATTCCTGATGTTTTCACTTATTGATTTCTGTATTTTAGGTGTGATTGGAATGGTTATATCTATCAAGTAAGTTGTTTTTGCTTGTTTATCCTGTATATTATATCTGGACAGTTATAGATTGCCCAATCTGTAACAATGGATCGTTCATAATATAATTTGTAGAACTCTGACTTTAAAACTGAATCAGTAAGGTATGGAGCTTTTTATGAGTTTGTATTTTAAAGCAAGATTTTGGTGAATGAGGTTTACCACTTGATTGTGTTAGTGTCAGTAATCAGATTGAGTTAAACTGCTGCAGGATCCTGTAATGTGTTGGATTGTTTCTGATTTCTCTTGGCATTTTCTTTATTTATTATCTTGCTTGTTTATTTATTATGCATTTTGTTATTTTTTGTGTTAACCACCTGGTCCTGTATTGCCACAAGGAACACTTCTGCCTCTGGGAAGAGGTCTCCAACTTGGAGCCAGTTGTGCAACACTTTCTTGTCTGCATCTAGTCTGGGGATGTCTTCCATGGATGGTCATGCCCTTCCATTGGATAACTTTTTCTTCTGTTGTGATAATTTCTTCATTTTTCTGGGTTGTGCTTTCACTTATGTTTGGTAGTGTGCACTTCCTATCAGAATTGCATACATTCGTATGGAGTGCTGAATCCTGTTTTCATCAATAAAAATATATCCTCAGAAGTTTTATCTAACTATTGTGTGACATTTTAATGTTTGTTATTCTCCTTCCTCTATCTGTCCTAGGTGGTGTTAATCTAAGTGTGTTGCTATTATTATTTTTACTACTATTTGTTTTTACAGTCTGTCTTCTTTTGCACATTGGTTCTTTGCCAGTGTTCGTTTGTATGTAGTTTTTTATTGATTCCATCATATTTCTTTCTTCTACATGAAGACCTGCAAAAATACGAATCTCAAGGTAGTATACTGTGACTATATACTTTGATAATAACTTTAGAACTATCTTCTGCAGCCTGGCCCACTTATGTATTTTGAGTCCTATAAGGTTGAATGCATTTGAGATCTTATCCCACAATGAGCTGGTCCCTCCACAGTTCTGTCCCTTTTTTTTTTGCAACATGCGTCTGCCCATTGCCTACCAGTCACAGATCCCTCCTCTATCTTACCTTCAGTTATAAGCAAAACTGTGGACCTTCACACTTCATCTTCACTTCCTTCTCCCTCTTTGGCCAGTTATTGGATATGTGGGAAGGAAAAGAAATGAGATTTAGGTTGTGAAGGGTTGATGGGGAAAGTAAGGGATCAGAGAAAACAGGGGGATGAAAGGATGGAAGAAGAAATTAAATGAGAGAAAAATGATTATTTATACAAATACCCTTATCATTAATGATTGTTATTGCCCCTCATAAGATGACTAAAGTTATCCCCTCCTAAACATTTATCACTTAACATTTAACATTTAACATTTATTAAGCAAGTTTTCTTCTTCCTCTGTTAATCCCTGATGCATCTTATACAGGCACAGAAGGAAGCCATTTAGCAATACATTTATGCAACCAAAGCAATCCCATGATTACACTGCTTCCTCTCCTTATTTTCCTGTACACATGCAATTTATTCTCCCTAAAGCAAGATAAAGTCACTGACTCATGTTTAGTCATATATTGATCATGGAAGACAATATATGATTATATAATTGATCATGCTTTTGAATGCTAAGGGTCAGGATAGGGTTCGACTATGGATGTTACTTAGATGAATGTTGCCTAGATTCTTGTTGTATGCAAGCATGGTCTGCTTCATTTGCTGAGGATTTGTGAAGAGAATTGAACATTATGATATAATATTATCAGTAACATCCCCACCTTTGGCTGTAGTGTAAAGGAATGTTATGGATAAATCAGCTGAAGATGTTCGGATCAAGGGCACTGCCTTAAGGAACACCTGCAGTGATATCCTGGGGCTGGAGTGATTGACTTCCAATGGTCACAATCATTTTCCTTTGCAAAAGATGTAACACTGTTCAGTGATATCCACTGACTTCAGCTTTACTAGGGCTCCAAGGCAAATTCTCTCTTGATCTCAAAGGCAGTTATTCTCTCCTTAGTTGTTTGGTCTAGGTTTGGACCAATTCTGTCATGAGGTCTGAAGCTGAATGGCCCTGATGAGAAGATTATTAGTGAGTAGGTGTTGTTTGAATAGCATTGTCAATTACACCATCTCCCACTTTGCTAATGATTGAGTGTAGACTACTTACACTAATCTGTTGACTGTAATAATGGAGAAGGCCCAAAGGTGGTCCATGAGAATGATCCCAGGAATAAAAGGGCTAATTTATGAAGAAAGTTCCATGGCTCTGGACCTGTACTTGCTGGAGTTTAGAAGAATGAGGGAAGATCTCATTGAATCCTATCAAAATTGAAAGGCCTTGATAGAGTGGATGTGAAGATGATGTTTTCTATAGTGGGTGGATCTAGGACCAGAGGGCACAGCCTCGGAATACAAGGACATCCCTTTAGAACAGAGATGAGGAGGAATTTCTTTAGCCAGATGGTGTTGAATCTGTGGAATTAATTGCAACAGATTGCTGCGGAGGCCAAATCATTGGGTATATTTGTTCTAACCTCTAGAGGCATAGTTAATTTTGTATGAAAATCACTTCTTATACACAAGGGTTTTTTTTAAATCCCACTTACTTCGCAGGTAGTTTTTTATTCCGATTTGAAGCATATGGTGAAAAGCCACTCAGCTCCATATACTCCTTATTTGCCCATGAAACAGCAATACCTTAAAAAAGAAATTTCATTAAAAACCCAGAAAGAAAGCTTCCATCTTGGGTGTGTAACACCCTGGGAAAGGTTTCACTGCTAATGTAATGGTTTTTCTGTAGCAGCGGTGTTTGGGTTTTGGCTAGAGATAACGGGGGCTTTGGAATATGTGCTGTCCAATGAAGGGAGTGTTTTTTTCTTGTTGCATGCCTGCGACTGATGTGATCTGGGTCTTTTGTTCGGCAGAAGATGGAGAGAGAAGACACCAGAATGGAAAGGTTGTAAACAGCAGAAAGGAGTGGGGCTGGGGGTCGATGAGGTCCGGGGAAATTGGTGGGGGACCAGCGGAAAGGAAACTGTGAGCTCCAACTTGTGCACATTAGACTGATTCATTAAAATGGGTTTTTATCTTTTTGTTTTTCTTTAGTAACCCTTTAGTCAGATTAAGAATTATAAAGCTAAATCATTTAATTGCGTATGGTGCACTGTCTGTTATTTCATGGTACTGATTTGTAACAGGGTAACACGTCACACAGCACCCACACAAACAGAAGGTTTTTGCACCTCAGATTTCACATGTTTGGTGGAGCCAGAGACTGTCTCCCCTGGACTAATGCCAATGGCTGAACATGAGGGTTACAGGTGATTTTTAAGAAGTTGTTTAGCTTGCTGCATAGCTGTGACCACGCACTCATTGAGTGAAAAGATTGCTCGTCTTCAAAGGCTTTGCCCCAGACTGGAGACGTGACATTGTCAGCTTCCGACCCGAGTGATATCGATCACCAAGACTTGGAGGTCAGATCAGAACGCGGCTCATCTATTGTGTATTCACAATGCTCAGATACAAATAGCATATCTGCAGCAAGAGCTTGTGCCAAAGCTGAAGCAGAACGAATGAGAGCCTGAGTGTGAAACTGAGATGGGAGGAGAGGGAGCACATATAATGACTACATTAGGTGTGCTCAAGGAAGAGTGAGAAGCTGCGACTGTTTCAGCAGAGGCAAACTTGTATGAAGCAGCAGCTGACTTAGACTGTTGTCAGTCTTTAACTGGAACTAGTCATGATTTGCCATCACAACAGCCAAAGCATCCTACTGAAGAATAAATCCAAACATATTTGGCTGTTAAAAAAAGTGCTTCAGCTTTACAAAGCAAAGCTGAATAAACTACTCGGCTAACATGTCTTTCACATAATCTAGGCATTGAAAGTCAAGGTCTAGGGCAGCAAAGACACATAACACTCCCTTCTGCAGATCTACCACAGCAAGTACCTCTACAAGGGTTGCTACTGATGCCGATCTCATTTGCACAGACATGGACAGACTAATCTTGCAGCCGTCCCAGGATACACATTTGGCAAACTAGTCTCCTCTACACTGTTATTCATGAGCTGCAGGTGCATTAGATTTGGCTTGGTATCTGGCTCGTTGAGGCATGTTCAACAACCAGTCTGCCAGTTATCTCTCCTGGAAGTCAAGCCTTTGCAATGCTGTGGAAGGACAAAGTCACAAAACTATTGAAGTACTAGACCTTCTTTGTAAGTGGCTTGGTGGGGATTCATTGGAGATCTATTGTTGGAACTGCAAGCTGCAAAAATTGAAGGTTACCTACAGATCCACAACTCTCTGGGTGAAAAAGGTTTTCCTCAACTCTGTTCTAAATGGCCTACCCCTTATTCTTAAATGGTGGCCTCCAGTTCTGGACATTTAGAAGTAGTCCAAGACTCTATGCCTTCTAGCAAAGTGTATTGTCATGAACTTCCCTTCACTGTATTCCAAGAGCGGCTTCTTAGCCCACTCTCCCAATCTGTCTAAATCCTTCTGCAGACATCCTTCTTCCTAAACACTACTTGCCCCTTCATCTATCTTCGTATTGTTTGCAAACTTGGCCACAAAGCCATCAATTCCTTCATCTAAATTATTGACATATAATGTGAAACAAATCAACCCCAACATCAACCACTATGATGTATTCGGGACAGCTCTTAAAAAACAAAACCTAATCAAGAAAATAGCTGAGATTCCCTTTGTTTATTTGGGACACTATGCTGCTTTAATGGGACAGCTGACTGTTGTTGAACGGTTTCTAACTCGTGACAGGTGCGTGCACTTCCGTGGCCATCAGACACTACACCAAGCTTAGAGTGAACAGTTTTTAAATAGTGTTAGTTGCATGTGTTGGTGTTCAAAATGCAATGGTTTTTGTCACTGATAGTTGGTGAGAAATAAGCAGGAAGACAATTCAGAACTGTTTTGCTTATTGTGGTTTCAAGCATTCAGACCGGAGATGCCAGAAAATGAAATGATTTCACTACTTCAGCAATCTAGGAACTCTGAAGAACATGAAAGTATCAACAATCATCTTGAATGTTACGATGAAAATTAAGATTTGGAAGATGCAATCATTGAAAGCATTGTATGAAGGTAGTCCACTTCCTGCACTAGGTGTCTGTGCTGATTTTGTTCATTTACAGTCAATCAAAAGAACATGGCAGTGTACAATGGATGAATTCTTGCATTGATTACTATTGATAGTGTTCTAATTTGCTCTGTATTTCACTTAAATACATAAATGGTTACTCAGTAGTGTCTTTTTTTAATACCTTTTAAACTATTTCCATGGAGCTGCGGCTAAGTGGGGCAGCCACGTAATTGGACCAAAATGCACTCGTCTGAATTTGTCCCAATTAAGCAGAGTCCACTGTACATTATAGGATCCAAAGTATCAGGCCATCAACCCAGAAGAGCCAATGGAACTATGTTCCTACTGATCTCAACATGGCTGATCATGCCACAAGAGGGCTCCAAGCTAATCAGCTCACGCTATCCTCATGGTTAAATGGCCCAGCATTTCTTACTGATCCTCAGCAGAGAACTTCCAACTTAGCCGGCCTTGAGGCAGCTGTAGAAATACGCTCTCAAGTGCTGACGAACATCTCACGTTTATCACTACTCCAACTTGGCAGTGCCCACATTTGAGCATTTTCCCAGCTGAAAATCACTTACCAGAGAAACTGCCCAGCTCTCACATATTGGCAAAAGAGGTGGGGGCGTGGCACCATTGATCAGAGATAGTGTCAAGGCTGCAGAAAAGGAGGAAGTCCTCTGAGTCTCTGTGGATGGAAGTGTAGGAACAGGAAGGGGGTCAATAACTCTACTGGGTGTTTTATATAGACCACTCAACAGTAACAGGGACATCGAGGAGCAGATAGGGAGACAGATTCTGAAAAGGTGTAATAATAACAGAGTTGTCATGGTGGGAGATTTTAATTTCCCAAATATTGATTGGTCTCTCCATAGAGCAAGGGGTTTAGATGGGGTAGAGTTTGTTAGGTGTGTGCAGGAATGTTTCTTGACACAATATGTAGAGAAGCCTACAAGAGGAGAGGCTGTACTTGATTTGGTATTCGGAAATGAACCTGGTCAGGTGTCAGATCTCTCAGTGGGAGAGCATTTTGGAGATAGTGATCACAATTCTATCTCCTTTACCATAGCATTGGAGAGGGATAGGAACAGACAAGCTGGAAAAGCGTTTAATTGGAGTAAGGGGAAATATGAAGCTATTAGACAAGAATTTGTATGCACAAATTCGGAACTGATGTTCTCAGGGAAACGTACAACAGAAATGTGGCAAATATTCAGGGAATATTTGCATGGTGTTCTGCATAGGTACATTCCAATGAGACAGGGAAAGGATGGCAGGGTACAGGAACTGTGGTGTACAAAGGTTCTTGTAAATCTCGTCAAGAAGATAAGAAGAGCTCAGGAAAGATTCAAAAAACTAGGTAATGATGGAGATCTTGGAGATTATACGGCTAGCAGGAAGGAGTTTAAGAATGAAATTAGGAGAGCCAGAAGGGACCATGAGAAGGCCTTGGTGGACAGGATTAAGGAAAACCCCAAGGCATACTACAAGTATGTGAACAGCAAGAGGATAAGACAGGAGAGAATAGGACCAATCAAGTGTGACAGTGGAAAAGTATGTATGGAACCGGAGGAGATAGCAGAGGTACTTAATGGGTACTTTGCTTCAGTATTCACTACAGAAAAGGATTTTGGCGATTGTAGGGATGACTTACAGTGGACTGAAAAGCTTGAGCATGTAGATATTAAGAAAGAGTATGTGCTGGAGCTTTTGGAAAGCATCTAATTGGATAAGTCACCAGGACCAGACAACATGTACACCAGGCTACTGTGGGAGGTGAGGGAGGAGATTGCTGAGCCTCTGGCGGTGAACTTTGCATCATCAATAGTGATGGAAGAAGTTCCAGAGGACTGGAGGTTTGCAGATGTTGTTCCCTTATTTACAAACTTTGTAAGAAAGGGTGTAGAGATAGCCCAGGAAATTATAGACCAATGAGCCTTACTTCAGTGGTTGGTAAGTTGATGAAGAGGATCCTGAGAGGCAGGATTTATGAACATTTGGAGAGGCATAATATGATTAGGAATAGTCAGCATTGCTTTGTCAAAGGCAGGTCGTTTTTGAGGATGTGACTAAACACATTGATGAAGGTAGAGCAGTAGATGTAGTGTATATGGATTTCAGCAAGGCATTTGACAAGGTACCCCATGCAAGACTTATTGAGACAGTAGGAGGCATGGCATCCAAGGGGACATTGCTTTGTGGATCCAGAATTGACTTTCCCACAGAGGCAAAGAGTGGTTGTAGACAGGCTATGTTTGACATAGCCATGTTTGAGGTCAGTGTCCGATGGTGTGCCTCAGGGATCTGTTCTGGGACCCCTGCTCTTTGTGATTTTTATAAATGACCTGGATGAAGAAGTGGAGGGATGTGTTAGTAAATTTGCTGATAACAAAAAGATTGGAGGTGTTGTGGATAATGTTAAGGACTGTCAGAGTTTACAGTGGGACATTAATAGGATGCAAAACTGCTCTGAGAAGTGGCAGATGGAGTTCAATCCTGATAAGTGTGAGGTGATTTATTTTGGTAGGTCAAATATAATGACAGAATATAGTATTAATGGTAAGACTCTTGACAGTGTGGAGGATCAGAGGGATCTTGGGTTCCGAGTCCATAGGACACTCAAAGCTGCTGCACAGGTTGACTCTGTGGTTAAGAAAGTATATGGTGCATTGGCCTTCATCAACCATGGGATTGAGTTTAGGAGCCGAGAGGTAAAGTTACAGCTATAAAGGACCCTGGTCAGACCCCACTTGGAGTACTGTGCTCAATTCTGGTTGCCTCACTACAGGAAGGATATGGAAACCATAGAAAGAGTGCAGAGGAGATTTACAAGGATGTTGCCTGGATTGGGGAGCATGCCTTATGAGAATAGGTTGAATGAACTTGGTCTTTTTTCCTTGGAGCAACGGAGGATAAAAGGTGACCTGATAGAGGTGTATGAGATGATGAGAGGCATTGATTGTGTGGATAGTCAGAGCATTATTTCCAGAGCTGGAATGGCTAGCACGAGAGGGCACAGTTTTAAGGTGCTTGGAAGTAGGTACAGAGGAGATGTTAGGGGTAAGTTTTTTTACTCAGAGAGTGGTGAGTGTACGGAATGGGCTGCCAGCGATGGTGGTGGAGGCAGATACGTTAGGGTCTTTTAAGAGACTTCTGGATGGGTACATGGAGCTCAGAAAAATAGAGGGCTATGGGTAACCCTGGGTAATTTCTCAGGTAAGGACATGTTCGGCACAGTTTTGTGGGCTGAAGGGCCAGTATTGTGCTGTAGGTTTTCTATGTTTCAATGTTTCTATTGCTCATTGCTTTACAGGAGTAGCCACAGACAGTCTTTGCTATGGTTGCTACATTTGTGAGCAATCTCTCAGTGCAGAACAACTGAACTGGGTAAAGTTAGAATCCTTACTGATATTCAGTAGACCATAAGACCATATGACATAGGAGCAGAATTAGGCCATTCAGCCCATCGAGTCTGCTGAGCCATTCCATCATGGCAGATCCCGGATCCCACTCAACCCCATACACCTGCTTTCTCGCTATTTTCTTTGATGCCTTGACTGATCAGGAAGCTATCAACTTCTGCCATCAATATACCCACGGACTTGTCCTCCACTGCAGTCTGTGGCAGAGCATTCCACAGACTCACTGGTCTCTGGCTAAAAGAATTCCTCCTCACCTCTGTTTTGAAAGGTTGCACCTCAGTTTTGAGGCTGTGCACTCTAGTTCTGGACAGCCCCACCTTAGGAAACATCCTCTCCACGTTCTGCACTATAAGTATACCTCTCCACATTCTGCACAATAAGTATACCTCTCCACATTCTACACTGTAAGTAGAATACTGAAAGTGGAGTTTGATAGGTTTGATTAGTAAAGGGACAAAATGTTATGGGAGGAAAACAAGTGATGGAGCTGAGAGCAAAAATAAATCAACCATGAATGGCAGAACAGACTCGATGGGCCAAATGGCCTAATTCTGTTCCAATATCTTATGGCCTTATGATTAGCTGGTAATTAGCTGGGCTGGATTTGTCCTGATTTTTTTTTACACAAGCCCTACGTAGAAAATTTTCCACATTGATGGGGAGATCTCAGTGTTGCAAATGTATTAGAGAAGATTGAATCGAAGCTTGGCTGGTTCATGTTTATCAATGGTCAGTACTTCAGACATGATGCTGTTGGGTTCCATCAATTTTTGCAGTATCCAGGGCTCTCTTATGTTTATTGATAACATATGGAGTGATTTGAATTTTCTGAAAACTGGTTTCTGTGATGGTGGGAATCTCAGGAGGAAATCAGGATGCATCTATGTGGTACATCAGAACGAACATGACTGTGAACGACTCAACTTTATCTTTACCACTTACGTATTGCTTTTGAAGCTGCCCTATTAGCTATTTAATTGTCCACCACCATTCATGATGAGAAGTGTCAGAATACAGAGCGTTGGTATGATCTGTCTATTGTGGGTTTATTTAACTCCCTCCATTGCTGACTACTTCATCCGTTTAGCACAAGTATGTCTTCACCAGGCTAGCAAATGTTTTATAGATTGTTTTACATCTGCTTCTGCAGCTGGTATGGCCTTCTACACTCCCCGTTAAACCAGGGTTGAACTTCTCCTTGACAGTAATGGTAATGGGTCATGGAACAGCTTCTTCCACTCTGTCATCATGATTTTAAATGGTCCATGAACACTGCCTCGCTAGTCCTATCGCATTATTTATTTATTTGTTTGTTTGTTTGTTTATTTACACACTCAGTGGCCACTTTATTAGGTACCCCTTGTACTCAATAAAATGGCCACTGAATGCATGTTCATGGTTTTCTTCTGCTGTAGCCCATCCATTTCCAAGTTTGGCATGTGTATTCAGAGATTCTCTTCTGCACACCACTGTTGTAACGTGTGGTTATTTGAGCTATGTCGCCTTCCTGTCAGCTTGAACCAGTCTGGACATTCTCCTCTGACCGCTCTCATTAACAAGGTGTTTTCTCCCACAGTCCTGCTGCTCACTGATTTTTTTTTGTATGATTTTCACACCATTCTCTGTAAACGCTGGAGGCAGTTGTGTGTGCAAATCCCAGGAGTTTAACAATTTCTGAGATACTCAAATGGCCTCAAGGGCACCAACAGTTAATCCATGATCGAAGTCATTTAGGGCACATTACTAACCCATTCTGATATTTGGTCTGAACAACAATTGAACCTCTTGACCATGTCTGCAATGCTTTTGCCGGCACATGATTGGCTGATTAGATATTTGCATTAACCAGCAAGTGTAAAGGCATACCTAATAATGTGGCCACTGAGTGTATATAATAATATATAATTTTTATATATTTCACTGTAATGCAGCCATAAAACAACAAATACTAATGATAATAAGCCTAATTCTGATAGTAAGTCACACCTTATGAATTATCGATTTTAAGCTCCCAAGTATGTTGTAAGTCAATCCAATTTAGTATGTTTGTAATAATAATATGATAGAAAATATTCTTAGTGTCACTTTTACCAATGCTATCAAGAGTAGATTAGTGAGGTTGAGGCTAAACCTGCCTATCCCTGTATTGGTTCACTCACTACCTTCAATAATCCCTTCGAGGCACAGTCAGTGCCATGAAACTTGGTGATGGACATTTGGAGCCCCTGCTCAGAGTACATTTTGTGCCCTTGCTGTTTTTGGCACTTTCTCTAGGTTTTGTTCAACACGCAGGATTCATCATCTTATGGAGGAAGAGTTGATGATAATCAAAAAGGCTTCTTTGCCCATATTTGACTTCATGGGACCTTGTACATCCTTGAGGAATCTACAGTAGTGAATGCAAAATCAAACACCTTGCATTAATAATGCCATCTGTCAGCACCCTTACAGATCAGCAGTCCGTAATTCCTCTTAACGAGCTCACCGTCTCCATGAAATTACAAGGACACTAAAAAATAATAATTTAATAATTCACCAGTACAGCTGAAAAACATGAAATATGCTCATAGGATAGCCATATTTTTCTTTGAAGTGGATCCTAATGGTCCAACTCCCTTCACTTTAAATGTCAAATGCCAGTCTCTTTTTCTATCATCAGAATATAGTGCTCGCCTTTCTCCCTGTATCTCATTGTGACTTATACATATTTCAGTGCCTCATGTAACATGATGATTTATGAAAGATGTACAGTTGCTGGTGGTCATCAATTATGAACATCTCACCTGCAGTCCATTGTATGATCATTGCCTTTTAACATGTTCCCAGCATCAATTCAGTGTATTGTGACTGAATTATGTCAGAATTTATTGCATTTCAAAACATTTAGCAATAGTGTAAGACTCACAGTCAGGATGCAGTCTCGTAGCTTATTTCATGAGCAGTGCAAAAAAACATTGACGTTCTGAGATCTGTATCAGAAATATTACTTGTGGACTGAAAAGATAGGAAAATGGGGTTCCACCATAAGACATAGGAGCTGAATTAGGCCATTTGGCCCCACTGAGATGCTCTGGCATCCCATCATGGCTTTTTATTATCCCTCTCAATCTCATTCTCCAGCTTTCACATCATAAACTTTGACACCCTGACTAGTTAAGAACCTATTAACCTCCCTTTAAGCATATCAGCCTCTGTTTTAAGTATACTCAATGACTTGGATTCCACAATTATCAGTGGCAATTAATCCCACAGATTCACAACCCTCTGGCTGAAGGTTCCTCCTCATCTCTATTCTAAATGGAAGTTAATCTATTCTGAGGCTATGCCCGGTGGTCCTAGACCACACAATAAAGGAAACATCCTCTCCACATCCACTATCATGGCCTTTCAATACTTGATAGTTTTAATGAGATTTCCTCCCCCCTCCCCCCCCCCCCCGCCACGCCTTTTTCATTCCTGGAATCATTGTAGTGAACCTTCTCTTGACACTCTCCAATACCAATGCATCTTTTCTTAGATAAGGGGCCTAAAACTGAGGATGGGGGGGTGGGGCCTCATTGAAACCTTTCAAATGTTGAAAGGCCTAGACAGAGTAGATGTGGAAAGGATGTTTCCCAGAGTGGGGGAGTCTAGGACAAGACGCTGCAGAATTAGGATAGAGGGGCATCCATTTAAAACAGAGATGTGGAGAAATTTCTTTAGCCAGAGGGTGGTGAATGTTTGGAATTTGTTACCAAAGGCAGTTGTGGAGGCCAGGTTGTTGGGTGTATTTAAGGCAGAGCCTGATAGGTTCTTGATTAAACACAGCATCAAAGGTTGTGGGGAGAAGGCTGGAGAGTGGGACTGAGGAGGGGAGAAAAGTATTAGCCATGGTTAAATGGTGGAGCAGACTTGATGGGCCAAATAGCCCAATTCTGCTCCTATGTCTTATGGTCTAAGAATACTCTAAGTGCAGTCTGAACAACGCTTTATGAAGCCTCAACATCACATCCTTACTCATATATTCTTATCCTCACTCATATATTCTTATCCTCTTGAAATGAAAGCTAACATTTCATTTGCCTTCCTTACTGTCAACTCAACCTGCAAGTTAACCTGTAGGGAATCTTGCACAAGGACTCATAAGCCCCTTTGCACCTCTGATTTTTGAAGTTTCTCCCAATTTAGTCTACACCTTTATTCCTACTACCAAAGTGCTTAACCATACTCTTCCTTACAGTATATTCCATCCACCACCTCTTTGCCCATTCTCCCAGTCTGCCTAAGTCCTTCTGCCTACATCCTACTTCCTACTTCCTCAAACTACCTGCTTCTCCACCTATCTTTGTTTCATTTGCAAACCTGGTCACAAATCCATCAATTCTGTCATCCATATCACAGACATATAATGTGAAAAAGAAGAGGTTCCAATACCAAAACTGGAAAAGCATCACTAATCACCAGCAGCCAACCTGAAATGCCCCCTATATTCTCACTCTTTGCCTCCGGCATAGACAGCCAGTCTTCTATCCATGCTAGTATCTTTCCTGTAATGCTTGTTAAGCAGCCTCATGTGTTGCATCTTGTCAAATGTATTCTGAAAAATCCAAATCACAACATTCACTGACGTTTGTTTGTCTCTGGTGCCTGTTATTTCCTCCAAGAATTCCAGCAGATTTGTCAGGCAAGATTTCCCCTTAAGAAAACCATGCTGACTTTGTGCTATTCCATCATATGCCTCCAAGCACCCAGAAACCTCATCCCTAATAATGTTCTCCGACATCTTATCGACCACTGAAGTCAGGCTAACAGACCTATAATTTCCCTTATTCTACCTGCCTCCCTCTCTTCTTAAAGAGTGGAATGACATTTGCAAATTTCCAGTCATCCAGAACCATTCCAGAATTTAGTGATTCTTGAAAGATCATTTAAGTGCCTCCACAATCTCTTCAGTCATCTCTTTTAGAACCCTGGTGTGTAATCCATCTGGTCCAAGCTACTTACCTACTTTCAGACCTTCCAGCTTCTCAAGCATGTTCTTCTTAATAACAGAAACTATACTCACTTCTGGCCCCTGACACTCTCAAATTTCTGGCATACTGCTAGAGTCTTCCACAGAGAAAACTGATGTAAAATAGTAATTAATTTTGCCTACCGTTTCTTTGCCACTCATTACTGCAATACCAGCACCATTTTCCAGAGATTTGAAATACAGTCTCACCTCTCTTTTACTCTTTCTATATCTGGAAAACACTTTGGGTATCCTCTTTTAAATTATTGGGTAACTTACATTCATATTTCATCATTTGTTTCTGTGGCTTTTGTAGTTGCCTCCTGTTGGCTTTTAAAAGCTTCTCAATCTTCTAACTTCCCATTTATTTTTACTATATTATATACCCTCTCTTTTCCTTTTTTCTGTCTTTGACTTCCCTTGTCAGCCATGGTTCCCTCATTCTCCTATTATAACATTTCTTCATCTTTGGGATGGATCTATTCTGCACTTTCTGAATTTTCCCCAGAAACTCCAACCATTGCTGTTCTGCCATCATTCTTGTTAGTGTCCCTTCCAAACAACTTTGGCCAGCTCCTCACTCATCCCTCTGTAATTCCCTTTACTCCACTGTAGTACTGATACATCTGACATTATTTTCTCCCTCTTAAACTGCAGGGTGAATTCTATCATTTTATGATCACTGGTCCCAAAGAGTTTCTTTATCTTAAGCTCATTAATCAAATCTGGTTCATTACACAGCACCCAATCCAGAATAGCCGACCCACAAACTGGGCTAAACCACAAACTGCTTGAAAAGCCTTTTTGTAGGCATTTGGCCAAGTACCTTTCTTGGGATGCAGCACCAACCTGATTTTGTCAATCTACCTGCATATTGAAATCCCCCATGACTATCGCAAATATTGTCTATTTTACATGCCTTTTCTATCTCGCATTTTAATTTATATCCTACATTCTGGGTACTGTTTGGAAGCCTGTATATAACTCCCATCAATGTGTTTTTATCTTTGCAGTTTTTTAACTCTACCCAAAAGGATCCTACATCCTTTGTTCCTGTGTCACCTCTTTCTAACATTTCATTTCATTTTTTACCATCAGAGCCAAGACATCCCCTTTGCCTAACTGCCTGTCCTTTCAATACAATGTGCATCCTTTGAATGTTAAGCTCCTAACTATGATCTTCTTTCAGCTATAGTTCAGTGATGCCCATTCTTCATACCTGCCAATATTTAACTTAACCACCAGGTCATCCACCTTATTCCCTATATTTGAATTACATGCATTCAAATATAACAAGTTCAGTCCTGCATTCATCACCCTTTTTATTTTGCCCCCATGCTACACCTCAACTCATCCCACTGACTGCAATCTTGCCCTTATTATCTGTCTGTCCTTCCTCACAGTCTCACTACGCACTTCATCGATTTGTATACCGACTGCCCCATCCTCAGCCCTATCACTCTGGTTCCCATTCGCCTGCTGGGTTAGCCGAAACCCTCCCCAACAGCTCCAGCAAACCTTCCCACAAGGATATTAGTCCCATTTGGCTTCAGGTGTAACCCGCCCTTTTTGTGCAGGTTATACTTTGTCCAGAAGAGATACCAATGTCCAAGCAATCTGTAGCCTTGTTCCTTTTCATCACATCCTCAGCCACTCAGTCATCTGTACTACCATCCTATTCCTGTCCTGATTATCTCATGTGACTGGGAGTAATCCAGAGATTACTACCTTGGAGATCCTGTTCTTCAGCCCCTTTCTTATCCCCTTATGCTCACTGCACCGGACCTCTTACCCCTTTCTACCTACATCACTGGTGCCAATGAGCGCCATGACCTCTGGCTGACCACCCTCCATTTTGGGAATATTCTGAAGCCACTCTGAGACATCCTTGACCCTAGCACCTGGGAGGCAACACAGCATCCTGGCAACTTTATCACGGTCATGGAATTTCCTGTTTGTTCCCCAAAATATCGAGTTTCCCATCACTTTTGCTCCATCTGACTTTTCTCTGCGGAGCCTCAGAGTTGGAAACAGTGCTACAAGCCTGTCTGCTGCTGCTGTGCCCTGTTAGGTCACCCCCCACCCCCAGCAGTATCCAAAGGGGTATATTGTTGCTGAAGAGATTGGCCACAGAAGAACCCTGTACTAACTACTTACTTCTCCTGGTGGCCACCCAACTCCTCTCTGTCGCCTGCACTCTGGGTGTGACCACTTCAGTAAAAGTCTCATCTATGAGGTTTTCAGCCTCCTGGGTGGTCCTGAGAACATCCAAATCCAGCTTCAGTTCCTTGAGCTTGTCGGTCAGCAGCTGAAGCCGCATGTATTTCCTGCAGGTGTAATTAGGGAGAGCGTTAGGTACCGTTTAGTCCCACATCTTGCAGGAGGAGTACTCACTTGTTATACCTTTGGCTCCAGCTTCTTAAGCTAAAGTTCTACAATCAATGAAATGACTCCAAAAGAATTGCACTTTTAGTCTCCATCTGTTCTTCCTGAAGCCCACTTTAAAGCTAAAGCCTGACCACTCTCACCCTGGCTCACTGCAACAATGGCTGCTCCATCTTACACCTCCTTCCTTTTTATTGGCTCAAATAAGTCTCCCGACAAGACTTGGCGTTTCCAAATGGCTCCCGCCTTCCAAGATGTTACGCTCTCTCTCGCTATTTCAAACAATGAGTCATTCCCAACGAGTCTTGCTGTTTTCAAATGGCTCCCAGCCTGCAAGATGTTGCTCTCTCACTCACAACTTCGAGTAACTAATAATAGAACATTATGCAACTAATAATAGAACATTTTGGAAAGGAGGCTTATCTCAAGCTGATGAAGTTTTCCACCCAAGAGTTCTTCTTAGGGACCCACAAGACAGGCTCTGTAGCTTGTTGAATTAATGCTTGATAGTTTTGCTTAAAAATAAAAGGTTTTCTATATTCAGCAGTGACATCTTTCATTTGGTCCTTAAAATTTAATAAGCAAGAGATAAATCGAGCATATTTTTTGTTAGTAGCAAAAACACTCAATCTTAGCCATTGCACGTAGACTCAGAAAATGTAAATTGTCAGAGGGTTTGACTTAAAATTGGCAAACTGGCAATGGGTGTTGCACTCCTGCGGAAAAGATTCTCCTCGGGGAATAGTCTTTTTCTCTTTGTTTCTCATGGAATGGAGTTGCTGTGCTTCATAATCTGGTGTTATATGGTGAACTTACAACATGATCTATAATCTGGAATTACTTAGTGATTTGTTTTCAACTCAGTAACAAAAAAAAGCTGAAGAAATTTGCTAGTCAACATTTCCATATCTTCCCATTTTTCTAAGATCCATGTGAGCCAGTAGGAAGATTCACAGAGTGATTAATAGTGTTGTAAAATCAACATAGAGCTCCTGCTTAAAAAGTGTATTTTTGATTCACCAGGCATGGGTGTAGGCAGGGAAGTAAAAGTTTAATGTGGACTGCCTTGGGCCCTTCTCTCATCTTTCTCCATTATAGTTAACAACCTGAGAAAAGGGAGAATCACTGGGGATGCCAAAACAGAAATTTGAATTGATAACCTAGACCCCACCCACTGAAAATCCTTGGAACATGAATCAAACTCTCCATCTTCTCACTCAAAGAAAGGAATGCTATCTCTAAGCCAAAGGCCAAGGTAAAAAATGGTCCTCTGTCTCCTTCCTCCAATACTCCAAACCCACTACATCTCAACAACTCATAGGTACTGCCACTGAATAAACTTGCTCTGTCTCTGGATACTGGGAATTGAGCAGAATGCTGACACTGTACTATAAACTATAGTTTACTGCTGAAGTCCTACAGAGATGCCAAATGTTTTAATTGCATTCATTACGGATTCACACATTTGTCTGAGTATCAAAAAAATCTGCAAAATACCTATTCCTATTTTTTAACAAAAGAAAAGATATTCATTTAAATGCATTTTCATTTCACATATGTGCCATAAAATGGAAGCTGGAGGGATAGTGACAACGACAGATGGCAACTTGTCTAGATCATATTAATGTAATCAGCCAACCATTAATTTTTTCATTACTTGAAAATCTACCTTAGCTGTAGATGCTTTCATTCTACAAATGATTGCTACTTCTGCACATTACACCATAACAGCAGAGCAGATGGGAGATAGGAAATCTGTCTGTAAAGATTAAAGTTAAGCATTTCCAGAACATAAGCACATTACTTTAACAAATGCAAACCTTTCCATTCCACTGCTGTGCTCTCTTTGAACCTCGTATTTGTAAACCTATTTCAATTTCTTAATGACCACTCTTAAGAACAGTCTCAAGAGTTTAAATTCAACAGATCCTGCGAATGGGTGAAGTCTTTGCAATATTTTATCCACCAAACTTTGTGTTACCTGCTTGTTCCAATGATATCAGCATCAAGCCAAGCAAAAGACTGATTAGTCAGCCCGGTTGCACCAAGGGGTGGGGGGGGGGGGGGATTAAATATTTCGATTGGCTTCTGCGGGTTAAAGCTCCCTTGCAACTCCAGGAGAGAGCTTGCACCTGTGAAATGGTGATACGAACACGTGCTGACAGCTCCACATGAAGTGACTCTGACCTGCGAAGTATGGACAGGTGGTGCAACATTGCCGTGCAGCTCTGCACTGGAAGCCTTGCTGGAGGAATCTGCGGTGTCCTGTGCTCAGGGAGTCAAGCAGCTCCTTGGAAAACACTCATAAGATATTGAGAGCAGATGCTGCTGAGCACAATGACAGAAATCAAGCCGCAAGAAGCAGCACAAAACTGAACAACCTCATACAGTAGTCAAGGTCATCAAATACATTGTTCAATTGCATATTCTTCCACTTACATCCCTGAGATCTGATACTGCTCAGTACTCATTAACTGTCACTCATCTGCCAACAATCTCCATCAAAAAACAATTACGCCTAATCCTCTTCTGATTCATGGCACCCTGACACACCTGGCACAGCAGTAATTCTTACAGTCTCATTTCGTAACCCGCACACACCTCCAGTGCTCATTTTAATGGGCTCATCAGCTAAGCAGATTCGGGGACACCTACTGGCATACTTCCCTCTCTCTTGGAGGCCAAGCTGCCACAGATCTTGAGATGGATGGAACCAGCTGGCAAGGAACTGGCGGGTCTGTGCCTCCAATCCCGTGGGGGAGACAGCTCAGCCCTTTGGTGGGATATTTTGTCGAGGCTGTTGAGTGGTGGTGTTGAACCCCTGAAGTTCAGTATCGGAATAAGAAACGGAATCAGGTTTATTGTCATGGCCATTTGTTGCAAAATTTGTTGTCTTGCGGCAGCAGTACACTGCAATACATAAAATTCTATAAATTATAATAAGTTATACTACTGATGCACCATCAATAACTCTCGGAGATGTGAGGTGAGATATAGGCTATTATTGGCTGGAAGAAAGAACAAGCAGCAAGTGACCACCACACAACATCCTGGAGACTGAGACCAGGGCTGTGTCTCCAATCGCCTTTATACCGGGGTCCGTGGGAGGAGCCACAGGAGCAGTCAGCAGGGGGGCGTGTCCAGACAGGTATATGTAGTTCATCACAACTACATATCTATATTTTTAAAGTAATTAAATAATTAACAGCGTTCTCAATCTTGGTCCTTTCTGGCTCATTGCATCACACCCCTGGCCCACACTTTCCTTCAATTTTCAAGACACTTAATGGGTAAACAGATATCTTCCACCACCTCAGTCCTTGCAACATAGTCTTCTACTTGTTCCTTTCACCTTTCAGCTGCCCAAGACCTGTAACACGGTTTGGCAAGATAGGAAAGGCTGGAAGATAAGACTCATTTTCACAGCTAGAGTTAACAGCTCAGAGGCCGCTACAGCGAGGAGTTAGAGAATAGTGGATGTGGTGTGGAGCACAAGGGGGATTACCAGGACAAATGGTGAGGAGGGTACGGCTGACCTCATCTTCTGCAGCATCAGAGCAGAAAGCAAGAGTTTTACTGGAGAGGATTCGGATGAAGACTTATCTGGGCACGCTACAAATGAAGGCTGATGGGGATGCATTGGGAAATCTGCCTAGAAGACTGTAGTTAGCTTTTCCAGCAGCACAGCGATGTTGCAGTTAGCGCTACGCTTTATAATGCCAGCAATCACTGATCAGGATTCAATTCTCACTACTGTCTGTAAGGGGCATGTACGTCCTTGCTGTGACTGCACGCGTTTCCTCGGGGAGCTCTGGTTTTCTCCCCCATTCCAAAGACATATGATTAAGGTTAAGGTGAGTGAGTTGTGGGCATGCTATGTTGGCACTGGAAGCATGGCAACACTTGTGGGCTGCCCCCAGCACAATCTGCGGACTGCATTGGTAATTGACACAAATGACGCATTTCACCGTGTGCTTTGCTGTTTTGAAATAACAAATAAAGCTAATCTTTATTTTTGTCATTGTGTGCATTACTATGTGGAGTGTTATGGCAGCACAGCTACAAGTATCCAACTAATCACTAGAGGTGCTGAGGTGACAATCTGGAGGAGAGGTATTTGCTGCATGAAGCGTGAAAATGCTGTCCTTTCTCAGGAAGACAGCATTCATCCTCTTACCCCACTTGACCACCAGTGTTGTTGTCAACCAACCAATCCTACCTGTATCTTGATCGAGCAGAGAGAAGCCAGGCCTTGCAGATGCTGAGCTTGAAGGGCATGCTGTGTATCAGAAACATGAAAAAGTTTGCAGATGCTGGAAATCCAAAGCCACGCACACAAAATGCAGCAGCTTAGGCAGCACCTGTGGAAGTGAATAACCAGTTGACATTCTGGGACGAGACCATTCTTCAGGGCTGAAGAGGAAGGCAGAAGATGCCCAAATAAAAAGGTGGATGGAGGGGAGCGAGGACTAGTTAGAAGGTGATAGGTGAAACCAAGTGGGTGGGAAAGATAAAGGGCTGGAGAAGGAGAAATCTGATAGGAGAGGAGAGTGGACCATGTGAGAAAGAGAAGGAGGAGGGGACCCAGGATGAGAGGTAAGAGGCCAGAGTGAGGAATGGAAGAATAGGGGAGGGGGAGGAAACAATTTTTTCACTGGAAGGAGAAATCGATATTCATGCCATCAGGTTGGAGGGTACACAGACGGAGTGTAAGGTTTTGCTCCTCCACCTTGAGGGAGGCCTCATCTTGGCACAAGAGGATGCCATGGACTGACATATCGGAACGAGAATGGGAATTGGAACCAAAATATTTGGCCACCGGGAAGTTCCACTTTTGGCAGATGGAGTGGAACTCATTTCCTTCTTTTCCTGCTCCTCAGCAGCCTTCAATATGTGTGGCATTTGTCACATGTAAAGACTGTCTGCAGTTCACCACCACAGGTACACCTGCTCTGTACTGTATGACCCCCAGTGGGACCCGTGCAGTGAAACCAGCTTCAGCCCAGTTATGATCCCTTTTGCTCTGGGAGTGGCAGCATGGCTTCTGAAACAAGTGCTGCATTTTGAAAGCCCTGTACTGGTTTCCACTGAAGGAGAATGAAGTGTTGCAGGCTCCCCCTGAATATAAAGCTTTGATGGCCTTCCTTGTGCAATGGGAGACAGCAATAGTGAGCCATAGAAACCATCCCCAGTTCCATTCGAGAGGCTACTGTAGATATATCAGTGTTTGTTGTTATAGTCTCTGGTAATGACACAGGCAAAATGGTTCTGGTTCTGTCGCAGCTGCAGCATATGACCGGTAAAATGCACACACCTACACATTTGCTACAGCTAGGGTGGCGGAGTTGATCTCCACACCCTTGTCCGCTTTTCTGTCTTTCCCACACTTTTCAGCAGAGGGTCCTCATCGTTCCAGCCCATCTTTACTTTGCAAAGAACAGCCTTTAACACACCACACTCTGGGAGCAATTGGTTTGTACAGATGCTTGTTGGTCCTCCAGCACATGCCACACAACTCGTAACAGACTTCTGTAATTAAAAAAAAATAGAAATCTCCTGTCCTTTAGTGAACGGTAGTAACAATGAGCAGCTATCAAATTGGAAGGGTGAGTTAGAGGGAATTGTACTTTTTGCTATACTATCCACATTGTCAACCATGTGTTAATCATGGGTGTCTAATAAATGGATGTGTTTAAAGCATTGTTGATTCTGCGTCACACGTCAAAATTGATTTTCACAGATGTCTCTAATCCAAATTAAACTTGCTAAGATACTAGTTGAGTCACAGTTGCAGTCCGGCCATCATGTCACTAAAGGATATAATGGTGCTGCAGAGAAACCAGTGGATATTAACAAGGATGGGGAATGAGGAAAGTCGTGTTAGCTGTGATGAAACACTGGATAGGCTGAGAATAGTTTAATTTAATCTCCATGGAACCCTGAAATAAAAACAGAAAATTCTAGACAGAATCATCATGTCTGTGGGAAAAGAAATAAATGTTAACTCAGTTTCCTTTTTCATAGATATTGCCTGATCTGTTGAATTTTTTCAGCATTGCATTTAAAAAAAAAATTTGCTTCCATGCCATCATTCCTTGATCCAAAATGTAAAAACTTATGAGAGTCTGAGGGAAGCTATATATTATTGTGCCATTTTTGGAAAACTCATTTTAAGAACATAGCGTAGATTGAAACATGTGCCTTTATTGTGAGTATGCAGAAACCCAACACACATTTAAACATACCTTCGGCAAACCCGGGATGTGCTGCAACCTGGAAGGATCAGGACTGAGCAACGGCAAGTGGTGATCATTTCATCAGCCATTCCGTGGCTTGCCCAGACTCAGGGCGACAAACAAAAAAAACACCTACACATGTTGTGAAAATGTACTTCTGCGGTAGGAATTCTCTCAGGGATTCCCCTGATCAGCCATATATCTTCAGCAGAAGCTGGAAGGAAATTATTGGATAATTTACACAAACAGGACTGTGTCCATTTTTGCTTCAATTCAAAGCAGTTTAATGGGGGAGAAAAGCTTCTGAGTAAAACTATCTACCTATCATAAATTATATTTGATTGCTGGTTTCAGATTTGAAAGGACAATGTTCTATTCACCATCATCATCAATTTCCCTGACAAATACCTTTTATATTTGCAATTCAGTAAAGACAGTAAAATGTTGTGGTTGAGAGATAACAGATAATTGTCAGACTCAAAAACGATTAGGTCATGGAGTCACCAACAAGGAGACTACAGAAGAAGTTAAGATGGTAAAATAGTTTTCAAGGCTCCCTAAAAAAGATGTTTTGGCGTATACATGATTCCCTGTCTTTTTGCCTAGAGAATTATCAAAGGAATTGTTGACTACAGCAATACCAAAGTATTCTGGGAAAGGAATACCAAATATTGACACTCAATGATCATCTGGAAAACAGCAAGATATCTATTGTAAACATTTATTGCTGTGAATTCAGCACCAATCTAAAGCACCATATCCAATTTTTAAAACCCCAACAAGGCATTAACATCCCTTCTGGATGAACTTATAAGTAAGAGTATATGAGAGATTGAAGTTAAATAACATATTGATGACAGATAAAGAGAAAAGTCTTCAGTTGAAGATGTAGGTTTACAGTATACAGAAAGAAAGTGATGTGCATTAACTGTCATATGCTTGTGGCATTTAAAGTGACAGACACATGTATGGGAGCACAGAACAGATCATACCATAAAGCAGCAGGTGCAAACAAAAGCTGAGTGAACAATGCAACAAATTCTTTAAATAGATGTGAGGAAAGATGGTATTAGGAAATGAACCTGGTCAGGTGTCAGGTCTCTTAGTGGGAGAGCATTTTGGAGAAAGTGATCACAATTCTATTTCCTTTACCATAGCATTGGAGAGGGATAGGAACAGACAAGTTAGGAGAACTTTTAATTGAAATAAGGGGAAATATGAAGCTATCAGGCAGGAACTTAGAAGCATAAATTGAGAACAGATGTTCTCAGGGAAATGTACGGCAGAAATGTGGCAAATGTTCAGTGGATATTTGCGTGGCATTCTGCATAGGTACGTTCCAATGAGACAGCGAAATGATGGTAGGGTACAAGAACCGTGGTGTACAAAGGCTGTTGAAAATCTAGTCCAGACAAAAAGAAAAGCTTATGAAAGGTTCAAAAAACTAGGTAATGATAGAGATCCAGAAGATTATAAACCTAGCAGGAAGGAGCTTAAGAATGAAAAAAGGAGCCCGAGGGAGGCATGAGATGTGAAAGAACAGGACCAATCAAGTGTAACAGCGGGAAAGCGTGTATGGAACCAGAGAAGATGGCAGAGATGCCTAATGAAAACTTTGCTTCAGTATTCACTGCAGAAAAGGATCTAAGTAATTGTAGTGATGATTTACAGCAGATCGACATTAAGAAAGAGGATGTGCTGGAGCTTTTGGAAAGCATCAAGTTGGTTAAGTCACTGAGACTAGATGAGATGTACCCAGGCTACTGTGGGAAGCAGGGGAGGAGATTGCTGAGCCTCTGACAATGATCTTTGCATTATCAATGGGGATGGGAGAGATTCTGGAGGATTGGAGGGTTGCAGATGTTGTTCCCTTATTCAAGGAAGGGTGTAGAGATAGCCCAGGAAATTATAGACCAGTGAGTCTTACTTCAATGGTTGGTAAGTTGATAGAAAAGATCCTGAGAGGCAGGATTTATGAACATTTGAAGAGGCAGAATATGATTAGGAATAGTCAGCAAGGCTTTGTCAAAGGCAGGTCAAGCCTTAGGAGCCTGATTGAATTTTTTGCAGATGTGACTAAACACATTGATAAAGGTAGAACAGTAGAAGTAGTGTATATGGATTTCAACAAAGCATTTGATAAGGAACCCCATGCAAGGCTAATTGAGAAAGTAAGGAGGCATGGGATCCAAGGGGACCTTACTTTGTGGATCCAGAATTGGCTTGCCCACAGAAGGCAAAGAGTGGTTCTAGATGGGTCATATTCTACATGGAGGTCGGTGACCAGTAGTGTGCCTCAGGGATCTGTTCTGGGACCCCTTCTTTTTGTGATTTTTTTAAATGACCTGAATGAGGAAGTGGAGGGATGGGTTAGTAAGTTTGCTGATGACACAAAGTTTGGAGGTGTTGTGGGTAGTGTGGAGGGCTGTCAGCGGTTACAGCAGGACATTGATAGGATGCAAAACTGGGCTGAGAAGTCGCAGATGGAGTTCAACCCAGGTAAGTGTGAGGTGGTTCATTTTGGTAGGTCAAATATAATGGCAGAATACAGTATTAATGGTAAGACTCTTGGCAGTGTGGAGGATCAGAGGGATCTTGGGGTCTGAGTCCATAGGATGGTCAAAGGCATGTCTGTACACAGACTGGGTGGTGCTCTGATCAGAATCTGTTCTCCACATCAGGGGCAACTAAAACCAAAAGCTGGTTATAGGTATAAAAAGCAATACCCTTTCACTTTAGAAATGGAGTGATGTTTACAGAATAGAGTGATATGGCTGCTGCCTGGGGATCGTCAGGGCATGCCTGGAGATAGAGCTGGGCATGACAGCAAGCGAACTGCTAGCGGTGCACTGCTGATCAGCAGGAATGGAGCTGGTAACCCGAAGAAGATACTGCCAGCACTCAAAGTAGCCCACCAACGCCATAGGCTGCGATTACTGCAAGTGTTTCTCAGGGGAGCAGTCCACTTACAAATGAAACCACTCAAGCAGTTCAGAAATGAAAGACATGCATGAAATGGTCATTAGAAGTAAACACATACATAATGCATGTTAATTACCCAGGAACGCAACTTGAGACAAGATGCAGGGGCAACCACAACACTAAACACCAGAAGAATAGCCTGAAAGTTGACAGATTGACAAATGAGTGTGTTTGGCTATGCTTGTGCCTCAGGTTTTACCAGCCTGAGCTCAGAAAAAATTAATAATAATAATAATAATAATAATAATAAAGTTTAGGCTGCAGAGGGAGGTACAGAGGCCCAGGTTCTGGAGTTTTTTGATCAGAGATGTGGGAATGATTGTGTTAAAAGCTGAGCTGTTGTCAATAAACAGCATCCTGACATAGGTAATTGTATTGTCCAGGAGATCCAATGCTGCAGGAAGAGCCAATGAGCAAATTATATATAAAATTGTAACATTTACATAATATGCTTACAGAAGAGCGGAAAGGATGCTGTATGGTATGAAAGAATGTAAAGAAGGACTGATAATAGATTCTGTAATTCTAAATCAAGCCTGGTGGAAAAGCAGAAATCTTTTATGTTGTTATACTGACTACCAAAAACCATTTGATTCTGTCCCATATTCATTCTCAATAAAGTTCTTAATATATATAAACTACAACCAGTACTTGTGAAATTCCTACAACATCTGATGAAGCATTTGTGTTCTGTAATCACTTCATCTATTAACAACCAAAAAAGTACAAACACTATTATCAAAATAAACCAAGGCATTTTCCAGGGTGCGTCTCTTAACTCACTATGGTTTTGTCTAGCTTTAAACCCACTCTCTAATTTACTGAATCAGATGAAAATAGTCCATACGATACTCAAAGCTGCTGCGCATGTTGACTCTGTGGTTAAGAAAGCATACAGTGCATTGGCCTTCATCAATCATGGGATTAAGTTTAGGAGCCGAGACGTAATGTAGCAGCTATATAGGACTCTGGTCAGACCCCACATGGAGTACTGTGCTCAGTTCTGGTCGCTTCACTATAGGAAGGATGTGGAAACCATAGAAAGGGTGCAGAGGAGATTTACAAGGATATTGCCTGCATTGGGGAGCATGCCTTATGAGAATAGAAACATGGAAACATAGAAAACCTACAGCATAATACAGGCCCTTCGGCACACAAAGTTGTGCCAAACATGTCCCGACATTAAAAATTATTAGGCTACCCATAGCCCTCTACTTTTCTAAGCTCCATGTACCTGTCCAAAAGTCTCTGAAAAGCCCCTATCATATCTGCCTCCACCACCGTTGCCAGCAGCCCATTCCACGCACTCACCACTTTCTGAGTAAAAAACTTACCCCTGACATCTCCTCTGTACCTACTCCCCAGCACCTTAAACCTGTGTCCTCTTGTGGCAACCATTTCAGCCTGGGAAAAAGCCTCTGACTATCCACACGATCAATGCCTCTCATCATCTTATACACCTCTATCAGATCACCTCTCCTCCTCTGTCGCTGAAAGGAAAAAAGGCCAACTTCATTCAACCTATTTTCATAAGGCATGCTCCCCAATCCAGGCAACATCCTTGTAAATCTCTGCACCCTTTCTATGGTTTCCACATCCTTCATGTAGTAAGGCGACCAGAACTGAGCAGAGTACTCCAAGTGGGGTCTGACCTGTGTCCTATGTATCCTATGTAGCTGCAACATTACCTCTTAGCTCATAAACTCAATCCCACGATTAATGAAGGCCAATACACTGTATACCTTCTTAACCATAGAGTCAATCTGCACAGCTGGTTTGAGCATCCTATGGACTCGGACCCCAAGATCCCTCTGATCCACCACACTGCCAAGAGTCTTATCATTAATACTATATTCTGCCATCATATTTGACCTATCAAAATGAAGCACTTCACACTTATCTGGGTTGAACGCCATCTGCCACTTCTCAGTCCAGTTTTGCATCCTATCAATGTCCCGCAGTAACCTCTGACAGCCCTCCACACTATCCACAACACCTCCAACCTTTGTGTCATCAGCAAACTTACTAAACTATCCCTCCACTTCCTCATCCAAGTCATTTATAAAAATCATGAAGAGTAAGGGTCCCAGAACAGATCCCTGAGGCACACTACTGGTCACCGACCTCCATGCAGAATATGATATTTTGCCTTCTTTAGGCAAGCCAGTCCTGGATCCACAATGCAATGTTCCCTTGGATCCCATGCCTCCTTACTTTCTCAATAAGCCTTGCATGGGGTACCTTATCCAATACCTTGCTGAAATCCATACACACCTCATCTACTACTCTTCCTTCATCAATGTGTTTAGTCTCATCCTCAAAAAATTGAATCAGGCTCATAAGGCACGACCTATGCTTGACAAAGCCATGCTGACTATTCCTAATCATATTATACCTCTCTAAATGTTCATAAATCCTGCCTCTCAGGATCTTCTCCATTAACTTACCAACCACTGAAGTAAGACTCACTGGTCTATAATTTCCTGGGCTATCTCTACTCCCTTTCTTGAGTAAAGGAACAGCATCCGCAAACCTCCAGTCCTCCGGAACCTCTCCCGTCCCCATTGATGATGCAAAGATCATTGCCAGAAGCTCAGCAATCTCCTCCCTCACCTCCCATAGTAGCCTGGGGTATATCTCATCTGGTCCCGGTGACTTATCTAACTTGACGCTTTCCAAAAGCTCCAGCACACCCTTTTTCTTAATATCTACTTGCTCAAGCTTTTCAGTCCATTGTAAGTCATCACTACAATCATCAAGATCCTTTTCCATAGTGAATACTGAAGTAGAGTATTCATTAAGTACCTCTGCTATTTTCTCTGGTTCCATACACACTTTCCCATTGTCACACTTGATAGGTCCTATTCTTTCACATCTTATCCTCTTGCTCTTCACATACTTGTAGAATGCCTTGGGGATTTCCTTAATCCTGCCTGCCAAGGCCTTCTCATGGCCCCTTCTGTCTATACTAATTTCCTTTTTAAGCTTCTTCCTGTTAGCCTTAACATTAGTTTGTAACATTACCTAGATCTCTGAACCTTTTGTAAGCTTTTCTTTTCTTCTTGACTAGATTTATTACAGTTTTTGTACACCATGGTTCCTGTACCCTACCATAACTTCCCTGTATCATTGGAATGTACCTATGCAGAACTCCACACAAATTTCCCCTGAACATTTGCCACATTTCATCCATACTTTTCCTGGGAACATCTATTTCCAATTTCAGCTTCCAATTTCCTGCCTGATAGCCTCATAATTCCCCTTACTCCAATTAAATGCTTTTCTAACTTGTCTGTTCCTATCCCTCTCCAATGCTGTTGTAAAGGAGATAGAATTATGATCACTATCTCCAAAATGCTCTCCCACTGAGAGATCTGACACCTGACCAGGATCATTGCCTAATACCAAATCAAGTACAGCCTCTCCTCTTGTAGCCATATTTACATATTGTGACAAAAAATCTTCCTGAACAGACCTAACAAACTCCACCCCATCTAAATCCCTTGCTCTAGGGAGATGCCAATCAATACTTGGGAAATTAAAATCTCCCATCATGACAACTCTATTATTATTACACCTTTCCAGGATCTGTTTCCCTATCTGCTCCTCGCTATCCCTGTTATTATTGGACGGCCTATAAAAAACACCCAGTAAAGTTATTAACCCCTTCCTGTTCCTAACCTCCACTCACAGAGACTCCGTAGACAATCCCTCCATGACGTCCACCTTTTCTGCAGCTGTGACACTATCTCTGATCAACAGTGCCACACCCCCACCCCCACCAAATAAAACACATTTCTAGAGTGCCTACGAGATGGCTTTATAGAGCAACTCATGGTTGGGCCCACAAGTGGTTCAGCTATTCTGGATTGGATGTTGGGCAATGAACCAGAGTTAATTAGAAAGCTTAAGGTAAAGGAACCCTTAGGGGCCGGTGATCATAATATAATAGAATTCACCCTGCAATTTGAGAAGGAGAAGCTAAAGTCAGATGTATCAGTATGACAGTGGAGTAAGGGGGATTACAGAGCCGTGAGAGAGGAGTTGACCAGAATTGATTGGAAAAAAAAAACACTGGCACGGATGATGGCTGCAGTTTCTGGGAGCAATTTGGAAGGTGCAGGATAGATACATTCCAATAAGGAACAAGTGTTGTAAAGGCATTATGACACAACCATGCCTGACAAGTGAGGTCAAAGCCAACATAAAAGCCAAAGAAAGGGCATATACCGTATATTCTGGAGTATAAGCCGACCCCCATTTTCAGGGTTAAAAAAGGGGGTTTTTCATGTTACCTTTGTATAAGCTGACCCCTTTTGTAGAGGTTTTTGATTTAACCAGAAAAGATCACAAGATCTCACATGCCAGTACTCAGCTTTGCCGGATCCGGACCCTGGAAATTCTGTGAACCAGTACCTGCTAAGAAAACAGGCCTACACATTGTAGAGTGTTATAGGCAAATTCTTAATAAATAAATCAGGAGAGAAATTTTGGATTAGGTTTCCAATGGAAAAGAATCCTCTGAAATGTAACTCCCGTGAAACTATTTAGCGCCTATCGTAATCTTGTTAACACATAACTTGGGGTGGCGGGATCAGTACGTGTGCTCAGTATTGAGTTTGTGACCACCATGTACAAAAGATTGAAACATGATGCTGGCTTCAAGCTGAAGATAGCTGATTTTGCCAAAGGAACGAATAATTCTGTAGCTGCTAAGAAGTTTATTGTAAACGAGAGAGAGTGAGAGAGTGGAGAAAGGCAGAGGACAAGCTGAGGGAAATGCCAAAGACGAAATGTGCAAACCGCGAGAAAATATGCCAGTGGCCAGAACTGGAAGAAAAAGTTATTGAGTGGGTGAATCACCAGCGATCGTCTGGATATATCGTTACCAGAGAAATGATTTGAGTTCAAGCATTGAAATGGGCTGAAAAACACTGTGATGTCAGCGAAAATTTCAAAGCTACGCGAAGTTGGTGCAACTGATTTATGAATAGACATGATCTTGTGTTGAGACAACAAACAAAGATTACTCAGAAAATTCCCGTGGGGTGTTGTTGTTTACGTTCAAGAATGCTGCTGGATGGACGATGCCGGTTGCTTGAAGTGGGTTAAAGAGGCGTTGATGTCCTGAAGGTGTCAGGAAAGAAAAGTCGCTACTTGTCTGGGACATGTTCAAAGCGCACTTGTCAGGTGAGGCAAAAGCAGAACTGAAAGCTGAAAATACACACATTGCAGTCATCCCCGGTGGTTTGACGTCTGTGCTCCAGCCGCTAGACGTGAGTTTAAACAAACCAAAGAATTCATGCGTCGACAGTGGAACCAATTTGACTCAAAAACAGCCAATAAATACGACCTGTCTTCCGTGTATTCATTTTCCCAAAGTTGGCACCCTCTGTATAAGCTAACCCATAATTTTAGGACAAAAATTTAGGGCCAAATTTTCGGCTTATACACAGGAATTTATGGTAATAGAGAAAAATTAGTTGGATGTTAAAGGATTGGGTACCTTTTGAAAACCAAGTGAAGGCAACTAAAATAGTCAAAAAGAAGGAACAAATGGAATACAAAAGTAAGCTAGCCAATAATATTAAACAGAATACAAAATATTTCTTCAGATATATAACGTGTAAAGGAGAGGTGAGAGTAGATATCGAACCACTAGAAAATTATGCTAGAGAGGTAGCAATGGGGGTTAAGGAAATGGCAAATGAACTTAATAAGTATTTTGCATCATTCTTCACTGTGGAAGACATGAGCAGTGTGCCAGGAGCTTGAGCATGTCAGAGGGCAGAAATGTGTGAATTTGCCATTACGAGGGAGAAGTTTCTTGGGAAACTGAAAGGTCTGAAGGTGGATAAGTCATCTGGACCAGATAGTCTACATTCCAGCATTATGAAAGAGGTGGCTGAAGAGAATGTGGGGGCAATAGTAATGATCTTTCAAGACTCACTAGATTCTGGCATGGTTCCAGAGGAGTGGAAAATTGCAAATGTTTGAAGATGTTGGAGTCGATTATTAATGATGTGGTTTCAGGGTTCTTGGAGGCACATGATAAAATAGGCCATAGTCAGCATGGTTTCCTTCAGGGAAAATTTTGCCTGTCAAATCTGATGGAATTCTTCAAAGAAAAAGTAAGCAGGATACACATAGCAGTTTTGAAGGCCTTTGACAAGGTGCCACACATGAGGCTGCTTAACAAGTTAAGAGCCTGTGATTACTAGCATGGACTGAAAACTGGCTGATTGGCAGGAGGCAAAGAGTAGGAATAAAGGGAACCGTTCCTGATTAGCTGCTGATGTCTGGTGGTGTTCCACAGTGGTCTGTGTTGGGACCATCTTTTCGTGTTATACACCAATGATTTGGATGATGGAATTGGTGGGTTTGTGGCCAAGTTTGCCAGATGATAGGTGGAGAGCAGGTAGTTTTGAGGAAGTAGAGAGGTTAAAGAAGAACGTTGACAGATTAGGAGGATGGATAAAGAAGTGGCAGATGAATACAGAGTCAAGAAGTGTATGGTCATGCACTTTGGTGCAAAAAAAAATTAAAGCATAGACTATTTTCTAAATGGAGATAAGAGTCCAAGATCTGAGGTGCAAAGGGACTTGAGAGTAATCATGCTGGATTCCCAAAAGTTTGATATGCAGGTTGAGACAATGGTGAGGAAGCCAACTGCAATGTTGGCATTCATTTCAAGAGGACCAGAATATCAAAGCAAGGATGCAATGTTGAGGCTTTATAAAGCACTAGTGAGGTCTCACTTGGAGTATTGTGAGCAGTTTTCGGCCCCTTATCTTAGAAAGGATGTGTTGACATTGGAGAGGGTTCAAAGGAGGTTTATGAAAATCATTTCAGGACTGAAAGGTTTGTTAAATGAGGAGCATTTGACAGGTCTCAGCCTCTATTCACTGGAAAGCAGAGGAATGAGGTGTGACCTCATTGAAACCTATCGAATGTTGAAAGGTTTTGATAGAGTGTATGTGGAAAAATGTTTCCCATGGTAGAGGAGTTGAGCACCAGAGGACACAGCCTCAGAATAGATGGGTGTCCTCTTAGAATGAAGATGAGGAGGAATTTCTTTAGTTAGAGAGTGGTGAATCCATAGAATTCTTTGCCACAGGCAGCTGTGGAGGACAAATCATTGGGTATATTTATGGCAAAGGTCAATAGCTTCTTAATTAGACAGGCCATGAAGGAAGATGGAGAGAGGGCAGAAGATTGGGGCTGAAAGGAGAAAACGTATCAGCCATAATGAAATGGCAGAGCAGACTCAATGGGTCAAATGGACCAATTCTGCTCTTATATCTCATAGTTTAATGGTCTTATATTACTTTTTCTGGGATACCAACAAGCAAAGACAATAGACCATAGAGTGAGAACGGGAAAACTTTCAACGGAAATTACTTCAAGGCTTAAGAAAATCTGCCCAACAGATTTCAGTGGTAAAAATATAACAAAGGCAATAATACCCATATTGACATATTCTTTTGGTATAATAAACTTAAATGAAAGCACAATCCAGAAAGATGAAAAGGTAACCCATGGATGAGCATGATCGTTCATGGAAGAATCCCCAGAAACTGAACAGACTAGATGTCAAAATGGAAGCATTGAATGCCTGGCTCAGAGTTGAAAAGCTCATCCCAGAAACAGTGGGGTTCCTTGGGACAATGCAGGAGCAGGTGGCTAACATATTAAAAAAAATTGGAAATACATAATAAAATGCCAAACATTTCAAGATGATAAATGCAGAAAATGCCAGGGGAAACCAGAAACAATCCAACACATTACAGCAGTATAACTCAATCTGATTAATTACACAGGAACGATCAAGTGGCATTTAGCAAAATCTTGCTTTAAAAGGCAAACTCATAAAAAACATCATACCTTGTTATAAGTACAAACCTGATCCATTTTTAGAGTCAGATTCTTACAAATCATATTACAACCAATCTATTATTATAATTAGGACAATCTATAATATACATCTGGAGATAATATAATATTCGTTCACTTTGAAATTTGAGAAGGAAAAACGAAATTCCAAAATGTTGGTACTACAGTGGAATAAAGGAAATTACAGTGGCATGGAGAGGGGAACTGGCCAAAGGTTGACTGGAAAGGGACACTAGCAGGAAGGACAGCAGAGCAGAAATGGCTGGAGTTTTTGCAAAAAATGAGGGAAGTGCAAGACAGATATGTTCCAGATAGGAAGAAATTTTCTAATGGAAGAAGGACACTACCGTGGCTGACAAGTGAAGTCAGAGCCAAAGTAAAAGCAAAACAGAGGGCATACAAGGCAGCCAAAGCTAGTGGGAAGATAGAGGATTGGGAAGCTTTTAAAAACTTGCAGAAGGAAACTAAGAAGGTCATTAGGAAGGAAAAGATGAATTATGAAAGGAAGCTGGTGACTAATATCAAAGAAGATACTAAAAGTTTTTTTAAGTATATAAAGGGTAAAAGAGAGTTGAGGGCAGATATAGGATCAATAGAACATGATGCTGGAGATATTGTAATGAGAGATGCAGTGATGGCAGAGGATCTGAATGTGTATTTTGCATCAGTCTTCACAGTGGAAGACATCTGCACTATACTGGACATTCAAGAATGTCTGGGAAACAAAGTATGTGCAGTGAAAATTACGATTGAGAAGGTGCTCAGGAAGCTTAATGATCTGAGAGTAGATAAATCTCCTGGACCTGAAGGAATGCACCCTCAGATTCTGAAGGAAGTAGCTGGAGAGATTGTGGAAGTAATAACAATGATCTTTCAAGGATCAATAGATTCTGGCATTGTACCGAATGACTGGAAAATTGCAAATGTTAGTCTGCTAAGAAGGGTGGGAGGCAGCAGAAAGGAAACTAAAGACCTGTTAGCCTGACATCAGTGCTTAGGAAGTTGTTAGAATCAATCGTTAGGGATGAGATTACGGAGTACCTGGAGGTACATGACAAGATAGGCCAAAACCAGCATGGCTTCCTGAAAAGAAAATCCTGCCTGACTAAACTACTACAATTTTTTGAGAAAATTACAAGCAGGGTAGACAAAGGAGATACAGTAGATGTGGTGTACTTGGAATTTCAGAAGGCCTTTGACAAAGTGCCGCACATGAGGTTGCTTAGCAAGATAAGAGCCCATGGAATTACAGGGAAGTCTCTAGCATGGGTGGAGCATTGGCTGGTGTGTAGAAAACAGAATGGGAATAAAGGGATCCTATTCTGGCTGGCTGCCAGTTACCAGTGGAGTTCCACAGGGGTCAGTGTTGGGACCACTGCTTTTTACGATGTATGTCAATGATTTGGACTATGAGATTAATGGTTTTGTGGCTAAATTTGCTGATAATACAAAGATAGCTGGAGGAGCAGATGGTGTTGAGGAAACAGAGAACCTGCAGAGAGACTTAGATAGTTAGGGGAATGGGCAAAGAAGTGGCAAATTAAGTACAATGTTGGAAAGTGCACTATCATGCACTTTGGTGCAAGAAATAAATGGGTAGACTATTATTTAGATGGGGAGAGAATTCAAAATACAGAGTTACAAAGGGACTTGGGAGAATATAAGAGCAAGAATGTGATGTTGAGGCGCTATAAGCCACTTGTGAGATCATACAGAGTATTATGTGCATTTTTGGGCTCCTTATTTTAGAAAGGATGTACCGACATTGGAGAGGGTTCAGAGAAGATTCACGAGAATGATTCCAGGAATGAAAGGAATGTCTGGCAGCTCTTGGGCTGTATTCCCTGGAGTTCAGGAAAATAAAGGGAGATCTCATAGAAGCATTCTAAATGTTAAAAGGCATTAACAGATTAGATATGGCAAAGTTATTTCCTACAGTACGGGAGTCTAGGACAAGAGGGCATGACTTCAGGATTGAAGGATGTCCATTTAGAACAGAGATGCAGAGAAATTACTTTAGTCAGAGTGTGCTAAATCTGTGGAATTTGTTGCCACAAGCAGCTGTGGAGGTCAAGTCATTGGGTGCATTTAAGGCAGAGATAGATAGGTTCTTGATTAGCCAGGACTTCAGAGGGTATGGGGAGAAGGCAGGGGAGTGGGGATGACTGGAAGAATTGGATCAGCCCATGACAGAATGGCCGAGCAGACTCGATGGGCTGGATGGCCTACTTCTGCTCTTATTTTCTATGGTCTTATGGTCTAATATTGTAGAATAAGCAAGCAAGAACAACTTGTTTAATAGATATAACCATTTCAAACACAAATAACATACAAAAATCAGTACGTGAAAAACACCAGATATACTGAATTAAAAATGGAAATTTCAAGACTATGGAATACGAACAGGGTGTACATTGTCCCAATAGCAATATCTACAACTGGTATCATCCCAAATTCATCACACAATAACATTAAACAATTAGGACTACACAGCAATCTCTATGTAAATCTTCAGGAAGCCACAGTACTAAACACCACTAGAGCAATCCGAAAGTTCCTAGCAATTGAGAAATGAGTGTGCTTGGCTATGCCAGTATCTCAGGTTTTACCTGCCTGAGCTGAATAAAATTAAAATAATAATAGCTTTATAGAGCCCTTTTCAGACAGATGATGTACACTAGTTCGGAGTACTTTACAATGGGATAAAAGTACAAATATGAAAATAAAATATTAAAAAAATCATGAAAATAAAAGATACCAAAATGATGTTAGTTAAAGCAAGGCTGAATAAATAGGCTTTGAGCTGGTATGTAAGTGTTAGCTGAGTCTGTATCCCTTATAGTTTTAGCTTTTGAATTCTGCAGTTTAGGAGTGTCATTCAAAATGACCTTCTGAGGGAGATTGTTTAATTTTAAGAGAACCCATGGAGGAAGATCTGAGAGTTGGAGCAGGCGTATAAAATGAAAATGATTCCGTAAAGTATTCTGGTCATAGACAATTGGAAGCTTTAAAAACAAACAGGAAAACTTCAAAATCAATTCTAAAAGATACAAGAACTCAGTGTAAAGATGAAGAGAAGGCTAGAAGATAAACATAATCATTTATGTTTTGTTTAATTACACTTATTAATGAGATAGTTTCAAAAATCCTGGCATTGGTTATAATTTTGAAATATGATTTAATACTGAAGTGAAACAAAAAACAGTATACTTGACATGTTAGTTATTACGACATTACATCCAGAATGAGTTTGGAGTTCTTACATCTCCGAATAAAGGATGGAGTACAGGTAGACGTGTATTGTTAGACAGTGGTGAAGGGGAAAGGAGGGCGCATTCTCACACAACCAAGAGCTGTAAAGTAGAAGTTGTGGCATAAAGGTAATGGAAAATGTGAAAATGAAGACCTGGAGAGAGTCTACCTTCATCTGCTCTGCATTCTGCCATGATGCTGATATTGGATTCTGAAATACCATCTCTATTAACAGTGAGCACTCTCTCCTCTATGGGCATCAGTTAATACTGTGCATCTTTCTTTGTCCTGTACTGTGGTTTCCTCATAGACATTGTTAACAAATCCCTTGACTTCATCTCTTCCATTTCCTGTGCTCCTGCAATCAAATCCCTCTCCTCTGGGATAGAACAGACATAGAGATCCCCTACCCTCACCCTCCACTCCACCAGCCTGTGCGTTAAAGAACACATTCTCCATAACTACCGCCACTTTCAAGGAGATTCAACCACCAGAGGAATCTTTCCCTCTCCTCCCTTTTCTGCATCTTGTGGGACTGTCCCCTATATAACTCCCTGGTTTACGCTTTCATTTCTACCAATAATCCCAGACTCTTGTTAGGGACCCAAATAATATTTCTAGGTGAAGTAGGAATTCACTTCCATTTTTTCCATTCTGGACTACTGCATATGTTATTTATAATAAACATCATATGGTCACTCCTATGGACTGCACTCCTGTGCAGTCATCTCTATAGTTAAAGAATTAATACAGATTCAATAACTATTTTGCAGAACTTCTGTGTTCAGTCTGCACAGTGAGTCTGAGTTTTCTGTGCCTACTACTTTAATCCTCTATCCACTCCTACACTGAACAATCTGTTTATGGCCTCATGTGCTGTTAAATTAAAGCCCAAAACAAGCTTGAGGAACAGCATGTCTTTTGCCATCTGGGCATGTTGCAGCCTTTTGGATTCACAGCACATTGAGCATAGAACAATACAGCACAGAACATGCCTTTCAGCTCACAATGTTGTTCCAACCTTTTAACCTTGTCCAAGATCATCTCATTCTTCCCTCCTGTTTCTCTTTCAACCATATGCCTATCTGAGAGTCTGTTAGATGTCCCTAATCTACCTGGCTCTAGGTATCCCCTGACAGCATGGTCCATGCACTTAACACTCTGTGCTAAGAGAACGTACCTCTAATATCCCCCCTACACTTCCCTCTGGTCGCCTTAAAGTGCATTAGCCATTGCTGCCCTGGGAAAAATGCACTGGCTGTCCACTCTATCTATACTTATTATCATCTTGTACACCTCTATCAAGTCAGCTCTCATTCTCCTTCACCTCAAATAGAGAAGCCTTAAGCTTTCTCAGTCTTTTGTAAGACATGCTCTCTAATCTAGGCAGCATCCTGGTAAATCTCCTCTGCATCCTTCTCATAATGAGGTGACAAAAACTGAACAAACTACTGTAAGTGTGGTCTAACCAGAGTTTTATAGAACTACAACATTATCTTACAGCTCTTGAACTCAATTCTCCGACTAATAAAGACCAACACTCCATACACCTTCTTAACCACCCTTTCAATTTGCTTGGCATCTTTGAAGGATCTGTTGACTTGGACCCCAAGATCCCTCTGTTCCTCCACACTAAGAACTCTGCCTTTAACCTTGGACTCTGCCTTCAGACTCCACCTTCTGAAGTGAATCACTTCAAACTTCTCCAGGTAGAACTCTACCTGCCACTTCTCAGTCTGGCTCAAATTTCTCATTGTAACCGATGACATCATTCTGCACTTTCGCAAGTGCACCAACCTCTGTGTCAATCAGGCTTGTAAGGCATGATCTGTCCCTCAGAAAGCCAAGCTGACTATCCATAATCAGACTATGCTTCTCCACATGCTCATAAATCCTGTCTCTAAAGAATCCTCTCCAATAGTTTGCCCACCACAGATATATGACTCACTGGTCTATAATTCCCAAGATTATCCCTGATACCTTTCTTGAACAAAGGAATATCATCATCTGGTACTACAACAGTGGCCAGAGAGGATACTAAAATCATCAACGATAACACAGCAATCTTTTCCCTCGCTTCCAGCCCAGGGAACTTATCTATGTTAATAATTTTTTTTCAAAAGCACCAGCACTTTGGCAGGCTTCAAGCAGGCTCCAATTATATGCACAAGAGATTATACAGATGCTGCAAATCCAGAGCAAAACACAGAAATGCTGGAGAAATCAGCAGGTCAGGCAGCATCCAGTAAAATGAATAAACAGCCGATGTTTCAGGCGGAGATCCTTCATCAGCACCGAAAGGAAGGGGGAAGACGATCAATGCCTTTTATACACACTTTGTAAGGGAGAGTAAAACTACACCTATATGATCCCAGCAGCATCTGGTGACCCTGTGATCTTTGTCTTGGAGGCTGATGTCAAAACATCTTTTGGGAGGGCGAACCCTCGTAAGGCGTCAAGCCCTGATGGTGTACCTGATAGGGCAATAAAACCTGTGCCAGCCAATCAGTGGAGGTGTTCAAGAACATCTTCAATCCCTCACTGCTTCAGTTGGATGTTCCCACCTTCTTCAGCAGGGTGACAATTATACCACTGCCCAAGAAGATCAGGCTGAACTTCCTCAACAATTATTGCTACTGCTCAGTTGCATTTACACCTACTGTGATTAAATGCTTTGAGAGGCTGGTTATGGCCAGAAGCAACTCGTGCCTAAGCAAGGACATGGACCCATTACAATTTGCTTATTACACAGTAGGATGACAGCAGGTGCAATCTCATTGTCTCCCCTCTCAGCCTTGGATCATCTGAACAATAACAATACCTACGTCAAGTTGCTGTTCATTAATGAAAACTCAGCAACATCATATCCTCAGTATTAGTCAACAAGTTCCAGAACCTGGGTCACTCTACCTCCCCCTGCAAGTGCATCCTTGACTTCCTCATTTGGAGACCACAGTCTGTACAGGTAGGAAATAACATTCTCTCCCCCCTAACAATCAATACTGGTGCACCTCAAGGATGTGCGTTTAGCCCACTGCTCTACTCTTTCTGCACACATGACTGTGTGGCTAGGCACAGCTCAAACACTATATATAAATTTGCCGATAACACAGCTGTTGTTGGCAGGAATTCACAGAAGGCATACAGGAGCGAGATAGATCAGACGGTTGAGTGACATTGCAACAACCTTGCGCTCAACGTCAGTAAGACCAAGGAATTGATAGTGGACTTCTGGAAGAGGAAGTTGAAGGTTCACGCACCAGTCCTTATCGAGGGAACAGACGTGGACAGGATGAGCAGCTTCAAGTTCCTGGGAATCAACATTTCTGAAGACCTATCCTGCAGCCAACATATTAATGCAATTACAAAGAAGGCATGGCTGCAGCTATATTTCATTCGGAGTTTAAGAAGACTTCATACATGTCACCAAAGACTCTCACAAGTTCCTACTGATGTACCGTGGAGATCATTCAGACTGGCTGTATCACCATCTTGTATGAAGGAGCCACTGCACAGAATCAGGAAAAGATGCAGAAAGTTTCAAACTCAATCAGCTCCATCATGGACACTAGCCTTCCCTAGCAGTGAGGACATCTTCAAAATGCAATGCCTCAAAAGGGTGATATCCCCTCATTGCTGCTATTAAGGGGGAGGTACAGGGGCCTGAAGACACACGCACAATATTTCAGGAGCAACTTCTTCCCCTCCCCCCATCAGATTGTTGAATGGCCAATGGATACCTATTTTTGCACTACTTATTTAAATTAACTTTAAAAATACATTTCTTTTTAAATTTATAGATTTTTTAAATGTTTTGCAATGTATTGCTGCCTCTAAACAACAAATCTGATGACATATTAAACCTGATTCTGGTGCTGTGTGGATGCAACTAAGGACTGCAGATGATGAAATTCAATTGGAATAAGAGGTGGAGTGTGACATCAAATAAGGGAAATAGGGTGAGCAGATGGGAGCAGTAGGAAAAGGGTAAACAGTGGAAGAACCTGAGGGTGATGGGCAGATGGGTGTGGGTGGAGGAGGAGAGAGAAACAGGGTGATGGGGCCGGGGTTGGTGTTGAAATAACTGGATAGATCAAGAGGAGAGAAATTGGACAGAAGGGCAAACACTTCACTGGAAAATGGAGAATTCAATGTTCATGCCATTGGGTCGTAGTATACTCAGGAGGTGTTGTTGCTCTAGTTTGGGTTTCACCTGACACTGATAGCGGAGGAGGCATACTGGAGACAGGCATGTTGGTGTGGGAATGGGGAGGGGAATTAAAATGGCTTGCAGCTGTGAACTCCAGTAGGCCATGGCAGATGGAATGCAGATGTTCAGCAAAGCCAGCATCTCGTCTGTTCCCTTGGTCTCTCTGAAGTAGAGGTGGCCACATCAAGAGCAGTGAATGCAATAAAAAAGGACAGAGGAGATGCAACGTGAACGTCTGACTCACCTGGAAGGGCCGGGTCGGGCCCTGGATAGTGGTGAGGGTGGAAGTGTAGGGGTAGTTGTTACACCTCTCATGGTTGCAGGGGAGCTGGGCTGAGGGAACTAGGAAGTTATGGAGAGGATGGCCCAAAGGAAAGCAGAAAGGGGTCTAGAGGGGAAGATGAGGCTGGTGGTGGGACCATGTCGTAGGCCTAAAGAGTTTGTTGCTCTGTACTCCAGCATCTGCAGCCTCCACAGAGTAGATTTCTTTAACGACTGCCAAATTCTTGTGAAGTTGGTCTCAGCCTGCATTTGCAATGTTGACTGATGCAGGCGTCACTCTAATGAGAACAGTTATCACCAGATAATCGTGCTTCAGTTTCTCCCCGTTTTCTTTTGGGGTTACTCATACATAAACAAATCTACGCTGGGTGCTGGTTTATTGTCAGGAAGGGTGTTGGTTGTCCATCGTAACCAGTGCAGGAGGAGTATTATGGAGAAAAAGTCATTGTATTGGGGCTGTTCCATTCTCTTGGCCTCAAAAATCTTGGTCCAATGGTACAAAAAATTGTCACTTCCTCGGCTCCGGTGATAGCCAAGAAGCCTTCTGTGCCTTGTCATGCCCTTCGCTCTCCACGAAGCTTTATCGCACTTCCTTCCTGGTCGTTGGATTTTGTAGTTGATCTCATCCACCCAGTCCACCGGAATTGACTTTGCATGCTGGGGCAGACAGATCACTGGGGTTGGAGGTTCCCGGCTACCCTCACCTGGTTTAGTCCATCTGTCGAGGCAGTATACCGGGGTGGGACCACTGTCACATGCAAACAGTTACTTGGAGCCATGGGTGAGAGCTGGGTAGCAGATGGGGACCAAAGGTAGATGAGCTTCCCCTGGGCGGTGCATGGCAAGAGGTGCTACACCTCCTTGGAACCACATGCATCTAAGTCGCAAGCTTGCCATTGTAAAACGCCATCTAATACAACAGATATAGACTCACTAACAAGGACTGCTGTCTTGCTGGCCATTATAGATATCAAAGCCTTGACCTTTAGATTCATGTGTCTCTGAAGCGATGGATTCTGCTGCAGCCCGTTTGCAGTCCAGTGTGTTATCAGGGTGTCAGAAATACTCTTGCACAGCGAGCGGGCATTAGGAACTTACTCCCTGTGGAGCGGCAGCCTCAGCTATTAAGCAGCTTTGCGACTTTTCAAAGAAGCCATTATCTATGTAAATATGTACTCCAATTGGAAAGGAACAAAACTATAAACAGCATGCCACTGATGTATGTGAATTGAAAGTTCACATTCTCTTCCAATCTCAAGGCTAAAATTCTCAGGGAAACAAACATAAAATAACTGTCTCCTGAGTATTCCAGCTTAATTGCTGACACTTATACACCTACTCTCTGGACACCGACTTCAGAAAAATTCACTCTAAGCTACTTTGTCCGATGGTGTGGGAGAGAAACAGCTGTCACTCCTCCAGTTTAATTGAATCCATGGAAACAAATGTTGGGAGATGAAATAACTGGTGGCTGATTTTCACATCCTCATCTCGCACAAGTTGTCAAAGGTAAATTTTTCTCCCCTTGACATTTATTGAGGACAGCTTTGGGGCACTAATGAAGAATTTTCAATGTTTAGCCCTTTGCACAAAGCACCAGAGGGCTGGTAAATAAGTTGAAGATGCAGAGAGCTTTGTAATGTGGCCTCCAACAAAAGCATTCCCTTAGAATTTGCTGGAGTACAGCTGCGGTGAAGGGAATTGAAAAGTTGAATAGTGTTCACAATAACCGCATTCTGCAAAGAAACTGTGACATCAGCAACACAGTAATGAGTTTCTCAGTGGATACCAGCTCTGGGTTCTTGCAACAGAACAACACTGGAAATGTTGAATACTTGCAACATACTTAACTTCTTATTTCCTAATACCTTTCCATGTGTGATCAATGCTCTTATCTGCGAATGTTAACGCTCACCTGATAATCAAACTATGTTTCATACACTTCGAGAAACCACAACGCACTTGATTCAGTGTGTTGAACAGATTTTATTGATGTTTGGTACAGGAGATCAATACAGACTTGATAGAGCGTATATCAAGGCAGTGCCTTTCAGTATCTGATTCTGCCTATTGCAAACCCTCTCATGTGTGGGTATGGGCAGGAAACACGGCAGCCAGGGCATAGGATTCCCCATGGGGGTCTCCCAGCCACCATTAGGCACATTAGGGATGTGAGTCCATGCGCTGTGCTTCACAGCTATTTGCTTAAAGTTCCTCTCTAAAAGTGATCTACTATATTGCATTATATACAGTATATAGTTCGCCAACAAGAAGTTATAAGACCACAAGACATAGGAGCAGAATTAAACCATTTAGCTCATTGAGTCTCCTCCACCAAACCATCATGACTGATTTATTATTCCTCTCAACACCATTCTCCTGCCATCACCCATTAATTTTGACACCCTCACAAATGAAGAACCTGTCAACCTCTGCTTTAGATATACCCGATGATTTGGCCTCCACATCCATCTATAGCAATTAATTCAGCAGATCCACTACCCGCTGGCTAAAGAAATTCCTCATCATTTTTGTTCTAAATGGATGTCCCTCTTTTCTGAGGTTGTACCCTCTCGTCTTACATTCCCCCACTATAGGAAACATTTTCTCCACATCCACTCCAGCTAGTTCTTTCAATGTTCATTAAATTTCAGTGAGATTCCCCTTCATTCTTCTAAACTCTATCGAGTACAGATCCAGAGATATCAAACACTCCTTATACATTAACCTTTTAATTCCCAGAGTCATTCTTGTGAATCTGCTCTGGACCCTCTCCAATGCCAGCACATTGTTTCTTTGACAAGTGGCCCAAAACTGCTCATAATACTTCAAATGTGATCTGACCAATGCTTTATAAAATAAAAGCTACTATTGCCTTTGCCTTCCTTACTACTAACTCAAAGGTTCAAAGATTCAAAGGTTCATTTATTATCAAAATATACAACTCTGAAATTCTTCTTCTCCGGATAACCATGAAACCAAGAAATAAAGAACGACAGCACAATCATCAAAATAATCCCTCTTCCTGCAAGAAGAAAAGAACATAAATTCAACAGGCACATTGACCCCCAAATCTTCCTCCCTCCCACACAAAAATCGAGAAAGATCAGGTGAAAATCACAGAATACAAAAAAAACCCACAAGACTGAAAAAAATCCACAGTCCAAGTCAAAGTCTACATCGAAAGCACAGAAAACCTGGGCAACATTCTCAACCTGAAAATTAACCTTTAACCTTTAGGGAATCCAGCATGAGCACTCCCAAGGCTCTTTGTACCTCTGATTTCTGAATCTTCTGCCTGCTTAAAAAGTTGTTTGTGTCTTTATTCCACCCAACCCCATCTTGACTGCATTTTAAAGGAGCACCATTGAGAGCATTCTAACAGGTTGCATCTCCACCTGGTATGGGAGTAGCTGAGCATGGGACCAGAAGTCCCTACAAGTGACTGTCGCTCAACCTGTCCACATTTCTCCCTTCAATTAAATGTATATCTAGTTTCCTAGTATTCTGTTAGGCCTGCAAATTACTAAAGATATGAAGGCACGGGAAGGCTGTTGTCACTTCTGAATGTATGTTGTCAATTTTTACTGTTGGATACCTTGGAGAATTTCAGTAAAAATCTTGGTATGCAAAGAGATAACAGTTGAACTTCTTAAAGAGTGACCTTACAGATTCATTCTGGAAGCAAAATCTAATTGGGCACGCTATGTTGCATAAGTAACACAATAAACTAGGAAACTGCTATTGCATGGTAATAAGGGACAGCAGGTAACTTGTGGGATCGATGCAGATTTTCCATTAAAATAGTTGTTATTGATGAATAGAAAACTTCTCAATCTGTTTGATTTGTTACTTATTTGGATCGCATGGCTTTTGTAATAAACTGTATTTTGTTTTGGAATGGCCACACACAGAAGTTCTATGATAGCTCTGCCCTTAGCATTTCCTGTAATCCAGTTAGGAATACTTTGCAGAGACTTAGTACACATATATAGAATTTTCTCTATCTATATAATTATTATTTACACCATCATATACACCTGGAGGAGTATATTTGCATGTCCAACACAAAGTCATTGATGGAGTAATGTCACTTGCATAGATGCATTTCTATTGCAGATACCTTTGAGATAGGAGTATTGTTGCTATGAGCCCTGTGGGCCTGTGTACCTGCATTTGTTAATTGCTGTCTTATCTTGAGTTGCTAAGCCCTTGTGCTTTCTGTTTAATTTTGTCAAGTTTATTTTGACTGGCACGGGTTTTCAGCACACTGTGATTATTTAAAGTGGACTGCCAATTAGCTCTCATCACAGGGTCCTTGCGTGTTGCGAGAATGATTTGTCTCGTGGTGTCGCTCAGTCAAGCTGCCTATGTTCTGATGGAATTCTGATGAATAAATTTTGTTTTCTGTCTCTACATGGGGGTCTTTTATTCCTCTGCACCTGGGTTCAGTCACTTGTCAGCACACGTCGCGGCAATTGCTCTGTCATCAGAATCGGAATTAGAATGAGGTTTATTATCACCGGCAAGAGCTGTAAAATTTGTTAACTTTGAAACAGTAGCAATCCTCCATTATTTCATGACTTTTGCTATTCTCGTTCTTCTCTTGACCTTAACATTTTTACGTGCTGTGTGAGGGAAGCTAAATGTGGCAGCTGCACTTTCCCTCCATCTGCCTGAGAATCATTTGTCTTTATGTTAGCTCCTGTTTCAGGGGTGACTCCAGCTTGATGAATTACATGGCAGCAGCTTCAATACATCCGTCTCACTGGACTATGAAATACTTCAACTGGTTTCACTTGCCCTTTTCACCTTTGAATTGATCAATCAACAATAAGATGCATTGACCAACCAGCCATTGCAAGCCTGTCCTTCACAATAATGGTTGCCAAGATAGAACATAGAACATGGCACAGTACTCCAGTGTCGTGCCAACCTTTTAACCTACTCCAAGATCAATCTAACACTTCCCTCCCAGGTTACTCTCCATTTTTCTATCATCCATGTGCCTATACAAGAATCTCTTAAATGTCCCTAATGTACCTGCCTCTATCAATCCCCATGACAGTGTATTCCATGCACTCACTACTTTCAGTGTGAAAAATCCTACCTTTGATATCATGCCTGTACTTTTCTCCCTACACTTTAAATTTATGGCCCACTGTATAAGTCATTTCCATGCTGGGAGCAAGCCCACTTGATCAATATCTCTTATCATCTTGTACACCTCCATCAAGTCGCTTTTCATCCTTCCTTGCAGCAAAGAGAAAACCATTAGCTTACCTAACCTATCCTCATCATTCATGCTTTCTCATCCAGGCATCATTCTGGTAAATCTCCTCTACACCCTCTCTGAAGTTTCCAGATCCTTCCTAAAATGAGGCGACCAGCACTGAACACAATTTCCAAATGTGGTCTAACAAGAGTTTTATACAGCTGCAAATTTACCTCATAGCTCTTGAATTCAATTTCCTGATTAATGAAGGCCAACACACCATATGCCTTAACCACCGTATCAACAATTTTGAGGGACCTATGGATGTGAACTTTAAGATACCTCTGTTCCTCCATACTGTTAGGAATCTTGCCATTAACCCTATATTCCACCTTCAAATTTGACCATTCAAAGTGAATCACATCATGCTTTTCCAGACTGAATTCCATCTGCCATAGCACAGCTCTGCATTCTAGAACATTAACCTTCTTGCTCTTTAACATTCTTAGATAAGTAACGGGGAATAAGAAGTTGGATAATATTTATTCTTCATTAAAATTGATCTCCATAACATTGAAACAATTTTACATTGGTTTAAAAGCTTTAGAAGGTACATTTAATGTCAGAGAAATGTATACAACATACATCCTGAAATTCTTTTTCTTTGCAACAACCCACGAAAGCAGAGGAGTTCCCGAAAGAATGAATGACCGTTAAATGTTAGAGCCCCAAAGCCTCCCCAAACTCCCCTCCACATGTAGGCAGCAGCAAAGCGACGATCCCCACCAGCAAAAAAAAGCATCAGTGCCCCCCCACTGAGCACTCAAGTGTGCAGCAAAGCATCAATAAAGACACAGACTTGCAGTACCCCAAAGATTATTTGCTGACCCGGTATTCAACATACCACATGCTCTCTCTCTCCCTAATAAGGAAAAAAGAGGTGCCCCATTTCACAGCGAGAGGGAGACACGCTGATTTATGATGTTAAAAGTCTGCTGTGTTGCTTTTTCCGAGCTCTGTGCCCAAAGAGCTCGGGTTTCTGGGCACACAGCCAGCAGCCAGCTTGCTGCTTTCGATCTTCTGTCTCCCATGACACACCGATTTTCTGTGGAGGCACCGACCTCAAGTCCACCTGCCTCCAGAGCCATGGAATCTTGGAACCCTGAAGGCGAGTTGGTCTTCTAGACACGTCCTTGGTATGTTGAATAGCGGCCAGTCGTGAGATCCTGAGAGCAGGCCCCATTCCTGCAAAGAACTGAAGTCAGTGTGTAACTCCAGGTCAGGGTCTTCAAAAGAACCCTGAAATGCAAAAATAGAGATATTAAAGATAGAAATAGAACTGTTTCCAAAGATGCAAGCAAAGGAATCTCCGTTAGGCTCCATCATCTGCTAAGGTCCACCCCCCATCGTCTCTTAAACTCCCCAATATAAGAGTTCCTATTGAAAAATGTTCAGCTTTCCAATGTTTGAAAAGGGGAGGCTCATCAGATTTTCATTTCTGTCCCAGATTATTTCACTTGTTGAATTCTTTATATGGGCCCCATCAAATTTAGGATTGCCTTTAAACTTATTTTTGGATCTGGGCATCACTGACAAGTGTAATATTGATTGCCTTCCTTAATTGCCTTCAAAAAGGTGGTGGATCACTGGTGAATTTCCCAGTGAAGATATGTGCAAGTAGGAGGGGAACTTGCCAATGGTGGTGTATTCATGCATCTTCTGCCCTTGTCCTTATTTGTAATGGAAGTAATAGGTCGAGGATGGATGTGTATATAATTGTATAATCCTGGACAAGTAACCGGATTGCATTTTGTAGATAGCATTGCTGCTACAGTCCCTCGGTAGTGCCGTGAATCTATACTCAGTGACTGCTTTATTAGGGACATCTGTACACTTTCTCGTTATTGCGAATATCTAATTAGCCAATCACGTAGCAGCAACTCAAAGCATAAAAGCATGCAGACATGATCAAGAGGTTCAGTTGTTGTTCAGACCAAATATCAGAATGGGGAAGAAATGTGATCTTAGTTGCTGCTGTTGGTTGCTGGACCAAACAACATTCTTGGTAGAGTGCTCAGAGGATGTGCAGACCAGCAAGCAGATGTTCTCACTGACATCTTCAACATCTCCCTGAGCAGCGCGACCGTTCCAGGGTGCTTCAAGGCCGCCACAGTCATCCCCGTGCCGAAGAAGACTTCAGTGTCCTGCATAAATGACTACCGTCCCATTGCACTCACATCCATCATCATGAAGTGTTTCAAGAGGCTCGTCATGAGGCATATCAAGACCCTGCTGCCCCCCTCACTGGTCCCCCTGCAGTATGTGTACCGTCCCAACCACTCATCAGACGACGCCATTGCCATCACCCTCCACCTGGCCCTAACCCACCTGGACATCTGTATGTTCGGATGCTATTCATAGACTTCAGTTCAGCATTCAACACAATCATCCCTCAGAAACTGATTGGAAAGCTGAGCCTACTGGGCCTGAACACCTCCTTCTGCAACTGGATCCTAGACTTCCTGATGGGGAGACCTCAGTCAGTCCGGGTCGGGAGCAGCATCTCCAAAACCATCACACTGAGCACAGGGGCCCCCCAGGGATGTGTGCTCAGTCCACTGCTGTTCACTCTGCTGACCCACGACTGTGCTGCAACACACAGCTCGAACCATATCATCAAGTTCGCCGATGACACGACTGTGGTGCATCTCATCAGCAAGAACGACGAGTCAGCTTACAGAGAGGAGGTGCAGCGGCTAACGGACTGGTGCAGAGCCAACAACCTGTCTCTGAATGTGAACAAAACAAAAGAGATGGTTGTTGACTTCAGGAGGGCACAGAGTGACCACTCTCCACTGAACATCGACGGCTCCTCGGTAGAGATCGTTAAGAGCACCAAATTTCTTGGTGTTCACCTGGTGGAGAATCTCACCAGGTCCCTCAACACCAGCTCCGTAGCAAAGAAAGCCCAGCAGCGACTCTACTTTTTGCGAAGGCTGAGGAAAGTCCATCTCCCACCCCCCATCCTCATCACATTCTACAGGGGTTGTATTGAGAGCATCCTGAGCAGCTGCATCACTGCCTGGTTCGGAAATTGCACAATTTCGGATCACAAGATCCTGCAGCGGATAGTGATGTTAGCTGAGAAGATCATCGGGGTCTCTCTTCCCACCAACACGGACATTTACACTACACGCTGCATCCGCAAAGGAAACAGCATTATGAAGGACCCCACGCACCCCTCATACAAACTCTTCTCCCTCCTGCCATCTGGGAAAAGGAACCGAAGCATTCGGGCTCTCATGACCAGACTATGTAACAGTTTCTTCCCCCAAGCCATCAGATTCCTCAATACCCAGGACCTGGACTGACATCTTACTGCTGTTACGAACCTCGTAACTGGGTTACTTACCAGCAAAGATAGAGACGTCCGTTGGAGTCTGATGATACTATTTTTAACAGTATTTATTAGTAAAAATACACAAAAATAATATCAATGCAAATATACAGATAATATACGTCATCAATACTAAACCTAAAAGTGCGGGTATAATAATAATCAATAAGAAATAAGCTCTATCGTTGTCTAGGGGGATAATGAATTGTCCGATGGAAATCTAAAGTTCATTTCAGTTCATACAGGCTGCAACCATTGTTTGTTTGTCGCTGTGTTGCAATTGTTGGAGAGAGAGAGAGAAATAGAAGAATAACTTGCCGACTTTCCTTGGTACGATCTTGATCCGTATCCGTCCTTTAGCTAGACCGTTCCGTGGAGGACTCGCCACCCAGGCAAGGATGGACACACACACAAGCCCCCCACCGGTCTTGTAACATTTCTCCTGGTGTGTCTGAGGGGTGTTCCCCAGACCCCTCTTTTATCCTCACTCAGATGTCAATCAGGTTGGGATGATGCAAGACCACTCTGGCTGACCCTGAGGGGTTTCAATGAATAGTACAGTACTCAATACACAATTCCTTCTCCAAGAGACAATAGCAGTAATCAGTGGTTCCGTTCCGCTTGTGTTAGGAGACATTCCACCTTGTTGTGTATTCTGCGTTGTCTATAACAACTGCCTTTGTTGTGATCCTGCGTCTCTCTCTCTCATTATTGACATGATGTGTATCTCTCTCATTTCCTGGGTATCAGACCCGAAATAATAGCGATTTTGTGATTCGTAACACTGCCCTTTTGTCTTGTTTATTATTTATTGTAATGCCTGCACTGTTTTGTGCACTTTATACGGTCCTGGGTAGGTCTGTAGTCTAGTGTAGATTTTTTTTTCTGTGTTGTTTTTTATGTAGTTCAGTCTAGTTTTTGTACTGTATCATGTAACACCATGGTCCTGAAACACATTGTCTGATTTTTTCTATGTACTGTACCAGCAGTTATGGTCGAAATGACAATAAAAGTGACTTGACTTGACTATGGAATGATTGCTGGTGCCAGATGAAGTGGTTTGAATATCTCACGAAATGCTGATCCTCTCGTATTTTCACGCACAACACTAAAGTTTGCAGAGAATGGTTTGAAAAACAAAGTAAAACATCTTATGAGCAGCAGTTCTGTGGGTGAAAACGCCTTGTTAATGAGAGAGGTCAGAGGAGAATGGCCAGGCTGGTACAAGCTGACAGGAAGTTAACAGTAACTCAAATCATCACACATTACATTCGTGGTGTGCAGAAGAGCCTCTCTGAATGCATAACGCATCGAACTTTGGAGTGGAGGGCTACAGCAGCAGAAGGTCACAAACATACAGAAATACACTCAGTGGCCACTTCATTAGGTACCTCCTGTACCTAATAAATTGATGACTGGGTGTATGTTGATGGGGGGTTATTCAGCAGGCTGCTCTGCCCTGAATGGTTTGATGTTATTGAACATTTTATAAGTGAACATTCCATAATGGTCTTGACTTGTACTCTGTAAACGATGGAAATGAGAGTACTAGGAAGTGAGTGCATGCTATTTGACAGATAGCCTGTCCACAGCACATTAAGACTCAGATCTGTCCTGAGTCTATCACATTCAGCACATGTAGTATTACACAGTACGATGGAGGGTCTGTCCAAACCAGAAACCCTGGATCAACAGATCCATGCTCACTGCACCTACCACGCGAGACAGATCTTTTTCCGCTCAAGAAATGCAGCTACCATCTGCACGAAGTTATCAAGACAGCAAAACGACAAGACAGGGACAAGATCCAGACACAGCTCTCCACCAACAACACACACAGCTTATGGCAAGGTCTGCACACCACCGCAGGCTTCAAAGCTAAACACAGTGGTGCTGCCAGCATCACTGCCTCTCTCCCAGATGAGCTAAATCTGTTCTACACTCGGTTCGATGTCGCCAACACAGAGTCCCCGAGGAGAGGCGTTGATGCGACCTGCACCTTGGTCATCTCTGAGGCTGAGTAATGCAGGTGTTTCCAATGAGTGGACAGCCGCAAGACTGTGGGACTGGACGGCATTCCAGGGTGGGTACTCAGGATGTGCACAGCACAACTGGCAAGTGTGTTTACAGACATTTTCAATCTCTTTCTCTCCCAGTGTAGCGTGCCCTTGTTCTTCAAAACATCCACTGTTATCCCTGTACCTAAAAATACTGAGGTAACGAGTCTGTATGACTGGCATCCTGTTGGACTCACCTCAATAATAAGCAAATGTTTTGAGAGGCTGGTCAAGGACTATATCTGCAGCATGCTACCACCCACACTGGACCCCCTACAATTCACCTACCGACACAACTAATCGACTGATGACGCAATAGCCACAGCTCTACACACCATCCTTACACATCTGGAGAAGAAGGATGCTTATGTGAGAATGCGGTTCTTGGACTACAGTTCAGCATTCAACACCATAATTCTCTCCAGGCTTGACAAGTAGTTCAGAGACCTCGGCCTTCACCCTGCCTGGTGCAGCTGGATCCTGGACTTCCTGTCAGATCACCAGCAGGTGGTAAGAGTGGGATCCCTCACCTCTGCCCACCTGACCTTCAACACAGGAGCCCCTCAGGGCTGTGTCCTAAGCCCCTTCCTTTACTCTCTGTACACCCATAACTGTGTTGCTACCTATAGCTCCAATCTGCTAATTAAATTTGCAGATGGTACTACCTTGATTGGCCTTATCTCAAACAATAACAAGGCAGCCTACAGAGAAGAAGTCATCACCCTGGTGTCAAGGAATCAACCTCTCCCTTGATGTTACAAGAACAAAGAAGCTGGTTGTGGACTACAGGAGGAACGGACTCATCAATGGATCTGGGGCTGAGAGAGTGAACAGGTTAAGTTGCTTGGTATACACATCACCCAGGACCTCACTTGGTCTGCACATACTGGCTGTGTGGCGAAAAACAGCCAAATTAGCTGTATCTAATGTATGGTTTGAATGATAATCAAACTTGATTGAATTTGGAGTACCCCGCCCAGAGCACATTTTACATCCTTGTTACTGTTAGTTGTCAATCAATAGTTCTGACACATCACATCATAAAAGGTGATTAATTAGGAAGAGCTATCCTTGCTCATGACCCCACAAGGTTACATGGGGTATGGAGTCAATGTTGAGAACTTGCAGGGCACCTCCCTCCACCTGTGCACCGCTGTGTTGGAACAGGATGTACCCAGGGATTCTGGTGGAGAAGACACATTGCCTGTGAGGTGTACTTATGTGAGCGCAACTTTGCCAGGTTTTTGCTCAACTCACCTGTGAATCAACATCCCCAATTTAGATACCAGTCTCCAGTTGTCTGCATGCAGGGCTTTGCGATGTTAACTGCACTGGGAGTGACTTCGCTCTGTCCAGGTTCGCTGCCCAGGTTGATACTAGCTGTCTAAAGGTACAACTGAGTGATTTGTTGGGCCACTTCAAAGGTCCATTAAAAATCACCTGCAAGGAGTCAGGCAGGCGAGTTAAGGAGGGCAGATGACAAACGGAACAGATGTTTACTTGTTCAATGATAATCTGGTACTCTTCATCATTGGTTGTTGGTATTTTCCCCCAAAGTCCAGATTATGAACTGCATCTAAATTCCATTGTTGTCATCTTTGCATTGTTAGGTCCCTAGAATACCTTTGTGAGGTTGTACAGCTTTGGAAACACCAATATCTGGTCATTATTTGCGTCTGAACAGAGAAACTTTATCACCCTTTAAGTATAGTCAGAACACAAAAATAAAACAACAGAATTAACACTCTATCATGGCTCATGCTAGGAACTGACTTGTATAAGTGGATGAATTGAAGTAAATAATACTTAAAATAGAGCTTTCATTTGCTCCCTTTATAGTATCAAGATACAATGCCTCTGGGTAATTTACCACACTGTAAAGCTCCTTCTCCACGCAACAGGAACAGTCATACTAAAACAATGAAAGCATTTTCTTAACGATTTGTCACAGTTTAATGTTAATAGCAATGTGTCTTTGATGTATACAAAGGTTGTAAAGCATCAGACTTAGCTCAAATTTTCCCAACAGTTCACCTTATATTTAATATCTCTGAATATTCTCTTTCACAAAGAAAAGATCAATCAAACTGTTGTACTTTTGTTCCCCAGTTATCATTGTAAGTATAATGAAAGATTAAATTAGTTACATATTAAAAATAAAGATGCCTATAATTATTCAAAGGTAAAATGAAAACTTAACAATAAAATCATCTAGCCAACTTTGTAAAGGCTTTGGTAAGATACATCAGAGCCCAAACCAAACCCTGACTGGAGACTTCAGGCTTGCTTTCCAGCTTGAGTCAAACACTTTCCTTCACCCTATCCCAATCTAAACAGATGTTATTATGTTTTGAGGAGTTAATGCACAGAAAGCTCTGACATTCCAGAATCCCTTGCTCGGTCTCTTCCCTCATGATAAGATGTGGACATTGCTGCCACTTCTTCAAAAGGCAGTGGCTTTCAGAGGCTGGAAAAAGGCAGAAGCTTCCTGCCCTTTGCTTCATTTAAAGTGGAATATAGTTAGTAAATTGGTTTAATATTGTCACATGCATCGAGGTACAGTGAAAGATTTGTCTTGCACACTGTCCATACAGATCAATTCATTACAATGGTGCATTGAGGTAGTGTAAGGTAAAACAATGACAGAGTTCAGTAAAGAGTGGTACAGTTAAAGAGAGCGTGGAGCACAGTAAGGTGCAATTCATAATGAGGTAGATTGTGAGATGAAGAGTCCATCTCATTGTACTAGAGAAACACTTAGCTAGTATTATGGAATTATAGAAACTGTGCTTGATCCTGGTGGTTTACGTTTTCAGGCTTTTGTATCTTCTGCCCAATGGGAAGGGGGAGAAACGAGAATGTCCAGGATGGATTGGATATTTGATTTTTGTTGGCTGCTTTACTAAGACAACAAGAAAAACTAACATAGTCCACACAGTGTGTCTAGATTAACGTTCAGGAGGGGAATAGATGAACCATGAGATCTGCAGTCTGCTGAGGGTTAGATCAAGGGTGTTCAAGTCTGGTGGCCAAGAAAGTTACAAGAGGTCCAGGTATGATTGCCAGGAAACTATCTTACAGGCATCGTGTTAATTCTGGACTAAACTTCAACCATTGAATGATGCACAACAGCTGTGGCAGGACTTAGTTATTATCAAATTTAAATCAAGCGACACAGGCAGCCATGGGGCTCCACTTTCAGATGAGCTCAATGCCTTCTATACTCACTTTGGGTGTCAAAACATGGAGAAGCCATCACAAACTCCCACAGCCCTTGATCCTGTGATGTCAGTCCCTGAGGCCGACATGTAGGGAGCCTCTGGGAGGGTGAACCCACGAGAAGCATCTGACACAAATGGGGTACCAGGCCAAGAACTGAGAACCTGTGCTGACAACTGACTGGACTGTTCACTGAGATCTTAACCTCTCACATCGTCAATCTGAGGCACCCACCTGCTTCATGCAGGTTTCAATTATACCAACGCCTAAGATGAACGTGGTAAGCTGCTTCAATGACTATCATCCAGTAGCACCTACATCCACAGTGATGAAGTGTTTTGAGAGGTTGGTGATGAAACATATCAAGTCCTGTCTGCGAAACAATTTGGTTCCATTCCAACTTGCCTACTGAAGCTACAGGTCCACAGCAGATGCCATCTCAATGGCTCTTCACTCAACTCTGGAACATCTGGATGGCAAAGGTGCATACATCAGGATGCTCTTTATCAACTATGTCTCGGCTTTCAATACTATCATCCCCTTAAAACTAATCAATACACTTCAAGACCTTGTTCTCAATACCTCCTTGTGCAATTGGATCTTTGATTTCCTCACTTGCAGACCCCAGTCAGTTTGGATTGACAACAACATCTCCTCCACAATCTCCATCAGTACAAGTGCGCCACAAAGCTATGAACTTAGCCCCCTGCTCTACTCGCATTACACTTACAACTGTGTGGCTAAGCATACCCAATACCATATTTAAGTTGTCTGGCAATGCCACCACCGTAGGCTGAATCAAAGGTGATGACAGATCAGTAGCGTTTAGGAGGGAGATAGAAAATTAGGCTGTGTGGTGCCATAAAAACAACAAGCTCTTATTCAAAGCCAGCAAGAACAAGGAGCTGATTACTGACTTCAGGAGGAGGAAACCAGAAGTCATGAGCCAATCCTCATCAGAAGATCAGAGATGTAGAGGGTCAGGAACTTAAAATTCCACTGTGTTATTGTATTGGAGGACCTGTTCCGGGCCCGGCTCATAAATGCAATTATGAAGAAAGCACGACAGTGCTTCTACTTCCTCAGGAGTTTGCAAAGATTTGGCATGACACCTAAAACTCTGACAAACTTCTATAGATATATGGTGGAGGCTATATTGACTGGCTGCATCACAGCCTGCTATGGAAACACCAATGCCCTAGAATGGAAAAACATACAAAACGTAGTGGATATGGCTCAGTCCATGACAGGTATAGCCCTCTTTACCATTGAGAACATCTACACGAAACGTTGTCACAGGAAAGCAGCATCCATCATCAGGAGACTCCACCATCCGGGACATGCTCTCCTTTCACTGCTGCCATCAGGCAGAAGGTACAGAAACTTCAGGACTCAAACCACCAGGATCAGGAACAGTTACTACCCTTTAACCCTCAGGCTCTTGAACCAAAGGGGATAACTTCATTCAACTTTACTTACCCCATATTTGAAATGTTTTCACAACTTATGAACTCACCTTTAAGGACTTTTCATCTCATGTTCTTGATATTTATAGATTATTATTATTTCTTTCTTTTTGTATTTGCACAGTTTGTTGTCTTTTGCACACTGGTTGAATGCCCAAGTTGGTGCGGTCTTTCATTCATTCTATTACTCTATTGTAGATTTATTGAGTATGCCCAGAAGAAAATGAACCTCTGGGTTGTATATGGTGACATATATGTACCTTGATAATAAATCTACTTTGAACTTCAAACAAATATTTTCATCTTCATAATTATACTGTTCCATTTTAGCTACCAACGTACTCGTCAAAGGTGAATGTCTATTCTAGTATATCTGGGTCTGATGATTCACTTGACAAATTAACAGATATATTTCATATTTTGTGTTGATGCCCCGAGTCAGAATCAGAATCAGCTTAATTATCAGTGACTTATGTTATAAAGTTTGTCGTTTTGTGGCAGCCAGTACAGTGCAAGACATAAGAATCACTACAAGTTACAAAATAAAACAAAAAGCACAAAAGAGGCAGAACGAGGTAGCGGCCATGGCTTTAAGGACCATTCAGTCATCGGATGGCGGAGGGGAAGAAGCTGTTCCTGAAACACTGAATGTACGTCTCAGGCTCCTGTATCACTTCCCATTGGTAGTAACGAGAAGAGGGCATGTCCTGGATAGTAAGTGTTTGTAATGATGGTTGTCATTTCCTTGAGGCACTGCCTTTTGAAGACCTCCACTTGAACTCTTTAAGTTTCCCTAGGAATGTTATACTTTGTATAGTTTTAAATGGATCTTCAGTCCTCTACACCTCATTCAGTTACAGAGTGTAATAGGTGAGGTTTAGCTGGCACCATCAGCAATTGATCTCCTCCTTAGCGTTGTGCCCACTGCTCTATTGTTGGAGCTGTTGCCTTTCAGTTCATCAAACCAAGGTTGTACTATTCTGTCGGGTTAAAGGTTACATGGTTCAGATTGGAAAGACGTCCAGGGATGTTTTATTTCGTCTTCTGAAAAATTTTACTTCCCCCACCCCCATCGATGCTCCCAAAACATAAGATGAGTTCAATATTATATTGTGGGAGCCTTCTATGAGTGAATTGGCTGCTGTGTTTCTGCATTACTTCCATGAATATTGTTCAAAAGTATTTTGGGGTGTCCTGAGAGGGATGGGAAACTTCTTGTTTACCACTTTAAAGTTTAAAGATTTATTTATCACATGTACTTTGAAGTTTTGAAGCATACTGTGAAATGCGTCATTTTGCATCATAGAAACCAGCAAGGATGGTGCTGGGCACCCTGCAAGCTTTGCCATGTTTCTGGCACCAATATCGCATGGCCACACTCACTAACCCTAAGTCTTTGGAGTGTGGGATGAAATTGGAGGACCTAGAGGAAACCCAAAGGGCCACAAGGAGAACCTACAAACTCCTCACAGGCAGCAGTGGGAATTGAACCCAGACCGTTGGTCATTAGTTGGCAATGTAAAGTGATGTGCTAACCGTTCTGCCCTGAACAGTTTGGACTAAACATTTTGGACTGAAATTGCCAGCCTGCACAGATAGTTGGGCAAATAAAGCTTCAAGGGGTATAGTGTACTTACTCTGCGGGCTATTGGGGGGAGGGGAGGGTTCGCATAATTTGTACTTTCTCTTGCTGAACTCCAAATAACATCCATGAGATGCGGAAATGTGTCCTTAGTATTGTGACAGTCCTTACAAGTTCTTTTTCATTCTATGCTGTTATAGGATGTGTGTGTGTGTGTGTGTGTGTGTGTGTGTGTGTGTGTGTGTGTGTGTGTGTGTGTGTGTGTGTGTGTGTGTGTGTGTGTGTGTGTGTGTGTGTGTGTGTGTGTGTGTGTGTGTGTGTGTGTGTAGGGAGGGGAGGGGGAGTGTTTGGTGTGGAATAGGTTGCTTTGTAATTGCTACAAAGGTATCAACTTAAACATCTGGATCTTTGTCCTATGTCAGTTGTCTTTAATTACTAATGTCGTTGCTCTTTTTCCACAGATGATGGATGATCCAGTGGCAGGCACTGAAGCCTTGACATAAGAGCATTTTATTTGTATCCAGACTGTTCAACAGTAGTTACAGGATGCACGTTTGGCATTTCAAAAATTAGATTTTGAAGCTTGGGGATTGGACCACAACTTAGCTTTAGGGGAAAATCTGTACATAATTTGCTGATCGCTGCTTCTTGTACGAAATGCAAAACTTAATAGCATGACAGTCAACTTGTCAGGAAGCTGAAATGACAGATGGATTTTGGAGATGGATAGTCAAAGTAGATTTGCAGAAACACAATCATGTAGCCACTCAAGAGCCCATAATCTCATTTTCCATAATTACTTTCCTGTTTTGTCAAAATAATACACAAAAATCAGACCATATTCATATGAAGCTATTGGATCTGAATTTGTGGCAGCATTGTAACAGACTCACATATTAAAATGGCAATCGATGTATCAGAATCAGAATTGGGTTTAATATCACTGGCATATATTACAAAATTTGTTGTTTTGTGGCAGCAGTGTATATATATATATATATATATATATATATATATATATATATATATATATATATATATATAAATTAAGTTAAATAAGTCATGCAGAAAGAGAGGAAAAATTACTGGGGTAGTGTTCATGGGTTCATTGTCCATTCAGAAATCTCATGGCAGAGGGGTAGAAGCTGTTCTTGAAATGTTGGGTGTGTCTCCATGCTCTTCTATCTCCTCCTTGATGGTAGTAATGAGAAGAGGGCCTGTCCTGTGTGATCGGGGGCCTTAATGGTGGATGCCGCCTGTTTGAGGCATCAACATTTGAAGGTGTTCTTGACGCTGGAGAGGCTAGTGCCCATGATGGAGCTGTCTGAGTTTACAATTTCCTGTAGCTTTTTTCAATCCTATGCAGTGGGCCTACCATGCCAGTTAACGATACAACAGCTTAGAATGCTCTCCTCTGTACTTCTGTAGAAATTTGCAAATGTATTTGGTGACATATCAATTCTCTTCAAACTCCTAATGAAATTCAGCCACTGTCATGCCTTCTCAGTAATTGTATCAATGTATATATCCTCAAAGATGTTGACACCCAGGAACTTGAATCTGCTCACCCCTTCCACTTCTGATCTCTCGATGAGGACTGGAGTGTGCTCCCTCGACCTCCCCCCCCTAAAGTCCACAAATAACTTGCTTGGTCTCACGGATGCTGAGTGCAAGGTTGTTGCTGCGACACCACTCAACCAGCTGATCTATCTCACCCCTGCAAGCCTCCTTGTTTCCATCTGAAATTCTGCCAACAATAATTATGACATCGGCAAATTTATAGATGGTGCTTGAGCCCTGCCTAGCTAAATGGTCATGGGTGTAGACAGAATAGAGCAGTGGGCTAAGCATGCATTCTTGAGGTGCACCAGTGTTGATTGTCAACGAGGAGGAGATGTTATTTCTGATCTGCACCGATTGTAGTCTCCCTATGAGGAAGTCAAGGAACCAGTTGCAGAGGGAGGTACAGAGGCCCAGGTTTTGGATTTTGTTGATCAGAACCAAGGGAATGATTGTGTTGAAAGCTGAGCTGTAGTCAATAAACACAAGTCTGATGTAGGCACTACTATTGGGCAAGTGATCCAAGGCTGAATGGGGAGCGAGTGAGGTTGCATGTGCTGTAGACCTATGGAGGCAGTAGTCGAAGTGCAGCGGGTCCATGTCCTGCCTTAGGTAGGAGTTGATTCTAGACATGGTCAAGCTCTTAATGACTATCACAGTAGATGTGAGTGCCACTGAGCAATAGTTACGCTCTTCTTGGGCATATAATTGTTGTCCTTTGGAAGCTGGTGGGAACCTCCAACAGCAGCAGAGTATATTTGAAGATGTCCTTGAACAGTCTCACCAGTCTCACCAAGCTTTCAAAGCTCCACCAGGTACACCCTGATGCCTTGTGAGGGTCTACCCTCTTGAAAGATGCTCTGACATCGGCTACTGATCATTGGGTCACCAGATGCTGCAGGGATTCACGCAGGTGTAGGTTTGTTCTCCTTTTCAAAGTGTGCATAAAAAGCGTTGAGCTCACCACAGCCATTCATGATGTTAGGCCTCACTTTGTAGGATGTAATGGCCTGCAAACCCTGCCAGAGCTGATGTGCATCCAATCCCAAATCTAACCTCAAACGCAAATGTTTATTCTAGCTTACCTAGCCTTCCATAAGTCATACCTGGACTTGCATACTTCTAGATCACTGGTTTTGAAAACCATAGATCGAGCCCTCAGCTCTCTGGTTCATCCATGGTTTTTGGTTTGAGTATGTCCAGTATGTCCCTGAAGGCACACACTCATCCACGTAGGTCTTCAAGTCTGTGGCATATTCATTCAGACTTGAAGATGATCCCTATATATTCTCCAGTCCAGCAACTCAAAGCAGTCCAGTAGGACTGTAGACCATAAGATATAGGAGCAGAATTAGGCCACTTGGCCCAAGGAGTCTGCTCCTCCATTTCATCATGGCTGATCCAGTTTGCCTCTCAGCCCCAATCTTCTGCCTTCTCCCCATATCCCTTCATGCCCTGACCAATCAAGAATTTATCAAACCCTGACTTAACTATACATAAAGACGGCCTCTGCAGCCACCTGTGGCAACGATTTCCACAAATTCATAACTCTCTGGCTAAAGAAATAGCTCCTCTTCTCCTTTCTACATGGATGCCCCCTGTTCTGAAACTGTGTCCTCTGGTCTTAGACTCTCCCACCATATGAAACATCATCTCCACTTCCACTCTATCTAGGCCTTTCACCAAATCAAATGTTCTTTATAAGACAAGCTGTTCAATCCTAGAATCATTTATGTGAGCCTCCTTTGAACCTTTGCAGTTTCAGATCATCCTTTCTAAGATAAGGGGCCCAAACTTCTCAAAGTGAGCCTTCATCAGTGATTTATAAAGAATCAACATTACATCCTTGATTTTATATTCTGGTCCTCTTGAAATGAATGTTAACATCATATTTGACTTCCTCACCTCAGACTCAACCTGCATAAGGATTCCAAAGTTCCTTTGTGCTTCAGTTGTTTGTATTTTCTCTCCATTTAGAAAACTGTCAACCCTTTAATGTCTTCTACCAAAGTGTAGGACTATAGACTTCCTGACATTATTTCATTTGCCCTGTTCTCTTAATCTGTTCAAGCCCTTCCTCAAAACTACCTGCCCCTCCGTCTATCTTCATCTGCAAACTTTGCAACAAAGCCATCAATTCCATCATCCAAATCATTGACATATAATGTAAACAGAATCGGTCCCAACACAGACCCCTGTGGAACACAACTAGCCACCAGCAGCCAGCCAGAGCAGGCTTCCTTTATTCCCACTCTTTGTCACCTGCCAATCAGCCACAGTTTCATCCATGCTAGAATCTTTCCTGTCTCGTAGCTTGTTACGCAGCCTCATGGGTGACACCTTGTCAAGGGCCTTCTGAAAATCCAAGTACACAACATCAGTTGAATCTCCTTCGTCTATCCTGCTTGTTATTTCTTCAAAGTCTTCCAGCAGGTTTGTGAGGCAAGATTTTCCCTTGAGGAAACCATGCTGACTATGGCCTATTTTATCATGTGCCTCCAAATACCTTGATACCTCATCCTTAATATCGACTCTGGCATCTTCCCAATCACTGAGGTCAGACTAACTGCCCTATAGTCTCTTTTCTTCTGCCTCTTCCTCCTTCTTGAAGAGTGCAGTGACATTTGCAATTTTCCAGTCTTCCAGAACCATTCCTGAATCTAGTGATTTTTGAAAGATTATTACTAATGCCTCCACAACCTTTCAGTACCTTCTCTCTAGTAATGGTAACTTCATGCACTTCATAACATCTGACACCTGGAACTTCCACCATATTGTTAGTGTCTTCTGCAGTGAAGACTGATGCTAAATACTTATTCATGTCATGGTCCCTTCTGGCAATCGCCCACCTCAGGAATTGGGCCTCAATCACCTCATTTAGTTCCAATCATTCCCAGGTTCCACTAACTACAAACACTTGCTTTCCATCAGCAAATGCAGGATAAAAACCCTATGATCACAACAAGGAGATGCCAGTTCGTTGGTTGACGTCGGTGTGAGTAACCTCGTTTCAAGGTTCTTAGGACTACCACTTCTAGGTCAAGCATTGCTCCTGGATACCGACTCCATGCTTGCTACGTTAATAACGCCTCCTGACTCTGCCTCCATGCCTGTGTTCTGCACTTGGGTTCATCCTCCGCCACGCTCATGTAACAATTCAGTTCCTTGGCCATTTCCTTGTCCCTCATTACTACCTCTCTAGCATCATTTTCCAGCAGTCCAATATGCACTCTCACCTCTTTTTTACACTCTACCAATCTGAAGAAACTCTTTAATATTATTGGCTAGTTTACTTCTATATTCCATCTTTACCTTCTTCATGGCTTTTTTTTTAGCTGCCTTCTGTTGGTTTTTAAAAGCTTCCCAATCCTTTAAGTTCCCACTAATGTTTGCTCTATTGTATGTTCTCTCTTTGACTTTTATGTTGACCTAGACTTCTCTTGTTAGCCGAGGTTGTGTCACCTTTCCTTCAGAATACTTCTTCCTCTTTGGAAGAAGTATTCTGCACCTTCTTAATCACTTGCAGAAATTCCAGCCATTGCTGCTCTGCCATCATCTCTGCCAGTGTTCTTTTCCAATCAATTCTGGCCAACTCCTCTCTCATGGCTCTGTAATTCCCTTTACTCCACTGTAATACTGATACACCTGACTTCAGCTTCTCCTTCTCAAATTTCAGGGTGAATTCAATGATATTATGATCACTTTTGGTATTGTTAGAAGCTGCCGCTGGATGCACTTCTCACAGTTGTAGTTGTCAGGGACACTGGAGGTCTCCCTGCCTTCCAGATCTTGTAAGAGGAGCATGCAACTATCCTGCCTGGCATCTCTATTGTCCTAGCTGAGCAGATAGAAAGAGGGTTCATTTATTTTGAGCATCAAAAGATGCCTTAGAAGTCTTAAAATGATGTTGTTTACTGAAGTACTCATGGCTGTGACTGAGGATTTTAACTGTATTAGCCCTAAATGGGAATGTTTGATGATTCCCATCGTAACTACTGAGTCACTGCTGAATTGTGCCATCTTATGAAGTGGTTAATTTCCCTGGGCTTAGACAGATGGTGTTTGGAGGTAAATTTCTAAAATCAATTTTGAATACAGGGCTCATGATTGGCAATTGAAAAAAAATATGAGAGGTATAACTTGCTGTGAATTTTCAGAGGAATTTCACGTGGGAATCAAACAGCTGACAAGTCACATCCTGGCCTTTAATTGGAACCTTTGGAGTCATTGGTTGGGACACAGCCTCAATCACCCTTAACAAAGCCGTCATCAGGGAGAGCTTGGAGTGATTTATTGCACTGGGAGCAGAAGTGATGTAGTCTTTCAAGTGCAGTCGGAATTAAATTGGATAACTCCTGAAGATAACGGCAAGGAATGCAAAATGTGATTATCACACATATATTAATTGAAAGTCAGGATAGTTTCCTTCAATCTTTGCAAACCCATGATGTCTCTGTGCAGCTATTGCACAGTGTAACTTTTACCAACTGCATGAAGCAGCAGGGTCAATATCCTTACTTCCCAGTACTAATCTAAAGGCTGGAACATCATGCCTGCTTAATGTGTCATCCTCTTTGTGATTAGAGTTCAGTGCAATTATTAAGATTACTTGACCGTGGAGGGACTAGCTACCAAGTCATTCTGATGTTGCCCAGGAGGAGCTCGTTTAACAGATGGAAAGGAGGAAAGCCACCTTGTGCCCTCAGGATTCCCTCCAGATACATGCCCAGAAGCACTGACAGGACATATGGCAAAGGATAACAGGCCCAAGGTTGTTCAGAAAGACATTTCAGTCATAGAGTCATAGAACAAACAGCACAGAAACCGACCCTTTGGCTCACCTAGTCCATGCTGGCCCAATCTTCTGTTTAGTCTCATCTACCTGTACCGAGGCCATAGCCCTCTGCAGCCCCCCCCCCCCATCCATCTACCTATCCAAACTTCTCTTAAATAATACAATTCAACTGACAGTGATCACTTCCACTGACTGCTCATTCCACATTTGCCACCACCTTCTGAGTGAAGAAGTTACCCCCTCACTTTCCCCTTAAATATTTCACCTTTCAACCTAAATCTACACCTCTAGTTCTCATCTCCTACAATCTCTGCGAAAAAAGCCTGTTTGCATTTACACAATAGTTACCCTATTTATACTGCTCATGATTTTGTGTAGGTCTGTCAAACCTTCCCTCATTCTCCTGCATGCCAGGGAATAAAGTTCTAAGCTTTTCATCCTTTCCCAATAACTCAGGTTCTCATGTCCCAGCAACATCATTCTGTAAGGGCTGCCAGTGGGTCTGAGCAAAACCACGGACAGAAAACAGTGACAGTGTAGGTCAAATGACTTCAATTTTTACCCAACAGTCAGAGGCGCTCAGTACAACCGTCTTGCCACATTCACTACTTCAGATTCCAATTAAAGTATTCAGGCAACTTAGGAGTTCATAGAGAATATAATAAAAAGGCTTCAAGTAAGCTGTCTCACAAGATCCAAGGCTTCAGGAGAAAATCAGGCAAGTCAGACCACAAAACAAAGGGAGTGTTTCCACAGGAAAGTTCACAGTACTGATACATGGCGTGATCCAAGATGGCGGCGCGACGCAGTTTGCAGCGGCCACTCTGCAGCTGTTATCTGTTATTTGTCAAGCGGGGTGCCATGCACAATCCTAATCTGATGAAAAATAGAGGTGGGAGTACGGAGGAACATCTGGAAATCTCCAGGAAGGCCTTTTTCGTTGCTGCTGCTGTTGTGAGGTTTGGGTCTCTGCCGGGGAAGAACAGGCTCCCAGTCCTCGGGGTTGCGTTGCCGGTGGCCGTTGGTGGGGGTGTCATAGTGCGCTCGGCAGAGGATGGTGCTCAGAGGGGCTGTGCCGGAGGGGATGGTCGGAGGCTCAGAGGTTCGATGGACTCGGAGTCTGTTGTGGTCGTGGCGATTTCACCGTGTGCTGCGTCTGCGAGGCTGAGTCTGGCGGCGCCTTGGAAGTCCATAGCGGGGGGTATTCCCTTCTGTCGCCTGCGTGGGATGACGAGTCTATCAGGACCCTGAAGACTTGTGGAAACTGTGTGGTGGTTTCTTTTGAACTTACATCTTTGGACTATTTTTACTGTGCCCATGGTCTGCTTTTTACTGTTGTAACTGTTGTAACTATATGTTAACTATAACTATATGTAACTATGTGGTTTTGTGTAGGTCTTGTGGCTTTAGTTTTTGGTTTGTTGGGTGGTAGAGTTGGTCTTTTGACTTGGTGTGTCTGGGTAGTCTTGTTTTGTCTGGTGGGTTTGGAGCTCCTTTCCGGGGAACGCTCTAAAATGGTAGCGTGATATTAATACGCAGCAGCCTCTCCGGACTCTGGATTTGGGGATTACCAAACGTTACGTGGATTTTCTGGTGTAGTCCGTTTTGTTGTGTGTTTTTGTTATATCATTCTGGAGGAACGTTGTCTCAGTTTTTTAACTGCATTGCATTTGTGGTTTCTAAATGACAATAAACTGAAACTGAACTGAACTGAACTGAAGTAATCCCACAGAGATTGATGAATTCTAGCAGTTGATTCCAACAAGCAGGGCAAGTATCAAGACTGAGAAACTGGTAGCCGCGGCCACCAGCCTTAAACACCTCTCAGTCAGTCTCAGGTGTGTCTTGTAATCCAACTGAGATTCCTCCCAGTGATTAGGGGTGAGGATCTCCTCCCAGACAGATGACATCATTGCTCTTGGGTGTGTCAGCGCCATCTGCTGGGCACTTGAGGTGTACCAGTTCTAAGTTTTCTCTGATTGCACATTTGATTAATGCATCCTCAATTGTCATATCCCACCAAAAGCTTTTCCTTCTTTCTTCTGGATTACCTGAGAAATGTGACCTGGCAGTGCAAGGCAATAAGGAGGTAGTGAAGGTGAAGCCACACTGCTGATTGACTTCATGCCATTATGACCACCATGGCCAGGTAGCATGCAATTTAAAAGGTAGCATGGAGCTGGTATATGATCTACAACCAGTGCAGGGGGAAAGGATAGTACAGGAGTGAATTCAGGTGAACTTCTTCCTTCTGTTGTGGAGAGTGCAGTTGAGCAACCTGATGATTAAAAGTCCTGGACCTAAACTATAAACTCCCTTTCTTTCCAAAGATGCAGTGTAACATACAGAGTGTTTCCAGTATTTTGTTAAAGTTTTCTAGTATTTGCAGTTTCTTTTTAATTTTTATGCACTCTCAAACAACTTGATAAGCCAGGGATGTGGATAGTTATGCACACTTGCCCAAAAGCCGGTACCAAACATCAAGGAGGATGATGTTAACTTGGCACAGGTGTTAGTATGGAGATTGGGATCTATCCTTCACAAGGGGAAATGTCAGAAGCTAACCTGTGGAGCCAATTGTCTTCTGTTTAATCTTATCTTCCTTTTCCATATCCTTGCCCCTCAGATCATGCTCCTCTGTTTCTGCCTGACAGGTTGTAGAAGGTCTGCTCCCTGATAAATTTCTGTAGCATCCAAAACACTATGATCCGCTTATCCACTTAGCCATGCAGTACAGGTGTTGCTTCTGAATGCTGGAAGAGCAAACATAAGACCATAAGATATAGGAGCAGAAGTAGGCCATTCAGCCCATCGAGTCTGCTCTGCCATTCAATCATGGGCTGATCTCATTCTTCCAGTCATCTCCACTCCCCTACTTTCACCCCATACCCTTTGATGCCCTGGCTAATCAAGAACCTATCTATCTCTGCCTTAAGTACACCCAAATGGCTTGGCGTCCGTTGCTCATGGCAACAAATTCTGCAGATTTACCACACTCTGACAGAAGTAATTTCTCCACATCTCAGTTCAAAACCTGAAGTTGTGCCCTCTTGTCCTAGAATCACCTACCATGGGAAAAAACTATGCCATATCTAATCTGTTCAGACCTTTCAACATTCTGAGTGTTTCTATGAGATCTCCCTTTATTTTCCTGAACTCCAGGGAATACAACGCAAGAGCTGCCAGACATTCTTTTCATTCCTGGAATCATTCTTGTGAATCTTCTCTGAACCCTCTCCAATGTCAGTATATCCTTTCTAAAATGAGGAAGCCAAAACTGCACATAATGCTCCAAGTGTGATCTCACGAGTGTCTTATAGAGCCTCAACATCACATCCCTGCTCTTGTATTCTATACCTCTGGAAATGAAAGCCAACATTGCATTCACCTTCGCCTTCTTTGCCACTGACTCAACCTGGAGTTTAACCTTTAGGGTACCCTGCACAAGGACTCCTAAATCCTTTTGCATCTCTGCACTTTGAATTCTCTCCCCATCTAAAAAATAGTCTGCTCATGTATTTCTTCCACCAAAGTGCATGACCATACACTTTCCAACATTGTACTTAATTTGCCACCTTTTTGCCCATTCCTATAAACTATCTAAGTCTCTCTGTTTCCTCAGCACTACACGCGCCTCCACCTATCTTTGTATCATCGGCAAATTTTGCCACAAATCCATTAATCCCATAGTCCAAATTATTGACATATATCATAAAATGCAGCGGTCCCAACACCGATTCCTGTGGAACTCCACTGGTAAGCATCAGCCAGCCAGAATAGGATCCCTTTATTCCCACTCTCTGTTTTCTGCCGATCAGCCAATGCTCCACCCATGCTAGTAACTCCCCTGTAATTCCATGGGCTCTTATCTTGCTAAGCAGCCTCATGTGTGGCACCTTGTCAAAGGCCTTCTGAAAATCCAAGTACACCACTGATGCACCATCAATAACTCTAGGAGACTGGAAGTGAATGATAGGCTTTTATTAACAGCGAAAAGGGAGCACGACATGTCGAAGACGGAGGAGGGGAGCGGTGCCCCAATCGCCTTTATACAGGGGTCTGTGGGAGGAGCCACAGGAGCAGTCAACAGAGGGGGGGGGGGCATGTCCAGACAGGTATACATAGTTTACCACATTCACCCCCCCCCCTTTGTTTTAAAAGAGAGTCCCCACAGGGCGAAGTTTCTGACAAGTGTACTTACAGGTTAAGCCTATCAGGCGGCCGATTCTGTCGCTGCGATCTACGTAGCACCGGTGGTGATTGCACAGGTGCCGGTGGTGATTGCACCGGTGACGGTAGTTGTGCTGGCTCCGGCCTGACTTGAGGTGCCAGCCCGTTAGGCATCAGTAATCCCTCATACGTGTGCGTGGCGCCTGGTATGGGAGTGTTGTGAGGAGTCTGTGTAGGACTTGGCGTGTGCGGTGTCTCGTGGGTATATACATCGGTGGGTACGGGGTTCATAGTCACCGTGGAGTGTTCGGGGTAGGGGTCTGGTGCTCCTGCAGGCACCAGGTCGCGGACGGAGACTGTGTCCTCCCGCCCATCAGGTAAGACCACGTAGGCATACTGGGGGTTCGCATGAAGTAGGTGAACCCTCTCGACCATCAGGGAGTATTTATTGCTCCTCGCATGTTTCCGGAGCAGCACTGGCCCTGGGGACGTCAGCCAAGCCGGTAGGGTGGTCCCAGTGGCCGACTTCCTGGGAAAAGAAAAGAGTCGCTCATGAGGGGTGGCATTGGTGGACATGCATAACAGGGAGCGGATGGAGTGGAGTGCCTCGGGGAGGACCTCCTGCCATCGAGAGACCGGCAACCCTTTGACCTAAGGGCTAAGAGTGTGGCCTTCCACACAGTGGCATTCTCCCTCTCCACTTGTCCATTCCCCCGGGGATTATAGCTCGTGGTCCTACTAGTATCAATACCCCTAGCCAGCAGGTACTGGCGCAGCTCGTCACTCATAGACGAGGACCCTCTGTCACTGTGGATATAGCAGGGATATCCGAACAGAGTGAAGAGCTGGCGCAGGGCTTTTATGACAGACGTGGCAGTGGTATCGGGGCAGGGGATGGCAAAGGGAAACCGCGAGTACTCGTCGATAATATTGAGAAAATAGACATTGCGGTCGGTGGAGGGAAGGGGGCCCTTAAATTCGACACTCAGTCGCTCAAAGGGGCGGGTGGCCTTGATAAGTTGCGCCTTTTCAGGACGGTAGAAGTGCGGTTTGCACTCAGCGCAGACTTGGCAGTCCCTGGTCATCGTCCTGATTTCCTCAAGGGAGTAAGGCAGGTTCCGGGCTTTCACGAAATGGTAAAGTCGGGTGACCCCCGGGTGGCAAAGATATGCATGGAGGGCGTATAGCCGGTCGAGCTGTGCGCTGGCACACACTCCCCGGGATAGGGCATCAGGGGGCTCATTGAGCCTTCCAGGCCGGTACAGGATGTCATAGTTGTAAGTGGAGAGTTTGATTCTCCACCGCAAAATTTTATCATTTTTGATTTTGCCCCGCTGTTGGTTGCTGAACCGAGCGCTGGTCGGTCAGCAAGGTGAACCTTTTGCCAGCGAGATAGTGCCTCCAGTGCCTAGTAGCTTTCACTATGGCCTGGGCTTCTTTCTCCACCGCGGAGTGCCGAATTTCAGGGCCTTGAAGGGTACGAGAGAAGAATGCTACTGGCCTTCCTGCCTGATTGAGGGTAGCAGCCAGCTCAAAGTTGGAGGTGTCACTCTCTACTTGGAAGGGAATGGTCTCGTCCACTGCATGCATTGCTGCATTGGCAATGTCCCCTTTAATGCAGCTGAAGGCCGCGCGGGCCTCGGCTGAGAGGGGAAATGTGGTGGACTTGACCAGGGGCTGGGCCTTGTCTGCGTAGTGAGGGACCCATTGGGCGTAATAGGAAAAGAAGTCCAGGTACCGTTTGAGGGCTCTGAGGGTGTTGGGAAGAGGGAGTTCCAACGGGGGCGCATACAGTCGGGGTCAGGGACAATGACCCCGTTCTCCACGACATACCCAAGGATAGCAAGTCGGGTGGTTCCGAACACACACTTGTCCCTGTTATAGGTAAGGTTAAGAGCTTTGTCCGCTTGGAAAAATCATTGGAGGTTGGTTTCTTGATCCTGCCAGTCGTGACTACAGATGGTGATGTTATCCAGATATGGGAACGTGGCCTTCAGTTGGCACTGATTTCCCTCTGAAAGACAGAGACACCGTTCGTGACACCAAAGGGGACACACAGGGAGTGATAGAGCCTGCTGCCTGCCTCGAAGGTGGTGTAGGGGCGGTCCTCCAGGCGGATGGGGAGCTGATGATAAGCGGATTTCAGGTCTATGGTTGAGTATACCTTGTACTGAGCTATCTGATTGACCATATCCACGATGCGGGGTAGGGGGAATGCGTCAAGCTGCGTGAACCTATTGATGGTCTGGCTATAGTCCACCACCATCCTATTTTTCTGCCCGGTCCGAACAACAACCACCTGGGCCCTCCAAGGGCTTGTGCTTGGCTCAATGATCCCCTCCCTGAGCAGCCGCTGCACCTCTGACTGAATGAAGGCCCTGTCCCCCGCGCTGTACCTCCTGCTTTTAATTGCCACAGGTTTACAGTCGGGGGTCAGGTTGGCAAACAGCGGTGGGGGAGGGATCTTGAGGGTGGAGAGGCTGCAAGTGGTGTCAGTAGCGCAGCTGTCGGTATGGTGTTGGGTGGGATGTATGGGTCGGTGTGTATGTGTGGTCAGTAGCGGGGTATGTGACGAATTCCCACAGAACTGAGGATTTCTGACAGTGATTGGTGGGAGGGGCCCGTCATACTCCATTGTCACACTTTTCAGGTGGCTCTGGAAGTCGAGCCCCAATAGCACAGGGGCACACAGTTGAGGCATGACCAGTAATGTAAAGTCCCAATATTCTGTGCCCTGCACTACTAGTGTCACTATACAACCCCCCCGGATGTCTGTTGTATGCGACCCAGAAGCCATGGCGACCCTTTGGCTTACCGGCCATGTCACGAGTCCGCAGCATTGCACCGTGTCTGGATGAATAAAACTCTCAGTGCTGCCCGTGTCAAACAGGCAGCTAGTCCTGTGCCCCTCCACCAGGATGTCCATCATTGACCTTGCGAGCTGGTGTGGAGCGCTTTGGTTGAGGGTCACGGAGGCCAGAGTTGAATCGCCGTCTTGGTCCGGCACGGTGGGGTGCCCGGTAAGCACCCATGGGTCGGAGGCCGTGCGAGGTGGTGCTGACCAAGATGGCTGCCCCCATGCCTCACATGCGGCTGGCAGGCAAAATGGCGGAGACCAAGATGGCTGCCCCCATGCCTCACATGCGGCTGGCAGGCAAGGTGGCGATCCCCATGCCTTGCACGCGGCGCTGCTTGACCCCGCTCGTGGTTTGAACTGACAGGTCTTGGCGAAGTGGCCCTTCTTCCCGCAGCTGTAGCAGGTAGCTTCTCGGTCCGGGCAGTGTTTTCGGGGGTGCTTCTCGAGTCCACAGAAGTAACACTTCGCCGACTCGCGAGTGGCAGCAGCCATGGTCGATTCGCCGGTGGGTTGCGGGGTCTGCAGTGTCCACGAGGCCGGCGGGAGATCGCGCACCTGAAGAGCATCAGTGTTGTGCAGAGCAGCCTCCAGCATGTCGGCCAGCTCAATCGCCGAATGTAAGGTAAGATCGGCGTGTTCCAGCAGCCGCTGGCGCACGTACATTGACCTGATCCCCGTGACAAAGGCGTCTCTTACCAGGAACTCTGCATGCTGTTCCGCCATTAGCCCGCCGCAATCGTAGGCCCGCATGAGTGTCTGTAGGGCCCGGACAAACTCAGCACTCGACTCTCCTGCCTGCTACTGCTGTGTCGCTAAGTGATGTCTTGTGTAGACGGTGTTCACCGGCCGCAGGTGTTGTCTTTTGAGGGCGTCCATCACGCCCTGGTAGCTCGGTTGGTCCCTGATCATGGAGTAGACCCGTGGACTAACCCTGGAGAGGAGAACCCTGCGCGTTGTGGCAGGCTCAGTCACTTGAATCTCCTCCAGGTACGATTCAAAGCATGCTAGCCAGAGTTTGAAAGCGTTGCCGGCTTCCTGGGATTGAGGGTCAAGATCCAATCTGTCTTTCCATGTTTTAAAAACGCTGTTAATAAAATTGATGCACCATCAATAACTCTAGGAGACTAGAAGTGAACGATAGGCTTTTATTAACAGCGAAAAGGGAGCACGACATGTTGAAGACTGGGGGGGGGGGGGAGCAGTGCCCCAATCGCCTTTATACCGGGGTCTGTGAGAGGAGCCACAGGAGCAGTCAGCAGAGGGACGTGTCCAGACAGGTATACATAGTTTACCACAACCACATCTTCTATATCTCCTTTATTTACCCTGCTTGTAATTTCCTCAAAGAATTGCAGCAGGTTTGTCAGGAGGGATTTTTCTTTCAGGAAACCATGCTGGCTTTGGCCTATCTTGTCAAGTGCCACCAGGTACTCTGTAATCTCATCCCTAACAATCGATTCCAACAACTTCCCAAGCACTGTTGTCAGGCTAACAGGTCTATAGTTTCCTTTCTGCTGCCTCCCACCCTTCTTAAATTGCGGAGTAACATCTGCAATACAATCCATGACCCTCTAGATAGTGGTTAGTGTATTGCTTTAACACTGGCTATAAGATAGGAGTTCGATTCCCATTGCTCCCCTCGAGTTTGTAAGTTCTCCCTGTGACAGTGTGGGTTTCCTCCAGGAGCTCTGGTTCACTCCCACATTGCAAAGCTGTACGAGTTAGGGTTAATAAGTTGTGGGCATGCTACGTTTGTGCCAGAATTGTGGTGACACTTGAGAACTGTCCTGCAAAATCCCTGCTGATTTGAATTGATGCAAACAATGCACTTCACTGTATATTTTTATGTACCTGTGACAAATAAAGCTAATCTGATTTTATCTTGTCAGGACATATCTAAAGGACAGAATGCTGGTCAAATCAATATAACAACCTGATATACCTGTTCTATACAACACACACAAAAAGTTGGTGGAACACAGCAGGCCAGGCAGCATCTATAGGAAGAAGCACTGTCAATGTTACGGGCTGAGACCCTTCGTCAGGACCCTTCGTCTGTACTTCTCCCTATAGGTGCTACCTGGCCTGCTGCATTCCACCAGCATTTTGTGTGTGTTGCTTGAATTTCCAGCATCTGCAGATTTCCTCGTGTTTGCGTCTACCTGTTTTCTATGCTCTTTGGGAGTACGATACATACACGTGCAGGAAGTTTTGTGCATTCCTCTGTGTATGATGGGATGTTTCTAAGGCATTTAATTTCCTGACATTGACTGAGTTTCGAAGACATCCATAATGTTATGGGATGAGTTTTGGGTGACCGTTAGAGGAGTCCCATAATACAGTTTATCCCTATTCCCACCTCTCCCAACACATGTACCTGCATACAATAAGCCGCAGGCATCAGCTTCCACATTTCAGGCTTCTTTTAGCTCAAAAAAAGGTACAAACTGAACAAAAAACTTTATAAAAAGATTAAAAGCACAGATGTTGATTACCTTTGACTGATTTCCTTTGGAGAGCTGTCTAAGAATAACAGATTTCTGTTCCTTGGATTATTCACCCAATAGCCTTGATCTTTCTCAGAATTACCAATGCTTTGTATCTGTGTACTCAGTAGATCTTGGCTCTAATGAGGTTCATTGAAAGTGTACAGACTGATTCATGTGAGACAAAGTAGTGTGTGCGGTTTATTCAAGGGTTCTTCACAAAGTACACAGAGAATTTACTATAAATATTGTTAAAGTCTAGAGAAGAGTTCACCGCAAAACATTATAGCACAGGGACAGACCCTTTGGCCTATGATATCTGCACCAAACATAATGCTAATATAAACTAAACTTCTTCTGCTTGTACAGGACCCGTATCCCTCTAGTCACTGTTATTGATATGTCTATTTAGCAGCTTCGCAAACACCATGATCGTAACTGCTTTCACCAGAACTTCTGGCTGCATATTCCAGGGAGACACCACTTTCTGTGTAAAAAGACTTGCACTTCACAATTCCTTTGAACTTTGCCCCTCTCTCAGAGTCAGAATCAGAATCGAGTTTATTATCGCCGGAACGTGTTGTGAAATTTGTTCACTTAGCAGCTGCAGTTCAATGTAGTACATAATATAGAAGACAAATAAATAATAAATAAATCAATGCTCCAAACTACCTGATACTTCTATCCTGGATATGAGATTCTAATTCTCTGCCCTTTCTATGCCTCTCATAAGTTTTAAACTTCTATCAGATCACCCCTCAGCCTCTGATGCTCCAGAGCAGGCATCCCCAAAATTTTTTTATGCAATGGGGCTTTATGAGGGGTCTATGGACCCCAGGTTGGGAACCTCTGCTCTAGAGAAAACAACCCAGGTTTGTCCAATCCCTCCCAGTATCCTAATAAACCTCTTCTGCACCTTCAGCAAGGCCCTGTAGTGGGACAGCCAGAACTGTACACATGTGTCCCCTAACCAAAGTTTTATATGTGCAACATATCTTCTTTGTTCTTATATTAGTGTCCTCCCCAATGAATGCAAACATGCCATACTCCTTTCTTTCCACTTCTGTGGCCACTTTCAGGGAGCAATGAACTTGGACTCCAGGGTTCTTCAGAACATCTGTGCTGTTAAGGGCTCTAACATTAGCTGTATACTTTCCCCTTCTATTTGACCTGCAACACATCACACTTGCCCGGATTCAGCTCCTGCTGACATTTCTGTGTCTATTATCAGATCAACATTCTGCTGCCTCCTTCTTTACCGTCTATAACTCCACCAATGTCTGTGTATCTGAAACTTACTAATCCACTCATTTACGTTTTCATGGAAGAAATTTGTAAATATACATATTACAAACAAAAGAGGCCCCACCCAGCCCTGATCTCCATGAAACACCACTGGTTGCAGATCTCCAGCTGAAATAACACCCTTTCACCATTACAATCTGTTTTCTATTAGCAAGCCTAATCTGAATCCAGTTTACCAAACATCCATGGATCCCATGCATCTTAATCTTCTAGATCAACCTACCAAATTCTCATGAGGGACCAATATTTTATTGACTATAAACAAATAATCCCAACTGTGAAGGAACATTTTATTTCCATACCTGCAATGACTATATCAAAATATCAATGTCCTGATTCTTGATGTATAATATAACCATATTTTTTACATGCATATGTATGTGGCACAGGTGGTTTATACAAATAGTGACAATTCCATATCGCACCAAAAACCATAGGCAATAGTGTTAAAAATGAGTTGTTAATTAAAAATCCAGGAAATGTATGTTAATTGGTTTTAACACATTAAAGTGCTGGATGAATCTTTAGAGACACACATCTGTTAGTATTCAAATTTATTCAGTTGACTGGGAATTTTTCTTGTTGAGTTTATTCAGAGCCAAAATAATAATTATTCTTTGAGGAAACATCTTGACCCTCTCCTCTTTACCCCTTGAGGAATCTGTCACCTCTCATCTTTCTCTTTACAAGAAAAAAAGTCAGCTCAATCTGTTCACCCTGAGATTAAGTTTAATAGATTTAATCTTGCCTTCTGTTATCATCTCTGTGACTGTTTATCATACCTTCTCTAGTACCACCCTTTTCATTTAGTAATAGGGCTTTTAACAAGAGTGTGCATCTTATGTTGAGGGATGTCCACCTAAGATTCAATTAAAGTTCAGTATTATGTTCTTTTAATTTAAATATATCCATTTAGCAAAACAAAACCTGTTTATTTAAGCCTGTGTGATTTACATATTTGTATTCCAGATCCCTTTGCTCCTTTACTCCGTTTAATTTACCTTCCACGTATAATAAGAGCAATTCTGGTACACAGAAATGACACCCCACTTAGTTGTGTTGAAGCTCATTTTTTTCCTCATCGCATTCTGCAAGTCAATTTGACTGCAATTTGTTGCAAAACTTCTTGGTATTGGCTACTATAATGTCAACCACAAACACAGAAATTACATCCTTGTTCACAAAATCTAAATTGTTAATTCACGTTGTGAACTGCAGCAGTTTCAATATTGATCCTTTCGAGTCTCCGCCACCTGTTTCTCCGGATAAGTGCCATTTGTCCTGACTCTCAACTTTCATGCAGACAACTGGCTATCCAGTCTGCTGTATGCCCTCAACTCTATATTTACTGACCTTGCTCATTCTATTCAAATGGACAACCTGGATAGATTACACCTACTAAATTATCTTTCCCTACTCTTTTTTGTCTTCTCACAAAGTATTCAATGAGATGTGTTCAGTAAATTATTTCTTTTAGATGTTCATGCTGAATATTCATCATTGATGTTTTTCTTATGGATGTTATGGGTGTTTTTCTGTTTGCTGCTTAATAGAATTCCAGTATTTTTCTTTCTTGTTAACAAGCTAATGGTCTGAACATACCGTATCTTCTTTCTTAAACACAGGTATATTGCTAACTGTTCATCAGCCCTGTGGCTGTACATGCTTTCTTAATGAATTATAAAAATTATACATAATAGCACATTTGCTGTCTCATAATCCTTAAAAATGCACTGAGAAGCCTGACTGGAGTGGAACTTCTATTTTCTCTAACTTTATTTATTGTTTCTCCTCTTAATGTTAATTGCAGTTATTCCATTTTTAAACTCACCCTCTGGAGTGAAGTACAGCTGTTTTTTTTCCCCTCAGGTAAAGGATGAAACAAGACGATTACATAACATTTTGGCATTTCAATACAATTTAATCCTGCGTCATTTCATGGTCTTCTTCCAATTCCCAGTTGTGTTCTCCACATTTGTCAGTGAATTTGATTTATGCCTCTTTTGTCTGCCTCATTTTTTTTTCTCGTGCCTTTATTCAGTCAGAGTTCTACAATAGTGGTTAATTTATTCTACTCAATATCCCTGAAATACAGTTTTCCTCCAATATATTAAAAACTGGTCTTTGTCATTTTTATGTCAGTCTCAGCTGTTATTCAAAGGTGTTTTATATCTAAATTTTCCCTCCCTGTTGCTTTTTAACTGATGTAGTAATGAATCAGCTCTTTCTGCTTTTTACATAGAGATTGCAATGTTATCCTATTTGTTCCTTATCTCCATGACCTATCTCTTATAGGTAATTATTTTAGAAGAAAAAATCCTTCATATTTATTTACTCACACTTTTATGCATCGCTTTAGATTGCCTGTACACTTAAACCAAGGAAATGCATATTAGGTATCTCCTGTACTTAATAAAGTGGTCACTGAGTGTATGATCATGGATTTCTGCTGCTGTAGCCCATTCACTTCAAGGTTCAACATGTTGTGCATTCGAAGATGTTCTTCTGCACACCACTGTTCACCACTGTTGTAACATGTGGTTATTTGAGTTACTGTCGCCTTCCTGTCAGCTTGAACCCGCCTGGCCATTCTTCTCTGACCTGTCTCATTAACAAGACTTTCTCACCCACAAAACTGCCACTCACTGGATGTTTTTCTGATTTTTGCACCATTCTCAGTGAACTCCAGAGACTGTTGTGTGTGAAAATCCCAGAAGATCGGCAGTTTCTGAGATACTCAAACCACCCCATCTGGCACCAACAATCTTTCCAAGGTCAAAGTCAGTTAGATCACATTTCCTCCCCATACTGATATTTGGTCTGAACAACTAAAACTCTTGACCATGTCTGCATGCTTTTATGCATTGAGTTGCTGTTACATGACTGGCTGATTAGATATTTGCATTAATGAGCAGATGTACTGCTGTACCTGATAAAGTGGCCACTAAGTGTATGTTTCATCCTCCAGTTCCCTTCTGTTATTAGGTAGATTATCCTTATCAGTGTGATGGACCTCGTGTTACCCTTTCATCTCTAACCACGCTGTTCCCATGTCAATTACTGATGACTGGAACTCTTTATTCTATAAGAATTGCGTTGCTACTAATGAATACAACTGCTCAACCTCATCTTGTCTTCTCAAGAGGTTTTATAGATGCCATACCCCGCAATGTTTATGTTCCAGTGCCAATTTTTCGGCAGACCTAATCACAATAAACTTTGAAATATTTTGACTTCTGACAATGTTTTATTGCTTCCCAATCCTCTGTTTTACTAGAAACACTGTATGCTTTGGACATAGATGTGCACAGTAAAATGTAAAAATTTTAAAACTTTGCACATGTAATAAAGTGGCTAGTCAAGATGGTGCCAAGCTGTGGCCTCTGTCAAGACTGTGGCTCAGACATTGTTTTTCATGTTCTTCGGGGTGGTTCTTGTGACAAAAGTGGAAGTTAGGGGTCAGGTTAGCATTTAGGGATAGCGATGTGGGGGAGTTAGAGGTCAGATAATGGTTTAGGGACAGGGGGTGTGGGGGTGTTAGAGGTCAGACCAGAATCTAGGCCTCTGCTCCACACTCCACATTTGATACCCAGCAATGTGTATGGGTGATGAAGAACATCTGGAGACAAGGCCTCTGCTCTGCGTTTGAATGCTAATGCCATGGATGGTTGACAAAGGACCTTTGAAATATAGACCTCCATTCTGTGATCAAAGCGACATAGATGGGTGACTTACAACATCCATGAATATCAGGCGGTGTCCCGTGTTGGTGGGTCCCAGGACCCGATGTCTGTGCAAGTAGGAGGCAGGAGGAGGCACAGGGCGGGCGAGTTGTGAGCCCCCAGTTTGAGCCTGGAGTTTGGGCTCCTGTTATCAGTTAGTCTGTGGGGGTGGTGGTGGTATACCAATCATCAAAGCCTGAAGGCTCATTGGAAACCCGGAAATGGAAGCCTGGTGGCCAAAGGCTGGAGACTGGAGAGTGGTGGCCTGTCCTGGGGTAGGAGGACTGTCCGCCTGTGTGGCTGGGTGGGCGAGAGGGTAAGGGCTTGTTTTCCATTTGTTTTGTTGTTTGTTGTGTTCTGCGTTGTTCTGCTGAGCACAGTGGGCATGTTATGTTGGTGTCGGAATGGGTGGCAGCACCTGCTGGCAAATCCTTAGGCTGTGTTGGTTGTTAAGACAAATGATGCATTTCATGGTATATTTCAAAGCAGATGTGATAGCAATAAATGAACCTGAAAGAAACATGACAAAGTATGTAGATACCGTGATGGTCTCCAGGAAAGGCTGGTGTTATGGGTAAACATATATTTGATGAAATTTAATGCAGAGAAGTGTGACTCTTTTGGAAGGGAAAATGTAAACTAAAGCAGCTGATTCTACACCTGGGACAGGAGATGTTGGTTTGGGGGGCAGAGGTAAGACCTAGAGTACTTGAGCAGTATTCTTTGAGACCAGCAGCATATAATCAGAGAACGATTTGTAAACCAAAGGGATACTAAGCTTTACTACCGAGGCACTGTGCAGATAATTTATGTTCAGCCGTTATCATTTTCCACTAGCGTATTGCACCTAATTTTGCTCACAAAACTTAAGGAAAATTGTGGTTTCAAGCAATTGAGCAGAAAGGATTTACTAGTCTGTTTCCAAAGATGAGGGATCTCAGTTATAAAGATTAGTCTATCTTTGTAATGGAGAAGCATTGTTCTCCTCGGAGAAGAGAACATTGAGATTATATTTGTAGAAACTCATGACAGGTTTTGACAGTGCAGACAGAGAGAAATTGTTTCTATTAGTTAAAAGGGCCAAGATTGAGGAGAAACTGCTTTAAAGTGATTGTTGAAAAGTCTAGGGGTGATGTCAGGAAAAGCTTCCTTGCTTGGTGAATATTTATTATCTGGAATATGTTGCCTGAAAGTGTGGTAGATATAGATTTAATTAGAGCTTTCAAAAAGGAACCGGATGCAATTTTGAAGCAGAAGGTTGTTGAGGCCCAGGAGCTCCACATAACCTGAGGAGGTCACATTATTTCAAAATTTTGTTGTACTCAGTGAGTCAGAAAATTAATTGACTTGGGGACTTGACTGAAATGTTGTCAGAATGAAGTAAGAGGAGGACACAACAGGTACTTAGACCTAAAGACATAAGAGCAGAATTAGGCCATTTGTCCCATCATATCTGCTCCCCCATTTCTTCTTGGCTGATTTATTATCCCTTTCCACCCCATTCTCCTGCTTTCTCCCCAGAACCTTTGATGTCCCTACTAATCAAGAACCTATAAACTTCTACTTTAATTATGCTCAATGACTTGGCCTCCACAGCCATCCGTGACAATGAATTCTACAGATTCACTGCCCTCTGCCTGTAAAAATTCCCCTTCACATCTGTTCTAAAGGGACATACTTCCATTCTGAAGCTATGCCCTGTAGTCCTAGACTCACCTGCTATAGGGAATATCCACTCCACGTCCATTATATCTAAGCCATTCAATATTTCATAGCTTTCAATGAGTTCCTGCCTCATTCTTCTAAACTCTGGCGAATACAGGCCCAGAGCTATCAACCACTCCTCACATGTTAACCCTTTCATTCTCAAGTTATCACTCATCATGTGCAGAAGTTCGCTGATGACACGGCCATAGTGGGGTGTGTCAGGAATGGACAGGAGTAGGAGTATAGGAAACTGATACAGGACTTTGTGATATGGTGCAACTCAAACTACCTGCGTCTCAATATCACCAAGACCAAGGAGATGGTGGTGGACTTTAGGAGATCTAGGCCTCATATGGAGCCAGTGATCATTAATGGAGAATGTGTGGAGCAGGTTAAGACCTACAAGTATCTGGGAGTACAGTTAGACGAGAAGCTAGACTGGACTGCCAACACAGATGCCTTGTGCAGGAAGGCACAGAGTCGACTGTACTTCCTAAGAAGGTTGGCGTCATTCAATGTCTGTAGTGAGATGCTGAAGATGTTCTATAGGTCAGTTGTGGAGAGCGCCCTCTTCTTTGTGGTGGCGTGTTGGGGAGGAAGCATTAAGAAGAGGGACGCCTCACGTCTTAATAAGCTGGTAAGGAAGGCGGGCTCTGTCGTGGGCAAAGTACTGGAGAGTTTAACATTGGTAGCTGAGCGAAGGGCGCTGAGTAGGCTACGGTCAATTATGGATAACTCTGAACATCCTCTACATAGCACCATCCAGAGACAGAGAAGCAGTTTCAGCGACAGGTTACTATCGATACAATGCTCCTCAGACAGGATGAAGAGGTCAATACTCCCCAATGCCATTAGGCTTTACAATTCTACTGCCAGGACTTAAGAACTTTTTAAAAGCTATTATTAATGCTTTTTGAGATAGTGATTTAGATGCATATCATATTTTTTACTGAGTTAAGTATTGTATGTAATTAGTTTTGCTACAACAAGTGTATGGGACATTGGAAAAAAAGTTGAATTTCCCCATGGGGATGAATAAAGTATCTATCTATCTATCTATCTATCTAAGCGTCTCCTCTGCTCAGCTTTTGGGTCAAACCTCCTCTACATTTCCTGATGTATGTGTGAACCAGAGTTTGAACCAGCAGAGTTTGCTCACTGAAGGACATCATCCACTGACACAAGTACAAGATCCAGAAGCAGTAGGAACCCATTAACCATCTGCTCGCTACACTCAATCAGCTCTCTGTCTCATTACAGCAACTTCACACTTGTCAATTTCCTCCCTCAGAGCCCCAGATTCTGGTGCCTGTACACCTCGGTGAACCCCTGACTCAGCGCTGCAGCCTCTTGTCCCAGTGTGCCTTACACGTCGAGCTCCAGCCATCTCTGTATTCTATGAACCCATCAAAGATTGCCTTTGTAATCTCTCTCTTGACTGGGCAAGCTTTGACCTGGGCCTCCACTAATAGGACAATAAAACCGCCATTAGCAATAAATATGAGGAATTCACTGTTGAGATGTGACGGGTTTTTGACTATCTGGGAAGTGGAAAGGAGACAGCGGATCAAATAGTTTGCCTGTGTCGAGGCTCACACTCAGTGCTGGATTATACCATGGAATTCATGACTCTCACAACAGAATGCAGCTGGAATGCAGAAGCGCAGTTGGCCCATTACCATTACAGCCTTGAAAGATGAACTACCTACCCAGGAGATACCCACCAACCTTGTAAGCCTCATCACTCGGGCCCTTCGTATTGACAGTGTCTTATGGAAAGGGCCTCCAGATCATCACTCAGAACGTCATTTCCATTCCCAGAACTACTTTAGGCTGCAGGACTCTCATCAGCAATGCCTCCACATCCCATGCAGTTAGGGAAATTTCTTATAACCCCAAAGAGCACGAAAATCAGTGGAGAAATAAATTGTGTGCTTACGGCGGAGCAGCTGATCACACATGCGTCAGATACCCACTATGTCCAGAAATTGGCACCACCGAGTAGAGACGAGGCGCCATCCATTTGGTAAGCTCTCCCAGGCCCCTCAATCCAGCAACGTAGCCTGACTCACTCTCTCTGAACTTCTCCATACTCAGAAGGCTCTGGTGGATTCTGGCACAGCAGGCACTTTCATCAGGTTGTCCAGCATGTAGCTCACCTCCACGGATTCCATCAGGATGTTGTGTCAGAACGGGGCCCACAGTTCATCTGCTGCTTCTGAGAAACCTTCTGCTTCCTCCTCCACACCTCAGCAAGTTTATCCCCTGGCTATTATCCACAGAGTTAGAAGGACCCAATCAGCAAATGGAGAAGTTTCTATGATGCTTCGTCACCTCTAACTCTTCCGCATGAAAGAAGTGTCTGCTCTGGGCCAAACTGTCCCAGAATCGACATACCTCCTCTGCCATGGTTATGTCACCTTTTGAAGTGCTTCGTGGCTACCAGCCCCCATTGTTCCCCATGGACGACCCAACAGTGGAGTTTGCATCCTAGTTCGCCACTGTCAGAATGCTTGGAAGAGGACATGAGGGTAATCCTAGTTGCCCAACGTTCCTACTGCCTCCAGGCCAACACTGGCGGCACCTAGCCAGACTACTCCAGCCTGGGGACAGTGACTGGCTGCCCACCTGAGATCTGATCCGGTGCAGCAATTCCCACAATCTCTTGCCCAATTCACTGGTCCCTTCACCATTACCCATCACATCAATCCAGTCACTTAGGGATTCCAGCTACCACAATTCTTCAGGATCACACTGACCTTCCATGTGTCCTACCTACGTGTCAATGGCCTACCCAACCCTGAACCTCCTGAACCAAGGATGGTGGAAGGTAGTCCAGCATACACAGTTTACTGGTTTGTAGGTTCATGTCATCATGGATGGGGTGTGTAGTGTCTGGTTGACTGGGAAGGGTACGGTCATCGAGGAGTTCCATCAGAGCCATCCAGATCGTGTTGAGCTCTCAGGTGCTGGCCATATGGTGGGGGGAGGAGATGGTTCTTGTCAGAGCGACACAAGCAGGCACCTCCCAGTCTCCATCCAGTAACCAGGAATCACCTCTAACTTCTAACTCGCTTCTAATTCGCTTCTAACTCATCACCTGCACCCTATTTAAAACCAGCTCTCATCCACTGTCCTTGATCACCCATCAAACTACTCAGCCTCAACCAGTTGCTCCTAGTCTTCAGTTACCTTGTTGCCTGTAGTGTTTAGTATTTGTTCTCTCTTGTTTTGTGGTCCCTCGTGGCTTGTTATTTTTGCAGACTGTCATTAAAGTTATTGCTCATTGCTGAATCGTCTCTGCCTCTCTGCTTTTGGGTCAGGTCTCCTATACGTTTCCTGACACACAGCAGAAAGACTAAGAAGCCACTACAGTGAATCATATAATTAAATTGGAACCCAAAACTATTTGAGAAACACCTCACTCAAAACTGGATCCATTCCAATGACTATCTATAACCTACATCAGGCAGTTTAAATATGAAACAACTAATTAATATGGTAATTCAGTTGCAATAAGCTCTGGGTTGTTCCTTTTTAGAAAATCAGTCTGAGCACTTTTCATGCTCTTCTGCTTGTAGGTGCAGACTACATGCTGGCAACTTGCTCACATAGTATCCATGAGGCTGAGAGCCCAATTTTAGATTGTTCTTTGTTCTCTTGATCAGAATGAACACTATATGGAAAGCAAGCCGGTACGCGTTTCGACCTGATCTTTAACCACGATGTGTTTTGAAGCACATGCTGGGCAATTATCCTTTGTTTTGGGGAACATCAGAGTCTGGGGAGCAAGAAATGATTCAGTGAACTATGGCAGAACTCAGAGCAGAGGCTGAATGGAGGATGAAATTTACCACTTCCTTTTGTACATCAGCATTGACTTTGGATGCCTGAGGAAAAGAATGAAGATCAAGACCTCAATCCTAACACAAAGCTCATAGTCTACTGAATAGTGGTGATCTCTAAGCTCCTGTAAACTGCAGGGGGGCTAAACTCTTTACAGAGATACTACAAATACTACCTTCACAGAATTTTCTGGTAGGAAATAACATTAACATCCTTTCCAAGGCTAATGACTCTACTTTTGAGATTTTAACCACACTCATTTGGCCCTGATAGACATGTATCATTGCTTTACATGCCTAGAGCTGAAATCCTGAAACCAATTCTCAGACTGCTGTCAGATTGAGCTGGAGGCTTTCCATTGATGGAGAATAATTAAGTTCTTTTACAAAGTTCTTGCATCCACTCACTATCCTCAGTTCATTCATCTATCCCTGAAATTTGTCATGGCCTCGAGTACATGTGTGAGTCAAATGATATACTGTAACATTCAGCTCTTCCTGGTCAGCTTTGTTGAGAACTTATTGGAAAACAAGTGCCAAGGAATAAAAGATTTGTGGCGCAGATATCAAGTTCCTTTAAAGTAGAGGGTTTCTAATTGACTTTATATTTGAGGCCTCAAATTATCTAACTTTATTTGATCTACTTTCTATCCATAATCTTAATTTTCCAATTGCATGATATTTGGCCAAATTTTCCATTAGGTAGATGTGGCCAACTTATCCATTAATGTTTAATGCTGTTAAATTGTAATGTCAATATTTCCAGTCAGCCTTGCAGTGGTTAACTGCCACAATGTAATTACAAGCTCTAATTGTGTGGTGTTCCTCCTCGTTCATAAACTATTGCTGATTCATTGAGCATTAATCAAATTTTTCTAATTCTGATGTAAGGTCATTCACCTTAACTCAATTTTCCTTTCTGTACAGACTTTGCTCTGTGAAATGGCTACTTACAAGCTGGTTTATAACTGATCTCTGGTGCTTTCTGCGTGGAATTTTCACATTCTCTCACTGGCTGCGTGAGCTTCCCTTTGTATCAGTTTCCCTCCACACCCCAAAAGACATGTGTGAGTGGGTGGATTAGTGGTTGCAGCAAATTGACCCTAGTCTGGAGGGAGTGAGGAGAATGTGGAGTGAATAAAATGAGATTAGTGTCAGATAGGTGTTAATAGGAGCTAACAATCAGATTGGAGTTGGTGTTTTGTAGAGGCTGATTTATTCTGCATGACATAATCACTGTTTCCAACATCTTGATTTTTTAAAAAATTGCTGATTGGGATGTGAGCTGGAAAATTTCTAAAATGTTTCAACTTCCTTGTCATCTCATATCCTCAATCATATTTACCATTAACCTATTTACCATTACTATATGAAGAAAAAGAATAATCAGTCTGATATGATTTGATCTATCTGGCTGTATGTTTTATTCTTGGCCAGCAGAACAGAGGCTACTGCTCTGCCTGTGACTGCAAGAAGCTACACTGAGTTATTATCACAGCTCAGTGCATCATGAAACCAGTCTCCCATCCATGGACTATGTTTACACTTGCTGCCTCATTAAAGCAGTCAACGTAACGCCTCCCTCCACAGACATTCTGTCTCCTCCCCCCCCCCCCCCCCATGGTCAGAAAATACAAGTGCCATGACAAAGGATGGCTTCTATCCCACTGTTATGAGACTATCTGAATGTTCCCCTAGTACGATAAGATGGACTCTTGACCTTACGGTCTACCTAGTTATGACTTTGCATCTCACTGCCCACCAGCACTGCAATTTCTCTGTTCACTCTCTTACGTTTAACGTTATACTACCCCAAGCCACTGTAATAAAGAATGGATCTATATGGACAGAATGCAAGACAAGTTTTTCACAGTATCTCAACATGTGAAAATAATAAACCAATTTTAGCAATAATATTTGTTTCTTATACAGCTGCCAACAGATGTTGGATTATAATACCACATTTAATATATACTGTACCTGACTTATTTTTATGTTTTTAAGTTCTAAAAGTTAATTCAACCATTCTGTTGTCACAGATGCTTCACGATTTCCATGCATTATTTGTTTCATTGGTAGTTATATATAATTGTCAATCATATTCTTAGGAAATTGAAAAGAACATTGTTTTCTTCCATTTGATTATCAAGATCTGAAAATAATCTTCATTTGATTGACAGTCAATATGCGAAGCCTGCAGAACATACGGGGAGGGTGGAACAAAAATATTCAACTGAAGAGGCATTTCGTTCATTCATGGACTTGAATACAGATTATATGGAGCTGACAGAGCCAGCATGGAAAGTAACTTACAAAAATGGCAGAAATAAATTGGAAATGGCAACTGCAAAAATGAAAAGGGACAACTCTAAAATAATGATTGGAGTGTTTAAAGAGGATTTTAAGGATAAAGTTATTTCTTCTGTTTTTTGACAATGTGATAAAAATCAAAAGGATAAATTTTGCTCTTCACTGTCTGGATAGGAAATTACTGTATTTCAATGGGATGTGAATTGAACAAGATAATGTGCAGGTATCTTGAGCCACCAGTTTACTGCCCAGAAGACAAACATGTCCCCCCATTCCTTTACAAGAGAGATATCAACCTCACTTTTAGCAAATTGGCTCTGTTCACAAGAATAACACACGTAGTCTGTGTCATATTCAATACAGAGAAATATTCCAATAATTTAAAGAGACTGATGTACACAAAGGGTAAAGGGATAGGGGGTCAGTGATGGAGCACTTGAAGCGGAATTGAAAGCCTCGTCAAACTGACGGATTTTGGAAAGATTTTTGAAGACGGTAGTAAAGAGGAAGAGTGAATCAAATTTTTGGAAAATGATAGAAATATAAGAGACTGAGATTGAAGGAGATTTTAAGGAAATGGAGTCTAAAATCAATATCCTGTTACTATAGATAAGATTGAGGGCAGCAGGTTGTATTTGTGTAACCTGTTCATTCCATTGACTTTAGTGTTCAGTTGGTACTAACTACACTCTTTGTTGACTGAATGCATCACTTAGCCCAAAATAACCATTTAACACCAAGCTACTTTTCAAAGGAGGCCCAGAGAGTAGATTTGAGTGCAACAGATTTCCACACTTTTATCAGTGAGTTCACACACCTACCTTTCCCATCACAACCTTAAAGTAGCAAGTTTTATATTTACACAATGCTGATTAATGATTCAGGACTTCCCAAAGTATTTTCTGGTCAAAGTGTTTTTTGAAGCATAGCTACTGTGGCAGTGCAGGGAAATGGGCAGCCATTTCCCACAAACAAATCAATTGTCCTTGAGATACTGGCTAAAGTTTAGTTACTCACAAGATTATTAGGTACCAAAAACATCAACATGGGATTCTTTACATCAATTTGAATCAGTGGACAGAATATCATTTTATCCAAAAGATGGTGTCTCTGAAAGAGCAGTCATTTCACAGCCTTGTACTGGTGTATCGACTAAGGTTGCCATGTGAACGTTCTAGGAGATGGACTTCAACCCTTTGGAGTATGAACATTCAGTCAAAGCTAATATCTAAGCACAGCAAACTGGCCACATAAGTGATGATTCTCATTGTGGGAACAGCCAACACCTGCCGGTTGCAAAACCAGCGGAAGAAGTGAGTTGCCTAATGTACTACTAGGCCCGGAAAAGTAGCTTAGCATAAATTTTTACATTAGGTTTGAAAAAAATTGCCTATGGAATATTTTGCGGCAGTGATGTTAGCCACACAATGTATAGACACATAATAGCTCCATTCATGGTTACCAGTCACACAAAGAAAAATAAATTAGGAAGTAGCAATACAAGCAGATACCAGCTGTGCTGATGCAGCGCCATTTCTTTAGAAAGGAAAATCCTGTAGCTAGGAGGATGTTATCATTAAATTTCACCTGTTAATTTTTATCCTCTTTTATATTTCTTATGTCAGAATTGTATGATGTTCCCCTTAATTTCTTCTAGTCTTAACATACAAAGTAAGAACATTCCATTCAATAAAAAAATTATCCTTCTTCACGCATGAAAATTGTTCAAGTTCAAGTTCATGTCTAATTATCATTCAACCATGCTCATGAATACAGCTAGACGAAACAGCAACAGAGTGCCAATAGTCATACATTGCACAAGGCACATATGGCACATGTAAGATAGCAAGTAAACATACAGTTTCACAAAGAAAAAATATAGCCCGGGTCCCTGAGTGACATGTCTGATGGTGCAAGGGTGTAATTGGCAAGAACGAGCAGTTCTGAGCAGTCTGCAGACGAAGGTACGCACATATGCATGCAATCCTGCTTGTCATTCCACCAATCAAACACTGGATGGGAGGGGCCTGCCCCCCAACCCAGCATGGGCATGGCAGTACACTGGCTCCACCGTCCGCTCTCCTGGACTGCTGCAACAGGCAAGCCCGCAGATCGAAGCCTAGTCCCTGCAACAACCCACCGTCCGCCTTGCCAATCAACGAGGGAAGCAGAATTAGATCATTAGAAATAGGAGCAGAATTAGGCCATTCAGCCCATCAAGGCTGCTCCGCCATTCCACCATAGCTGATCCTGGATCCCACTCAACCGCATACTCCTGACTTCCCGCCATCACCTTTGATGCCCTGACTGATCAAGAAACTATCAATCTTCACTTTAAATATACCCATGGACTTGTCTTCTACAGGTGTCTGAGGCAGAGCATTCCACAGATTCACTACTCTCTTGCCAAAAAATTCCTGCTTACCTCAGTTCTAAAAGGTCCTCCCTCAATTTTGAGTCTGTACCTTTTAGTTCTGAGACACCCCACATCCTCTCCACATCCACCTCATCTAGTTCTTCCAACATTCATTAGGTATCAATAAGATCCCCCAACATTCTTCTAAATTCCAGTGAGTAGAGGCCCAAAGCTGCCAAAGGCTCAACATATGTTAACCCCTTTGTTTCCAGAATCATCCTTATGAACCTCCTTTGGACTCTCCAATGACACCACATCATTTCTGAGATATGGAGCCCAAAACTGTTGATAATACTCCAAGTGCAGCCAGGCTAGTGTCTTATTATCTCCTTGCTTTTATATCTTATTCCCCTCGAAATATATGTCAACATTGCATTTGTCTTCTTTATCACAGACTCAACTTATAAATTTACCTTCTAGGAGCCTTGCACGAGGACTCCTGTGTCCCTCTGCACCTCTGATATTTGAACATTCTCCTCTTTTAGATAATAGTCCTTGTTCCTTTAACAAAAATGCATTATCATCTGTGGTGGGGGGTGATTGGTAAGTTTGTGGCCTAAGGCAGAAGGAGTCAATTTTAGAAAATCTAGCACATTTATTTTTCAACATAGTCCCCTCCTATATTTACACACTTAGTCCAGTGGTCATGGAGCATACAGATCTTGGACCTCCAGGAAGTGCCCACAGATGGGTGATTGATAAGTTCATGGCCTAAGGTAGAAGGAGATGAGTTTACAGCTCTTGTTACATGCACATACAGTTCAACTCTTTGTGTGATTATGCACTAGTTGGTATATTTCTCTCCTGTAAGCCCTCTCATCTACATCTCAGATTCTACCAACAATGGTTGTATCATCAGCAAATTTATAGATGATATTTGAGCTATGTCTAACCACACAGTCATGGGTATAGAAAGAGTAGAGCAGTGGGCTAAGCACACACCCCTGAGGTACAGCAGTGCTGGTCCAGTTACAGAGGGATGTACAGAGGTGCAGCTTCTGCAACTTCTCAATCAGGATTGTGGGAACGATGGTATTAAATGCTGAGCTATAGTCGATGAACAGTATCCTGACATAGGTGTTTGTGATCTAAGGCCGAATGAAGAGCCATTGAGATTGCATCTGCTGTTGACCTATTGTGGAGATAGGCAATTTGCAGCGGGTCCAGGTGCTTGTGGAGACAAGAGTTCAGGATAGTCACGACCAACTCTGCCAGAGTTGTCATACATCCAATGTCACCTCCAACCTCATTCAAAATTGTCTCTACGCCCTTGAAATAGCCCTCTGCAAGTCATACCTGGTTTTCTGGTACAGGCCTGGGTTGCCAGCCTTGAATGCCACAGATCTAGCCTTCAGCAGATGACATACCTCCTGGTTCATCCACAGCTTTTGGTTTGGGAATGTACTGTAAGTCTTTGTCGGCACACACTCATCCACACAGGTTTTAATGAAGTCGGTAACAAATGCAGCATATTCATCCAGATTTGAAGATGAATCCCTGAAATCAGTCCAGTCCACCATCTCAAAGCAGTCCTGTAAGCACTCCTGTGCTTCCCTTGTCCATACCTTCTTGGTTCTCACTATTGGTGCTGCAGTTTTCAGTCTCTGCCTATACTCAGGGAGTAGAAGTACAGCCAGGTGACCAGACTTCTTGAAGTGAGGACGTGGAATAGCACAGTAGGCATTTTTGATGGTGGTGTAACATGGAGTAACAATGGAGCCACACGTCATACTTACCAATCTCTAATTGCGCCATGAGTTCATCTACCTTATTCTGAATACGACATGCATTTAAATAAAGCACCTTCAGTCCTCCTTTCTTCGTCCTTTTGAATTTTGCCTCTGTGGTACAACTATCTGAGAACCTCCTTTCCCTCTCTTGACTGTCACTCATTTATCTGTCTCCTGTAGCCTTGGGGTGACTACCTGTCCCGTCTATCACCTCCTCACTTTCCCTAACAAGCCCAACGGTCAAGGAGCTGCAGCCCAGTTCCTTAACATGGTCTCTAAGGAGCTGCATCCCAGTTCCTTAACATGGTCTCTAAGGAGCTGCAGCCCAGTTCCTTAACATGGTCTCTAAGGAGCTGCAGCCCAGTTCCTTAACATGGTCTCTAAGGAGCTGCAGCCCAGTTCCTTAACATGGTCTCTAAGGAGCTGCAGCCCAGTTCCTTAACATGGTCTCTAAGGAGCTGCAGCCCAGTTCCTTAACATGGTCTCTAAGGAGCTGCAGCCCAGTTCCTTAACATGGTCTCTAAGGAGCTGCATCCCAGTTCCTTAACATGGTCTCTAAGGAGCTGCATCTTGATGCACCTGGTGCAGTCATGACCATCAAGGAGGCTGAAAGTCTTCTGGAAATCCCACACCTGACACCCAGAACAGATATACCCTATTCTTTCCACAGTTAAATAAGAAATAAACTTACCTACTTATCTCACCTCCACCTGTTCTCACCAAGGCCTTACCATTGTGACTCAGATCACTCCAATGATGATCGATCCCATGATAACTGCTCTGCTGGATGGCACCTTTCTTTCATGGAGATTGGGGTTTTCAAGCTCTGCTCTGGACTTGTGCAAGAAAGCTTCTACTGTGCCAATGTCCAATCAAAGACTCCCTATGAAAGTTGGCAGCTTTTTCAAGCTCCAGACGTGCACAGGAACACTTCTTCTGTGTCTGCACCGCTGTCCAATCCATTTTACATTACCAATGTCAACAGGGTCTTGCAATCGCAAGAGAAGCGTCTAAGACAATTGCTGTTGGACTGCACGCTTCCTTCATGCACTGACTCTGAGGCTTTCCTGTAGCAGGTAGTAAAATGGACTGCAGCAAGTCAAACCCCCCCAGTTCCTCCACAATGAGCAACTTGTTGATGGGGTAATGGAAAATACCCAGTGTTTGATTCACAGCAGCTCATATGCATCAATCAGTTTCTTCTGGATCCATTCTATAAGGAAGGCAGATCACAGAAAAGAACATTTCGGAATAGCTTGAGAAACTTCACAACCCTGCTCAGACCCCACTTGGAGTATTGTGTTCAGTTCTGGTCGCCTCACTACAGGAAGGATGTGGAAACCATAGAAAGGGTGCAGAGGAGATTTACTAGGATGTTGCCTGGTTTGGGGAGCATGCCTTATGAGAACAGGTTGAGTCAACTCCGCCTTTTTTCCTTGGAGCGACGGAGGATGAGAGGTGACCTGATAGAGGTGTAAAAGATGATGAGAGGCATTGATCGTGTGGATAGTCAGAGGCTTTTTCCCAGGGCTGAAATGGCTGCCACAAGAGGACACAGGTTTAAGGTGTTGGGGAGTAGGTACAGAGGAGACGTCAGGGGTGAGTTTTTTACTCAGAGAATGGTGAGTGGATGATAGATAGATAGATAGATAGATAGATAGATAGATAGATACTTTAGTCATCCCCATGGGGAAATTCAACATTTTTTCCAATGTCCCATACACTTGTTGTAGCAAAACTAATTACATACAATACTTAACTCAGTAAAAATATGATATTCATCTAAATCACTCTCTCAAAAAGCATTAATAATAGCTTTTAAAAAGTTACTTTTTAAAGTTAAGTAGTTTACTTAAATACATTAAATACAATCAGCCCAAGCACTTTAACATATCTTACTCCTGGCGGTTGAATTGTAAAGCCTAATGGCATTGGGGAGTATTGACCTCTTCATCCTGTCTGAGGAGCATTGCATCGATAGCAACCTGTCACTGAAACTGCTTCTCTGTCTCTGGATGGTTCTATGTAGAGGATGTTCAGGGTTTTCCATAATTGACCGTAGCCTACTCAGCGCCCTTCACTCAGCTACCGATGTTATACTCTCCAGTACTTTGCCCATGACAGAGCCCGCCTTCCTTACCAGCTTATTAAGACGTGAGGCGTCCCTCTTCTTAATGCTGCCTCCCCAACACGCCACCACAAAGAAGAGGGCGCTCTCCACAACTGACCTATAGAACATCTTCAGCATCTCACTACAGACATTGAACGACGCCAACCTTCTAAAGAAGTACAGTCGACTCTGTGCCTTCCTGCACAAGGCATTTGTGTTGGCAGTCCAGTCTAGCTTCTCGTCTAACTGTACTCCCAGATACTTGTAGGTCTTAACCTGCTCTACACATTCTCCATTAATGATCACTGGTTCCATATGAGGCCTAGATCTCCTAAAGTCCACCACCATCTCCTTGGTCTTGGTGATATTGAGACGCAGGTAATTTGAGTTGCACCATATCACAAAGTCCTGTATCAGTTTCCTATACTCCTCCTCCTGTCCATTCCTGACACACCCCACTATGGCCGTGTCGTCAGCGAACTTCTGCACATGGCAGGACCGAGCTATATTGGAAGTCTGATGTGTACAGGGTGAACAGGACCGGAGAGAGCACGGTCCCCTGCGGCGCTCCTGTGCTGCTGACCACCGTTTCAGACCTACAGTCTCCCAACCGCACATACTGAGGTCTATCTGTCAAGTAGTCCACTATCCAATCCACCATGTGAGAGTCTTCTCCCATCTCTGTTAGTTTGTGCCTTAAGATCTTGGGCTGCCAGCAATGGTGGTGGAAGCGTATAGGGTAGGGTCTTTTCAGAGACTTTTGGATAGGTACATGGAGCTTAGAAAAATAGAGAGCTATGGGTAACCCTAGTAATTTCTAAGGTAGGGACATGATCGGCACAAATTTGTGGGCCAAAGGACCTGTGTTGTGCTGTAGGTTTTCTGTGTTTCTATGTTTCTAACATCATGGAATAGAGTGAGCTTTTACCAACAAATGTATCAAAAATATTTATTGGTGTTAGAAATGAAAAGAAAGGGGTGGTTTTCACTATAGATATAGGTAAAAATCTGGGATGTGCAAGCTGCCTGCATTTTGAAAGCATAACAAACCAAGCTGTATCAAAGGAGTTGGATTTGCAACTGCCTTTCTTTGTTTCTCTGCACCAGCAGTAATATTGGTTAATACGACTGAGAATTGTGCAAGATTACACAGCATATTGAACTATCAATAAACCAGGTCAGGAGAAAGTTAAGATTTCAGTATATCTCATTAATCATGAGGGTATTGTACAAAGTCGTAGAAACCTCAGATGGGACTCTGGAGCATGCATTAGACTCAGAACAAGCAAATGCATCCAACCCAGAATGGAAGTAATATTCCATTACAGTTTCCTTACTCACATCAAGAGCATGAAGGCTCCATTGATACTTCCTTAATGGAGATAAAATTTCCATTTATTGGAGATAATAGAGCTGCCGGTTTGTAGATTTGAACCACTCATCCATTAGAGATTGGATTACTTGCAGGAGCTGGGAATCCAGCGTAAAGCAGCTGCCGCAATCTGAGACAGGAAAACGAACATACATCATACATAAAAACTTATGGGGCAGTATAAAGCCAGACTAATAGTGATAACATTATTGGAAGGCATTTTAAGGGACAGAATATATAAGTATTTAGAGAGACAGGGCCTGATTATTTATTTAGAGATACACTTCCAGCCCTTTGAACTGCAGCACCCCAGCAACCCCAATGCAACCCTGGCCTGATCAACAGGACAATTTACAATGGCCAATTAACACCAACCAGTGCAACTTTGGACTGTAGGAAGAAACTGGAACACCCAGAGAAAACACACGTATCCCAATGGGGAGGACATGCAGACTCCTTACAGATGACGTCAGCATTGAACTCCAAATTCCGATCCCCAGAGCTGTAATAACGCAGCTCTAACTACCACACTACCACGGTGCCCAGGATTAGACAGACAGACAGACAGACAGACAGACAAACATACTTTATTGATCCCAAGGGATCAATAGGGATAGTCAACGTGGCTTTGTTGGTGTTTGTTTCTGTCTAACCAATCCCTCAGAGTTTTTCAAGGAGGTTACCAGGAAAGTTGATGAAGGAAATGCATTAGATGTCTACACGGTCTTTGCAAAACTTTTTATAAAGTCTAGAATGGGAAGCCAGTCAAATAGCTCATTTGTGCTTAATATTTAAGATGAGGTAATAAATTGGATTCAACATTGGCTTCGCTGGAGAAGGCTGTTGTTTGTCATCTATATCAATGGACTGGATGATAATATAGTAAATTGAATCAGCAGATTAGTGAATGACACATAGATTGGGGGCATAGTGGATAGTGAGGAAGGGTATCAAAGCTTGCAGTGGGGTCTGGACCAGTTGGAAAAATAGGCTGAGGAATGGCAGATGGAATTTATTATTTTTTTTAAAAAAAATTTTATTAGTTTTTCAAAACATTTTACAAAATTAAAAACCCCAAATCCCAATGGGGAGCATTAATACAGTGCAAGATTAAGCATACAATAACAATATGCTACAAAGGAAGAGAATTTAACAAAAAAGCACCTAAATTAAAGACAAGTGAGCTCAGTGTCCTCCCCAAGCCCCACAACACAAGAAAAAAACAACAACTCCAGACCAACCACCACACAGTATAAAGAGTATAAGTCCAGTCAAACTCCCAGACCGTGAATACACTTAGTAACAGAGGATAATAATGCCTACTACCAGAAAAAAAAGGGAGCTGAAAGCAAGGGACCGAAAAGAAGAAAAAAAAAACGAAAAAAAAAACCCTAGTCAAGAGGAAGGTTATGAAAGTACTCGATAAAAGGTCCCCAGACCTTATGGAACTTTAGATCCGAATTAAGAACTGAATAATGAATTTTTTCGAGGTCCAAGCAGGCCATAATGTCGTTAAACCATTGCGCATGAGTGGGCGGGCAACATCTCTCCATCTAAGGAGGATCAAGCGTCTCGCCAGGAGAGAGGCAAAGGATAGTATTCGGCATTTGGTCGGACCCAGACATAAATCTGTCTCGCCCCAAAAACCAAACAGAGCAATTAAGGGGTTAGGTTCTAGGTGCTGATTCAGAATACCCGATAATGTAGTGAAGACATCTTTCCAGAATTTCTCCAAGCTAGGACAGAACCAGTACATGTGGATGAGAGAGGCCACGCCCCTCTTGCATTTATCACAGAGCAGACTAATGCCAGGGTAGAATCGAGATAGTTTAGATTTAGACATATGGGCTCTATGAACAATCTTAAACTGTAAGAGGCAATGGCGAGCACAAAGGGAGGTTGAGTTAACTGATTTGAGAACTGAGTCCCAGCTCTCCTTGGATAAGGAGATATTTAAATCCTGCTCCCAGGCCATTTTAATTTTATCCACAGGGGCCCGTCGTAAGGCTGCTAGTTTATCTCGGATAATTGAAATTAAACCTTTACCTAGTGGATTAATGGAAAGAAATAGGTCCATAGCATTTTTCGCAGGCATTTCAGGAAAGTTAGGAATTAAAGGAGCAGTAAAGTGTCGGATTTGGAGATATCTGAAAAAGTGAGCGTTAGGCAGGTTGAACTTAACGGAGAGCTGCTGAAAAGAAGCGAAGTGATTATCAATGAAGAGATCTTCAAAATGTCTAATGCCCTTCCTGTACCAAACATGGAATGCTGAATCGTACGTAGTAGGTAAAAAAAGGTGATTATGTGCGACAGGGCTAGAAACGGAAAACCCCTGGAAACCATAGCATTTCCTGAACTGAGCCCATATACGCAAAGTGTGTCTAACCAGAGGATTGGCTATTGATCTGGGCAGACTGCTAGGGAGTGCAGAGCCAAGAAGTGCAGATATAGATAATTCTTTAGTGGAGCTCAACTCCATTGCCACCCAGTTAGGGCACTTGGGTTGACCGTGGAAGAAAGACCAGAAGGCAGCACAACGTATATTAGCTGCCCAGTAATATAAGCGAAAGTTAGGTAAAGCCATGCCACCCTCTTTTTTAGATTTTTGGAGGTGGATTTTATTAATTCTAGAGCGCTTATTCTGCCACAGATATGACAAAATAATAGAGTCTAAGGAATCAAAAAAAGATTTAGGAATAAAAATTGGGATAGATTGAAATAAGTATAAAAATTTGGGGAGAACATACATTTTAACAACATTAATACGACCTACCAAGGACATAGATAGAGGTGACCATTGTACCAGACTCTGTTTTATAGCATATGAAAGATTGACAAAGTTTTCACGAAAGAGATCTTTAAACCTCCTTGTGACTGTAATTCCAAGATAAGTAAATTGATTATGGACTACTTTAAAAGGGAGATCACGAAATATTAGTTCTTGTGCTTCTTTATTAATTGGGAAAAGTTCACTCTTATGTAAGTTGAGTTTATAGCCAGAGATCTGGCTAAACTGGTCAAGAAGTGAAAACATTAGAGGCAAGGATGTAGACGGATTTGAGAGAAAGAGTAATAAGTTATCAGCATAGAGAGAAACTTTATGCTCAACACCCACTCTCCAAATCCCGGTCAATTCAGGACAATTTCGAAATGCTATCGCCAGAGGTTCTATAGCCAAATCAAAGAGAAAGGGACTTAAGGGGCATCCCTGACGGGTGCCACGTTTGAGATTAAATACTTGGGATTTCTGAAAATTAGTTAGAACAGAAGCAGTAGGACACAGGTACAGCAATTGGATCCAAGAGATGAAACTTTGGCCGAGGTCAAATTTTTCTAAGACTGCAAAAAGGTAGTTCCACTCTATACGGTCAAATGCTTTCTCCGCATCAAGGGAGATAACACATTCAGGAGTCCCAGTTGGAACTGAGTATAAAATATTAAATAGACGCCGAATGTTAAAAAAAGGGAGACGGTTTTTAATAAAGCCTGTTTGGTCATCAGAGATAATGGAGGGAATGACGGTTTCTAATCTATGAGCCAACACTTTAGCTAAGATCTTTACATCAACATTGAGCAGAGAAATCGGCCTGTACGAGGAACACTCTGTTGGGTCTTTGCCCTTTTTTAAAAGAAGAATAATAGATGCCTCATTGAAAGAGGGTGGCAATTTGCCGTAATTAAACAAGTCAGATAATACTGAAAGTAACTGAGGAGAAAGAAGTGAGGAGAATGATTTACAAAATTCCACAGGGAACCCATCAGATCCAGGAGGCAGATGGAATTTAATGCAGGCAAGCGTGAGGTGTTGCACTTTGGGAGGACAAACCGGAGTAAGGCTTACAAAGTGAACATTAGGGCACTGAGGAATGCGGTAGAACAGAGTTCCTTAAAAGTAACATCATAAAGAGTCATAAAGAGAGCTTTTGGAACATCATCCTTCATAAATCAGAGTACCGAGTACAGGAGTTGGGATGTTATGTTGAAGTTGCATAAGACTTTGGTGAGGCCTAATTTGGAGTACAATGTGCAGTTCTAGTCACCTACCTATAAGAGTACAGAGAAATTTCACAAGAGTGTAGCCAGGATTTGAGGACCTGAGTCACATGGAAGTATTGAATAGGTTAGGACTTTTTCCCTTAAATCACAAGAAAATGAAGGGAAATTTGATAAAGGTATACAAAATTATGAAGCATATAAATGCAAACGGACGTTTTCCTCCAAGGTTGGATTAGACTAGAGCTAGGGGTGACAGGTTAAGAATGAAAGGTGAAATATTTAATGGAAATGTGAAGGGGAACATCTTCACTTAAAAGGTGGTACAAATGAGGAACAAGCTGCCAGTGGAAGTGGTGGATTTGGGTTTGATTGCAACACTTAAGAGAAGTTTGGATAGGAACATGGATGAGAGGAGTATGGAGAGCTATGGTGAAGGTGCGCGTTGATGGGACGAGGCAGAATAACAGCAGCTTCGAACAGATGGGCTGAGGGGTCTATTCCTGTGCTTTAGTACTCTATTTCTCTGTGACTCCATGACCTTATAAAGCTGACAGATGTCCAGCTGACAAACGTTCGCCTATTGAAAAGCAAGAAGAACGAGTGCATAGGAAGGACCGACAAGTGGCATAGATGTTGTCGATATTGTCTATGGCAGGAGGAAAAATGTTCTGCATATAGGAAAGGATGTTGAAAGTAATTTCTACAGAAGTACACAATGACGAAGTTACTAGATTAGAAGAGAGGGGCCATCTGGGGCCGAGATAGAATGAGATTCAAAGTAGCAGCTGAACACTATGTACCTAGTACCAAATGAGGCCATTCCAGTGGAAGGCATACACACTAGACGTATCCATGCCATATTTTAGTGAAGTTGAAACCTGTAACATTTCAACTTGACTCAAGACAAAAATAAATTTCTTCCTGAAGTAAATCATCAAACTCTAGATGGTGGAGCCATAACCAGTAGGTTGTGTACTTACAACATATAACAAAATGATTCTGAAGTCAGCTAGGAGATGTTCTCTGAGGCTCGTGGTGCAAAGAATCAAGGTATAGCATAAATTCTATCATAGACAACCAGAAAGATATTCCTATACCTTGAAGTACAGTACAGCAGATGAGCCTGATAAGAGACAGACCACGACAGGATTGTTAAAAATACTTCAATGCAAGGTATCATGTCAGCTATGTGACCTATAGATGTATGTGCAGATGTTGTTATCGTACAATGGCAAAATCTGCCATTGCTAAAGGTCAGAGATAGCGTGAGGAGAAAGCCTACATCAGAATGATGCCAGATTGGGGAAGAAATATATCGTCTTGATAAACGTCATCCCCTCCCCCTCCCTCCCAGATCATATGAAGTCATGGCGGGAGTGGACCACAGACTGAACGAACAGATGTAAGGCCAGATCTGGAAGACTACTTCATTTGCGCTAGCACCTGGAGCACTTTCAGTTCAATTCATTTGCACAGAAACTGTGACATTAGACTGGATGTTTATTTTTTTCCCCTTTAATTGATTTTTGGTGGATTCTTTGTTAATATTGTTTTAAGAATTGTATCATGTAAGCAACAGCTCCCCCAATATTGTAATAATGTCTAGGTATCATGTCTACAGAGCCTGCCTGTCCCTGGGGAGAAGCTTCCTGGACTGTAATGGGCACATAGTGTAAAAGTGCTGTGTGTGCATATCTGTAAGTTCTTTAGTTTGATAAAGCAATTTATTAGTTTAAATAACTGGCTGTCCTCCAGTATTTCAGTGAGAGAAAGAGACAAAGAAAATGATCTCATCCCAGTGAATTGCATTAAGGTATTGACACATCAAAATAATTATTTCAAAACATTAATTATTTCCACTCATCTTGTTTTGGGATCTTGGATTGTGCTCCCATGGTGGGGGGGGGGCATTGTGTAAAATGAGAAACTACTAAATTTTCCTTTAAGAACTGCAGTCATGGCTTCAATGAGTGTCACTTAACTTCAGCTGGTACTGGCAACTCTTGAAATTAAATGCATTACAAAATAAAATGCTGGAAATACAGGGTCTGAAATGCTAACTCTCCTCTGGTGCTATCTGAGCCAGAATTTTCTATCTTTATTTCAGACCTTCAGTATCTGCAGCTATTTTGCTTTCCATTTTTGGACATTGCATTACTTGAAGCGATGGAGAGCACAGTTAGTTCTGGCTGGGCACTGTTGTAATAATGAGGTTTGAGCACAAAGTTTAAAGTAAACATTATCAGTATACATACATGTCGCTATATACAACCACTTTCTTGTGGACATTCACAATAAATGCAAAGAAACACAATCGAATCAATGAAAATCCACACACAACAGAGATGGACCTACAACTGACGTGCAACTGACAACAAAATGTGCAAATACAAAAAGGAAAGGAAAAGCACAATAATAAATAAACAAACAATAGGTATCGAGAACACGAGTTGCAGAGTTCTTAAAAGTGAGTTCATTGGTTGTGGAATCCGTTCAGTGTTGGGATGACTGCAATTATCCCCTCTGGTTCAAGAGCCTGATGTTTGAGGAGTATTAACTGTTTCTGAACCTGGGGCTCCTGTGCCACTTTCTTGGCGGCAGCAGCTAGAAGAGAGCATGGCCTGGTTGGTGGGAGTCCTTGATGATGGATGCTGTCTTCCTGTGACAGGCAAATGTGCTCAGTGGTGGAGAGGACTTTACCCGTGATGGACTGGGCTGTATCTACTTCTTTTAGTATGTTTTCCCATTCAAGGGTATAGGGGCATCTATATTGCACCAAACTGGTCAAGGCTGTGCACTTTCCTACCTAATACATTTCCAATTCCAACATTTCCTTTCCCACCATTCTTCCCACCACCCAACACCTCCCACCTCCCAAGTCCAATTGTGGTGTTTTATATCTTCTGCTTAATTATAAAAATTATATTCAATCAAGAATTCAATATGCAGAAGCTACCAATATTCCAACATTGTGGAGGTCAGTGGTGCAAGAATGTGTGCAGAATTTATTACTATTTATTTTTGTTAGTCCAATTATGTCAGAATGCACAAGAAGCTCTCATGATCAATATTAGCCCTGTAATTACTCTGATGAAAGAGGCACATGGAAAACATCTTCTCTCTTGACAGCTCTTCAATGAGCTGTTGTGCACTATGTTTATATTTCATATTTTTACTACCTTGTTAGACCAAATCTGGCAATCTGTTTTCCATTGATTGTTCTAATACTACAGCCTCTTAACATTTTGTTTAGTTTGGCTTTGGCATTTTGTATCCATCTTTCAGTTTGAACTACTTTATTATTTATTAGTCGAGAAAGTACTGTAATCGATACTAGTGGACAGATGATTAATGCATTCATGTAGCATATATTAGTACACTGCTTCCAGACAGACACTTAAACCCTGTTGATTTCAAATTGTTAGCAATTCCTCTGAAATACTGAAGTGAAGAATGTGATACGACTCGAGCCCAGCTTTTGTCCACTGTTATCACCATCAATCTGTATAATCTATTATATGAAATAATTTATAAGTGTTTTCTTCAACAGTGCAGTAAGTTTAAATAACAAGCACATTTTAAGATTAACTGGGACATTAAAATTATTAGTATAGTTAAAGTTGTTACTAAGTCTGATCTGCATTTTAGATGCACTGCATTTAGAACTATTAACGTTGGCTTTAAGGTTTTAGACAATGGGGTTTTAAGTGGAGAACATATGTGGATGTGTACATATTTGAAATCAGAAGTTTCTGTTATAAAAGGAAAATGCCAAATACTGAAACACGGAATATAAGTTTACCATTAGGGGAAAAAATCTCTTCCGTCTTTCCAACTAAGCTGCTCATTTCCACACATTAATTTTTTGCTGATCAACCAATTTATATAAAAACTTTGATTTCCTTTTCAATGCCAGAATTTGTATATGCAGCTTGTAGTTTTTTGACAAAAAAAGTCAATGAATTTGCATAAGTTGGTTATCAACAGCACTTAGTAAGCCCCATCTGAGTGCCAGTCTACTGCTGACGTTACTCCCTAAGGTTACTCATTGTGCACCACAGATGGTGCCTTGACTCACTATTTAGCGATATATATTAAGGTTATGAACAAAATCTTCTCAGGCTTCCAGCTGGATTCAGGTATCAATTATAACCAACGTTTCAATGACGAACTCGGCCATCATCTTCAAGATGGCAGCATTCGTCATCGAATCCTCAGTTATAATCAATACCTGCACCTGGCTGGAAGCCTGGGAAGAGCTTATTCATCATATACAGCAGGAAAGCACTATATCCTTTATGTTTTAAGATTTTTTTGAAAACCTTTGCGTGATGGGGTATAGAGGCCCAGAGCACTAATGTGATGCATGGCAGAGGGGTAGGGTTGTGATCAATATTCACTTTCCAGGATTTGAGAGGGTTATTGCTAAATTCAGTTTTCTAACACAGCTGCATGACCTTTCCAAAAAGTCAGAGTTGTTGGTGATGAAATTAAACTTTTATCAAAATTCTTTACTCAGCTTTTTGTTTTAAACTAAAACCAATACCCAGTTCTTAAATTGCAAGCAGCAATCAGTTTGAAGATGAGGCACAGTTTTGCAAAGTAAAATGACCAAGAGACTTGTCTCCATTAGCCAAACACAAGACATTGAGATATGCAACATTAAACATGGTTACATGTTGCGATGTTTGTCTACTCAGGTGCTCAGCCCTCACAGCATGAATTGTGGATGTTTGGGATCTCTGTCTCCAGAAGCTTTTAAGACCATCTGTGTGAATTATCTTGCCCCAGTAAAGGTATCTGGAAAACATCACATGATTCACATAGATGTCATCTAGTAGAAAATAATGCACATACTATCACAGTTTTGTGATTGTTAGGAATAACAAGGAGAACAAGAGAAAGAAGGGGTTACAGAAAGAAGAACTAGAATTTATTCCTCAACCTTCAGCTTCTTCGACAGATGACTTGTTCATCTGCATCTCGTTGGTATGTTCTTCTAGTTTGTAAGAATTGTACCTGCGTTTGGAAATGCTTTGTAGTTTTCAAGTCCTTTGTAACTTGGAAGTCTTTTATAAGTTAGAAATCCTTGGTGACCTTTAAATGTATGTTAAGAATTATTTGCCCAAATTTTAATGTGCATATTAAAAGTAAAATAACTGTGTTTAAATTACTCTATTAGGTGGATTTATCTTCTCCTTGTTAGGGAGGGGTTCCCACCACACAAGCAGTGAATATTGGCAGTTTAAACCTCACAGCAGAGACTAGACAGGGAAGTAAGCTAGTGCTTGAAGAGAAGGTGGGCACAGTAAAACCTCTCTATAGTGAGGGTACCCATAGATAGAGCTTCAAATCTTCTTTTTAGTTTAGGGAATTGTGGACCAAAAACCCAAACCCATCATGGGATCATATTCATGATTTTCTTTACTTTATTTGCATTGGCTAGTAGCACTGCTCCTGACTTCTGACTTCAACTTATTTACCATTATATCTGTAGGAAAAAAAATTACAAAGAAATCAAGTGCACATTTGATGTTTCACAAAAATTGAAGCAATATTTTCCTCTCTATCTGTTTGTAGGGATTTGTTACAAATTGCATGCCTTTCTTTAAATTTATAGACTATGGTGGATATTGTGCTTCTTTGTTAGACCAGGGGTCTTGTGGGAGGTGGTGCTAATTAACTGAGCAAGTTGATGGTTCAAGTTTGAGATTGTATTTTAACCCATTTATTTCCGTTTTGTAAACACAGTACAGAATGTTTGACGGACTAGCTCAAGATGAGATATATTTAGTTTGTGTCGGCCTCATAAGCTTGGTTCAATCATGCTTTACTAAATGCGTAATGAAATCCCATTCTCACCACTTTGTTTGCTGATTGCTGAATTGCAGCATAAAGCAACAATGGCCCAGAATTTCTGATAAGAAGTAACAGTGAGACTGTCAGCTCTTTTGCTTATACTAGAAAGATCTGACAGTAATCTTGGAGTTTGCAGCTATATGTGGAAATCCAAAAGTTGCTGTCAGTGATTTTTCCTCCTCTACACAGCACTCTCTTATCATCTTCCCTGGAATTACCTGCAGAAGTCAGAAATCAGAGAACTGACAAGGTACTTGTGCAATATACACTGCAACAGTAACCAGACATCTTATGATTTGTTGCTTGTGCCGTAATGGTTTCTATTGCAAATTAAATCATAATTATTATTTAATAACTACCCTGGCCCAAAAAAATCTAATTTTATATGGGTTGATTTTCATTTCAATGTCAGGCCTGCGCATACAGGCTCCTCCCAGTCTCCATCCAGCTAATAGAAGTCAACTGCGACTGGTTTCTAACTCATCACCTGCAGCCCATTTAAAGCCAGCTCTCATCCAAGTCCTTGTTCACTCATACAAATCAGCCAGCCTCAACCAGTTTCTCCTGGAGTTCAGTTACCTAGTTGCCTGTGAGCTTAGTATCCGTTCTCTCTTATTTTGCAGTTTCCCTTGTCTTGTTATTTTGCAGTTGATTATTAAACTTATTGTTCATGGCAGAATCATATCTGCGGTTCAGCATTTCAGTCAAGTCTCCCCTACACTTCCTGACAGGATGAGTGAACCATCGATTAACCTAGCAGAGTATGCTCGCGTAAACAAAGTCATCTGTTAACATGAATACATGATCCACAAGCAGCAAGAAACCATTGACCATCAGTGATCAAAGGTCCCCACTCCAGACCATCAGAAAATTGTCTCCAACACCATCACTAACCTCATCAACTCTGGAGAACTTCCATCCACTGCCACCAAACTCTCAGTTTCCTTACCCCACACTGCTCATTTTTACCTCCTACCAAAGATCCACAAACCACAAACATGTAGTTTGCCTCTATGGTTTCCCTCAGGACATTGTGTCAGACTGGGGCCCACAATTCGTCTCCCACTTCTGGAGTGCCTTTTGATCCCTCCTCCATCTGCACCTCTGTGAGTTTGCCCTCTGGCCAATGGTCAATCAGAACAAGCCAATCAGCAATAGAGAAGTTTCTGTGATGCTTTCCCACCTCTAACCCTTCACATGGAAGAAATACTGTGTCTGCTGTGAGATAAGCTGTCCCACAATTTACACATCTCCTCTGCCAAGGGTATGTCACCCTTTGAAGTGCTTCATGGCTTCCAACCTCTGTTGTTCCCTGCAGAGTAGCCGATGGTGTAGGTTTAATGCACTAGAGCCCTGGTTCCCCACTGCTGAAATGCTTGGAAGGAAACTTGGACGGCTATCCTAGCTGCCAACCATGACAACTGTTGCCAGGCCAACCGCCGGTGGCGTCCAGCCAGACTCTCTGTCCTGTGGATCATGTCTGGCTGTTCAGTCCCTGCACACTGACTCCCACAAGCTCTCACCCAGTTTCATTGGTCCCTTCAAGATTACCCATAGAAGTTAAAGTCTGTCCCAAGCCTTATTGGTTCATCAGGCTGGTGCTTATGCCAGTTTCTGTGGCGTGAAGCGACTGAGAGTACGAGACTCCCCCCCGACCCCCGGATAGGACACCAGTCTATCATGAGGTTAAACCCCAGCATTTTGCTGGTACCCATTTTCAGCTGGGTGGACTGGAGCAATGTGTGGTTAAGTGCCTTGCTCAAGGACACAACACGCTGCCTCAACTGGGGCTCAAACTCACGATCACTAGTCCAACGCCTTAACCACTTGGCCACGCGCCACAAGATTACCCATGCATTGCATCAATCCAGTCACTTACAGCCTCTGGCAGCTACCATCCCTCAAGATCACATCTAGCTTCTACACGTGCTGCCTCAAGCCCATTGTCTACAGACCAATCAACCCACCAGAGCCTGCCACTCCAAAACCTAGGATGATGGAAGGTGGTCCAGTGTATACGGTTCACAGGCAGATGGATTCATGTTGTTGTGGATGGGGTGTATGTGGATGGGTGTACAGTACCTAGTCAAACATTGCAGTGTGAAGTTAGAGAAGGAGCTAGAGCTTAGATACTGCTGCAGATGATCTTTCACCTCCTGGTTCAGGAGTGAAGCTCAAATATGTTGAGGTAAGGGGCTGAATGTCAACATGGCTGGAGTATGAAGCAGAGTCCATTCATATCAATTGAGTCATCAATTTGGATTAAAAAACAGGTAAATTCAGACTGGCAACTGCGGAGTTCTCATCTCCATAATTGTGTTTCAATTGATTTCTATTGCTTAATTATGTTTTTGTTACATCATCATACAAAATACAGTCAGCCCTCTTTATCCGCGGGTTCCACATGCACGGATTCAACCAACCACGGATCGGGAAAACCCAGAAGTTCACTCTCCAGCACTTGTTGTTTGAGCATGAACAGACTTTTTTTTCTTGTCATTATTCCCTAACCAATGCAGTATAACAACTATTTACATAGCATTTACATTTTATTAGGTATCATAAGTAATCTAGAGATGATTTAAAGTATATGGGAGGATGTGCGTAGGTTACTGTAGATTGGGATCGAAAAAAAACATAAGTTCTCTTACTAAGTAAGTTGGAACAGGTACATCCGGTATTATTTAGCATCAATTAGTCAAATGTTTGTCTTAGTATATAGTACATATATTTTACCTTTCTATGCAAATAAAACACTTAAAAAACGTATGTATTTCAATAATTAAACCACTGTGTTGCTTAGTAATAATTGTAGCTTTCATTCGGGGCAGGGCCTTTCTCACCTTATCCTTTAAAATTCTTCTGATTGTTGACTAACTGTAGCCTAGTGCTTTTCCAATGACCGATGGCGTTTCACCTCTTTCCAATCGCTTTATTATTTCCACTTTATTTTCAATGGTAATCGTGATTATTTTCATGAACAGAAACACTGCGGATTCAGAGCTCCACCGGGTCCTAAAGTCCACCGTACTGAGACAGGTTAAATAAGGTCCGGGGCTCTGCTGGGTCCTAAAGTCCACTGCACTAACGCAGGTTAAATAAGGGACTTGAGCATCCGCATTTTTTGATATCTGTGGGGGGTCCCGGAACCAATTCCCCGCGGATAAGCAGGGCCTTCTGTATACTTTTATTTATATGGAAAGGCCATCAAAGTGCTCTGAAGGTCTACTGCCTGAAACTAGTAATGCCTGCGCAGTAGTGAATTGAAAATAGTCCTGAATGCATCCCAAGTTTGTTCTGTGACACCACCATGAAGGACTTGAAAGTATTAACTTCCATCAGTTTGCAAAACTTCACAATGTCTTCAGTGGGACACACTTGGGTTTATCCAAATTACACCCTAAATAGCCCAGTGCCACCACATTCTGTTTATGAGATTTCCTCCCTCTACTCTTTCTCGGAGAAAGGGGTTAAAGTTTTTTAAGCTTCAGTCAGTCTATAGCTAAATATGTTCAGCAAAATTAATGAGCTTCCAGTTGAACTGAAGATGTGCTGATTATACAGTAATTAAAATAACGAAGCTTCAACTTAACTCTGGGAACGTTTCAGGGTGTACTACTACAGTTATCAAAAATAGCATAATTCAGTTTACTGTCAGCAAAGTCATGAGTGATCTGTCAGTGTCAGTAAAAAAAAGTCCTATTTTGGGTAGAACAAAGATAAAAATGCAAACTGTTTTGTGTGTAAGATTTCAGACTTTGTTAATCAAAGACATAATATATCCACAGATATTAATGCTGCTCAACTTTTTAAAGAAATAATAAGAAACCTTTTGTAACCACAGACCACCACATATTGGAGAATTTAAGGATGGAAGTCCTAGACTCAAGGCTTTGCATGGTATTGGAAGTGCCATTAGAGTGCATTTAGTAAGCCTAAAAAGGACTGAGTAGAAAATTTGCAAATACAATTGGGAATATTTCTTATGATGCATCCAGGAATACTTTAATGACTGTTTTGCAAGTTCATAACGCATGATAACGCTCAACTTGGTTCTGTATAATAGAGCAAACTAAGTGATCTGAATACTAATTTGATTCAAATTAAAATTTCACAATTTCACACTTCCAGCTTTTTATATACATATATTGTGTTTTCAGTGTCTGTGGCACTGTTTGGATACCAGCATGATACTACCGATATAAACATGGTTTGGCAACCATTGTTTGTGTTACGTTTTGTAACTTCAAAACTGATCAAAATAAAAACAAGGGAGAGCTGTGACAACTCATATACTTTATTTTTACTTCAAGCAAGGTGCATGTGTATGACGCGGTGGCATGATGATGTATGCCATTCACATACTTGGTACATATAACCATAATGAATTACTTAAAGAACAAAGAATGCTTAATCAAACAATGTATTTACAATTTTACTCAAATATTACTGAAATATTAAATACACTACACTCATCCCTACTTAGCTATAAACTCTAACTCAATATAGCATGGAACTCAACACACACAGTATACTATATAATATGAGTACTATATACATAAGACATAGGAGCAGAATTAGGCCATCTGGCCCATCGAGCCTGCTCCGCCATTCAATCGTGGCCGATCCTTTTTTTCTACCTGCTCCTCAACTCCAGTCCCTGGCCTTCTCCTCATAACTTTTGATACCATGTTCAATCAAGAACCTATCAATCTCTGCCTTAAATACACCCAATGACCTGGCCTCCACAGCTGCATGTGACAACAGATTCTACAAATTCACCACCTTTTAGCTAAAGAAATGTATTCACATCTCTGTTTTAAAAGGGTAACCCTCTATCCTGAGGCTCTGTCCTCTTGTCCTAGACTCTTTCCACATCTATTCTGTCTAGGCCTTTCAACATCTGAAAGGTTTCAATGAGATCCCCCCTCATCCTTCTGAATTCCAGCGAGTACAGACCCAGAGCCATCAAACATTCCTCGTATGATAACCCTTTCATTCCTGGAATCATCCTTGTGAACCTCCTCTGGACCCTCTCCAATGCCAGCACATCTTTTCTAAGATGAGGGGTTCAAAACTGTTCACAATACTTAAGGTGAGGCCTCACCAGTGCCTTATAAAACCTCAGCATCACATCCCTACTCTTATATTCTAGACCTCTTGAAATTAATGCTAACAATGCATTTACCTTCCTCACCTCCGACTCTAGCTGCACGCTAACCTTTAGGGTGTTCTGCACAAGGACTCCCAAGTCCCTTTGCATTTCAGATTTTTGTATTTTCCAAAAAAGAAGATGGCATCACCTGAATAGTGGGGATCTTTCATGATAGATGTTGGTTTCTTGAGGTAGCCCCTCATACAGATACTACCAATATTGGAAGGTTGTGCCCATGATGAATAGGACTGAGTCCACTACTCCTTGCAAATTCTTATACTTGCAGCCGAAGATTCAATGCACTGGCATGGATGTCCAGCACTTCTTGAGCTACGCAAAGTATCTTGCTGATTGTTCCCTCTTCAATCCCAGCAATTACTGAATATACTTTATCCAAATGAGTCTGGGAGGGACTTCAAAATACAATGCGTTCAGATACTGAACTCAGGATTCTGGACACTGGGTAACATAAGAAATGAATGATAGCTAAGGGTTATATTTCTTTATTTCGCTTTTGATTTCTGATATTATTTTGATGGATTATTTAACAGCAGCATAACATTTTGCTGCTGGATTCAATATTCTTAATATTTTTATTGTTTTAATCTTTGTTCACTGTTTGTAAATACTGCTGTATATTACTCTCATCTAGAGGATTTGACTAAAATGAAATATCCAAATATCACATTTTTCTAAACTACAGAATCAGGTTTAATATCTTAGGCATACATTGAGAACTTTGATTAACTTTATGCGGCAGTACAATGAAATATATGATAAATGAATGAAACACTCTGGTTCTGTTGGCTGCGAAAGTCTAGGGAAGACAATCTTTGGCCCTGCCAAACGTGTGAGCTTGAAGTGTGCACCCACCCCCCAAACTCTCTGTTTTTGTGGATGCTATGTGATATGCTACCCTGTTACAAATAAGTACTGCAAAATAACAGACAGTACACCGCATGCGATTAAACGACTTAGCTTTATAATTCTTAATTTGACGAAAGGATTGGTAAAGAAAAAACAAAAAAAAGAAAAGGGCCAATTTTAATGAAACAGTCTAACGTGCACAAGTTGGAGCTCACCGTTTCCCCTTTCCCGATCCTCCTTTAATCTCCCTGGGCGTTGTCGGATCACTGTCCCGTTCCGGGTCGAGTCCTATGAGCTCTTCTCTCTGGTGTCTTCTCCCATCGTCTCCCGCCGAACAAGAGACCCAGCTCACCCCGGGTGTCAGGCACACACCACGCAAACAAACTCCCTTCACTGAACGGCTTACATTCCAAAGCACTCGTTATCTCTAACCATAACCCAAACACTATTACGTTAGCAGGGAAACCTTTCCAAGGGTGTTACATAAATTTAGAGAAAAAATGCTGAATTACAGTATGTACATATATGTCTATTAAATTGCAGTGAGGCAGTGTTCATGAGTACAAAGTCCATTTAGAAATCAGATGGCAGAAGGGAAAAAGCTATTCCTGAATCACTGAGTGTGTGTCTTCAGGCTTCAGTACCTCCCTCCTAAGGTTGACAATGAGAAGAAGGTATGTCCTGGGTGGTGAGGGTCCTTACTGGTGCCCTCCTGAGGTATCACTCCTTGAAGATGTCTTGGATACTTTGGAGGCTAGTACCCATGATGGACCACCTACAGGACTACTTTGAATCGGTGGACTGGACTCTATCCAGAGAGTCATCTTCGAGTCTCAATAAGAATGCCACAGTTGTTACCAATTTCATTAAAACCTGTATGGATGAGTGTGTGCCTACAAAAACTTACTATACTGTACATTCCCAAACCAAAAGCCATGGTTTGTTGTCTGCTGAGGGCTAGGTCTGTGGCATTTAAGTCTGATGACCCAGCTCTGTATAAGAAAACCAGGTATAACTTGTGGAGGGTTATTTCAAGAGCTAAGAAACAGCTCTGGGAGAGGCTGGAGGTGGCATTGGATGAACATCAACTCTGGCAGGGTTTGCAGGCCATTATTTCCTACAAAACAAAACCCAACATCATGAATGGCAGCGATGCTTCACTACCAGATGAGCTCAATGCCTTTTATACTCACTTTGAAAGGGAGAATAAAACCAGTTATGTGGATCCCTTCAGCATCTGGTGACCCTGTGATCTCTGTTTTGGAGGCCGACATCAGGCTGTCTTTCAAGAGGGTGAACTCTTGCAAGATAGCTGGGCCTGATGGAGTACCTCATGAGGCTCTGAAAACCTGTGGTAACCAACTGGCAGGGGTACTCAAAGACATCTTCAGTCTCTCATTGCTGCAATCGGAAGTTCCCACCTACTTCAAAAGGGCAAAAATTATACCAGTGCCCTAGAAGAGGGGTGTGAGCTGCCTTAATGACTATCGTCCAGTAGCACTCACATCTATGGTGATGAAAGGCTTTGAGAGGTTGATCAAGGCCAGAATCAACACCTGTCACAGGAAGGACCTGGACCCACTGCTATTTCCCTAATGCCAAAATACATCTACAGCAGACACGATATCGATGGCTCTCCACACAATGGTCTTTGGATCACCTGGACAATGCAAATACCCATGTCAGGATGCTGTTTATTGACTATAGCTCATCATTTAACACCAACATTCCTACAGTCCTGATCAGAAAGCTATAGAACCTAGGCCTCTGTACCTCCCTCTGCAACTAGATCCTCGATTTCCTAACCAGATGGCCACATTCTGTGCGGATTGGAAATAACATCTCCATCTCACAGACAATCAACACTGACGTACCTCAGGGTGTGTGCTTAGTCTACTGCGCTACTCTCTCTACACCCACAATTGTGTGGCTAGGCACAGCTCAAATGCCATCTATAAATTTGATAATGATACAACCATTGTTGGCAGAATTTCAGATGGTGAAGAAAGGGCATACAGGAAAGACCTTGCACTCAGTGTCAGCAAGACCTAAGAGCTGATTGTGGACTTCAGGAAGGGTAAGACGAGGGAACACAGATCAATCCTCATAGAGGGATCAGAAGTGGAGAGAGCAATTTTTATGTTCCTGGGTGTCAATATCTCTGAGAGCGAACCTGGTCCCAACATATCGATGCTGCTATAAAGAAGGCAAGACTGCGGCTATATTTCAGTAGGAGTTTGAAGAGATTTGGTTTGTCAACTAAAACGCTCGAAAACTTGTATAAATTTACCATGGAGAGTATTCTGACTGGCTGCATCACCGTCTGGTATGGGGGTGGGGGGAGCGACTGCAGAAGATTGAAGTAAGATTATTTGATGTAAAATTAGTTGCTCCATATTCATTTATCTATTGCGTGCATGTTTATTTTTTTAATTTGTGTATTTTTTTAAATGGAGAAGGTATATTTAAATTGAAGACTAGTATTCCAGAATTAGGATGCCACAATTCCAATGTGGAATTAAAGCAGCTGAAAATAAGCTAGCAGCAACCGTTGTCCTTCCATTAAGCTGGAAAGACCAGATAATATGGCAAAATGTGTCAGTGCCTTGGGAGTCAGCGTTACCTGATGAACTGATTTCAGCTATCACAGATCTGTTAGTGCCTGGATATATCTCTGCAGTGCTTGTCAACACCTGGAATTGTCAAGACGCTGGGTTCCAATAGGCATGGCGTACATTGAAAACAGCAAAGTTTGGAGCTGGTACATTGGGGTTGTCTGGTTGCTTTCTTGCAGTCTGTGATTATATAAAGGTGGAGGCATTCCTCGGGTGCTTCAGATTGAGCTGTAGATGCCTGAGATCCAACTATATAAAAGCTGGTTTGTTTATTTTCATTGCAGGTTGCACCTATCAGTAGCTCCATTTGCTCCGAGACAGAATCAGTGTCCATGAGCAGTTCAAGAACTTTATTTGCTAAAAGGCAAGTTCCAAAAGGGCAACCTGACTCCAGAAGGAGTGAGCTGGATTTTGGGGCCCCTTCGCCATAATGTTCTTTCGCTAACCCGAGCTTCCTTGGTGCTTATCATTACACAGGGAGTCTGCTGCCAGCAAATTTACTTCATATGTCAAACGTTGTATTTATGAAATAAAATCGCAGCAGCTGGAGGAACTGCAGGTCACTTCCTGATCATTTTGATTCTATCAATGAATTTGTGTAAAATTTATGGCACGCAGTGGTCGTGCTCAGGATCAGAAATACTGATAACCAGCTTTCAGCACTGATAGTATCCCAATGCTCTGATATAAACCATGCTCCATATTTACTGTCTGATGACATGTATTTATATGCTGACATGAGAGATTACCTGCCATTTATTGTCAGTGTGTCTTGCCGTTTCATTTGCTCATTGGCAAAAGGGTCTGATACTTTCACTGGCTCCCTGCTAATGGATATCAGGGTGCTGCTCCTCACATAATAGCAGCTCTCTGTTCCGCTTATTATCACACGCACAGTTAAAAAGAGAGATCAGGGCCTTGGAAATTAAGACTGCCTGTGTTGGCTTGGATTCATTGATTGATTTCTCAGGCAAAGAGTTCTGCATCCACTTTAGATATCAGCTCACAGGAAAAGCAAAATAATCACATCCTCTTTGAAGTTCCTCAATACCTTTTGAGACTGCAGTTGAATTATTGAAATGTAGTTATGTAAAGCAGCATCCAACGAGGCAAGAATAGATTGTAGTTCTGCTTTTCCTGATCTAGGAAACATGAAATCATAACCATCAAGAATAATGTTTGAAAGATTAAGTTTGTTTCACAGGATAGGGCAACAATAGCTGAATGCACAACATGGAAGTGTATAACTGATTTGAGGTTTACCAGGCTCAGACGGAACCTTTACTTCCACAGATACTGCTTAACTCACTGAGTTCTTCCAGCATTCTGTTTCTGACCTAAAGAGTCTGTCTGCCTTTATAAGTTTGATAGTATCCTTAGATTTCACAGCACAATGTATTTCCTTATGCTATTTATAATATAAATGGCAAATGAATCCCAGCATTGCCACAGTAGAGTCATGACCAGCAGAGACAATTAAAGTTTTGTTATTAAATTTGCAGCTTCTTCATGCTACGGAGAGCATCATTGGCTACATACAGCTATTGGTGAACCTGTCAGTAAACCAATACATACTAATAGGAAAAGCTTCTTGTCCATAAATGGACAAATCGTCTGAATCAACCTACGGTTCCCAAACCATGAAGGAGGCTTCCGTTTCTGAGACAACCAACGAAGTGCACTGTATATCTGTGACGGTGAGAGCAGCTAGCTTGCCAGTTACACAGGAATATTTCCTATATGATATACCTCAAGGCTGATGATACCATGAGACAAGTCTCCTAATCAATCTAGAGAACTCTATGAAAAGGGAATGTACAGTGGTTGAATTCGGGCCCTTGGTGAGCAGACAAATGGGGTGCCCAGGGAATGAGTACTATCCAGATACAGAGATAGTAATAACTGGATTCCATGGTCTATAATAGAAAAAGTCTCACAGCAGCTTCTAGAGTCTGGGCTTATGGAGATAAAGATAGAACGACAGAAGCTGGTGTGATCTTGGTGATCTTGTGATCAAGTTCCTATTACTTATACTTGATAAGTTAACGCTGCTGCATTCAAAATTAAGGGATATTTTGACAGAAGGGTAAGTGATAATTACTGCAAAACAGTTTCACTAGCACTGAAAATGTAATTTTTCTTTTGTGGAATCTCATTAGCTTTGGAATTCTGTTGAAGATGTAAAAGCATTTCTCTCTTTTTAATCTCTCTCTCCCTCTCTCTTTAATTTTCCTATCTAATTCCCATCTATCCTAATCTTTATTTCATTATCAGAGCAAGGTTAAATCCAGCTTTATCCTTTTTGGTTTAGATTCTGCAGGAGTAGAAACTTGTCTAGAAGCACTTCTTTAATATGCCTAAAATGGCAATGACAACATCTTATATTCTGCTTCTGAAATCTGCTCATCTGATGCCAAATCAGAAGCAGAGTTAAACACTATTTTATTTTGTGTGTTTGTGTGAGCGAATAAATTTCTACGCAGAGAAATTCATCTGTAGAGGGTCATTGACAGCAGCAGATACTGATACAAAACTCTGAGAGGCTGTCAGCAAGACAACAAAGGAGACTGAATAAAAAAAAACTAGACCATACAATTAATAGTAAGAAAAATTAAAATTGTACTGTGCATAATTCATCGTATTAGATACGGAGTTCACTCAGAAATAAGATAAATGATTCACTGAAGAGCAGAAATGATATCCGATGTCTGGGAACTGTAGTGACAAAAACAAAATTCCTACATCCTCTGATCAAATTATTTTGGTGACTTCTCTATTTCTTTGATAGAAATGTCACTGGAACTTCAATCAGAAGACTTTGCATCTAACTGTGGATACGGTTTCCAGTTTTAGGCAAATTTCATAGACTAGGCTCCTTGGCATGTTTTGGCAAGCTCCTGATGACATTGAGATGTGACAGACGCCCAACTCTCACTATGTTACTGTATCATGTTGAAGAAATTGAGACAAATCATTAAAACCTTAGCTCCAGTGGAATCTAATCAATTCCTCCTGAGCACCCTGTGCTTCCTGTCTAATTTATTAAAAGCTCAGAAGAATTCATTTGAATTGATATAGTCTTTCATATCCTCTGTGAGTCGCAGACCACTTTGCAGTCAATGAAGTCTTATCAGAGTGTAGTTGCTGACGTAATGTAGCCAAGCATAATAGACAGTTTTCACATGGTACAAAGCCACACACAACAGAGAGGTATATAATCAGGTAATTGGGGCTAATGATATTGATTGCAATTGTTATCCTGGACATGTGGCCTCTTTTGCTTTTAGTTATTCACATCATGCAATCTTTAAAAAATGCACTTGATTCTTTAAATAATACATAAAATGCTTAAATACACCATGCAATCTTTGCCTAATGTCATGAAATCTTTAAATAATGCATTGGAATCATCAAATTATGCATTAAATCACTAAATAATGCATTTTACTCTTTAAAAAAGATGCAATCTTTGCCTAATGCCATGAAATATTTAAATAATGCATTAAATCTTTAAATAATGCATTGGAATAATCAAATAATGCATTTTAATTTTTAAACAATATGCAATCTTTGCGTAATGTCATGAAATCTTTAAATGATGCATTGGAATCATCAAATGATGCATTGAATCTTTAAATAATGCATTTTAATATTTAAATAATATCATGCAATTTTAAATTATGCCATGAAATCTTTAAATAATACATTGGAATATTCAGATAGTGCATTGAAAAATTTAAATAATGCATTAGAATCTTTAAATAGTACCATGCAATATTTAAATAATTAATTGGAATCTTTAATTAATGTCATGCAATATTGTAAAAGAATAAAATGAAATATTTAAATAATACATCAGAATTTTACAAAGATCGTCATCATGCAATCTTTAAATAATGCCATGCTATCTCCAAATAATACATTTCTTTAAATGTGTCATGTAATCATTTACATTTACATAGTGTGCTGAGGGGGGTTCAGCTTCATGTTTTATCCAAAGGGTAGTTCTATCAACAGTAAAGCATTTTCTCAGCATTGCATTGAAGTTGTAGCCTAGAATAAATATTTAATTATTTTATACAAATGATGTCCTAAGTCATTAGTGAAAATAGTTTCAATGAGCAGATTTCAAAAACGTAATTGAATAATCCCTTCCCTATTCCTCATCTGCCCATCACTTCCCTCTGGTGCCCCTCCTCCTTCCCTTTCTCTCATGGCCCATTCTCCTCTTCTATCAGATTCCTTCTCCTTCAATCCTTCATCTATTCCACCTATCACCTCTCAGCTTCTCACTTCAACCCCTCCTCCAACACTCACTTTCTCAGTCACCTGACTTCACCTATTACCTACCACCTTGCACTCCTTCCACTTCTCCCCACTTTCTTATTCTGGCTTCTTCCCCCTTTTCTTCCTGTCCTGAGGAAAAGGGCCCAGCCCAAACATCAGCTGTTTATTCCTCTCCATGGATGCTGCTTGACCTGCTGAGTTCTTCCAGTGTCTTGAGTTTGTTGCTCTGGTTTTGCAGTATCTGCAGAATCTTGTGTGTATATATTTAATAATGTTAGGAAATAGCATTTTAGAATAGTGGTGAATTCAAAGTACATAAAGCATAAGATATTCCTGAATTTATAAGATATTTCTTATATGTACAATTCTACTCTCAATGTAAATTTCAGCAGAAAAATGCTAAAATGCAAAGTAGGTCAGTCAGTATTAGAAGGAGGTTAACTTTGTGGCTGGGAATTCCTTTCATAATTTCCAGTATTTTACATATACTTCAAGACCTCTAAATGCCAAATTATATACAAAAAGCATGCATATTTTTAATCAGTATTTTAAAATCAATTGACTGGAAAGTAGCTCCATGTTTACAAATAATTTTGACTACTGACTGCTAAATCTCCGTCAGTGGACAGAAGTTAAGTTCAGAAGATGATTACCCTCTGATTTTACACAGTTGGAAGTGTCGCCTGCTGCTGTACTCACAGCATAAACAATAACTTTAGCTCAAGGGGATGACAAATAGTAACTGCAGCTTTCATTTCACTTATTTTCAGGCAAGTGCTGTTTCCTTTCCATTACAGTACAATGTCTACTGTGCATTACCAACCATTGGATTTGACGGAAACTGCAGTTTTTGATGCCGATTCTCACCTTTTTTAGATCTCTTACTTTTGAATGTCTTGACTCCTTACGGTCAGTTCTGTGAGCATCAATGTTGTCTACATTATTGTTCTTACTTGTTTCTGCTGAGAGGGACTTCGACCAAAGAAAGTATCACAGTTCTTTCCCCCTTTCCTAATCCTTTCCCAAACCTTGCATGCTCAAGGTAAGTAGAGTTCCACTGGGGCAAAACCTGCTGGAAAATGCTGCCTGTTCAGCTTTGCACCACCACTAAGTGCTGTTCTCCTGTGGAAATGCAGAAGTACAAATAGTTGTTTGGGCTCTGCTGGTGAATTCGAACTCTGTTTTTGGTGTCAGTGGTGGAACTTCCTGCAGCCTTCCAGCCCTCAAGTGATTATATTCCACTGCAGGTCTAATTGAGAAGTATGAGCAGCTTACATTTTCTGATAAAGTTGAGCCTTCTCTTATTTTATGTGTTTTGATAAATGTAATGTATCTTAAAACATTTTAATTGCTTTTCACATTTGTAATTAACGTTTAACAGTTTGGGACCTTGTTGGACTGTTAAGGTCAACTGTGATTGGTGTTATTGAATTGCGGTGTAGAATCGTAATTTTCCTTGTAGCTTGACATTTCTATGTCTGCTTGTATTTGTATATAATCATTTATAATTTCTCAGTGAATTTTGCTGTAATAACAGAACAGTTGCTTCTGCATTTTTCTGGAAACCTCTTGGTTTTCAGTAGCAAATCAAATCTGGCAATTTCACAGGTTACTTGTTATCACTGGAATTTGTGTTATCTCCAGTCTGAGTATGAGATAACCACAGCTGCTTCATCCTTTGTCTTTTCTTTGTTCTCTTGGCTTTGAGTTCTTTTTCATTTTCTGCTCTTGTGATCATAAGCAGTAGGTTTTATGCCTTATTCTTGACTTCTGAAGTACCTTTGGATCACTGAAGCATCGTGATGCAAAAAGGTTAAAGCCTGGGAGCCATGACTGGCAGTCTATCACTTGCTTTGCTATTCTGGTTCACTGATGTACTGGTCTCTTCCGACCATCAGGATTGGCACCATACTTACCAGAAAATTGACATCATTGGCAGATATCAGCAACAACATAAGAACACCCCACTGCCATTCAAGGAATAGTTTGTTCTCTTTTCTTTAACATGAACTTTGGTCCATTGCTTAAACAATGTTAGCATGGACGAGATGGGCTGAAGGGTTTGTTCCATGCTCCGTAAATCTATGGATCGAATTTGTCAAGATGTAATGAGGGTTATTCTATTTGAAATTTTGTTTGTTTTCAATTACATTTAACCCCTCTCTCGCGGACTCTCCCCTTCTCAGGGTTTGCGGTACTCTATATTAAATAGAGCAATTAATGTTTTATCATTAGACGGCTCCTTATAAATTTATCGGCACATCATAGTAATATATATAAGTTCAAATTCACCACAATGTCAGGCATTGTAGCAAAAGTTCACCTCTTTCCAGTGGTTAGAGCTATGCCAGCCCCCTTCGTTGCTCAAAATCTGAGCTAATAGCAGCACGTTAAGGGAGACAGAGGATTGGGGACCTTAATGCTTCATTGACTGATAGGTAAGGTTTGGGGGAGGGGGTGGATAAAGAAGAACAGCTGAATTATTGAAATCGCAATAAATTCTGCAGGTGCTTGAAATCCAAAGCAAAACACATAAAATACTGGAGGAACTCATCAGGTCCGGCAGCATCTATGACAATGAATAAACAGAGACCCTTCTTCAGGATTGGATAGGAAGGGGGAAGATGACAGAATAAAAAGCTGGGGAGTGGGGGTGGGAGATAATCAGAATCAGAATCAGACTTTAATCGCCAAGTACCTATGCACATACAAGGAATTTACTTCCGGCAGATGTTGTCTCTCTGCTCATAACAATAATAATGATAAATATAAATGAAAATATAAATTGTACATACAGGTAGTGCAATCCAAGTAATAGTTAGCTGACAGTTAACCGGCAGTTAACTGTTCAGCAAAGTGACCGCAGTAGGGAAAAAACTTCTCTAGTGCCTATTAGTCTTAGTCTGGAGGGATCTGAAGTGCCTACCAGACGGAAGCAGATCAAACAGTCCATGCGCAGTCCTTTATGATGTTCCCCGCCCTCTTCTTCAACCTGGAAGAGTACAGGTCCACAATAGAGGGCAGGGAGGCTCCAATAATGCGCTCGGCAGTCCTCACTGTGCGCTTTAGTCTGGTTCTATCCTGCTTGGTGGCAGCTCCAAACCACACAATGATGGAGGTGCACAGGACAGACTCATTAGAAGATAATAGATGAAGCCAGGTGGGTTGGAAAGTTAAAGGGCTGGAAATGAAGGAATCTGATAGGAGACGAGATGACAGGGGACCATAGGGAGAGGAAGGAGGTGGACTCCTTGGGGAAGTGATAGGCAGGTGAGAAGCAGAAAAAGTAGTTGGACTGAAGGAAGTAAATTCTGTGCTAAATTCGGTTGATAGAGAAAAGGGGTAACCAGAAAAAAAAACACCTTGCTTTTTTCCCAAATTTGACCACCTAGAAATTGTTCCCTATTTGGTATCAGTGAACACACTTTCCAGCAGCATCAGCATGTTGCACACTGCCTTTGAAATTCCTTCATTACAGAGGAAGATTACACACTGCTGCGTAACATGCTTAGCAATGCCAACTGGAATGAGCTTCTAGGCATTTTAAATCTCCAAAAAAACCAGAGCTTGAAGGAATGAAAGCACCATATGTATGACTTCATTTTCACTGCTCGTGGTTGATCACCAGTTAATAGAACTTACATTTTCACTGCTAGTGGTTGATCACCAGTTAATAGAACTTATTAGGGGTAATAGTGTTTGGTTGAAGTAGTGGCAGAAAGTTAATGTAATAGTGGGTATTTTGCAAATGCCTCAGCTGATTTTGACAATTTATACAAACATGCTCCATGTGGACCTTAATTTAGTAAATTGAAATTTCACATGGACTAGAATCAAAGAACAGAACAAGAAGATTGTTACAATTGCATGGTGTTAGATTGGTTCCTAAGGTTGTCGTAACCAGGGGAGGTAGTGTGGATAAGCTCCCACTACCTATAAAGTGCTCCTTATGGCGTGTGACTCTAACAGACCCTGACAACCAAGTCCAGCTCTTGGCCTTTACACATGGCTTAGCTGAAATTAACATTTCAGTTTGAAGAACCTTTGAATTAGGAAGGGGAGAAATTGGTGTTATGTTGCAGAGAGGGTGGTGGGGTGATTATTAGGAATAAAGGAATATTTCTGGCATTTTCCTTGTATTCAAAGATGTGCCAGTTGGTAGGTTACTTGGTGGCTGTATATTGCTCCCAGTATAAGTGCATGCTGGTGCCAAGAGAATTTGTAGGCATGAGGGCAGAATGGATTGTACGGAAAATTAATGGGGGAGTTGCTTTGCTTTGAAAATCAGCAGGGACTCAATGAAACAAAATGATCACTGAAGGGAATTCCAAGTAATACTGACATTAGGACGATGGTGCAACATGTTGAGGGAAGCTGTGTTGCCTGGTTAACCCAATGAGCCAGTTCATGAGAAAGACTGGTGGACAACACATGACACAGTTTATTGGTCTTTTGCCTTGCATTCCTTAATTGTCACTGACGAGTACTTAATTCCCATCCCAAAATGCCCTTGAACTGAGTGACTTGCTGAACAATTTCTGGAGGACAATCAACCATTTTGCAGTTAGACAAAGGGATATCAGATAACGATACAGATTACTTACCCCAAGAGGCTTAGATGGGTTTTACCACAATGCGTTTGTTTTAAGGCCGTCATTACTGGCTGCTTTTTTTTGGTTTTTAGTCAATATTATTCAATTAACTGAATGCAAATTCCCCAGCTACTATGGTGGGACTTGTGTCTCTGGATTATTAATCTATATCTCGAGAATGCTAGTCCAACAATTTAACCGTTGTGCTGTCATAACCCTAATCAATCATCTGTATGTATGTTTATGCATATAATACTGTATATATTTGGTAAAGAAATTCTGCATCAACATGAGTTTGTTTATTATTAATTTGCCAGTGGTTTTATTCAGATTTTTTCATCAGTTGTGACAAATCCCCTTGTGCAATATTTGCATGTGGTTGAAGTCATTATCCTCCTCCTCTTCAAGGTATGATGGATTTTTACTCTTATTTTTATAGTTATTTATACTCCAAGTTCACCTGTCTTATTCAATATACCCTGCTTATTTGGTAGCACTTTTCCCTTTGGGTCAGAAGGACCTGGGTACAATTCCCTGAAGATTTGAGGGAAAATCTAATCTAACCACATGATGCTGGAACAAATGGAGTGCCGCAGAGTCAGCAATACTTTCATTCATTGGAATGCTGCAAGGCACCTTATTCAGAGCTCTGTCATTGGAGCAGATTCCTAGACCAACAGAGGAACAAGTGCAAGTTGTGCTTGGAGCCTCTTCAAAGAAAAATGAAATTCACTCTGAGTCTTAGAAATCCCTGGCTCATTACTGCTTGAGATGGAGAAAGAGCATTCGAAATTCCATTGAGAACGGAGATTCTAAGCACCAAGAGCACACAAATGCCTTGTCTGAGCAGCAGATAGAATACATTACCACACAAACCAATGAGACATGATATGGCCGAACTGTAAATGAGTCTAAACTTCCTCAAAGACCTCGTTAATGGCACAGAACCTATAAAACCAGAGAGGTAATCCTCACTCTTGAACATCTGCCTAAGAAGAATACAGTGATGATATATATCAAATGTGACATGTATATATAAATTACTAACCAGATTTAATTAGGGAGCTTAAGGTAAAGGAACCTTTAGGAGAGAGTGATCATAATATGATAGAATTCATATGGAAATTTGAGAAGGAGAAGCACAAGTTAAATGTATCAGTACTATAGTGGAGTAAAGAGAATTACAGAGGCATGAGAGAAGAGCTGGCCAAAATTGATTGGAAGAGGACACGAGCAGGAATGATGGCAGAGCATCAATGGCTAGAGTTTCTGGAAGCAATTCAGAAAGCATACTGTATCCCAAAGAAGAACCAGTGCTCTAAAGGGAGAAAGAGGCAACTCTGGTTGACAAAGGAAGTCAATGCCAACATAAGAGCAAAAGGAAGGATATATAACAGAGCAAAAATTAGTAGGAAGTTAAAGACTCGAAGTTAGAAAGGCCTAAATAGAGTGTATTGTGAGAAGATATTTCCCATAGTGGGGGAAGTCTAGGATCAGGGGGCATATTTAGAATGGAGATGAGTGGAATTTCTTCAGCCAGAGTGTGATGAATCTGTGTAATTTGTTGTTATAGGTGGTTGTGGAGGCCAGGTCATTTGGCGTATTTAAGGTGGAGGTTGATAGGTCCTGATTAATCAGGGTGTGAAAGGTTGAAAGGGAAATGGATCAGCCATGATTAAATGGCAGAGTAGACTGCATGAGCTGAATGGCCTAATTCTGCTACTCTGTCCTATGGTCTTATATGCAGTTGTTCTGTGTTTTTGAATTGCTGAGGTTGTGGGTGTGACTGTATGAATGCTTATCATACTTAATGTCGCAACAATACTTGGCACAATAAATCTATGCGTATTCCTGCATTATATTGCGATGGCAGGTTGAGGGAATTTAAAATTTAAATGTCTCCTCCTGCCACGTATGATTAATTATGCTTCATCCTTTTATTAAAACTCTCAAATTAAAAAGTACTTTCCTCCTCTCTCCCAGATGCAGCAGGCTACATTCTGCAGATAGAGATGTTTTAATTTGCCTGAACTGATCAGGTCATCTGGAAGTGGTGTACAGTTAGTTCTGGAAGTGATAGATTTTATAATCAGCACCACTTCTCCTACCTTCCATGGGCATGCAAAATATCCCAAAAGACACTCAGTGTTATTCCCTCCCTTGCTGCATCTCAGACAGGAGTATTTGTAGATCAGGCTTGAAATACTGGGCTTCTTCTTTACTGGCTACTTCCAATACTTTGGGTGCCTTGGCCAGGCATCTTTCACATGGTGATATGATTAAAAGTGTCATAAAGATTGATGTGAGTCAATTATTACACACAATGGCAGTTACTTGGTCCAGCAAAATGTTATCACTGACCCTCTACCCCCCTGGCTTTCAACTGGACCTTTTGGCCAATCTGGGCCCTTCAGGTTCTCCTCATGTTATACAGCAGCTGACCCATCACAAGAGGAAATGGCCACAAAGGTGGCATGGAAGTACAGATGGGTAGCAACAGCTCTAACTGTCATTGTAGATCTGATTGAAAACTTAAGATGTTAAATTCAACATGGACGAAGAAACCTCCTGCCACCTCTTGAATCTAGTCCTGCATACTGAACACCACCAGCAAGAAACACTAGGAGCAAGGAGGCAGCATGTATTATGGGGGAGGGTGCTTGTGTGGTTTTCAATGCCTGTGACCAAAGCAAGGAGTTCACTAGGTAATTGAAAAAACCTTTGCATGTGACCATACAAATCTAATTTTGTTTTCACTTTTTCCTAATTTTGACTCTTCCTCTTTCCACAAGCATGGTGACAGTTTATGGTGTCTTTCACGTTGGAAATGGTATAATTGTAAGAAATGTAAGTGCCTCCTATGCTTGCTCATCTTGTAAATAATATCATGGTTAATCTGATCTTGCCCTCAACTCACCTGACTCAACCTTTGGCCTTGGACATATAAAATCTCAGCCACCTCAGCTCAGTGGGGTGGGGTACTCAAAAATTTCACAAGCCTATGTGAGACAACTGCTTCTCATCTGCATGTGAAATGGAGATGATCCTTTATTCCAAAGGCCTCTACCTTTGGATTCCTCCATAAGGGCAAGCATCCACACAGTATCTACCTTGTCAGTCCCCCGAGAAGTTCTCCTTAATCCACTTATTCTTCTAAACTGCTCATTTACTCCTCCCAAGCAAACTCCTTTGTCCCAGGAATCAATTGAATAAACTTCCTCTGAATTGCCCCTTCAAAGCAAATATACCCTTGACTACAGTTGTGTCAAAGCTTCCCTGCTCATATAGCCTACACCCTTGCAATAAAGATCAACATTTAATTTTCTTTCCTAATCACTCACTGTATCTGCATGTTAACTTCCTGTATTTCATGAATTAAGGCAGTGAAATCATTCTGTGCACCTGCACTCCCTCTGTTTAAGCAATACCCTGGGTTTCTCAATCCGGAAGTGAATAATCTCACTAGCAGGGATTGCAGACGCTTCTGTACCGAATACTGCTCTCCTATTGAACCCTATAGCTGACGTAGATCACAAGAAAAATGAATAAAGGTGGGAAGTTCATTTCTCTGGATTCGGTGGGTTAGTTTATTTAACAATTATTGTAGGACTTCTGACATGAGTAAAACCTAATCACTATTGTCAACCACCTATGGACGTTGGTCATGCTTTGTGTGAGTGTGTATACTTTGCAATCCTGAGCCTGTCCTCTCTCCACAACAGCTCTGGCACTTCTAAAAATATTGTCTATTTTCTGCACCTTATTAAGTACTATATTACCACACCCCCCAAGGCTGCAGAATTTGTTTTAATTTGTTTCCCATGATCTTACTGTTACAATACCATGGAAGAATTATATTGCTCCTGTCTTCTCCCCAGACACAAAAGGTGTTAAAATTAGGAATTGCTATTTCGGTTGTCCAACTCCGTGACTTTATGAATTTGAACAACTGCAATGTAATCTGGCTGCCTCTTCTGAGGTGTTTGCTGCTTTTTCTTAGCCTACTGATCTTGACAATAGATCGAATAAGATAAGTAATTTTAAAACAGAGACAGAAAAACTGGCATTCATATTAGGACATCTCAGACCCTACAGCCACACGCAATGTAAAGAAGCCAATTTACACACACCAAGGTCCCACAAACAGCTGTGAGATAAATAACAAAATAACTTAATTTTGGTTTTGCTTGAGGTACAGATGTTTTTGAAACAAAGGGAATATCAAAGTTCAAAGCTCAAATGTCAGAAAATACGAGGACAGAATTTTCTTAGATGATTTTTTCTTCTTTTGCACTCACAGTAATGATGAGCTCGAGGATCTCTAGCAAACTTCCCTTTCCATGATATTGTGAATAGCTTAACAATAGCAAGAGGATTCGAGTACAGGAGCAGGGAGGTTCTACTGCAGTTGTACAAGGCCTTGGTGAGACCACACCTGGAGTATTGTGTGCAGTTTTGGTCCCCTAATCTGAGGAAAGATATTCTTGCCATAGAGGGAGTACAAAGAAGGTTCACCAGATTGATTCCTGGGATGGCAGGACTTTCATATGAAGAAAGACTGGATCGACTGGGCTTATACTTGTTGGAATTTAGAAGATTGAGGGGGGATTTTATTGAAACGTATAAAATTCTAAAGGGATTGGACAGGCTAGATGCAGGAAGGTTGTCCCCGATGTTGGGGAAGTCCAGAACGAGGGGGTCACAGTTTAAGGATAAAAGGGAAGCCTTTTAGGACCGAGATGAGGAGAAATTTCTTCACACAGAGAGTGGTGAATCTGTGGAATTCTCTGCCACAGGAAACAGTTGAGGCCAGTTCATTGGCTATACTTAAGAGGGAGTTAGATATGGCCCTTGTGGCTAAAGGGATTGGAGGTATGGAGAGAAAGCAGGTACAGGGTTCTGAGTTGGATGATCAGCCATGATCATACTGAATGGTGGTGCAGGCTCGAAGAGCCGAATGGCCTACTCCTGCACCTATTTTCTATGTTTTCTCTAACAATATAAGCCATTGTTAGATAGTGGGTGGGAGTTACAGGTGCATACTTTAACTTCTTTAGCAGGTAAATTGCTGAACTCATTTGTGAGAGACAAGGTAAACCTTCAATTGAAAAGATAGTTTAATTGGTCTGCTTACATTTGAACTAATATTGTGCAAGTTATTAATATTATGAGGAAATGACAAAAAGTGTCAATGAGTGTTATGCATTTGATATGCTCAAGATCCCACATGGCAGACTTATCAAAATGTAGAAGTCAATAAGATTGAACAGAGAATGGCAAATTAAATTCAAAACTGGCTTGAGGGCAGGAAGCAAATGATAATGGTTGGTATGTGTTTTTGTGACAGGAGGTTTGTTATCAATAAGGCTTCAAGAAGCTCAGTATTCATTTCCTTGTTTTGCTCAGTGGATATTAATGGCTTGGATTTAAATGTATGAGTCTTGATGAAGGCGTTTGATATTGATTCAAAACTGGCTATGTGGTTAATATGGAGGAGGAAAGCTCTGGATCTGGAAACACAAGTTTGTTTTGGTGGACATGGTCAGTTCAATTCAAGTCAAGTCAACTTTTATTGTCATTTCGACCATAACTGCTGGTACAGTGCATAGTAAAAATGAGACAACGTTTTTCAGGACCATGGTTTACATGACACAGTACAAAAAATTAGACTGAACTACATAATTAAAAAAAACACAGTGAAAGCTATACTAGACTACAGACCTACACTGGACTGCATAAAGTGCACAAAAACAGTGCAGGCATTACAATAAATAATAAACAGGACAGTAGGGCAAGGTGTCAGTCCAGGCTTCGGGTATTGAGGAGTCTGATAGCTTGGGGGAAGAAACTGTTATATAGTCTGGTCATGAGAGCCCGAATGCTTTGGTGCCTTTTCCTAGATGGCAGGAGGGAGAAGAGATTGTATGAGGGGTGCATGGGGTCCTTCATAATGCTGTTTCCATTGCGGATGCAGCGTGTATTGTAAATGAATAATTGAATAATGACAAATGGAATCCGATCAGGGGAAATTTTTGGGAGGTGTCCAAGGTAAGATCATCCATGATAATGGAAGGATGGAAGTATGGATAACCTGAAGGACCTTGGAGAATATCTCTACAAGTCCTTAGAGATAGCAGGACAAATGAATAAGGCAATTAAAAAAACATATAAGATGTTTTTCTTGAGTATTTGAGGCATAGAATAAAGGAGTGGATAGTTATGCTATTTAGATCACTGATTTGGTACTACAAACAGCTGAGGACATCATCTCACAGCAAAGAAATTATAGAACAGGAAAAGGTGCAGAAGATTTTTACCAAGATATTTCAAGAGTTCATCGGTGAGGCTTTGAACTGAAACACTGAAATCTATAAAACTATGAAAGCCCTGACTAATAAGAATGATCTATTTCCCCTTGGTAGAGAGTTCAAAAAGGAGAGAGTAAAGAATTAGCGTGGAGATCAAGTAAAGCTCTTTTTATGCATCAGAGTGCAGGGCTCTGGAACTTACCGACTCATAGGGTGGCAGAGGCAGAAACCTACATTACCCCTGATAATACAATGCTCTATGGACCTGTTTCTGGAAGCAGGATTAGGCTGTATAACCTTTTTTTTTGACAGAAATTTTCTGTCAGTTTATTTTCAATGCCACTGTTTTAATGGCAGGAACAGCATACAGTTTATGTATTCTCTTGCTATTAGCACTGCTGTTATTTAATTGTGATACTGTCTAAGCACTCCTAAACTATTTAAGCATTTATTTTTTGTTTCTCTTTGTTCTTTGGTATTTTCAACCACTAATGATGTCTATTAGCACCTTTGCCAAGGAGATTGGTGTGGATTTGAGATGACTTAATCATTTTATGAACTGTGACTCAACTCTTGTTATATAGTCATCTTATTAAAAATGATGAAACCAAAATCAATTGTTCTTTCTTGCACCAGGTCTATTTTAATCTGGTCTATATAGTTGAAATACATATGTGAGGAACAATAAATTGCAGGGAGTAAGAAAGAGAGAATGGGATTACTGGAATTGTTTCCTGGGACCAACATGGACTCAATGAGCCAATTGGCTTCCTTTTGTTTTGTGATGAGTATCTTCATCCAATTGGCTGACAAAAATGTTATTGGATCAAACAGGGTTACAACAAAGATTTCTGTTTTAGTCCATTGATCAATAGCTTCTCAAAAGCATCAACATCATTTAAATTTCCTCAACATTTTCTCAGTAGAACTAGACTTGATGAATTAGGATCAGCAAAGAGGCAGCATAGATCTACAGTACTAGGATTAGAAGGGCGATGAGGTTATGAAGCACAATAGACCTACAAAGCCTCAAAACAGTTTAAAAATTGGATGAGTATATGAGGTGGCAGGTACAATCAGGAAAGCTGGAAAATTGGATTAATATCAATAACTCCTTGCAGATGGATGATAGCATCATGGTTAGCACAAAGCTTAAAAAGGCAGGTGATCTGGTTCAATTCTTGCTGCTGCCTGTCAAGAGCTTGTATGTTCTCCCCGTGACTGTGTGGGTTTCCTCCGGGTACTCTGGTTTCCTGCCACTGGTAGATTAATTGGCCATTATAAAGTGTCCCCTGATTAAGGTAGGGTTAATTTGGGGGTGACTCAGCTTAAAGGGCTAGAAGGGCCTTGTTCTGCACTGTAAAAGGTTATGAAAAATGCAACTCATAGCCGAGTTGCTACTAATCTGTTGGATCTCTGTTAATTTTTTTCATTAAAAGTTGGACAAGTAAACACAATATTACCAACCAGTTAAGTGAAAAGCATGGTTAGTTGGAAAATAAACCTTGCAAAATATCCTATGCTTCAAGGAAAAGGATGAATCATATCTAATTATGCATGTACCTGCAATTTGTGAATTTGTTTTCAAAATCCAATATATCTACAAAGCGTGTGAAATCTCATCATTCATAATCTATCTGATATTCAACCCCTTGTGTTACTGAGGGATCAATATGAAGACAATAGTCCCAGTTAATGAGAACAATTCCAAACTCTCTCCAATCATCATCTGCAGAATAAGAACACTGAATCATGTCACATATATCAGACCCAATAATTGTTTCATTCTTCTTAAAACAATTGAGCAACAATACTGTACATGCGATTTCTTCCAACGAAGGTGTAATTTTATGGGTCATTGCTATATTTACTTTTTTGATTGTTTATAATAAATATACTTAATAGTAAATATATCATAACTATTATTTAATGAAACAAAATCCTTCATGTCCCTCATTAATTGCGGGAGCCCTTTTCCAATATAATTCAAAATTAGGCAATAAATCATGTGTAGATCAATACATTTCCAGTCAGCAAAGTAAATGTTGTTCCTGCGTTTAAAATGTAGAACTGTGCAATACATTAAACTCAGTTTGTAATGAGTGGTTTTGCAGAATGACATATCCCCCAACACACTTTTGCATTAGAATTTATTAATCCAATCTACTAATTGCTTGCTCTTGCAATATACCTGTTTGTGATGGATTGTACTTCTGTTCAATGGAGGGAATAAGCCATTTTCGAAAAATGCGAATACGATTATTTTTGTTTTTTTTGTTAGTTAAACAAGAACTGCTTTTAATAAAACACATATCTTTGCATGGTATTTCCATTTATTTATAGGAAGTAAAAGCACACAGCTTCAGGATGTCCCAAAAGACTTCAGAGCCAATGAAGCATCTTTGATTTACATTCATGATGTTAATGCAGAAAAACACAGCAATGATCCACAAACAGCAAATTAATAATAAATGATAAATAATTTGTTTTTCAATGCTTTTCTTTGGATAAATTTTGGTCAGGTCATCAGCAGATCAATCTTCTGTTGTTCATGTGGTGTTATAACATCTTTTGCATCTGCCTGAGAGAGCACTTGTAGTCTTAATTTGCAGCCACATCTGAAAAGTATTACTCTCTCAGACAGCCTAGATTATTTGCTGAGGTCTCTGGTGTAAAGTTTGAATCTACAGTCTTCCAACTCAAAGGAAAGAGTGCTGCCATTGAATCTGACAGCCGAACAAAAGATAACGAGGTCACAAATGGAAATATAGCAACAGGAGAAGGCCATTTAGTCCCTCAAGCCTGTCCTGCTGACATAGAAATAAGAGCTATTCTGTTTCCATTCTCCCTAAGAACTTAATACCTTTGGTTAACAAACATATATGGGTCTCGGATTAAAAATAAATTATTTCCCTTGCATTATTTGGCAAATATAGCAAAGAAACCTAAACTTATGCCATTCTTTAATTGCAGAAATGTTTCTAAACTTCACTTTTCAAAGACCTGATCTAATTGTAAAGAAACTAGACTCCTCAACCAGCAGAAATATTTCCTCCCTATATTTATTCTGTCACTGTGCCACATTATGTCGAAAATTTCAATCGATCGATCCTTTAACCTGGTAAATTTCAGAGAATAGGAGCCTAATTTGTGTAATTCCTCTGTGTGACATAACCATTGTAGTTTGGTGTCATTCTGATACATAGAAAGCCATTTGCCATAGTTTTGCACATTCACTTAACCTATTCATATTTCTTTGTAAGATTCACCAGGGGCTCCACTTCCCTCCAACATGTCAGAGGCCATTTTATTTTGTGCTATGTATTTTGAGCTGCCTTGCATTCACTGTTCCCTCTAAGCTGTGTGAGTGCGTGGCCAAGCAGTAATTGAAATTACTCCAACACACTTAGTCTTTGTTGCTACACAGTTAGAATTTTCTTTTAAATAATACTAATATAATTTTGAACTTACAGTATTTTAATATAATTTTGAAATCCAAGTTAATATAATTCTGAAATACCCTGTAATTAATTATGTATTAATGAATATAATCCATAAATTTTCTAAGTAATAAACGTATCACAAACTTTACTTTGAAACATTTTAGAGCTTCAATGTGTTAACATTGTCAGTGTTTCAAGTTATAACACTATTGCTAATTGTGACAATGAACACAGAACGGAGGTCGGTAGCTTTTTGTTAATGAACAACCAGCCCACTGACTGATAATGCCATCCAGTCAATAATTCATAGTATGCATATTACAAAAAAAAAACATTTAAAGTGCCAAGGCAACACAGACAAAATGTTTGAGGAACTCAGCAGTGTGTGCTGCTTTGGATTTCCAGTATCTGCAGATTTGCTCATGTTTGTGATTTAAAGTGCCATGCAGTTTTCAGACTATGTAAAAAATTCCTATTCAGAGCAATGGTTGGTCTGCGCAGCTGTAAAAAAAAAGCTGTTTGTATTATGTATTCTGTTGAGTCATATGCATAGTTGAAACAACATTTTTTGCTTACATATGAAGGATGTTTGCATCAATGCACATTACATTGCTGAGTTGCGAATTCTATTTATCTTTAGGAACATTATTTTGGGTCAGGGTTATGTTAAGGCTTGCATTTTGAAATAAGTTGAATTCATGCACATTTGAACAGGAAGAATGCTTGCTGCTAGCATCATACTGAAGGGCCAAGCATGAGATTTCATCATGGCTTTTGCCTTATGCCAGGGTTATCAGAGAACAGATGGTTATGTCTGAAATTTTAAATTTAATTTTTGATAATATATGTCTTCTGAGCTCCTTTCCCACTTCTAAGTGTCCACAGAGGTTCTCTCTTCATTTGCTCACTTTTTCCAATCCTGCTCCCCCTACCCCCATTACTCTAAGCTACCTGCTTCCATTTTCCCATTACTCATAAACTCTATCCACATGCTTATTCTCCCTTAGTTCACCTTTCCTGGTGCCTCCCACACTTTGTTCCATTTGCCTGTCGTCCCTCTCTTATCTGGAACCATGTATCCAACTAACAGCCTCCGACTCAACATTCCCCCTTGCCCCTCTCTCACATTGCTCCATCTGCCTTTCATTTCCTACCCCACTCCATACATCTGATTCCACATACCTATGACCGGCCTCTGAATCAACCTTCCTTCTTATTTCCATAAGCTGGCTTTCTTCCCTCTAAACTCTCAGTTGTGATACAAGGTCTCAGCCTGAAACACTAACTGTCCTTCTGCCTCCAAAGCTGTGCCTAAGCATTGTTCTCCTCCATCAGTTTGGCTTTTTTCTCCAGATTCTAGCACCCTCAGTCTCTTGATCTTATCATTTGGCTTTGGAGTATGCACAGTGATTTCAGTGATGCATTTTCCCTTTCGCTTTTTGAAGTGATAACTACACAGGAATACAAAAACCCATGATTACACCTATGTTCAAACTACTCCATGTTGCCTGAAGCACTATTCTCATTAATGTCATGTGTTCGCACTAGCATTCAACTCTCTTTGTGCTTAAGTTCCATTTCGTGCTTTACACCATTCAGTGCTTCAGCTAAAGACTTTGTCCTTCGCCTTAGACCGAAAATGCCAATGAATGAATTTGAGCATTCCCTCATATCTTCCTCTCCTTTATGTAAGCAGACCCCATCCTTATCCCCATTTTTATTCTCACCTTCAATTTGTCCTGCTCTAATCCTGAACAAACAACTTAATTTCATGTGCTTGTGGGCAGTTTTCAGTCCCTTATCTAAGCAAGAACAAGCTGGCATTGGAGTGGGCCCAGAGGAGGTTCACGAGAATGATCCCGAGTTTAATGTATGAGGAGCGTTTAATGGCACAGGGTCTACTCGTGAGAGATTAGAAGAATGACGGATCTTATTGAAACCTCTTGGATATTGAAAAGCCTAGATAGAATGGATATTGAGAGGATGTTTCCAATAGTGGAGGAGCCCAGGACCAGCGGGCACAGCCTCAGAATGCAAGGACATCCCTTTAGAACAGAGATGAGGAGGAATTTATTTAGCCAGAGAGTGGTGAATATGTGAAATTAATTTTCACTGATGGATGTCATTTGTAAATTTAAGGCAGAAGTTGATAAGTTCTTGATTAGTAAGGGGTTCAAAGGTTACAGGTAGAAGGCACGAGAAAGGCATTGAGGATTATAAATTAGCCATGATTGAATGGCAGAGCCCACTCAATGCACCGAATACCCTAACTCTGCTCTTATCATATGGTCCCCATCTATATGAATTCTGAGCCTGGCCTGATGCTGAAATCATTTTTTTTTCATTCATTTCATCTCGGTGCTCAATTACTTTGGACAGGAATCTTTACCCAGACTTTGCATTCCTCTCCACCCATCTCTCTTTCTGGCCTCTTGTAGGAATCCATACTGTCGACATGGCATCAACGGTCTCAATATTTTCCCTTACCTTTCTCACTCTAATAGCTCATTCTGCTCTGAACTGATAGCATTCTACTTGAAGAGAACCAATAATAACTTCAAACTGATTGACAAAGATGGTGCTGCTGTTATTCAGTAACATGCCTCTACCTCAAGTAGACAGTTCTCTGGACCAGTATTCCACCATAGAGTATCAGGCCTTTGTCTCACAGGCAATCACAATTATCTCACTTCCTCTGGAGACTTTTTTCCACATCCTTAAAACTTGTAGAACCCGTCTTGGGACAGCACATTTCTGTCTCCTTCACAAGATCCTTCAGTGTAACTGTCCTTGTTAATACAATGACTGCCTGCTTTTGGGATGTTAGAAGTAATTGGATTCTATTTTGTCTCTGTTCATTCTTCCCTTGTCCAATTTCTTCCTAATTAGATGTTTGACAACTCTGATCTGCTCCAGCACTTCGAAAAATTCCAGGTTTCTAATCCCAAACATCTTGACTGTATTGTTTGTAGTCAGGGCATCCGATGTCTCTGCATATCATCCCATGCCTGGGCACATTGAGGGTCCTTCCTTTCTTCCTTTCTCCCTCTCCCACCAACTTATTTCAGCTCGCTGAACTCATTCTCACATTTGACAACTTTACTTTTAGTCTCAGTCACTTCCTCCAGATCAAGGCTGTAAATGTTTTACTGAGGTGGTATCAGGGCACAGCTGAAGCAGACAGGCCAGTGGCACTTTGGCTGGCTTTGAAGCTCAGCAGGGAAGGATAAAGTCAGGCAGGGTGGTAGTGATAGGAGAGTTGATAGTTAGGGGGATGGACAAGAGATTCTGTGGCTGCGAAACAGAAGCCAGAATGGTGTGTTGCCTCCCAGCTGATAGGGTCCAGGATGTCTCAGAGTGGCTGCAGAATATTCTTAAGATGGAAGATGAGCAGCCAGAGATCATGGAGCTCATTGGCACCAATGACATAAGAAGAGAGGGGGAAGAGGTCCAGCGCAGTGAGTGCAAGGAGTTAGGGACGAAGCTGAAGAGCTGGACTTCTAAAGTAGTAATCTCTTGATTATTCCCAATGCCACAGGTTAGTCAGGGCAGGAAGAAGATGGTAGTACAGATGAATGAGTGGCTGAGGATGTGGTGAAGGGGTCAGAATTTCAGATATTTTGAATATTGATATCTGTTTTAAGGACGTTATGGCCTACACAAAAAGGATGGGTTACACCTGAACCTGAAAGAGGACTAATATGCTTGTCAGTAGGTTTGCCAGAGTTATTGGGGAGGGTTCAAACAAATTTGATAGTGTGATGGGAACTGGGGTGATAGGGCTGAAGTTGGAGCTGTTGGTATACAAGTAGATGAGGCGTGTAGTGAGACTGCGAGGCAGAACAGGAAGATAATAGGGCAAAATTGTAGACAGTGGGATGAGTTGAAGTGTAACATGGGGGCAATTTCAAATATGGTGATGGTTGCAAGACTGATATATATGAATGCATGCAGTATCAGAATCAGGTTTAATATCATCAGCATATGTCATGAAATTTGTTACTTTGTGGCAGCAGTACAATACAATACATACTGGATATAGTAAAAAAAAGACTTACGGTAAATTTATGTTTTATATTATATATATATTTATTTTATATATATTTATATACATATAGTTAAGTTAAAATAAGTAATGAAAAGTCAGAAATAAATAAGAAAAAACAGTAAGATAGTGTTCATATATCTCTGGTTACTTTTATCCATAAGATAGAAGAGGCAACAGTTAGAACTGAACACCCAACAACAAACTGGTTCAAGATTGGGAAAGGAGTATGACAAGGCTGCATGCTGTTACTCTATTTAATCTATATGCTGAACACACCATAAGGAATGCCGGTCTAGAGGACTCAAAAGTTGGAATCAAAATTGCCGGATGAAATATTAACAACCTCAGATATGCAGATGATACTACTCTACTGGCTGAATATGAGAAGGGTCTGAGGAAGCTTCTAATCAAAGTGAAAGAAGAAAGTACAAAAGATGGCTTCTTGCTCAATATTAAGAAAACAACCAGCTCTACTAAATCCGTGGTAATAAATGGAAAGGAAGTGGAAGCAGTGACAGATTTTGTCTTCTTTGGTTCAAAGATTTCTATAGATGGTAATTGCAGCCACACAATTAACTGGCATTGTCAGTACCTTCAGTTGAACTCTATGTTTCCCCCCTAGCTGTCCATCTCTCATCTGTTCCTCATTATTACCTGTATTGCTGCCACCTGTGTCTCATTGTGCTCCACCGATCATCTGCCTCTCGGTTTATTGCTCAATGTATTTCAGTCCTGTGTTTTCACCTCTTTGATGTCAGATTGTGCCAGTGAGTTTTCCTGAGCCTTTCCAGCATTTATGTCTGTACTCTGCCTGTTTCCTGATTCTGGTTTTTGGATTTCTCTGGATGTTTTGATCTCTGCCTGAACTTTGATGCTGACTTTGTTTGTGCCTTGGGACTTGTTACTCAATTAATATCACTGTGTGCACAGTAATCTGTGATTGGATCCCTGCTCCAGTGCCCTGACAGGTGTTTACTTCTAGGGAGGGCAGCAATGGCAAATTTAGATAAAATACTGAAGAGCAGAGACATAACATAGTCTATGAAGATCCTTATAGTCAAAGCTATGGTAATTGCATTTGTGATGTATGGCTGTGAGAGTTGGTCTATTAGTAAGGTTGAATACAGAAGAATTAATACCTTTGAACTTAGATGCTGGAGAAAAGTGTTAAGAGTTTGTTGAACAGCAAGAAGATCCAACAAGTCAATACTTGAAGAAATTCAGCCAGACTGCTCACTAGGAGGCTTGATTAAGAGACAAAAGCTCAAATATTTTGGTCATATCATGAGAAGACTCTCATGTTAGGTAAAACAGAAGGTAAAAGGAGGAGAGGATGACAGAGGCTATGATGGGTAGATAATATTACTCAGACGATGTGTATGACCTTGGGATCTTGGAGGCAGATTCCACTAAGAAGGCTTGGTATGCAGGAATCCATGAAGTCACGAAGAGTTGGACTCAACTTAATGACTGAACAACAACAGTGTTCATAGGTTCAATGCCCATTTAGAAATTGGATGGCAGAGGGAAGCTGTTTCTGAATTGCTGAGTGTGTGCCTTCAGGCTTCCGTACCTCCTTCCTGCTGGTAACAATGAAAAGAGGACATGTTCTGGGTGGTGGGGGTTCTTAATGATGAATGCCACATTCTTGAGGCTTTGCTCCTTGAAGATGTCTTGGATACTATGGAAGCTGGTCCCCATGAAGGAGCTGACTAATTTTACAACTTTCTGCAAGCTACTTCAACCCTGTGCAGTAGCACCCCACCCCTTTCTCCCTCCACCCCCCCCCCCCACCCTCCAACCATACCAGATAGTGATGCAGCCAGTTAGAATTGCTCTCTACGGTACAATTGTAAAAGCTTTTGTGTGTTTTAAGTGACAAAACAAATCTCCTCAAACTCTAAATGAAATATAGTTATTGTCTTGCCTTTTTTTTAATAGCTGCATCAATATGTTGTGACCAGGTAAGATCCTTGATATTGACACCCAAGAGCTTGAAGCATTTCACTCTCTCTATTTCTGATCCCTCTGAGGATTAATTTGTGTTCCCTCATTTTACTCTTTCTGAAGTCCACAGTCAGCTCTTTGGTCTTAATGTTGAGTGCTGTAACACCGCTCAACAAATTGGTATATCTTGATCCTGTATGCCCTCTCCTCATCTTCATCTGAGATTCTGCCAACAACAGTTGCCTCATCAGCACATTTATAGATGGCATTTGAGCTATGCCTAGCCATAGTCATGGATGTAGACAGAGTAGACCAATAGGATAACCACATGCCTCTGTGGTGTTCTACTGTTGATTGTCAGTGAAGTGGAGATGTTACTTCTAATCTGCATGGATTATGGTCCTCCAGTTAGGAAGTTGAGGATTCAGTTGCAGAGGAAAGTAGTGAGGTCCAGGTTCTGTAGTTTTTTGATTAGGACTGTAGGGATGATGGTGTTGAACACTGAGCTGTAGCTAATAAACAGCATCCTGACATAGGTATTTGTATTGTCCAGGTGATCCAAGGCCATGTGGAGAGCCATTGAGATAGCATCTGCCATAGGCCTATTGTGATGATAGGCAAATTGTAGAGGGTTCACGTCCTTGCTGAAACAAGAGTTGATTCTGGACATTCTCATCTAATCCTCTTAAAGGATTTCATCACCATAGACATGAGTGTTTCTGGATGATAGTTCCTAAGGCAGCCTACACTGTTCCTCCTGGGCACTGGTGTAAGTGTTGCCATTTGGAAGCAATTGGGAATTTTGATTGTATTAATGAGAGATTGAAAATGTCTTTGAATACCCCTGCCGGTTGGTTGGTACAAATTTTCAGAGCTTTACCAGGTACTCCATCAGGGACTGCCGCCTTGCAAGGGTTCACCCTCCTGAAAGACAGCCTGACGTGAATCTCTGAGACAGAGATCACAGGGTCACAGTCTGCAGCAGAGATCCTCAAAGCTGTAGTGTGATTCTCCCTTTCAAAGTGAGCGTAAAAGGTATTGAGCTCATCTGGAAGTGAAGCATCGCTGCCATTCATGATGCTAGGTTTCGCTTTGTAGGAAGTAATGGCCTGCAAATCCTGCCAATCTTGACATGCATCTGATGTCTCCTTTCACCTCTCCGCTTCGTTTCTTAGCAGTATAGGAATAAGGCAGATGATCTTGTGGCGCAGTTAGAGATTGGCAGGTATGAAGTGTGGGCATAATGTTCAAGGATACACCTCGTATCAAAAGGACAGGCAGGTAGGCAAAAGGGTGGGCTGCCTCTGTTGGTTTAAAAAAATAAAAAAATTGAAATGAAATCCTTTGAAAGAGCCGACATAGGGTCAAAGGATGTAGAATCCTTGTGGATAGAGTTAAGCAAATGCAGATGGGTAATCTATACAGGTTTCTGAATGGTAGCCAGAATGTGGGATATAAAATACAGTGGGAGATAGAAAAGGCATGTAAAATGGACAATATTTATGATAATCATGTGAGATTTGAATATGCAGGTAGATTGGGAAAATCAGGCTGGTGCTGGACCCCAAGAGAGAATTTGTAGAATGCCTACAAGCCAGTTGTTGGAGCAGACTGTGGCTGAGCCCATTAGGAGAAAAGCAATTCTGGATTGGGTTTTGTGTTATCAACCAGATTCGATTAAGGAGCTTAAGTTAAAAGAACCATTAGGAGGAAGTGATCATTATATGATTGAATTCATCCTGCAGTTTGAGAGGGAGACGATAAAGTCAGATGAATTGATATTACAATAGAGTAAAGGGAATTACAGAGGTATGAGTGGAACTGGCTACACGTGATTGGAAGGGGACACTAGCAGGAATGACAGCAGAACAGCAATGATTGAAGTTTCTGGGGAAATTCAGAAGGCGCACAGGATAGATGCAAGAAGTATTCTAAAGAGAGAAAGCAACTATGACTGACAAAGGAAGTCAAAGACAACATAAAAGGAAAAGAGGGCATATAACACAGCAAAAAATAATGGAAAGTTGGAGGATTCAGAAGCTTTTAAAAACCAACAGTAGGTAACTATGAAAGACATAAAGAGAGAAAAGATGAACTATGAAGTTAAGCTAACCAATAGTATAAAAGAGAATACCACAAGTTTTTCTTTCCGATATATACAGAGTAAAAGAGAAGCAAGTGTGAATATTGGACTGCATAAAAATGACACTGAAGAGGCAGTAATGGGGAGACAGAGAAAAGGTGGATGAACTTGATGTGTATTTTGTGTCCGTTTGCACTGTGGAAGACATTAGCAGTATGTCAGAAATTCAAGAGTGTAGAGGGCACAGAAGTACCTGCTATTACTGAGGAGAATGTGCTTTGGAAGCTGAAAAGTCTGACAATACATAGAGAAGTCACCCGGAGCAGACAGACTATACCCTAGAGCTCTGAAAGAGATTGTGGCGGCATTACTACTGTTCTTTCAAGAATCACTGGATTCTGCAATGGTTCTGAAGGACTGGAAAATGGCATATGTCACTCCATTTTTAAAGTAGGGAGGAAGGCAGAAGAAAGGAAATTATAGACCAGTTATCTGATTTTGGTGGTTAGTATGATGTTGGAGTCTATTATTTATTAAGGATGAGGTTTCTGGGTACTTGGAGACACATGAAAATGTAGGCCAAAGGCAGTATGGTTTCCTTACTGGGGAATTTTGCCTGACAAATGGAATTCTTTGAGGAAATACTAGGCAAGGTAGACAAAGGAGAGTCAGTGGATGTTGTTTACTTCGATTTTCAGAAGGCCTTTACAAGGTGCTGCACATGAGGCTGCTTAAAGACCATGTGAGGGATCTGGAGCAGCAGCTGGTTGACCTTCGACTCATAAGGGAGAATGAGGCAGTCATAGATGAGAGCTACAGGGAGGTAGTCACACTTAGGCTGCCGGAAACAGGTCATTGGGTGACAGTCTGGGGGGGGGGGGGAAGTGAAGGAGAGTAGACAGGTAGTGCAGAGCACCCCTGTAACCATTCCCCTGAATAATAAGTTTACCATCCTGGATGCTGTTGGTGAGGACAACTGACCAGGTGTGAGCCACTGTGGCAGGGCCTCTGGCACTGAGTCTGACCCTGTGGTGTAGAAGGATGGGACGGAGAAGAGCTGTCGTCATTGGAGACTCTATAGTCAGGGGAGCAGACAGGAGATTTTGTGGACGTGAGAAGGAAACCCGCATGGTTTGTTGCCTCCCAGGTGCCAGGGTCCGGGATGTCTCTGACCGAGTGCATGACATCCTGGTACGAGAGGGAAAGCAACCAGAAGTCGTGATACATGTTGGGACCAACGACATAGGCAGGAAGAGGGATGAGGTCCTGAAGTGTGAGTTTCAGGAGCTAAGCAGAAGGCTGAAGAACAGGACCTCAAGGCTGACGTTCTCAGGATTGCTGCCAGTACTACGTGATAGTGATGGTAAGAATTGGAGGAGATGGCAGTTGAATGCGTGGCTGGGGAGTTGGTGCAGGGTTTAAAATTCTTGGACCATTGGGATCTCTTCTGGGGAAGGTGGGACCTGTACAGATTGGATGGGTTGCACCTGAACTCGAGGGGGAGCAATATCCTTGCTGGTAGGTTTGCTAGCATGGTTCGGGAGGGTTTAAACTAATTTGCAAGGGGGATGGGACCCGGAGTGATAGAGCAGTGAAAGAAGTGCATGGAGTAAAGCCAGATCTAACATATCGAGAGGCTTTGAGGAAAGAGCAGCAGAATAAAGGGTATAAAGGTAGTAAGGTAGAAGGGCTAAAGTGTGTGTACTTCAATGCAAGAAGCATCAGGAACAAAGGTGATGAACTGAGAGCTTGGATACATACGTGGAATTATGATGTAGTGGCCATTACGGAGACTTGGCTGGCACCAGGGCAGGAATGGATTCTCAATATTCCTGGATTTCAGTGCTTTAAAAGGGATAGAGAGAGGGAGAAAGGGGAGGAGGGGTGGCATTACTGGTCAGGGATACTATTACAGCTGCAGAAAGGGTGGGTAATGTAGCAGGATCCTCTTTTGAGTCAGTATGAGTGGAAGTCAGGAACAGGAAGGGAGCAGTTACTCTACTGGGGGTATTCTACAGGCCCCCTGGTAGCAGCAGAGATACCGAGGAGCAGATTGGGAGACAGATTTTGGAAAGGTGCAAAAATAACAGGGTTGTTATCATGGGTGAATTTAACTCCCCTAATATTGATTGGCACTTGATTAGTTCCAAGGGTTCAGATGGGGCAGAGTTTAAGTGTGTCTAGGATGGATTCCTGTCACAGTATGTTGACAGGCCGACTAGGGGGAATGCCATACTAGATCTAGTATTAGGTAACGAACCGGGTCAGGTCACATCTGTCAGTGGGTGAGCATCTGAGGGACAGTGATCACCACTCCCTGACCTTTAGCATTATCATGGAAAGGGATAGAATCAGAGAGGACAGGAAAATTTTTAATTGGGGAAGGGCAAATTATGAGGCTATAAGGCTAGAACTTGTGGATGTGAATTGGGATGATGTTTTTGCAGGGAAATGTACTATGGACATGTGGTTGATGTTTAAGGATCTCTTGCAGGATGTTAGGGATAAATTTGTCCCGGTGAGGAAGATAAAGAATGGTAGGATGAAGGAACCATGGGTGACAAGTGAGGTGGAAAATCTATTCAGGTGGAAGAAGGCAGCATACATGAGGTTTAGGAAGCAAGGATCAGATGGGTCTATTGAGGAATATAGGGTAGCAAGAAAGGAGCTTAAGAAGGGGCTGAGAAGAGCAAGAAGGGGCATGAGAAGGCCTTGGCGAGTAGGGTAAAGGAAAACCCCAAGGCATTCTTCAATTATGTGGAGAACAAAAGGATGACAGGAGTGAAGGTAGGACCGATTAGAGGTAAAAGTGGGAAGATGTGCCTGGAGGCTGTGGAAGTGAGCGAGGTCCCCAATGAATACTTCTCTTCAGTATTCATCACTGAGAGGGAACTTGATGACGGTGAGGACAATATGAGTGAGGTTGATGTTCTGGAGCATGTTGATATTAAGGGAGATGATGTGTTGGAGTTGTTAATATACATTAGGATGGATAAGTCCCCGGGGCCTGATGGAATATTCCCCAGGCTGCTCCATGAGGCAAGGGAAGAGATTGCTGAACCTCTGGCTAGAATATTTATGTCCTTGTAGTCCACGGGAATGGTAAGGGTGGATTGGAGGGTAAGTTGTCCCCTTGTTCAAAAAAGTAGTAGGGATAGTCCAGGTAATTGTAGACCAGTGAGCCTTGCGTCTGTGGTGGGAAGGCTGTTGGAAAAGATTCTTAGAGATAGGATCTATGGACATTTAGAGAATCATGGTCTGATCAGGGACAGTCAGCATGGCTTTGTGAAGGGCAGATCATGTCTAACAAGCCTGATAGAGTTCTAGAGGAGGTGATCAGTCATATAGATGAGGGTAGTGCAGTGGATGTGATCTACATGGATTTTAGTAAGGCATTTGACAAGGTTCCATGTGGTAGGCTTATTCAGAAAGTCAGAAGGCATGGGATCCAGGGAAGCTTGGCCAGGTGGATTCAGAATTGGCTTGCCTGCAGAAGGCAGAGGGTCATGGTGGAGGGAGTATATTCAAATTGGAGGGTTGTGACTTGTGGTGTCCAACAAGGATCTGTTCTGGGACCTCTACTTTTTGTGATTTTTATTAATGACCTGGATGTGGGGGTAGAAGAGTGGGTTGGTAAGTTTGCAGATGACACAAAGGTTGGTGGTGTTGTAGATAGTGTAGAGGATTGTCAAAGATTGCAGAGGGGCATTGATAGGATGCAGAAGTGGGCTGAGAAGTGGCAGATGCAGTTCAACCCGGAGAAGTGTGAGGTGGTACACTTTGGAAGGACAAACTCCAAGGCAGAGTACAAAGTAAATGGCAGGATACTTGGTAGTGTGGAGTAGCAGAGGGATCTGGGGGTACATATCCACAGATCCCTGAAAGTTGCCTCACAGGTAGATAGGGTAGTTAAGAAAGCTTATGGGGTGTTAGCTTTCATAAGTCGAGGGATAGAGTTTAAGAGACGCGATGTAATGATGCAGCTCTATAAAACTGTAGTTAGGCCACATTTGGAGTACTGTGTCCAGTTCTGGTTGCCTCAGTATAGGAAGGATGTGGAAGCATTGGAAAGGGTACAGAGGAGATTTACCAGGATGCTGCCTGGTTTAGAGAGTATGGATTATGATCAGAGATTAAGGGAGCTAGGGCTTCTCTCTTTGGAGAGGAGGAGGATGAGAGGAGACATGACAGAGGTGTACAAGATATTAAGAGGAATAGACAGAGTGGACAGCCAGCGCCTCCTCCCCAGGGCACCACTGCTCAGTACAAGAGGACATGGCTTTAAGGTAAGGGGAGGGAAGTTCAAGGGGGATATTAGAGGAAGGTTTTTCACTCAGAGAGTGGTTGGTGTGTGGAATGCACTGCCTGAGTCAGTGGTGGAGGCAGATACACTAGTGAAGTTTAAGACTACTAGACAGGTATATGGAGGAATTTAAGGTGGGGTGTTATATGGGAGGCAGGGTTTTAGGGTCGGCACAACATTGTGGGCCGAAGGACCTGTAATGTGCTGTACTGTTCTATGTTTAACAAGCTTAAAGCCCATGAATTATAGGAAAGTTACTACTAGCATAGATAGAAAATTGGCTGATTGATAGGGAGCAAAGAATTGGAATAAAGGGGACCTGTTCTGGTTGGCTTCTGGTGACAAGTGGTGTTCCATAAGGGTTGGTATTGGGACTGCTTCTTTTCACATTATACAGTATGTCAATGATTTAGATGATGCAATTGATTACTTTGTGCCTAGGTTTGCAGATGATACAAAAATAGGTGAAGGGGCAGGTGGTGTTGAGAAAGCAGGGAGTCTGCAGAAGGACTTGGACAGATTGGAAGAATGGGAAAAGAAGTGGCAGATGGAGTATAGAATGGGGAAATGTATGGTCATGCACTTTGTTGGAAGGAATAAAGGCATAGACTATTTTCTAAATGGAGATAAAATTCAAAAATCAGAAGTGTGAAGGGGTTTGGGAGTCCTCGTGCAGGATTCCCTAAAGGTTAACTTGCAGGTTCAGTCAAGTGATAAGGAAGGCAAATGCAATCTTAGCATTCATTTCAAGAAGACTAGAGAAAAACAGGGGCAAGAATGTGATGCTGAGGTTTTATAAGGCATTGGTCAGATTGCACTTGGAGTATTGTGAGCAGATCTGGGGCCCTTATCTAAGAAAAGATGTGCTGGCATCGAAATGGTCCAGAGGAGCTCATGAGAATGATTCCAGACATTAAATGGTTAATGTATGAAGATCATTTTATGACTCTAGGTCTGTAATCACTGGAGTTTAGAAGAATGAGAGTGGATCTCTTTGTAATCTATTGAATATAGAGAGAGTGAATGTGAAGAGGATATTTCCTAAGTGGGTAAGTCTAGGACCAGAGGGCACAGCCTCAGAATAGAGGGACATCCATTTGAAGCAGAGATGAGAAGTAATTTCTTTAGCCAGAGGGTAGTAAATCTGTTACCATGGATGGCTGTGGAGGCAAACTCATTGAGTATACTTAAAGAGATTGATAGATTCTTGGTGAATCAAGGTGTCAAAGATTATCGAGAAAAGGCAGGGGAATGGATTGAAAGGGATAATAAAGCAGCCATGATGTAATGGTCAAGCAGACTTGTTGGGCGGAATGTCCTATTTTTGCTGCTATGTCAGTCTAAATATGGTAACCAGGTAATGATTATTTGTCTTTGTAGGGACAAATAAAGGTCCTGATTATTTGAATAAGGGCTATCTGGTTGGTTAACTCTTATCTACAAATTTGAATGGAATGTTGGCTAACCATTTTTACTGCTTTTTTTCTTTGTTTTCCTTCCCCTTTATCACTTTCTCCGTCACTACTATACTTTTCTATCTCTTTGTTCTCTTAGCGGTAAATAAAATGATCGTACAACAACAAGTTTTATATCTCATTCTTAACTTCTGAAAGAACCTTGGATCAAAGCATCAGAATCCAATGATTTGGCATGGTCGGCAGGATGGTCACAAAAATTTAAGGACTCTGAAGCATTCTGGATGAAATAGAAACTTTTGCACAAACTTAAAAGGAGGTAAGATCATCCTCCATAAATATCCAAGTCATCCAAGAAAACTACCTAGTTCATGCTTTAATACACTATCTAGTGGATGTTTAAAAATGAGGAAACTACTATACATTGCTATTATTGATCTGTAAAGAAGAGATCAGCACTAAAATTAATATTGTCCTTGAATTAAATTCTTATAAGCTGGTGGAGTGCTAAAAAATATTCGTTGTAATCTAATGCTTAAACAAAATGTCTAGATTGCAATCCAGTGAGGAAAAAATTGGTATTTGCAAAACTAAATTATCAATTGTGTGCCTACAGAATTTCATATGTACTGTTAAAAGAAAATATTGATTGCAATTCAGTAACATTTCAGTTACAATCAGATAAGGTTTTGACTGCAGTCCTATAAAGATTTCAAAGGTTCATTTATCAAAGTATACAACTCTGAAATTCTTCTCCAAATAGCCATGAAACCAAGAAAAAAAAAGAATGTCAACACGATCATCAACCCCCAGATTCCCCCCACCACACACAAAAAAAGAACAAAAATAGAACAGGCACATCAATCCCCAAAGCCCCCTCCCCTGCACACAACAATTGTAAAAGATTGGGTGAAAAACACAGAAATTAAAAGCTATAAGACTGAATAATAGTCCATAGTCCAAGTCCATTTCTAGAATGCAGAAAACCTGGCACAGCAGCTTCCCTCTCCAGCAGCAGCGTGATCTCACTAGCGATCAAGAGGCAGGCTTTCCTCTCTGGTATCAGTAATCCCACCAGCGATCAAAAGGCAGTCTCCCCTTTCGATAGCAGAGTGATCTGATCAGTGATCAAAAGGCAGGCAGCTGGCAGTCGCCCTCTGCATTCACCTCGGTATTTCAATTTCCCTCATCACTTTAATCGGTGAACAATGGAGGCTTTAACCAATGAAATGGAGCTGAACATTGGCTTGCGCCATATCCCACAGCCTTCTTGCCATGAGCTTCACACACACACTGCCTCTGCCTTCCTGAATCCTCTCGAGACTGCAGAGCACTTTAACACCTAAATGATCTCCAAACTTCAAAACAAAGGCTCCAACAGTTCCAGGATCACTTTCCAGGTGGAAAACAAATGTAAAAGACATAAAATAAGTGGAGAAAATAGGATTTCAATGTAATCCTACAAAATTTTGGTTGCAATCCAATAATATTTTGGATCTCAGTCAAAATGATAAATAATACTTACAAATGAACTGTTACAGGAGATTGAATTAAGACAATGCCAAAGTTGTGAAACCTACTACAGAATTTCTAGTTATGTGTGAACAGATGACTGAGAGTTGGAGCTCTTTGCTGAGTAAAAAATCTCAGTTTGATAAGATAAATGAAAAATCCAGATGAAAAATACTATTAGTGTTAAGTTTATTGAGAAGGATTGTGTTAAGATCCAGTGAATGCCTGAGGAAAAGGAAAGGACTGGATATGAGTACGTGGTCAGTTTGATCGAATGAGTGAGTGAGTGAAAAAGTTAACAATGCAAGTGAAGAGGTTAATCAAACAATTGTGAAGGAAAAGTGAAACTTGTGATAAACTATAAAAGAAGTATGATAGAGACAGCAAAAGTCTAAGGAGCAAATGTCTGTATTAACTGAATGAGCGAGAAAACAACATGATGTGTAATCAATTGAAGTGCATTGTCAGGAGCTTCAAAACAGTCTGAAGCAGTATAAGAAAGCTCCGCAGGGACTTCAAAGGAGCAGTCCTGCCAGTGATGCTTCTTCTTGGTAAACACTCCCTTCGTTGAATGGTTCTCCGAGACAGAAACTCCAAGCCTTTACAGCATGGACATGACACCCAGCTGCACCACAGGATCTCCTGTGGCATTCATTCTCCCTGTGGCTATAAGACTCTGCAATTCCTCTTCCTTAAGTATATAAGTATATGGTTTCATTACACATCTATATTTTGCACTATTACTTTTTAATGTATTTTTGTACCTCGATGCTTGTATTTTGTGTTTTAAGGTATATATTTCGGACTGAACAACCTGGCAACAATAATTTCCTTTGGGATAAATAAAGTTTTATCTTGTTTATCGTGGCCTCTAGTGCTTCTCAAGTGCAGATGATAGTGATGAAATAACAGGATTGGCAGTTATGTCATGACTTGGTCCAGTAAAGACCAAGGGAGCGAAGATGTGCAGGATTGAAGATGGGACTTATGAAAGGAGACTAACAGTCGATTACTGGGTCAGTGCTAACTGAATGTATCGACAAGCTAACCCCTCTATTAGCAAATCCATCAACTATTTTCAATGCCTTGAAGCCATCACACAAGTGGTTTACAGTTATTGATGTGGCCAGTGGATTTTGGTATGTACCCCTGGCATAAGCATGTCAACTGTGGTTGGCTTTTGCAGTTGAAGGTCAACAATGCCAGTGGGTGAGGCTACCGCAAGGGCTCCACAACAGATCCGCTGTCTATCACATGGCTTTGAGAGAACATCTGAGGGACTTGCCAGCCATTTGTTCAACTATCCCAGAATTAGTGGATGATGTCCAGATTGTATCCAATACTGCAGACCAGCATGAAGATGATGTGCTTTACTTGCTCGATCATCTGTCCCCCAAGTATCACGAAGCAAATCTAGACAGAGAACAGTTGCAACAAGAAGCACTAATTTACTTGGGACAGGAAGTTTCCCAGGGTAAGTGGGAATTCAGTGAGGATTGTGCAAAGGCTGTTAAGCCAGCAAAGATGGCTACAACAGTTCAGCAACTCTGATCATTTCCAGGTTTGTATATCTACAAAAGGGAATAAGTTGATTCATAGGCTGAAATTATCCAACCGCTCAACAATCTGCTGAAGGGCAGGAACCACTCAGGCAATCCTGTGACTCAAGAAGAACAACTGAAAGCATTTCAAATGTTAAAGGTGACATTGTGTACTGCCCCTGCAGTAGGAATCCTTGATCCAGGTAGACCAATTATGTCAATGAGAAATATGTGATGGCAATCTTAACCCAAGAACATGGAGACTGTCAGAATCTTGTTGGATATCACTGTTCCAAAGATCTGATTCTGTACACTAATGGCTCCTCAACAATTGAGGAAGAATTTGAATGGATGGATGGGCTAGTTTCTGAAACTGAAGTTCTAGCATCAGGTAACATGGCTTCTGGTACCTCTGTGCAACAAGCAGAATTAAAAGCTGTGATTGAAGCCTTTAAGGTGACAGAAGGACGATCAGCTAACATCTACACTGATTCTCGATATACTTTTGGGAGTTGTTCATGATTTTCCAAATTTATGGAGACAAATGGGATTTCTTACTGCAGTAGGAACCACAATCAAGACTGACTGAATAATACAAGAACTTATAAATGTCATACAATTGCCTTTAAGAGTTGCTGTATTAAAATGTAAACGCAACACCAAAATGACAACAACAGAAATTGTAATTTTGGAGAGGCTTTTACATTTGATGTACTACAATGGACCAGTGAGTCTCACATCAGCGGCATGGAAGTTACTGAAGAGTAATCTTGGGGATAGGATTTATGAGCATGTTGAAAACCATGGCTGAATTAGGGAGAACCAGCCTGTCTTGGTGTGGGGCAAGTCATGTCTTACTAACTTTTGATCGAGATTATTTACAAGGTGACAAGGGTGATTGATGAAGGTAGAGCTATGGATGTGTTTACAAGGATTTCAGTAAGGCTTTTGACAAGTTCCATCATGGGAGGTTCACCCAGACTAAGATGCATGGGATCCATGGTGAATTGGCCATTTGGATTCAGAGCTGGCTAACCCACAGAAGACAGTGGTTGAAGGGATTTATTAGGTGAGTGGGGTAGGACGATTGCAGAAGATATGAAGATTGGTGGTGTTGTGGATAGTATAGAAGACTGGCAAAGAATACAATGGGATATAGATCAATTGCAGATATGGGCAGAGAATGGCAGATAGAGTTTAATCCAGCCAAATGTGATGTGTTGCACCTTGGTAGGTCAAATACAAAACAACAGTACACTGCTAAGGGCAAGATCCTGAACAGTGTTGATGAACAGAGGGATCTTGGGGTCCAGGTTCATAGATCCTTAAAGGTGACTATACAGGTTGATACAACACACACAAAATGCTGGTGGAACACAGCAGGCCAGGCAGCATCTATAGGGAGAAGTGCTGTCGACGTTTCGGGCCGAGACCCTTCGACAGCGCTTCTCCCTATAGATGCTGCCTGACCTGCTGTGTTCCACCAGCATTTTGTGTGCGTTGTTTGAATTTCCAGCATCTGCAGATTTCCTCATGTACACAGGTTGATAGGGTGGTTTGTTATGATCCCAGCCCCCTCCTTTGTGAGAATCGCCAGAGCCCTAGTGAAGGGGGGGGGGGGGGTCAATGACCCAAGAGAAGAGAGAGATACGTGCAGTGTCCCACGTTTCACGGCGAGGCAAAGCTGGCGACTGTGGTCATTGTCTCGTGGAGACACCTTTGTGAATTGGGAACTGTACTACGTGTATACCCTCAGGGCAACGTGGGTGGAGAGATGGAGAGAGATTGCATCATCCCAACCTGATTGACATCTGAGACCCCGTGAGTTCAGATAAAAGAGGGGTTGTAAAGACGGCCCCCCAGACGCACCAGAAGACACGCTAGAAATCCTGTGACAGCGTTTAATAGCGACAGCCGGTGGTGGGGTTCGTGTGCGTCTTTTCCTTGCCTGGGATTGGCGACCTCACCACGAAAGAACGGCTTAGCTACAGGAGAGGCCACAAGTGAGCGTCCATTCCCCAACGAGGCTTCGACGAATCGAACTCCTAAAGGTTGGAAAAAAACCCCGCCGGGTAACTGTTTCATTTAATCTCTATCTCTCTCTCTTTAACAAAGTGCACCAATGCGACACCACCAAAAGACGGCAGCTGGTGGAACTGCAGTGACCGCAAGAGACTTTCAGATATACAGCGGACGATATATACATTACCCCTAGACAACGATAGAGTTTATTTCTTATTGGTTATTACTATACCTGCGCTTTAGATTGAGTATTGATGACTTATGGTATCTGAATGTTTGTATTAACCTTACTTTTGTGCCCCTTTATAAATAAAAACGTTTGAAAATGGTACCATCAGACTTCAGCGGACCTCTCTATCTTTGCTGGTAAGTGATCCAGTTACGGGATACGTAACAGGTTAAAAAAGCAAACAACATGTTTGTCTCTATCCATCGAGCCATTGAGTTCAAAGGGCAGGAAGTTAGGTTGCAGCTTTATAAAACTCTAGTTAGGCTGCATCAAGGGTATTGCATACAGTCACCCCATAATAGGAAGGATGTCAAGAATCTGGAGAGAGTGCAGAAGAGGTTTACCAGAATGTTGCCTGGATTAGAGGATGTGTGGTTGGACAAACTTGGATTCTTTACTTTGGAGTGGCAGAGGCTGAGGAGAGTTTTACAAGAATATGAGAGGCATAGAGTAGACAGACAATATCTTCTTCCAAGCATTGAAATGTCTAATTCTAGAGGGTATGAATTTAAAGTGGGGGGGGGGGGTAATTTCATAGGAAATTTGAGGGTAAGTTTTATACTCAGAGCCGTGGATGCCTGGAATGGACTGCCTGAGGTGGTGGTAGAGGTAGAAACAGTAAAGACATTTAAAAGTTATTTAGACAGATGGGTAATATGAGGAAAATTGAAGGATATGGGCATTGTATAGGCAAAATTGAATAGTTAGCTATTTGATTACCAATTTAATTGGTTCAGTACAACATTGTGAACCAGAGGGCCTGTTTGCTGTACTGTGCCGTTCCTCGTTCTATTTTCTATGAAAGCCATTGAGATGCATTTGCAGATAATATTGTGAAAGAAAGAAATATAAAAAAGAAAAGAGAGAAAGAAATATAAGAAATAAAAGAAGTTAAAAAGGTCAAAGAGTTAAAAGAGGTACCGAGAACATATGCAGTGAACTTGACAACTGAAATGATGGAAACCTATATGGACTCTGTACCACAGGTGAATATACAAGATACCTGAGCGATGCAAGCTCAACGCTCTAAGCAGGAAAACTGATTCTGGATAGAGAATGGTGGGACGTGAAATAGTGATGAAGCATGGACATGTGGCACTAGTCATAGACTAGTAGTTCCAACAATGTTGCTTCCTTATTTGTCACAGCAGATACATTCCCTCTGAAATAAAAAGCAGTGATCTATAAAGAACATAAGATATAGGATCAGAGGTAGGCCATTTGGTCCATCAAGTCTTTCTGCCATTCAATCATGGGCTGATCCAATTCTTCCAGTCATCCCCGCTCCACTACCTTCTCCCTATACCTTTTGATGCCCCGGCTAATCAAGAACCTATCTACCTCTGCCTTAAATGCACTCAATGACTTGGCCTCCACAGCCTCTTGTGGCAACAAATTCCACAGATTTGCCACCCTCTGACTAAAGTAATTTCTCCGCATCTCTGTTCTAAATGGATGTCCTTCAATCCTGAAGTCATGCCCTCTTGTTTGAGACTCCCCTACCATGGGAAATAACTTTGCCATATGTAATCTGTTCAGGCCTTTTAACATTCGGAATGTTTCTGAGATCTCTCCTCATTCTCCTGAACTCCAGGGAATACAGCCCAAGAACTGCCGGATGTTCCTCGTACAGTAACCCTTTCATTCCTGGAATCATTCTTGTAAATCTTCTCTGAACCCTCTCCAATGTCAGTATATCCTTTTTAAAATAAGGAGCTCAAAACTGCACACAGTATTCCAAGTGTGGTCTCACGAGTGCCTTTAGCCTCAACATCACATCCTTTAGAAATGAATGCCAACATTTGCATTTTCCTTCTTCACCACCAACTCCACCTGGAGGTTAACCTTTAGGGTACCCTGCACAAGGACTCCCAAATCCCTTTGCATCTCTGCATTTTGAATTCTCTCCCCATCTAAATAATAGTCTGCCCATTTATTTCTTCCACCAAAATGCATGACCATACACTTTCCAACATCATATTTCATTTGCCACTTCTTTGTCCATTCCCCTAAACTAACTAAGTCTCTCTGCAGGCTCTCTGTTTCCTCAACACTACCTGCTCCTCCACCTATCTTAGTATCATCGGCAAATTTAGCCACAAATCCATTAATCCCATAGTCCAAATCATTGACATACATTGTAAAATGCAATGGTCCCAACATCGACCCCTGTAGAACACCTCTGGTAAGCATCAGCCAGCCAGAATAGAATCCCTTTATTCCCACACTGTGTTTTTTGCCAATCAGCCAATGCTCCACCCATGCTGGTAACTCCCCTGTAATTCCATGGGCTCTTATCTTGCTAAGCAGCCTCATGTGCGGCACCTTGTCAAAGGCCTTCTGAAAATCCAAGTACACTACATCTACTGCATCTCCTTTGTCTACCCTGCTTGTAATTTCCACAAAGAATTGCAGTAGGTTTGTCAGGCAGGATTTTCCTTTCAGGAAATCATGCTGGCTTTGGCCTATCTTGTCATGTGCCTCCAAGTACTCCGTAAACTCATCCTTAACAATAGATTCCAACAACTTCCCAACCACTGATGTCAAGCTAACAGGTCTATAATTTCCTTTCTGCTGCCTCCCACCCTTCTTAAATAGCGGAGTAACATTTGCAATTTTCCAGTCATCTGGTACAATGCCAGAATCCATTGATTCTTGAAAGATTATTGTCAATGCCTCTGCAATTTCTCCAGCTACTTCCTTCAGAACCCTAGGGTGCATTCCATCAGGTCCAGAAGATTTATCCACGCTCAGAGCATTAAGATTCCTGAGCACCTTCTCAGTCGTAATTTTTACTACACATACTTCACTTCCCTGATACTCTTGAATGTCCAGTATACTGCAGATGTCTTCCATTGTGAAGACTGATGCAAAGTAAGCATTCAGTTCCTCTGCCATCTCTGTATCCTCATTACAACATCTCCAGCATCATTTTCTATTGGTCCTGTATCTACACTCAACTCTCTTTTACCCTTTATATGCTTAAAAAAGCTTAACATAGTCTTAACACAAGCTCTTGAGGAACATCACTTGTCACCAGAGCCAACCAGAATATGCCCCTTCTTCATTTTCACACTTTATCTTTCCTGTAATGCCCTGGAGCTCTTATCTTGTTTAGCAGCCTCATTTGTGGCACCTTCTCAAAGGCGTTTTGAAAATCCAAGTAGATAGCATCTACCAATTCTCCTTTGTCTAACCTGCTTATTATTTCTTCAAAGAATTCCAACAGATTTGTCAGGCAAGTTTTTCCCTTCAGGAAACCATGCTTATGTTGGCTTGTTCTATCATGTGCCTCCAAATACCCCAGAACCACATTGTTAACCATTGACTCCAACATCTTCCCAACCACTGAAGTCAGACTAACTGGCATACAATTTCATTCTTCTGCCTCCCTCACTCCTTGAAGAGTGAAGTGACATTTTTAACTTCGCAGTCCTGCTTAACCATGGCAGAATCTACTGGTTCTTGAAAGATCATTACCAATTCCTCCACAATCTCTTCAGCTACCTCTTTTAGAACCCTTGGGCGTGGTCTATTAGGACAAGGTGACCTATCTACCTTCAGACTTTTCAGTTTCCCAAGCACTATCTCCTTAATAATAGCAACTGCACTCACTTCTGGCCCCTGACATTCTCAAAAATCCTGCATACTATTGGTGTCTTTCACAGTGAAGACTGATGCAAAATATATATTCAGTTGTCACCATTTCCTTGTCTCCTATTACTATCTCTCCAGCATTATTTTCCAGAATTCAATAGCTACTTTTGCCTCTCATTTATAGATCTGAAAACTTTTGACATCATTTTTGATATTATTGGCTAGCTTACCTTCATATTTCACCTTTTCCTCCCTTATGATTTTTTTTTGGTTACCTTCTGTTGGTCTTTAACAGTTTCCCAATCCTCTAACTTCCCACTAATTTTTGCTCTATTTTATACCCTCTCATTTACTTTTATGCTGGCTTTAACTTCTCTTGTCAGCCACCATCAAGTCATCCTGCCTTTTAGAATAAATCTTTGGGATGTATCTATCTTAAACCTTCTGAATTGCTCCCAAAATCTCCAGCCATTGCTGCTCTCCCATCATCCTCTTCCAGTCCCTTTGGCCAGCTCTTCTTTCATGCCTCTAAAATTCCCTTTATTCCACTCTAACACTGATACATCTGATTTTAGCTACTCCTGTTAAAATTGCAGGATGAATTCTTTCCTTTTATGATCACTGTTTCCTAAGAGTTCCTTCACCTTAAGCTCCCTAGTCAATTCTGGTTCATTTCACACCCCCAAATCCAGAATTGTCGATCACTGAGTGGGATATCAAGCACAAGATGCTCCAAAAAGCCACCTGAGAGGCATTCCACAAATTCTCTCTCTTGGGATCCAGCATCAACTTCACTTTCCCAATCATTTTGCAGATTGAAAGCATGCTTTTTCTATATCTCACTGTAATTTGAGATCCCATCCTGGATACTGTTTGGAGGCTCTAACCAGCCAGAAGACTTAAAACAGAGTTGACAGCCACTGGACATTAGAATCAGAATCAGGTTTAATATTGTCAGCATATGTCATAAAATCTGTTAACTTTGTGGCAATAGTACAATGGTAAATAGATATTGAAAAAATACTGAGTTACATTAAGTATTTATGTCTATTAAACTGTTAAGTTCAAATAAGTAGTGCAAAAAAACCAGGAAAAAAAAGTAGTGAGGTAGTATTCATGGGATCAACGTCCACTTAGAAATCGGATGGAAGAGGAGAAGAAGCTGTTTCTGAATTGCCGAGTGTGTGCCTTCGGGTTTTTGTACCTCCTTCCTAATGGTAAAAATGAGAAGAGGGTATGTGCTGGGTGGTGGGGATCCTTAATGATGACTACCGCCTTCCTAAGGCACCGCTACTTGAAGGTGTCTTGGATACTACGGAGGCTAGTACCCATGATAAAGCTGACTAATTTTACAAGTTTCTGCAACTTACTTTGATCTTGTGTAGTAGCCACCCCAACCCCCCAATATCAGACAGTGATGCAGCCAGTCAGAATGCTCTCCATGGTACATTTGTAGAAGTTTTTGTGTGTCTTATTTAACCAACCAAATCTCTTCAAACTCCTAATGAAAAACAGCCGCTGTCTTGCCTTCTTTATAGCTGCATCAATGCATTGCATCCAGGTTAAGTGCTTAGAAATATTGACACCCAGGAACTTGAAAGTGCTCAAGCTCTCCATTTCTCATCTCTCAATGAGGATTGGTTTGTGTTCCCTTGTCTTGCCCTTTCTGAAGTCCACAGTCAACTTTGGTCTTGCTGACATTGAGTGCAAGGTTGTTGCTACAACACCACTCAACTACTTGCTATATCTCGCTCCTGTAAACCCTCTCGTCACCATCTGAGATTTTTCCAACAATAGTTGTATCATCAGCAAACTTATAGATGACATTTGAGCTATATCGAGCTACACAGTTTTAGGTGTAGAGAGAGTAGAGCAGTGTTGATTGTCAGTGAGGTGGAGATGTCATTTCCAATCCACACAGATTGTGGTCTTCTGGTTAGGAAGTCAAGGATCCAGTTGCAGAGGGAGTTGTGGAGGCGTAGGTTCTGTAGCTTTTTGGTTAGGGCTGTAGGAATGATTGTGTTAAATGCTGAGCTATAGCCAATAAACAGCATCCTAACATAGGTATTTGCATTATCTATATAATATAATATAATATAATATAACAATCACAGCACGGAAACAGGCCAACTCGGCCCTCCTAGTCCGTGCCGAACTCTTAATCTCACCTAGTCCCACCTACCCGCACTCAGCCCATAACCCTCCACTCCTTTTCTGTCCATATACCTATCCAATTTTACCTTAAATGACACAACTGAACTGGCCTCTACTACTTCTACAGGAAGCTCATTCCACACAACTATCACTCTCTGAGTAAAGAAATACCCCCTCGTGTTTCCCTTAAACTTTTGCCCCCTAACTCTCAAATCATGTCCTCTTGTTTGAATCTCCCCTACTCTCAATGGAAACAGCCTATTCACGTCAACTCTATCTATCCCTCTCAAAATTTTAAATACCTCGATCAAATCCCCCCTCAACCTTCTACGCTCCAATGAATAGAGACCTAACTTGTTCAACCTTTCTCTGTAACTTAAGTGCTGAAACCCAGGTAACATCCTAGTAAATCGTCTCTGCACTCTCTCTAATTTATTGATATCTTTCCTATAATTCGGTGACCAGAACTGTACACAATATTCCAAATTTGGCCTTACCAATGCCTTGTACAATTTTAACATTACATCCCAACTTCTGTACTCAATGTTCTGATTTATAAAGGCCAGCGTTCCAAAAGCCTTCTTCACCACCCTATCTACATGAGACTCCACCTTCAGGGAACTATGCACTGTTATTCCTAGATCTCTCTGTTCCACTGCATTCCTCAATGCCCTACCATTTACCCTGTATGTTCTATTTGGATTATTCCTGCCAAAATGTAGAACCTCACACTTCTCAGCATTAAACTCCATCTGCCAACGTTCAGCCCATTCTTCTAACCGGCATAAATCTCCCTGCAAGCTTTGAAAACCCACCTCATTATCCACAACACCTCCTACCTTAGTATCATCGGCATACTTACTAATCCAATTTACCACCCCATCATCCAGATCATTTATGTATATTACAAACAACATTGGGCCCAAAACAGATCCCTGAGGCACCCTGCTAGTCACCGGCCTCCATCCCGATAAACAATTATCCACCACTACTCTCTGGCATCTCCCATCTAGCCACTGTTGAATCCATTTTATTATTCCAGCATTAATACCTAACGACTGAACCTTCTTAACTAACCTTCCATTTGGAACTTTGTCAAAGGCCTTGCTGAAGTCCATATAGACTACATCCACTGCCTTACCCTCATCAACATTCCTCGTAACTTCTTCAAAAAATTCAATAAGGTTTGTCAAACATGACCTTCCATGCACAAATCCATGCTGGCTACTCCTAATCAGATCCTGTCTATCCAGATAATTATAAATACTATTTCTAAGAATACTTTCCATTAATTTACCCACCACTGATGTCAAACTGACAGGTCTATAATTGCTAGGCTTACTTCTAGCACCCTTTTTAAACAATGGAACCACATGAGCAATACGCTAATCCTCCGGCACAATCCCCGTTTCTAATGACATCTGAAAGATCTCCGTCAGAGCTCCTGCTATCTCTACACAAACTTCCCTCAAGGTCCTGGGGAATATCCCGCCAGGACCCGGAGATTTATCCACTTTTAAATTTCTTAAAAGCGCCAGTACTTCCACCTCTTTAATTGTCATAGGTTCCATAACTTCCTTACTTGTTTCCCACACCTTACACAATTCAATATCCTTCTCCTTAGTGAATACCGAAGAGAAGAAATCGTTCAAAATCTCTCCCATCCCTCGGCTCCACACATAGCTGACCACTCTGATTCTCTAAGGGACCAATTTTATCCCTCACTATCCTCTTGCTTTTAATATAACTGTAGAAACCTTTCGGATTTACTTCCACCTTATTTGCCAAACCAAACTCGTATCTTCTTTTAGCTTTTCTAATCTCTTTCTTAAGATTCCTTTTACATTCTTTATATTCCTCAAGCAATTCCTTTACTCCATGTAAGCAAGGCCACGTGGAGAGCCATTGAGATCATGTTTGCTCTAGACCTGTTGTGGCAATAGCAAATTGCAGTGGGTCCAAGTCCTTACTGAGACCAGTGTTGATTCTAGCCATGACCAACCTCTAACAGTATCACATCACCGTAGATGTGAGTGCTACTGGATGATGGTCGTTAAGACAGCTCACACTGCCCTTCTTGGGTACTGGTATAATTGTTGCCCTTTTGAATCAAGTGGAACCTTCTCACTGCAGCAATAAGAGATTGAAATGTCTTTGAATAATCCTTCCAGTTGGAGTGGTTTCAGAGCCTTACCAGGTACTCCATTGGGCCCTGCTGCCTTGTGAGGGTTCACCCTCTTGAAAGCCAGCCTGATGCAGCCTCTGAGATAAAGATCACAGTGTCACTGGATGCTGCAGAGATCCTCATAGCTGGAGTTTTCTTCTCCCTTTCAAAGTGAGCATACAAGCCGTTGAACTAGCAGTGAAGCATCGCTGCCAGTCATGATGTTGGGTTCTGCTTTGTAGGAAGTAATGGTTTGCAAAACCGGCCAGAGTTGATGTTCATCCAATGTCACCTCTAATCTCTTCAGGAATTTTCTTGGCTCTTGAAATAGCCCTCTGCAGGTCATACCTGGTGTTCTATAGACCTGGTTCACCAGAAATAAATGCCACAGATTTAACTCTCATCAGAGTACTGACCTCTTGGTTCATCTATGGCTTTTGGGTTGGAAGTGTACAGTAGGTTTTCGTAGGCACACACTCATCCACACAGGTTCTAATGAAATCGGTGACAACTGTGGCATTCTTATCCAGACTCTAAGATGACTCCCTGAATACAATCCAGTCCACCAATTTAAAGCAGTCCTGTAAGCGCTGCTGTGTGTAACTCTCGCTTCACCTAGTGGCTTAATATAGGGGGTGATAGCCCCCTGCCCGGCCAAACTTAAGAAATCTCGTCTGGGTGGATGCTGTGCGATGTGTCCCCGTTACAAAACAGTACCCCGAACAAACAGTACACTATATGCAATATTAAATGATTAAGCTTTATCATCTCTCTCCCCCCCTCTCTCCCCCCTCTCTCCCCCCTCTCTCCCCCCTCTCTCCCCCCTCTCTCCCCCTCTTTCCTTCCCCCTCTTTCCTTCCCCCCTCTTTCCTTCCCCCCTCTTTCCTTCCCCCCTCTTTCCTTTCCCCCCTCTTTCCTTCCCCCCTCTTTCCTTCCCCCCTCTTTCCTTCCCCCCTCTTTCCTCCCCCCCCTTTCCTTCTCTTGAAATCAACTACTTCCAGATTCACAAGACAGGGCAACAAAATCCTGATTGGCTAACATGCATCCCACAGTCCTGTTAAGTCCAGCCATAACCCAAACATTGCTGCTACAGAGAAACCATTACTTCAGCAGTGACCATTACAAAGAAGCCATTACATTAGCAGTGAAGCCTTACAGCGTATTACATGTGCTTCCCTGGTTCGTACCTTCTATAGATGATTTCTCAATAATCATTTAGAAACTTTACCAAGCTGCTCTGGTTAAAATTTCCCAAAATGATGAGGAAGGCATTAGGCTGTGCTGCTTCATGCAGGTAAAATAGCCAGCATTTAAATGTGAGGTATTCCAGCTCTGGTGGGCATATTAGGACAGCACTGACACATCAGTACACCATGAGGAGTTGTTCATGAGGTATATATCTCCATCTCTGCTTTTGAGAGACTCCACTGATCTATCTATTGTGAACCTGACTATTCAAATCACTGCATCCAGCATGGGAGGGGCTACCCAAGTTTCCATGAAACAAAGGACGCAAGCGGTCCTAATGAACCTCTGATTCAGCACCCCAGCTCTGAGATTGTCGATTTTATTTACTAGAGACTGTATGTTTGCCAGCAAGTTAGTTGGTATTGACAGCCAAAAACCTCATTTTTTTTAAACATGCCATCAGACCGGCACATTGACCCACATTGACCCACAATGTGTCCCACATTGACCCTGCTTCTGCCGACGGCTTCTTAAAGGGTCAGTGTGCCAGCCACAGTTCAGTATATTTCCATCAGTTTTAAACAGCAATAGATTGTTCAATTGCATTACAATGTAGTCACTGACTGTATACATCTTAAATGCTGTTATGGTTCTCAGCCGTCGCAGGCTAAAATGGGGATATTTGATGATTTCCATTGCTTTCAATGAGAGCTGCATTTTTGTGTTGACCGTGTTTGGCACACCAGAGGTTTGACCAATATGAAGTTTATTCTATTACTATTCATTGTTATATGTTTTCCAATTTTCCCTACTCTCAATGTGCCAAATGAGATGACTCATAATGAATACTTGTGAGCATCACATGAATTTGCTGACACTATTAATGCCTCTAGCGGTTGGGTATGTTAATATATACCACGCATTTCAAAATATCCACCATTGCTAGGCATTCCCTCAGATCCAGAATAAACACGCACCCTCTTTCTTAAGCAAAATTCATTATCACAATCCAGCAATGTTGATATTAACATAATGCCCATTATTTATTATCCTCGAGGGAGACATAAATATATGATGATCATGCCCCCCCACATATCATCATGAATGGGATCATTTATGTAAATATAATCAGCATGATGAAGGGAATCGTATCATAACTGACCCTGCTCATGTTTTACCCTGGGCTATCTCTATAATTGCATCTAATTTTCATGACAAAGCTGATAAATCTTTTCATGTGTTCACTCTTAAAGCCACCTTTTCCTTGACATCAGAAGGTACCATTTCAGTAGGGCATTGTTTATACAATTATACTTAATATTGTCCTAAATGGGCCAATGATTCTGGAATTTTTATTGACAATATCAGTCAAGATAATATTTCAGTTCAGCAAGGTTCCTGTCAAGTATCAGGGAGCAGGCTAGATTCATGGAACAAGATGTAATGTATGTGTGGAAATAGGGCTTATACCTCTCTTCCATGTAATTGGTTAGGATCTTGTTATTTTGAGTGTGTCTTTCCTGCTGTACACAGACTTTACCTTTACCTCCTGAGTCTAAAGTAAATGAGGCATTTCAGAAAGACTCATGTTGTATCAATTTGACACTCATTTTATGCTGTTGCAAGGAGTATAAGAGAGATGAAAAATATTGTTGCAGCTTTAGAAAGGATAAGCAATGTCACTGCTGATGCCTTAGAAAAAATAACAACAGAAACAGTTGGCATGTGTGAAATGGTTCTTCAAAATCATATGGCATTAAATCTTCTCTTAGCAAATAGTGGGCAATGTACAGTTATAGACAAGGAACATTGTAATTATATACCTGGTGAGACTGAAGACATAACTGATTTGGCTGATCCTATTTGTAAAGAAGTAGCAAAAATATGTCAATCTGATGGGATTTCTTTGATTGGATTCACTTAAGCCCAGAAAGCTGGAGTTACTCATTATTATGAGTCATAATATTTGTCCTGATATGATTTATCATAATTTACATTTTTTACTTGTATAATTAGTGTGGTTCAAACTCATGTAAGTGTACCTACTAATGTACCTAACAATTACTTAATCCTATGAATACCCTTTGATATTTCCATAACTTGGGTAGTTTTTAATTGTTTTATACTTACCATAAATACCACAAGTTTTTCTGCCTCTGAATTTTCAGGTGTAATGATTCTAAATGTGTGATTTAGAATCAAAGGGGGCAATGTTAGGTCAGATATAATGGTTGCTTTCTTTGTATTTTTAACTTATGCTGGCTTGTGTATTTATATAATTGCCTATATGCTTGCAATTGTTCAGTGTGTTTGCTATTGATTACTTTTTTTTGGATTATTCTGGAAGTTTCTTGGGTACCACATCATTTGAATAGTGGCCACCTGATAGGTTAACTCTGATATACAAATTTGAATGGAATGTCTGTTACCTAAGGTATATGAACAGCAGAGCACATTGGCTAAGCATTGTTTTTTCTTGCTTATTTTTTTTGTTCTCCCTCCCCATTGTCACTTTCTCTCACTGCTCTCCTTTTCTATCTCTCTGTTCTTCTAGCACTTATTAAAACAATTGTGAAGCAACTAGTTTTATCTCCCATTCTTGACCTCCAAAAAAACTTCAGATCAAAAACATCAGAATCTAATAGCAAGATCATGATGTGGTCTCTACAATGGAAAACGACAAAAGCAGATTGTGTGATCTTCCACTCAGGGGTGATCTTCAGCTTGTCTGTCACTTGCGATTCTCCAGCCCTTTCCTGCACCAACCTCTCTGTCTTTGAAATCTTAGAATGTTCAAATGTAGCCCTTCGTAAACTTAAAAGAGCAACATCCCAGCTTCTAATTGGCATGTTACAGGACTCAGAATGCAACAATTTCTGGTAACTAACTTCTCTGATTTGCTTCAGAATTGGTCAGTCATCAGACTGCATCATTAACTCAGTCTCTCTATGCACAGATGCAGTCTGATCTGCTGAGCCTTTTCATTAATCTCTTTTAATTCAACTTTCCAGTAAGTTTGTGTGTCACAGTTTCCAATGTGGATAACTTCAACTTCACTGACCACAACTCCAAACTGATTCTACGACCTGCAGACTCACTTTCAAGGACTCTTTTATAACTCAGAATCTCAGTATTTTTTTTTAATTTGCAGAGCATCTTTTGCATATTGTTTATTAGTCTTTATTTTCATAGTTCCTAATGTATTTCTTTGCCTTTCCTGTAAATGTCTGCAAGAAAATGAATCTCAAGGCAGTATATAGGTATTTTGATACTATATTTACTTTGAACTTTGAACATCGGCTACTTAAAGCACTCTCCATAGATGCTGAGAATTTCTTGAATTTCCTGTTTTTATTTATGTTTGCTTTTTTTTACTGTCTGAAAATATTTGTGGTTCCAGTTAGGTTTGAACAAATAAAGCTGAAACACAAGATGTCAGTTTGTACAGTTAGTAACTGTTTAGGAAGAAAAGTATTGCTTAGAATAGACAATGAAAGCAGCCTGTTGAAGATCCTGATGCACAATTTATTTTTTAATCCCAGTTTTTGAAGAGAGAAATGAGATTCAGTTAAGTAAATAGAATTTGCTTTGTTGATGACTGCATGATCGCTTGTGTTTTTGGAGTAAAAGCCGTTTGACAATTCACGTCTGGCTTTGTGCCATTGTGATTTTCAGTTTGCCTTTGAAAAGACTGGAAAAGAACCCATGAATAGCTTATATTGACTCTGGAACTCAGGCGTGTGCATCCACGATTCAGATGTAAAGAATGCTGTTTGTATCCCATTTTTATAATGGCAACATCATTCAAAATAATTTTATTATGTTGTAATTAGCATAATAGGAAATTTAGCACCTTATAATAAACAAAGACAATGATATTCCATCTGCACAAAATAATTATTTGAACCTATCAGTATTACCATAAACTGACTCATCTGACTAAATTGAGCTGACTGTAGATGAAGGTTCTAAAGGAAACTGAAAGTGTTTACTAATCCCCAGATAAGTAAGACTGGCTGTTAATCCAGGACAAGTTGAGTGATGGAGGCTAGCACAGCTTTGCATATTGTGTTTTGTGGCAGAGTCTGATTGTGCTGGATTTGCCCTGTCATATACTGGGAAATCTCCTGTGCCAGCCAGATCTGCTCCCATTCACCAAAAAGATAGCCCTCAGTCCTGTAGAATTTGTACAGTACTGTGCAAAAGTCTTACGCACAAATATGTAGGCACCTTAGCTAGGGTGCCTAAAATTTTTTCACAATACTGTCGTAAATTTATGTCTTCCACTGTATTGCTGTCACAGAAAAAATCATGAGATATATTAATGATGATGAACCTCATTCTGGTATGGGTCTCTGTTGTGGACTGAGAGTGGGAAAGGGGGCAGGGAGAAGGGAATTATGGTTTGGGGAAAGGGGGAGGGAGAAGGGAGGGAGCAGGAAGCAGCAGAGAGACATACTATAATGATCAATAAACCAATTGTTCGGAATCAAATGATCTTGCCTGGTGTCTCAAGGCTAGGTGCATCTACACTCGCGCCACCCCCTGCCCCTGGCACTCTTTCTCTGCCACTTGACCCATCGCCCTCCTGCGCTGCTCCACCTTTGCCATTCCCACATCCTTTGCTCCCACCAGATTTACAAACTTGCCCCCTGCTCCATGTTAAATACAGTACTGTGCAAAAATCTTAGCTATATACATGTGTCTAAGACTTCGGCACAGTACTGTACAGTCATAGAGTCATCGAGCACTACAGGACAGAAATTAACCCTATGGCCTATCTAGTCCATGCCAATCTATTGTTCTGCCTAGTGTCATCGACCTGCACATGGACGATACCCATCCCATTTATGTACTTAACCAAACTTCTCTCAAATGTTGCAATCAAACCTGCATCCTTTACTTCTGCTGGTTTAACAATCTCACTACCTTCACAGTGAAGAAGTTCACCCTTAAATTCATTCCTTCAAATATTTCACCTTTCACCCTTCATCCATAAGAAGACCAAATGCACTGAGCTAATTTAAGTCTGTTCAATCACGTTTTTATTTTTGCTTTACTCCTGTTTTGTACTAATGTCTTATAGGTTTAAAATGTTTCTTGATTTTTAAGATTATTTTTAAATTATCTTTATTTTTGTAAATACTTGAACCAATTGTGATAGTTTTGAAACAGCTCCGTAATCAGAAGCTGTCGGGGAAGTCTGAGATGTGGCTTGAAGCTTCCTTGCTGCTGAGGGCCCATCACACCTCGTTGGTTACCTCCAGAGTGTGGACGTCCCACCTGTATCAGTGCCACTGGGGGGACCATGGGCAGTACTCTGGTAACAACTCAGGATGGTCAGCTGTGTTTTGAATTTCAACTTTTCTCACAAAGCCTGAATTACTTGCACAGATTTCTTGGGTTTTGGACAAATTCAACCTCTTGGAACCTCTCCAGATTTAACATGGAATTTCTGGCAATTTGCGATTCCCACACTGTTTGTCATAACTTAGAAGGAGACCACTGGTTCCTAGTTCCTACCTGTAAATTCCATTCCCCTGCTTACTCCACAGTAGCCTATTCCCTCATGTGCTCACCTTGCCATCCAACCCGGTGTCAACTTACAGTGGTGAACGAACTTTCTAACCAGCATGTCTTTGGAATGAGAGAGAAAACCAGAGCACCCAGCAAAAACCAATGTGGTCATAGACAGAGCATGCCGACTCCACACAGTCAGCACCCGTGGCTAGGATTAAACTTCAGTCACTGGAGGTCTGAAGTAGCAGCACTAACTGCAACTATAAGGAGAACTCGGGAAAGTGAAAAATGTTTCTACCATTCTTTGCCCTTGGTGCTGCAGGTGCCTATCACACTGTTGGGCCGTTAAAACAGTGGAATTATATTGGTAATCTATTGTAACACAAAAAAAAGTGCTGAGGGAACTTAGCAGGTCAGGCAACATCCATGGAAATTAATAAATAGTCAATGTTTTTGGCCGAGACCCTTCTTCAAAACTGAAAAGGAAGGGGGAAGATGCCAGAATCAATTGTGATCTATTGTATTGACATTAAGTACAAAAACATTCTGAGTCAAGAAATGGAGTTGCATTTACAGTGAATGCTATTATTGTACATATGCCGCTTCCAGGAGTGACCAGGACTTGAGGGAATCTGTCTCAGCACTTTCAGTAATTGACAAATACACTGTTATAAAGCGTTTGCTTTTGCCCCATTCAACATTCTAGTTTACTGCAGATAGCTGCTTGCTCTAGTTTTACTTGTCAGCACTTTCACAGAGCTTCTTCCCCATTAGTGACACAACTCAGAAGGACTCTGGGATGAAGACTTAACTGTTGACCCTATAATTTGTGTGGCTAAGTTTTCAGAGATGCTTTAATCAGCTAATATTATACCTGGATGAGTAAAAAAGCTTTGGATGACATGCAAATATCACATTTCATAGTTGAAAAAAATAACCAGTTAAGTCACTTTTTGTGCTACTTTGAAATTCTAGACCCCATGCTGGAGCAACTCGGGGCTTCAAGAGGTCAGCGATGCCTACAAACATTCTTTGAGTCATTTATGCCTTTTGCAGCATTTCGACTCATTTGAAAACTGTCCAAACATCCTGCGAGCAGCAAAGGGACCACCGAGACAGCTGATTTCAAGACCTGCTCCTATCCTGGCACATCTAATGATGGCATCGGGCTGCCTATGTAGAAAGGTCATCATTCTGTGAGAGCGCATGATGATACATGATCGTAAAAACATTGTTACTGGTGCACTTGTGTTAGTAATTCTGCCAATGCCAATGGCAGATCTTTTTTCCTTGCTACTATGGGTACAGTCAGCACCTGATTGTTGACTGATGATTGCTGCCCCATGAAATATTAACTTAGAAGTCTCTCAGTCATTGTGCTACTTATTTGTGATATTTTATGCAATGCTCTTTTTTTTTGAAAACAGTAAGCTTTTGGCCTAAAGCAATAACTGACAAGTACAGTACCTAATCATCAACAATGTGCTTAAGAGAAATGCAACAGGGTGCAAACTAACATCTCTCAGGAATCCTTTTGACTATCACTTGCACAATCCACCTACCACATCTCTCTACCTCCTTATGGTATTTGTCAGACCTGACAGGCAGACAGCTTCCTTTATCTCTGTAGGACAAGGGTTTCCTATTTAAATTAGGACTACTGTGTTTGCCTCTCGGTTGTGTATGAATGTTGACATGGCAAGCCCTTGTTCAGCACACTGTTAAAGTTACGTCACAATCAATCATATATATAGGTCCATTGCAACCAATGACATGCTCTGTGCAAGGCCGTCAGATTACTTGCTCATCCATGACTGTGATTTGTGATGCCGTGCTCTGCTTTCTGCTTTGGGAGCTTTTATTTTCTTCTTTCCTTGAAATGCTTATTCTGGTTACAATTCTGTCTGCCTTTATCATCTGCAAAAGACCACTCGTATGCCAGGTAAGAATTCAATAACACAAGAGATTCTGCAGATGCTGGAAATCCAAAGCAACACACACAAAATGCTGGAGGAACTCAGCAAGCCAGGCGTCATCAATGGAAATGAAGTAACAGTCGAGGTTTCAGGCTGAGACCCTTCTTCAGGACTGGAAAGGAAGGGGAAAGATGCCAGAATAAAAAGTTGATTAGAGGGGAAAGAGGATAGTTACAAGGTGATAGGCATAGCCAGTTTGGTAGGAAAAGTAAATATAGATATATAGATACTTTATTGATCCCAAAGGATATTACAGTGTCACAGTAGCATTACAAGGGCAAGGTATACAGATATACAAATATTAGACGAGAAGTAAGAAAGAATAAAAAATCAGTTACCTCAAGCAGTCTAACAGCGGGGGTGTCATCACTGCCCCAGCTATAGGTTGACTCATTATGGAGCCTAATGAGCGAGGGTAAGAATGACCTCATATAGTGCTCTTTGGAGCAGCGCAGTGTCTCTGTCTGTTAGTAAAAGTGCTCCCCTTTTCAGCCAAGGTGAGAAATGGTGAGAAATATTGTCCAGAATTGTCAGCATTTTCCGTAGGGTTCTTTGTTCTACCACAGCCTCCAGCTTGTCCCGTTTGACTCCTATCACAGAGCCAGCATTTCTAATCAGTTTATTGAGCCTGTTGGCATCACCCGTGTTGATGTCATTGCCCCAGCACAACACCGCATAGAAGATTGTACTGGGGACAACAGACTGGTAGAACATGTGATGGAGAGGCTGCATACTCCAAAGGACCTCAGTCTCCTCAGGAATTAGAGGTGACTCTGGCCCTTCTGTGTTGGTGCTCCACTCAAATCTGTAATCCAGGCGCACCCCCAGGTACTTGTAGGTCCTCACCACATCTATACCCTCACCATTAATATTAACAGGAAGCAATGCAGGCTTAGTCTTCCTAAAGTTCATCACCATCTCCTTTGCCATACTGATGTTGAGTTGCAGATAATTCAACTTGCACCATTTGACAAAATCCTCCACTAGGGCCCTATATTCATTCTCCCATACTCCCTTAATACAACCAACTATCGCTGAGTCATCAGAGAATTTCTGCAGATGACAATATTGTATCTAAAGTCTAAGGTATACAGGGTAGACAGGAAGGGAACCAATACAGTCCCCTGTGGGACCCCAATGCTGCTTATAGCCATATCTGACACACAGCTCTGAAGCCACACAAACTGTAAGAGCTGGAGAGAAAGGAATTTAATAAGAGAGGAAAGTGGACCACAGGAGAAAGGGAAGGAAGATAGGACCCTTATTGAAATATTCAATAAGGCCTGTGGATATACTTTATCCAGAATATCTCTTAATTAAAAATGCCTAGACTTTCTCAACAGTAGCGAGTTTAACCTGTCGGTAAAGTGCTTTACTGAACTGCATCTACATTTGTCATGCATTGATTTTATTTATTTTCATTTTTGCTGTCCCAAGCTTAAAGTGGTAAACATGCAGTAATTCTAATGTCAGCTAGAATACTTTCTCTGCTTGGCAGTAACTTATAAATGTTGAAACACAATGTAACATAAACAATAAAAGACCATCAGTGCCATAAATATGTCAATACAATGGCAAAGGAACAAAGCTATGAGGCTGGTTCCCATTAAAACCTCACGTACACAATGGTTTGAAGATAACAGAGCACCAGTTAAAAACTTACGGCATATATAGGAAAACCAGAAAAATGGTTCCACTGAAATGCTTCCATAGGAAGCTGGATTACTTCAAAGAGTGAAAGGGGAGCTGTTTAACTGCTCTGGGGTGTGGACTGGTGAAGGCGAAGGGTAGGGTGAGGGAGGAGTTGGGTGTAGGGGTTTGAGCAGTCTCCGTGCCAATCACTGGCCAGCAATGGAGCGATGAACAGCTTGAGCACTCTGACCAGTCCAGTTTCTGCTGTCCAGGCAAAATTCATGCAGCAACGGCTCCACTCGCAGCAGCCTTAACTCCATGGAGTATCCTGAAACAGGTTTCCCGATCACAGATGGCAAAATGCCAGATTTAGGCAGATGCTTTGGATAGCAGGGTGGAGATATGTTTCTACCAAAAAAGATGTAAAGCGCTCTTTCCCTCCACAATCCTGCAAGTCACCTTTGGGCAAGGTTAGCACCAGCTTAGCCCTCCGATCAGGGTCAAATGAAACAAAGGGGTCAGGTGATGGATATCAGGACACTAGGCAGACAATCTCTGAAGAGTATTGATCATGGCTGGGGTCACCCATTTGAAAAGATACTGCTCAGAAGAAGGCAATGACAAACCTTGTGTATAGAAAAATTTTCCACAAACAAGCATGGTCATGAGACCATGAATGTCTACGGTATACAACATGGCACATAATGATGATATCATACGACACAGCACTTAATGATGATGATGCTCTGGGACATTGAATTGGAGGACAAGCCTAACTTGAGACACTGTTTTTGCAGAAGTCCTCGAGATAAAGATAAAAGATAAGGATTAGTTTTATTTGTCATACGTACATCAAAACATTGAAACATATTGTGACACGCTCAGTAAGCTTCAACAACCAATGCTGTTCAAGGATGTGCTGGGAGCAGCCCACAAGTGTTGCCAAGCACCTGGCACAACATAGCATGCTCACAACTTATTAACCCTAACTCCTACGTCTTCAGAGTGTGAGAGGAAATTGGAAGTGCAAAAGGACTTGGGAGTCCTAGTACAGGATTCCCTGAGGGTTAACTTGCAGATTGAGTCGCTGGGAAGGAAGGCAAATGCAGTGTTAGCATTCATTTCCAGAGGACTGGAGTATAAAAGTAAGGATGTAATTCTGAGGTTTTATAAAGCATTGCTGAGATCACATTTGAAGTACTGTGAACAGTTTTGGGCCTCATAGCTAAAAAATGATTTCATGGCAATAGAGAGGGTCCAGAGGAGGTTTATGAAAATGACTGCAGAAAAGAAAGGGTTAAGGGATGAAGAGCATTTGATGGCAATGGGCCTGTGGTAGCTGGAGTTTAGAAGAATGAGGGGGGAATCTCACTGAAACTTATCGAATATTGAAAGAAATACACACAGAATGCTGGGGGAGCTCAGCGTGCCGAGCAGCATCTATGGAAAAGAGTAAGCAGTCGATGTTTTGGGCCAAGAACCATATTGAAAGGCTTACATAGAGTGGACATGGAGAGGATAGTTCAAATAATGGGAGGTATAGGACCAGAGGGTGCAGCCTCAGAATAGGACATCCCTTTAGAACCGAGATAAGGAGGAATCGCTTTAGCCAGAGAAGGATGAATTTGTGGAATATATTCAGTGAGATAGAAGCTGTTCTTGAGCCTGACAGAATATGTTCCCAAACTTGTATCTTTTGCCCAATGGAAGAGGGTGGAGGAAGAAGGGAGAACGATCAGGATGGGGGAGGGGGGATGCATGTAGGTTGTATTAGTTTGGATTGGCATCATGTTTTGTGCAGACATTGTGGGAAGAAGGGTCTTTGCTGAACTGTTCTATGCTCTTTTCAATTGCTGCAGGCACATCATTCAAATACATTCACTGACACATCTCATTCGTTCTTGCAGGAGAATGTGGTACACAATCACAAGCAGCAACAAGACTGAGAAGGAAAATGTGGTTCCGTAAGTGTAAACCACTGCCACTGTCTTGCATGGAATGAAATTGTTTTTGTAAGCACCAAAGTTAATGTAAAAACAATTCAATTTCTGTATGCAAATTGTTAAGTATGCGATTTCTTATGTTTAATAACTTTGTTATTCATGAACTAAACCAAAGACAAACTTGTCACAGTCTAAGAAGGTGTCAAGGTTGCAGTTCTGACACATGCTCTCCAATGAGGCATTACGCAAACTGACTGTCACACCTGACCTTTCTGAATTCAGACTAGTAACACTCCACAATATCTGACTGTCTAGGTCTGTAACAATCCTCTAACTTCAGCATAGCTTCATTGAATGAAATATATTTTGATTTCTATGATGTTTCAAGGTTTGCTAATGCATTCTACAGTAAATTTTGGAACTCATTTCAATTCACTGATTGGTTTACTTTCGCTCCCTTGTAGATTTGCATTGTACAAACACATTTTCACCAACACCATCAATTCCTTGACGTTATTTGGCCATCAGATGCATTTCCATATGTTTTACATGTGAATTGATGGTTATAAGGAACTATTTCCTAAGAGCAGTTGAAGCTAGTACACCAGCCTTGATGGTGTTGAATGATAGGGCAGACTTGAGGGAGTTGGTATCTAGCTCTTATTTTTCTTGTGTTATGTATTGTTGAATTGAAAATCTCCTGCATCCTCTGTACCAACCAATGAGTATAAGCAGCCATTACATCTACTTCTTCTGATTCTGTTCTGGTCAAAACTGATGTCTGTCAGGAAATGTAGAGGAGGTTTGATCCAGAAACAGAGCTGCGGAGATGATACTGATAGCTTTAATACTAGACAGCAAAATATCAAGCCACAAGGGGGTCAAAAACCAAAAGAGAACAGTAACTAAACACAACAGGCAACTGGTTGAGGCCAATTGGTTTGATGAGTGAACAAGGACTGTGGATGAGAACAGGGTTAAATAGGCTGCAAGGGATGAGCCTGGAATGAATGGCAAGTGCATCCTAATAGCTGGGCGGAGACTGAGAATTGCCTGCAGGAGCAGGCCTGACAATGTCACCACTTCAATGCCCAAAGAATTTAATGGACATGCTATCTGACTCATTAAACTGCTGCAATACCTTTCTCAGAGTGATTCCCACATCTGGACCCCCTAGTTTGGTGGGTGTATACACATGCACACGCGGATGCACACTCGTTTACACGCACACGCGGATGCACACTCGTTGACACGCACACGCGGACGCACACTCGTTGACACGCACACGCGGACGCACACTCGTTTACACGCACATGCAGACGCACACTCATTTACGCGCGCACGCAGTTGTACTGTGGGCTGCACCATAGCCTTGATCTCCACAGGAATTATGCATGTCCCTGCCCTTCCCACGCAGAGTTTTCCAGAACGCTGTGTCCCAGACCCACGCTTGCCGTAGCTCACCAAGCATTGTCTCATTCATGCTCACAACATCACTAATGTTTCAGCCTGCCCCTCTGATCACCGACAATGTGTCTCACAGGGAAGTCTTCCCCCCATGGCTCCAGGTTCTTCTCACGTAAGGTCTGTTCCTTATAGCCTCGTTATTGATGCGTAATATGTATGTGGGTTTTATGCTAATGCTACATAGTGCCAGGAATTTGATGAATAGCTGTGTTTATTCTGCCCTCCAACATCGTTTATATGTGTTACATATATACACCGTTGATGAGCTTAGCTCCCATCGTGACTTCCCATCATCCACACATGAGGAGAGTTTTCCTCAGCTGTGCAGAGACAGACTCCAAAGAGGAATGTAAAGACATCTGGGGATAGATAAATGAGGCTCAGGGTCTGTCAGCCATTTCATTTCCAGATCTGAAGGTTGAAGCAATGCTGGGGAGTACAGCAGACAGATGCACTATTGCTTACTCAGTACCCAGGAAGTTTGCTTGGTCTGGGAGTGCATATAGCGATAATCTCTTAATAAGGGATTACTTGACCTGGTAGAGGTGTATAACATGTTGAGAGGCATTGATCGTGTGGGATAGGCAGAGGCTAATATGAGGGGGTATAGTTTTAAGGTGCTTGGAAAAGGTACAGAGGGGATATCAGGGGTAAGTTTTTCACACAGAGAGTGGTAGCTGTGTGGAATGCACTGCCAGTGACAGTGGTGGAAGCGGATACAATAGGGTCTTTTAAGAGACTCTTAGATAGGTACATGGAGCTTAGAGAAATAGAGGGCTATGCGGTAGGGTAATTCCAGGCAGTTTTTAGAGTAGGTTACATGGTCAGCACAGCATTGTGAGCCAAATGACCTGTAATGTGCTGCAGGTTTCCACATTCTATGTTCTATGAGGTTACTAATTCACCTCCACCCATTGCCTCTCAGGCAGCACCCTCACCTGTCCAGATAGCCATCCTAGACTAGACTTCATTTGGTCTTGGCCTGCAGTCTGAAGCAAGGCCCTTGAGATCAAATGCTCTTTTGGGCCATCAGGTAGTTGCTGTACTCAGAATGAAAGGGAACAAGCTTCCAGCAGCCAGGCTGCAGCTCGCTGGGGAACACGGAGCTGCAGAGTTTGGTAATCAACATGCACTGAGAAGGTTAACGCATGGGAAAGGTGCTAGGCTGTGAAACCTTGGAGGCGCATCAAGATTTTAATTTATCTATTATTTGGTATTATTTTGATTCTCAAGACAGTAGCCTCAGGACTTTGAACACTCAGGATCTTTAATTTTGGATTTTAATACTGGTGTGTCAGTTGCTAGCATTGCTGCCTACTTTGGCATTCTTATGCCATTCATTTCTGGTCAACATGCTGAGTTAAAATGAGATTTTGGCCAGACAGTAAAAAATGCTTTCCCTTTAGAAATGATTATTTTTCTGCAATAGAGCACATGATTGTGAAATATTTGCTCTGATATAATATTAATTCTGGCAATAATCAAACTTAAACTCCCACATATGTGAAGTTGATTCCCATCTCGGGATTTTTCTCCTTGCTTATTCTGCTCTTATAGTAGTTGGCACAGCAACCTCTGTTACAAAAGGATGAAGGAAATGAGCAATTTTGCATGGTGTCCATAAAGCAACTGCACTCTGTTGCCTATTTTCTTCCAAACATCACTCTCTCTAATTGGGGGAAAGAAAGTCACAGCAATAGGTGGGAAAGCATTCGATGAATGGTTGTTTATACAGGAAGGCATTGTGCTCTAATGACTAAATATTGTCTAGCACATTGAAAACTGTTCTTTCAACCTGTGAGACTTCATCAATTCTTTCTCAGTGTATACCATTCTGTGGTCAACTAGTACAAAGGATTTTAATAAACCACAGTTAGAGCCTTTTCTCTTTGTCCTAAGTGCGTGGTATTCATTGCATTGAAATGTTGGCATCTGAATGTATCGTCCTACTCACTGCATACCAATCTGATCAATATATTGTGATGTGTGACATATTCAGCTACACTGACTGCAATGGTGAAAATCCACCATCATATTTAATAGCTCAAAGCGTTGAAGTTCTCGGTCACTCTTCACAGCTGCTCCATTGACATTTTCCAGAAAAAAACTGCCTTTTGTGTAGGTTATCCAATAATCCTTTAAACAAGGGAACTACTCATTAAGAAATACAGTGATGTTGTGAGAAGACATTTAACAAATAGGATCAAGCATTTATTCATTGATGTGTTGTAATTAGTACAGATAGACCTGCACCATAGGATGTAAGGGCACTTTCTGCAGCAATTGGGCTTTCCCAGCTAATAATTCGATGTCCTTCATGAGAGCTATCTTTTAGAGAGTGAAGAGGATTATTCAGCTTGCCTCGGGCATGAGTAATTAGTAGACTCCTCAAGAAAAGTGACTGTCTATCAAGAAGTATCTTACATCCTTTGTAATCAATACCTCTAATCATAAAATAAGCTGGGAACTGAGGCTCTTTGACCATAAAGCACAGGACCAGAATCAGATGATTCAGCCCATCGAGTCTTGTCTACTGTTTATCATCCCTCTCAACTCCATTCTCCTGACTTCTCCCCATAACCTTTGACATTCTTATTAATCAAGAACTTATCAACCTCTGCTTTAAATATACTCAATGACTTGGCCTCAACAGCTGTTTGTGGCAATAAATTGCACAGACTCACCACCCTCTGGCTAAAGAAAGTCCTCTCTCTTGCTACTGAGCCAGGACATTCTCTGCAGGCCTTCTGCTGTTGGTCCTGCCCCGTGGCACCCAGGCTCTGAGTCTGCATGCCAGCCTTCCTTAGCGCCAGCTGGTTAAGTTGGGCAGTATAGCATAGCACACTGAAGTATCCACATCTGCTAAGTGCTCACTAAAGGGCACCCCTGGACTGGTGGAGGGGGGTATCCCCTAGGCCTCCAGAATCCATCTTATGAGAGAGTGCAAGCTTGTTCCTCTACCGAAGACACCACACTCCAGTGGCTCCAATGACTACTGACCGGTGGCATTGACCTCCCACATCATGAAGACCCTGGAGAGACTTGTTCTAGAGCAGCTCCGGCTTATGGTTAGGCCACACTTAGACCCCCTCCAGTTCACCTATCAGCCCCAACTAGGAGTTGAGGATGCCATCGTCTACCTGTTGAACTGTGACTATGCCCACCTGGACAAGCCGGCGAGCACTGTGAGGGTCATGTTTTTTGACTTCTCCAGTGCGTTCAACACCATCCGCCCTGCTCTGCTGGGTGAGAAGCTGACAGTGATGCAGGTGGATGCTTCCCTGGTGTCATGGATTATTGATTACCTGACTGGCAGACCACAGTACGAGCGCTTGCAACACTGTGTGTCAGACAGAGTGGTCAGCAGCACTGGGGCTCCACAGGGGACTGTCCTGTCTCCATTTCTCTTCACCATCTACACCTCAGACTTCAACTACTGCACAGAGTCTTGCCATCTTCAGAGTTTTCTGATGACTCTGCTATAGTTGGATGCATCAGCAAGGGAGATGAGGCTGAGTATAGGGCTACGGTGGGAAACTTTGTCACATGGTGCGAGCAGAATCATCTGCAGCTTAATGTGAAAAAAGACTAAGCAGCTAGTGGTGGACCTGAGGAGGGCTAAGGCACCGGTGACCCCTGTTTCCATCCAAGGGGTCAGTGTGGACATAGTCGAGGATTACAAATAACTGGGGTTACGAATGGACAATAAACTGGACTGGTCAAAGAACACTGAGGCTGTCTACAAGAAGGATCAGAGCCGTCTCTATTTCCTGAGGAGACTGAGGTCCTTTAACATCTGCCGGATGATGCTGAGGATGTTCTACGAGTGTGTGGTGGCCAGTGCTATCATGTTTGCTGTTGTGTGCTGGGGCAGCAGGCTGAGGGTAGCAGACACCAACAGAATCAACAAACTCATTCGTAAGACCATTGATGTTGTGGGGGTGGAACTGGACTCTCTGACGGTGGTGTCTGAAAAGAAGATGCTGTCCAAGTTGCATGTCATCTTGGACAATGACTCCCATCCAATCCATAATGTACTGGTTAGGCACAGGAGTACATTCAGCCAGAGACTCATTCCACCGAGATGTAACACTGAACGTCATAGGAAGTCATTCCTACCTGTGGCCATCAAACTTTATAACTCCTCCCTCAGAGGGTCAGACACCCTGAGCCAATAGGCTGGTCCTGGACTTATTTCCACTTGGTATGATTAACTTATTATTATTTAATTATTTATGGTTTTATATTGCTATATTTCTTCACTATTCTTGGTTGGTGCGGCTGTAACAAAACCCAATTTCCCTCGGGATCAATAAAGTATGTCTGTCTGTCCGTCTGTCATTGCAAACCGTGGCAGAGCAGATTCTCTCAGGATGAAAGAGTCATGGGCACTGCCAGAAACTGTGGCCTTCACCATCAAGGCATTCTTCTCATGATCAATGACCAGATGGACATTTAGAGAATGGAAACATCTTCTGTCAATGAAAAAGCCTGAGCTATTAATCAGAGTCTTTGTTATGTATGGGAGCCATCAGTCTCTACCAGCATTCATGGGAAGCCAGAGATGCTGGCAAATCTCAGAGTCCAAGTAGACTGAGTGAAAAGAAAATGAAATACAAGAAAGTGAGAGATAAGACAGAGAGACACAGCTGCTGCTTGGAATTATGTTGTGGCCAGGACACTCAGAGCTGCCTTTCCATGATCTCCAAGGAGAGATCTGTCTATGCACAAGGACACAGTCAAAGGTTATCCTGTAAAACCACACGTACATCTGGGTTGAAAAGCTGAGCCTGTGAATGCTTTTCCGACAGGTTCAGGCAGGATGCAGTGTCCCTGAAGACTGCAGGGAGTAGACTCTCCACAAACAGGCAACTCTGAGATCCCCGGCTGTTACTGAATGGCCTGCCATGCCTACCTCGAAGCCTCTGATGGTGGATTGATGCCAGTGGCGTCACCACACAAGCTTCCATTGATTAAGTGGTTCTGTTACTAATTGCTAGAAAGAAAGCCCCACCTGTCAGTACCAAAAGCACATAACGAATGACATATTCTGTGGCTTCGGGGGTGCTTGAGCAGCTTTGCAATCAGCTCTGAAGCTGCCCAATGCAGTCTCCCATTTTCAGTGATGTCATCAGGTATGCTAGCATGGGATGTGTCTGGGATTGTTGCAGTTTCACATAGAATTCAGCTGATAGAGAAAAAAATAAATTTTGTATTGCATGGTATCTCAAAAAATTCAATCAAGTTTGTAGGGCTTCATTTTGTATCTCCTACTCTTTGCATGGGTTTATTTAATTCTGATCTCTTTGTCTCATAGACCTTCCAAACAACATGTAACTCCCTATGCCCTTTCTGTTAATTCTTACCCCAGGTAATTTGTCAGTCCCCACCAGCTCCACTTCCAAATGCCACTTGAGACACAGGCAACATGCTTAGTAACTGACATAACTGCAGAGTGCAGCCATACTTAAGCATGTTCATTCTTGGTTGCATGTTATCAGGGAGCTATTGTTGCATATGGCTGGTACCACTGTAAATTAGCCTAACCTGCTTAAGGTAAGTCTGCATCTCTTAAAATACAAGTGTTGTTTGGTTGGAGCAGACGGAAGCAATTGTAAAATTCATCCTGAAGTGAAAAAGTGGTAAATAATGACACAGCAGGTTTTCCAGCGCTCACTGTTGGAGAAGGTGAAGTGGACCAGATGCTTGCCAGGAAAAAATTTTCAAAAGGCATTGGGAAGTAGTAATTACTGAGAGACAGAAGTTGTCTAACCTACTACTTAATCTTAATGTTTTATATTTTTTGATAAATTTGAAATACTTTCAGATTAAATGTGTTTATTTTATTTTAACTTTATTGTAGTACTTTAAATCGTAAATCAGGATATGGGAAAGTTTTTAATTATGCTCCCAATTTCTTGTTGTTCGGCAAGAACTGGGGAGCATAAATTGGGAACAGATATACTCAGAGAAATGTATAATGAAGATGCGGAGGTTTTTTAGGAAGCTCCTGTATGGAGTTCAGGATAGGTTTGAACCATTGAGGCGGAGGAAGGATAGTAGTTTAAATGAAACATTTTAACTATCAAAGTGGAACAATGTAGTCAAGGAGAAGAAAGACACATTCTTAAGATTGTAGCAGCTACTTCTAACTAAACCAAATTCCAGCTGCTGGTGAACCCCCTCCCCCCACCCCCCCCCCCCCCCACCACCCCCATCCGCCATTCTTGTATGAAAATCCTTTAGCTCTAATAAGGATTGTTCCAAAGGATGAAGTTATGCATTTGATCCTTTATTAGCAATTAGCCAACATAAATTTGAAGTGATGACACTTAATTGTACACAAGTTTAAATTAAGCATCTGAGCGGCCAACAAAAGATATGACATCCATCGGTCCCCAGCTGCAAACTGCCACAGACAAAGAATGAAGGTGTAACTTATTCCCTTTGCTATTACCATGCCTCCGCTTCTGTGACTAGTTACCATAATAAACATTATAAATGTGCAACACAGAATACAGTGCAGATAGAGAACAGATGCATGGCTCCTGCAAAGGTTTAGGAGGCAAGGATCAGACAGGGCTTTGCAGATTTACAAGGTAGCCAGAAAGAAGCTTAAGAATGGATTTAGGCAAGATAGAAGGGGACATGAGAAGACCTTGGTGAGTAGGATTAAGGAAAAAGGACTAAGGATTAAGGAAAAAGGAGTAAGGACTAAGGTATTCTGCACGCACAGAAAAATGATGGGAGTGAGGGTAGATCTGATGAGAGATAAAGGAAGAAACATGTGCCTGGAGTCAGAGGAGTTAGTGGGTGTCCTTAATGAATACTTTTATTCAGTATTCACTAGTGAGAGGGACTTAACAAATGTAAGGACAGTGCAAAACAGGCTGACAGGCCGGAACAAGTTGATGCTAAGAAAGTGTTAGTGCAGGAACTTCAGAAAAACATTAGGGTAGCTAAGTCCCTGTGATCAGATGGGATGCACCCCAGTTACTACAGGAGTTGAGGAAAGAGATTGGCATGTCTTTGGTGATGATTTTAGTGTTCTCACTGGCCACAGTAATACCAGAAGATTAAGGGTGGCAAATGTTATTCCTTTGTACAAAAAAACAGGTAATTGGAATAGTTCTGTGAATTATAAACCAGTGAGTCTTACATTAGTGGTGGACAAAGTGTGAAAAAGGATCCTTCCAGACATGATTTACAAGAATTTGGAGAAGTATAGTCTGATTAGGCTTAGTCAGCATCACTTTGTAATGGGCAGGGCATGCCTCATGAGTCCAATCGAATTTTGAGGAAGTCACAAAACAAATTGGTGAAGGTAGAGCAGTGGGTGTGGTGTATATGGATCTTGGTAAGTGGTTTGACAAAACTCCAAATGATCGGCTCATTAAAAAAGTCAGGAGGCATGGGATGCAGAGATACTTGGCTGTGTGGATTCAGAATTGGCTTGCCAACAGAAGGCAGAGGATGGAGCATACTCTGCCTGAACATCAGTGCACAATGGTGTTCCGCAGACACCCCTGCTCTTTGTGATTTTTATAAATGACTTGAATGGGGAAATAGAAGGGTGGGTTAAGACCACAAGACTATAAAATATAGGAACAGCATTAGGCCCTTTGGCCCACTGAGTCTGCTCCACCATTTCATCATGGCTGATCTAAGTTTCTTCTCAACCCCAGTCTCCTGCCAGCTCACCATATCCCTTCATCCCCTGACCAATCAAGAATCTATCAACCACTGCCTTAAATATACATAAAGTCTTGGCCACCACAGCTGCCTGTGGCAAAGAAATTCCTTCTCATTTTCATCTGCTGTTTCCTTGTCCCCCACTACTACATCTCCAGCATCGTTTTCCAATGATCTGATATCCACTCTCGCCTCTCTGTTACACTTCATGTATCTGAAGAAACTTTTGGTATCCTGTTTAATATTATTGTCTAGCTTACTTTTGTATTCCATCTTTACCCTAATGACTTTTAGTTGCCTTCTGTTGGTATTTGAAAGCTTCCCAATCCTCTAACTTCCCACTAATCTTTGTTCTATTATATGTCCTCTCTTTGGCTTTTATGTTGGTTCTGATTTGTCTTGTTAGCCACAGTTGTGTCATCATTCCTTTGAAATACATCTTCCTCTTTGGGATGTATATACACTGTGCGTTTCAAATTGTTTCCAGAAATTCCACCATTGCTGCTCTGCCATCATCCCTGCCAGTGTTCTTTTCCAATCAATTCTGGCCAAGTCCTCTCTCATGCCTCAGTAGTACTGATACATCTGACTTTAGCTTCTCCTTCTCAAATTTCTGTGTGAATTCGATCATATTGAAATCACTTACCCCAAAGGATTCTTTTACCATAAGCTCTCTAATGAACTCTGCTTCATTGCACAACACCCATTCCAGAGTAGCTAATCTTCTAGTGGGGTCAAGCACAAGCTCCTCGAAAAGGCCATCTCGTAGGTACACTAGAAACTCCCCCTCCTGTAATACAACACCAACCTGATTTTCCGAATCTACCTGCATATTGCAGTCCCACATGACTATTGTACATTACCCTTTTGGCATGCATTTTCTATCTCCCGTAATTTGTAGGCCACATCCTTACCACTATTTGGGTGTCTGTATACAACCGTCAGGGTCTTTTTACCCTTGCAGTCCCTTAGCTTTATCTACAACGATTCAACACCTTCTGACCCTAAGTCATCTCTTTCTAATGATTTGATTTGATTTTTTTCCAACAGAGCAATAGTGCCCCCTCTGCCTTCCTGCCAATCCTTTCAATACAACGTGTATCCTTGGACATTAAGCATCCAGATAGAATCTTTCAGACATAATTCAGTGACACCTTCAACATCATACCTACCAATCTGCAATTGTGCTGCAAAGGTCATCTACCTTATTCCATATACTGTGCACATTCAAATATAGCATCTTCAGTCCTGTATATACCCTTTTTGATTTTGTCCATCTTTTACGTTGCAACTCATCCCGTCGACTGCAATTTTGCCCTATCAACAGTCTCTCTTCACTACACATTGCCTCTGCTTGTAAACCAGCTGCCTCATCTTCAGCATTTGCCTTTTCTACGATATTTCTTGCATTGAAATATACGCAGCTCAGGACAATAGTTGTGCAATGCTCAACCTTTTGCCTCCTAACTTTGTCTGAGGTTTTGCCTCCACAATCTCTCCACTAAATGTTCTGGCACTCTGGTTCCCAGGCCTTGCAACTCTGGTTTTAACCCCACTGTATAGCATCAACAAATCTTCCTGCTAGCATACTAGTCGCCCTTCAGGTCAGGCACAAGCTGTCCCTTCTGTACTGGGCCCATGTTCCCTGGACTAGAGCCCAACGATCGAAAAATCTTATGCCCTCCCTCCTACACCAACTCCTTATCCACGTACTGAACTGTGTGATCTTCCTAGTTCTGGCCTGATCAGCACGTGGCACTAGCAATCCTGAGATCACAACCCTGGAGGTCCTGCCTTTTAACTCAGCATTTAACTCGCTGAACTCCCTATGCAGGACCTCGTTACTCATCCTACCCATGTCATTTGTAGCTACGTTGACCCCGACTTCTGGCTGTTCACCCTCCCATTTAAGAAAGCTGAGGACCTGATCCTGGGACCCTGGCACCCGGGAGGCAACATACCATCTGGGAATCTCGTTTTCACCCACAAAATCTTTCCCCTAATTAATGAATCCACTATCACTACCCCATGTCTCTTCTCCCCTCCTTCCCTCTGAATCACAAAGGCAGACTCAGAGTCAGAGACCCAACCACTGTGACTTTTCTCTTTTAGGTCATATCCCCTGACAGTATCCAAAGTGATATACCTGTTGTTGAGGGGGATGGGCACAGGGGTACACTGCACTGGCTCCTTAACACCTTTCCCCTTACTGATTACCACACGGTTTCCTGTGTCCTGCACCTTGGGTGTAACTACCTCTCTATATGTCCTATCTATCACACCCTCAGTCTCCTGAATGATCCGGAGTTCATCCCGTTCCAGCTCCAACTCCTTAACGCGGTTTGCTAGAAGCTGCAGCTGGACGCACTTCTCACAGTTGTAGCTGTCAGGGACACTGCAGGTTTCCTTGCCTTCCCACATCCCGCAAGAGGACACTCTTCTGTCTCTCATCTCTACTGTCCTAGCTGAGCAGATATAAAGAAGAGAAGGGAAAAAAAACTTGAGCTTTCCTTTTCCTTTGCTTTCTCTGATTGAACCCTCTCTCCAGAGATCACCACTGACTATGTCTACTCAGACGACGGCCTCTGTGCTTGCCACTGCCTTCCCTTAATTTGCTCTTCCTAGTCAAACCCACACGCTGAATGGTCAACCACGAGGAAATCTACAGATGCTGGAAATTCAAACAACACACACAAAATGCTGGTGGAACGCAGCAGGCCAGGCAGCATCTATAAGGAGAAGCACTGTCGATGTTTCGGGCCGAGACCCTTCGTCAGGACTAACTGAAAGGAAAGATAGTAAGAGATTTGAAAGTAGTGGGGGAAGGGGGAATGCAAAATGATAGGAGAAGACTGGAAGGGGTGGGATGAAGCTAAGAGCTGGAAAGGTGATTGGCGAAAGTGATACAGAGCTGGCGAAGGGAAAGGATCATGGGACGGGAGACCTCGGGAGAAAGAAGTGGGGGTGGGGGGGGGAGAAGCACCAGAGGGAGATGGAGAACAGGTAGAGTGATGGGCAGAGACAGAGAAAAAAAACAAACAACTAAATATGTCAGGGATCGGGTAAGAAGGGGAGGAGGGGCATTAACGGAAATTAGAGAAGTCAATATTCATGCAATCAGGTTGGAGGCTACCCAGCCGGTATATAAGGTGTTGTTCCTCCAACCTGAGTTTGGATTCATTTTGACAGTAGAGGAGGCCATGGATAGACATATCAGAATGGGAATGGGACGTAGAATTAAAATGTGTGGCCACTGAGAGATCCTGCTTTCTCTGGCGGACAGAGCATAGGTGTTCAGCGAAATGGTCTCCCAGTCTGTGTTGGGTCTCACCAATATATAAAAGGCCACACCGGGAGCACTGGACGCAGTATACCACACCAGCCGACTCACAGGTGAAGTGTCACCTCACCTGGAAGGACTGTCTGGGGCCCTGAATGGTGGTGAGGGAGGAAGTGTAAGGGCAGGCTTAGCACTTGTTCTGCTTACAAGGATAAGTGCCAGGAGGGAGATCGGTGGGAAGGGATGGGGGGGATGAGTGGACAAGGGAGTTGCATAGGGAGCGATCCCTGCGGAAAGCAGAAAGAGGTGGGGAGGGAAAGATGTGTTTGGTAGTGGGATCCCGTTGGAGGTGGCGGAAGTTATGGAGAATTATATGTTGGACCTGGAGGCTGGTGGGGTGGTAGGTGAGGACAAGGGGAACCCTATCCCGAGTGGGGTGGTGGGCGGATGGGGTGAGGGCAGATGTGCGGGAAATGGGAGAGATGCGTTTGAGAACAGAGTTGATGGTGGAAGAAGGGAAGCCCCTTTGTTTAAAAAAGGAAGACATCTCCTTCGTCCTGAAATGAAAAGCCTCATCCTGAGAGCAGATACGGTGGAGACTGAGGAATTGTGAGAAGGGGATGGCATTTTTGCAAGAGACAGGGTGGGAAGAGGAATAGTCCAGGTAGCTGTGAGAGTCTGTAGACTTATAGTAGATATCAGTAGATAAGCCATCTCCAGAGATGGAGACAGAAAGATCAAGAAAGGGGAGGGAGGTGTCGGAAATGGACCAGGTAAATTTGAGGGCAGGGTGAAAGTTGGAGGCAAAGTTAATGAAGTCAACGAGCTCAGCGCCGAATGGTCGCTATTCAAAGCTCTAGTATGCTACTGCGACCTTCTGCAGCCTTTCACCCTCAGGTAGTGGACCTGATTCTCAGAACTTCCACTGTCCGGATTGGCTGCTGGTCAAAGTTCTACTACTGTTAGTAAGTTAGCAAGAAGGTGGGCGGTGTTGTGGATAGTGTAGAAGATTATCCAGGGTTGCAACAGAACATTGACAGGACGCAGAGGTAGGCTGAGAAGTGACAAACAGAGTTCAATCCTGAAAAGTATGAAGTAATACACTATGAAAGGTCAAACATGATGGTGGAGTACAACGTCAATGACAGGATTCATAGCATTGTGGAAAAACAGAGGGATTTTGGGGTCCACATTCTTAAATCTCTTAACATTGTTAGCCTTCATATTTCAAGGGTTGAATTCAAGAGCAAAAGGTAATGTTGCAGTTTTACAAATCTCTGGTTAGACCACACTTAAGGGCATTGTGTTCACTTCTGGTCACCTCATTAAAGGAAGGATATGAAAGCTTTAGAGAGGGCGAAGAGGACATTTAGCAGGATGCTGCTTTGATTCAAGAGCATGTCTTATGACGATAGGTTGACTGAGCTAGGGCTTTTCTCTTCGGAGTGAAGGGGGATGAGAGGAGACGTGAAGGAGGTGTATACAATAAGAAGCAGAGATAGAGTAGATAGTCAGATGTTTTTTTTCCCCAGGGCAGAAGTGGCTGACACAAGGGGGCATAATTTCAATGTGATTTGAGGGAGGCATAGGAGGCATGTCAGAAGTATTTTTTTAGGATCATTCAAGACGCTGTTAGAAAGGCATGTGGATGAAAGAAAAATGGAGGCCTGTATAGGAGGAAATGGTTGGATTGATCTTAGAATTGGTTAAAAGGCAATACAACATTGTGGGCTGAAGTTCCTGTACAACTGCTCTATGTTCTATGATAGCAGTGTTATTGCTGAGGACTGAAGCTACTTGTTTATGTTATGGTCAGACACAAACCTCGACTGGGTGAGCTTCACGACCTTTTCCTGTAACACAAGTTCTATGTATTTTTATTAATTTTCTATGTGCTTCTGCTTGCTGATACCCTGGAATAAAGCAACATTCTCTGCTCTGTTGTTCTGAGTAGAGACTGTGAACTGACAAACAGGTGCATTTGTCATATGATACTGCTGTTGTACTGTGGGAATCTCAATCAGAGACAGACAGCAAGCAAGGATAATACTTTGCTTGAATTTGTGGAGAAATCTATCTGACATCCATTAGTTATATTTGTGAAGCAGGTTGGACCTATAATGAGTTGCCAACATGCATCACAAAACATGGTGGAGGAACTCAACTCAAGATGTCTGGGATCTGAAGAATCTCTTGTGCTTACAAGGTGCAACAGCTGGTTTAGCTCTCCTGTCCAAATGGACAATCGCACTCAATACCTTGCTGAGACTCCTGAGACTGGAAGTCAGGCCCAGTATTTTCCTTGGGACTGTACTGTAACTCTTGATAGGCATTCGGTTGGAACCTCACAGACAGGTGGACACTTCTGGTGAGGGTGTGATGGCAAAGCAGAAACAAATCAGAGGGGGCTCCAAGATTTAGTATGTTTGTTACGTTTGCAGCATTTCAAATTCACTTTCCCACCTAACTAGAAGGGAATGTGAATCTGAAATACATTTCATTCCATACAACGTGTGGTTGAAAAGCACAGAATATAAAATACAAAGAAAATAGGAGCAGGATTAGGCCACTGGGTCTCTGAAGCCCGATATTCAGTATGTTCCTGGCTAATTGGCCCTTGGCCTCAACTCTTTTTCTACAGTAGTTCTCTTTAGCCCTTAAGTCCCCAATCTTTTAAAAATGGATCTGCCTTCTCTATATGTACCTGTCCATGGTCCTTCAGGATAGAGAATTCCAGTGATTCAACACTCTCCGCATGAACATCACTTCAATGACTTCAGTTTCATCAGTTTCTGTTTTTAATTGTTCCTTGCCCTGCTGATATGTTGAAGGACTATATCCAATCTTAACCCCCATTAAAGTTCTAATAGTAGCACTTCCCGCAGGGAATGGCAAGAATTCAATTAACAGTGGACTGACCAATTACCTTTTTTTTTAAACCCCCTCCCTCCCCAAATGCAAAAAAAGCAAATGCATCGTTATGCTGTCTACTCGGTCACTCTTGGTGAAAATAGTTAACTCAGCTAAAGCCATACCTCCAGTTCAAAGCTGTTGAGCCCAAAGAGGCTCATTTGCCACTGTAGCAGAATTGATCATTTAGAGAACTCCAGACCACCAGCTTCACAAGTCCACTCCCATTCTCTGCACACACCCTGCTACTCATCCACAGGAAGATGACAGAATCAGATTAGCCGCCCATTTTATACCCAATTCTGTTTTACATTTCTTTGAACTCATTAAAATTACCCGCAGTATAGTTAATTAACAGAATGACTTGTAAGCACCTTCTTCAAACGACAGAGTCTGACTAATTGCATTTAAATGTATCTACAATTAGATGCTTACGGCTGTTAATATTGTTATCTCCTGCTGCTTTACAGGAGCTCCAGTGGCTGTTGGACTGCTGCAAGATGCCGGAATGTGGGCCACATACTGGTACACTCAGAGCAGTGTGAAATATTACATCTTCCATACAGCATAATGGCTGAGCTTCTTCACTTCTATGCTCACTGCTCTGTGATTTCTGATCCAACGTATTAAAGGGGAGCAAAATAAAACTCGCAGGCTTGATATGAAGCGGCAGAAATTCCCAATGAGTGTTGGAAAGGAGAATAATTCCAGGATCAAAAGGAAAGGGGTTTTCGAAAGCAGGATTTTAAAAAAAAACAAACTGCACAGAGGAAGTGAGAGATTTTTTTTAAAAAAAACTACTGCTTGTAAATTTGTACCATTGCCATTTTCACCTTACCTCAATCCAATGCACACTAATTGAGCAGGAATGTATAGTGTGGAGTTAAGCTTGGAATGAAAAGGCCCACCTCTTGCCCTCAGAGTTGCCCTGTGCTGTGAAGCAGAAATTTGCATCAGGTTGGCATAAAAAGATGACATAAATCTTCTGGCATTTTCTCCTGAAGAGGGAAAAAATAAGTGCATGAGTCAAGCTGGTAATTTAATACCCTCTGGAGAATCACTGCCTCTGGCCAATATTACAGATAAATCCCAGAAGGTTCTGTACAGTTCAGATCATTTTAAATTAGCCTAAACCTGATCTTTACTGGGAAGCCTGACTAAACAAGGTAGAGATGATATTATAAAGGAAGAACACAGACGAAGTGAGGTCCTGTGTATTTTGCAAATTAACACATTCATCTTAAGGAATTTGAAGAATATTCTTTAAAGATTATTGCAAAAGCAAGAGAATCTGTGTTATCTAAAGCCAGAACAGGAGAATTAAGTGCAAAGAATTATACAGAAATATCTCTGAAAGGGCTTCATTCTAGTGAGCAGCATAACTACAGAAAGATACAGGGTGAAACAAGTTACTGCTGCGAAGGCCATGGAATCTATTTACATCAGGATTCTTAGAAAATTAAGAATACTTTAGGCAACTTTCTCCTAGCTACTTTTTCTGCAATGATTTTGCTATTAAATACTAAATGTTATTACAAGGAATTTGAATAGGTTTGACATTTGAGAGTTGCTATTATCACAAATATCACTCTACTATATGCAAAATGGGCAAAAACTTGCGGAGATGGTTATACCAACTCTAGTGCTTTTTCTTCACTAAGGCAGATAAATTTCTCACTTTTTATTTTTAATAATTTTTCTAAAGCGTTTTAAATAAAATAGACGTTGATTTCATTAAAATAGTGAATAAAAAAACGGTTACTAAGCACATCATTAATTAGTTCAGTAAAAGCAGCAGAAATAAATTTCTACCCCCCCCCCCCCCATGGTGTTAGATCACGCACGTAGCAAATGATTCATGTGAAAGTGATTGTACAATACTTATCAGCGAAATTGTATTAATAGAGTCACCAAAGATTTTTTTCCTGGCACATTTTGAACACTTTGCCAACTAATTATGTTGTACAAAATCCAAATGATGGATTAGATCATGCTCACTGAAACCCTCACATTTCTAATGATTGCTTACTGGAAATATATAATTTGCTGTTAAGACGCTGCAGCTCGAGATGAATTCAATACAAGACCCATATGGCTGGCCATCTGGGGATTCATAGATTTACTTCAGGGATATTTGAAACACATCAGCCAAATTGCATGAAGAAGTCATGTGTAATCAGGAGAAAAATATGAGACGTCTGTGAAGAAAGCTAAGATTTTAAGAAGACAACAACTCGTACTTTGACTATAGTTCAGGGTAAAACGTAACTAAAACACAAAAACCTTTCCTCAAGATTGAGAGCTGGTGATCAGGCTGTATTTCACAGGAATCGTTGTGAAAACAGCTACAGCACATTCAATATCGTGTCAGTCGGGCAAAAACAATGTTTTCAATGAGTTCTCTCTGGTGGCTCGTGTAACAGTAAATGAGGCAATTCAATTACGTTTTGCCTGGAGACAATGTTTAGAAATACCTGCCCTGATTTGCTGTTCTTCTTGTGAGGTCCTCAAATATGCCCCCTCCCTCAAATATATTATGTTGTCAGACTGAATGCGTTATGCGATTGTGATATGAATAATCATTCTATTTGGTGATGCACGGAGGTAGAATAGACTGTCTTGCGGTGTGATTGCTGTCAGCTGTCAAACTATAGTTCTTGCTTAGATCCCTATGAAACTCTTTTACCTGCACTGATCTTGCAATGATTCTTATGAATGCTGTTGCAGCTGTCTGCTGGTTGGCCAAGACTTGCCATGTGCACAGCTCTGTGAGGCTGAGTCAGTAATGTGTAGAAGCAGCATGTGACATATGTACTTCTCAGACAGCTTTCAGTATTGGGCTAGTGGCTTTCTGCCATTGGCCCGGTGCTATGGACCAGCAGCTCTTTGTGGTGTGTAATATTATGCCTGTGAGAGACTGAGGTTTTAGAACTCTCATTCGCGCAGCGGAGATGCAAAGAGATTGGGTGCACTGTTTTAAGCAGAACGAATCAGCAGTAGACGGGAAAGATGACTAGCTAATGCCTCATTTGCTTATGCTGATATACCAGAGTGAAACAAGAGAAAAAGAGGAGCAGCGTTCATTGAGCGCTGTGTGTTCCCAGCTCAGATCATCAGCAGGCTTCTCGTTTGCAGTCCACTTGAACTGTATGCACTGTGTGCACGGGAGCTACAGCACCATATGGCGTGTTACTATATTGTCATCAGCTCTACACACCTTAGCAATGGCCATTTCAGAAACATCAAGGGAGTTTTCCGGGGCCCACTCTGCAAGAATGGAAGCAAGACGCTGGTATTTGTTTTATTTTAAGCTTATTGCAGAAAGTTAATTGCGCAACTGACTTAAGGCTTAAACTTTACTTGTTTATCTCGCTGGTATGTGCTGCGTGGAATCTACATCATGTTTGCAATTTTTTTCTCAGTAGTTTTTGGGTTAATGAAGTAAGAGAAAGCTGATATGTGCTTCGATTACTTGCAATGACTTAAGATGACTTAATCAATAAATGGCTGCAATAAAATATTTTGCGGGGGTGGGGGCGGTGGGCTTGCGATGCTAGTAACATACAGCAAATGTAATTACCTGCCATTGCGTTATTTAGGGTTCTTTAGCTAAATCAATTCTCACTTTAGTGCTTTTGCGAGATCTCCAAATCATCCAGGGCCAACTGCCATGCAAGCAGGGTTCTGATAATTGTATGACGGGGCTGTGCTTAACTATTTGTTATTTCATTGTCATGGAAATAGCAACAATGTCTGCTTTATATGCAGATCCGTTTTATTTTCATCTCATCCCTTCCATAATCCTTTAATTTGTCACCATTGCTGGGCTGCCTAACAGCAGCAGTATGAGATGAGAGCAACTTGCTTACACTTCATCTGTTTGCTTACTGAGTCTAAATTTATCCCATCCCAGAAATGAGACAAACTGCAGAGTGAAATGAGACAAACTGCAGAGTGAAATGGTGAAAGTGAAATGTATCTGGTTAAAGCACATACAGGGAAATCTCTTAAAATGGCCTTTTGGATGGTTTAGTCAGTCAAGTCCAATAGAATATTGTACAGTACTGCCTTCACTCACACCTACTTGCTTAACATTTTTTTATGAAGTTATACAATACTTTGTATTACCAAGAGCAGTGTGGGTGTGTCACTTGCTCTTCTCGTGTTAGTTCACATTACAGAGTAAGATCAACAAATTAACAAGATAATTGATTTTGAAAAAGCTACAGCTGAGCCAAAAACTAATAGATGGGATTTATTTTCATTTGTATTTTAATCAAATTTATTTAAAGCTTAAAAGCCTAGAACATTGTCAAGTAGAAACAACATTAAACATACATCCTTAAGACTTTGGGGGAATAGAGCTAAACTTACTAAATTACAACAAGTAATTTTTGCAAGAATAGTAATTAATTGGACTAATTACACCATAATGCACATATGGGCATAGCAACTGTTTTGCCTGCTCGCATAGTACCTGGTAAGTACATTGGTGGCGACTAACTGTAACTACATCAATTTTAGAAGTTTCGTTGGCTTTCAGCTAGTGTAATTATGCTGTAAACTCACTTGGCAAAGGAAAGATAATGGAAAAGGCATTGTTTAAAAAAACTCCAGACATTGTACTATAGTGTTTTAGCTGCGTAGACGGTATATATGTTATGAGTTCCTATGGTTCAGCTCTATGATTACTGAAACCACACCAGCAAATGGATAGCCTGGAGTGTGGAACATACTGAGAAACAGAATGTGAGAACGTTTTCCAAGCTTGCAGTGATTGCAGGTCACCAGCATGAATAAAAATAACCAGCCAATCTAGAAACATTTTAATTAAAGATTTAAGCAAAATGTTAATTGGAAATGCAAATATTTCCTGACACTTTGCGTAATGTATACCAATTCTATAAATCAGCTATATCAGCATCTTCAGATTTTTACCATCGTAATTATGTGCATTCCAAATTTGAAATGGTGACAATGACCAAAGTCACAATTCTCCAGGGCTAATAAAAATCAGCAAAATTCTTAGATTAAAAAGGAAGAATTGTGAAACGCACAAATCATGCATCTGTGGCCTCTGAAGGATGGTAAAACTATGCCACATAGAAGGGATTCAAAAAGGAGAATGGAATCTTATTTTTAATAGGTTTTTAAAATATTAAGGTTGGCGGAACACATTATTAAGATGTTCCACCAACCTTAGGCATACCTTAACTAAAGTGCATAAATTTTTGGGCAGCACACTTCCAGTGCAGACGCACTAGAATACTCAATGTGTTTAATTAAATTGATGTCTTACACAAGCTTTACTTGCATTTTAGTGCACTAGAATGGTTCTAGGATTATTTGACTGAGATAATCAACACAAAAGGACAGTATGGTAAGGGTTCCCAGAAAAGCTATCTCCTCTGCTGGTGGAAATGGAGTAAAAGTGAATTTAACCACAGAGCTAGAGCTAAGCCAGTTATGAGAATTTTAGTTAAGTGCTTTTGCACAATGGAGAGTGAAGTCCTGGAAAAGCCATTCCCCCAAGAGTCAGTGGCACTGGGCTAATTGCACCCTACATGGCAGGGATTGATAAAGGAAATGATCAAATGATGTGGATCAAAGGGGAGCAAACAGGATCAGAATACAGATTAATTAATGGTGAAACAGACCTGGATCAGACTGACTGGCCTATCCTTGTACCCATGTCCCCAAGTAATCTAATTTCCAAGACCAGTTTGTAGTAAGCTGTACTACAATTACCTGAAGATAGTTCATATTTTCATTAGTTTTATGTGTTATAAATGCTTTTGTTACTTGACAACTAATGGTTTCCATTTGCTGTTTGAATATTAGAGATTTCAAATATATTGTGATTCTCAAATGATTTTTGTGTTTGAAAACATTAGAAAAACGATCAAAAATAAATGTGAGATTTGGGAGTGTCAGATGTTATAATAGTGCTCTGTAAATAATCAGGTGCGCATACGCTTAATGAGGTTTAAAAAGGATGAGGTATATATGGTTTTCTACTAAACCAAAGTGTAAGGACTAAAACTTGGTTATTTAGTTACTTGTATGCACAGAATGATACAACACATTGGGCCTGTGCTATTATTATTTTTATTCACAATGAACAAAGAAAGGATTTCATCTTTAAGACTAAAGTTAGTATTTTGAAAAGCTACCAGACTGTGGCAGCAGTCAGCAAGAGGAGATGGTTTAGAGCCATATAGTATATACTAAAAAGCGTGAAAGAGACAGACTGATAAATGATATATTTTATGTGTTGCAATACTGTACCTTGAATTCCATCTCAAGTGAACAGAACACACTTAGCCAAGACTGTTGGTAGTGATTACCACTGAAGTTTATGGAGTGCTTCAGTAATCTACAGGATTTATTCATTTCAGGATTCCTGAATTATCAATTCAGGATTTATTTAAAGGGTTGTTTCACTGAATGTAAAATCACAAAGCAAGATCTGTAAAACTTTATTTTTCATTTTGTAAAAGCAAAGCTTCGGCATGTGGCTCATTAAATTAAACTATTTGGGAGCAACATTCTCAGTTGCGAGACTGGAATCACAGATGCCCATCGTTCACAATAACTTGTGTTAATTGAATGAATTTTACAAGTTCTATTTTGGACTGTTGGCTGTTGCACAACAGAGAATCTGTTCTGAAGCGAGGGATCAACATTTATTCTCAGTTAATGTAACTGATCTTGTGGCTTATTCCAGCCGTAGAAAGTTGTGTTGCATGCACTTCAATTTTAAGATGCATTGAAAATGTGTGAAAATTTGTAGGGGGACAGTTGGGGTGAAAAGGGGTGTAAGGGAGGGAGGAACACGATGGTCCTGTGTTCTTCACTAAACATTTTAAATTTACTTTTAATATTAATTATATTGTGCAGTATGAACTTGTGTGATATCTGAAAACTTACACAGTGGTACAGAAAGTGGACAGCTTGGAATTTGTTCAGTAATAGATTAAGCACAGATTAATTATTAGCATTATTTAACTAATTCTCTGACTCAGAACTTTACATTTCTACATGTTACATTATTTTATTCACTTTATATTCAAGAATAGTGTATTAGTTTGAATGATAAAATCCATCTATTTTTTAATTTAAACAGTGTAAAACCTCATGTACATCATTATTTAATCTAATAGTGGTGGCCCAGCTTTGAATTGAAAATTATGATTCTGAATTGCACTGTATCTTACATTTTGGGTTAAAGTAATCTATGTAATATATATAACCTCCAGTTTAGAAATTTTCTTTCACATGGAACAAGATAAATAAAATGCAAGAGGTTCATATCACAGTTTGTGGGAAGGAAGGCATTATTAATGCATTGCAACTTCCATCTGTTGTTCAGTTCTGCTACCTGATGTATTAAGAGCTGAATACGTTCACTATGTATTTCAAGGAAAAGAACTAGAAAATGAAAGCTATCTGAAATGTGTTTTTAAAAAAATGTGCGTGCTCATTCCTTTAATGAAGAGACATAACAAAATCAATGCAAATCACTTTAAGTTCATTGGAAAAGTTATTTTAAGGCAGCTTTACTTTGTGATTCAAAAGAGCTCCTGATGGATGTGCTGCATTTACAAGTTGCTGCATAATCTTCTTCCAAATGTGGATTAAACTAAATTCCTCTTTATGTGTGCTTTAATAATCTTAAAGAACACCTGTCTGTCATTTAATTAGTTCAGACTTAGTTGCAATTTTATGTTCTTGTACAGGCAATAAGAATTAATGCAGGTTTATGAAGAATTTAAGACAAACTATTGAAGTTCAGATTAATGATTTAACATGAGCAGTGCTGAACAAAGCTGCCTAATTTTTTTTTAAATCTCTATGTTGGAAGCAGCAGAAGTGCTCTATGTAAGGCCTATATTGGAGCAATTAAATTGATATGTTGTCTACATCTGGTTGCATCATTATTCCTGAAGGAGGCTTTTTGAGCCAACAATTTCATTTACCGGGCTATTCTGGATCTCCAGGCTCCTCTGACATTCTTTACATTTAAACAGCCATTTTCATCTTTTGACTCACAGGTGAGTTCTAAAATTGAGTTTAAAAATGACACCAAGGGAAAATTAACCATGAAACATGCAATGTTTAGCTTGGCTGAATGTTAGGTTTTATACACATGGGAAAACCTTTGCTTAGGTAAGGGTGTTTTTGGATGGAATTTCATATTAGAGCAGGTAATTTGTAAAGGGTGCCTTGAAAGATTAAAGGCAGATGCCGTTAAGGCTTGTCAAGCAGAAAAGGCAGGAGGAAGTGGATTTGGGGGTGGGGGCAGGAAGATGATTTCACCACATTGTCAGTGATTCTTTATAAAACTAGGCTTCAATGGTGCACACCATCTCCCCTCAGTCTTGTAGATCAACTTAGTAACCATTATCTTTAGCATAAAAAATGTATTTTAGTAATAGTGAAATCAATAACACACAAAGAAAAGGCAAAGAAGCCATTGGAAAGAGAGCAAGTGCTCTTTGGATTGGTGATTCATTTGCACGAGCACTCAGTGGTGAGCTGTAGTAAAGAGCTCGGTCAATTAAGGGAACCATTTTGTGAATGTCCTTTCCCCTTTGTCCATCTGGCCTAGTCCTTTTAGCTTGGGACAATGAGAATGTGTGTCCATTGTTGCAGAATGTCACGTAATCTAATATAATTATGTTGTAGTGCGATAACTGACTAAATCTCAGTCTGGCAGGCAACATGATAGAAATTGGAACATGTTGTGCATAATTAATGTCAGTTTTTATTTGTAACTGTTGTTACATAAAATATTGTATCAGGTTTCTTTCCGAATGTCCTGAGAGATACTTTATCTAGATAATCAAAAGTTAAAAATAACTCAGCCAAAATTTAAAATACAATTGCATTGATATACTGATTTAAAAATTGGAATTATGCAAACTGGAAACATCTTTGCGCTCATTTATATAATTCATTATGTAATGAGATGGAGGTTGTGTTCTCAGTGCTTCAGAAGGGATTAGGATTATGATTAAATAGACTATGCAGTACTTTGTGGAATCCTAATTAAACAGGAGTATGTGTTGCCTTATTGGAAGATCTTTAAATAAAGACATGCAGCAGTTGCATGAGACACAGGTGGATGTCCCACTTCATTTGGAATATAGCTACTCTCTCAATTAATGGTATGGACAAATATTAGTTAGATTACATCATAGTCCTCCTATTTTCAGCTAATAATAATGAATATTTTTATTATTTCAGATGCAGACATGTATTCACATTTTGTAATAGATGATTTCAAAAGCTACGTGTTTGGCACACTTTTAAAGATGGTGTTTAACATTTGTTACTTTATATTTGACTTCATCCGACTTCTACTTAACTGAAATTTTGGTTTATTCTTTGGTGTGCATAATACAGGAGGAGATAAGACTCCAGATCTGTATTTCACTTTAAAGTAGACATTTGATATCTTCACTGATGATAAAAATACTGTTGTGACTGGATATAGTTAGTTTCAGCGCATAAGTTAACAAAGCTGTTGTTCCATTGAAATTTCACAGATAAAAACATCACTGTGAAATGCCTGATGCCAATGACATCTGTTTCCCTCTTAAATTTTACAATATTCTGCATTTCATTTTATGAATAGATATTTTAAAATGGCTGCATTAAAATCAAAGATCTTTGTTTTTTTTCTCACTTTCTGCTGTTGCCCTCATTTAATACACAATTTCCAAGGTACAAACTACTTACCAGGCAAATACTTCAGTTCAAGCTGGTCTTTCTGCTACCCTCTTGTGAATACTGAGCCATCTTTACTTAATCATTCAAATTCAAGGAATCAGTGGGTAGGTAAAATGAAGCTGTTGGATTCCATCACATATTAGACATCACTACACCATTACAAAGGAAATTGCTGAGGCAAAGGAAGTGGAGGGATTACAAAAGAATTTTTGAAATGACAGGCAGAGTCTTCTTGTCCTTAGGAATGCACCTTTTAATTTGCTCTCTATCTACTGTAGTTAAGTGCGTGAGTATTTTTTTTCTTTTGATGCTTCAGTTGCTTTAATAGGATTTTGGGAGCTTGGAGCAGGAGTCAGGACACCTATTGTGAAGAGCCGGATAGGCAGTACTGATGCAAATGACCACCCAAAGGTTTAGCTATAGACTGACAACGGGCATTAAAGAGTGCCATTTGCTTCATTTTCCTTGAAAAGTTACATGGAAATCTACAGCACCATTACAGGCCATTTAGCCCACAATGTTGTGCCGACCATGTAACCTACTCTACAGACTGCCTGGAATTTCCCTAGTGCATAGCCCTCTATTTTTCTAAGCTCCATGTACCTATCTAAGAGTCTCTTAAAAGACCCTATTGTATCCACCTCCACCACTGCTGGCAGTGCATTCCACACACCCAGTGCACCCTCTGTGGAAAAACTTACCCCTGACATTCCCTTGCACGTTTACAAGCACCTTAAAACTATGCTCCCTCGTGTTAGCCATTTCAGTCCTGGGGAAAAAAGCCTCTGGCTATCCACACGATCAACTTGCAAGAATTTCAAAACAAGAGGAAATCTGCAGATGCTGGAAATCAAAGTAATACACACAAAGTGCTGGAAGTATCTATGGAAAAGAGTAAACAGTCAATGTTTCAGACTGAGACTCTTAATCAGGACTGGGAAAAAAAGAGATGAGAAATCAGCGTAAGGAGGTGGCGGCGGGAAAGAAGAAGTACAAGGTGATAGGTGAAACTGGAAGAGGGGAGGTGGTGAAGTATAGAGCTGGAAGGTCGATTGGTGACAGAGGGAAGGGGGAATCTGATAGGAGAGGATAGAAGGCCATGGAAGCAAGAGAAAGGGGAGGAGCACTAGAGGTGTTGGGCAGGTAAGGAGATGAGGTGAGAGTGGGGAATGGTGAAGGAAGGGGCAGTTACTGGAAATTCGAGAGAAACTGATGTTCACGCCATCAGGTTGGAGGTTAACCAGACGGAATATAAGGTGTTGCTCCTCCAACTTGAGTGTGGTCTCATTGTGGTAATAGAGGAGCCCAGTAACTTAGATGTTGGAATGGGAATGGGAAGTAGAATTGAAATGGGTGGCCACTGGGAGATCGGCTTTATTTGGCGGAGGGGGCGTAGATGCTTGGCAAAGGGGTCTTCCAATCTGCATCAGGTCTCACTGATATACAGGAGGCCACACTGGGAGCACTGGATACAGTAGGTGACCCCAACTGACTCACCAGGTGAAGTGTCGCCTCTTCTGGAAGGACTGTTTGGGACCCTGAATGCTACTGAGAGAGGTGTAAGGGCAGGTTTATCACCTATCTGCTTACAAGGCTACGCACCAGGAGGGAGATCAGTGGGGAAGGATGAATAGACAAGGGAGTTGTGTAGAGAGAAACCCCTGCAGAACATGGTGGGGGAGGGAAAGATGTGCTTGGTGATGGGATCCCTTTGGAGATGGCGGATATTATGGAGAATTATTTGCTGGAGGCAGAGGCTGGCGGGGTGGTAGGTCAGGACAAGAGGATCCCTATCCTGGTGGGGTGGCAGGTGGATGGGTGAGGGCAGATTTGTGTGAAATAGAAGAGATGCTGGTGGGGCCAGTGTTGTTAGTGGAGGAAGGAAAGCCCCTTTCTTTGAAGAAGTTAGGGCATCTCATTAGTTCTGGAATGAAAATCCTCATCCTGAGGTAGCTGGGACCCATGTGAGCGGCCATGGCTACACCCTTTGTTTGAAGGAAGTGGGAGGTTCCAAAGGAGAAATTATTGAGAGTGAGGTTCAGTTCCACCAGATGGAGGAGGTGGTGGTGGAGGGGAGCTGGTTGGGTCTGGTGTACAGAAAGAAATGGAAAACTTTGAGGCTACCTGATGGGGAACGGAGGTGCACAGGATCTGGACATCCTTAGTGAAAATGAGATGACTAGGGCCAGGGAACTTGAGATCATTGAAAAGATCAAGAGAGTTTGTGTCTTTCTTTAAATAATTGGATGAATCTGGAGCAGGGTTTCATGGAGATGGACAGGTGTCTGGTGAAAGGTTTAAGTGGGTATTCATCACGTGAACCAGGAATAATGAAGTGAAGTGCAGATTTTGGACAGATCAGGGTTTGAACCTTCTGATTGAATTAGTAAAAGCAACTTGCTTTCCCCAATGTCTGCAATGTTTTTCTTTCTGGTGATTGATATCCAGCCTTCTCCAATCCAGTACTCAATCATAAGCATCTAGACTAAATCTCAGTCCAAGATAGAGAGAGTCCTACAGTTCTAGAGGTGCTGTTTTGATTGACTTGTTCTCAGAAATCTATGTAAAATGTTCTTGGAGCTATTTCAAAGACAAACAGGAAACACTGTCTGGTGTCCTGACAAATATTGATCCTGCAATACATGTCAGATTATCTGGTCAAGCTCCCAATGTGTTTTATGGGATCTTGCTGAATCTAAATGATCTGCATGTTTCACTACATTTCAAAATGTGTTGCATCTGCTGGTATCAACTTTGGGTTACTGTGAAAGGGATGTGAGTGGTAATCTATAAATGTGAGTCTTTGTTGCTTTGTGTCAGAAGTAGAGATTAGTCAAGTTTAGGACAGAAGTTGTAATGAGCTGAGCATATGACCTGATGTACAGGAGAGTAATGCTATTAGTACAGCTGAAGTTACTCAATTAATGAGCTGAATTTGATTCATAAGAGCATGCTGCATTTGAAATAATGATGTTCTGTGCCACCTGAATATTTGTTGGTTTCCTTTATCCTGCATTTGTCTTCAGTGAGTGAACCTGCAAATAATCAAACCTTAACATCAAAATGATGTATACGTTGAAAATATTAATTCCCTTAATTAAAATATATTGATCATCTGACATAATATTCCAGCAAGTAAATAATCTTGGGGTTCAGTAAAACTATTTTTGATTGCATTGTTCTCCCAGTTTATTTTGTTACCTGTATCCTCTCATTGGATTCCTGTCCTGTTGTCTGAGGAAGGCTGTCTTATTATTGTTTTGTACTTTGAATTGCCACTTATCCTTGCATTCAAAATTGGGGGTGAGGATGGAGAAGTGAGGAAAAATATCTTTGAAGGTCATTTGGAAAACATAAACTGTGACTCGAGTTAGTCTAAAGCTTGTTTATAAGTACTGATATTATTCACACTATGGCATATATTCCATTGACAAGGTATTTCGGCTGAAGTTGTCAAATGTGTATCGTACTTTTATTTTTACTACATGGTTGTTTTGGTATCTCCCGATATTTGGAAAATACAATAGAATTAGAAAAACTATCAGCAAAATGTTAATTTAAATATACTTATTTCTGGACTGCTCGAATAACCTCAGTGTTGGCAATGTTGATTTAAATTTTTCTTTGTTGCATGAATATTTGATCTATTAGATATCTATTTTAGGAAAAAGTCTTTTCCTTAATTATATCTTCAAACAAATGCACAATACTGAAACATTGGTTTAAGTAACACTCATATAAAATTTTGTTCTGTTCGGTAGATTTATTTGGCATATGGTTATTGTTATCTTTTATCACTTCAAAACATTAATTCAAAGGAAGGCTGGGGAGTCTGGGAATGAGGGTCTGACTTCGCGCTTTACATTAAGTGAGGCATGCACGTATCATGTGGTAGTGTGATGACATATGCAATTCACGTCTTTATTCTCATAACCCATAATGAATTATTTAAATGAACAAGAAGGCTTAATATATATCACAAACGAGAATACCTGCAGATGCTAGAAACCCAAACAACACACACACAATGTGCTGGAGGAGCTCAGCAGGTCAGGCAGCATCTATGGAAAAGAGTACAGTCGATGTTTCGGGCAGAGATCCTTCATCAGGATTGAAGAAAAAAACGATGAGGAGTCGTATTTAGAAGGTGGGGGAGGGGGGAACCAGGAAAGGGGGAGGGGTAGTGTATGTATATATATATTTAAGTTTTGTGTGTGTGTGTAAGTTTAATTGTCATTCAGCCATACATGAATACCCTTGAATACAGCAAAACACAGTGCTAACAATCTCACACAGCACAAAGTGTACATTGTACATACAAGCTAGCAAGCATATGTAAGATATCAGTAAGCTTTACTCCCTGCTTGCTATAAACTCCAAATCAATAGAGAATACATCCCAACAATTTACACAGTATGCTATATAATACAAATACTATATACACAGCATTATAAATTTAAATTGCCCCATCCAGGCCTAAAGATTTAATCGTTGTGGAGAATTTCTTACTCTTGTAGAATAATCATTTTTCTTGACATGGGGGAGTGTGGGGGATGGGGATTACTCTGCCTGGCAGGTGAGACTTGTGGCTGTGAAATTCTCTCGGTTTCTGAGGCTTCCACTGTGGTCGTTATAGGAGTTTATTCTAAGACTGCAGGAAGTGGTTCTGACAGCAGTAGCCATCTTTCTTCTTCTAGTTTGTGCATCTTGACCTTGGGAAGGTGCCTTCAGTTAACTGGAGTATTCTGATTAATCCTTCTATTGCTCCCTTTACCATTTGATCTCTCCTCTTGGTTTCCTCATCTACAGTTTTTGGCCTTTCTTTCATCCAGCTCGGCTTTGGTCGTTGCATTAACTTTTACAAGCAGTGTTTTTGTTTCTCTTGAAGTTCATTCAATAACCTTAATGAACACAGAGTAGATTCTGGTTCTTCATACTCATAAAAGCCGAATGCTTGCAACTTTCCTTAAATTCCATGATTTCTCTTTCAGCTTTAAACTAAACCACATTTTGCAAGCAACTGCATGATTAGCATATTGGTTTCCTGGTTTATGTTTAGAGTTTTTCTTAAGTAGTGGAACAACATTGGCAAAATGGTAAGCAAACATTTAAAAATAGCGAGTAACATAATTCAAAATATCGAGCAGAAAAGCATATTCACTCAAAAAAATTGTGTATATAGTCCAAGAACCTGAGCGACTATGTCCAGCAAATGATGGTACAATCTTTTGGCAGTGTATAGAAGCACGCAATCCAGCCTGTTATTCCATCGCTTAAGCTTGGGAAGACAGCACCAATGGGTGAGGCCAGGCCCCAGCCAAGCTCAAACATGCAGTAGCACTTCCATGTCTCTCACCTGGTCTGCAGCAGCTTGAGGCCTAGTTCTCACTGCCACTTAGGGCACACAGCTCCCATATCGACTGTCTCTACACTAGACAAAGGTAACAGGCCTGTGGCAACTTACATTATCACTGTCCAACAGTCTTGCGATCGCAAGTGAAATGTCTGAGACAATCTCCCACAGTTATACTGCATCAACTCCGATGGTGCCAAGTAGTGGGCAGCAACATGGTCTGCAGCTGGGTTAACTCCTTCGACACCTTGGCTGACCTTCCGACACCTGGGCAGGCTCTGCCACCAACATTAGTCCAGCTCCTCCGATGAATGAGCAACTCACTAAAGCAGTAGCCCTACAGTACCCTTTGTTCTTAGAATAGAATTGTCTTTGGATCATAAGAAAAACAAATTTTACAAAGAATAAAGCACCTTTGGTTGGCTCCCGAGAGGCCACTGCATTTGTACACGCTGCCATCTTATCGGAAGATCTCTTGATGTAAGTTTGTAGATGACGCCAAGATCGGGGGGGGGGGGTGGGGGGGGTGTAGTGGCCAGCGAGGAAGAATGTCATTGCTTGTAGAGGGATTGGGATCAGCTGGAAATGGCAGATGGAATTTAATGCAGACTAGTGTGAGGTGTTGCCCTTCGGTAGGACCAACCAGGGTAGGTCTTACACAGTGAATGGTAGGGCACTAAGGAGTGTGGTAGAACAAAGGGATCTGGGAATACAGGTCTATGATTAATTGAAAGTGGCATCCAGGTAGAAAGGGTCATAAAGGAAGCTTTTGAAACATTGGCCTTCATAAATCAAAGTACTGAGTACAGGAGATGGGTTGTTATGTTGAAATTGTATAAGACACTGGTGAGGCCTAATTTGGAGTATTGTGTGCAGCTTTGGTCACCTACCTACAGGAAAGAAGTAAGTAAGATTGAAAGAGTACAAGGATGTTGCCGGGTCTGAAAGACCTGAGGTATAGGGAAGGATTGAATAGTTTAGGTGTTCACTGTTAGAATGTCGAAGATTGAGAGAAGATTTGATAGAGGCATACAAAGTTATAAGGGGTATAGATAAGGTGAATGCAAGCAGGCCTTTTTAGAGCTTGGGTGGGACTGCAACCAAAAGTCATGGGTTAAGGGTGAAAGGTGAAAAGTTTAAGGGGAACTTGAAGGGAATCTCTTTCAACTTGAGGGTCATGCGAATGTGGAATGAGCTGCTAGCACAGGCATGGGCAAACTACGGCCCGCGGGCCATATGTGGCCCGTTAAGCTTTTTAATCCGGCCCGCAGAACTTGATGAAATTATATTAATAAACCTTGTTAACACCTCAGATCCATCCTGAGAATCGCCACAACAAAACTAAATCCAGACTTTGATGCGCTGGCTAAAAAGGGAGACCAACAACACTGTTCCCACTGAAATTAAAAATAAGTTTCTTCGTTGTGTTATGTAAAAAAAAAAATGCATTTGAAAATATTTTTTCAATAAGCCTTACATGTTACATGTCATTTCTGTTAAGTGATGGACATGAGTAGTGCGCAGGTGCACGTACGTTCTCAAAATAAAAAATGCGCTCCAGATCAAATAACGCGCTCCGCATACTGGCACGCTGTCACTGTTCTGTCAGTGACACTGGTCGTTGTTGAGTTTTGGCACGGGGGACAATTGAATAAGAAGGAGCAGGACAAGTAGACCTGCATCTCCTACCGTTTTTGAAATAAAGACAGTCAGGAGGAGAGTGATGATGATAATATCTTGAAGGATAACAGAATTTTCAGTGCTTTAAAATAATAACTGTTACTATTTAAAAAAGCTGTATTTTATTCATTTAATTTTCAGTGTTTTAAAAGTCATTTCAATAAATAGCTAAATACCATGGGACTTCAAAGACAGATATTTTGTTGTAATGCATTTGTTCACTTTCAATTGAAATTAAAGCACATGTTTTCTACATATCCCATGATATTTTATTTTCTCTTATGAGGTGTATTACCAAAACACTCCGTCCATCTGCTCCTGGCAAATTTTAGAACCCTTTGTGGCCCACAAGTCAAAAAGTTTGCCCACCGCTGTGCTAGCAGAAGTGGTGCTTTGGAGGTCGATTTCAATGTTTAAGTGAAGTTTTGATGGGTACATGCTTGGTAGGGAGTATGGGGGGCTATGGTCCCTGTGCAGGTCGATGGGAGTAGGCATTTTAAATGGACCTCAGAGGATGGAAAAAAGCTGCAGAAAGTTGTAAAATTATTCAGCTCCATCATGGGTACGAGCCTCTGTATTATCCAGGACATCTCCAAGGAGCGGTGCTTCAGAAAAGTGGCACCCATTATTGAGGACCCCCACCAGCCAGACATGCCCTGTTACAATGTCATTCCCACAGGACTTATCTTTTCTCCAGTATAAGTTCTTGGATACCTACAGGCTTTAGTAATGGTATCTCTGAAATGCCATTCAAACTCTTTTTGTGGAATGATTGAAACAGCTGAGCCAGTGTCCAATTTTATTTGTCGTTCACTTCTTGTGTAAGCTATATTGCTTGTCTATTATTAGTTTTCACGCTGTAAGTCTCAAGGCTACACAGACCTGTGACAGTCTCATCATTATCATGTTTGTCATCAACATTGTGCAGGTTAGTGCTCCTTTTGAATCTGCAATATTGGCTTTTATCTCTTTCTCTTCCCTGTGCAGTCCATTTATTTTTGACTACCCAACATTCTCTTTGTATGTGTCCTACATTGTTGCATTTTCTGCAAGTTTTGCCTTTAAATCTGCATTGGTGTGGTGCATATGAGCCCCTGAGACAAGGTAACAGAATTTTTTTTTCCAGCCAGGCAGGTTTCAGTTTAGACATTGCAACTCTTTTCACACTCACGTTTATTTCTGACTGCAACTCAGTTGCCCTTTGGTCTGTGGTTTCCATTGAAACAGAAATTTCAAATGCTCTCTTGAATGTAAGTTGTGTTCAGTTCGGAGCTGTTTTTGAATTCTTATATTTCACAAAATAGATGATTTCTCAGTGAATCATCGAGACCATCATGAGTTGACAATGTTCAGACAACCTCTTCAGTGCAGTCACATACGCTGAAATGGGCTCCGTCCTTTTCCTTCTACTTATGAAACCTAAAGTAAACCTTTGCTGTTTCTTTAATGATTATTATCACCAGGTTTTCACTCTTTATGAAACCATGAATTCTTCAGATTTCTGACTTCCCTCATGTCTTCCCTTCTGAAGAACATGTGCTGCACTGCTTTTTTTAAAACTTGACTGTCTGTGGATGTGCTGGACTGCATTTTTTTTACTTGCCGTTCCTCATTCCATTTTTTTTTTTAGTTTGAATGTCTTACTGCATTTCAAATGGTCGGTAGCTATCTGCGGTTCGTTTTAAAAATACCTCATCACCAATGTTATGTTTTGAAACTTCAAAACATCGAACAAATTCAAAGGGATACACGGATGTGCGGGTCTACTTTGTGTTTTACTTTAAGCAAGGCGTGCACACATCACATGATGACGTAGGCAATTCATGCATTTGTACATAAAACCCGTAATGAATTATTTAAATGTACAAGAATGCTTAATCAACTAATATATACAAGATTACTTAAATATTACTTAAATATTAAATACATAACAGTTTCACATTACAGTTTCAGATTTAAAATTTAAGATTCAGATTTAAGAAAGTTTATGGGGTGTTAGCTTTCATAATTTGAGGGATAGAGTTTAAGAGTCGCGTGGTAATGATGCAGCTCTATAAAACTCTAGTTAGGCCACACTTGGAGTACTGTGTCCAGTTCTGGTCACCTCACTATAGGAAGGATGTGGAAGCATTGGAAAGGGTACAGAGGAGATTTACCAGGATGCTGCCTGGTTTAGAGAGTATGCATTATGATCAGAGATTAAGGGAGCTTGGGCTTTATCCTCTGGAGAGAAGGAGGATGAGATGAGACAAGATAGAGGTATACAAGATATTAAGAGAGGACAGCCAGTGCCTCTTCCCCAGGGTACCACTGCTCGATACAAGAGGACATGGCTTTAAGGTGAGGGGTGGAAAGTTCAAGGGGGGATATTAGAGGAAGGTTTTTCACAGAGAGTGGTTGGTGCGTGGAATGCACTGCCTGAGTCAGTGGTGGAGGCAGATACACTAGTGAAATTTAAGAGACTACTAGACAGGTATATGGAGGAATTTAAAGTGGAGTGTTATATGGGAGGCAGGATTTAAGGGTCGGCACAACGTTGTGGGCCGAGGGGCCTGTACTGTGCTGTATTGTTCTATGGTCTAAAAATTATAGTATGAGTTTTATTTCTGCATAATTTTCTGTTTGACCAATGCTTTAACTTTCATTAAAAATCAGTTGGCAATTGAATATTGGGGCTCGTGTGTTTGGAAATATCGGCAATCGTTTTATTTCTTGAAGTTGATCTTATTACTAATGATTGTGGGATGTATAAATTTGATTGTTGGCATTCCTCTTTTCTATCTCAGCTCCACAGCACCTCCCTTTATGTTTTTGAGGAACATTGGTGATAGAGAGAGTAATTATTTAGTAATGGGCTGTTGCCACAGCCATCATTACTATTGCAGTCACAGCTCTGTGTAATTAGCAGTACAATCATGGTGATATCCTTTACCTCAGTGGGGATCTAAGATGAAGAGGCAAACTGACGTGTAGACGATGAATTAAAGCAAAGCTATAATATCTGTTCTATTTAAACAGCACTATAACGAAGTGATACTAATTCTTGCATTTGCGTAATACTGTTGTTTTGATTACTTGATGTGATAGTACTCCTACCACACTGTAAAAATGTAAATAAATGTATAATAAATCTGAGATGGAGTTGGAAAATGTGGAACAGTGGGAAGAATTGCTTACTTTAGACAGCTTAGCAAGCACAATGACTGTTTCCATATTCGAGTGCTATTTGCCTCAGAAGACAGTAGTGCATTAACTTAAATTGGAGAAGTCTAAGTCAATGAAGCAGGAGGGGTCAAATGTCCCCATTGTCTGCTGAAAATACTCATGTCTGTTGGGAATAAAAGATATAATTGAAGTAGATTGTATTGTTTCTGTTTCAAAGGTTACTAAGTGTAGGACACTTATTTGTAGGCATTATTTGGTAAAGAAGATAAATTCCCCTTTTCAACATTATTTCTACACTCCCAACATAGAATTGATACAGGGTTTTCTGAATCTTGTTAGAAATGACAATATTCATTTTCAAAGACAAATTGCTGTGTTACAGGAAGGATGTTAAAACGAGTATTGATTTATTTGGCAAAGCAAATTCATTTTGCTGCACTAGAAGCATGCTGCGAATTGTCTCTCTGACTTGACATTTCATTAAGATTCACCTGATATGCCCTCAGATTTTTCTGGCTCTGATTGGAGCTTTGCATATTTCCTTTCTTCTCATTTGTCCTCTGAATATGCCACAGATTCAAGCTGATAAATACAGTCTTGAACAATGCATTGCATCTTGTTAAAATAGAAAAGAAATACTAGTAACTGATGATGTTTACTGATACTGCTGATTGTGTTGGACTGGCTGTTGACTCGAGATACAAGCAAAGGCATACTTTAATCTTTGGCTCTTAGTCCCCTTGCAATCAAGTCAAATCTAAGAACTTCCATTAAATGGCACCTACAAAGCTCTAGGAGCCACAGAGCTTCCCTGAACTATCTCTTAATTCCATGCTCATTCTGTTAATACTTGTCCATACATTATTAAATCAATCTCAGACAAATGAATTCTAGTGATTTTGTTGTAGTTTCTAAGTTTTTCATTCCCAAGCTTGTTCCTCATTTAATTTAATTAATTACTTATTTTCTCTTTGTCAAAAGGAACTGATCTCCATATTAGATAATTTAACTTTAAAGGAAATGCATCCACTATAAAGAGAAGGCCTGTGAATCATAGACTCTGTTCTTTCATTTTCATGCACTGCCATCAAAAGGATTTGAATAATCACTCTAACTTGGATCTCTCTACTTCTGTCAATGCAGGAGTCACCTACTGGGACAATCATTGTAACAGGGTACAGGAAGTGAGTGAAACGAAGAGAAGTTTAGGTAGGTACATAGATGGTAGGGGTATGGAGGGTTGTGGTCCCAGAGTAAGTCAATGGGAGTAGGCAGTTAAGTGGTTTTGGCATGTACTAAATGGGCTGAATGGCCTGCTTCTGCATTGAACTTTCTATGACACTAAGCTCAATTGCACAAAATACAAGTAATTTTTTTTCACTTACCATTTTTTGTAGGTGTTTCTAGAGGGGTCAGGCATTGCAGTATTTGTCTTTTTCATCTTGAGTAAGCAAATAATAATCCAAATTTTTTTTTTTTGGTTCAGAACATAAACAAGATGACCTATCCACCTGCATTCTTTCATCGTGGATCTTTCCAGAATAAGTGCTGGCTGAGTCAATTATGCAAATGATGGTACGAGTGCAGATTTATATTTTTGGAGTGTCCTCATGCTAACAATTTTGTTCAGTAATTGGGATGCCCATCCCTATTTGTTCTTCAGGGGGAGGTGTTAAGACACCCTCTTGACCTGCTGGTGAAGTGCTATTGGATGGGGGCATCCAGATTTTAGATGGCAGTATACTTCCAAATCAGGGCAATGTACTGTATATCTTGCGAGGGAACCTGCAGATGGTGGTGTTCCTATAAATTTGCTGCCCTTGTTGTTCTCAGTTGTGGAGGTCACAGATTGGGGGATGCTCTTGTAATGCCCTTGGTGTGTAGTTGCAATAAGTTTTGTCAATGGTAGACTTTGAAGTTTTGATAAACTGATGGTGTAGGGGATAATTATATGGTGTTTTAATGAGATGCTAATCCAATGTACAGTATTGCTTCTTCTTCTTTTGATGACGATAAGCTGCTTGAGAGACGTTGGAGCTGCACTCATCCAGAAAAAAGCAGAGTATGCTCCTGAGTTGTCTTGAATATTCTGCAGTGACTGGTGAATCACTTGTTACCAGAAACTTAAACTCTGACCTGCTCCTGCAGCCACTGTATTTATGTGACTGGGTTAGATGTGTTTCTGGCAAATGATGATCCCAGAATTTGCTACGGTCAAGCCTCTGAATGTGAAGAGTACATAGGTTAGGGTTATTGGAGCCCAACTGTCACCTTATTTTGAAAAGTATATTTCCAAATTTTGGAATGTCTTAATTTTCAGTCACACATTGATATCAGTTTTACAAGGAGGCTGCTTTAAAAAAAATAATATTTATTTATTAAATTTTAGAAAATTACTTGAATTTAGACAATTACTTGAGGCTGCTTGAAGCCACGCTCAGTCACATTCTGTTTTAGTCTTATTTTCACTTCTCTCCCAAATTGATTGCTGTTTGTTGTGTAGTGTGTTTTTGAATAATTAATCAGGACACAATTTGGCCATAATGTGGCTATAGAGTATAGTACTTGGTCCAATAAATCAGTTTACATTATGTTCCAAATGTATTCCAACAGTTGCCTATAATATGATACCCTATCTTTTTTTTTTACTAGCCAAACATCTTCGTTATTTTAAAATATTCCATTAGATTACTGGTCTTTTGACCTTTCTGAAGAATCACAACCATGATTTGTCTTTCACAATCTTGCTGGATTTAGTTGCAAGCTTGCTGCAGGTCGACTCTGCAAGGAGCCACTTGAAAGTGGTGAACACAACATGTTTGATACAAGGCTTTCAAGGGGAAAATGAGAGTCACAGATTGAAATTTGCCTTCCTAAAATTCAACATTTCAAAGGAAGAGAAATAAATTGACTGAGGTAAACTAGGCCAAACATCAATGCTGAAACTTTAGAGAAGAAATACAGGAAAGCATTCAAAAATTATTATTTGAGGTGATAAAGGTAAACACTCATTAAAGGGAACACTAAACATGTGAAGCAAACAGCCACATTCAAGTAGTGATATGGTAGCATATTTGTGAAGTTATGAGGCAAGTAGTCAAAGAACTATACTAATCAACTGGAGGAAATGGTCCGAATCCTCTCCTGGTAGCTGTGGAATATCAATTTAAGTAAGTAACCAGAAATAGAATGAAAAACTGATGTAAATGATGTTCATGAAAATACCAGTTTCTTGCAAAATCTAAATTTTTGTGTGAAAAGAAATGAAACTTCATTGGTAGAAAGAACAGAATGGAGTTGAGATAAATATTATTGCACTCACCAAGTCATGAGAGCTTTATTGCCTCGAAAATGTAGCTGGATGGGTGCTTGAAGAGTCCTGATCCTCTCCTCTGGGTCAAACACAAAGAGCTGGGATGTGGGATTAACCTGGAGTGCATTTTGGCCACCGTACTGTGCCATAAGTATCTGTAAATCTCTGATATCTCATTATTTGACCTGTTTTCAATTCTAGTCCACATCAAGGAAGGTTGAACTCCTTGTTGCACTCTGATGTGACCTATGAGCCAATCAAGGTGTAAGTGCATGGTAGAGGCTGCATCTGTAGAGAGGGATACATGCTAAACTTGCCAGTGAAACCTGCCTCCAGTGAGTAATGTATAAATACAGTAAATGCCATTCAAATCTAATGCAAGCTTACAGCGTCATGGAAACAGTGGAGGTTGCAAAGTGGGGAAGAATAAAAGGCATTAAGGGGATATACATCCAGTGCAGAATATCCTTGAGGCTATTCCCTTCAATAATAAGTATAGGCCTTTAGATACTGTCTGGGGGGAGGGGTGCAGGTGAGACATACCAGGTGAAGCCATAGTGACTGGGTCTCTAACACTGAATTTGGTGCTGTGGCTCAGAAGGAAAAGGGGAGAAGAGGAGGACAGTACTGATGGGGGATTCCATAGTTAGAGGAGTAGACAGATGATTCTGTGGACATGATGGAGAAACGCGGATGGTGTGTTGTCTGGCAGGGTTAGGGACTCTCAGATTGGGTCCACGGAGCAGGAGCAGCCCGAAGTCTTGGCACCATTGACATAGGTTGGAAAAGGGAGGAGGTCCTGAAGAGGGATTTTAGGGAATGAGGTAGAAAGCTGAGAAGCAGGACCTCCAGGGTGGTAATCTCTGGATTGTTGCCTGTGCTGTGTGCCAATTAGGATAAGAATGGAATGATTTGGCAGGTTTATGCATGGCTGAGGAACTGGTGCAGGGGGGAGTGTTTCAGGTTTATGGATCGTGGAGATCTCTTCTGGAGAAGGCATGACCTGCACAAATGGGACAGGTTACACTTGAACCCAAGGGGGACCAATATCCTTGTGGATAGGTTTGGTAAAGCTGTTGGAGACTTGTTTAAACTAATTTAGCAGGGAATGGGAAACGGAGTGATAGGGCTAAGGATGGGATAGCTGATATACAAGCAGACACAGTGTGGAGTGAGACTGTGAGGAAAGACAGGTAGATGATTGGACAAAATTGCAGTTGGTGGAATGAGTTGCAGTGTAACGGGCAAAATCAAAAAAAGGGTGATAAATACAGAACTGAAGGTTTCAATGCATGCAGTATACGGGATAAGGTAGATGATCTTGTAGCACAGTTAGAGATTGGCAGGTATGATATGGGTAGTAATGAGTCATGGCTGAAAGAAGAATAAAGTTGGGAGCTTACATCCAAGGATACACATTGTATTAAAACGACAGGCAGCTAGGCAGACAAGCATGGCTCTGTTGGTAAAAAATTAAATCAAATCCTTAGAAAGATATGACATAGAATTGGAAGATGTAGGATCGTTGTGGGTAGAATTAAAGAACTGGAAGGGTGAAAAGCCCCTAATGAGAGTTATATACAGCCTCCAAACAGTAGCCAGGATGTGGGCTACAAATTGTAACGGGATATAGAAAAGGTGTGTTAAGAGGGCAATGTTACAATAGTCAAGGAGGATTTCAGTATGCAGTTGGATTGGGAAAATTAGGTTGGTGCTGAAGTTGGATCCTAAGAGAAAGAAAATAGTGTAATGCCTACATGATGTCTTTTTAGAGCAGATTGTGGTTGAGCCCTCTAGGGGATCAGTTATTCTGGAATGGGTGTTGTGTAATGAACCAGATTTGATTAGTGAACTTAAGATTAGGGAACACTTCTGAGCCAGTGATCAGAATATGATAAATTTCACACAGCAATTTGAGAAGAAGCTAAAGTCAAATGTAACAGTATTACAGTGGAGTAAAGGAAATTACGGAGGTGTGAGAGATGAGCTGGCCAAAGATGATTGGACGGGTACCCCTGCAGGGATGATGGCAAAACAGTAACGGCTGGAGTTTCTAGGGGTAATTTGGAAAGCATAGGATAGATCATCCCCAAAGGAAGTAATATTCTAAAGGCAGGATGACACAACCGTGGCTGACAAGGGAAGTCAAAGCCAACATAAAAGCAAAAGGGAACGGTGATGTGTCTGCATACAGACGGGAGGTGGAACGGCTGGCCCTCTGGTGTGGTCAGAACAATCTGGAGCTAAATACGCTCAAGACAGTGGAGATGACAGTGGACTTCAGGAGGAGCCCCCCAATAACTCCCCCCACTCACTATACTCAACAGTATTGTGTCTGCTGTGGAGACCTTCAGATTTCTGGGTGTCACAATCTCCCAGGACCTGAAGTGGACACCCAACGCGGACACTCTTATCAAAAAGGCTCAGCAGAGGTTGTATTTCCTACATCGACTCAGGAAGTACCACCTGCCTCGGGAGCTGCTGATTCAATTCTATTCAGGAATAATCCAGTCTGATCTCTGTTCGTCCATCACTGTCTGGTTTGGATCAGCTACCAAACAAGACAAGAATAGACTCCAAAGAACCGTCGGGGCTGCGGAAAGGATTATTGGTGTGAAGCTGCCCTCGATCCAGGACTTGTATGCATCTAGAGTCAGGAAGCGAGCAAGCAGCATTATTGTAGACCCATCACACCCTGGACATCACCTGTTCCAACTCCTTCCTTCTAGTAGGCGCTTTAGAACACTGTATGCCAGGACAAATAGGTACAAGAACAGTTTCTTTCCGTATGCCATCAGTCTTATGAACACTTGAATTTTAGTCTATTATAAATCAAGTCCACCCGTACATTCAATGAGGTGGACCTCGTTGTATATAGTTTATGATTATTTGCACTATTGTTTTTGTTTGCTTTTAATTCTGTACAGAGAGAGCTCAGGGAAACCGGCATCAAATTCCCTGTATGTGTCCTCCTACTTGGCGATAATAAAGGACTCTAATTCTGATATAATAGAGCAAAAGTTACTGGGAAGGTTGAGAATTGGGAAGCTTTTAAAAACCAACGGAAGGCAGCTAAAAAAAGCCACAAGGAATGAAAAGATTACATATGAAGGTAAGCAGTAATATCAAAGACAATAACAGAAGTACTTTTTTCAGATACATAAAGAGTAAAAGAGAGGCAAGAGTAGATATTGGACCACTGGAAAATGATGCTGCAGTAAGTAATGGGGACAAAGAAATGGCAGATGAATTGAATTAAATGTTTTGCATCAGTCTTCACGGTGGAAGACATTTGCAGTGTGTAGGAAGTTTGGGAGTGTTGGGGACCAGAGTGAATGCAGTTGCTATTATTAGGGCTAAATTGTTTGGGAAGCTGAAAGATCTGAAGGTAAATCAGTCACCTGGACCAGATGGAGTATACCCCAGGGTTCTGAAAGAGGTAGCTGAAGAGATAGTGGAGGCATTAATAACGATCTTTCAAGAATCACTACATTCTAGCAAGGTTCTGGAGAAATGGAAAATTGCAAATGCCACTTCGCTCTTCAACAAGGGAAGGAGGCAGAGAAAAGGAAATTATCTGACAGTTAGCCTGACCTCCGTGGTGGGAAAGGTATTGCAGTCTATTGTTAAGAATGAGGATTCGGGTTACTTGAAGGCACATGATAAAATGGGCCAAAGTCTGCATTGATTCCTTCAGGGGACATCTTGCGTGACAAATCATTTGGAATTCTTTGAGGAAATAACAAGCAGGATAGACAAAGGAGAATCAGTGGATGTTGTGTACTTGGATTTTCAAAAGGCAACACAGAAGACTGCTTAGCAAGATAAGAGTCCATGGTATTACAGGAAAGATGCAAGCATAGACAGAGGACTGGATGATTAGCAGGATCAAAGTGTGGGAACAAAGGGAACCTTTTCAGATTGGTTGCCAATGTGTTCCACAGGGGTTGGACCACTTCTTTTCACATTTTTACATTATATGTAACAAGGATGTACTGTTGATGATTTATAAGCATCTGGTGAGGCCTCACTTCCATTATTGTGAGCAGCTTTGGGCCCCTTATCTAAGGAAGAATGTGCTGACATTGGAGAGTGTTCAAAGGAGGTTTACAAAAATTATTGTGAGATTGAAAGGTCTATCATATGAGCGGTGTTTGATGGCTCTGGGCCTGTAATAGGAAATTAGAAGAATGAGGAGGGATCTCATTGAAACCTATTGAATGTTGAAAGGCTTAGGTAGAGTGGATGTAGAGAGGATATTTCCTCTGGTGTCGGGGTCTAGATGAGGAGGAATTTCTTAGGCAGAGGATGGTGAATCTGTGGAATTTGTTACCACAGGTGGCTGTGGAGGCTAGGTCATTGAGTGTATTTAAGGTGAAGGTTGATAGATTCTTGCTTAGTCAGGGCATGTAAGGTTACGGGGAGAAGGCAGTAGAGTGGGTTGAGATGGAAATAGATCAGCCGTGATCAGGCTCAATGGGCTGAATGGCTTAGTTCTGCTCCAATGTCTTATGGTCTTATAAGCAATCTGTTGAGAAATGAATAAGATTCCAGCTGGTAATATCAAAGCTAATATAATTTTTTTTCATCAAATAATTGAAGTAGGGTTGTGACAAATGGCGAAAGTTGATCATTAAATTTTGTGTTTTAAAGATGAATATGAAGGAAAATGTTAAATTTGTTGACTTAGTGCTATGAATGGCATTTTTTATATTGGAGAAAGAGAACAAAATACTAACAACATTTGAAAGTCTTAATAAGTCTGTATTATATGTAATACAAAATTATCCTGTGACAACATTACACATTCAGAATTAAATGACTACAGCCCGGCGACACTGATGCCAATCATCTTGAGCTGCTTTGAACGGCTGCTAATGGCATATATCAAAAACTCGTTTCCTGAAACACCGGACACTCACCAGTATGCTCACTGACCGATGCCATACATCTGTCATGTACCTGGCCCTGACACCTAGGAAACAAAGAACCTTGTGTCAGAATATCGTTTCTGGATTTCAGTTCAGTATTCAACACTATTGTCCCACAGACTTTGGTGAACAAACTCTGACTCCTCGGTCTAAATACACCCCTGTGCCAATGGGTGTTGGACTTCCTAACCAACAGACCTCAGATCATCAAGGTGCACGACCGCTCATCCCTTTCCACGATCTTCAACAAGGGTACACTCTGCTCACCCTTGACCGCATAGCCAAATACCCATGTAATCACATTGTCCTGTTCACTAACCCACCCCTCCATACCGTACACCACCACTACTTTATCATTTCCTTTCTAAGTCATGTTATGTTCTGGCAGTCTTGTGCCAAGTGTCATTTTATGGACATAAATCAATCTATGTATATGAGCCAACTAATGTATTTATATGTATTGCATTTTAAAAATTATTGTGTTCTTTATCTTCCTCCCCCATCTTTATATTCTGGCATCTTTTTCCTTCCCTTTAAGCCCTGAAGAAAGGTCTCACTCTGAAACATCGACTGCTTATCCTTTTCCATAGATGCTGCTTGACCTGCTGGGGGGGGGGGGGGGGTGGGGGGGATGTGGTGGGTGTGTGTGTGTGTGTGTGTGTGTGTGTGCAGATTTTCCTGTGTTTCTCTTGGTGTTTCTTTCTGTACGACATCAGATCCAGAGTGGCAATTTTTTTTCTCCTAAACAATTATCTTTTACACTTGTGTACAGAAATTGACAATTGTGAGCCTTGAGTGAATCTCCATGATCTGTTTGATACAACCATAGAATAACAAAATGGATAATTGATTTATTTTTTCTCCCTTTGAATTTTTTCTTACTTAAATTAAAAAAATATTACTTTCCATAACTCTAGATTCACCATTTAAAATAGAGAACTGAACGTGTTATTCTGTTATTTAAGATGGAAGTGATGCAGGAACCAAAAAATTTCTGTCCATTCAGTAATCAGTTTAATGTCAGTTGTTAGAATGTTGCTGGAAAACAAATTCAAAAGCTAAATGACAGACCACAAGATCAGTTGTTGAAAAGGCATCAACATGAGTTTGTGAAGCAAAGATCATAGCCACTTAATCTGGTTGGATTTTTAAGCAAAATACTTAAAAGTTCAAACTAAATTTATTGTTTGAAGTACATCTGTCATCATATACAACCCTGAGATTCATTTTCTTGCAGGCATATTCAATAAATCTATAGAATAATAACCATAACAGAATGAGTGAAAAGACTGCCCAACTAGGGCATTCAACCAAGGTGCAATTACAAAAAGTAGAAATAATAATAATAATAAAAAATAGGCAATGAATATTGAGAACATGAGATGAAGAGTTCTTGAAAGTGAGTACAATGGTAGTGGGAATATTCCAATGATGGACATAGTAGAGTGAAGTTATCCCCTTTGGTTCAAGGGCCTGATGGTTGAGGGGTAGTAATTCCTCCTAAACCTGGTTGTGTGAGTCCTGAGGTTTCTGTGCGAGTGAAATAAGAAGTGCAGGTGGATATTGTTCATATGAACCCAAAATTACATTTATTAAGTTCCAAAATGGATGTTAATATGAAAAATGATAAAAGGGTCAGAATCAAACTTGTGACCTGTGGTTGTAATTAGATTGGAGATGGAGTGGGATTAGAGGGATCATTCTTTGACTTTTGTCAGTGGTATTGCAGGTAGTATTTAAATATTTCTAGTAGATCTTTAGTTGTGTATAATAAATTCCTTTTGCAAATAATAACGATGCATGTACAATTTGTGGTAGGTTGAGAAGCATGATATGCCATGAGAATAGGAAGAGAAAGCTGAATAAATGATCTCCGCCAAATAAGTATGCAAGAGAAAGTTACAGTTGGGAAGCAACAAGTAACCACTTTAGATCTGCAAAGTTTTGGTTTATTATTGTCACGTGTACCAAGATACAGTGGAATAACTTGCACATCGTTCACAAAGGTCAAATGATTACACAGTGCGTTGAGATTGAATAAGGTTAAAAAAAAATGTGCAGAATAAATACTGAAAATTGCAGGTCAGTGATAAAGTGCAAAATGATAATGATGTAGATTGTGAAGTCATGAGTCCATCTTGTGCTGTAAGAGGTCTGATAACAGTAGGATAGACGCTGCCCTAGAGCTTGATGGCATGTGCTTCAGGCTTTTGTATTGTCTGCCTGGTGGGAGAGTAAAGAAGAGAAAATGTCCAGGGCAGGTGGGATTTTTGATTATGGTAGCTGCTGTACTGAAGCGGCAAAAGATAAAGATAGTCTACAGATGGGAGTCTGGTTTCTGCTGGATATCAGCTAACTGATTTGCTGGCTGGTGGTGCAGTGGAATCAGCACCACATTTCAAAGAGAATGGTCCTGAGTTCAAATCCGGCGGGCTCCTTGCACGCTTACCATTGGTGCTGGGTTGTGCATTAAGTTAGCATGTTGGCCTCATTAAAAAAAAAACTGCTACCCAATATGCTGCAAGGCATGAGAAGGAACAACAACAACAATCAGCTACCTGATGGTTCTCACAGAAATGTTGGGCTGAAGATCCGGTTTCCTTGCGGTATTACATGCATTAACACATACAATGCGTTGAGACCACAGAAAGAAAATGCTGTACTCTGCATTCTCTCTGGTTGGAATCTTCTTGTTATTAACAACTAACTTTTCCACAATACTTAAATTGTGTAACATTCAAATACAACAAACTGCTTGAGAGATTTTCCACCCGAATCCTGTCTGTGTGGTTGTATAGAGGCCACATTTTGCTTTCTGGAAGGATGTGCTTTTGTTCAAAATAGTTTTGTCTGGTTTAACATTTTCTGATGTTTTCTAACTCAAAAGAAAGACGTATTATAAGGGAGTTCAGTTTGTTTTGCTTTTGGTGTGCCTGTTATTTATATTTAATACTTCTGTGCTATTCTTTACCCAGACTTGTATTTTGGTCATGATTAACTCAAGCTAGCAAACCTTTACAGAAACACTGGTGACTCATATTGGGGATAGCCGATTGCTACTTTGATCCAAAAGTACTGTTCCTGTTGCCTTCCTACAAGAAAGGCATCAGTAAGCTTGAAAAAGTGCTGAGAAAATTTATAAAGATGTTGCCAGGTTCTGAGAACCTAAGGTGCAGGAAAAATTTGAGTAGATTAGGACTTTATGAGGATATAGATATGATAAATGCATTCAGGTAATTTCCCTTTGGATAGGTGAGTCTAGAACTAGAGGTCATAGGTTGAGGGTAAAAGGTGAAATATTTAAGCGTTGGTGAGGGGAAACTTCACTCTGAGTGTAGCAAAAGTGTGGAATGCACTGCTAGCAGAAGTGGTAGATATGTGTTCATTTGTAATATTTAGGAGACATTTGGATAGGCACATGGATGGGATGGGTTTGGAAGTTTCCAGTCTGGTTCCAGGTAGAACGGAGTAGGCAATCAGGTCAGCATGGACTTGATGGGTTGAAGGGCCTGTGTCTGTGCTGTACTATTGTTTCTGACTCTAAGTGACAATCCCCATTGCAAACAACATCAAAAGGGCATCAACTCTTCCAAATTACAATGAGGCAACATAACTCATTGGGGGATAAAGTGGTAAAGATTCATGGCTATTGTGCCCTGACATCTTCCACAGCCACAGTAAGACAACTGATTTGACCCAAAGCAAACTTCTTGCTGCACCAGAATTTGGCTGAGAGTGGACGTGCACTCACATTGGGCTGCAGTTTTATCACTCTCTTCCCTCAGCATGAACTGTCTCTCTGCCATCCCATCTGTCCTAGTCTCACTATAATTACCTGACAATACTTTCTTGCAATTTGCTCTCCTATTTTCCACAGTGTCTTTACTGGCTCAGTTGCTTGATTCTGGCTTTAACTCCATGTCATGCTGGGGAAACCCAGAATTCCAAGTCTTCCATGAAAATGACTAACACCCATTCCTACTCCGTTCTTATCCAGGGCATTTTGTGTGCAGATACTCATTATAATGAGGCATGGATTATGAATTATTGTGTCACTCTGGTCCATATACTTATGTTTACACCAATCAGTATTTTTCTCAGTACATTGTCTTCTAACTAGATAAGTAAAATTTAATTTGCACTACTTCGCTCTTGTAACTGTAAAATCCTGATTGACATTTCCTTTCAGTGGTGCTGCTTTTTGCATATTAATCAGTTAAGTGCCTATAAGATGCAAACAAGAGAAAATCTGTAGATGCTGGAAATCCAAGCGACACACACAAAATGCTGGAGGAACTCAGCAGGCCAGGTTGCATCTGTGGAAGAAAGTACAGCTGACGTTTCGGGCCGAGACCCTTCGGCAAGATGCATCTATTTTTGTTACCCTGCTACTTAATATTACAAGCTATGGTGTGTACATCCTTTAATGTCATACAATTTCTTCCCAGATTTTCAGCACGTTAAGGACTGGTGCTATTTTTTCTATCTTGTGTTTTCTGGTATGCACAAAATATGACCATGTAAAGCTCCATTTTGATGAGTGAAAACCAAAAGTATGTTGTGCAACATTTGGATTTATCAATCTCCTGTAATTTTGTTGTCCAAAGTTTCAATCATTGTGTTTGAGAAAGTGATACTGATTAAGTGGCTTGTTTGACTGATTGCTGATGCTTCTTAATCACCACAAATCTACATTTGTGAAACTGTACATTTTTCTGTATTTCATGAGTAGTCCATTACTAGCAAAAATAAAAACAACTAAGTTACTTAAAAACAAATTTTTGGGCATTAGTTTTTATTATATTTACTTTGATGGTCAAACTCCATTTGCTTTGGACGAAACATTACAAACCAGAAACACTTACAAAGCAATTTTTTTCAATAGTAGAACACTTACGCTGATTATCAATATGGAGTAATATCTCTTAACATCACTTAAGGATTTATATTTATCCCAGTTTTGACATTAAGCTGATTAAATGCTTTCATAGCAACCACTTTCATTGCATCCAGATGCAAGTGTTCAGGGCACTGAGCTTTGAATTTTAGCTGAATAGATGATTTTGCACCAAACCTTTCATTGATGATAATTTATACCATTTCAAAAACTGCTTGTCTTTCAATCTTGTTCTGTCAATTTTTAAGGCTTATTAGAATTCATAAGCTGTAATTGGATTGCTAGTTATTTTACCTTAACAATGCTAGATAAAGCTTCTGAAATCCATTGCAGATTAACTATACATTAGTGATTTGTTTATTTTAGTGAACCGATGGATCTGTGAGATCCTAAAGAAGGCTTCAACATATTAATGAAAGTAACATCTATTTTATCATTGGCTGTAAGATCTTCAAGTTTTCAATTCGTGTTCAAATTGCTGGATTAATACAGATGGGTATATTTGGTGCTATAGCAATAGAAATAGAACATAGAAAATCTGCAGCACATTACAGGCCCTTCGGCCCATAATGTTGTGCTGACCATGTAACCTACTTGAGAAGCTGCCTAGAATTTCCCTATCGCATAGCCTTCTATTTTTCTATGTACCTATCTAAGAGTTCTTAAAATACCCTATTGGGAATAAATTTCTTTAAATCTCTTCAAATTCTCAATTTTCTTCTGAATTGCCTGTTGTTTGACTTTTACATGAGTCCGTGAGCACAGATCTCCTTTTGTCACCTCACCTAAGTATTCTCAGAGTATGCAAATGTAGGGAAATCAGAGTCAAATCTACTCCACATATGCATAATATCCACACCAGGATTTTCTTTTTAGCCACTGGAGTAGGAGTCTTGGCTGATTTTCATTTTTCATTTTCAATAAACATTTATTGGTTGGGTGTCCTGTTGTCCATTCTGATATCTGATATGTGTACTGTGCAGTTAAGGACATTCATTTGATCCTACCAAGTTTAACGCACATTTTAAAAAAGCCAAGAGAACATTGGATAACAAAGAACAAGGTTTTCTCTTTGTAAATGGCAATGCCATATTAGGGCACACGTCTCCCATATCGTAGACTCATGCAGTACAGAAAGAGACTGCTCAGTCCATCTTGCTTCTGTTATATTTAATATTTTAATGGTGGCAGTTTCAAATGCAATTTGGTCTGTTTTGAAGCACCAATTTAACAATTTCTGCCTGGTAGAAACAAGGCTGCTCAGAATGGGAAGGAAGCAGGTGAAATGCCCCCACTGATGATTGTTACGTTATGTGAGCAGATTCTGCATTTTTTTTTTATTTAAGCAAGGACATGCCTTTAAAATCAGAATGATCTCCAGATTCCGGCTGTGCCATTGCGTTGCTCTGTACCATAGCCAGTTACATCAAGGCCATTACTTTTGACAGATCTCAGCTTGAACAAGTTAGACTTGAAATAAACAAAATTAGTCAAGGTCAGTAGGCTGAATAATGCACAAATGTGTGAGCTTTCAGATGCCAGTCTTTTCAACAGTATCATTATTTGGGGCATATAGAATTATAAAGCCTCTCATTTTTAAGTTTGAAAGCTGAAAATACTTAGCATAGCAAATACAAAAGAAAATGGAATTAACTAAGGTGAAATCCCAATTGACAATTTATTTTGGCAGCTTTTCTTGTCTTTAGGAATAACAGCAAAATGTGATTCAGTCACTTATCAGTGTTAGATATGAAGTATCTGTGAATTAATATTGCCAGTTAACATATCTACGTGCAGCATGGATGGTTGTGAGCTTGACACTTGTACATGCAAAAATGAGTCAAAGAAATAAAAGGAGAGAGTTGGATAGCTAATATGCTATTACCAAAATAATCCTCTTTGGTGCTTGATTTGCACAGATGTATAAGATTTGTATAATTTAAAAATTAATTATTAGAATTTGGAGATTTCATTATGAGCAGTACTCAGTTTGCAATATATTCCTTCGGAGTGCACGGCTCTATAATATGTAAAATGTTACATTTATTCTGAATTATTTAATCAGCATTTATTTATAAATATTAAACTATCTAAATTAGAAAATCCAGCAGTTCATTTATATAATTCTCTCCTGTATCTTCTTACCTGCTTGTATTTTTTTTCTCTATGAAATTGCCTACCTTCCTCATTTTTCTGAAATTTGTTGGAAGGCAGCCAACATAATCAAAGATCACTCCTCCTCCAGATATTTTCACTTCCTACTTCTATCAAGAAAAAAATACAAAAGATTGAAAATATATACATTACCAGGCTCAAGAATGGACTTAAGATATGGTAGGGTGATCTCCTCCCCTTCCAATCTCTCTCGTCATGGCCCCTGTGTCTTCTGATCTGCCTGCTGTGCAATTTTCTGTAATTGTAACATTATATCTGCATTTCGTTACTGCTCTTCCCTTTGTGCTGCCTCAATGTCTTCAGTTTTGAAATTAACTGTATGGATGTCAGGCAAATCAGTTTTGCACTGTATCTTGGTGTATGTGATAATAATTAATCAATTACAAATCATTCTTCAGCTCAGAACCTTCTTATCTTCCATATCATGGACAAGTTACTGTAACCCTTCCAGAAATAACTCACTCACTATACTTGTTGCTTGAGCAGACACCTCTCAAAAGAATTCAACATTCTGTTTTGGTGGGTGGGTTCACTGGTTACAGGCAAATTACCGAGCAAAACACTGAATTAGAGATCAAATCTTGTTGTTTGATTCTGAATATTTTGTACTTCATTTTCTTTAAGTTTTACCTTTACAGAATGAATACAGTGAAATAAAGACCTTATTTTGCTCTGCTCTGGATTTCAGTTTATTTTCTTTAGACTTAAGTTTGGCGTGAGTCAAAAATAAAACCTTTTCAACCAACTGGAAATTACTTAAACAGCAATGTTAAGCTTGGTTTCAAAACACAAGTGCCACTACTCACCCCATATCTTTACTGCTGTCTCTATCTACAATGATTTGACCCATCACTTCGTGTGGAAATTTGATAAATATGAGATATAGTAAACTATGGACTCTATGTTACTTACATTTTGTTTGAAAAGTGTTACAATGCAGGTATCGTGCACGTCACAACCATTAATTCATTTCTTTTGTCACAAGTGCAATATATGTGTCAAGTGCATGTAAGAGAACTACAATAACAGTCATTCCAATTATACTACAGTTATAAATAGTAAAAACAACAGTCGTCTTTTGGCAAGGATAGCTGAATATGTACTGTAAAAACCTAAGGTATGCTTGCACTATTAATTTTGATTGCTGATTTTACTGTGTCCTTTCAACATACACACACAGACAACCTCTACTAAGTGTTTTTAAAGTGTCAGTGGAATCTTTATTGTAAATTAGAAAGAAAAATTCTGCCCAAAGCCAAAAAATTATTATAATAGTATTGCAATTTTGCACTGTTTCTGATATATTCTTTTTATATGATGATGCTATGTCTATAATTTTTTTTAACATTCTAATCAAGACCCATATAAACAAACTTATTTGCATTGATATGTAATATTAACTGAGCAATGTTCCTTAAAAGAAATCATTATGGATAAGGTATTCTGAAGTAATGCAATTGTAATAGAATTTTCAAATTAGAAAAATGCTGTTTGTTTGGTTGTCTGGTGCATCGTACTCTGCATTCAGAGTGAAATCAGCGTGAACGGCTTTTCTTTGGTGACACAGCAGCAAGTTCAAAAAATACCTCTGGTGCCTTTGGCTCTCTTTGGGGGGGGCTGAATTTAGCGCGGGGCCAATAAAAAGAAGGGAGGTGTAAGTGGAGCAGTGATTTTGTGAGTGGGCCAATGTTAGAGTGGTCAGGCTTAGGCAAGTAGAGACGTGGGCAAGCACAGGCAGAGGTTCTAAGATAGTAGTAAGGTTTCTAGTAAGTTTGTTTTCTGTTAGTTCCTAGCTAGTGCACCGAGCATGGGTCTGAAGGTACTGGTGTGTTCTTTGTGAGATATGGGAGACCGCCAGTCTTCCTGATAACTACATCTGCATAAAGTGCACCGAGCTGTAGCTTCTTAGAGATCATGTCAAGGAACTGAGGCTGGAAGATGTTCAGCTCATATGGGGAAGATCAGGAGATGATAGATGGGACCCACTGTTACTTAGTCACCTCTAAGTAACAGGAGGCAGGTACCTGGGTGATGTCAGGAGAAGGAAAGTGGATAGGCAGCTAATACAGAGTACCCCTATGGCCTTTTCTCTCAAAAGTATATCACTTTGGATAATGTTGTGGTGGATAACCTACTGGGGGAAGCTGCGGCAACTGCGTCTCTGGCACTGAGTCTGGCTCTATGGCTCAGAAGGGAAGGGGAAGAGGTCCAGTAGTGATAGAGGATTCTGTAATTAGTGGAGCAGAATGCAGATTCTGTGTATGTGAAAGAGACACCCAGGTGATATGTTGCCTCCCTGGTGCTAGGGTCAGGGATGCCTCAGATCAGGTCCACGGTACTCAAAAGGGGATGGGTGAACAGGCATAAGTTGTGTTACATATTGGTATCAACAACATAGGTAGGAAAAGGGAAGAGATCCTGGAAAAGATAATACAGGAAGTTAGGCAGAAAGCTGAAAAGCAGGGCCTCAAGGGTAGCGGTGGCTAGATTGCTGCCTGTGCCATGTGCAAGTGAGGGTAAGAATAGGATGATTTAGCAGATGAATGCGTGGCTGAAGAATTGGTACAGGGGGTAGGGTTTCAGATTTCTGGATCATTGGGATCTTTTCTGGAGAAGGTATGAGCTTTACAAAAAGGATGCGTTACACCAGAGCACAAGGGGGACCAATATCCTTGTGAGGAAGTTTGCTGGAATTGTCGGGGAGGCTTTAAACTAGTCTGGCAGGGGAATGGGAACCAGGGTGAGAGAGCTTAGGATGGGGTATTTGGTATACAACTAGATGCAGTGCGTAGTGAAACTGTGAGGAAGGACAGGCAGATGATAGGGCAGAATTGCAGTCAGCGGGATGAATTAAAGTGTAACAGTGGTTAAAATCAAATAGGGTGATGAATACAGGACTAAAAATGTCATATTTTAATGTGAGTAGTTTGTGGAATAAGATAATCTTGTAGCACAGTTAGAGATTGGCAGGTAAGATGTTGAAATCTTTGAGTTGTGTCTGAAAAAAGATATTAGTTGGGAGCTGAACAGCCAAGCATACACATGTATTGAAAGGGCAGACAGGTACCAGAAGGGCTTGGGTTACTTTGTTGGTAAAAAATGATATCAGATCCTTAAGGAGATGACATAGAATCATAAGATGTAGAACCCCAGTCTATAGAGTTTAAAAAAACTGCATATGTTATGATAGTCATGAGGGAATTCTCAATGCAGATAGATTGGGAAAATTAGGTTGGTGCCGGATCCCAAGAGAGGGAATTTGTAGAATGCATACGAGATGGCTTTTTCGGGCAGCTTTTATTTGAGCTCATTAGGGGAAAGACAATTCTGTATTGGTTGTTATGTAATGACCCAGATTTGATTAAGGAGCTTAAGGTAAAGACGCATTTAGAGGCAATGATCATAATATGATATAATTTGTTCTGTGTTTAAAAAGAAGCTAAAATCAGATGTATCAGTATTACAGTGGAGTGAAAGGAATTATATAGGCATGAGAGCGAAGCTGGACAAAGTTGATTGGAAGGGGACACTAGCAGGGACGATGGCAGAAGAGTAGTTGCTGGTGTATCTGTAGGGAAATTCAGAAGGCGCAGGGAAGATTTCTCCCAAAGATGAAAAACTACTCTGTAGGGAGGATGAGGTAACTGTGTCTGACAAGGAAAGTCAAAGATGGCATAAAAGAAAAAGAGGGCATATAATATAACACAAATTAGTGGGAAGGTAGAGGATTGGAAAGCTTTTAAAAACTAACAGAAGGCAACTAAAAAGCCATAAAGAGAGTAAAGTTGAAATGTAAAGGTAAGCTAGCCAATAATATAAAGGAAGATAAAACTTTTCCCCTGATACAGGCGTCCTCCGCTTTACGAATGTTCGCTTTAAGCCACTTTGCTTTTACAAAAGACCTACATTAGTAATCTGTTTTCACATTACAAAGAGGATTTACACTTTTATTAAAGTTTTTCTCATATAAATTAATGTTTCTTTGCTTTATGCTATTTCAGCTTAAGAAAGATTTCATAGGAACATTCTACCTTTGTTAAAGGGCGGGGGGGGGGGGGGAAGACACCTGTAGATAAAAAGTAAAAGATACACAAGTTTGGATATCAGACTGCTGGAAAATAATGCTGGTGAGATAGTAATAGAGAGCAAAGGACTGGTGGGCGAAGTGAATAAGCATTTTGTGCTAGTCTTCACTGTAGAAGACACTAGTAAAATGTCAGAAATGTGAGACTGGTCAGGGGGCAGAAATGAGTGTCATTGCTCTCACACAGGAGAAAGTGCTTGGGAAGTTCAAAAGTCTGAAGGTAGGTAAGTGTGCTGGACCAGATGGACTATACCCAGGGTTCTGAAAGAAGTAGCTGAAAAGATTGTGGAGGCATGAGTAATGATCTTTCAAGAATCACTAGATTCTGGAATGGTTTTGGAGGACTGGAAAACTGCAAATATCACTCCACTCTTTGAGAAGGGAAGAAGGCAGAAGAAAGGAAATTGTGGGTCAGTTATCCCAACTTCAGTGCTTGGGAAGATCTTACATCAATCATTAAGGATGGGATTTTTGGGGTTCTTGGGTGGCTCTTGATAAAATAGACCAAAGTCAACAAAGGTTTCTAAAGGGGAAATCTTGCCTGACAAATCTGTTGGAATTCTTTGAGGAAATAGTAGACAGGATAGATGAAGGAGAGTCGGTGGATTTTTGGAAAGTCTTTGCAAGGTGCCACACATGAGATTACTTTACAAGAGAAGAGCCCATAGTATTACAGGGAAGGTTCTAGCATGGAGGGATGATTTGCTGACTGGGAGGAGGAAACGAGTGGGAATAAAGGGGGGCTATTCTGCTTGGCTTCCAGTGGTGTACTACAGGGGTTGGTGTTGGGATGGCTTTTTTTCATGTTATATATCAATGATTGGGATGAAGGAATTGATGGCTTTATGGCCTAGTTTGCGGACAATACAAAGATGGGGGGGGGGCAAGTTGTGCTGAGGAAGCAGGGTGTCTGCAGAGGGACTTGGACAGACTGGGAGAACGGGCAAAGAAGTGCAGATGGAATTTAGAGCAGGGAGGTGCATGGTCATGCACTTTGGCAGAAGGAATAAAGGTGTGGACTATTTTCTAAATGGGGAGAAACTTCAAAACCTGTGATGCAAAGGGACCTGGGTGTCCTATGCAGGATTTCCTAAAGGTTAACTTTCAGGTTGAGTCAGAGGTGAGAAAGGTAAATGCAATGTTAGCGAAAGGACTAGAATACAAAAGCAATGATGTAGTGCTGACATTTTGTAAGAGGCATTTCTCAGACCTTAATGGAAATATTGTGAGCAATTTTATCTCAGAAAAGATGTGCTGACATTGAAGAGGGTCCACAGGAACCCCAGGAATGAAGGGCATGTTTGATGGCTCTGTGCCTGTACTCACTGGAGTTTAGAAAAATGAGACTGGATCTCTTTGAAACTGATTGAATATTGAAAGGTCTAGATAGAATGAATGTGGGGAGGATGCTTCTTGTAGTGGAGGAAGTTTAGGACTGGGTGGCATTGCCTCAGAACTGAGGAATGTCCATTTAGAATAAACCTGGAAAGGTATTTATTTAGCTAGAGGGTGAGGAATCTGTGAAATTCTTTGCGACACACAGCTATGCAGGCCAAGTCAGTGGATATATTTAAAGTAGAGGTTGAAGGTTCCTAATTAGTCTGGGTGTTACAGGTTTTAGAAGACAGGAAAATGGGGCTGAGAGGGATAATTGATTAGCAATGATGGAATGGAGGAGCAACTTGATAGGCCGAATGGCCTAATTCTGCTTCTACGTCTTATGGTCTTGTGCATTTTATTTACTGTTTGAGGGATGTTCATATGGAACTATGATCTTTAATTCCCTAAGCTTGAATTACAAGATAATGCACCAGAATTTGCTGAAGGAGGATGTCAAGGAACATTAACATTAGTTAGGCTTTCAGTGGCATCTTTCTGTACTAAGTTCACTACCTATAAAGTTGAAAGTGTAACCTGATGTTGGTACAGTGCTAGAACCGGGACGTTTGGTACCTGACTTTGCAAAATAATCAACTCAGTATCTCTTTAACCAGTGAGGCTTAAGGATTGGGAAATTAAATGGCCAGAAGTATAAAAGGGGATGAACTCTATGTCAAATTTGCTTTGACTTGTTTCCTCTTGGTTTTAAGGTGACTGATAAGGCCAGTATGATATTTGCAGACTCTGCTCTGGTGGTTGGGAGGAAGTGATTGAAAGGTGGCACCATTCCTCATTGTTTGCTTTAGGTTTGAGTGCTTTGGACACATGGAATCAGTGGTATGATAATTCCACTTCCCTAGTATGAAGAGATGGATACTTGACCTCATTATCCACCTCATTATGTTCTTGCAACTTATTGTTTATCTACTCTGTACTTTTTCTGTAGCTCTGTACATTTTATTCTGCATTGTTAATGTTATACCTCTATGTACTGTGTAAGTATTTGATCTATGTGAACAGTATGCAAGACAACTTTTTCACTGCATCTATGTATATGTGATTATAATAAACTAATTCCAATTCTGGTGCTTTGGAATACCTGCTGCAGGTAATGCACTTGGAAAGTAGGGATCACTTTTTGAACCAGATTTGAGGTCATCAACTTCAAAATCTCTTTCTCGGGCACTGTGATGTCTTGAGAAGGAAATGCTGAATTTCTTCATTTTAATGATGATTAATTATTGAGATAGAGGAAATGCTTTTTTTTCTCATTCTCATTTTGGACCTTTTACTGATGGAGTTGTACAGAGGGGAGGATCAGCAAAGGATCTCTGTCTTACAGATATTGAGTATCTGGTCTATTCTCCTGTATGCTTTGGTGAATGAGTTGACCTTGGCCTCCAAATATTTACATTTACAAACATCATCTGTGGACAACAGCTCAATGATTGAGGTTGGTTGAAATCATGATTATATTGTACATTTAGCAGGAGTGATCAAAAATGAATCAGTGTATAAGATTAAAATGATAAACTGAACTAGAATCTTTCTGTGTATGTGGTTTCAACTCTTGAAACATTATGCATATGGGATTATCTTGAGTGACTTACATGACTGATTTTAAAACAGAATAACACTGGAGGAAGAATCTCTAGGTCCATCTTATAAGTTTAAAATGATGAAAACCCTGATTACAGTGCCTGCCATCCTTCAATTTGCCATGTAGATTAGCTCCTAGTCTTGTTAGTGTAATCATCTATCTCTTGGAACTGTAGCAACTGTGGTCTTTCTCCGCCAAGTCCTTTGTGGTGGCTGCACCAAGCTTCAGTGCATCTCTCACCATCTCTTCCAAACTCCTTCAGCTTTAAGACCTGGGCCTTTATACCTCCCTCTCCAGCTTCATGGGTAGACCTCAATCTCTGATGATTGTTAGTGTACTGTATCTCTGAATCATTATTAACATAGATGCACATGCTTAGCTCCTGCTATACACATGACTCTGTGGATAAGCACAGGAGCCAATGCCATTTTCAAATTCGCCCATGACAGTACTGTTGTGGGACAAATAGCAGGTGGCGATGAGTCAGGTAACTGGAGCGCGATAATCTTCCCCAGTAATCTGCCATAACAACCACCTCTCACTCCCAGCATTTTTAGATTTGTGGAAGGTTTGGTTTGTCACTGAACACACTGACAAACTGTTACGTTGAAAGTATCATGCCTGGTTGCATCATGGTCTGTAATGGCAGTTCAAGTGCACAAGAACCTAAAAAGCTTCAGAGAGAGATGGGCTGTGACAGATGCATCACGGGCACAGACGTACCACTATTGGTAGTATATACATAGGGTCTGCCTCAGGAAAGCAACACCCATCATCAAATACCCCCACCATCTGTTCCATGCCATCTTCTTGTTGCTACCATCAGGGCAAGAGGTACAGAAGTCTGTGAAGTCCTACACCACCAGGTTCATGGTCATTGGCTTCCCTTCAACCATTTAGTCCTTGAACCATCTGACACAACACTAATCACCATTGTTTGGTAATAGTATGACCACTTCAACATTTCGTACTAAAATGGACATTTTTGTTGCAATAACTTTTTAAAAAAAAATGTTTGATTTATGGTTCCATTCTGAAAGCTTCTTGTGACGTTATGTGCCTGTGATGTTGCTGTAAGTAAGATTTTCATTGTACCTATACGTATGATAGTAAACAACTTTTACTTGCAGTGCTTACAAATTAGTTTTTTTTATAATTTGGGGAACTATCTTGGAATAAATACTAGGGGCATGAGATTTACTTCCTGTGGGTCCAGGACAATCCAAGTCTCTTCTCTGTAAGGCAATTGTGAACCACTTAACCAGGGTCTGGCAATTCACTTAATTCAATGCGATTTGGAAAGTTTTGTTCCTGCTTAACACTACAAAAGAAAAATTCTGACATTCAGCTCCGAAAGCGGTTTGGTTGGTGCTGTCATTTGAGATGATCATAAGAGCGACCTCCAGCTGTCACCTCAGATAGCGAGCTTGCTTGCCAAGACAACTTGCTTCCACAACAGTTTGTCTGAATTGATTTGACCAAGATAAAGACATGGGTGAAACTCATCTCTGGGTACCAATATGTTTTTATTTCATTGTTAAAACATATGCTTTTTTTAAGAAATTAATTTCAAGTTAACTGTCTCCCCTTTGGAATAAAGAACATCTTGCAGATGGTAGTGAATTTCTAGAATTCTCTACTCCACAGAGTTAAGAAGATGGTTCAGTGGAAGTTCCTAAAGAGGATGTAGATACATTTTTGAAAGATTGGAGGCTGTGGGGATCTGACACATAAGTAGAAGAGGAGAAGATGTGGTGTTTTGGAGATTAGGCATGGTACTGAATGATGAGGTAGATTTGAGAGGGTAAGTCTTCTGTTCCTATTTTCTTATGTTGTTTATTTTGATGCTTGCAAGTCACTTGTAATTGCAATGAATATGATGAATTTTTAATGTAATGTCAATACATCTGACTACAACAGAACTAAAGCACAACATTGGTTATGATGGAAGATATAAACAATAAAGAAACTATGATCTCATATTTAAGTATCCATCTGGGAAACAGTGAATTTATTTTAAACATGTGGATTAAATCTAGAAGATTTGTTCACAGTAGCTCAAAACACTAGTAGACTGTACATTACAAAATGCTTTAATTTAATATATATTTTGACAGCATTAACATTGATGTCTAGTGCTGTCATGGTAATAAGCTGATGGCAGATTGATGTTTCATATTTAAAATTGCTGGTTTTAATATGCATTACCTTCCACTTCTGAACATTAAAAGCTATTCTCCAATCATTTATCCAGTGCCAACTCCATCTAGAACCATTTTGAATACCAGCTGTGACACAATTTGCCTTCCTAAGCAACTTTGCACTTCCAGCAAATTTAGATATATGGCTTTGACTCGCATGATCGAAGCTATTTCTGAGATTTAAGATCAGCAGTGGACCTTGTCCAGTTCTGTAATTAATATCACCCAGTGTAATTTTTAAATGGCCATTTTGACAGCATCTTTAGTTATTTGGTCTCTGTTGAACCTGTGACATTTGTTTATGCATTTGATTGCCGTAGGTAAGATCTAAGCTATTATAAGATTTCACTGTTAGAAAAAATGTACCTTCTGGGCCACACTCCTTCCTCCACGCACCAGGAAATTAGCTTGTACAAAGGTAATACAATGGAGATCCATTTACTTTTAAACTGATGCTGTAGTATCAAAAGCCAAAGATTTAAAATACGTTTTATTTGTTGATCTAATGGGCATACACCACTGACAATGCAGCGAGAGAAAGTCATTCAAATTATTTGCTGTTTATTACATCTTCTCTATAAAATATACTCGTTGAGTATAAGTTTGAGGTAAGACCACATTTTCCAAAAAGTGTGCTTTAATTAATGTTTAGTTTCACTCTCTTTGAAGATAGTACAGCTGTCTTTGAGGACTCCATAAACCTAGAGCTGCAGATTTTGTTCGTCAATGGAAGGATGAACAAAAAGAAACACTACCCCATGAAGTTAATCTGCAAACATCTACCAGTTTGAAGAAGAACATTATATGTTGAATATTAGAATATATTATTTATCAGATTAAATGAGATCAAAGGTTAATTGAGAGGCATTGGATGCAGCACAATAAGTACTTCCATATATTGAGTGCAAGTAAATACTATTTGGCTTAGTCTGGTGAGAACTTGGACCAAGTCTCTGTGTGAAAGGATCAGCAAAATTCAAAGGAAGTTTATTATCAAAGTATGTACACGTGATATAACCTTGAGATGCATCTCCTTACAGGCTGCCATAAAACAAAGAACCCATTAAAGAAAAAGAAGATCGTCAACACCCAGTGTGCAAAGAGAAAAAAAATTGTGCAAACAATAAAAGTAAGCAAATAGTATTCGGAATGAAAGTGAGTGTACAGACATGAAGCCAGGTTTCACTGCAGCCGGAGCAGCCCACAGCCTCAATTCAGTGCAGTGCCGAGTAAACATCGCAGAGAAGCAAGCAGAACCAGTCTGACCTGTGTCTCTGGTCCTGATACCCTGCCTTTTCAATCCAGCCCGGCATTTAAATTGTTCAAACATCAGATCATTCCTTGCTGTAGAACCTAGCCCTGTTGATTCAATACACTCTGGGCCTGTACCTCACCGCTACATTTTGACTTGTACCTGAATTTTCCAAATCACCCTTGCGTTTAGATTGATCAAACCTTGGGTCTTCCCTCGCTCTCGGTTTTAGTGGACAAGTTTTCCCTTGGCTCTGCCTTGACCTTGCCTCAACTCTGTCTCGTATTTGCTTCCCTGACTCTGCCTTGCCTCCATTGTTTGCAGTGATAGCTTACCGGAAATTTCAGCAGAAGAAAGTTATTAATAAAGTGTTTGTATTCTTTGTTTTGTTTGCTGCAGATAAGTCGTTGAATATCTTCAGCAGTGCCATCTTAACCCAGAATAAGAAATGAGCTTATTAGGAAGCTGATGTCTCTCCAAGTGTTGAGTAACCTCAGTTCTTGGCATTAGGCATGGGTAACTGAAGCACCAAAGTTGCTACCTACCTGGATACTTATCCTTTGGAAAATGATGGTAGATGTTTTTCACATAGCAAAACAAGAAGTTCTGCATCAGCAGTTTCAGAATATCAAGAATTTGAACACGCTGTCATAAATCCCAAGTTGGATAATAGCCACATTTGCTTTGCAGTAAGGCAGAGCTCAGAAAGAGCTCAAATCCTTCAACATCAGGTACAACTATACAGTATGTGATGCTTTTTCACATGTTTTGTCCGGGTGAAAGATGGATGGCTTAAACACAAGAGATTCTGCAGATGCTGGCAATCCCGAGCAATACACATAAAATGCTGGAGGAGCTCAGCAGGTCAGGCAGCATCTATAAAAATGAATTAGCAGTTGATATTTCAGTCCGAGACCCTTCATCAGGACTCCACACGTCCATCCAGTGAGGAGTTTCCATTCTGGTTGTCAGAGATTTCGGGGACATTTTGCCAACAATGAGATTTCAAAGTCAAAAAACACGAGAGATTCTGCAGATGTTGGAAATCCAGAGTAACACACAAAATGCTGACAGATTTCAGCAGGACAGACAAAACCTATATAAATGAATAATGATGTAAGTAATGTTTTGGGTTGAGATCCTTCATTCACACTGGGAAGGATGAGGGGAGAAGCCAAAATAAGAAGGTGAGGGAGTGAGGCAGGATGACAAGCTAGAAGGTTACAGGTGAAATCAGGTGGGTGAAGGACAGGAATGACGTAAGAAGCTGGGAGGTGTTAAGTGGATAAGGCAAAAGGCTGGAAAGAAGGAAACTGATCTGAGAGGAGAGTGCATTATAGGGAAGGAGTAAGAGCAGCAGAAGAGGCGATAGGAAGGTGAGAAGAGGTAAGAGTCCAGACTAGGGAATAGAAAAAGGTCTTAATACCTCCTTGTGCAACTGGATCATCTATTTCCTCACTTGCAGACCCCAGTCAGTTTTTTTAATGCAAAATATACTTTATTGAAAAATAAAATTATTTACAATGAACCATTCAGTGACATTCAATCCGTTACTGACATTTCCTCTACATTCTATACATTTCCACATTTTCAGCCACTCATGTGTCACTATGTTGGTTCATCTTTAAACACCATTGTTGAGGGGTAAACTCCTCTGCACCCTACCCCTCCCACTCCTGCGGGAGAAGAACTCTAAACTGTGGTCCTTCCCCACCGGGCTCTTGCGGTGGCTGCACCAAGTTTGAGTGCGTCCCTCAGCACGTACTCCTGCAGCCAAGAATGTGCCAGTCGGCAGCATTCCCCCACGGACATCTCCGTGTGCTGGTAGACCGTCAAGTTTCGGGCCAACCAAAGAGCATCTTTCACTGAGTTGATGTTCTGCCAGCAGCACCGGATGTTGGTCTCGGTGTGCGTCCCCGGGAACAGCCCGTAGATCAGAGAGTCCTCTGTTACGCAGCTGCTGGGGATGAAGCTTGACACTGTCCCTTCCATCCTCCTCCACACCTTCTCCGCGAACCCACAGTGTGCAAAGAGGTGGGTCACCGACTCCTCCTCTCTGCAGTCCTCCCATGGGCAGTGGGGTGTGGAGATGACGTCCCGGGCGTACAGGAGGGATCTGACTGGAAGGGTCCCTCTCACCGCCAGCCCCCAGTCAGTTTGCATTGGCAACAACATCTCCTCCACAACTTCTATCAGTGCAGGTGTACCACCAGACTGTGTGCTTAGCCCCCTGCTCTCCTCACTTTATACTTATGACAGTGTGGCTAAGCACAGCTCCCATGCCATATTCAAATTTGCTGATGGCATCATTGTTATTGGCCAATTCAATGGTGGGGACGAATCAGCGTACAGAAGGGAGATTGAAAATCTGGCCGAGTGGCGCCACAACAACCTCTCACTGAGCTGTGGGCGAAGATGACAAAGAGAATAAAGCATTCCACCTCAGAGGAGAAGGTCAGAGAGAATGGTAGAGATACAGCAGGGATTGGAGCTGGCAGTGCATTCTAACACCCACCACTCTCAGTGTGAAAAACTTACCTCTATCAGATATACCCCCTGCACCTACTTCTAAGCACCCTAAAACTATACCCCTTTGCGTTAGCCATTTCAGCCCTGGAAAAAAGCCTCTGGCTATCCACATGATCAATGCCTTTCATCATCTTGTACACCTCTTCGCATAGTCTTAGAATTATAAAGATATTATAATTCTGGAAATGGATGACAGCTAGAGAGTAGGTAATTGGTTCATTTATAACTGTGCATGTTACATCTGTACTGTCAACTCTCCCACCACTTGTCATTGCAATGGGTAGGATGAGCCATTGCCAGTATCTAAGTTGCATTGGAATAGACAGGAAAATGGAACCAAGGCCAAGATCAGATTGGCCATTTGAATGGTGGGGCAGACCTGGTGGTCCCTGTGGCTGTACCTGGTTCTATTCCTTGCGTCCTTGCTGTCACAATGTGTAAAATTGTTTACTGACCATTTGAAATGGAGTCTATTCATTAATCAGCTTTTCAACATAACTAATGGAAGCAACTCGGATAAGCTGGGTTCTGACCACTTTTGTAAAATCATATGCTGTAAATAGGCTGGCCTACCTCTTATTGCTGAGGTCTATGAACACAGACTTCCTGTGTATACATAGATCTTTGGTGTTAGAGCAGACACAAGTGAACCCCTCTGAGAGTCGGGGCTTGCTATTCTTCTGACCATGCAGACAGAGGTATATTAAAATTTTGCTATTACACAGAGATCCCGTGTAAGGGTTCAGGAAGGATCCTGAGCATTAGTTCGTAGCCAGATTATGGGTGTCAAAGGTACCGGGTGAGCTGTTTGATGTGAAATGGCCTCCTCTTCATTTTTGGAGGTTGCCGTGTCTATAGCTCTATCATTTATGCTGGCAGTATTAGATTAATTACTTAGACCCATTTATTTAATTGCTAAAGAACAATGTAATGAAAGTACATTATTGGCTTTAAGTTTAGCATAAAATTTCAGGAATGTTGCCAAGAGAAAAAAAGACTAATTTTCAGTGAACTCAATGATAATTTTATACAATATTCACCAATTATTATTCATGTCTTGCCATAATAGATTGAGATAAACAAGGAAGAAGTCTTCATGCATGTTAACATTATGTAAGGGGAAGAAAAGCCTTGGATAAGTTGAAGTTATTAACCATGGACATCTACCCCAAATCACAGACATGTAATGAGAATCTATTTCTCCATGTCTAGGATTAATTAGAACATCCATATGGGTTTGATGATCATTTTTAAGCAGATGTGGTATGGTTCACAAAAAGTTACAGAATTCTGGATCCTACGTTATCCTTAAGAAAGATTTATTTAAATATTTTATTTTCTATAATCAACATTTTCATTTTGTTCTATTATGTGATCTTGAGGATGAATCTGATTATGCGCAAATAAGGCTGGACTTCTGTGTATCTATAATGAGAGCGGATTTTAATGTGAGATTGAATAAGCAAATTCTGATGTTGATCTCAATTGGGTATAGCTTCTAATATTAGTAAAATTGTATGTAAGGAAGGAGGATATGATCATAACCATTTGGAAAATAAATCAACTCAGGCTTTTATAAATTTTACCATTAATTGTGAAAAAGTTTCGATCATTTATTATTAATTAGAACAAATAACACATTTAACACATTATTAGTTTGGATAACTAGCTGTTACTTGAATGTTACATGGGGCAAGAGGGTCTGTGTCTATATCTTTTTCAGTTATTTGCAAACTAGACAGAGGGTTTCACGAGTAACAGTGTATTTTAGTTCCTCACCCTCAAATACTTAGAAACAACTTGGCTGCAGAATGAGATGAAATAAAGTGAAACCAATGGATGGAATGTCTTTAGATTTCCAAACTCTAAAGACACTTAGGTTGATCTTACCAAATAGTAAAGCAGACTTCAGACCTATTTTGCCAGCATTTTGTGTGTGTTGCTTGAATTTCCAGCATCTGCAGATTTCCTTGTGTTTGCGTTCAGATCTATTTCACTAGTTTGTCTAAACTTTTCTAGAAATCCATGAATTTTTCACTTTTTTCTTCAGCACATGCAACGTGATTCAGAAATCTGTTTTCAGTCTTACAGAATTCAGTCTGATGGAATAAAACAAGGTGTTGAAAACAGTCAACACACACCAAATTCTGGAAGAACTCAGCAGGCCAGGCAGCATCTATGGAAAGGAGTATAGTTGACATTTTGATCCAAGACTCCTCAAAAGGCCTGAAATGTTGATTGTACTCTTTTCCATAGATGCTGCCTGGCCTGCTGAGTTCTTCCAGAATTTTATGTGTGTTGCTTGGATTTCCAGCATCTGCAGATTTTCTCTTGTTTGTGCTGAAAACAAATAACAGACCAGGTAGCATCTATGGAGAAACAATTAAGTTTACTTTTCATGTAAATGAACCTTCATCAAAATAGTTGGATTATTTGTTTACTTGATCAGCAAACTTACTTCACCTGCTGTTTCCAGGAGATCTTCCCATTTGAGCAATGGCTTGGCCTAAGCCTAATTAAGCTAGATGTTCATGGGTTGTGCCACAAAGCACTGATCTGTTGCACCAAGTCTATCCACCAAAAATTTTAGGTGGATTTGTAGGGTTGGAAAGAGTTTATGAAAATGATTAGGAAAAAGGAAAGAAGATATGGATTTCAATTTAAGCCAGCTGCAGTACTTCCAGTTAGGGATCGGACAGCAATCATAAGCACAGTGGAGCAAAGCATCATCAGGAATAACCAGAGTGGGTTTGTGACAGATGCACTGTGGCTTGTATTCCTTTTGAGGAACACCAGCGGAATGCCGGAGTTGGGAGGTAGTAAGTCATTTGTATGAGAACGAGGATGCAAAGGCACAGGGGGAGCAGTTTATCAAGTTAACAGCAGCAAACAAATGGCATGGATGTGGGAGGCAGTAATTGGCGATGGAGAATCAGTGGATTTTGTGGTAGTGGAAAAACATTATTACAGTGCCATTGTGATTGGTTGTGGAT